>NC_143198.1:16926666-18338333 GCF_051530095.1 Phoenix dactylifera | reverse complement strand
TAGGTTAGAACCAAAAAGAACTTAAGCTGATCAAATTAATTTTAAATTAATTTGTTCTTAATTGGGGATTGACCTAATTGAATTAGGTCCAACACAAAGTAATAATTCAATTTGATTGACTTTGCATGAGCCAAAATTGAATTGGATTCAATTTGAGCTCAATCAGGGTCTGACCTGATTAGATTGGGTTCAACCAAATTGCTTTGTTTTAATTCGGGTTTGACCAAATTTGATTAGGTGCAACCCAAGGAGATTAGGCTCAGATGATGTGGCAATTATTGGTGACATGGAATTGGATTTCATGAATTTTAAATAAACCAAAATTATTGCATGGCACATGGACCCATTGCTTAACACATGGCGACATTGTTTGTTATTTGAATTTAAATTCAAACATTAAGCAATGTGTTAAATGATTTTAATCACTCAAACCATCAGCCAAGGTGGCGTCTGAGTTTTTGAATGGATTAAATTCGAATTTCAAGAGGTGATTTCGAAATTATGAAGTATTTTACCTTGCCGCATGGATTTCAAATTCCTTCCCTCTTGCACATGTGTTTAAAATTTGAATTTAAATCAGATTTGGTTGAGATCTGATTTGGGTTGTTCCTATTCCTTTGCATGTGCCAACTAAAAGAGGTTTTCTGAAAATAAATTTCAAATTTTGAATGAAAATTCGGAGGCCATTAAAAGGGGTCAAACATGGGCACCAAAAACACATCCATTGCAGCCTTCTTCCTCACCCGCCTCCTCCTCCTCTTCTTCTCCATTTTAGATAGGGTTTTCAGGGTGAATATCTAGAAGATTCAAGATCAGATCTGAGTCCTCTACTTCCCTTACAAACTTCATCTCTATCTGCTTCAAGACGATTGATCAAGAGTTGATTGAATCCCGGCGGGCAGATTTCAGCTTTCAAGTGTTCTGCAGCTGCTAGCACTGTTGCGGAAGAAGATCCTTCAGGACTTCGCGTGTACTTCTCATAGAGGCCATTCGTGTGCGTGGCTGCGAAGTCAAGAATCAGATTCACAACTTTCATCCATCATAAAAGGTATTAATCTAGCATTAATCATTTATTATGGTGTCAAGGTCTAGGTCCAATTCTCCGAGGTTTTACCCTCTTTTGGGGCTCCTCACGGAGATATCTCCAGAATCCATTCGATGGATATTCGGAGATTAATTGGAATAGAGTTCTTAAGTTTCAGATCTGATAGTTAATCATGCATAAAAGTTTTAGCATAATTGTTTAAACGATTCCGGCATAATCATATATGTTCTTAAGGTGCTGATTTCTAGATTTGATCTTGTAAGCATGCATGAATTAAATTATTTGATTCGGTTTTTCCGCTGCGTTTTAAAACTTAAAAAGAACTACGTATGGCTTGATCCCCCTTATGAAGGGGTACGTAGGCAACCCGATCAGGTTCAGCCATGGTTTTCAAAAAAAAAAAAAAATTCAGCATGCTAAACACCGAAGAACCTAGGATTCACTTTCAGTGGTATCAGAGCCAGGTTCATGTTTAAACTTTTATGTTTTAATTTTTGTAATTAAATCTGAAATCATGAGCATGCTTAGATTAGATCTAAAGTATTTTCTATGATTGATTTAATTGCTGATTATGCATGATTAACTAGATCTAAAATTTTGGATGCATATGATGCATGTTTGTGTTAGGATTAGTAACATGAATGAATCTGAAATTATAATATTATTTAGATTAGATCTAAATAAAGTTTATGATTTATATGATCTCTGATTTTAATGAACAAATCAGATCTGAAAATAAAAGTGAAAAAATAAATACATAAGATGTATGTTGTTTGAATTAATTCATGTTGTTGTGTATATGTGATGCATGAACATAAAACATAATGACTTAAACATGAATTAAATCTGATTACATGTGATTAATTACAAAAACTCAGATATGAAAATATGTTTTAAGAACTGAAAGATTGTAATTAATATGTAACTAAAAAAAAATATGCAATGATCAAAACTTTCATAAGTCTAAACTTAATTGAGAATTAAGTGTTATGAAATAGAATTGTAACTCAATTAATTGACATTGCATAATTATTTGGGCATATGGGTTAGCTTGAATCAAGTTCTTAGGATTGGGTTAGACCTAAGGTTAGAATCAAACATGGTCTAATTAGAGTTAATTGATCAAATCTAATTAAGTAGTAACTAGATTAGGTCAAGAAAACTCTAGGTTAAATACAATAGTTGTAGATTGATCAATTCCATGTCTTTGATTAGACCAAGATGGAACTTGATTTAGGCTCAGAGGTGTAGCCCGAGTCATTTGAGTAATCAAATCGAAATTGATTAACCAGTCGGTGTCTAAGGTAAGTTTGGCAGTTTTGACCGGTGGTTTTTAATTGGGAGCTACTCGCACTGATTCGTCTTTGTCGAGTTAATGGCATATCCCTTCCACCGATCTCACTTACCTGGCCGACATGGTCAATCACATTTTGATTGGATCACTTAATGATTCGAGTTAGCCCATGCCTTAAGGAAAATCAGTATGACTGATTTAGGTGTCTCCTTAACCGGTTTGAGTCTAATCTGATTTGGTGAAGTCAGTGGGAGAAATTAGACTAACCGGATCTTCTCATCTATCCTAATTATGAAATCCTCTAAAATTATTAGGTCCTTAAAATGAAATGGTTATGGAGATAACTAGGTCATAGTCTCCCATTAAGTTGGGTGATAATGGGTCCAATGTTTTGATAATTATTGGAGGCGCCACACGCCTGGTACTTATCAAGCATTGGAATTGTCATTCAATATATGATGAGTTAAGTGTACCTTCAATAGGCGGTCAGGTGAGCCGAGCCACACTCGGGCTTGGTCGTCTATTAGTTGATTAGACTTAACCCTATCATTTAATGGTTGGATCTGACTAGGGTATTCGGTGGAGGCGCCACACGCCTGCCGGAAAACCTAGGGCAAAATCATCACTAGAAGTTGCTTGGTGAAGCAATTGGTTAAGAACCTACCAATAGGTGCATATGGGTTGGCCGAGCCACACTCGGGCCTATATGGGATCTATTGGGTTCTAGTGCCCACTAAAGAATTAGGAGTAATTTTTCGAATTAGAGGTAGAGGCTACCAATTTGTATAAAATAGTGGGAATATCTTTAGACTAAAGTCCAAGTCTACTGTGTTTAGTCAATTCATATACTAATAGCCAAATTTTCTTTTTATGCAGAAATGGCCACTAATTTATCACTTCGCTCATTGTTGGACAATGACAAGTTGACTGGTCCAAATTTCAATAATTGGCATAGGAAACTGAAAATAGTGCTAGAGCATGAGAGGATCCTTTATGTGATAACGGATCAAGCACCTGAGCAGCCCGCTGCTAATGCATCAAGATCGGCCAGAGACACTTATCAGAAGTGGCTCAGTGACCGGATCACTGTTCGATGCATCATGTTGGCAGCAATGAGTGATGAGTTTAGTAGGCGTTTTGAGAATACGCAGCCGGAAGATATCATTCAAGTGTTGAATGAATCATTCGGCGTTCCTGACGACGTTGAGAGGCACAAAACTAGTTGTGCCATCTTCAGCGCCCGAATGAAAGATGGGACCTCGGTAACTGATCATGTACTGTACATGATTGAGTTGATCGAGCGTCTAAGCTCTCTTGGCTTTCCCCTTCATGATCAATTGGGGAAGGATGCCATACTAAACTCATTGCCTGGATCATACCGTCCTTTTCTCACTCATTTTCGTATGACGAAACCTGTAGTGAATTATCACCAATTGTTGGGGTTACTACAGACGTTTGAGAATGATCACCAACTTCTTAAGAAGACGGTGAATTTAGTGGGAGGTTCATCCAAGGGTCGCTCCTTTAAGAAAGGGAAAAAAAAAAATAAAATCCAAAAGAAACAGGTGCACCATGCTCAGCCTAGTCAGAAAAAGAATAAAAAGGCTGATCAGAGCAAGGCGGAGTGCTTCTTCTGCAAGAAGCAAGGACATTGGAAGAGGAACTGTCCTCTTTACATTGCATCCCTCGATCCGAACCGGCCTAAGAAAAGTGGGCAATCAGTTGCCAGTCAAGGTACTTATATGATAACACCTTGCAATTTTTCTATTTGTGATAATTCGACCTGGGTATTGGATACCGGTAGTCCTTTTAATATTTGCAATTCGTTGCAGGGGCTACAAGTCAGTAAGAGGTTTGAAGAAGGAGAAAGGTTCCTGAATGTTGGAGATGGAAGACCAGTTCTAGTTCTAGCTTTAGGAATTCTTAAACTTGAATTCAGCTCTCATGTAAATGTCCTTAGTGATTGTCACTATTGTCCAAGTTTTCTATTGAATATCATTTCTGTAGGCCTTTTGGCCAAAAATGGTTATGAAATATCAATAAAAAAGGATTATTGCAATGTCATTTGGAATGGTATTGTTGTAATGAATGGAATTCTGAGTAATGGCATTTACATTTTGTCACAGCCTGTTCATGTAATGTATAAATCCAATAAGCGCCCTAGAATAGATAATGTCACGGATGTCTACCTTTGGCATCATAGGCTAGGTCATATTAACAAGAATAGGATGAACAGGTTAAGTAAAGAGGGAATCCTTGATGTTAATGATTGTGAATCATTGACAACCTGTGAATCATGTCTTCTTGGTAAAATGACCAAATCACCTTTTACCAGAAAAGGTGAACGAGCCAGTGATTTATTGACCCTTGTACATTCTGATGTATGTGGGCCAATGAGCACAGATGCTAGAGGTGGGTATTCATATTTCATTACGTTTACAGACGACCTTTCTAGGTATGGTTATGTCTATTTAATGAGACATAAATCTGAATCATTTGAAATGTTCAAATTATATCGTAATGAAGTAGAAAAACAAACTGGAAAGAGTATTAAAACTCTTCGATCAGATCGAGGAGGTGAATACCTCTCCAGTGAATTTTTGACATATCTAGGAGAAATCGAACACCACAATACAATGGTGTGTCAGAAAGGAGAAATATTTCTTTGTACTCTTCGATCAGATCCCAATGGACTCCTCCTGGTACACCACAATACAATGGTGTGTCAGAAAGGAGAAATCGAACTCTGTTAGATATGGTTCGATCCATGATGGGGTTTGCTAATCTGCCCATATCCTTTTGGGGATATGCTCTTGAGTCAGCCTGCTATATTCTAAATAAGGTTCCAAGTAAGTCTGTAAATAAAACACCACATGAGATGTGGACTGGACATAAGCCGATGCTCTCTCACCTTAGGATTTGGGGGTGTCCGGCGTACGTCAAACGTTTGAAGACAGACAAACTTGAACCCAAGTCTGACAAATATTTCTTTGTTGGTTACCCTAAAGAAACTAAAGGATATTACTTCTACTTTGCTGAAGAACAAAAGTTGTTCGTAAGCAATAGAGCAATTTTCTTAGAAAAGGAATTCCTTGGTGAAGGAACAAATAGCTCTAATGTTGAGCTTAGAGAAGTTCAACATGTAGAAGATCCGACACCATCTACTGAACCAGTTGAGTCGGATTTGATTAGATCAGATCCAGAACCCATATTAGATGCACCATTAAGGCGATTGGGTAGAGTACCACGTCAGCCGGACAGATACTACGGTTTCTTGGTCCGGGATGGGGATCCTATCGAACTTGATGAAAACGATGAGGATCCGATCACATATATGGATGCAATGCAGAGGTATGACTCTGATAAATGGCTTGGAGCCATGCAATCCGAAATGGAATCCATGAAGGTCAATGATGTTTGGACATTAGTTGACCCACCCGAAGGAATTAAATCCATAGGGTGTAAGTGGATATTCAAAAGAAAACGGGGCGCAGACGGAAAGGTAGAGACCTATAAAGCCCGTCTGGTTGCCAAGGGTTATCGTCAACGTTATGGTATTGACTATGACGAGACGTTTTCTCCTGTGGCAATGCTCAAGTCCATTCGGATTGTGCTTGCGATAGCAGCACATTTAGACTATGAAATCTGGCAAATGGATGTAAAGACCGCATTTCTAAATAGAGATTTAGAAGAGGAAGTGTATATGATACAACCTGAAGGTTTTACATCTGCAGATGAGTCTAAAGTGTGCAAGCTTCAAAAATCCATTTATGGATTAAAGCAAGCTTCACGGAGTTGGAATATACGTTTTGATAAGGTAATCAAAACATATGGCTTCATTAAGAATGAAGAGGAACCTTGCATTTATAAATGGGCAAATGGTTCAGTTATTATATTTCTTATTTTGTATGTGGATGACATTCTTTTAATCGGAAATGACATTCCTGCATTACAAGGAATAAAGGTTTGGCTATCATCTCAATTTGCCATGAAGGATTTGGGAGAAGCATCTTACATCCTAGGGATGAAGATCTATAGAGATAGATCTAGGAGATTGCTTGGATTATCCCAATCCACATACATTGATACTATACTGAAGAGGTTCAGTATGATTAATTCCAAGAAAGGCTATCTTCCGATGGGCCATGGAATTAACCTCTCTAAAAGGGATTGTCCGACAACCCCTCAAGAAAGAGAGAGTATGGATAGAATTCCATATGCTTCGGCAATGGGATCTATAATGTATGCCATGACATGTACTAGACCAGACGTGGCATACTCACTAGGAGTAGTGAGCAGATACCAGTCTGATCCAGGTAGCAACCACAGGAAGGTTGTAAAAACCATCCTTAAGTATTTGAGAAATACTAAAGATCAGTGGCTTGTTTATGGTGATTCTGACTTAAAACTTGAGGGATATACTGATTCAAGTTTTCAGTCAGATCAAGATGATAGCAAGAGCGTGTCAGGATATATCTTCACTCTTAAGGGTGGGGCCATCTGCTGGAAGAGTTCCAAGCAGCATACAGTGGCAGATTCTACATGTGAAGCAGAATATATCGCAGCATCTGATGCCGCCAAGGAAGCTGTATGGTTGCGGAAGTTCATCACCGAGCTTGGAGTGACACCCTCCATTGATGGTCCAGTGCCTGTATTTTGTGACAATACTGGGGCCATAGCTCAAGCAAGAGAACCCAAAGCACATCAGCGGATCAAGCATATTCTACGTCGCTACCACCTGGTTCGAGAGATCATCGATCGAGGTGATATTGATCTTCAGAAGATTGACACAAAAGAAAATCTGGCTGACCCATTTACCAAAGTCCTCGGCATCAAAGAGTTCGACGAACACAAGTCGAAGATGGGTATTAGATACTGTGCCGATTGGCATTAGGCTAAGTGGGAGTTGTTGGAATTTGTATCCTAAATGTCAATCGTCAGCATATTGATGATTGAATTTTGTAAATGAATTGACAAATTAATAAAGTGTTATTTGGCATTATTCATTATTTCATCTTCAAATGAACTCTTATATGATGAAGTCCTTAGGACTTATGTTATGATAAAGGAGGATTTATCTTTGAGTCCTTAAACTTGTTTGCGACGAAATGATATGTTGTTACTAGGACGACAACATTATCGAGATTAGGTCGTTGTGTGACATATACGTTGGTTGTCCTCTTAACCAAGGAGTGTGGAGACACTGGTATGCTACACAAGCGAAGTGTAGAAGTACATTTCACTAAACGTGACCAATTCCGGAACGCTCTACTGTCGAGAGATGTTCCGAGTGGATATGGGTATAAGTTTGGCCCTCTGACCTGAGACCGCAACCTGTGACTAGCAAGCAACTCACTGTACTTTGGTACCGGACTACCTAAATTTCTAATTCAGTGACGGAAGGTCACTGGGTGCAGTCAAGTACTTGCGTAGTCAGTTGTGAGTCAAGATGGAATTGACCCCTCCTGAAAACAGGAGATAATGTCTTGTGATCAATTTAGCAAAACCTTGGCCAGGGTAATCCCAGTGAGGAGTCACGGGATATCTAAAGTTAATCACATAATGGATGTACTAATTATAGGGTTGACAGTGAGCTCTAAGTCATCCTGGCATTAGGAGTCAAAGGGATTGAATTATACAGTAACCATAATTCAGGGTTCCAGAATATTTGCTTTGCATATATTCGACCTATCCGGACGTCGGGTACCATTGCTAGATGGTCACATCGATTAGTGTAGAAAATTATTTCTATACTACCGGCTTAGGTTCGAACCTATGAGGTCACACGCATAGAAGATTCCTGATTGATCAAGAAAGCTGATGAATGATTAAGAATCATTCAGGAGTGATAGTCAACTTTAAAGACCACGCAATAGCACGTATCTGGTAGGTTAGTGATTACGGGTATCGATCCACAGGGATTGGGGTACAGTTGTTTTTTTCTTTTAAAAAAAAATAAAATATTTAAAAAGGAAAAGTTGGTGAAGAAAATTAAACTAAGGAATTTTAATAAAGCAAAATGCAATTAAAAAGATATCAGTTTGGGAGAACCTAGGGCAAGGAATTCACCACTAACATCGGAACAAGGGTTATTTATATTTCAATTTATTCTTGGATAAACATGCACATTGGCTACAAGCCTAATAAGCATTTGAATAAAAATTCACAAAAGTAATTTGGGCATAATCCATCTTCGGTTGGCATGAAATGTCTACCCTAATCTAAGGTGGTAGCACATCGCATCTTCCCTAAGCATGGACTATCTTATATTTACTTAGTGATCATGAAGAACAGTTGTATAAACATCATATTTAAAATCACAGAAATTAAATATGAGATGAAATAAAATATTCATTAAAAGCAGAATAAGGTTTATACAACTCCAAGAATAGAAATTAAAAATATAAAAACCCTTGGCCCTTTGTTAGGGCTACATCCAGCCCTAGTGAATAAATCAGCCTTCCATGAAGTTGTGGGCGGCAGCAGCAGCACAGCAGCGGGCTCCCGTCTCTTCCTTCATGATCAGCTCCCTTTCTTTCTCCCTCAGCACTTCAATCTTATATTTTTATATACATGGGAAGTTATTCCCAAAATAACCAAACTACTCTCTCCCTTTACTTTTTCTTTCTTCCCGTGGGATTGGCCTGTGAGGGAATGATCTGATTTCAAAGGGTCCGTCTCCTTTTATAGCCTTCAAGCTCCCACTCTCTCCTCCTTATTCCTCGTCGAGATAAGGTTGGATCAACGGCTGTCGCGTGCGTAGAAGAAGGAACCGACGCTGCTTCCACGCGGAGGAGATGCGGACGAACGCCTTGGACGCGGGATGAAATGCGGAGAAGTTAATCCTCTGTTCTGTTGGGATGCAGGAGCTGTTTGGATGAGAGAAATCCGGGAGAAGACGTGGCTGCAAATGCTTTGATCCAAAGAGCTGGATGATGCGAACGTTGAGAAGATCCCGGATCTGTTAAAGCGTGGGAACGGCTAGCAGTTGGGAAAAGGATGAGCTGGGAAGAACGCGTGAAGCCGGACGCGAGATGAACTCGGGACGTTGGCGATTTCATGGGATCGAACCGGAAGAGAAGCGGGGATTTGATCTTATCCTGTGAACGTTTGAGAAGATTTCGGAGGACGGAATGGCTGGGATTGATTTCGGAAGAGATTGGATCACGGGAGAGGGGCTGGCAACTGGGATTCCGGGATGGAAGGCGATCGGGGACGTGGTTGGGACGCGCTGAAGACGCGGGGACGGCGCTGGTAGTGACAGTTCCGAGATGGCTGGGCTGCGTTTGAAACGGGCGCCTGGGATCTGGGACGCTGCATCTCGAGCGGAAGAAATGGGAGCAGGGGATTTGTTTAGAAGTTGAGAGTCTTCCATGAATCGCGGACGGTGGAAGGAATCTGGGAGAGGAGGAAGTTTGTTCTGGGATGTTTCCGTGGGTGGTTGTCATCACGAACGGGATCTAGCGGAAGCTGGGAGGAAGTTGTTTCCGTGAAGTCTGGGAGGTTGGAATCGGATCCATGCGGCTGATGGAAGCTGGCTTGATCCGCAAACGGGAGGGAGAAACGGATTCATGAGCTGGGAGGATTGCTGAGAAGTGATCCGTGGGTGAAGAGGAGTTGAGATCGGGAGTTATCCATGGGTGATGGCTGGGCGTGATCCACGGAATGGGGAGATGAAGATGAATACGGCTTGTATTTGCTGGGAAGACGTGAATTCTGTTCGTGGGTCACGGGAGGAAATCTCGGCTGAGATGCTGGGAGGTTGTTAATCAGGGGAGCTGGAATGAATGCTTTGTTTGGATTCGGAAGAAGACATCCGGATGTTGGAGAATGGGAAGACGTGGAACTGCTGGGATACTCTGTGATGACGCGGAGATGAAGATGTTGGGAACAGAAGATAGCTGGGACGCTAGGATGTTGTTCACAGTTGGAAAACAGGGGATTTAATTCAAAGATGAACCTATTCTTTAGACATGGGAGAGAAGGAATGTCATGGAACGAGGGGAGGATAAGACAAGATGAAATTCCGGTTGACGTGGATGCATGGGAGCTAGGATAGAGCTATGCACGTGGAACAAGGGTACTTGTGGACTGAGACACAAACGTGGGGAACTTGATGATCGTGTGAAGGAGAAGAAAAGAATTTGATGGAGTGCAGTGTGGGTTTAAACATCATTTAATTGGGTTTGACTTGACCTGCATACATACAACTCAATCAGAAAATAATCAAATCAAACTCGAATTATTTTATTAAGGTGCAATAATGAAGGTAACACAATTTTTTATTTAAACTTACAAAATATGCGAATTAAAATAATGATAAGTGCTATGAATAAGATATTAATTTATGCATTATTTAGCACTTATCACACCCCCCAACCTACATTTTGCTAGTCCTCAAGCAAAATAAAAGCTAACTCACTTTCGCAGGAATCGCGATTGCATTTACCGTATGCAATAAGGCTTTAAACCCCTAGGTGGCCCTAGTGGACGAGTTTTGTCTCGTGAGGGTTTCCGGCTCAGATACCCACAAACTGCTGTCGAAAGAATTTTATTAATTTATAAAATCTAATTTTAAATGCATAAGTGCCAAGAATTTCAAAAGCACACAAAGTTTTAATTACTAAGTCAGCCCAAATCCTAGGTCAAGATGCAACTTAAGTTGAAGTCATTAAGTTTCCGTTAGAGAGTTGTAAGACTAATTTATACTTGGGTGCTCGGTGATATATGGACCATACACAAGCTAAGGCTTTAGATTCCCCAAAATACTGCTAAAGCTAGTAGTTTCCAAGAATTGGTCAAATAAGACCTAATCACTGATTCAAAATCATCCTACCTTGCAGGATTTCGAGAGTTGTGGATGTTTACTTTAATACCTCATGGGCTTTATCTGTAATATTCCAGTTTACTCGAATTTTTACAACGACGGCTTTCACACTATCGTCTTTTTCAAGGTCAATATTATTTTCTCTTTTTCTCTTCTTTTTTTTTATTTTTTTTATTTTTTTTTATTTTTTTATTTTATATTTATTACGCACTTTTACTCTTGTAATGATTCCTCCATGTAACGAGCATTCAGTCAACACTCCCACACCAGATGGCATAAGGTGTTAGGCATCAAAACTCCCCTACGGACCTATGCTCGGGTTCCTCATACAAGCCCGCTGACCTTTGACAATAGGTAGCCCTTTTCGATGTACCTGACTAAATTCACTCTTTTTTTTTTCTCTTTTTTTTTGATAAAAGTAAATTAGATAAGTATGATTCATCAGGACTCAAGGTTGCTACCAGACTTAACAACATAATGTTGAACCTAACCCTTAGAAGTGCAGGCCATGTGTGTTGTGAAATTCCAAAGTAAAAATTATCTTACAACTCGCTAAAAGAACTTTTTTAAAAAGAACTCAAATTGACTTACTCCTGACTAGTTATTGGGCTTTTTAGATTTTATATACTTTGTGTGATTATCATTTCAGCACTAAGGCATAGAAATTAGGTTTTTTTTTTTTTTAAATTCATTTTTTTTTGAAATTCACTTAAAAATGTGAAAATGCGAAAAATTCCTTCAAAAATTCGAATCCTATACCCCCCAACCTAGATCAGACATTGTCCTCAATGTTTTTTTTTTTTTTTTTTTGATGAAATTTTTTTTTGAATATTATATTATTATTTTTATTGTTTTATTTTTTTCTTTATTTTGGACGAAAATATGATGCATATGGAGGATAGAAGCATTTTACCGTAGTTGCATCAGTAATATGAGGGATCCTGTTAAGAAAATAAAAAAAATGCGACAAGAAAATATGCAAAAATTAACCTACGAGAATTGGGTTGCCTCCCAACAAGCGCTAAGTTTAACGTCTTCAGCCAGACGCAGTGCATCCTTATCAAATCATACCAGGTTCATGCGGGGTTCTCCAAGGAAGAAAATTTATGGGAAACTGATTGTCGGGCACAGAGTTGACTGCTTCTATGGCCTTTTCTATAGTAACGTCAAAATGGGTCAAGCGTGTTTTCAGAGGGTCATCTGCTAAAATATAAGGAAGATCGCCCATTTTATCTATTAGGAAGCACTCAACTTCCTTTGCGGGTTGATCAGAGGCATGAAATATATTTAACTTAACCTTCATATTTCCAAAGGATATATTCATCACCCCCGTTCTACAGTTAATACATGCATTGGCTGTGGCTAGAAAGGGACGACCAAGAATTATGGGGATCTGTTTCTTAAGATTGGGCACAGGTTCCATATCAAGGACGATGAAATCGACTGGGAAATAAAATTTGTCGACCTTGACTAGGACATCTTCAATTGTTCCTCGTGGTATTTTAACAGATCGATCAGTCAACTGTAGGGACACCGAGGTAGGCTTCAATTCACCTAATCCGAACTTTTCATAGACTGAATAAGGAAGGAGGTTAACACTCGCCCCTAGATCTAATAATGCTCGATCAATAGGATTGTCTCCTACCACACAAGAGATGGTAGGGGCACCAGGATCTTTGAACTTAGGAGGGGTTTTGTGCTGAAGGATGGAGCTTACTTGTTCAGTCAGGAAGACCTTTTTAGGCACATGAGTCCTAGATTTTCGTTTCTGTGTACAAAGGTCTTTGAGAAATTTGGCATAAGATGGAACTTGTCTAATAGCATCAAGAAGTGGGAGGTTGATTTTGACTTGTTTGAAAACCTCCATCATCTCCTCTAGTGAAGTTTCTTTTTTGCCAAAGGGAGAGGGTGAATTGAGAGCATCAGGAAATGGGGCCTTCGGGATGTGAGTTTTGGCCGAAGCTGGAAGAGCTGAAGAAGAAGAAGGTTTTGGATTTTCATGTGATATATTTTGCTCTTCCTTTTTACCTTCCTTATTGTTATCCTCCCCAATCTTATTGTCTACTACACGTCCACTCCTTAGGGTAGTCAGAGCATTGGCCTGTTCATGATGAATTGTATTCGGTTGATTTTCTTGAGCCATGTATTGTCCCCTAGGATTACTCACTGGTTGGCTTGGAAGCTTTCCTTCCTCTCGCTTGTTCAGTGCATTAGCTAGTTGCCCCATTTGGGATTCTAGCTTGGCGATAGATTGCGTGTGAGAGTGCACCAATTGTGTAATGGTTTCCAAACCTTGAAGGGAGGTCAACACTTTCTCCTCAAAGGCTGTGTTTCTTTGGGGTGCTGGAGGAGTGTGTTGAAATTGAGTCGAAGGACGGTAGGGATTAACATTCTGGAATGGTTGAAAGTTTTGGGAATAAGGCTGGGAAGTATTGGAAGTCTGCTGCTTCCAAGAGAAATTTGGATGGTTGCGCCACCCCGTGTTATAAGTGTTAGAATACGGATCATTATCCGGTCGGGACTGTGTTTGGGCAGCATTTACTTGTTCTTGCAAAAATTCGGGGAATTGTGCTGCCGAAGGACACTCAAAGACAGTGTGAGATGGACTAGAACAGAGAGTACATACTTGTGCTTGATGAAAGTTTACAAGCTGTTCTCTAGACATTAGCTGGTCCAATTTGTGGGATAATGCATCCACTTTCTCAGATAGACCTATGGACTGGCTAACTTCAAATATGGTTCCTTTTCTTTGAGAGCTCGGGGGTGCTTGACGAGCGGAGGAGGCATGGTGAAGGGAATTTTCATTAAGGTTCTCAAACAATTGCCATGCCTCATGTTCACTTTTGAGCATGAAAGTACCCCCACAAGAAGCATCAACCATTTGACGATTTCGTTCGGATAGTCCGTCATAAAAGCACTGCACTAATTGCCATTTGGGTATTTGATGATGCGGGCATTTTCGGAGTAAATCTCTAAATTTTTCCCAAGTTTCATGAAATTCTTCTCCGTCAGATTGGGAGAAGCTCGTGATCGCACGCCTAAATTGGTTCGTTCTTCCTATGGGAAAATATTTTTTCAAAAATTCATGTTGCATTTGAGCCCATGAAAGAATTGAATTGGCTTCTAATGAGTGGAGCCATTGTTTAGCTCTATCCTTAAGGGAAAAAGGAAACAGCCTAAGTTTCAGAGCATCATCAGTGAAGTTCTGAATTTTGACAGTAGTGCAGATCTCAAGGAACTCATCCAAATGTTTATATGGGTCTTCATTGTTAAGTCCATAAAAAGAGGGAAGCATTTGGATGACACTAGACTTAATTTCAAAATGTGCAGCAGCGGTGGTATCAGGTAGTCGGATACAAGATGGAGAGGTATAAATGGAAGGAGTGAAGTACTCCTTTAGGAGTTTGGGTTGTTCTTCAGCCATCTTGATAGGTGAAGCAGATCCTAGGGTTTTATAAGTGCGGGTTTTAGCTCGAAGGGTCCTAATAGAACGCTCTATTTCAGGGTCAAAAGGTATTAATTCAGGAGACCTGGAACGACACCCTAGCATACACTAAGACTCCTCTGATTAGTCAAATTCAGTCAAGCATGCACTAAAAAGAAAAACACATCAATTCCTTAAGTTCACCCTAAAATCACTAGACAGCTCCTAACTGGTTTGAAGAGGGCACCTAAGCCTCCAATCCGGTCTAATGACTGAGCTGACCAGGTAAGCTCCCAGGTAAGTGGGGGGGTCACGATGCTTTGCAAAGGTCCCACTTAAAAACCACTTGCCTCGAACAGATGAACTGTCTCCCTTAAAGGGACAAAGCTTGCCTAGACATCAACTGAGCCACAGAGCGAAATTGGTGCAACTTTCGGTGATCTTCGTCCTATTGAGCTCGAATGTCCCTAGGGGCCAACGTCTAATTGATTTTAATTAATGTGATAGCTATGTGAGAATTGATTCCCTAATTTGGGCAAGAATCTGGTGATGAAATCCAGTTCTTATCTTGTTGGGGTGATTGCCCTTACTATGTGCGGATTAATTGGTGGATGTGTACAAGCATGCATTCACACTTTTGCTGAATTTAAAATCAAACAATCACCACACAAGGAAATTTAAATAAGAAAGGTTTAGATGTTACCAAGGGGAATTTCCCCAGCAATTTTTTTATTTTAAAGCAAACCTCCACAGCCTTCCTTTTCCAATAGTTCCCTTTTTGATCGCCCCGGATTTTCTTTTCGATTCCTGATCAAATAATACCAAAATAAAAATCAAGAATTAGTGAGAGGTAAAAGAGATAAGGAAAGTAAAAATAGAAACTATTTTTTTTTATTTTTTTTTTCGAAAAAAAAAATTTTTTTTTTTTGTTTTTTTTTTGGAATTTTTTTTTTTAATAAAAAGAAAAACAACTATGCTACCAATCCCCGGCAACGGCGCCAAAAATTGATAGTCAACTTTAAAGACCACGCAATAGCACGTATCTGGTAGGATAGTGATTACGGGTATCGATCCACAGGGATTGGGGTACAGTTGTTTTTTTCTTTTAAAAAAAAATAAAATATTTAAAAAGGAAAGGTTGGTGAAGAAAATTAAACTAAGGAATTTTAATAAAGCAAAATGCAATTAAAAAGATATCAGTTTGGGAGAACCTAGGGCAAGGAATTCACCACTAACATCGGAACAAGGGTTATTTATATTTCAATTTATTCTTGGATAAACATGCACATTGGCTACAAGCCTAATAAGCATTTGAATAAAAATTCACAAAAGTAATTTGGGCATAATCCATCTTCGGTTGGCATGAAATGTCTACCCTAATCTAAGGTGGTAGCACATCGCATCTTCCCTAAGCATGGACTATCTTATATTTACTTAGTGATCATGAAGAACAGTTGTATAAACATCATATTTAAAATCACAGAAATTAAATATGAGATGAAATAAAATATTCATTAAAAGCAGAATAAGGTTTATACAACTCCAAGAATAGAAATTAAAAATATAAAAACCCTTGGCCCTTTGTTAGGGCTACATCCAGCCCTAGTGAATAAATCAGCCTTCCATGAAGTTGTGGGCGGCAGCAGCAGCACAGCAGCGGGCTCCCGTCTCTTCCTTCATGATCAGCTCCCTTTCTTTCTCCCTCAGCACTTCAATCTTATATTTTTATATACATGGGAAGTTATTCCCAAAATAACCAAACTACTCTCTCCCTTTACTTTTTCTTTCTTCCCGTGGGATTGGCCTGTGAGGGAATGATCTGATTTCAAAGGGTCCGTCTCCTTTTATAGCCTTCAAGCTCCCACTCTCTCCTCCTTATTCCTCGTCGAGATAAGGTTGGATCAACGGCTGTCGCGTGCGTAGAAGAAGGAACCGACGCTGCTTCCACGCGGAGGAGATGCGGACGAACGCCTTGGACGCGGGATGAAATGCGGAGAAGTTAATCCTCTGTTCTGTTGGGATGCAGGAGCTGTTTGGATGAGAGAAATCCGGGAGAAGACGTGGCTGCAAATGCTTTGATCCAAAGAGCTGGATGATGCGAACGTTGAGAAGATCCCGGATCTGTTAAAGCGTGGGAACGGCTAGCAGTTGGGAAAAGGATGAGCTGGGAAGAACGCGTGAAGCCGGACGCGAGATGAACTCGGGACGTTGGCGATTTCATGGGATCGAACCGGAAGAGAAGCGGGGATTTGATCTTATCCTGTGAACGTTTGAGAAGATTTCGGAGGACGGAATGGCTGGGATTGATTTCGGAAGAGATTGGATCACGGGAGAGGGGCTGGCAACTGGGATTCCGGGATGGAAGGCGATCGGGGACGTGGTTGGGACGCGCTGAAGACGCGGGGACGGCGCTGGTAGTGACAGTTCCGAGATGGCTGGGCTGCGTTTGAAACGGGCGCCTGGGATCTGGGACGCTGCATCTCGAGCGGAAGAAATGGGAGCAGGGGATTTGTTTAGAAGTTGAGAGTCTTCCATGAATCGCGGACGGTGGAAGGAATCTGGGAGAGGAGGAAGTTTGTTCTGGGATGTTTCCGTGGGTGGTTGTCATCACGAACGGGATCTAGCGGAAGCTGGGAGGAAGTTGTTTCCGTGAAGTCTGGGAGGTTGGAATCGGATCCATGCGGCTGATGGAAGCTGGCTTGATCCGCAAACGGGAGGGAGAAACGGATTCATGAGCTGGGAGGATTGCTGAGAAGTGATCCGTGGGTGAAGAGGAGTTGAGATCGGGAGTTATCCATGGGTGATGGCTGGGCGTGATCCACGGAATGGGGAGATGAAGATGAATACGGCTTGTATTTGCTGGGAAGACGTGAATTCTGTTCGTGGGTCACGGGAGGAAATCTCGGCTGAGATGCTGGGAGGTTGTTAATCAGGGGAGCTGGAATGAATGCTTTGTTTGGATTCGGAAGAAGACATCCGGATGTTGGAGAATGGGAAGACGTGGAACTGCTGGGATACTCTGTGATGACGCGGAGATGAAGATGTTGGGAACAGAAGATAGCTGGGACGCTAGGATGTTGTTCACAGTTGGAAAACAGGGGATTTAATTCAAAGATGAACCTATTCTTTAGACATGGGAGAGAAGGAATGTCATGGAACGAGGGGAGGATAAGACAAGATGAAATTCCGGTTGACGTGGATGCATGGGAGCTAGGATAGAGCTATGCACGTGGAACAAGGGTACTTGTGGACTGAGACACAAACGTGGGGAACTTGATGATCGTGTGAAGGAGAAGAAAAGAATTTGATGGAGTGCAGTGTGGGTTTAAACATCATTTAATTGGGTTTGACTTGACCTGCATACATACAACTCAATCAGAAAATAATCAAATCAAACTCGAATTATTTTATTAAGGTGCAATAATGAAGGTAACACAATTTTTTATTTAAACTTACAAAATATGCGAATTAAAATAATGATAAGTGCTATGAATAAGATATTAATTTATGCATTATTTAGCACTTATCACACCCCCCAACCTACATTTTGCTAGTCCTCAAGCAAAATAAAAGCTAACTCACTTTCGCAGGAATCGCGATTGCATTTACCGTATGCAATAAGGCTTTAAACCCCTAGGTGGCCCTAGTGGACGAGTTTTGTCTCGTGAGGGTTTCCGGCTCAGATACCCACAAACTGCTGTCGAAAGAATTTTATTAATTTATAAAATCTAATTTTAAATGCATAAGTGCCAAGAATTTCAAAAGCACACAAAGTTTTAATTACTAAGTCAGCCCAAATCCTAGGTCAAGATGCAACTTAAGTTGAAGTCATTAAGTTTCCGTTAGAGAGTTGTAAGACTAATTTATACTTGGGTGCTCGGTGATATATGGACCATACACAAGCTAAGGCTTTAGATTCCCCAAAATACTGCTAAAGCTAGTAGTTTCCAAGAATTGGTCAAATAAGACCTAATCACTGATTCAAAATCATCCTACCTTGCAGGATTTCGAGAGTTGTGGATGTTTACTTTAATACCTCATGGGCTTTATCTGTAATATTCCAGTTTACTCGAATTTTTACAACGACGGCTTTCACACTATCGTCTTTTTCAAGGTCAATATTATTTTCTCTTTTTCTCTTCTTTTTTTTTATTTTTTTTATTTTTTTTTATTTTTTTATTTTATATTTATTACGCACTTTTACTCTTGTAATGATTCCTCCATGTAACGAGCATTCAGTCAACACTCCCACACCAGATGGCATAAGGTGTTAGGCATCAAAACTCCCCTACGGACCTATGCTCGGGTTCCTCATACAAGCCCGCTGACCTTTGACAATAGGTAGCCCTTTTCGATGTACCTGACTAAATTCACTCTTTTTTTTTTCTCTTTTTTTTTGATAAAAGTAAATTAGATAAGTATGATTCATCAGGACTCAAGGTTGCTACCAGACTTAACAACATAATGTTGAACCTAACCCTTAGAAGTGCAGGCCATGTGTGTTGTGAAATTCCAAAGTAAAAATTATCTTACAACTCGCTAAAAGAACTTTTTTAAAAAGAACTCAAATTGACTTACTCCTGACTAGTTATTGGGCTTTTTAGATTTTATATACTTTGTGTGATTATCATTTCAGCACTAAGGCATAGAAATTAGGTTTTTTTTTTTTTTAAATTCATTTTTTTTTGAAATTCACTTAAAAATGTGAAAATGCGAAAAATTCCTTCAAAAATTCGAATCCTATACCCCCCAACCTAGATCAGACATTGTCCTCAATGTTTTTTTTTTTTTTTTTTTGATGAAATTTTTTTTTGAATATTATATTATTATTTTTATTGTTTTATTTTTTTCTTTATTTTGGACGAAAATATGATGCATATGGAGGATAGAAGCATTTTACCGTAGTTGCATCAGTAATATGAGGGATCCTGTTAAGAAAATAAAAAAAATGCGACAAGAAAATATGCAAAAATTAACCTACGAGAATTGGGTTGCCTCCCAACAAGCGCTAAGTTTAACGTCTTCAGCCAGACGCAGTGCATCCTTATCAAATCATACCAGGTTCATGCGGGGTTCTCCAAGGAAGAAAATTTATGGGAAACTGATTGTCGGGCACAGAGTTGACTGCTTCTATGGCCTTTTCTATAGTAACGTCAAAATGGGTCAAGCGTGTTTTCAGAGGGTCATCTGCTAAAATATAAGGAAGATCGCCCATTTTATCTATTAGGAAGCACTCAACTTCCTTTGCGGGTTGATCAGAGGCATGAAATATATTTAACTTAACCTTCATATTTCCAAAGGATATATTCATCACCCCCGTTCTACAGTTAATACATGCATTGGCTGTGGCTAGAAAGGGACGACCAAGAATTATGGGGATCTGTTTCTTAAGATTGGGCACAGGTTCCATATCAAGGACGATGAAATCGACTGGGAAATAAAATTTGTCGACCTTGACTAGGACATCTTCAATTGTTCCTCGTGGTATTTTAACAGATCGATCAGTCAACTGTAGGGACACCGAGGTAGGCTTCAATTCACCTAATCCGAACTTTTCATAGACTGAATAAGGAAGGAGGTTAACACTCGCCCCTAGATCTAATAATGCTCGATCAATAGGATTGTCTCCTACCACACAAGAGATGGTAGGGGCACCAGGATCTTTGAACTTAGGAGGGGTTTTGTGCTGAAGGATGGAGCTTACTTGTTCAGTCAGGAAGACCTTTTTAGGCACATGAGTCCTAGATTTTCGTTTCTGTGTACAAAGGTCTTTGAGAAATTTGGCATAAGATGGAACTTGTCTAATAGCATCAAGAAGTGGGAGGTTGATTTTGACTTGTTTGAAAACCTCCATCATCTCCTCTAGTGAAGTTTCTTTTTTGCCAAAGGGAGAGGGTGAATTGAGAGCATCAGGAAATGGGGCCTTCGGGATGTGAGTTTTGGCCGAAGCTGGAAGAGCTGAAGAAGAAGAAGGTTTTGGATTTTCATGTGATATATTTTGCTCTTCCTTTTTACCTTCCTTATTGTTATCCTCCCCAATCTTATTGTCTACTACACGTCCACTCCTTAGGGTAGTCAGAGCATTGGCCTGTTCATGATGAATTGTATTCGGTTGATTTTCTTGAGCCATGTATTGTCCCCTAGGATTACTCACTGGTTGGCTTGGAAGCTTTCCTTCCTCTCGCTTGTTCAGTGCATTAGCTAGTTGCCCCATTTGGGATTCTAGCTTGGCGATAGATTGCGTGTGAGAGTGCACCAATTGTGTAATGGTTTCCAAACCTTGAAGGGAGGTCAACACTTTCTCCTCAAAGGCTGTGTTTCTTTGGGGTGCTGGAGGAGTGTGTTGAAATTGAGTCGAAGGACGGTAGGGATTAACATTCTGGAATGGTTGAAAGTTTTGGGAATAAGGCTGGGAAGTATTGGAAGTCTGCTGCTTCCAAGAGAAATTTGGATGGTTGCGCCACCCCGTGTTATAAGTGTTAGAATACGGATCATTATCCGGTCGGGACTGTGTTTGGGCAGCATTTACTTGTTCTTGCAAAAATTCGGGGAATTGTGCTGCCGAAGGACACTCAAAGACAGTGTGAGATGGACTAGAACAGAGAGTACATACTTGTGCTTGATGAAAGTTTACAAGCTGTTCTCTAGACATTAGCTGGTCCAATTTGTGGGATAATGCATCCACTTTCTCAGATAGACCTATGGACTGGCTAACTTCAAATATGGTTCCTTTTCTTTGAGAGCTCGGGGGTGCTTGACGAGCGGAGGAGGCATGGTGAAGGGAATTTTCATTAAGGTTCTCAAACAATTGCCATGCCTCATGTTCACTTTTGAGCATGAAAGTACCCCCACAAGAAGCATCAACCATTTGACGATTTCGTTCGGATAGTCCGTCATAAAAGCACTGCACTAATTGCCATTTGGGTATTTGATGATGCGGGCATTTTCGGAGTAAATCTCTAAATTTTTCCCAAGTTTCATGAAATTCTTCTCCGTCAGATTGGGAGAAGCTCGTGATCGCACGCCTAAATTGGTTCGTTCTTCCTATGGGAAAATATTTTTTCAAAAATTCATGTTGCATTTGAGCCCATGAAAGAATTGAATTGGCTTCTAATGAGTGGAGCCATTGTTTAGCTCTATCCTTAAGGGAAAAAGGAAACAGCCTAAGTTTCAGAGCATCATCAGTGAAGTTCTGAATTTTGACAGTAGTGCAGATCTCAAGGAACTCATCCAAATGTTTATATGGGTCTTCATTGTTAAGTCCATAAAAAGAGGGAAGCATTTGGATGACACTAGACTTAATTTCAAAATGTGCAGCAGCGGTGGTATCAGGTAGTCGGATACAAGATGGAGAGGTATAAATGGAAGGAGTGAAGTACTCCTTTAGGAGTTTGGGTTGTTCTTCAGCCATCTTGATAGGTGAAGCAGATCCTAGGGTTTTATAAGTGCGGGTTTTAGCTCGAAGGGTCCTAATAGAACGCTCTATTTCAGGGTCAAAAGGTATTAATTCAGGAGACCTGGAACGACACCCTAGCATACACTAAGACTCCTCTGATTAGTCAAATTCAGTCAAGCATGCACTAAAAAGAAAAACACATCAATTCCTTAAGTTCACCCTAAAATCACTAGACAGCTCCTAACTGGTTTGAAGAGGGCACCTAAGCCTCCAATCCGGTCTAATGACTGAGCTGACCAGGTAAGCTCCCAGGTAAGTGGGGGGGTCACGATGCTTTGCAAAGGTCCCACTTAAAAACCACTTGCCTCGAACAGATGAACTGTCTCCCTTAAAGGGACAAAGCTTGCCTAGACATCAACTGAGCCACAGAGCGAAATTGGTGCAACTTTCGGTGATCTTCGTCCTATTGAGCTCGAATGTCCCTAGGGGCCAACGTCTAATTGATTTTAATTAATGTGATAGCTATGTGAGAATTGATTCCCTAATTTGGGCAAGAATCTGGTGATGAAATCCAGTTCTTATCTTGTTGGGGTGATTGCCCTTACTATGTGCGGATTAATTGGTGGATGTGTACAAGCATGCATTCACACTTTTGCTGAATTTAAAATCAAACAATCACCACACAAGGAAATTTAAATAAGAAAGGTTTAGATGTTACCAAGGGGAATTTCCCCAGCAATTTTTTTATTTTAAAGCAAACCTCCACAGCCTTCCTTTTCCAATAGTTCCCTTTTTGATCGCCCCGGATTTTCTTTTCGATTCCTGATCAAATAATACCAAAATAAAAATCAAGAATTAGTGAGAGGTAAAAGAGATAAGGAAAGTAAAAATAGAAACTATTTTTTTTTATTTTTTTTTTTTCGAAAAAAAAAATTTTTTTTTTTGTTTTTTTTTGGAATTTTTTTTTTAATAAAAAGAAAAACAACTATGCTACCAATCCCCGGCAACGGCGCCAAAAATTGATAGTCAACTTTAAAGACCACGCAATAGCACGTATCTGGTAGGATAGTGATTACGGGTATCGATCCACAGGGATTGGGGTACAGTTATTTTTTTCTTTTAAAAAAAAATAAAATATTTAAAAAGGAAAAGTTGGTGAAGAAAATTAAACTAAGGAATTTTAATAAAGCAAAATGCAATTAAAAAGATATCAGTTTGGGAGAACCTAGGGCAAGGAATTCACCACTAACATCGGAACAAGGGTTATTTATATTTCAATTTATTCTTGGATAAACATGCACATTGGCTACAAGCCTAATAAGCATTTGAATAAAAATTCACAAAAGTAATTTGGGCATAATCCATCTTCGGTTGGCATGAAATGTCTACCCTAATCTAAGGTGGTAGCACATCGCATCTTCCCTAAGCATGGACTATCTTATATTTACTTAGTGATCATGAAGAACAGTTGTATAAACATCATATTTAAAATCACAGAAATTAAATATGAGATGAAATAAAATATTCATTAAAAGCAGAATAAGGTTTATACAACTCCAAGAATAGAAATTAAAAATATAAAAACCCTTGGCCCTTTGTTAGGGCTACATCCAGCCCTAGTGAATAAATCAGCCTTCCATGAAGTTGTGGGCGGCAGCAGCAGCACAGCAGCGGGCTCCCGTCTCTTCCTTCATGATCAGCTCCCTTTCTTTCTCCCTCAGCACTTCAATCTTATATTTTTATATACATGGGAAGTTATTCCTAAAATAACCAAACTACTCTCTCCCTTTACTTTTTCTTTCTTCCCGTGGGATTGGCCTGTGAGGGAATGATCTGATTTCAAAGGGTCCGTCTCCTTTTATAGCCTTCAAGCTCCCACTCTCTCCTCCTTATTCCTCGTCGAGATAAGGTTGGATCAACGGCTGTCGCGTGCGTAGAAGAAGGAACCGACGCTGCTTCCACGCGGAGGAGATGCGGACGAACGCCTTGGACGCGGGATGAAATGCGGAGAAGTTAATCCTCTGTTCTGTTGGGATGCAGGAGCTGTTTGGATGAGAGAAATCCGGGAGAAGACGTGGCTGCAAATGCTTTGATCCAAAGAGCTGGATGATGCGAACGTTGAGAAGATCCCGGATCTGTTAAAGCGTGGGAACGGCTAGCAGTTGGGAAAAGGATGAGCTGGGAAGAACGCGTGAAGCCGGACGCGAGATGAACTCGGGACGTTGGCGATTTCATGGGATCGAACCGGAAGAGAAGCGGGGATTTGATCTTATCCTGTGAACGTTTGAGAAGATTTCGGAGGACGGAATGGCTGGGATTGATTTCGGAAGAGATTGGATCACGGGAGAGGGGCTGGCAACTGGGATTCCGGGATGGAAGGCGATCGGGGACGTGGTTGGGACGCGCTGAAGACGCGGGGACGGCGCTGGTAGTGACAGTTCCGAGATGGCTGGGCTGCGTTTGAAACGGGCGCCTGGGATCTGGGACGCTGCATCTCGAGCGGAAGAAATGGGAGCAGGGGATTTGTTTAGAAGTTGAGAGTCTTCCATGAATCGCGGACGGTGGAAGGAATCTGGGAGAGGAGGAAGTTTGTTCTGGGATGTTTCCGTGGGTGGTTGTCATCACGAACGGGATCTAGCGGAAGCTGGGAGGAAGTTGTTTCCGTGAAGTCTGGGAGGTTGGAATCGGATCCATGCGGCTGATGGAAGCTGGCTTGATCCGCAAACGGGAGGGAGAAACGGATTCATGAGCTGGGAGGATTGCTGAGAAGTGATCCGTGGGTGAAGAGGAGTTGAGATCGGGAGTTATCCATGGGTGATGGCTGGGCGTGATCCACGGAATGGGGAGATGAAGATGAATACGGCTTGTATTTGCTGGGAAGACGTGAATTCTGTTCGTGGGTCACGGGAGGAAATCTCGGCTGAGATGCTGGGAGGTTGTTAATCAGGGGAGCTGGAATGAATGCTTTGTTTGGATTCGGAAGAAGACATCCGGATGTTGGAGAATGGGAAGACGTGGAACTGCTGGGATACTCTGTGATGACGCGGAGATGAAGATGTTGGGAACAGAAGATAGCTGGGACGCTAGGATGTTGTTCACAGTTGGAAAACAGGGGATTTAATTCAAAGATGAACCTATTCTTTAGACATGGGAGAGAAGGAATGTCATGGAACGAGGGGAGGATAAGACAAGATGAAATTCCGGTTGACGTGGATGCATGGGAGCTAGGATAGAGCTATGCACGTGGAACAAGGGTACTTGTGGACTGAGACACAAACGTGGGGAACTTGATGATCGTGTGAAGGAGAAGAAAAGAATTTGATGGAGTGCAGTGTGGGTTTAAACATCATTTAATTGGGTTTGACTTGACCTGCATACATACAACTCAATCAGAAAATAATCAAATCAAACTCGAATTATTTTATTAAGGTGCAATAATGAAGGTAACACAATTTTTTATTTAAACTTACAAAATATGCGAATTAAAATAATGATAAGTGCTATGAATAAGATATTAATTTATGCATTATTTAGCACTTATCACACCCCCCAACCTACATTTTGCTAGTCCTCAAGCAAAATAAAAGCTAACTCACTTTCGCAGGAATCGCGATTGCATTTACCGTATGCAATAAGGCTTTAAACCCCTAGGTGGCCCTAGTGGACGAGTTTTGTCTCGTGAGGGTTTCCGGCTCAGATACCCACAAACTGCTGTCGAAAGAATTTTATTAATTTATAAAATCTAATTTTAAATGCATAAGTGCCAAGAATTTCAAAAGCACACAAAGTTTTAATTACTAAGTCAGCCCAAATCCTAGGTCAAGATGCAACTTAAGTTGAAGTCATTAAGTTTCCGTTAGAGAGTTGTAAGACTAATTTATACTTGGGTGCTCGGTGATATATGGACCATACACAAGCTAAGGCTTTAGATTCCCCAAAATACTGCTAAAGCTAGTAGTTTCCAAGAATTGGTCAAATAAGACCTAATCACTGATTCAAAATCATCCTACCTTGCAGGATTTCGAGAGTTGTGGATGTTTACTTTAATACCTCATGGGCTTTATCTGTAATATTCCAGTTTACTCGAATTTTTACAACGACGGCTTTCACACTATCGTCTTTTTCAAGGTCAATATTATTTTCTCTTTTTCTCTTCTTTTTTTTTATTTTTTTTATTTTTTTTTATTTTTTTATTTTATATTTATTACGCACTTTTACTCTTGTAATGATTCCTCCATGTAACGAGCATTCAGTCAACACTCCCACACCAGATGGCATAAGGTGTTAGGCATCAAGACTCCCCTACGGACCTATGCTCGGGTTCCTCATACAAGCCCGCTGACCTTTGACAATAGGTAGCCCTTTTCGATGTACCTGACTAAATTCACTCTTTTTTTTTTTCTCTTTTTTTTTTGATAAAAGTAAATTAGATAAGTATGATTCATCAGGACTCAAGGTTGCTACCAGACTTAACAACATAATGTTGAACCTAACCCTTAGAAGTGCAGGCCATGTGTGTTGTGAAATTCCAAAGTAAAAATTATCTTACAACTCGCTAAAAGAACTTTTTTAAAAAGAACTCAAATTGACTTACTCCTGACTAGTTATTGGGCTTTTTAGATTTTATATACTTTGTGTGATTATCATTTCAGCACTAAGGCATAGAAATTAGGTTTTTTTTTTTTTTTTAAAATTCATTTTTTTTTTGAAATTCACTTAAAAATGTGAAAATGCGAAAAATTCCTTCAAAAATTCGAATCCTATACCCCCCAACCTAGATCAGACATTGTCCTCAATGTTTTTTTTTTTTTTTTTTTGATGAAATTTTTTTTTTTTGAATATTATATTATTATTTTTATTGTTTTATTTTTTTCTTTATTTTGGACGAAAATATGATGCATATGGAGGATAGAAGCATTTTACCGTAGTTGCATCAGTAATATGAGGGATCCTGTTAAGAAAATAAAAAAAATGCGACAAGAAAATATGCAAAAATTAACCTACGAGAATTGGGTTGCCTCCCAACAAGCGCTAAGTTTAACGTCTTCAGCCAGACGCAGTGCATCCTTATCAAATCATACCAGGTTCATGCGGGGTTCTCCAAGGAAGAAAATTCATGGGAAACTGATTGTCGGGCACAGAGTTGACTGCTTCTATGGCCTTTTCTATAGTAACGTCAAAATGGGTCAAGCGTGTTTTCAGAGGGTCATCTGCTAAAATATAAGGAAGATCGCCCATTTTATCTATTAGGAAGCACTCAACTTCCTTTGCGGGTTGATCAGAGGCATGAAATATATTTAACTTAACCTTCATATTTCCAAAGGATATATTCATCACCCCCGTTCTACAGTTAATACATGCATTGGCTGTGGCTAGAAAGGGACGACCAAGAATTATGGGGATCTGTTTCTTAAGATTGGGCACAGGTTCCATATCAAGGACGATGAAATCGACTGGGAAATAAAATTTGTCGACCTTGACTAGGACATCTTCAATTGTTCCTCGTGGTATTTTAACAGATCGATCAGCCAACTGTAGGGACACCGAGGTAGGCTTCAATTCACCTAATCCGAACTTTTCATAGACTGAATAAGGAAGGAGGTTAACACTCGCCCCTAGATCTAATAATGCTCGATCAATAGGATTGTCTCCTACCACACAAGAGATGGTAGGGGCACCAGGATCTTTGAACTTAGGAGGGGTTTTGTGCTGAAGGATGGAGCTTACTTGTTCAGTCAGGAAGACCTTTTTAGGCACATGAGTCCTAGATTTTCGTTTCTGTGTACAAAGGTCTTTGAGAAATTTGGCATAAGATGGAACTTGTCTAATAGCATCAAGAAGTGGGAGGTTGATTTTGACTTGTTTGAAAACCTCCATCATCTCCTCTAGTGAAGTTTCTTTTTTGCCAAAGGGAGAGGGTGAATTGAGAGCATCAGGAAATGGGGCCTTCGGGATGTGAGTTTTGGCCGAAGCTGGAAGAGCTGAAGAAGAAGAAGGTTTTGGATTTTCATGTGATATATTTTGCTCTTCCTTTTTACCTTCCTTATTGTTATCCTCCCCAATCTTATTGTCTACTACACGTCCACTCCTTAGGGTAGTCAGAGCATTGGCCTGTTCATGATGAATTGTATTCGGTTGATTTTCTTGAGCCATGTATTGTCCCCTAGGATTACTCACTGGTTGGCTTGGAAGCTTTCCTTCCTCTCGCTTGTTCAGTGCATTAGCTAGTTGCCCCATTTGGGATTCTAGCTTGGCGATAGATTGCGTGTGAGAGTGCACCAATTGTGTAATGGTTTCCAAACCTTGAAGGGAGGTCAACACTTTCTCCTCAAAGGCTGTGTTTCTTTGGGGTGCTGGAGGAGTGTGTTGAAATTGAGTCGAAGGACGGTAGGGATTAACATTCTGGAATGGTTGAAAGTTTTGGGAATAAGGCTGGGAAGTATTGGAAGTCTGCTGCTTCCAAGAGAAATTTGGATGGTTGCGCCACCCCGTGTTATAAGTGTTAGAATACGGATCATTATCCGGTCGGGACTGTGTTTGGGCAGCATTTACTTGTTCTTGCAAAAATTCGGGGAATTGTGCTGCCGAAGGACACTCAAAGACAGTGTGAGATGGACTAGAACAGAGAGTACATACTTGTGCTTGATGAAAGTTTACAAGCTGTTCTCTAGACATTAGCTGGTCCAATTTGTGGGATAATGCATCCACTTTCTCAGATAGACCTATGGACTGGCTAACTTCAAATATGGTTCCTTTTCTTTGAGAGCTCGGGGGTGCTTGACGAGCGGAGGAGGCATGGTGAAGGGAATTTTCATTAAGGTTCTCAAACAATTGCCATGCCTCATGTTCACTTTTGAGCATGAAAGTACCCCCACAAGAAGCATCAACCATTTGACGATTTCGTTCGGATAGTCCGTCATAAAAGCACTGCACTAATTGCCATTTGGGTATTTGATGATGCGGGCATTTTCGGAGTAAATCTCTAAATTTTTCCCAAGTTTCATGAAATTCTTCTCCGTCAGATTGGGAGAAGCTCGTGATCGCACGCCTAAATTGGTTCGTTCTTCCTATGGGAAAATATTTTTTCAAAAATTCATGTTGCATTTGAGCCCATGAAAGAATTGAATTGGCTTCTAATGAGTGGAGCCATTGTTTAGCTCTATCCTTAAGGGAAAAAGGAAACAGCCTAAGTTTCAGAGCATCATCAGTGAAGTTCTGAATTTTGACAGTAGTGCAGATCTCAAGGAACTCATCCAAATGTTTATATGGGTCTTCATTGTTAAGTCCATAAAAAGAGGGAAGCATTTGGATGACACTAGACTTAATTTCAAAATGTGCAGCAGCGGTGGTATCAGGTAGTCGGATACAAGATGGAGAGGTATAAATGGAAGGAGTGAAGTACTCCTTTAGGAGTTTGGGTTGTTCTTCAGCCATCTTGATAGGTGAAGCAGATCCTAGGGTTTTATAAGTGCGGGTTTTAGCTCGAAGGGTCCTAATAGAACGCTCTATTTCAGGGTCAAAAGGTATTAATTCAGGAGACCTGGAACGACACCCTAGCATACACTAAGACTCCTCTGATTAGTCAAATTCAGTCAAGCATGCACTAAAAAGAAAAACACATCAATTCCTTAAGTTCACCCTAAAATCACTAGACAGCTCCTAACTGGTTTGAAGAGGGCACCTAAGCCTCCAATCCGGTCTAATGACTGAGCTGACCAGGTAAGCTCCCAGGTAAGTGGGGGGGTCACGATGCTTTGCAAAGGTCCCACTTAAAAACCACTTGCCTCGAACAGATGAACTGTCTCCCTTAAAGGGACAAAGCTTGCCTAGACATCAACTGAGCCACAGAGCGAAATTGGTGCAACTTTCGGTGATCTTCGTCCTATTGAGCTCGAATGTCCCTAGGGGCCAACGTCTAATTGATTTTAATTAATGTGATAGCTATGTGAGAATTGATTCCCTAATTTGGGCAAGAATCTGGTGATGAAATCCAGTTCTTATCTTGTTGGGGTGATTGCCCTTACTATGTGCGGATTAATTGGTGGATGTGTACAAGCATGCATTCACACTTTTGCTGAATTTAAAATAAAACAATCACCACACAAGGAAATTTAAATAAGAAAGGTTTAGATGTTACCAAGGGGAATTTCCCCAGCAATTTTTTTATTTTAAAGCAAACCTCCACAGCCTTCCTTTTCCAATAGTTCCCTTTTTGATCGCCCCGGATTTTCTTTTCGATTCCTGATCAAATAATACCAAAATAAAAATCAAGAATTAGTGAGAGGTAAAAGAGATAAGGAAAGTAAAAATAGAAACTATTTTTTTTTATTTTTTTTTTCGAAAAAAAAAATTTTTTTTTTTTGTTTTTTTTTTGGAATTTTTTTTTTTAATAAAAAGAAAAACAACTATGCTACCAATCCCCGGCAACGGCGCCAAAAATTGATAGTCAACTTTAAAGACCACGCAATAGCACGTATCTGGTAGGATAGTGATTACGGGTATCGATCCACAGGGATTGGGGTACAGTTGTTTTTTTCTTTTAAAAAAAAATAAAATATTTAAAAAGGAAAGGTTGGTGAAGAAAATTAAACTAAGGAATTTTAATAAAGCAAAATGCAATTAAAAAGATATCAGTTTGGGAGAACCTAGGGCAAGGAATTCACCACTAACATCGGAACAAGGGTTATTTATATTTCAATTTATTCTTGGATAAACATGCACATTGGCTACAAGCCTAATAAGCATTTGAATAAAAATTCACAAAAGTAATTTGGGCATAATCCATCTTCGGTTGGCATGAAATGTCTACCCTAATCTAAGGTGGTAGCACATCGCATCTTCCCTAAGCATGGACTATCTTATATTTACTTAGTGATCATGAAGAACAGTTGTATAAACATCATATTTAAAATCACAGAAATTAAATATGAGATGAAATAAAATATTCATTAAAAGCAGAATAAGGTTTATACAACTCCAAGAATAGAAATTAAAAATATAAAAACCCTTGGCCCTTTGTTAGGGCTACATCCAGCCCTAGTGAATAAATCAGCCTTCCATGAAGTTGTGGGCGGCAGCAGCAGCACAGCAGCGGGCTCCCGTCTCTTCCTTCATGATCAGCTCCCTTTCTTTCTCCCTCAGCACTTCAATCTTATATTTTTATATACATGGGAAGTTATTCCCAAAATAACCAAACTACTCTCTCCCTTTACTTTTTCTTTCTTCCCGTGGGATTGGCCTGTGAGGGAATGATCTGATTTCAAAGGGTCCGTCTCCTTTTATAGCCTTCAAGCTCCCACTCTCTCCTCCTTATTCCTCGTCGAGATAAGGTTGGATCAACGGCTGTCGCGTGCGTAGAAGAAGGAACCGACGCTGCTTCCACGCGGAGGAGATGCGGACGAACGCCTTGGACGCGGGATGAAATGCGGAGAAGTTAATCCTCTGTTCTGTTGGGATGCAGGAGCTGTTTGGATGAGAGAAATCCGGGAGAAGACGTGGCTGCAAATGCTTTGATCCAAAGAGCTGGATGATGCGAACGTTGAGAAGATCCCGGATCTGTTAAAGCGTGGGAACGGCTAGCAGTTGGGAAAAGGATGAGCTGGGAAGAACGCGTGAAGCCGGACGCGAGATGAACTCGGGACGTTGGCGATTTCATGGGATCGAACCGGAAGAGAAGCGGGGATTTGATCTTATCCTGTGAACGTTTGAGAAGATTTCGGAGGACGGAATGGCTGGGATTGATTTCGGAAGAGATTGGATCACGGGAGAGGGGCTGGCAACTGGGATTCCGGGATGGAAGGCGATCGGGGACGTGGTTGGGACGCGCTGAAGACGCGGGGACGGCGCTGGTAGTGACAGTTCCGAGATGGCTGGGCTGCGTTTGAAACGGGCGCCTGGGATCTGGGACGCTGCATCTCGAGCGGAAGAAATGGGAGCAGGGGATTTGTTTAGAAGTTGAGAGTCTTCCATGAATCGCGGACGGTGGAAGGAATCTGGGAGAGGAGGAAGTTTGTTCTGGGATGTTTCCGTGGGTGGTTGTCATCACGAACGGGATCTAGCGGAAGCTGGGAGGAAGTTGTTTCCGTGAAGTCTGGGAGGTTGGAATCGGATCCATGCGGCTGATGGAAGCTGGCTTGATCCGCAAACGGGAGGGAGAAACGGATTCATGAGCTGGGAGGATTGCTGAGAAGTGATCCGTGGGTGAAGAGGAGTTGAGATCGGGAGTTATCCATGGGTGATGGCTGGGCGTGATCCACGGAATGGGGAGATGAAGATGAATACGGCTTGTATTTGCTGGGAAGACGTGAATTCTGTTCGTGGGTCACGGGAGGAAATCTCGGCTGAGATGCTGGGAGGTTGTTAATCAGGGGAGCTGGAATGAATGCTTTGTTTGGATTCGGAAGAAGACATCCGGATGTTGGAGAATGGGAAGACGTGGAACTGCTGGGATACTCTGTGATGACGCGGAGATGAAGATGTTGGGAACAGAAGATAGCTGGGACGCTAGGATGTTGTTCACAGTTGGAAAACAGGGGATTTAATTCAAAGATGAACCTATTCTTTAGACATGGGAGAGAAGGAATGTCATGGAACGAGGGGAGGATAAGACAAGATGAAATTCCGGTTGACGTGGATGCATGGGAGCTAGGATAGAGCTATGCACGTGGAACAAGGGTACTTGTGGACTGAGACACAAACGTGGGGAACTTGATGATCGTGTGAAGGAGAAGAAAAGAATTTGATGGAGTGCAGTGTGGGTTTAAACATCATTTAATTGGGTTTGACTTGACCTGCATACATACAACTCAATCAGAAAATAATCAAATCAAACTCGAATTATTTTATTAAGGTGCAATAATGAAGGTAACACAATTTTTTATTTAAACTTACAAAATATGCGAATTAAAATAATGATAAGTGCTATGAATAAGATATTAATTTATGCATTATTTAGCACTTATCAAGGAGTAATTTGGTCAATTTGATTGGCAAATTATCTTATAAAATAATTAAAGTAATTATTGAAGGATTAATTAGTAATTAAATTACTAATAAACTCAATTTGATTGAGTAATTGTGCTAAGGATGAGCCAAATTGAATTGGATTCAAGTTTGGGCTCAATCAGGGTTCCTGATTGGATTAGGTCAGAACCAAAAAGGACTTAAGCTGATCAAATTAATTTTAAATTAATTTGTTCTTAATTGGGGATTGTCTAATTGAATTAGGTCCAACACAAAGTAATAATTCAATTTGATTGAGTTTGCATGAGCCAAAATTGAATTGGATTCAATTTGAGCTCAATGAGGGTCTGACCTGATTAGATTGGGTTTAACCAAATTGCTTTGTTTTAATTCGGGTTTGACCAAATTTGATTAGGTGCAACCCAAGGGGATTAGGCTCAGATGATGTGGCAATTATTGGTGACATGGAATTGGATTTCATGAATTTTAAATAAACCAAAATTATTGCATGGCACATGGACCCATTGCTTAACACATGGCGACATTGTTTGTTATTTGAATTTAAATTCAAACATTAAGCAATGTGTTAAATGATTTTAATCACTCAAACCATCAGCCAAGGTGGCGTCTGAGTTTTTGAATAGATTAAATTCGAATTTCAAGAGGTGATTTCGAAATTATGAAGTGTTTTACCTTGCCGCATGGATTTCAAATTCCTTCCCTCTTGCACATGTGTTTAAAATTTGAATTTAAATCAGATTTGGTTGAGATCTGATTTGGGTTGTTCCTATTCCTTTGCATGTGCCAACTAAAAGAGGTTTTCTGAAAATAAATTTCGAATTTTGAATGAAAATTCGGAGGCCATTAAAAGGGGTCAAACATGGGCACCAAAAACACATCCATTGCAGCCTTCTTCCTCACCCGCCTCCTCCTCCTCTTCTTCTCCATTTTAGATAGGATTTTCAGGGTGAATATCTAGAAGATTCAAGATCAGATCTGAGTCCTCTACTTTCCTTACAAATCTCATCTCTATCTGCTTCAAGACGATTGATCAAGAGTTGATTGAATCCCGGCGGGCAGATTTCAGCTTTCAAGTGTTCTGCAGCTGCTAGCACTGTTGCGGAAGAAGATCCTTCAGGACTTCGCGTGTACTTCTCGTAGAGGCCATTCGTGTGCGTGGCTGCGAAGTCAAGAATCAGATTCACAACTTTCATCCATCATAAAAGGTATTAATCTAGCATTAATCATTTATTATAGTGTCAAGGTCTAGGTCCAATTCCCCGAGGTTTTACCCTCTTTTGGGGCTCCTCACGGAGATATCTCCAGAATCCATTCGATGGATATTCGGAGATTAATTGGAATAGAGTTCTTAAGTTTCAGATCTGATAGTTAATCATGCATAAAAGTTTTAGCATAATTGTTTAAACGATTCCGGCATAATCCTATATGTTCTTAAGGTGCTGATTTCTAGATTTGATCTTGTAAGCATGCATGAATTAAATTGTTTGATTCGGTTTTTCCGCTGCGTTTTAAAACTTAAAAAGAACTACGTATGGCTTGATCCCCCTTATGAAGGGGTACGTAGGCAACCCGATCAGGTTCAGCCATGGTTTTCAAAAAAAAAAAAAAATATTCAGCATGCTAAACACCGAAGAACCTAGGATTCACTTTCATTCTCTCCTTCTGTTTTCGCAAACCAAACGAGTCTTTAATCCCTATGATTTTTCTAGTCCCAAGGATTCTATGGTTTGAAAGCGTCAAGTCGAGCTCAGGTAAGATTGGCATTGGGCCTGAGAAGGCCCGAATTTTATTGGATTGGACCTGCTTCATGTTGGGCTTTTGATTTGATCTAATAGAGCGGGACATGATCAAAATTCCAGCTAGGTTTGGGTCCATACTTGGCCCATCCTAGACCTAACCTAGAAAATACAAGCTAACTCAAGGCCTGAAGCCTGAGCCCAAAACATGATGTGACCAAGCTTGGCTTACGAGCTTGACCCAACCTGAACCTCTTACCGGACATGGCTAACTAGTTGAACCTAATTACCTAAACACCTGCCTCATACCTAGAGTCTCGACTCTCACTCATCGTGCTGCCCCAATTCTCACACCCTAGCCCTCTTGTTTTCTCCGTGCTCCTTTGTTCTCTTGCATCCTCATCGCATCTCGAGATTCATGTTAGGCCCTCCGTGCAAAAGAACATTTGATGCTCTTTTGCATGCTAGACCATTAGATCCTAAGCGAGCGTTGAGATGCGTTATTGCATGATGACGGAATTTGTGGAGGGGGTTTCACTGTTAGTCGGACTGATATCTCATTCTAGTAAATTAATGAATTCTCTCGCATCTGGACCCATCCTTATCCAGCTAAAGCTAGGAATGGCAATAGATGGAATACCCGCAAAATTTGCCCTACATTCATCTGAACCTATTTAAAATCCTACTGCTCAAATCCGTCCAAACTCGATTAAAAAATTATCCAAAAACCTCAAACTCATCCCATCGAAAAGGTAAATCCATTGGGTACCCAAACCAGCTTGGTTAACTTTTACTGCAACAAAATCTTGCACTGGCGGTACATTGTTATTATTTTGTACCAGTATATTTTCTTTTTTCATGGCATTTAGGCTCAAATGCTTCTAATTGTCAAAAAGTATTATAAAATAAATGGTACTTTATTATAAATGTTGTACCTTGTTAATTTTTGTATTATATTATATAAAATGTCTGCACTTAGATAACAATTTTATATATTAATTGCAAAATTTATGTAAAATGCTGATAAATATGATATAATTAGGAAACCTAAATATTCTATATTTTGTTGCCATGATTGGGATAAAAATTAATCAAAATTGATCTCAACCATTTAAGCCCCTACGTGATTTTATTTTTTGAGAGACCTTTCTCACACAATTGGGCGCATTCTATTTTCTGCACGTAAATTAGCTTAGTAAATTTTTCCAAAATACTACCATTAATCTTGATCGCATGATGATCTCCTTATGATGCAAAAACTTTGCATCCACCATGAATGAGGAATCCACGTGCCTGGCCTTTACGGTGATCCTTCAACATTTACAAAACTCTTTTTCAGCCTCTAGCGTGATTCTTCCATGCATACAAAAACTCCCCAAGTAAATTGCACACTCCCTAAAACTCTCTCTCTTTGATTGATATTGACCGCACAATAAATAAAAACTTATGCAAATAGTTTACTCCACCATAGATCAAGCATCCTTCTCCCTCTACCATGATTCAACCATGCACTTCCCCAAAAATTCCCTTATGTCTCTTACGTTCGATCTTCTTGCCAAAATATCAACCAGTATCAGCTATTGTAATTTTTCATTTACGCATCCTAAATTTTCAAAATTATTCTGCTCACAATCGAGTATTATCATCCATAGACATAGCAGCACATCTTCTGTGCATCTCTTTGAATCTTCTGTCGGCACCTCGAGTCTAGAATTCTAGAGTTCCAACTCATTCCCTCTCTCGCCCTCTTCTGAGTCCTATACTGACATATTGATCCACCCCCTACCGGTATAACTTAAAATCTGTGCTCTCTGTAGAATTTTAGAGAGCTCCAGTTTATTTCTTCTCAAGCGTTCACCTCCAAACCCTACCCCACTATTCCTAGCAAAAAAAATCCTACCCCTTGCTACCGTACATCACACTTCCATCTTCTCACGTTGCTCCAGCTCATTCCCTCTCACATCCTCTCCTTCTCTCCCTCCAAACCTACACCCTACTATTGTACCCCACACTTCCATCTCCTGATGCTGCCCTCCTCCCTTCTCCCCTTCCATTATCATGCATGCCGAATGGGAAGAGGATGGCTGTCACAGAAAACCCCCAACGTTCGGGCCCAAAAATGGGAGAAGCAAAGGAAGAAAACTTACATGATCCTTTCTCAGATGATGATGCAGGAAGATGACACTAGCAGGTCTCCTACAGCAACCCTCAATACTCTGATCATGAGAAGGGGACACACAAGGGAAGAAAGAGGTTGCATTCACAATGCTTTCTAGGTAACAACATATAACGCCACAACGATCTCCGCATCTCACTGCAGCTGGGATGACGAAGTGACTGCACCTGCAGCAGGCATGGCGACGTGACCGCACACATCTGCCTGTGCGCGGGATGGCACGATCACGTGTGCTTGCAAAGTGATCTCTTTCGATTTATATTTCTATATTTTTTTTCTTGCTTCATTAGGCCAGCTACAACTGTCACCCACATAGCTACGACGAAGCGAGACGACCTCAAACATCCCCCTGCCAGCGTGATGGCACAATCACGCTTGCCTGTAGAATGATCTCCTCTGTTTTTTTTCTCTACCTTCTATTTTTTTCTTATTTCAGCAGGCTACATACTTTGGAGGGAAGGCAGACGGTTCACTATTCATTAAAGCAGGTACAGAGCAGGGAAGTTGTTTTACGGTTTATTCATTAAGATGGATATTGTTTCGTTGATTTTTTTTACTTTGTTTTTTCTTGTTTAAGTGTCCAGAGGCCAAGGGAGACGGATCACGGTTCAATTAAGGTAGGTACAGAGTAGCAAGGATGTTTCATGGTTCATTCATTAACACACACACACACACACACACACACACACATATATATAGGCTACAGTATATTGGACGACACCGTGTGGAGGTCTCCGATACCTGCGTGGATGAACTTCATTATGGCACTTGTTGTTTTGGGAGACTACCAGACTCTTTTTTTTTTTTTGGGTACATCCGCGGCTCACACTAATCTTGTATGAGCACTGCCATGAGAGTCCAGAGAGAGAATATACCCCAGGGATGGGAGAACAGATACATGATGAGTCTAGAGAATCTTATTGGAGTGGTGAGTAGCAAAGAAGGCGACCCAATCCGTATCTCTGTTCGCCTTCCGATAGACATGCGCAACCTGAAAGGCATCACACTCCCCTAAAAGTCTTCGGATGTCGACTAGAATGATGCTCAATAATCTCCATTGAATCCGTTTCTAGGATGATGCTCCTGCCTCAAGCACCCGCCTAGCATAGGAGATCCCCTCCCATGCCGCCCTGAGTTCCGCTCTCGGAACACATGCCTCAAAAGTACACCATCCTCCCACAGCTATCAGCTTGGAGTAGTGGTCTCTAATCACCAATGCAACACCAGCACAGCCACTGCCCTCTGGCAGACTACTAGCATGTACCCAGGTGCTGAAGCACCAGAGGGAAAGCCCCAGATGAAACAATCATAGTAGTCTCGGTAACCTTAGTAGCTTGGTGGATAGCTCTATCCGCCATAACCCTCAGGGGAGCCCGGCTATCCTCGAATACTGTCATTCCTATCCAGCCAAATGTGATAAGCTAGATAGGTACCCACAATACCCTAGTCAGTAGTACTCGGAGACCTCATGGGAGACTTCAAATGCCGAAGTAGATCCTCTGCAGACTTAGTGGACCCCGATAGTGAAAAGGAGGCCCACCTCCAAATCTGTGCGGCTCATAGGCACTGTAGTAGGAGATGATTGGTCGTCTCCACCACCTCTAGGCAATCCACACAAGTCGGGGAGATCCCAACCCTCCTTCTCGTGAGCACACTCCTAGTCGGTAGACAATCCCAGGCCACCTTCCAGATGAACAGTGCAACCCAAGGATGGACCCGCATCCTCCATGTCCATCTACCGTCAAGTCACCTGGACCCCTCACTAGCCATCACTGCCTGCAGGTCGGCTGAACGAACCGTGGCCCTATCGGTAGTCTCCCAGACCAACCTGTCTACCATGGCCTCATGGGGTATCGGGATAGCGAGGATCCTCTCTGCCAGTTGCACCATGAAGGCCTCTCTGATCATCACCTCGTCCCATCTGCCCTCTCTAGCAATGATAAGATCACTGATTGAGTAGCCTGCCAGTCGCGCCGAATCAACTGACGTTGGAAGCCGAATCAGTGGCTGCTCATCCACCCATATGTCCTCCAACACCTTAATGGATCGATCATTGCCAACAACCCACCTAATCTATGATAGCACAGTCGAAGCATGGGAGCAGATCTTCCTCCAAATGAAGGAGCACCGCTGCCTTGGCTAGAAGTCAGTCAGCACTGTGTGCGCTCTATACTTGGCCCTTAGTAGGGTACACCATAGACTATATGGCTCTAAAATATATCTAGCAGTGTGCCTCGTTGCAAGTACTTCTTGCCTCGCCACTAGAGAGTGAATCCCTAGACCACCTAGACTGGTCGACTGGCAGACTACCTCCCATGCTACTAGGTGGATACCACCTCTGCCATCGCGACGGCCTCATATGAAGTGACAGCTCCAGAGACCTTAGTAGTGACAGTAGCACATAAATGTTCGCCAGCATATATACCGGTATCGAGCTTAGCACTGACCGAACTAGCATAACTCTGCCCATCATTGATAATATGTCTATTTGCCAGCCCTCCAGCCTATGCCTGATACTCATTTTAATATCAATGCAATCACTACGCCTCAGTCGACGCCCCATGATCGGCACCCCCAGATACCTCAATGTGCCCTCCAGCTCTCCCACTCCCAGGATATCTCTGATCGATGCCCTCAGCTATGGCTTGGTCCTCGGGCTGAAGCAAATAGCGGATTTAGCCCTATTCACCCGTTGGCTTGAGGCAAAATAGTAATCCTCTAGAATATCCCTAATCACCCTTGCTGACCTCCTCGTAGCGCGGACCAGAGCAAACAGTCATCGTCACTCTGACACCGGTCTATAAGTCTCCAAGGCTATAGTCTCATTTGCATGCCGAAGGGCCCTAGACAAAGCATCTGAGCATAGTATGAATAGCAGAGGAGACAACAGGCATCCCTATCAGAGACCAACTGTAGAGTTGAAGAATCGTGTGGGGGTTCCGTTCACTAAGATGGCAAAGGACAGCGTGCACATATATCCCATAATCTAGCCGATCCACTCATCATGGAAACCAAATCTCACTAGTGACCTCAGTAAAAACCTCCAGCACATTCTATCGTATGCCCTTCTTATGTGAGAGGTTATTTTATCGGGCCAGGAAGTGTTTACGGAGGATCCGGTCGGGGGGCGAATCGCCATGAGGGGTGGAAACAGGCTGATGCCAATCAGGCCGAGCCGGGCCATGTCAATTTAGGTCGCGACTTCTCAGGCTGTACTCCGTCGGTGGGAAATCGGGAACTCCGGAGCGAGGCGATGTCGATCCTGTGGGAGAAGAGCGAGGCGTGGCGGTGGCTGGTGCGGAGGACCCGCGACTCGAAGCGCTTCTTCTTGGCGTTCGCGACGATCTGCGGCGTCGTCCCCGGCGTCATCGGCTACGGCGTCATGCAGTTCACCAACTCCCGCAACGACCAACTCGAAGCCCACCTCCGCAAGACCGCCCGCCCTGAGTCTACCGTAATTATTATCCTCGCTTTCTCACCCCCGCCCCGCCCCAATCAATCCCCCTTCTTTCTTTATTTTCTTCTTGTTTTTATTTAATTTCTAGGGTTTGGTTTTATTTATGATTCATCCAGAAGAAATCCTGAAATCTAACTTTGTTAATCATGGTCGTAATTGGAGCAACAACGATCTTAGATTCTTGGATTGTGCAAACTGGAATTCCTATTGCCTTAAGCGGCATAAAAGACTTGTACACTCTGAAGTACTCTTATTCACTAATTATTTTACTTGTTGATGAAGTGTTTTTTTTTTCAGTTGTCTGTTTGATATTTGGCAAGTTAGCCATTTCTAGTTTTCCATTATTCCCATCCATGAGAGTTTGTTGAACTTCCATGTGGATGCATTTTGGCTGCCATTTGTTCTTATCTTGATCCTATCAACTGAGAACCTAGAACCAAATTCAACACAAAAAATTTGTTTTTGGGTCTAAGCTTATTTATTATGATTTATGATCCTGCTTTGATGCTATTCATTTTGGCTATGCTAGTAGGCTCTGCCTATAATTATGAATATAGAAATCTTGCTAAAAACTTTATACTTGATCTGCATGATGACTTGAAGAGCTGAAATTACTGGCTACTTGAATGTTTGCCATTTTTCATCTGTCTATATCACCATCTGTTATCAAAAACTACCACTATGACAATATTTGCAAGATCTGAAATCTTATTTTAAGAGAAAGGGAGGGAAAATTAACCCAAGATAAATTTCAGATTGAAATATTTGGGGATGAACCATCCACCCCCCCACCCCCCCCCCCCACCGGGGAGAGGAGGGCTGTGACCTGATGGCCATTGTCAGGTTCTTAAGAGCAGAAATCTGATCATGAATCTATTATTAACTTCTCCCAATTTATAGGCTGACAATATTGTGTTTGCTTTGTTTCATAGTAGTATTTGTTATGTGAGGACAGAATAGTATAAAAAACAAATGGTTTCATAATGCTTCCAAACTTTAGGCAGAAGCTTATCATGTGTATATTGTAATATTGGTCAAATCAGTCATACTTGCTAACGATTTGTATGCAATTGCTTTCTGTTTTCTTGTTTATCTTCTGTCCCAACATTCTTAGACCATGATTTTGCCTTTTGTATGTCGACTTTTAACTCCATAAGTTCTTCCTATGCAACACTTATTAGACTGTATATGCTAATCTTGAGAAGCACTGATCTAGACAGGTCTTTTATTGAATAGTTCCTCATTAGGTGTCGACCTATTAAAGACATGCCATTAACATGTTCTCATAGTTGGCCTGCCGAGCACTCATGCTAACTGGAATATATGATTGATCTGGCTAATTGGATTTAAGGGAAAGGAAGGATTACTTTCCTATGGAACTCATGCTAAATGAGTAAAAGTCTATGAATATGTACGTATGTTGATCCAAACCTTGAGTGCTTAAACAATTCTATTTGTAAAAGTGGAGGTAAACATTTTGTTGGTTATATATAATCTTGATAATGAGTTAGTTTGTATAAAGAAATAAATACACATAATGTACTATTAAATTATTACATCTCATTAGATTGTAACCACTTGTAAGAGTAATACTAGATAGTAATACTAAAATATAATCGTTTAGTACAAAATTGCAACATCTTGTAGGTTATGTGCCAACTTGAACTGAAGCAATACTAGATAGTATTTTTGATATTATATTTCTGGTAACTAGATTAATTAATGGATATGCTGATTATTATAGGTATTGCAATCTATTTCTGGATCATACAGTTAAGTGAACTAAGCAGCCACTTAAACAATTTTCAAATGCCTAAATGGATATCAGTTAACGTTCAAATAAGTGCTTTTTAAATGGTCAGTTAGCATATACTTGTTCAAGCAGCAGATTAATGTCCAAAAAGGCTGTTTACTTTTCTTTCTTTTTCTTTTCCTTTTTGTTTTCAATAGTGTGGACGTACTAGAAAGAAAAATTAATTGTGTGCAACTAGCTGGCTTGGGCATGTAGAACGAAGGTCAGACATGTTTAATCATTATAGTACTTAACATGATTCCATTATATTGTAACTCTACTTGCTGCTGTCATTTCATTCTTCTGTTTTTATTTTTAACTACATGCCTGGATCTCAAACTCTTTTTGGCACTAAATTATGATTCTGGGGAATTTTTTTATCAGATGATGGGGCAAGTTAACCGGGAGTGGCTAGCAGAATATCTTGGAGAGCTGCAACGCAAAGAGGACACTAATGATCGGTATTTAGCTGCTTTGAGAGGAGAGGTGCTGACTAGAAATGCTCATGCTAGAGTTCAACCAGTTCCCAAACAAACGAGTGAAGAAACCAGCAAAGAAAAGTAGTATGTAGGAAGTTGTCCTAAGTGATCTCTTTGATATTTTCATACTCTGTATAAACATTATGGATATGCTTGGTTGATTGGATACAGAGTTGGCTGTTATTGAAAAACCAATAGTAGCAACGATTTGCAAGATGTTATTAGATCCCAACCCAGTTCATAGTTGTTTTGGTGTTCATGTTTTTAATCTTTAATACATACTTGTGAGTAATTAATTGTAGATTAGAGATGCAGTCAGTATCTCAATATATGATGTTTGGCTGGTACTAACTGGTCTGTGGTGTGCTTTCTTCTTGGAATTGCTTAAAATTGCTAGGCAGCTTCCCTTGCAACTTCTTGGGATTTAGGCAGCCATCCACAAAAGGACACCATGTATGTGTTTGGATTTGTCAAGCACAACTGAACAGTATGAACAACTCACTTTTGTCCTTGAAATGTAAATGCTTTTTATGCTTGGCTGACTTCTTTCAATTCAATATCATCTTTCTGCAGTGACTAGGCATGGTTATATAATTCTGGATCTGTTTTGTGGGTCCTCTTTAACTATCTGCTAATCACTTTTCCATGGCCAGGCATTTCGCCTCTGGTTTTGGGGGTCCGCCCTGCCCTCTTAGCCGGAGACCAAAGGCTTGACCATTGGCTTCCCCCTCAGAGCTCAGAACAAAGGAGAAAATTTTCAGACCCCAACAAATAAAGCAATCCCACTCATCTCTTACTTTAGGAGATTCTTTCCCCTTTTCCATCCTTTTAATGACACATATCCCTCCCGTATTCTCGATTCTTCAATGTCCCATGGCTCCAAGGTCTCTCCCTATCTCAGGGCACTTCTCTCCAATGCCATTTGTTTGTCCCCTTAATTTGTTTTGCATGGCCAACGATGAATGCAGGATCTCTGATTCCTTGGTCTCTCCTCGCCATTTGCACCTGGTAATTCTTTTCTTTGTCCTCCTGCTTCTTGTTCATGTCACTGGAGAACGGCAAGGCGACATGGTAACGGAGGACCAAAGGAAGTCCAATAAGGATTGTGGGACTGCAAATATAGAGTCCTCTCATGGTGCTCAAGAGTCCAGAGAAGCAGGTGGCAACAAGTTACACAGGAGCAGAGCCCACCTTCATGGCTCAGTAAGAGAAGACGAGCTCTTCAACAACACTAAACATGAAGTCCCAAGTGGTCCGAACCCAATATCCAATAGGTAAGCAGTACTTCAGGTGATCCCAGCTATTTCTGTGCATGACCTCATGAGAGAGTTAGTTTTTCAGTGCTTGGTTGTTTTCCATTGTTTTCCTACAATGGTTTTTGCTTGTTGGGAGGTGAATCGCTTTTCAAATGGCCACATGATGGGGACATTTGGAAAGGGATTTGCTCCCAAGTTGTTGTTGTTTGGAGTCATAAATTCATAGTTGTTATTTTTGCTATGAGGTGGATGATGGATATTGATGATTTATTGCTGATGTGCAAGTTCGGAAATGGGAAGAAGAGGGAGATGAGAAAGAGAACGAGGTCTAGTGGGGAGGCAGCACTGGTGGGGTTCAAAGTTCAGCTCGTTTTGGCTTTTACTCTGAGACTCTCTTGCATTTTATCAAAAGGAGAACAAACCTTGTGCTTTGGTTTCTCAAGAAAAGGCGTGCATAGAACGGGAAAGGAGAGTGCATCCAAGGCGGCCATGGTGAGTCGCTTTAATATGGGAAGTTCAATTTAGAGCCTTACCTTCAGCCTACCAATCTACCATTTGGTGAATCCTACCTTTCATGAAAATGGATTTACCTGGAGCTTTTGATTGCTTCCTCTTGGCCCCTCCAATTCAATCTTTCTCGTACACGCAAAGGAGGCCAAAATTCCAAAAAAAAAGGGGGAAAAAAGAAGAGCTGAAATAGTTTAATTGTATTGATTTAGTTGATCTAATGCAAGTGGGAAATGGATTGCATCGTCTCCTACAGTGGTTTGAGTCATTTGAGCTGTGAATTGGTTTGGCATCTAATATGGTGTTATGGTTTCCACAATGATCAATGAAAGTGATTAGGCTAGTCCTAATCTTTCTCACAAAAAGGAATTATGGATTTGCTAAGCTGAATAGAGTTGTAACACCTCCAACCTAAACACATGCTGAGAAATATGGCGACAACCCACCACACTTACAAAGGGCTGGGCTCTACGAGTGTGCAAAGCGACAACCTGTCATAAAACAAATGTAACCAAAGTAACAACAATTCAATAATATAGGCAGGATAATAATCATAATTTTCAAACTTCTGATTTTTCCTAAAATTTGAATTAGCAACACACCAATTCCTGAAACATTTACAAATTACATATTCAGGTAAAACTACAAGTCAACCAACATAACCACTTTATAAAGTTTTAAGGGGTTCATATAGCTCTACAAAGCAATAATATCAAGGAGGGTATCAAACCAAATCATAGAAGCTAGTTTGATGCAACTAAATCTAGGATCTCGCTCTAATCTTATAGTCCAACTTCTACCTAATCCCTTCTTTGCCTCAGACTCTATAAGAAAAGCGAAAATCAAAGAGCGAGCTAACAGCTTAATAAGTAACCAAAACCATAACTAAAAGGATCAGGCAAGTATAAGAAAATAAACTTGAATAATGATGAGTGCATGATACAAAATAACTTATCTAATAATATAGCATTTATAAAATCAAAATTTTACATATAATCCCAAAGAGTTGCATACATATTAATTTCCAAACAAGCATCTCAAATATGATTTTGAGGAGCATTTTAGATGCCATTATCAAAACCAAGGTAATTTATGACAATATTTTCAATACGTATCTTATGATCATTTTCTAAAATAATTTATCAACTCATCATTCTGAAAAACTACAGCTGTATTATTCTTGTGGCAGGGCCAAAATTACTATATTTAACCCTTACAAAGTAAGTTCAAAGTATTGCATTTAATCTCGACTGAGTAGGTCCAAAGTATATCACTTAACCCTTATAGAGTAGGCCCAAAGTAGTCAAGTCTCGGAACAATCAAATACCAATGTATAACCACACTGGCAAAATCCATAACGTAGGCAAACTGGGTAAGCCAAACTGCATATATGTGACCTTGAAATGCTAATGTATGCTCTGGTTAATGTAGATCTTTCACTCTTGGGGGCAGCATGGAGGTTTGCTGGTCCATAAAGATTGTTCTCTACCCTTCAAGGGCAAATATATTCAAGGATTTTTATCTTCTTCATTATTGGATTAGTTGCAATAGTGCCAATATGGACATATCACACACAAGTGGATCAGCTCATAACCATGCCGGTCATACTTGTGTTTTCTCCTCTGGGCTTGATATTGAAGCTGCTTTTATGACTGGTTTGATAAGTCTCCTCCAGCTCCAATTATATGGTAGCAGGATTGGATCTAGATGGCCATTGGCCTCCAGCCCAATGGCCTACCGAACCAGGAACAGTTGAGGGATGCTGAGTCTTCAAATGATGACCATGGTTGATGATGCCATGGTCATTATTTAGCGTGGCAGAGCACTTCTCTCCACTCTGACATGCATAATGGAAGAAGCACAGCAACTCCCTCTATAAGTTCCACGGAGATTATTAATAATGAGAATATCACATAGTGATGTAGAAAAATATATTTAGTTTTGTTTAAGCCATATATTCTAGTTGAGTAGTTGACATTGAATGGAAGATGGGTATTCTATCAAGATCACTAAATCCTTGAGCGGTTCCTTCTCCACCTCCATTTTATCCAGAGTGTGTTCGTATACAAAACCAGATACGACATAGGCTACCCTCCATGGGGTTCAGTGTTTGGTTTGAGATTAAGAAAAGGTGGGATGAGAACGGTTGTTCCTCTTGGTATTTGTAAGTGATTCCTTTCCTGTTTGGCTACAATTTCTGAATAACTCCAGTTCGAGAGTGCTTTAACCCATTAAAGAGAGAAGGCAGGCATGATCAGAGTTTACGCCAGGAATAGCTTATGACAGCTAGAAATATCTAATTCAGACCAAGCAAAAACCAAGTTACAAAAAACAAAAAGAAAAGAAAGAAAAAAAAAACATCTACATGCAAATACAAAGCAACCTATATGATCATACTACACCGAGACATAACATGACACATGAGACATGGAGAAATTGAACTCGAAGAACCTAGACTTAAACATGAGGGAGGAAAGGCGACAAAGAACACTTCACAGTTAGGGGTTACAAGCCATCATCTTGCAACCCCTTGGGTTGTAGGGGCAGCAATTCAGAAGCCCCCATCCTACTGCAGTTCCACATGGCAAGCCGCCACTGCAAACATCACAAACATCATCAGTATGAGAATGCAAACCAGAAAGACCGAGGAGCACTTCATCGTATTGTTGCCTTGTTCAAGAAGCTGTTTCTCCCTGCATGTTGTTGTTTAGCCTAGACTCTACATGACCCTCTTAATTGTTTACTAAGCTATGGTAGGTGAAATGGTAGTCAATTCTAGTCTCACAATGGCAGCGTAAGTTGCCCATGGTTTTCGTTTCATCATTTTCTCATGAAGTTCCACCAACCATTCCGATGACCCAAGATAGTGGAAAGGTACATAGGAAATGGGAAAACTCAACAACACTGAAATAAAAGCATTTATTTTGATTTTGGCCCCTGTTACTCACCTGGAAATCAAATATAGGATCATATCTGTAATCTGGAAATACATGTAGTTGAAGTCACAGTTGCATTTGCGACTATAAAATTTTCCACACAAATATTGTATATATTTGCTGTAAAAGTGATACAAGAACTTCGCAAAGAAAGAACTTAGGCCTATAATAGGTCAGGGTGGAGGGGTAAATAAATTTACAAAAAGCTAAAAGACTTTGTGCAAAACTGGATCAGACAATTCGTAAATCACTGTTATGAACTCCAACCCTTACTGGGACAATATTGAACTCCCACATAACTCAAACCCAACACCAGTTGTTCTTCGTAACCAGCAGAAAATCATTGTTCTTGGGATCTTTTTCTGAGAAAAGCATTGTTCTTTAATATTAAAAGACAACTTCTTTTAAAATTATTAAAGAAAACTTGACAGGAAGCACACATCTTACTTGCCCCTAAATTTCAGCTTCAAACTTGCACGATCTATGGAGAATTCTCTCCATAGTTCAGTGGCACACTTCTCTACATCTTTGACTTATAACCATCTACTTGGACTTGGCAATCACAAGTCATTATTTCAATAGTCTTACAGGTACTCTAAGCGATCTTTGGAAAGAGAGAAAAGAAAGCTGTAAACCTTGGTGTGGGTATATGGAATTTCGCTCTTCCGAAAGAAAGAAACTTGAGCCTTGGTCTGTTCAAGTGATCAAAAAACAAGTTAAACAAGAAGATCAGCCAAATATAGAACAAGCACAAGACCAAGGCATGACAAGACATGAAATGCACCAGCTGGCTACCCAAATCAGAAGGCTCTCAGGAATATGACTTCTTGGCCAGGTTGCACCTGTAGATTTGTAGATGAAACAAAGGAGGCTTAGAACGCATTAGCGGTCGAGCTGATGGGATCGAGGAACAACATTCAACATGTGATAGAACTCATAGTAGAACATGATATATCAAGGCTATAGTTTATTAGAAACTTATATGTGTGTGCGCGCGTGTGTGCATGCACATGCACGTGCATAGACATTTGTATGCATGCACAGATTCAGCAGGAAACGTACAGTTGCTTACCACTATTTAGCTTTCCTCCACCTTTGTTATATGAAAGGAGCCAACCACCTCATCTCTGAGCCATTTCCATTGGACAAATAGTAAATCTTTTTCCACTTTTCCTGTGAAATTCTTTCGCGTGGTATAAGCCTTTGCCTGAAAAGAATGCATTATCGATAATTTCATGGAAGGAAAGAAATTTTTTTTTTACTCGAGAACTGGAATAGCATTAGCATCATTTCCCAAGAATGATTTGCAATGTCATGAAACTAAACACTATTAATGAGCAGACTTTGTGGATGATTAAAAAGGAGCATCATTGTGCAATGCTATTTATCACTGCTGAATTGTGCCAATCTTATTCATTTCTAATTAACCAACAACACTACTTTAAATTGATTTTTTTGAGTTTCAGCAAAACTTTAAGGTTATAGAGTGAATATGCTGATACCATCACCAGAGCATAGAAATACAGAGGTTGCTTGCTTAATTTTATTTTTTCCTTTATGGGTAACCATCATTTGCTTCCTAACAGTTTTTAAGGGAACGCAATAAAATCTAGGAAGATAAGGACCTAAAGATCAATATAACTGAAACAAAGTACATTGGGAGCAACTTCATCGAAAACAGATATTAAACGTGAGGCATTGATGGCTAAAAATTCTTCCACTGAAGTCATTTTTATTTTATTTGATCAATCAAACAAAAGAATGGAGATATAGGGAAAGATACATCCTGTTGAATGACAGATGTGAAGATATGCATTTTGAAAATTAAGTAGCATATGCATTAGAGACTTAAAGTAATTCAGGCAGTAGCATGTTCATAAAGTTATTTAGTACAAACACTGTAATAAAGATCATCCAATCAAATAAGACGAGTGCGGTAATACCAAGTGAAAGCATGGCGAGATTGAGAAGGTTACAATGGGTCATGAGCATGCTACAGTCAGTGTATGATTGCAATAGTTGAAAACGAATGGAGAAGACTTTATTCAGATGGTACAGTCATGCAACACAAGTGAGAGAGAGAAAGAGAGAGAGGTAGCCCTTGTAAGGACTAGAGATGGGCCACAGACTAAACGGGCCGTGCCTGGCCCGGCCTGTTACTAAACGGGCCGTGCCAGGCACGGCCTGCTTAGCCTAAAAGCTAAGCCCGATCCGGCCCTAGGCCCATGGGGTGGCGGGCCGTGCCACCCGGCACGGCCCATCACGGGCCGCAAAATGGGCCGTGCCAGGTACGGCCCATCTGGCAACAAAAAAAATAGCCGTTACGGGCCGTGCCTGGCACGGTCCGTCTGGCAACAAAAAAAAAGTCGTTACCCATAACGGCTATTTTTGGTTTTTACCCAAAATACCCCTCCCAACAGTCATAAAACGGCTAATTTGAGGGGTATTTTGGGAAAACAATTGGAGTCCTATAAATACCCCTTTCCTCCCTCATTCTTACCACACCAAACCAATTCTTCTCTCCTTCTCTACTACTACTATTTCTCTCTTCTAACAATATTTAGCAAGTGCTCTAGGCTTTTAGCAATTTAATTTTTAGTTTGCATTTAGTAAGTGTTCAAGTGCTACACAAGAGGAGGTTCTTGTTGAGAAGAGAAGGTCACTCCTTGTTGAGAGCACAAGAGGAAGCTCACAAATCTCGGCTCTACCTCTGGTCCTCTACTCAATCCCTCATAGTGGTTAGTTTTTATTTTTTGCATTAATCAATTTAGATATGTCATCTTTTGATGAAAGTCATTTTAGCATTTCTCCTATTTCTGAGGGAGAAGAAACTAATCCCCAACCCCATATTCCTAGTTCCTCTAGAACTAGTGAACCGAGTGAAGATCAAACCTTTTCTCGTAAGAGGACTAGTGCTGTATGGAATGAATTTGATAGAATTATGGTTGATGGAGTCTGGAAAGCAAAATATAAAAAATATGCCAAATTTTATAGTTGTAGTAGTAGTGGGGGAACATGCCATTTAAAAAGACATCAAGAGAGTCATAGGATGCATGATTCTCGTCTTCAAAGTACCCTTAATATTAGAGCTGATCAAAACCCGGAACGGGCCGGGCTCGGGCCGGGCTCTACAGCAAAAATTAGGCCCGATAGCTATGCCCAGACCCGGCCCGGCCCGACTGTTGGGCTTAAATTTTTGTCCAGGCCCGACCCAACCTTATAAATCTGGTCCCAGGCCCGACCCGATAGGCCCGATTTTTTTTTTTTTTGGGAATCTAGAAATGGGCCAAAATGGCCCAACAGCTTAATGGGCTCTCTAAAACTGGATGTATTTTTCTACCTTTATTTTATTTCTCCAATGGTTAATTGGTTAATGTTAAGCATATAACTAGCCTATTTCAAATAGATAGTGTTGGTGGTGGTTTCAAACTTTGGAATTTGGATATATCTACAAACATTAAAAAAGAAAAAATTTGCATCTTCAAGCCAATAGAAAGAAAATAAAATGTATGAAATATTATTGTCCAGCTGAAAATTACAACCCAACAATAAAAACTATAAACTTAGACAATTACATATTTAGACAAAATACAAATTACATTGTCCCATTAACATTATAACAAACATGCATCTTTGTGCATTCAAAAGTAAATGTAATCATAATTCTTGAAGCTACTTCCATAATAGAAAACTGTAGAAGAACATCCTTGCATCTTCTAACTCTCAAAACCTACAAACACAAAATTGAAACATTAGCAATTGGGATAGTAGTATTTATCATAATAAAAATAAAGCCCCATCCAACCGGCAAAAAAAAAAAAAGGGGGATCAGGAGCCCATCTCAGCCTGATAGCCGCTCCCTGAGATTCTCAGGTCAGGGGAGAAGAAACCGAGAGGAGAAAATTAAAAGAATCTGCACCCTCCAAGAAGTCCATCTCCAATTCCCCTATCTTTCTTCCTGATGGCCCAGCTGGAACCGGAGCAATGTGAGGGAAGGAAAACCAAGACCAAAACCAAAAAAGAGAAGGGATGAAAGATCACTCTCTTCCTCAGAGTTCAGACGTGTGTATCAACTATCAAGCCAACCAAATCCCTCCTCCCTCTTTCTGTCCAGTCTCCACCGGTCCACCCAAAACAAAATCCATCCGGGATCGAGCTCGAAGAGGAGGAGAAGGAGGAGAAAAATCTTACCGGTGACTGTGAGTCGGTGACCGGAGCCGCGGAGGTTGCCGTCCGGGGGAGAAGGACGCGAAGAGCCGCCGGTCGGTCGTTGAAGAGGCGACGATACCGAGAGGAGGCGGCGGCTACAAGGAAACCGGCGGAAACCGGCTACAGGGAGCGGCTATCAGGCTCTCAGCGAGGGAGGGGGGCTCTCAGCGAGGGAAAGGGAGGGGGGGGGGGGGGGTTTGGGGGGGGGGGGAGGGGGGGTTTGGCGCTTTAGTTTTAGGGTTTCTTAAATTTTTTTAATATATTATATTTTATATCAGTGTTTTATAGCCGGGCCAGGCCGAACCGGGCCATTTTTAAAAATGTCCAGGCCCGACCCGATTTTTTTGGTCGGGCCATTTTTCCTGCCCAGGCCCGACCAATGGGCCCTTTTTCAATGCCCAAGCCCGAAAAATTTTGGGCCGGGCTGGGCAGGCTGGGTGGGCCAAAAGGCCCGTGATCACCTCTACTTAATATACAAGGGGTGTTAGATAAAAAAAAAATGAGGAAGAACACTCAAGAAGAAAGTTTGGAAGAAAAATAATTTTCATTTAACTCACATCCAAACACAATTAGAGTACATGGATATTTATAGGGACTTTAGATGGTCTTTTAACCTCCCTAATTGAATTAGTCATTACACCATTCATAACCCCAAATAAATCTCAAATAACTCTCTCTAAATAAATTTCTTATAACTCCATGTAACTCCCACATGACCAAAAAACCAAAAGACATGTAACTCCTCACCATACTAATATGCAATTATTGAAATAAAACCATAAGTTACTAAATATTATGTGGAGTGATTGATTAAAACCCTATTTGATTTTGATGAGCTCAAAGCATTTGAGTATATTTCTTGTTTACTAATGAATTCAATTAAGTGTTTCAGTGAAAATCTTGTCTAAGTGTCTCAAGACTTGGTTCATAATTTTTGGATAAGTTAAGAAGTCAGCTTGAACCAAAGTCTGAGACTCGAGTCGACTCCAGAGTATCACGAGTCGACTCCAAGCGTATCAAGTTCACTGGCACGAGCTCGAGTCGACTCCGGATCAGTACGAGTCGACTCCGACTGAGAACAGACAGACGAACAGAAAGCTTCAACTCAGAACCTGTCAACGAGTCGACTCCCGAAGTGTGCGAGTCGACTCCGATGTTCACCGAGTCGACTCCAGGGTAGTAAGAGTCGACTCCAAGAGGAATACAAAGAAAAAGTCAGAGAGCAGTTTTCGGGTCTGAGATTCGAGTCGACTCCAGTGGAACGCGAGTCGACTCCGATGGTTGGCAGGTCGACTCCAAAGACAGCAAGAGTCGACTCTCAGCAGTACACAAAGAAAAAGTCAGAGGGCAGATTCTGGACTCTGAGATTCGAGTCGACTCCCGCATTACGCGAGTCGACTCCGAGACTCCGCGACCACAAAGAAGACAGAAGACCAAGTTACTGCCTCTGAGATTCGAGTCGACTCCCAGACAGCTAGAGTCGACTCCAAGGCAGCTTCACATCAAAAGGGCAGAAGACCAAGTTTCGGAAACTGAGAGCCGAGTCGACTCCGAGGAAGCTCGAGTCGACTCCAAGACTGGACGAGCCAAAAGACAGAAGATAGGGAGTTCGGGCTCTGAGCGCCGAGTCGACTCCCAGGACAGTCGAGTCGACTCGAGTGGACCAAATTCAAAAATACGTCCACGGACTTCATGGGATGAGCCGACTCCGAGAAAGCCAAGTCAGCTCCAGAAGTTGGCGAGTCGACTCTGGGTCAAGACGAGTCGACTCCCAGTCGCGAAGGCAACTTTAATTCAAATCTGGAACAGTTGCAGAGTCGACTCCGGAAAAGTATGAGTCGACTCCCGCTACAGACGAGTCGACTCCTGATCGCGCGAGTCGACTCCAACCCACCAACGGACACATTGTCAGACTGTACAGACTGTGCAGAACGGGCAGAAAAAGCTCTCTAACGGCTAGTTTCCGTGGGGGTTGGTTTAAATAGCCACAGAGGACTGTAGCAAGGGAGAGAACAACCATTCCACTCCAAGTAATCAAGCTTTCAATCTCTGCAACTTGTTCTTCAACGAAAAAGAGGGAAGAGCAGCATTAACTGCATCCACCTACTTCTTCCCAACATTGAAAGAGCCTTCTCCTGCATTCAAGTCGACTACACATTCAAGAGGAGACCCGAAGTTCAAGAAGCCCTTCCTCTTCTCCAACTTAAAAGCGTTTGAGGGCTCTTAACTTCGTTATTGTTCATATTGCCATTTATCTGCTTTTGAGAAGCTGTATTTTTCTGTTTGTCTCTTTTATCTACACCTTTGTCTTTGCTTGGTTCAATCGGGGCATTGAATCAAGAGTATTGAGGTTGGTTGGTGAGCCGAGTGTAAAACCAACGTGTAAGGGTTCGATTGTGATCCCGGGAAAACAATCGGGGTTGGTTCTAGTCGGTGAGCCTGGGAAAACCGACCGAGTTCGTTGTGAGCTCGTAAAACAACAAGTTTGGTTGTGAGCTTGGAAAACAACTGGCTGTAATCCAAGGGGTTATAGTGAATTCCCAAGAGAGACTTGGGGAGTGGACGTAGGAGCAAGGGTTAGCTCCGAACCACTATAAAAGCTTTGTGTTTGTGATTGCTTGTCTCTTACCATTACTCTCATTTCATACACATCACAGCAACTAATTAATCATCTTGTAAAAAGCATTAATTAGTCACCCACAAACGCTTTAATAGTTAAAATTATTTTAAAACCCAATTCACCCCCCCTCTTGGGTTGTCTATCTGGGCAACAAGTGGTATCAGAGCCTAAACTCTTCCACCCAAGAGTAAAAGATCAAAATGACAACCCCATTTGGATCTTCCCACATTGAGGGTCAGTCCACCCAAAGACCCCCATTCTTTAATGGATCCAACTACTCATATTGGAAGGCTAGGATGAGAATATTCATCCAAGCCCAAGACTATGAGATGTGGACCATTGTAGTAAATGGGCCATATATCCCATCCATATATGTAGAGGGTGTCACGGTACCCAAACTAGAAAAGGATTGGGATGAACATGACATGAGGAAGGCACAACTAAATTCTGAAGCTATGAATGTGCTTTATTGTGCCTTAGATAGAAATGAATTTAATAGGGTCTCTACTTGCAATTCTGCAAAAGAGATTTGGGACAGACTTGAAGTGACCAATGAGGGCACGAATCAAGTCAAAGAATCCAAAATAAATATTTTGGTTCATAAATATGAACTATTTAAAATGGATTCTAATGAAACAATTACATGCATGTTTACTAGGTTTACTGACATTGTCAATGGCCTAAAAAGCCTTGGCAAGAACTATACTAACAGTGAGCTTGTCAGGAAAATCCTTCGGTGTCTACCAAGGTCATGGGAAGCTAAAGTGACCGCAATCCAAGAAGCCAAGGACCTGAACAAATTACCACTTGAGGAGCTTCTTGGATCCCTAATGACGCACGAGCTAACCATGAAACAACACAACGAGGAAGAGTCCTCCCATAAGAAAAAGGTAATAGCTCTAAAATCTACTTTATCTAACAAGGACTTATCTTGCAGTAGCAGCAAGTACAAGAAGAAGAAGGCTCTTGTCACGACACTATCCGACTCAGACTCATCATCCTCTTCATCGGATGAGGAACAAGAGGAAAAGGCCAATTTCTGCTTCATGGCCAATGAAAATGAGGTAACGCTCGAATCGCCTTTAGATTTTACTTTTGATGAGCTTTATGATGCCTTTAATGAACTAATGATTGAATATAAGGCTATAAATGTTAAAAACAGAGAATTAAAAGTAACTAACCAAACTTATATCCGTAAGTATGATTCATTAGTTAAGGATAAGGATTTAATCACCAAAGAAAATATAGACCTTAAGACAAGCAACCAACTTTTAACTCAAAAGACTAATACCTTAACTAAGGATAATGAAAAACTAACTAAGGAACTCTCAGAACTTAAAAACCATAAACAAATCTTAAACAAGGATCTCACAAAAGAACTAAATGATCTAAAGGCAGAAAATCAAACACTAACCAAAGAACTTAACAAATACAAACCCTTAGTTGAAAAATTTACATATAGCTCAGAAAAATTGAATATGATACTAAATAGTCAACGAGCAGTATTTAATAAAGCGGGTTTAGGATATCAACCAAGAAATAAACAAAAACTTCTTAGTAACTTCTTTGTTAAAGCTGGAGAAAGTAAAGCTAAGAAAATAACCTGCTTTTGTTGTGGAACTATAGGTCATAAAGCAAATGTGTGTAATTTTAGGAAAGGTAAAACAAAAAGGAAAATTAAAAGGGTATGGGTTCCAAAAGGAACCAACTTGACTAACCATGAAGGACCCAAGAAAACTTGGGTACCTAAGATGACATGATTTGCTTGTGTAGGAGTGTCTTGCAGCCAAGGTCAACAAAAACTGCTGGTATTTGGATAGTGGCTGCTCAAGACACATGACGGGTGATAAGGATCAATTTTTCACCCTTGAAGCTAAGAAGGGAGGTGCTGTGACTTTTGGAGACAACAACCAAGGTCACATCATTGGTATTGGTAAAGTTCAAATCACCCCTTCTACTTTTATTGATAATGTTAGATATGTTGATGGTCTTAAGCATAACTTGTTAAGCATTAGTCAATTATGTGATAAAGGGTATGATGTTATGTTTAAACCATCACTATGCATTATAACAAACCCTAATGACAATAGTTTAGTCTTTAAAGAAATTAGACGTGGAAATGTATATGTTGTAGACCTTGAAGATCTTGCAAAACATAACCAATGTTTAGTTGTTAATGAAACTAAAGATAATGATGCTAGTTGGTTATGGCACCGTAAGTTAGGTCATGCAAGCATGGACACAATAACTAAACTAGTTAAAAGAGATTTCGTGATAGGTTTGCCAAAATTAAAATTTGAAAAGAACAAAATATGTGAAGCATGTCAATTTGGCAAACAATCTAGGAACTCATTTAAATCCATAAAATGTGTCTCTACCTCTAGACCTCTAGAATTATTACACATGGACCTATTCGGACCAACTAGAACAACAAGCCTAGGTGGAAATAAATATGGTCTAGTTATTGTAGATGATTATTCTAGGTACACTTGGGTTATGTTCTTAGCACATAAAGATCAAGCTTTTTCAGTATTTAAAAAGTTTCATAAGGAAGTAACCAATGCTAGAGATACTTCAGTAATAGCCATTAGAAGTGACCATGGTACCGAATTTGAAAATCAGTTATTCAATGAGTTTTGTAGTAAAAAGGGAATAACTCATAATTTTTCTGCACCTAGGACACCACAACAAAATGGAGTTGTGGAGAGGAAAAATATAACTCTAGAGGAAATGGCTAGAACTATGTTATGTGAAAGTAACCTCCCTAAGTACTTTTGGGGAGAAGCCATTAATACTTCTTGTCATATATTAAATAGAGTTTTATTAAGACCCATTATAAAGAAAACACCTTATGAACTTTGGAAAAACAGAAAACCAAAGGTAAACTACTTTCATGTTTTTGGATGTAGGTGTTTTGTTCATAATAATGGGAAAGATAATCTAGGTAAATTTGACTCTAAATCTGATGAGGGCATATTCTTAGGTTACTCTACAACTAGTAAAGCCTATAGAGTCTTTAATAAAAGAACCCTAGTTATAGAAGAATCTATACATGTTGTATTTGATGATTCTAGTGACATCTCCTCTAGTAAGAAAGTTAACTTTGATGATGATGCTGAAATTCTTGAAGAAAAGATAGATGAAATGACATTACAAGATGATAATCAAAAATTGATTGAAGGAGCATCATCAAGCCAAGAGGCTATTGTGGATCATGGGCTAACTAAAGCTTGGAGGTATGCTCACGGGCATCCTAAGGAACTAATTCTAGATGAACCATCTCAACCGGTTAGGACTAGAGCATTTCTTAGGAATTTAAATAACCATCTAGCTTTTGTCTCACACTTTGAGCCCAAACATATAGAAGAAGCCGAAAATGATGTAAATTGGATAAATGCAATGCAAGAAGAATTAAACCAATTTACTAGAAACAAAGTATGGAATCTAGTTGAGAGACCTTCTGAATATTCAATTATAGGTACAAAATAGATTTATAAAAATAAACTAGATGAAAATGGAATCGTAATAAGGAATAAGGCTAGACTAGTAGCAAAGGGGTATAATCAAGAAGAAGGTATAGATTTTGATGAAACCTTTGCTCCTGTAGCTAGACTTGAGGCTATTAGATTATTATTAGCATATGCATGCTCTAAGGACTTCAAACTATTTCAAATGGATGTAAAAAGTGCATTTTTAAATGGGTATATTAATGAGGAGGTATATGTAGAACAACCTCCTGATTTTGAAAATCATCAATACCCTAATCATGTTTATAAATTGAACAAAGCACTTTATGGTTTGAAACAAGCACCTAGAGCATGGTATGAGAGACTTAGCAAATTTCTATTAGAACATGAGTTCTCTAGGGGTAATGTAGATACAACTCTATTTCTGAAAAAGAAAAACCAAGATATGCTGTTAGTACAGATTTATGTTGATGATATTATTTTCGGTGCTACTAACAATCGTCTCTGCGAAGAATTTGCTAACTTGATGCAGAGTGAATTTGAGATGAGCATGATGGGAGAGCTGACTTACTTCCTTGGACTCCAAATCAAACAATCTGAAGGAGGCATCTTCATCAATCAAGCCAAATATATCAAGGAGATGCTCAAGAAGTTTGATATGGAGGGAAACAAATCAATCAGCACCCCCATGAGTTCATCATGCAAATTAGACCAAGATGAATCAGGTAAATCTGTAGATCAGAAACTGTATCGAGGTATGATAGGATCCTTATTGTATCTTACTGCAAGTAGACCTGATATTATGTTTAGTGTTTGCATGTGTGCTAGATATCAGGCTAATCCTAAAGAATCACATCTAGTTGCAGTTAAGAGAATTTTTAAATATTTAATAGGAACTAAGAATATAGGGCTATGGTACTCTAAAGAATCTAGCCTAAACTTAATAGGATACACAGATTCAGACTTCGCTGGATGTAAGCTTGATAGAAAAAGTACCAGCGGGTCGTGTCAATTTCTAGGAGAAAACCTTATCTCATGGTTTAGCAAGAAACAAAACTCGGTTGCATTATCTACTGCTGAAGCTGAATATGTTGCAGCCGGGAGTTGTTGTGCTCAAATCTTGTGGATTAGACAACAACTAGAAGATTATGGCATTAAACAAGATAAAATTTCCATTAATTGTAATAATACAAGTGCCATTAATCTAACTAAAAATCCAATTCAGCATTCAAGAACTAAATATATTGAGATAAGACATCACTTCATAAGAGATCATGTATTGAATGGTGATGTGACACTCCAATTTGTTTGTACTGATGATCAATTAGCAGATATTTTTACAAAACCCCTAAGTGAAGAGAGGTTTAGTGTGCTTAGGAGGGGATTAGGAGTGATTGATCCATCCTAGTGGTAGTTTCCACTAGATTCGTTGATTTTGATGATTAGATTGTGGTTAAAATAGAGTTTCTTTTCAATGTTCATCAAATCAGATCATAATTTAGTGATTTTCTCTCATTCGGCACGAACATAGCATGATTTTTAGGTGCGTGCCAAAGTTAGAGACGACTCGAGTAAGTTTCAGAGTTGGCTCCTAAGGGGGAGTCGACTCGCGCATTTGCGGGAGTCGACTCGCAAAGATGGCAGCAGAGGGGGAGTCGACTCGCATATAGTCGGGAGTCGACTCGAGGTCTACAGGCGCATAAGAAGAGTCGACTCGCGCATATTCTGGAGTCGACTCGAGGTCGAGTCGACTCGCGACTCAGTGGAGTCGACTCGCAGTCGGGATCCGACTTTTTAACCCTAGCTTTGTCGTTTCGAAAACACTTTCTTTCTCAGCCGCCACTGTTCACAAGCCCTAGAGCCGACTCCTAGGTCGTCCCCGATTGTCTCCAAGCCCTTTTCCGTCGACCTTTCACCGTCCCTTAGGGTTTTCCTCCCTTTCTAGGTCGTCCCCAAGACTTTCCCGTCGGTTCTTCACCGCTCATTAGGTTTTCCTCCCATTTTAGGTCATTATGCCGCGTAAGACCGTAGTCCGGAAGAGGTCCCAACCCGAGGCCCGTCCCGAGCGGCGCTCCAAGGCTCGGCACGATCCCGCGAGGCCACAACCTCCGGCTCGTTCCCCGCCTAGGGCGGTTCCCGCGAGGCCATTAGCCGGGAAGGCCGTCTCCACCGAGAGATATGTCGATTTCGACTTCCTCTCCCGGGAAGGGTTCACTATAGGTGATAGACTTAGGGCCCAGGGCTTAGAGTACTTCCTCACCTTAGATCTCCCCACATATCCAGGCCTCATTAGAGAGTTCTACGGTACCGTCCATCGGGGAGATGGAGGTATCGAGGGCACAGTAGCCGGTGTCCCTCTGTTCATTACGGAGGATCTCATTGCCCACATCCTCCACCTTCCACAAGTCGGGGTGGCTCCCACACACCCCGAGGACAGGGTTGAGGCCCTTACGGCCGTACTAGGGCATCCACCTCAGTCCCCCCTAGACGAGGTATCTGCTAGCTCACTTCCGATTGAGGTGCGGATCCTCTTGAGTATATTGTCTAGGTCCATCTTCCCTAAGACAGGGAGATTTGATTTTGTAAATGAGAGAGACCTAGCTCTTATGTTTTATATTCTTCAGGACACCCCAATCAACTTCCCCAAACTCATCTATAGGTATCTGTGTGAGCCCCTAGATAGACCTAGGCTCACCCTCCCATACGGCATGATATTCGCTCTTCTGTTCTGGGAGTACGAGATTCCCATTCCTGAGGGGGAACCCTCTAAGGCATTGCGATGGACAGATCGCATGCGAGCGGGGACCCTACACAGGATGGGGTTTCGGAAGAGAGAGGGGATCTGGGTTAGGAAGTCATCCATCACCACACAGACCACCAGACCTTCCCCCAGTCCTGAGCCCGATTCTGACTTTCCCGACGTACCAGACTTTCCATCCACTTCTGCTCCTACCACCTCCGCCGAACCCTCCTCCTCAGCTCCACCCACTCAGCCTATGGAGGTCCGGATCTCGTCTGAGCAGCTCCGGGAGCTGCGGCAGGAGATAGTCTGAGATCTGCTCCAGGAGCTCCGGGGTTCAGTGCCTGCTCCCACTCCTGCACCTTCGTCAGCGTTGGTCCCTTCCTTGACAGCCGTGACTGACATGACGGCCCATGTGCGGGAAGAGATCGACAATATACGGTTCCTGGTCCAAGCCCAGTTCTACAGCATGAGTGAGGTCACGAGCACCACTCGACGGATGCGGGATGACATCGGCCGTGACATGTCCACCACCACCGCGGGGGCCGAGCGCTTGTCGAATGTGCTCATCGACAAGCTGGACGGACTGCAGAAGTCAGTACTCAAGCTGGATACGACACAGAGCAGGGCCATCCAGGCCATCATTCGCCAGCTAGAGAACGTGACCAATGCGGTCCAATCACTCGTGGAGCGCATGCCTCGAGGAGATACATCCTCGAGAGGAGGAGCCACATCCTCGAGAGGAGGAGCCACATCCTCGAGAGGAGGACCTACATCCTCGAGGAGACCGTAGCTACTTTTTGTATTTTGCTTTGACATGTATTGCTTTACGTTACTTATTGTATTCTGAAATGTACTTACATACAAATTAATACAATGAGTAGCCGCATTTTTCTTCAATAATGTGCCTTTTGATCTATGTTTGATTGTGTGTTCTGTTTACCTCCTTTTTGATATGATGACAAAAAGGGGGAGAAATATGTATAAAATATGTAAAAGGGGGAGAAATATGTATAAAATATGTAAAAGAAAAAATATGTATAAAATATGTAAAAGAAATCAATGGAAATCAATAAAAAGATAAACTCTTAAAACACACAAATTTGTTCTAAGTGGATTCGGTACCTCGAGGCTCATTATCTCTCTTTTGGGGCTCCTAATGGAGTAATCTCCAGAATCTATTCAAGGGATATTCGGAGATTAGCTGAATCCTACTCAAGAACAAATTGACAGATTTTTCCTCTAAAAACCAAAATTTCAGTTCAAAAACTTCAAAGCATTAAAAGGAAATTCAAAGAATCAAAACAAAGTAGAATGCATATGTTGAGGGGGAGAATCTGAAATTTTAAGAAAGCTAAATCATTAATTATATATAAGCCAAACAATTGAATGCATGATATGAAGGCTTATATAATTCCAAATGAAAGGGGGAGCTTTAACTCCGAAATTTATTGTTTCACTCCTTTCAAGCTTGGATAAATTGAATTACCAGACATTTGAATTCATTTATGGATTTTATTTGATTGTTTATTGTGCAATTCACTTTACATATACTCAATGTTTTGTCATCATCAAAAAGGGGGAGATTGTGGAGTGATTGATTAAAACCCTATTTGATTTTGATGAGCTCAAAGCATTTGAGTATATTTCTTGTTTACTAATGAATTCAATTAAGTGTTTCAGTGAAAATCTTGTCTAAGTGTCTCAAGACTTGGTTCATAATTTTTGGATAAGTTAAGAAGTCAGTTTGAATCAAAGTCTGAGACTCGAGTCGACTCCAGAGTATCACGAGTCGACTCCAAGCGTATCAAGTTCACTGGCACGAGCTCGAGTCGACTCCGGATCAGTACGAGTCGACTCCGACTGAGAACAGACAGACGAACAGAAAGCTTCAACTCAGAACCTGTCAACGAGTCGACTCCCGAAGTGTGCGAGTCGACTCCGATGTTCACCGAGTCGACTCCAGGGTAGTAAGAGTCGACTCCAAGAGGAATACAAAGAAAAAGTCAGAGAGCAGTTTTCGGGTCTGAGATTCGAGTCGACTCCAGTGGAACGCGAGTCGACTCCGATGGTTGGCAGGTCGACTCCAAAGACAGCAAGAGTCGACTCTCAGCAGTACACAAAGAAAAAGTCAGAGGGCAGATTCTGGACTCTGAGATTCGAGTCGACTCCCGCATTACACGAGTCGACTCCGAGACTCCGCGACCACAAAGAAGACAGAAGACCAAGTTACTGCCTCTGAGATTCGAGTCGACTCCCAGACAGCTAGAGTCGACTCCAAGGCAGCTTCACATCAAAAGGGCAGAAGACCAAGTTTCGGAAACTGAGAGCCGAGTCGACTCCGAGGAAGCTCGAGTCGACTCCAAGACTGGACGAGCCAAAAGACAGAAGATAGGGAGTTCGGGCTCTGAGCGCCGAGTCGACTCCCAGGACAGTCGAGTCGACTCGAGTGGACCAAATTCAAAAATACGTCCACGGACTTCATGGGATGAGCCGACTCCGAGAAAGCCAAGTCAGCTCCAGAAGTTGGCGAGTCGACTCTGGGTCAAGACGAGTCGACTCCCAGTCGTGAAGGCAACTTTAATTCAAATCTGGAACAGTTGCAGAGTCGACTCCGGAAAAGTATGAGTCGACTCCCGCTACAGACGAGTCGACTCCTGATCGCGCGAGTCGACTCCAACCCACCAACGGACACATTGTCAGACTGTACAGAGTGTGCAGAACGGGCAGAAAAAGCTCTCTAACGGCTAGTTTCCGTGGGGGTTGGTTTAAATAGCCACAGAGGACTGTAGCAAGGGAGAGAACAACCATTCCACTCCAAGTAATCAAGCTTTCAATCTCTGCAACTTGTTCTTCAACGAAAAAGAGGGAAGAGCAGCATTAACTGCATCCACCTACTTCTTTCCAACATTGAAAGAGCCTTCTCCTGCATTCAAGTCGACTACACATTCAAGAGGAGACCCGAAGTTCAAGAAGCTCTTCCTCTTCTCCAACTTAAAAGCGTTTGAGGGCTCTTAACTTCGTTATTGTTCATATTGCCATTTATCTGCTTTTGAGAAGCTGTATTTTTCTGTTTGTCTCTTTTATCTACACCTTTGTCTTTGCTTGGTTCAATCGGGGCATTGAATCAAGAGTATTGAGGTTGGTTGGTGAGCCGAGTGTAAAACCAACGTGTAAGGGTTCGATTGTGATCCCGAGAAAACAATCGGGGTTGGTTCTAGTCGGTGAGTCTGGAAAAACCGACCGAGTTCGTTGTGAGCTCGTAAAACAACAAGTTTGGTTGTGAGCTTGGAAAACAACCGGCTGTAATCCAAGGGGTTATAGTGAATTCCCAAGAGAGACTTGGGGAGTGGACGTAGGAGCAAGGGTTAGCTCCGAACCACTATAAAAGCTTTGTGTTTGTGATTGCTTGTCTCTTACCATTACTCTCATTTCATACACATCACAGCAACTAATTAATCATCTTGTAAAAAGCATTAATTAGTCACCCACAAACGCTTTAATAGTTAAAATTATTTTAAAACCCAATTCACCCCCCCTCTTGGGTTGTCTATCTGGGCAACATATTAAAAACTAAGTTTAGTAACCAACACCCCCCCCCCCCCCCCTTAAACTTGGTTTTGCAACTCCAAGCAAACTCCTTAACTTGCAAAAAGTTTCACTCTTGAGGGGCTTAGTGAATATATCCGCTACTTGATCTTGAGATTTGACATGTACAAGCTCGATCTCCTTGTCCTTCACGTGCTCTCTTATAAGATGATATCGAGTATCAATGTGCTTGCTTCTTTCATGATAGATGGGATTCTTGGCTAGTGATATGGCAGATTTGTTGTCAATGAACAATTTTGTAGGTTGTTTTTGTGGACATTGTATCTCCTTTAGTAGTTTCCTTAGCCAAATTGCATGACAAACACCGGAGGAGGCAGCTACATATTCGGCTTCACATGTAGAAAGAGTAACAATTGGCTGCTTCTTCGAACACCATGTGAATGCAGTGTCTTCCAAGTAAAATACATAGCCGGAAGTACTTTTTCTATCATCCAAGTCTCCTCCCCAATCGCTATCCGAGTAACCTACAAGACAAAAATCTTTGGAAGAAGAATAAAATAAGCCTTGTCCAATAGTACCTTTGATGTACTGAAGGATTCTTTTAGCGGCCTTCAAGTGATATGATTTTGGCTCCTCCATATAACGACTCACAAGTCCAACTCCATATAATATATCCGGCCTTGTGCATGTCAAGTAACGAAGACTTCCAACTAGGCTCTTGAACATAGTAGGATCAATCTTTTCTGTATCACCATACTTCGTTAATTTTGTGCCACATTCCACCGGAGTGTTTGCTGGATTACAATCTTCCATCTTGAACTTCTTTAATATTGCCTTTGCATATCCTTCTTGTAAAATGAAAATGCCATTTTTAGTTTGCTTCACTTCTATGCCCAAAAAGTAGGACATAAGGCCAATGTCTGTCATTTCAAACTCCCGAATCATAGATTTCTTGAATTGCATAAACATGTTTGGATTGCTTCCTGTGAAGATCAAGTCATCAACATACAAGCAAACAAGAAATATATCTCCATTTTCATTCACCTTACTATAGAGTGCATGCTCATAAGGACACTTCATAAAATTATTTTCAAGAAAGTAAGAATCAATTCTTCGGTTCCACGCCCTTGGAGCTTGCTTTAAGCCATATAAAGCCTTATTTAGCTTGAGAACTTTCTCCTCTTCTCCTTTTTTGATATAACCTTGTGGTTGTTCAACATATATTTCTTCATCAAGAAAACCATTCAAAAATGCCGATTTTACATCCATTTGAAATATTTGCCATTTAAATTGAGCCGCCAAAGAAATTATCAATCTAATTGTTTCCATATGAGCAACGGGAGCAAATACCTCTTCATAATCAATACCATAACTTTGACTATATCCTTTGGCCACCAACCTTGCTTTGTACTTTTCTACATCACCTTGTGCATTCTTCTTCATCTTGTATACCCATTTTACTCCAATTGCCTTGTGCCCATCTGGTAAAATAGCTAACTTCCATGTGTCATTTTTCTCAATAGCCTTGATTTCTTCATCCATAGCCTTCTTCCATTTGTGATCTTTAATGGCTTCTTCAAAATCTATAGGCTCACAATTGGCAAGAAGACAAACAAGAGTTAGATTATTTTCATTCTCTGTTACCTCATATATTTCACTTAGTCTTCTCATTTTGCTTGGCCTTGAACTTGGTTCTGCTGGGAATGAAGATGAAGATGGTGTAGGTGCTTGTAACTCTTCATTTTTTGGTTGCTCTTCTTCAATAAATGTGCCGGATTGCCTTTTTTCTTCTTGAGAACTCCAATCCCATATGCCTTCTTCATCAAATTCAACATCTCTACTAACAACAACTTTTTCATTACATGGATTATATACCCCTTTGAGCGAGCATCATAACCAATGAAAACATATTTAGTACTTCTATCATCAAGTTTAGTTCTCTTTTCTGCCGGTATATGAGCATAAGCAATACTTCCAAAAACTTTTAAATGAGAAACAATAGGCTTCTTACCGGACCATGTTTCTTGTGGTGTGATATTCCGCAAGCCTTTTGTGGGGCATCTATTCAAGATGTAAATGGCATAATTTGCTGCTTCGGCCCAAAATTGCTTTGGCATACCTTTGCTTTTCAACATGCATCTCACCATATCAAGAATAGTTCTATTTCTTCTTTCTGCAACTCCATTTTGTTGTGGAGAGTATGGAACCGTCAAAGGTCTACGAATTCCATTCTCTTCACAATAAGCTTCAAATTCTTTAGAAGTAAATTCTCCACCTCTATCGGATCTTAAGGATTTAATAGTATAACCACTTTCTTTCTCAACATATATCTTGAATCTTTTGAAAGTACTAAAAGCTTCAGATTTGTTTTTCAAGAAATAAATCCATATTTTTTAACTGAAATCATCAGTAAAAGTGAGAAAATATTTGTGCTCACCAAAAGAGGTAGGAACAATTGGCCCACAAACATCTGTGTGCACAAGTTCTAGTGGCTCCCGTGCTCGATATATTGCTTCATTTGGAAAGCTCCTTCTATGATGCTTGCCGAGAAGACAACCTTCACAAAGCTGCTTTGGATCTTCTATGAATGGCAATCCCTTCACCAAATCATGCTTAGATAAAAGCTTTAAAGCACCAAAGTTAAGATGACCATATCTCAAATGCCAAAGCCATGATGAATCTTTAAAACATGCCTTCAAAGACATAGCAACTTCACTTTGAATGTTTAGAAGAAACATTCTATTCTTTGTCATTTCAATATTTGCAATCAATCTATTTCTTGAATCTCTTATAGAAAGAGTACGATTTTGCATTTGAATATTGTAACCTTTTTCCAAAAGTTGCCCCAGACTCAAAATATTATTCTTCATATTTGGCACATAGAAAATATTAGAAATAAATGTATGAGTGCCATTCTTCAAACGAATCAAAATAGTGCCTTTGCCCCTTACCGGAATTTTAGAAGAATCTCCAAAAGTAACTTGACCACCGACTGATTCATCAAGCTCCACAAATAAGCTTCTTTTGCCACACATGTGATTGCTCGCTCCAGTATCAAGATACCATGCTTCCTCTTTGTTGCTTTCTTCTCCTTTATATGCTAATAATAGAAATGGCTCTTCTTCTTCATTTCTCTTTTCACCATAATTAACATTCTCATCAACTTGATTAGTAGCACTCCAACAATTTGAAGAGTAGTGCCCAAACTTCTTGCAATTATAACATTGAATATTAGATTTATCATACCACCTTCTTTCATGTGGCCTTCCTCTACCACATCCTCTTCCTCTTATAGGATTTGAACCTTGCTCCTTCTCTTCATTGCTTGATGAGCCACGATTGATTCTTCCTCTTCCTTGTCCTCGGCCACGGCCACGACCTCGTCCTCGGGCTCTTTCTTGAGTTCTCCCATAATCTTCTTTTGTAGTAAGCTTCGTTTGTAGAACTTGCTCCAATGGCTTTTCTTCCTTTCTTTTGTTAAGCTTTTTCTCATGAACTTGCAAAGAGCCCATAATTTCTTCAATTGTCACTTCCTCCAAATCTTTGGATTCTTCTATGGCTGCAACAACAAAATCAAATTTCGGGTCCAAAGACCGCAACACCTTTTCCACCACTCGAACATTGGTTAGAGTTTCACCATTCCTCCTTAATTGATTAACAATCATCATAACTCTTGTAAAATAATCAGCAATAGATTCTGAATCTTTCATTTGTAAAGACTCAAAATCACTTCTAAGGCTTTGAAGACGAATCTTCTTTACCTTATCAATACCCTTGTATGCTTTTTGAAGAAATTTCCAAGCTTGTCTTGATGTTGTAGTAGCTCCAACAGTCTCAAAGGTGGCTTCATCTAATCCTTGATAAATCAAGAAAAGAGCTTTCTTGTCCTTCTTCCTTGACTCCCTTAGCGATTGCCTTTGATTCTCCGTCAAAGTCGCCTCATCTTCAGGCTCCACATAGCCTTTTTCAACCATCTCCCATGCATCTTGCGAGCCAAGAAGTGCCTTCATTTTGATGCACCAATTTTCGTAGTTGTCTTTGGTGAGTTGAGGAACCGAAAATGCCATCGTATTGTTGGCCATTGGATCAATCTAGCTCTGATACCACTTTGTTAGATAAAAAAAAATATGAGGAAGAACACTCAAGAAGAAAGTTTGGAAGAAAAATAATTTTCATTTAACTCACATCCAAACACAATTAGAGTACATGGATATTTATAGGGACTTTAGATGGTCTTTTAACCTCCCTAATTGAATTAGTCATTACACCATTCATAACCCCAAATAAATCTCAAATAACTCTCTCTAAATAAATTTCTTATAACTCCATGTAACTCCCACATGACCAAAAAACCAAAAGACATGTAACTCCTCACCATACTAATATGCAATTATTGAAATAAAACCATAAGTTACTAAATATTAAAAACTAAGTTTGGTAACCAACAAGGAGGATCACTTTTAGGTAATTTTGCATATAATCATGAAAATTAAAGAAAATCACTTGTAAAATGGATAGTTAAGGATGAATTACTTTTTAGTTTATGTGAATCTTTTAATTTTGAAGAATATGTTCAATTAAACCTACAACCTGCTTACAAAAGAACTAGTAGGCGTACATTTAGAAGAGTAGCTATGACTAACTTTTTAGCAATGAGACAAAGTTTAATTGAAACACTCTCTACTTTAAATGTAAAAGTTTCATTAACTTCTGATATTTGGTCAGCATCTGTAGGTAGTAATTGTTTTATTGCTATTACTGCTCATTATATTGATAATGATTGGCAATTAAATAAACGTATTCTTCCTTTTCGTGCTTTTGATTTTTCACATTCTGGGCAACAAATTTCAAATGCCATTTATCAAACTGCATGTTCATATAATATTAATGATAAAATTATGTCTATGACTTTTGATAATGCATCTAATAATAATTCTACTGTTATATTATTAAAGGACTCATTGCATCCCATGTTAAATGAAAATTTATTGCATATTAGATGTGCATGTCATATCTTAAATCTTTCTGTTCAAGCTGGCATGGGTATGATTTAAGATGTCATTTCAAAAATTAGAAATACAGTTTTTTTTTATTCATTGTTCAAGATCAAGACTTTAAGAATTTAAGAAACTATGTATAAATCATGGTAAACGTTTTAAAAAATTTAAATTTGATGTAATTACTCGTTGGAACTCAATATATAGCATGATACATGATGCATACCCACATAAAAACTTATTAAGTGCATATATTAATGATCGTGGATTAGGCTTTACATTGACTGAAATTGATTGGAATAAAGAAAAAATTTTGGAAGATTTTTTGCTTAGTTTTTATAATGCTACTAATGTTCTTTCTGGTATTTATTATCCAATTTTATGTTCATTTTTACAACAAGCATATATGATTAGTCAAAAATTTGCGGAATTTAGATATGATGATGTTTTAATGCCTATTATTGAACAAATGGAATTTAAATGGAATGAGTATTGGGACAAGATATGTCCTATGCATAACTTAGCTGCTGTATTTGATCCAAGAGTTAAATTGAATGGTGTACTAATTTTACTTGATGCATATTGTGAAAATATGATTCAAGATCCTGAACCTGCTAAAATTGAGGTAAAACAACTTCTTTATGATATTTATGCTATATATGATGAAAAAATTCGTGGATCTAGATTCTCCGTACAAAGCTCTATTTCTTCTTCTAGTAGTTCTCGTTCGTCATCTATTTTTTCATTCATTGCACAGAGAAAACACAAACATGCTTCAAGTTCATCTTCATCTTCTTTATCTTTAAGTAGTGAATTAGAATTTTATTTACGAAATGATCTTCAGTTTGCATATGATGAAAATCAAATAGAGAGTCTAGATGTATTATCTTGATGGAAGAGTGTTAGAAATCAATATCCTGTTATGTCTGCAATTGCACGCGATATTTTAGCTGTGCCGATGTCCACAGTAGCATCAGAATCCGTTTTTAGTGCAGGTCGGCGTGTTCTTGACGAAAAGAGAAGTAGGATGACTGGCGAAACGATTGAGATGCTTCTCTGCTTCAAAGATTTGTTGGATGCTGAGGCGAGACTTCAAGATAAAGGTGGACATGATACAACATCCTTTGATGATGATGATACAAACACTACTGAATAGTGAATACTGATGATTAGTAAGATTTTGATCATTTATTTTTATTTTTAATTTTTTATAATTGTACATTTTTATTTTTTTAATTGTTAAAGTGAGTCATCTCTATTTTTTCTCCTTTCTTATTGTATTCTGGAGGTCAGACCAAGGTCCAAACCTTCCTTCATGTACCATTTTGATTTAAATTAATAAACTGGTAGGGGTCTATGCCAAACCCCCCACCATTAAGGTGGCTTTATATTAATAAATCCTTAGTTCCCAATATTTATTAATTTATTAAAAAAAATTTATTCCCATTTATTTTAAGGGGGGCGAGCCGTGCCTGGTCCGGCCCAGGCCCAGTTCATGCCCTTATGGGCCGTTCCGGGCTGGCTCGCGGGCCGTGCCGTGCTTGGCCCACGAATCGTGCCAGCCCAGGCTCTTATGGGCCGTGCCGGGCTGGCTTGCGGGCCGTGCCGTGCTTGGCCCACGAATCGTGCCAGCCCAGGCCCTTATGGGCCGTGTCGGGCTCGGCCCGCGGGCCAAGAATTCTTAACTCAGCCCGACCCCCTTTTATGGGCCGTGCTAGGCACGGCCCGTTACTGTAGCAAGCGGGCCGTGCAGGCCATGGGTGGCCCGACCCAATGCCCACCTCTAGTAAGGACTCAGGTGGACCTGGCAGGAAAATGGGATGGGATACCATCCCGAGTACTAGGATACGACCGTACTGCCATTGTTCCAGTATTCCAATCGGCATATCTTGAGACATCTACTGTCCTATGTCGGGACAAGGTGGGACGGCAGCGCATCTCATTTCATAAAAAAACTGGGATAGCTCCATTCCATAGGATTGAAAATCTTGCTCGTAAGTATAATGAGTTAATTGAAAGGAACCCTTGCGGGCTGGGCTGCATGCATGATTTTAAAAAATTCCTAAAAATCAGTGGAAGCAATTAAAAATTAAACTCTTTAATTTTCATGCATGCTTGAGATCTAATCTCTATCATAAATTTAAATACCAAGATTTAAATGTTTATGTAAAGCATGAAACTATGATTGTATGTCCAACATACAATTCTGAAATTTCAGCAAAAATGTTTAAGATCTAATCTTAATTTTTAAGATCAAATCTCATATCTAATTCACTGGAGGTCTTTGATGACTCCTTGACCATGCTTTATTGCCGTACACGCGTCCGGCCTCTATGAATCATCCACGCAAAGTTCTCGGAAGATCGTCGTCTGTGGGAGTGCTAGCTTGCGCATAGGTGCTGCAATGGTTGAACATTTTCTTTCGAAGCACTCAACCTTTAATTTTTCTTCGAGAAGATGAAGGAGAGGAAGGAGAAGAGGAGGACGACCCAATCTTAGAATTTTCAGAACCCTTTTGAAAACCCAATAAGCATATCATGAACCCTAGGCGTGGAGGTCCTTTTATAGTCTTGGACCCACCCACGCCACACCTCTATTTTTGCGAACTTATTTGGTTGATAAAATCCAAATTCTGAGAAATACGGCAACTAAGAGGAGAATAATTACTTTTAATTTCATGGAACACTCCTTCTCTAAGAAGGATTACCAAGGGGATAAGGATGAGGTGTCAATTTCCTTCTCCAAGAAGGAAAGCTAGGTTCCTAAATTTTAGGGATTGATCTCTAATTCAAATTATGAATATTTGAACTTAGAATCCTTATCAGATAAGGACCTTGGATCAAGCCCAATCCAATTGGGTCAAGTCCCATTAATTAGGTCAAGCCCAATCCACTTGGGTTGTACCTAATCCAATTAGGTCAAATCCAAATGTAGCCCAAATTGAATCTAATTCAACTTGGCTCAACCTAAGCCCAATTACTCAATCAAATTGAGTTCATTAGCAATCTAATTGCTAATTAATCCTCTAATAATTCAATAATTATTTTACTGCAACTTTTGCTTAGGGTAATTTGTCAATCGAATTGACCAAATTACCCCTGAATGATTCTTAATCATCAATCAATCAATTGATCAACCTAGAAACTTCCATGCGTGTGACCCTATAGGTTCGAACCTAAGCCGGTAGCATAAGAATGATTTCCTGTACTAATCGAAGTAACCATCTAGCAATGGTACCCGACGTCCGGATTGGCCGAATGATTGTAAAGCAATATTCTGGAACCCTTGGATTATGGTTACCGTATAATTCATCCCTATGACTCCAAATGCCTAGGATGACTTCAGAGTTCACTGTCAACTCTTTAATCAGTTCTTCCAATATGTGTTTCAACTTTACAAATCCTGTGACTCCTCACAAAAATTACTCTGGCCAAGGTTTTACTAAATTGAACACAATGTCATTTTCTTCTGTCACCAGAAGGGGTCAATTCTGTTTGTTATAGCCGAGTCATCCGGAGGGTGGGGAATTAATTTCCCGTATATTAATTATATCGGACATATACAAGGGAAGAAGCATACAAAACCAAAGATAACAAGATGTATCTAGCATGACATTCTAGGCCAACTTAAAATTAGATAATAAGCGAACAGTCAACATAATAAACAAATTTTCTTAATAAACTATTCCATTGAGTTCCAGCCAGAGACGACATAGGATCAGGGGCGTGCCAGGAAAACGTAATCCTTACTTCTGCAGAGTGTCGTCTAAAGATTTCAGAAATCACATGAACCTTAATTACTCTGTAGCACTAAAGAATACTAGATGATGATGCTCAACTGCAAAGCAAGATTTATAGAAATATATGAAATGATACTAACTGTTGAAAGTTCCCTTGCATGAATTGGCTGGCAAGAACGTGCAGTCACAGGTTCCTGATATTCACTGAATGTAAACCAGTTGTTAGACTGCAAAGACAAAAAGGAAAAGAACATGTATAATGTTAGTATTGCATCATATAGCTAATTTTGCAACTAGAATGGGTTCATAAATAGCATATCAGATTTAATTGGAGGCAACTATGATCATACTAGATCAATTGCAAACAGCACAGGAATATTTTTCACCAGTGATAATTCTTTCCTCAAACGAACTACAACCCCAACTGCAGCATGCGTGTAAGTAATTCCAGTTTGAATTAGATCATATAATGTAGAACCTTCAAGCGTTGCCATGGAATCAACCCCTTTCATCATTCCAACACCAGCACCTTCTCCCAAGGGAATGGGATCAAAAATTTGGCAAGATAATTTTTGTAAGAAAGACTCATTGAATTTCAGAAAATCCTGGAATTAAAGAGACCCTTAAATTTTGAAGACTCTATATAGTAAGAAAGTTTTGAGGATGATTTTTTTTTAAGAGGAGAGAATGCAATACCTAGCTCAGCTAATAAGGAACTGAGCCTAGTTCACTTGACTGACCCAAATATAAGAGTTGGAGTAGGAGACAGGCAAAAAAACAGATAGAGCCCTATTCAACTTGAAGTAGGAGATGAAAAAATGTTTAGGACCCTATTCGACTTGGAATAGGAAACAAACTTTTTTCTCTATCATGATTTTCTACAAGAGCTAGAAAATCTAGCCTCTAATGACTATTTAAAGAACCTCACACCCCCTTTCGCCTCACTACCGACAAGTTTTACCGATCGCCACTGCTAAACCACTGCCAATTTCTTTCTCCTTCTCCACTGGGCGTCCCATGGCCTTGAATCCAATGACCGGAGTCTTAGGTTCTGAGAGGATCGTCAAAATTAATTAGATATGTAGTTTGGTTTTGCTCTTAAATTAAGTATATCTCTTTTTCTAGATTTATCAACAAATTATATAATATTTATGTTACTGAGTTTTGAGTCGTATTATTTGTGATTTATGAACTTAAAGCATCGTATTTATTTGTTGAATATATCTTATTATGGAATATTAATTGATGCATATTGAAGGTATTTTTATTATGAATTATGTTTAATTAAATTCGATATTGAATGGTTTTGCATATTTTCGATTTGAAACATGAAAATGATTTATGGAAAGATTATTTGATTCAAGATGGTTTCGCAACTTGACTATGTATCGATACCTCGCCAATGGAGTTTATGCACTAGTACATTGATTCCCTACTAATAGATGTTATGCATTGGTACGTCGATACCAGGCTAGTGGGGGTCATGTGCTAGTATGTCGATATCACATCAGTAGGGGTTATGCGCTAGTATATTGATACCTCACCAGTGAAGGTTATGCGCTGGTACATCGATACCCTGTCCGTAGAGGTTACGCGCTGGTACATCGATATCCTTTCAGTAGAGGTTATACACTGGTACATCGATACCTCACTAGTAGGGGTTATACGTCGGTATATTGATACCCTGCCAATAGGGCTTATGTACTGGTACATCAATACTCTGCCAGTAGGGGTCACACGTTAGCATATCGATATCCTACTAGTGGGGGTTATATGTTGGCAATTTGATTAATATTGATCTCATATTCTGATCCAGCCATAGGGTATACATGTGGTCATAGTTTATGACTGTCGAGATGAAGTTGATGATCTCGAAGAATTTAGACTTATGAACAAAATTTAATTTTGAGAAAGATTGAATTTGGCATGCATAATATTTTGATAGTGTTGCATACTGAAATTTGGTTTTGAATCAATAATTATTTTATGTAAATAATTATTTAAATTATTGTTTGATTAATCTGGTTAAAGTGTTTATTACTTATTGGGATGTCTAGCTCATTACTCCACATCTTACTATTTTTACAGATTCTAAGAACTAAGATAATATGGAGTTATGATCCGGAGAGAGACTAGAAGCCAAATTTGATATCTTTAATTTAGATCAGAATTTGACTAGAGTTCGATGTAAGTCTTTTAAATATTGATTGGTTGTATGAGATATTAAAATTTGATTTTAGTTATTTAAATTAAAATTTAAATATTGATTATTTAAATTTATTCTGCTGCTTGCTTTAAGATATCGTGTTGAGATATCTTGCATGCTTGAATGAAGAGTTTTCAATAAGTATGGGGTGGTTGTCTGACTCCCCCGACTCATGATCTCGGTTCGGAGGTTGACAATATTATTCCTTAATACTAAAAATTAAAAATAAAAAACTCCATTAAGTATTTACTTCTAATAAGAAGTGTATTATCTGAAATTTTAAAAGTTTTTAAACTCTTAAGTAGTTTTTTGGGAAACTTCTAGAACGTTAAAAAAGAATACGTAGAGTTGCATTGTTTCTGAAAAGATACAAGCGTAATATTTGGACTCCAGAAAGTTGCACCGCTCCAAACATATGCAGTGTTTGGACTCTTATAAATCTATCAAAACATGAGAAACCGAGATATAACTTGCTTCCTTCTTCCGACTTTCTATTTTACTGCTTTCCTTTTCTCAAACTTTCCTTCTGCACTTCATCTTTTTGGGCATAGGTTCTTGATCCAAGGTGATTAAGAAATGTAATCTTATATCACCTTTGTGTTGGGTATTGTATCCTGGGGATAGGATTTTCAAGAATCCTTTTGCACCTATAAAGGAAGAAATCAATATCTTTTAAGAAAGCTTTCTGAAGTGCCTTACCCAGCTAATTTTTTTTTCTCCATTACACTCCTTTCTTTTTCTTTGAACCAGCACTACAGCTTGTCATCCTGGCATTCCTTTCTCTAAATTCTAATTACAAGAGCTACCTTTTGGTTTCTTCTCCTCATGCTGGTGGACAGTATTGTCCACAGCCCAGAGTAGATGTCAGCATTATCTTCACCTAAGATCTTTCACTCAACGCTCTGGGGGAGCTTGGAATCTTGGATGAACACTGTAGTATTCCTTTCTTAGATTTTCAGCATCGACAAAGTCCTCTGCATAGAATTTGTTTGTAACTAAAGTTTTATGCGTGATGTCTACAACTGTACTACATTTAGATGAGCTTTGTCGTGAGCATGAAATACCTGACGCTAGATAGTGTTTTTTAGAAGAAACTGGTTTGGTAGGTCGTCTAGTTCTTGTTGTCACATCCAGCCCTCGGAAAACTTCTCTCACTCAATATTTCACAGTCCACCAGCACGTCCGATAGCATGTTGGAAACACACATCTAGACTGGTGGCATGCTAATCTCTATCTTAAAGGGGTAGGTAAATCGAATTTCCACTTTTTGAAGGCTAAAAAGATGGTCTAGAATATTGTTGCTCAGTCGGGGTTTAGAGGATCAAAACCGTGTAAACATGCATTGATAATTATTTTCTTGAATCCTACGGAATCTTGGTGATGAAAAGTTTACACACAGAGCCTGTCGCATGTGAACATGTTTGGGTTCCAGATTGGGTTCCATGGACTGAGTTTTTCCAGTCCAAACATGAAATTAAATGATGCTCATGTTTATCATTTTATATACGTATTTTATTAAGATATTTTCCTGTAAGGTTTATAAAGCTTTTAAAATAGGTGTTGTCCCACTAATACTCTTTCTTGCATCTTTCAAATTTCTTCCTCCATTTAGATTACCATCCATTGCACTTTTAACTTGTTTAGATACTCAGCGCGTAGAGGATACTATACGTTAAAGTTTTCTTGACAGAATCTCCAGAACAGGACATCAAGCTATCCAAATAGTTTTTCTTTTCTTTTCTTTTAGAGACAATTTTCCCCTTGCATCTGGATTTGAACTTTTCTGTACATCTCTCCTCTCTAAGAGCTAACAGTTTTCCAATCTACAGGATTTTTTTGTTTTTGTTTTTTGTTAGCTACAGGTTTATGGTATTAGAGAGCACTTGTCTGCAAAGGCTGTAATTGTTGCATATAATTTTATTCTCCATTTATTTTCTTTGAAAATGGTTCCCAACAATATAAATACAGCTCTACACCATAATAATAACAGAACAATAAATAGAATTCCAGAATTCAATAATCACGAACAGAAATGCTTGGGCTCTATCATGCCTTCTTTTACAGGTGGGCGGCTTCACTCTTCAGCAATATTTGCTTAGCGTCGCAATTCTCTAATCATCTCAATCCATGCAATGGCTTCTCCTCAGTCAGCTATATCTCCGGCTTTCCAAATCTAAATCCATCAACCAGCAGAACCATCATAAACTTTCCCAACAATCTCAATAGAACCATACAGTTTGGTTCCTCTCGCAACATTTGCACCGACCAGGCTTAAGCCTCCTCGTATTAGTTCCAACTCATCCTGTCTTTTCTCCCACCTCAATCCATGCAACGCCTTCTCCTCGTATTAGCTGCCGATCATGGCCTCTAGAGTGAAGACGGAGGCGTGGGTCCCGAAGGGGTCCAGGCCGGGGTGGCGGTGCTGGTGCCTAGGAGGAGTGGGCGGGCGTGGCCTAAACGGGGGAGGAGCTCCTGGGTTTGGAGCCCTGCCATTTGATAACATTAACGTGGCCTGACTACATACACCCTTGCTATGAATTTGGGTCTGGGGTCCAACAAAACCTACTTGCAGGCTTACTAGTCCTGGTCAAGTGGCCACAATATATCAGTCTATTTGTTGGTTGGAACTTTGGAATATTGAACATTGGTGGTACCACATTCAACTTGGAGTGGTCTAGCCACATCTTTGGAAATTTCTTTTGCAGCCTCTTCTAATTGAGGCCAAAAATATGGAGATTATGCTAGTTTGACTTGCTTCTCGGGTTTGTTCCAGGTTAGGCTGGAAAATTAGGGTTGGATTGAGCTACCTAATGAGATAGATTGCGCTCATTTTGGAGACAAGTTATACATTCTAATGCTTGAGAAGCCTTCCTTGTTCTGAGGATGCCCAAGAGTGTATTCTTTCCAAGTGCAGAGAATAGTGGAAACAATATTCTTTTTGCTTATTGGATTTTTCTTTTACGTGTGAGAAAGGCCAAAAAGAAAAAAAGGAGGTAGCATGGTGGAATTCAACTTTTGTCTATGATATTCTAAATGAGGGCTTTAAAAAGTTTTCTTGAGTTTTCTTTGGAAGGTTTGCTATGACTAATGTTGAAAGTTAAAGGTATGCTCCAAGTTTTCCAAAAGCAATAAGAAATTGGAATACTTTTTCTTTCCTATATTTTAATAGGGCGCCTTGTTATTACATATCAGTAGGTTCATTGTTCCTAAACATAATAGGCCAACTAAAACTCCTAGCGGTTAATAACCTCTAACCTACAATTTCTGTATGATACTCATACAATTCATATATATGTGGCTCTAATCTTATACTCTTTTGAGTAAAAGAACATTTTCTTGTTAACTTTGATGGATTATTTAATCTTTTCAAATAAGCTCTAATATTTCTTTGATGTGTAACTTGTAAACTTTATAATTTCCTTGCAAATAAATGAAAACCTCTAGAACAAATTGAGATTATGCTTGGAAGAAATAAATTACGGTTGCTATAGTTTGTCGTACTCACCTTTCTCATGCTTGTCACCATGTTAGTAACTAGTTAAATATTTCAATACTTGACTTCTTTATTTCTATTCTTCTAATTCTTAGTTATCTGAGTTCTTTCATAACTTTTGTCGAATTTTCAATATCTATTTTCTCAGATTTCTGAATCATTACCTCTAGCTGAATCATTCTTGAATTCTGACAGTGAAAAAAATATTATTTGATGAAGTGGACATAGAATAAGGAAGATTGCAACTTTATGTAGTTGGGAAGAATAAATAAGAACACAACGCAAGGAAGGCTACTTGTGCTAGTCAAATATTTGTTAACATGAATCATTTGAGTAAATTATACTAAATACTTTAAACGAATAAAGAGACTTGCTGAGAAACCTAAATGAGGAGTAGTAATTTGAAAGGATAGGTAATAAGTACTTATACATGAAATTATATGATTATCTCATATTTTTTGGTCAACAATAAATGACTGTTAGAAGGAGATTTCCTATCTAGATATTTATTGGTCTAGGAAGCCTTCTTACTTATAAACTCCAAATTCATAAAAATATGCACGTATTTATAAGATAAAAGTATATCATAATGAATGCTGATTTAGTTTTTCCAAGAGTGAAAAGGGTCATAGATGACTCTCAAATTAAGCAAATCATATTACCTAGAAGACAAAAATATATAACAAGGTGATAAAGCTTTAACACAATATAATAATTAATGCCTTTTTGTCTACCATGATATATCATTTCATTAGCATGAATTTGTGAACAAGAAGAGGAAAAAATACTAGAAGGAATTATGTAGTAAGAAAAAAGGCTTATTCAAAATCTTTAGACCGACCGGCCTTCTTTCATCATTCCATTCATTCATCTGCCCTCTTCATGATAAAGTTTTGACTTACTTTGCTTGTTGGCTTTTAGCCCACAAGCTAACTTTCATAAGCCAATGTGTGAAGATTAATCTGTACAAAATATCACATGTAGTGGCACTCCTTCATTGGTCTTGTTCCTTCACCAGGAGCCCTTAAAACTCTCTTCGACAAAAGAACCCTAGAAGGGTCTTTCTTCAAGGTTGGTGTCCAATATTCAAATTAATAGCTATATGCCCTTAACACACATGCTTTCAATTTGCTTATTTGAGAGATCGTGTTCCACACCTAGCGTAGCCGATTCCTCCACCACCATGAACTCCAGTTAGATTCAGGCATGCATGATACACTTTTTATTTATTGAGAGAACCCAAATATCTCTTGTGGATCTATGAAACAACTCTTAGTAATCTTTTTTCCTTTTTGGAGATATAGGAGCGAAACAATCAACCAATTAATATTGGAAGATAAGGGTTGAGATAAGCCACAGATTGAAACCCTTCTTTCCAAAGGATTCACCATGCAGATGCAATTGTCTTTCAGATTGGTTAGGTTAGAAGGGCTTCCCACTAGGAGGCCTGCTATGCCAAAAGCAATAAAAACTACATCCCTCTCTTTCCTTTTTGTTTTGTGCCCCCATGAGCCAATTTGGCATTGAAAAAAAAAAGTGCAAGATGCCCTTTTATAATAAATGGTTCAAATCATTTTATAGATATGGGTGTTGTAAATCAGATAAATTACCAATTATTCATATTTAAACCATCTTGTTAGCATTGATAGAAAGAGTGCCATGTTTAGACAAGTTAAAGAGCTAACAACAAAAGAAAGAAGCAAAGACTTGTTCATATCCCTATGCTTCTATAGTGGTTTTAGCTTCCTAGTTGTGAGGGAGGTGACGAGTGCAGGTTCTATTTAGGAGAGTTTTGAAAGGGCAAAGGAGAAAGATAGAGGGAAAGAGATGAAGGGAAGGGCAGCTTACTATATTGATAGGGCAAGGGTTTCCAATTCCGATTTAAAATACGAGGCTATGGATATAGTGACATCTAGAAGCAAGAAAAGACAAGCTAATCGTTCAATCAATACAGACTCGATACTGGTAACTGGTGAGTTCCTAGTTGGAAGGTTGCAATTTGCTGACCACTACAGTTTCCACTCCTGCAAATAGTTTAGCATATTTCTTGTTGCTACTATGAAGCTCAAATAATTTTATCTTCTCCATGTTGCCACATCCCTATAGTGAATAATTTTCTAATGAGGAGCTACTGAACTCAATCATTTGTTGCTACTCAATAGTTTTCTGATGAATCTATGCTACAAAGGTACTCAAATTGGATTAGGATTTTGAAAGTGATCAAAGCTATTTGGGGTGTATTGACCAGTTGAGTGGAGCACGAGCATTCCATGATGTTTAGTCAAATTTGTTATTGTAACATATTGTGCTATTCAACTTTACCAATCTTATTTTGTATAGAAATGAAGGATTTCTTGCTTGCTCTGTTTTTTGATAATTTTGAAATATTTTCTACTCAGTAATTTATTATCCTTATGCATGGTCAGTTCCTAGTTGGAAGGTTGCAATTTTTTGACCGCTGCATTTTCCACTCCTGCAAATAGTTTAGCATATTTCTTGTTCCTACTATGGGGCTCAAATAATTTTGTTTTCTCCATATTACCATATCCCCACAGTGAATAATTTTCTAACGAGGAGCAACTGAACTCAATCATTTGTTGCTACTCAATAGTTTTCTGGTGAATCTATTTTATAAAGATACTCAAATTGGATCAAGATCTTGAAAGTGACCAAAGCTATTTAGGGTGTGTTGACCAGTTGAGTGGAGCACATGAGCGTCCCGTGATGTTTAATCAAATTTGGTACTGTAACATATTGTGCTATTCAGTTTTACCAATCTTATTTTGTGTAGAAATGAAGAATTTCTTGCTTGCTCTGTTTGTGATAATTTTGAAATATTTTCTACTAGGTAATTTATTATCCTTATGCATCGTCAGCTCCTAGTTGGAAGGTAGCAATTTTCTGACCCCTACAGTTTCCACTCCTGCAAATAGTCTAGCATATTTCTTGTTGCTACTATGGGGCTCAAATAATTTTGTCTTCTCCATATTACCATATCCCCACAGCGAATAATTTTCTAATGAGGAGGAACTGAACTCAATCATTTGTTGCTACTCAATAGTTTTCTGGTGAATCTATTCTATAGAGGTACTCAAATTGGATCATGATCTTGAAAGTGACCAAAGCTATTTGGGGTATGTTGACCAGTTGAGTGGAGCACATAAGCATTCCATGAAGTTTAGGCAAATTTGGTACTGTAACGTATTGTGCTATTCAGCTTTGCCAATCTTATTTTATATAGAAATTTAGGATTTCTTGCTTGCTCTGTTTGTAATAATTTTGAAATATTTACTACTAGGTAATTTATTATCCTCATGCATGAAGATAATAAGTTCGGTCTTTGTGATTGGATTTTATTACAGATTTCTTACCATATTCTCCATAGGGCCCTCTTCTCTCTTCCTTCTCCAAGTGACAGTCTGAGGGAAAACACCTACACGTATTGGTAATAGGGAGAGTCAAAACCGTTCAGCTGTTTCATTCTGTTGCCAAATACCCACAACTTAAACCCAGCTATCAAGAATGCACTTCCTTGAAGTTATTTCAAAAACTTTCAAACTTTTATTCAACCAAACAAGCCTAGAACTAGAAAATGCCTATGTCAAGTTATACTGCAAAAAAGAATGGCATGCACGTCTGCTTCTAACATTAACTTTTTCAAAATTTCCACTTTCTCCCCATAGTCATATTGTCCATGTTAATAGACTAGTCAGAGTTATGACGCATTAATGAGAGTAATGCTTCTATTAGTTTCTAAAATATTCTGAACAATTGGTTGCAAATTTGTTATTATTATCATTGAGAAAAAACTCCAAACCAAGAATTTATTCTTCCGCCGTAAAAGATAAGACACAACATACCTTGGGAAAGTGGAAAAAGAATACTATTTGCAATTCGACTTTGATGCCATGGATGTTCTGCGCCCGTGCAAAATGTGTTGTTTAGTTGAAGAAATTTGGAACGACATGCATGCAGAGACAAGCGGATAACACGAACAAGAAACAAAAGTAACTAGCTGAACTTTCATCAATAACAACGCATGGAATGAAAGAAAATGTGAGAACTTGGAATTGATCAAGTCCATGAAAAGTACTAATGAACATTTAGAGTCGACATCAGGCAACCTCAAAAAATGTTTTGCAATGGAATGAACTTCCTGATCATCTCTCCAATTGTTATTTCTGGTTCAAACTGCCTCATTCTACCTGTCTTGCAACTAAAATTAAAAAAAGAGAAAGTAGGAGAGAACGAGAGCTAGCAATCCCACTGCAGTTGCTCAATTGAGCTCCCACCGCAAAAGACTCCAGAAGGCATTAATGCAGATTCCATGAGCTCGATATCGAAGGTTGAACTGTTGTAGGAGCTCTCCATCTCTAGCCTCTTCTCCTCATTGGGCCCATCGAAGCCCATCTTGCATGCTAATGCTTGCGCTTGGCCTTGCCCTTGTTGGAATTCTACCTCATTTTGCCTTGGGGCTTCCAGTGGCTCAACAGTACTAGCCCACATGCAATCATCCATAAATCCAGGCTGATGGAATGAAGAGGAGGACATGTTTGGCTGGTCTAAAGAAGAAGAACCATGGGTAAAGTCGATTGAAGTGTGCGAATTTTGATCTTTGTAGCTCATCAAGACGTTGGCATCTTGGTATTGGAAGGTGGAGATAGGTATTGTCTCATGCAAGGGAAGAGTAGGTGGGGGAGGTAATGTGACCAAAGAAGTGTTCATGTCCATTGGGGTGCTCTGAGTTGTCTCAAAGCTCTTGATGGGGGAACTAATGGTGAATGGTGTGGTTGATGACTGGGGGTGGTGGAACTGAGAGATATTGGCTGAATTGATGCTATTATTAGGGCGAGCAGCAGGGATTAGGTTGTGGGTCTTGGGATCCAATCCTTGGGCAATCAGTTTCTTCTTTATGCATGAATTCCAAAAGTTCTTCACCTCATTGTCTGTCCTCCCTGGAAGATGCTTTGCTATCTGAGCCCACCTGAATAGATCAAGGCACACAAAGTACTCATGAAGAGAGTATATATACATGCAATTTGAAATGAGTTTTGGAAAGAAAAGAAAATAGAATTAAAACAAGTCCATGGTGTTTGGCTATTAACATTCATGCAGGTTCTTCTGTCAGATTAGGGTTTTGTTGGACCTGTTGCCTAGGATCCTGTGCACATCTATGATGACCCTTTCTTCCTGTGCTGAGAAGGACCCCCTCTTGAGGTCAGGTCTCAGGTAGTTGATCCACCTCAGCCTGCAGCTCTTTCCACACCTCTGCAGGCCTGAAATCCCAAACCAAAGAGACTGAGAGAGAGGGAGAGGGAGAGATCGAGAGATCGAGAGAGAGAGAGAGAGCGAGAGGGACCTGCTTGTTTTGGGACAGAGCTCCAGCAGCCATGGCCATGGGTAGTGATGTATTTGCTGAGCTTCTCATCTTCCTCAGGAGACCACAGGCCTCTCTTGACCTTCTGCTTGCTGCAGCAGTGGTGACCCATTGCCAGGACCCGAACTGCCCCTCTTTTGGCAATCCTACACAAAATATAGATCTAGCTCCCACACCGAGTATGCGGACAAAGGGCACCATGCATGGACGGTCATAGGCATGTTATATATGATGGTTAGAAGGGCATGGACCACGTCCATGAGAAAACAAGGAAGAAACTTGGGAAATAGCTTGGTTTGTACTCATGGAGGACTCGGCCCTCATGAACACTCACTTGTGTTGCATCCAGGGCCTTTCCTTTGCCATTATCTGAGACTTGGTTGCCTAAATTTCTTATTCAACACATCCTATTATAATAATATAAGTCCAAAGAAAAGGAAGAGAGATCCTTGAGGAAGCAGCATTCTTGAAACATAAGAAGGGAAATTAATACGAATCTTGTGTTGGAATCGATCGCTGTCGGTGTGGGTTGATGAGCGAGCAGTTGTGTCGGTGGAAGACTGTATCTACGATCTGGTCAGCTCGATCATGCTAGTAGTAGCTTTATATGATCAAGTATGGTTGGTATAAATCTATTGTTAATAACCAATTGAGAAGTGATTTTGCTTACTTGAAGTCATCTTAATGAGTGCAAGCATATGCATGAGCACCCAATGCAGACTCAAATTCAACAGACTTCTAGTATCCTTATTTAAAGTTACACCAACTCCAGTTAGCCCAACAAGTACACAATGAGGAAAGCAGATTATGAGAATCGCGTAGCAAAGTATGAGAATCGCTTCAGTGGTAGCTAGGTACCAAGTTTCAAAATGTGTTTTACTCCAATAATTCTAGTTGCTGAATGATATATATCTCTATATATATATATACATCTATCTATCTATCTATATATATGTATATATATGCGCGCGCACATACATGCCTTGTATGCATACATGCATTAGTGTTCTCATTGTGGATATTTTTTATCATGCTCTTCGAGTTCAGCCATATTTGCTTTACGATACTCAGAAAGAAAACTCAATACTTCATCAACATATGTATGAAGACCATGGGGGGTAAACATGACATTCATGCATGCATATACAACCAAAACAAACGAGAGAGAGAGAGAGAGAGAGGGAGGTATATCAAATGAGGAATGATATGAGGAGGATGTAATGATGTACCATGGAGGTAACCCCACCACATCATTTCTTGCATCCTAGTTCAGCATGCAGGCAGGGTAGCAACTCTCAATCACATACAAAATCTGGTGGTTAAGGCCCAGTGCAGTGGCTTTCTACTTGGTTTTCTCTCGCCGAGCCCACTTAACTCTCTCTCATCGTGATGGTCTTGAAAACAAATCTAATAATCTCATTCGTGATTGTCTCTCTTTCCTTCACTCCACGATTGCTTGTCCTTGTCTATTTCGTGGTGTCAACGTTGTGAGGGATGATTGGGTATTCCCCTTCTTTTACTTTTCTCCTCCGTGTCTTCTTTTGCTTTCCCTTTTTATTCCTCTCTGGCTTGTCAGAGCGGTCCAAGAAAACAAATCACGTTGAAGGGCAGCAGCCGTGGGCGTAAACATATTTCGTAATCAATAGCCTGAAGCAGGTGTAAAGCTTGTTATAAAATATTCCTTTTCGTCTTCGGTGCATACAAGTTAAGTTGGCCTCACGGGTCCCACCCGCCGGCGATAGCTTCCAAGCCTGGAGGCTTTTCTCACTTAACGCTTGTTTCTTAGCATATTTCTTCAGATCTACTTTCTGAGCAATTTTTATTGACAAACTTCTTATGTTTATTATTCGTTGAATTATACAGCTTGATATCTCGGCAGCTTCAAAAATATGATACAAAGCAGGACAAGTTGAACGGGCGCATCAAGATTAGGGATGCGAACTCAATCATGCGAAGAATGCCCTAGAATTATTATGATGAATCTGATTGCATGTGAGCTAGAATTATTTGAGAATGCACTAGAATGGATCATTAGATCCAATCCACAGCCATCGTCGCATGCGTTGCATGGCGCTTGCAAAATCCTTTCATGTACTGGTAGGCTTGAATATGAGGTGAGAGGAGGTTGTCCCAAGACCAGCCAAATACATAAATGTATCTAAGGTAAGTTAAGCTAGTGCTACGTTTAATATAGAGTTCCATAGTTGAAGAGTAGTATTAGTAAGTAGGGATCTTACTAGGCCATGAAAAATAAAATGCTGTGCTTTGATATGACTTATGCAAGTGGATAAATGTACACTAAGTTTATGTTAATACACTATTTCTGATTCTCCCTTTTGAATAGAGTTTAACCAACCTGGATACATTAAACAGAAGAATAAAACTTTGCGGTGACAAATTTTTATGGTTGACTGATTTGCTAATTAGAATGCTTCAAAATTTATATGCACTAAGGACTCGTTTGGTTCGTGAAATATTTTTTTTCTAGAAAACTGATTCCTGAAAATATGATGCCTAGAAAAATAGTTTTGGTATGTTTAATTAACGATAAGAAAATAGTATATTTTAGAGTAGCTTATATTTGGTTGAGCATCTATTTTTCTGGAAAAATTATATGACATATGTATTATATCTTTAATAAAAGAAAAGATCTTATCTATGAATTTTGCAGGCTTAAGGATAATTTTGAAAAAAAATATTCAAATTTCCAACCAATAGAAAAGTAATTTTTCATTGTCCCTCATAGTTTTTTTGTTCCATGAAACAAATCTTATTTCTCTAGGAATACTATTTTTCCATCTCCCTCCTTTAAAAACTTCCACCAAATAAAAGATCTTTCTTCGTTTTCTCCTTAACCATACTTTCCACCTTCTTTTCTTTCGAACCAAATAAGTCCTAATTGTCTTATGAGATTCCCCCTTGAAGCTATTTCTCTAGCTTTTGCATTCCAAGGTGCTTTTGAAATGTACATCACTCGAAAGAACTGAAATATTTAACTACATCTAGCGTTACTACTGAGGCCTATTTGATGACACTTTCAGATTGCCTCAGTACGCGTGGAATCTTCAATGATTCTTAATAAGTGGAATTTTCAAGGTGCCAAGGTTTCCATAACACCGACAATCCTAAATATCAGACTCATTCAAAATTTTATTTCCTCTTATAATAGAATTAGCAGGTGCTGTTCGTTCACATCAGGCCCCAACTGAATTTTTATTTGACAGTCATATAATTGCAGTCATGACTTATGAATTGATATCTGTCATTACCGCTTATAACACGAAATAATGAAGAACAAGCATCTCTATGTAATGACATCACTGTTAATAAAAAACAATCTTGTTCCTCCAGTTGGCACTAAGATTTGAATTCAGAATATTATTTTAGTCAAAAAAACAGTGAAAAATGATATGCAGTAAGTGTTATAAATATTATGTAATAGCAGTATATCAGGATAATGGTTAGACAACAACTGTTATTTTAAAAACCCTTGCGTGTGTACACTGGAGGGCACAAGAACTGCAACGACTACCATTATAACATTTTAATCGATGTTATAACTTGGAACAGTTGGCCGTCAACTGTTTTTAGGACTCGCAAGCTGAAACAAAGAAAAGGTAAACTTGATCAAGCTAAAGAAAAAACACAAAGCCATCAAGATCAAGTCATAGTGACACCATTTTGATTGACACGATCAATTAAACTTGGAGTATCAGGATTAATTTTAAAATTGCAGAACCAGGAGCAACATCAGAAAGCTCTGAGAGAGATACAAGGCAAGCGCAGGATTTGATAAAGCCAGTTCAATGCAGCTGCTATGTAGTGGGAAGGCCATACACTGGATCCTGACTGTCTCTTGTGATGCGAACTTGAAGACCCAAGGGATGTTCCAAATTGATCGTTGCATACCAAAACATCAAATGCCTTTATCTCTGAAAATATTACTTTTACCCTTTCTCCATCCAGGAGCGGCCCAATGTATTTGGGGGCCTAAGGCCGTTTTGTCTTTGAGGCCTTCCCTACAGTGGGCCGTCCTAAGACGAATTCACAGGGGGCCTTTTTTTTCCATTTTGTCTTTGAGGCATTTCTTGCGGTGGGCCTTCTTTGGGTCGGGGCCTTAGGCGACCGCCTCAGTTGCCTAAGGGTTGGGCCGGCCCTGTCTCCATCATATAGTTTATTTGACCTAATCGTAATGATCAAGCAATATACGTGATACAATTGGTAGTGAAGCAAAATAGTCATCAAATCTACAGTGTTAGGTGCCCACAGCAATGTCTGCGCAACACACACATACACACACACTCAGAGAGAGAGAGAGAGAGACGGGCTGAAAAACCAAATTAATGAAAGAAAACAAGTTAACAAATAACATGCAAATACCACCATCGAATCAGCAAGATAACAAAATAACTTGAAAAGAACGTGGAATTTCAATTGTCAAATAGTATTATCTGCAAGTTAGTGAAGGCTCTATAGAAATCATTCATAAAAATGTTATTAATCAGAATCATACAAGTGAAAGAGGGATAGCATCCTCAAATTATGGGTTGACTTATTCTGACATCCAATTCTAAGGAATTTACATGCCAACCACAGCTGCATGCACATGAATCTTCATGTGTAGAATTAAGACAAACTAACTGGATTTTCCATACAGGTCGATGCTACCTATCTGAAACCTTGAAGTTGCTTTAGGATCTCTGACCGCCAGAAAATGGAATCTGACATTCCAATATGTGATATAAATTAAGCTGCAATGTGTATTATTAAAAGAACATTTGGATGACTGATTTTACCTGAATGCGTTACACATGCGCCTTGTGCCTACACTAAATGTTTTGCGCTGGAAACGCTTTTCAAATATCTGAGAGCTCCGCTTGTCTAAGACATTCCAACTAGAGCCTCCATCATCACTTCCTTCAACTATCCTACAAAGCACAATATTAATGCACATTAGATGCAAAACAATGGAATTGTATGCTATTACTTTTCCTCATTATATGGAGTTATTGGTCGGATCTGCTTTTTGTTCTTAATCTCATCATCTTCAAGATTTAACTTTTGTTATTAGTTATGAAAGAGGCTGATACTAGTATCAGGCAGAACTAGAAATATAAGATTGCATGTCACAACTTCTAGATTCCTCTTCTCTTAATTCAAGAAACTAAAAATCATATACAGATAAGTGTCTATATCAAGGTTTGGAAAACCAAGTGCACTGTGCTATATACCACCTGGTAGGGTCCCATGCTGAGCGCCACACTACCCCATATTGGCAAACCATTAGTAGAGATGGTGGTGTATCACAATACATACCTTGCTGGTATATGACTGGTAGAACACCTAGGCTAACACTACACAACCAAACTGATCATGGGCCAGAACACCCCTATTGGGAGATAAAGTGGACCTTTACTTGAAGCAGAAAGCTCTATAATGCTTCAAAGCCCACAAAGGTGAACAAAATTACCAATATAGAATAAGACCCCTGTACTACAATACTTCAAACCAAGGTTCGCCGTACCGGTACCGAACCCCGTACCGGTGCCGCATTAGTATAGGCGTACCGAGTGTCGGTACGGTACCGTACATTCGGTACCGACCGTACCGACATTGGTGTACCGATACCGGTACCCACCGGTACGGGTACGGTACGCTCCGTACCGACCGGTACCGACCGGTACAGCGAACCTTGCTTCAAACCTTCTACATGTATTTACAAAATATGTAAATAGGCTGGGATAAGAGGAAAAACGACTACTCCATTAAATCACAAAGTATGGAAATAAAATTTTCAATTTTTTACCTAAGATGAGCAAATTATGTCATTTTTGGACAGTTTTAGAAATTTGCAGCTGTTGTGCCATGTTTATTATTTCTCAAATCCTAATTTACATGGTATTAAATATAGGCATAACATTCCAAAAAAGATTTGGACAGATATGTGATGACAATTGTTGAGCTTTATATGTTGCAAAGTAGTCCTCTCAATTTCTGAATATTAGAACTTTAATGCCTCAGCACCAAGCTAATAGGAACAAAGAAGGAAAAGAGATATCTTCACGTACTTCAAAGAAATGAGGAATCAAAAAAAGTTCCAAGCCATTCTGTGTTTTATTATCCAGTTAAGCTAGAGGCACCTAAGCAGCTAAGACAACTGACTGCTAAGGCAGCAATTCTTGAGCCTATATTAGCCATGTAGTTGCAGAAAGACCATAGGGATAAATAATTGAATCCTGTAAACTTGACAAGAGTAAGGAATTAAAGTTTTCCATTTATGAAGAATTTTTTTAAAACATAAATTTGGAATATAGACAAAAAAATGGAGGCATATTATATTAAAGACTGCTATTGCATTTCTGTCATTATATAACAAAATTTAATCTGGTATTATAAGGTTAAAAATAAAAATCAAACATTTTTACTCTCACCACATGTTACTAGATGTGTTTAATAGCACAACAAGGCAACTAATGAAAATATACATGCAACTGATATAACCTACCAGTCCACTGGATCTCTTTCTGGGGCGTCATTGGCTGATGTTAGATCATACGACTCAAGATCATACATCTGGTCATCGATCACTTTGTATATTAGCCAGCAACCTGTGAATTTTAAATATCACAATGTAATGAGAACCAGTGGAAGTTTAAAGAATTTGGAAATAAACATGATTGACAAGATAGAGGGCAGCCTGGTACACAAGGTTTCCGCCACTGCAAGGTTTGGAGAGGGTCAAATCGTATGCAGCCTTATCCTACATGTAGAGAGGCTATTCCTATGTTTTGAACTCATGAAACCCAGATCACAATAAGGTAACCTTACCGCTGCACCAAGGCCCACCCTCAAGCATGATAGGCATGATACAAACTATAAATCAGAAAATTTAAAATGGGAAAGCTAGGATATGTGAATTATCGTTTGAATTAAATTATTATAAAATTAAGAATCAATGAAAAACAACATGCTACAATAACAATCATTAAAATAAGAAGTGACTAGAAAATTACAAGAACCATTATGGAAGTATAATCAAAGGACCAAAATTCTAGTAAATAAGCAACCTGTCTCACTAAAAATGTTGTTCCTACAAACCTACATTACATGCTAAGAAAGATATACCCTACCAATATCTAAAAAAACAAATGCAACATAGTGAAACTAGAAATTAATACAAGCCTAATACCCAAAACCAAGGGTCAACAAGAGTCAGTTTCCAAGATAGCATTATACAGTACAATAATTTAACAGATTTGGGATTCAGTGGAAACCCAATGAAGAAACATTAGGTGGAGCTGTTGGAAAATGGAAATGTTCATACTTAAAACATTGACAGGTCTAGTTTATAAGGGTGAATATAAAGCTTACGCTCTAATACTAAAAATGCAATTCATTAATAAGCCTTACCTTCTTTCTTTTTTCATTAAAGGTCCATCAAACCAGTACTGAGTGCCATATTGGTAGGTGACTAGTACAGCATAGTGCTGGTTTGGTAACTTAAGACACTTGATATGCTATGACTTATCGATATACCATTTTGTTTATTTTATTTTTTTCATTTCTTTTATTTTTCATTCCTTTAGTCTTGAGGGATTATATTAATGATTGTGGATGTTTGAATTACAATTATGATGCTACTTTAATGTTTTTTTTGTCATGTTGATCTCGAATATGATATGATTGATCGATGAATGCAATTGTAATATAATTGAATGCATTAGTACAAATAATTGAATTTAGATATATCAAATGGATTTGAAGTATAAAATATATACCAACACCTAATTCCTCGTAAAGTGTCTATCACTTGTAAATATGACAAAGTAGCTCATATGGTAATCCCTACTAGATGTAAGTCTTTGTGCATTTGGTAATCCCACTTTTGCTCAATGATGTCAATGTGCTCATTGACATGCCTTAGATCAGTCTTCCTGATCTTGACTTGAGCATCCCTCATCATATGATACAAAAAACCCATCTGAGGGTATCTCTCGCTATCCACGATCCTAAGAACTCAATATAATAGTGCAATAGACTTAACTATTTTCTCGACCCACTTTCAAAACTATTGGCTTGTCACTAAGCCCTTCACATGACTGCTTTCGTGCCAATACGAGCATATTTGCTCTCCTACCACTCAGCACTCATGAATATCAGACATGGACCTACCTTATTTTCAAGAAGGCTATCAAATACAATATAGCGTGTGGCAAAGCAGGTGAGTGTTGGCCTTAATATCCCACCTCCAGTGTGCTTTCTCATCAAAGATAGAACATTTGTGTCATTATATATGAATTTGTAATAGACTGGGCTATCTCCACAACTTGTTTCAACCCACAGATTTGTCAATGTCTATCAGAATCAAGTCTATACATTAGGCAGCAATGGGGTCCAAAAAATGTGGCCTCACGATTTCCAGGAGCCTTAAACTATGATCCATTATCCGCAACCGCCTGCACAACATATCAGTCCCCTAGATCAATCATTTCCTCCATCAAGCTAAAGATGTAATAGGCATCGTGCATCTTACTTGAAGCATCATCTGACTTATGGAAAAAGATCGTCTTATCATAATATGTCAAAAAATAGTGATGCTTTGACTACTTGGCCTTGTCCAACCATCACGTCAGTCACATCATAGGTGTCCTACTTTCTCTAATAAAAGGCTATTCATCTCTCTAGCTTCTCTTTGTTACTATCCAGTAGCTCACCATGTATATTCTTCAGCCCAGGAGGATCTCCACCGACCAGCTTTCTAAATAGAGTTGAAAGTAGACCAATAATATGTATTGTATGCAGCATTGGCATAGATGTGGCTGAAGTGAAACCAGAAAACAATAGCTCTTCACATATCTTTTTCTTGTCCTTTACAAATATAGTATTAAACTATCAATTCTCTGCTGCTTAGAATCTTTGCTAGAAAAGGCATGTAGATCTACGTCATGAATGGTGGCCCCTTCTAATATATCTCTAGACTTCTTTCCCTTTCTGTTGTCGAAGCCACTAAATGTAGATACAATCTGGCAGCCATCTTTTTCCAGCAACCTCTCTAACCAACTCCCATAGCCTAGATCTACCCTGATAGATTCGAAACCAGAAACCCACTCGAACTATGAGGCCCTAAACTAAGCCCTATGCCTAGCAACCTTCTCCCTCTACCACTAACATTCAAGCTCTCCCATATGGCAGGCTAAATCTGCACCTCGTCCATGTCATATATTTTTTGTTAAATTAAATTATTTAAATAATTATTTAAAAAATTATATAGTTTACAATGTAATGCAAAAAATGGTAGACTTACTTCAAAAAATACTTACAAATTTACTATACATAATAATATTTTAAATTTTTTTATAGTTTTAAAATATTTTATATATTAATTTTAATTAATAAACTAATATTTAATTATAAAATAACTAGAAAATTAATTCTAATTTGGATTAGTGTAGCATCCTATTAGGGATACTACGTATAAATTTTTTATCCTATGGGAATGCACTAACCACAACTTATTTTTCAAGTTTTATTTAACTTTTGGATTAGGTTCACATAGCCATGCTCATGCCTAAATTTAGATAAATTGCTATCAAATTGATATAGCAACTAGCATGCATACCCTCAAACATGCTACCAATTTTTTTTAAAAAAAATTATTTATTATTATTTTTAATCCAAAAGTATATTTTTAATATATAAATTTATTTAATTAACAAAATATTATATTTTCCGGTATTGCATAGATTATCCTTAGATCTACCGCATATCTTGAAATTATGCCAAAATATAAAATTTTAGCACGATTCCTCTCTTTTGCCCTTTTTACCTATTTTAGGCTTCAAAAAGAGAGAAAAAACATAAGAGGGAGGGAAAGAGAGAGTTTTACTTCAATGGAGTTGGATTTCGAATGAAATTCATAAAAATATGGGTTCCTTAGTGCTTTTTTGTTTGGGAAAAAAAATAAGAGTGGGAGGGCAGAGAAAGCGAAGGAGGCTTTCTCTGTGCCTTCCTTAATTAGAAGGGCGTTACGGGTAGTGAACCGCCTAAACTGCCCAGAGCCTTGAATCAAGTAGAACTAGACAGTTCTAGTCAGTTCGTGTCAGTCAAGCTAGTTTTGTTCCTATCCTGACCTGAACACAACATCCATTCTAGTTTCGCCCTGGAACAGTTCGATACATACCCCAAAAGGCGAGGGGGGATGAGATACCTTTTTTATCTATTCTTTCCAGGTGTAAAGGTTCTTTAGTCAATTGCATCTCGGCTGCATAGTCCAGAGAAAGTAATAAAATGTAGTGGACCACTAATGAGAACAAAATCAAAACATATGCATCGAAATAGCAGTAATGTAGTCAACATGATGATGAGCATTCCATAAAATAAACAATACGAAGAAGTAAACATACTTTAGATGCAAGAAACTAATAAATTCATGAGTCACAAATAGAAAATATATGAATCCATCTTGGAAAATGGATAACTCCTTTTGACGACAAGGACTCAAAATTATAGAACTAAAAGATTATAGAAGTAAAAGAAAAGTCTTCAAAATGATTTTATAAAGCCCTCATTTGATGTGATCCCTCATATAAATATTAGGGTTGGGGTATAGATGGTGTTGTTTTCAATAAGATTTATAGCAAGTTTTATAGCACATAGATATGTCATTGGAATCTTTTCTAATTGCTACATGCCAATAAAACTATAAGGAGGACTCAACTAGACATTAAAGCAAGGTTTTAAATCCCGTGGGACAGGAGCATCCAGATTTTCCCACGGAATGGAACATCTAAATCCTGCCCCCTCCTGGTGGCCGTCCGGGTCAAGTATCTTGGCACTCACTTGGGACACTCTTTTTTATATTTTTCTATTTTTTTCTTAACATATATATATTAAGTTTATTGTTTTATTTATTTTTTAAACATATTTAAACTTCAAAAGTTGGCATATTTCTTAACATACTATCTTGCTCATACATCTACTTAAAGATGACACTATAATTTCTTGTAGCCTTCAAGTTATTGGAGATTCTTTCTTGATTATCAAGCAATGATCTCCTATAATTGATATTACACGACTAATTGACAAAGACAAAGACAAAGACAAGGCAAAAATGATGTCGATTGATGAAAAATGGCAATTTTTATTGCACAAAGTTTCATCGCATAACCAGCCCCTTTTACCTTTCAATACTTTAGCATTGTAACTTATAATTTGATACTTAAATGGCATATGAGTGGCAGTGAAGTAAGCAAGACTGTCATATGATGTGAAAAAATAAGGATAAGTAAAATTTATTTAAAGTATGTTCTTAAGTTGTTGCTCAGATAGTTAGCATAGTGACCTATACTAGAGAAGAGGATGAGCAAGAAACATTATCTAAATTTTCACACTTATGAGAAATAAAGGTTGAACTTACTTGGAATTTTTTTATTTTTAATATTATGTTTTAGAATATATAATATTATATATATGTGAATAATATAATATGTGTTCTCCTTTTTGTGCTTTATTTTACATTGTATTACTTTTTAAAATATAAAACATTGTATATTTTTTTCTATTTTTATTATTTATTTTTTATATGATAGTTTTGAGGTAAAACTTAAATGCAAAATTTCAGGTTCAAAGTTTGTGCACCCAAAACCTAACTTCCTCCCTCTAACCACTCACCCAGACCATTTGTTGTGTTTTAAAATAATAACTAAATTATACTTAAAGAATTTAAAGCTAGGTAAGGAGAAAAAATATAAAAATTCGATCACTTTTTCCCACCAGCGTGACTTAGGAGAGCCTAACAGGACGTGAGACAAAGGCTCCGAAGAACACATCCTCAGCCGGATCTGTGGGGAGGGGTAGAGGAGGTGAGAAAATTGATCACTGCTGGCATTTTGGAGGCCTACGATCACCACCAGCATCATCCTCCGCAAGACGAAAGAAGGATGGCCATATTGGCGCATGTCTCAGCCAGGAGGAAGGCGTCATGCACCTGTCCCAGGTCCTGTAATCTCAAAGGAATGGGATGGGATGGGTTGCTACCGGGACTTCAACCCTTGATTTAAAGAACCAGGTAAAATTTATGCATCAAAGTTACTTGGAAATAATTAATCTATTTGATGCGCATGTAAATTTTACAAGAGGATTACAGACAAAGAAAAAATAAACTTGGAATAAGGCACCTCATCTAATGCTTAGTTTTAATGCCATGCTGGAAAATGTCTTAGACCAATTTAAGTGGCTTGGTCGAAGGATATCATTCCACTGGCATTGGTGCAGCTACCAGCGGCCTGTGCCAACTGCCAGTTGCCAGCAAGGTAGTACCTTGCCATAGCATGATAGAGCAAAAGTAAAAATAAAATAATAAAAAATAAATTTGGCACAGCACCAAGTCACATCAACCGTGCCAAACTACTACAAGTTAATACAGGCTGGCATGCCCATTACCTGGTACTACCCCTAAAAGCCTAGCGGTGGTACCAACCAGCATGGGCCAAGCACTTGAACCCATAATTTGATTAGGTGCAATTTAAAATCTAGAAAAGATGAGAAACCTAGGAAAGTTTTAATATAGGTACTGTAAGATATTGAATGAATGCAGAAAAACTTTCATGTATTGAAATTATGGAGGGAAATATTATGCTAATCTGCTTAGTAATACCTTTCGCTCCATTGGGTTCTTCCCATTTAGACAAACGAATACCATCAAATGCTGATGTAGCCTGAAATCATTTGAAATATTAGAATGGTCAAAGCTGGCAATAACTCAGTATGAACAAATATACCAAGAGATCAAGGCCAACAATTTGATGCTACTCACAATTCCAATAGGAAGTTCTTCACCACTTGCAAGAACTGAGCCAGAACATAATCGATTCACTTTTGGAAATCGTACGTCTTTGGCAGAAAAGTTAGTAGATTTATAATTATCAATTATCTCATCAACTGCATCTATAGCCACTGGTAAAGCTATAGAAGTATGAACTGGATCACCAGCTAAGGAAATGCAAACCCTTCCATCATTCTCCAACTCCCCCTTTAAGGATATGGCAGAAAACAATTCTTCAAGGCAGTGCATCATCTTCTCAGAAAACTGGAATGCATTTTGATTTAAGAAAGATCTCCGTTGCCTGAAAGAGATATTTCTAAGATCCAGTAGCAATCTTTTAAAAATCTCTAGGACTTCAATAGTTTTAGCTTTTGGAAGATCATTATCAAGAAAGTGGGTTGAAAGAAGAACAAAAGCATTGTAGATGTTTCTAACATGAGCATCCACACATGCTCGGACTGGACAAGAAGAATGGGTATATGAACTATTTTCATTAGAACCCAATTCAGATCTTGCTTTTCGCCATTCAACAGCCCCACTTCGCCTCCCCGGCAATGACATTGAAGCATCAATTTGAAGATGGATCCCACTCTCAAGTTCCTCTGCTTCTTTCTTGTCACGATATTCCAGCACTGAAAGTGCTTCAGATGAATATCCAGCACGACATTCTTTTGTTATAGAAGAAAGAATAGCAGAGGCAGATGCTTCTGTCGTAATGTCACGTCTAGACAGGACCTGCAAATGAACCAAAGAAATAACTAACTAAATAAATAAAATAAAATCTCCTTAGAAATTATGGTGAAGGTCGAACAATTATTGAAATACTATAAGTTAACCTCATGCCACTTCCTTGTGTAACGTTTTGTGACATCATAAACTCCATCCTTTGCAATAGCAATTATGTAATTCAGCTTCTTATTCCAGCTTCAAGAAAAGCATATAATGTATCATCTATTTAGTAGAAAAATATGGATAATAACATAATAAATTTTGAAAGCTTTTAATAAAGTAATAGAAAAATATATTTCAGTAGGAGAATAAATTTAGCAATCAGGAAAAAAGCATACCCCTTTTCGTATAACAGTGGATTATCATATAATCCTTCGCATGGGTCAAGATGCATCCACCTAAACAAGTTTCCAGAAATTAGCAATGGTACAAACATTGTTCAGTCAAGAATTATTACAAATCTTAGTTATGGAAAATTTTGAGATGCTGCAGCTGAGTAGATGTCATACTACCTCCCCAAGTAATGTGAAAAACACTCTGTCCAGACATGATCGGTGAAGTCCAATATCTGAAAATGAAACATGAATAAGTTCATACATTCCTCGTATGCTCAATACCCCTACAGACTCTTCCATCTTGGAAAAGGTTAAAGCTTTTTATTGAACCTTCCCTCTACAAGGGATCATGCAAGGTCAGCAGATATGCCTTTGTATATAATAAATATCTAGAAAGGAAGAAAACTTATAAGAAAAGTAGTATTAATGAATGTTATTATTGAACTTTTATAGAACATCACTAAGGATCTATTATCACATACTCTAACTATGGGGAATATTTGATGAAAACAAGGTCCACAACCTTGGTACTAGGTACCGTTTCAATACCTTATCAGTTTGGTACGATACAATACAATATGCATCCTATACTAAAATAGCTCTAACCATTTTTCTCAATTTTTATTTTCCTGCACCTCGATATAAGTCGGTACGCTTCGGTACGGATCGGTACATACTTCGGTACATCTCAGTACGCCTTAGTACAAGGCAGTACACCTCAATATAGGGCGGTATGCCTTGGTACCGAGCTTGTACCGACTTGGAGTTGAATTTTGCATGGTATGGTACCGGGTGGTATGGCAAACCATAGATGAAAACACTTATAAAGATGATTTTTGGTTCCATATTAACACAATGTTTCTGCAATATCTCAAAGTACACATTCCTAAGCCTAGTCTTTGGAGGCCACATACATCATGTAAAACTATAAAATTAAACTTTCTTTTCAATTGATAGAGCATATCTTAAACCACCTAAGCCTCTTTACACAATGTATGCATCATTATATGCAGCGTCATCCATGAGGTTTCAAGTTTTTCCATGAAGCTTCATCCCAAGATGTGAGAATGAGACCCAGACAAGTTGGCCTCAACAATGCTTCATTATAACAGCATGAAGTGCGGGAAGTCCAATACCACAATTTGAGTTGGTTTCTTCCCATCTAGAATTGAGCTTTGTTGTTAAATGAGTGTTATTGAGGCTTGTCTAGCATCAGGCTTCTCTCCCCAAGAACCCTTCAGTCTCAATGGTGTGGCTATATAAAGTGGGGTTAGGCCATTGATATATGCATTGAGTGGCTTAGCTGAGGCCCAACCATAGCACTTTCTTTCATGCCTTTAACCAGTAACAACACACTAAGTTTGGTGATATGCCAATTAAAAGAAAAGGATGATATTATAGGCCCAAATGCCAAACTTAGGAATAGGTTAGGTAATTGACTTGCAAAAAGCAAGTGCTGTTTGAGTTTGGACTTGACAATAGCTACAAAAAAGAAACAAATTAAGCTTATCCCAAAAAGATTCTAGTAATAATCTTGTAAGTCACCGATACATGCTCTTGCTTAATCAGGTCTTGCATATATTTAAGGCATTCACGAAAGACTAGCCACAACAAAAAGATACATGTCCAGGTATGTTTTCATTTTAATGAAATTTAACTTTTTAATTTGCCTTTCAACAAGCCATTCTTCAAAAATTATAAACTCATTTCAACCTAATGCTCAAGAAACTGATTCATGAAGATGAATACATACTTCTTCTTATAGACATGATAGTCTTTCTGACAATTTAATGATCAGTTACTCACCAGACGAGATTCATAACCAAAAGCTCGACAATAGAGCGTAAAGCAATTAGCCCACTCTCCACAACGCCCTCTCCTTGTTTCTAGAAGCTGACACAAGCAAGAAAATTCAGATTCATAAAGCAATTATTTAAATATCAACACCTAATATTGAACATATACAAATACATATGGAGGACATTCAGATAGTTAATACCAAAAACACCAAAGGACTCCATACCTTTAATGGATCATTATATCGAGGAAAACGAGTAATGCTCACACAAACCTTGCACCTGGAGATTATTAAGTTGTCAAGGGAAATTTAGTCCACATGGATAATAGAGTATCATTCTAGTGTACTTAAGATGCAAAATATGCAAAAAAGAACTACTATCTCCCATGGTCCAAATATAATGGATAAAACCAATTTATTAGGAGTTGGGAGGTGGTCTCAAGTTTTCAGAAAGCCATGCCATGAATTGAACCAGCATATTTTGACCTATTTATTTGGCATTGGCCACCATAAGTGCGTTATTTATTGCTATTAAAGTGCTACCTCCTCTGTCAGCAAGCTCCTTCGGATCCATTCTCACAGCTTCCATCCGAGTTAACTTGGACCTTCCCCTCATCCTCTAGACCCTTTCCCTTGCAAGGACTTCCAAAGATGTTGTTGCCCATTTTCATAGACTGAATACATTTTTAGCCTTTATCCTAATCAAGTGCAACTGCTACATTCATTAGACATCAGTTCTAACTTTATTTCTCATGATTCTCTGTCAACAAGTTACCTCGATATTCTCATTTGAATGACTACAAATTTGGACCTTCTTTACTGCCAAACATGTTGATCCATCTGGTTTGGGAGTTCTTTAAGTCTTAAGAGGCATGTGATGATAAGAATAAAAAAAGGTGCCGCTAGCTTCATCAACCATATCTAATTCTTAAAACTACATCCTCATTTTTGTCTTGGTTTCTACGTATAGTAGACCTAAATTATTAAAAACAACCACCAAAACTATGTCCTCGACACCAGTGATGCACTTGAGCAGTTGTTAACCGCTCTTCAATCTTTAAGCATTCAAAATTGAATGTAAGCCACTTTCTATAGAATAATGATTTGAAATAGTAATTACTGAACTCAAGGACTTGACTCTAAGTGGAAGCTATTTCTTAAGAAACATGGGGCATCGTATTATTGTCAAACTTTGGAAACAAAATTAAAGAAGACAAATATGAGCGGCTGCTAATTACAAACAAAATCATGATGATGATGAGAAACACTAGGGGAAAAGTCAGTTTGGACAATTGAAAAAGAAAAAGCGACATAAAACAGAAATCAAGGATAAAGGGACAAAACTAAAGGCAAGAATATGGAGAGAGGAAAGGTGGCAGTTAACATAATTCCCTTGAGCAAATGGAGGGCAGAGGGGACTTTTCTACTATTAAGGCAAACAAAATGGATTTCTTACCATGACTCCATGAAAAGGGGTTAAGGTGGGCAGCATTCAAACCAAAGACCACTTTTCCCTCTTCCAAGGATATCAACCATAAAATGAATAATATATTATGTCTATATATATACAAATAAGATACTATATAGAGCAAGGTTCGTCGTCTCGGTACCAGACCCCATGTCGGTGCCACACTAGTACAGTGTCGGTATAGTACGGTACGAAATTTTTTTGGCGTACCGACACTCGGTACGCCATCCGTACCGCGTACCGATACCGAACCAGTATAGTACGGTACACTTCATACCATCCGGTTCGGGCCCATACGGCATACCATAATATAGAGGATGGGTTTGGGCTCAATGGTAACGCTGCTCCATTATGACTTGGGAGCCATGGATCCAAAACATAAAAATAGCCTCTCTGCATGTGAGGTAAATGTATACATCTAATACAAAGACCCTGCAATGATAGCAGCCTCGTGCATTGGGATGCCTTTAATAAGAAGCCATATAATCGAGAAACAATATAAAAATTGAACTGAAATCAAAGTATACCATTCAAAGTTATATCTTAAACAAGAGATTTGCACTTATTATTATACCTATAAAGCTCAACACGAATGCCACCAAATTTAATCTCAGAAGGAAGTGCAGAACCCATGCCAATAGGGCTAGTCTCACCACCACACTTATCACAAGGGGGTGAATTAACCCACCTGCAAAAATAACCATATGAAAAAGAAATACATGTTAAGTAACTATTAGCTGACTAATGTTAAAATTCAGAATAAAATAAAGGTACCAAAGGCTGAGTTCTCATTGAGGTCATACCAGTAGCACGAATAAGATTAAAAAAAAAAAGAACAAAACGACAATATAAAAAGTTGATTCAGAGTCCATAAGGTTAGAGAGTAGGTAGTAAGCATAACCTTTTTCGAGTGTATCATTCTGAAAGACAGATAAAGTGTACTCAATAAGCATTACAATGAACGTGCAGGATTGGTTGACTCATCCATCTATTTTGACAGGTTAGGTCCTTGGTAAACATTTTTTTTGAAAATCCTTCCTCAAAACTAGCATCTAGGTTTTCTTAGCTCTTCCCCTCCATTGTCATGGCCAATTGATAGAAACAAGTCTAACTTAATTATTTGACCCTGTGTACCAGGTTTAGATGTGGTTGCTGTCGGGGCTCGCAGACTTCTCCAATTCTGCTGGTTTACAAGATCTTCCTGTGCTCCGAGAAGTCTTCCATGTTGCCTTGCACCCCTTTGCAAGCCCCACAAAGAAAGCTGATTACCCTAGATCAACTCTCTACTGATGGTTCTACACCATTCAACTGGAAAACAATCTGTGGAAGTGAAATGCAAGTATTTAGTGATTTAAGCTCACCATCATCCTCCCCTTGATGAGAAATAAACATGTAGTTGGTCTTCCTATCCTTGTTGATGTGGTTATTGAAAAAGAACTGCAGGATCCTTGATTGTAGGCAGACCCTATCACCAACAATTTCATTGATAGAGATCTGCAATTTGTGAGTGTGGCTTCTTCTTTCTTCTTTTGAATCAAACTGAGCCAAGACTAGATCATATATCCAATGACGGCCCTTGGCCATTTGATGACCACCTAATGATGCTGTGTGACATGCTCCAATAATATGTGGAACTATAATCTACTATCATCACTACCTATTGGCTAAGATTTCCCTAAGTTTTATGCTACAGTCACAGAAATTATTTGTGGTATTTGGTTTTTCTGTCCCTTCTGCATATATAGACCTACTGTCGATGATATAAAGCTTGCATATGTGAGGTTTCTTTGCACTTCTTACACAAAAAACGGCTAATATCAGAGCTGACTGAGTTGCAGGCCGTGAGTTGGCAAAGCAGTACCAGATCTTCGCTCTGAAAATACAGTCCAAGAAACTCTTCTGAAACTCTTTTAGAATCTATAATGTTTAATCAATCATATTTTGTTTCTCTCAAGACAAATGGTTTTTTATTGTCCTATAGAAAAAGGTAGTTGCATGCCAGGTTACATAAGTATCCTGCACCAGCAGTAACACAGAAGCGTTGCAGTCTTCTGCAGATTTAACAAAACATAGAACAAGCTTGTTCCAGAAACCATTAGTCCAACCTACATTTTTAGATGAAGTTAAGGAGGTTTTGAGAATGCAAGCCCTATTATAATTTGGATCCCCTGCATATGTTATTCATGATCCTCCAACTTGGAACAGAGGTCTTGTTTCTGATTAACCTAAGCTCTTACATAGCTTTTCCTGATAAAGGGGGAAATAGCATCACTAATACTGCAACTACTATGCACATTTTAAATACCAACACATCCAATTTCTTAAACTGGCCTTTGCTGCATAGAAATTATTGAGGTCCACCTCTTTCTTTAGAGTCTTAAGGTCAAAACTTAAGCTTGGTTAGAAGTTTCAAGCAGTTGTACTGAATATTTGGAGGCTAGCAGGTGCATATGGCACTACATGAACAGCTAAATTTGGTTTCACCAATGCAACTTTCTTCAACAGAGAGCAGAAGAGAGGGTGCATGTGCATGCATACTTTACAACTACCATTCATTTTATCTAATATATAAATAATAATAAAAATTAAGACAGACAAGATATTAGATTCTATGAAAACATTCGGCACACACTGACTAGATCAAGACTTTAAAAGTTATTAAAATCCATAGATGAGAGGAAAAGAAATATATATTGCTATGCATCAATTCCAGAAGTAACAAAGAACATTACGTGTACGACTAAGCATATAAAACTTGAAGACATCTAATTGAGAAAACTATACCAGGAAAGAATCCCATTTTCCAGAATGGATGTCGACTAGCTTAAATAACAACCATCAGGCCTATCAGACAAATGAATGCCATGGCAACATTTGGTTCCTAGTTAAGAGGTGGATAAGGGATAGTTACCAGCTTCACCAGCCAAACACCACCAAAAAAGTGGTGGATAACTTCATTTGGTCAAAGGGGAGAAAAGCTAGGTAACCTAGCTAACTTAATTTCATAGGAAAGCGTGAAATAAAGTTAACCAGGCTGGCAGCCCCTCCAGCCCCTATGTTTTATCCTATTTTTACTCCGAAAGCCAACAATTTGCCATACTTTTTCACTTTCACCTCTCACCCTCCCCAAGTTAACTACTACCCCTCTCTCATCTCCTTGGCTCCAGATCTGTGTAGGCCCTGCTGTTACCTCTTTAGTGGTGGAGTAAGTAAGCACCAGCCAACCAGCAAATAACTTTATTCACCTGTTTCCTGGTTAGGGGGTGAATACCAATGCTTATTCTATTCAGAGAGTGGTTATCTATTCAGCAAAAAAATGCTGCCCAAGTGTTCAATAACCAATACTTTATTATAATGAAATACTGTTTCAAAGAAACTTTTGGAAGTTAATAACATAACCATGGCATCTGTATAACCTGAATGATTGCTTGAACCAGAATAGTAGTTGCAACAAGAAGGCATGATCTTTCTCATATTTTGAAGGACTGAAGTTTCCCTCCTGGCATAACAGAAAAGTCAATGTGATCATCAAGTTTGTTTAACAACACATAAATCCACAAGATAATACACAAGACCATGAGTATGCATCTATTTAGCATCATCCTAGTATCGACATGCAGAATTAACAATGCACTTTTACACATAGGAGAGTAACCTTGCTGCTGAAAAGATACAGGTGCATTTATAAAGCAATTAGGCTAAAGATAATGTAACAAAAATGCCATATGTAAGTGCCATGAAAAATGTTCATAAGATTTAAAAATATGTGCCTTGGAAGAAAAAAAAGAATCACCTTGCTACTACTAGTATATTGATGCGTATAAAAATGCATGTCCATGGTTAAAGACGTCCAATAAAATTGAAGTACTTATTTGCATGTGTCAGAAATGTTCGGAGACATTGTTGACAATGGGGGCATGACAGGGGGGAGGAAATAGAAGAAATTTACTATATGTTCTAGGATTAAAATGTTGCATGCAACAAAACTGATTATATCGTCATATTTTGTTCACATCACTATGTCTATAGTTGCTTGCAAGCACTTTCCTGCTCTATTTTTTCTATTAATTCAAATGCCTCATTTGCATTTACGTTTGCAAGCAAAACAGGGCATCTCAATAGATAATTTTTCTAAATTCAAAAGAAAATATCCTATCAATACTTAAATTCTAAGTATACATACAAAATTTGTTGAGGAAAAACTTTGCATTTTAAGCATTAGGAACTTATAAGTTCACTTTCTATATAGATCATGTGAATGTGAAATCTCATCATCAGGTTAAATTGGATCGAGTGTTCAAGTATTGAAACCATTAGCATTCTGATTTTGATTGATACATGGTAACCTGCTGGCACCAGATGGTAAACCATGAATTAAATTTGAGTTTACTGGTTGGATCAAAAAAAATTAAAAACTAATCAGGAATAAAATCAAGAGAAGATCAAGAAAAAGCAATGTCATTTTTCACTATATCTACAGAAAGGGTTTTAGTAATAAAGAATGTTAAGGAATTAGATAAAAGCCAAGGAATTGTGAGAAAATTAAGAAAATCAAAGTAGGGAAATAAATCCTTCATGATAACTCTGAGCATATCTAGTGAAGGGTTTGTACAATTCCAAGACTAGCAAGAGAGCAGTACCATAATGAGCAGATACAAGCAAAATTAATAAAGTTTGAGAACATTTTATAACTGAATAAAAGACATCTAAACTAAGAAGAAATTTCACACCATTTCTCATGTCAGTACATGTACAAAGCTAGTTATACTGTACTAACATGTGATGCTAATTGAGTGCATCAGGTCTAACAATCATGCTGGACATCAATCTGCACTCAAGTCCATTAGGATGTTTCATGATCAACATCCAAATTTCAAAAGAAATCTAACAATCACATTTTTTGCCAATTTCAATTTGAGCAGATTCATGAAAGATTCACAAAACTTTGCACATACTTTGGCAACATAATTTGTTTTATGGAAACTTCTTTGATATAAATCAACAGAAGCTTCTCTGGCATTAATCATATTGCATGCCAATTTATTTTATAATTATCCTGATGCATGTTGTTAGCCAGTTGATTCTTTAAATACCAAAATAACTGCAATAAATCAAGTAACTACACGATGAAGAATCCTTCTTTAACCCCACATTTTCTGTTTCCACCTCCTTATTTTCCTTTAAAGAAAAAGCCACTTCCAGATTATGCCTATCAAAATAGAGATAAATAAGCTCATGTAATAAAGAAAAGACAGAAAAATTGTACCTTGGCAAGAGAAACTAATGCCTTCTCCTCAATCTCATCAACAGGAACTGACTTGCGGGCAGCCTCTTGGCGATCCGGGTCCTCATACTATTTGAAGGCAAATATACATATTAAAATTCAAATGCAAAAGAAAATATAATATCATATGTTAAAGAACTATGGGATGAGAATCGAGATCAAAATCAAGAATTTACCATAAGAACCTGTTGGACATACGGCTGAACCCTCTTCTTAAACTCCTCTCCATTACCCCAAGAGGTATACTGCTGGAAGAGCAGCGCATCCTCTTCTGCCTAACAAACAAAATTGATGATAAATAAAAGCCTTAATCACTTCTGAATTTTAAAAAAAATGAAAAAATTAGCTGCCTGCAAGCGTCGGGCCAATTCTTCATCGGATTGCTCTTGATTCCAAACCGATTCCGGCTTTTGTTCTTCTGCTTGGATCGAAACCAAGCGGAGTTTCTCCGAGATGGCTTCAAGATCGGAGCTTTCGGTGACGAGGAGACCCTCCTCCTCTGCCAAGATCTTCAAAGAGAAAAAATTCAAGCTCAGCTCACCGGATTAGAAGAACAAAGAGAAGGGAATTCAAAGCCATAAGTGAAGATAAAAAAAAAGACCTTTTGATCGTCCGGAGGGACGGAGGTCAGCGAGAAGATCTGGACTTTGAGAACCTGCGGCAACCGGGAGATTTCTGAGAGATTTCTTTAGGCTCCTCGAAGAAAGGGGGGATGAGAGGAGAGAGAATAAGATAAAGTGAGTTATTTTTTCCTTTTGCATACCTCGAGGCCACCGCCGGTGTCGTATTCGACGGAGTACTCATCATCGTTATGGCGGACGACGAACCTCCGAGCGACCATTTCTTTCTTCGCCCTTTCGCCCCTTCTCTTTCTTTCTTTCTCCTGTCAAATGGACTCCATCTACAGCCCTGCCCAGAAATACTACTGTATTAGTACGGTCTGCGAAACTGAGCATGCATAATTTTCTAAGAAAGAGACTACAAACGTGTTTCCATAAGCATAATTTTTTAGGAAAGAGACTACAACCGCGTTTCAAAAATGCAGCAGGATTCCACTGAATTTCCTGCTTGATTAGTAGAGTTGGAAATATTAACCCAATATCTCTCGGTCCAAATGAATGAATAAAAAAAAACTCTACAAAATGAATGAATACAATTAATAACCAGAGGTTTTCGGTTTGATTCTTGAGGGTTACATTCTTGAAAATCTAGATGTATTGCATAGAGTTAATCATGTATATTAACTTTAATGAAAGAAATATTTTAAATGAATTGTTCTAATCATTTCATATCATATTAATTCTTCACTTTCATTTGCTAGGTTTTTTTTAAATGAGGATCTATGATCTCCTTCACTAAATCAATTTTCGTTAGATCACTATTTTCATCAAATTTTCTTTTTCACACATTCCAAGTTCTCGAAATAACTTGTTTTCTTCCAACTTTAAAAATATCAATTTCTCCTAAAAATCTGCATGTTTCTTTTTCTTGCACTTTTCTTATATCTTGAAAGACACCTTGAGAAATTTATATACTGCTTTGCTTTGATCTCTATTTACTAATCTCATTTTGTGAATCAAGTTGGTTTGATAAGTTATTCTCCACCTTCTGATTCCTTAACCTATAAAGTCCTATACTGTTGAAAGCAAGGTGGGCCAACCAACCACACCCTTTTGGGCCTTCTTCAATTACTTCTCAATGTCATTTGCTTACCATTGCAAATTATATTGTTCTCATCTGTCAAATATAGTATTAAACACAAAGTCTTAAGTGTTCATAATAGAAGTCATCCACCTTATCTTCTCTTGTGCTCTTGCTTGTAACTACTTTGTTCTCAAATACATCCCACACACCTACTTCATACTTTAAGCTAGAGAAATAGAAAATGTGCATCTCTCATCTCCTCATAATTGAATGTATTTTATCGCATATCTAGTACTCAAATAACTAAATTAATATTTTACATGTGCCATGCATATGAAAATGAAATTGAAGGAGTGGAACTTGGGGCCTTGGGGGTGAAGTTGCACCCCCAAATTTCCATTATAATATTAGATAATAAAATAGTTTTATTATATTATAGAATCATAGATATCCATATCCATACATGTATATGCTGCATATATCATGATCTAAAAATTTTAGTGCCTCTCAACCATGAGTTTTTTTTCTTACATTCATGTGACCCCAGCCTGTTATAAGTATTCTTATATTTAATAAATCACTAGCACAGTTCACTTCTTACATTTGATGGAAAGGAATAAGAGAACTATGCTTCTTAAAATAGGAGTGTATTTTAGATCATATAATTTTTTTGGGCAAAACGGTCCCACATTTTATCAGTAAATAAAATGAAACAGAAGTAGTAAACAAGTGAAGAGACAGGAGAAAGGGGGGGGAAAAAAAAGCATAAGAGAGAGAATGAAAGGAAAAGGCAAAAAAGTTCAACTAGCGCAAAGGCCATGCTTGATCCAGAGGAAAAACAAATCTGCAAACAAGGTCCAACCCTTACAGACACTACCCCTAACCTAAACATAATCATGGACTAGTCCAACAGCAAAATGGGCCACACACTAGGGCTTCTTGGATGCGGTTAACACAACCAGCCCAATAATTTGAAAATCAAATTGGATCCGGCTAGTCTCCCTCAATCAAATAACAAAAGCACAAGGGTTGTGTCCCTCATGCATTGTAACAAGAGACAGCTCTAGTACCCCAACACCATGCACCATCCTTCATCGATCTAACTTTATGGCATAGGCTTTGCCCGCTGTCTCCTTAATTGGATCATGTGGCTTGGGCTCAACATCATCATCATTGAGCTCTAGTAGCATTTTTGCCAAGTTCCATTGATACGACAACCTCTCCCTTGGCCATCTCTAATGCCGATTGTTCCCGTGATCTCTTAATTCTCCTAATTGCCTTTTTTGGCTTCTTGATCCTCCTCACCGTCTTCAGTAGATTTTTGATCCTTCTCACTACCTTTAAAGAGTACTGTCAAACACTCTTGACTTTGGGTGCTCTTTCTCTAACCTATATGTTGAGCTTAACTTCACCTTTGTACCCCTCAATAAGAGTATCCATATGAGGAGAAGACCACTACCTGTATGTCCCAACTTCTTGGCCTCAATTGTTAACTTTGGCCACCACTTGGTCCTTCTACTCAGGATGAAGCACTATAGAACGAGGTTCAACTCTAATAATAGTCACCTTCTCACTACTATGCTTCCATGACATACCGTAATGTTTCATGACCAACTGCCTCCAACGATGCACCAGTTTACTATATTATATAAATATAAACTAAAATAAAGTTTTAATTATATTTAAAATGAGAAGTGCATGTGGCTAGGATAACAATCATGTTTGTAGCACATGTCAGGATCTAGTTGAGAAAATCATAGCCTAGCAATGGGTAATACCAGAGAGCAACTCAACAAAACCATGGATTTAGAGGGGAGAGAGAGAGAGAGGAGATTAGAAAAGAGATTGAGGGAGAGGAATTGATTGGGGAGGTGGAGAAAGAAAGAGGAGAGGAGAGGAAAAGAGGAGGGAAACAAAAGAGAAGAGTGAGAGGAATGGGAATACCAGTCTCATCGAAACTCATGAAACGAGAGCAGATACAATTTAACTATATATAATATCTTATTTTGATAGGAGGTTAAATGTAAAAATTTTACTATTCTTTTTTGATTTTTTTTCTATTTTGGAAAAAAAGCCTTTTTTTTGCAGACAAAGTTGTTATCCCAAATTTTGGACCAAAATACCCCTTGCTACATCATTTTAAAATAGGGAAAGAATAGGGAGAGAAAATAGAATGAAAATAGATGGTATGTATAAATTAACATAGAGAGAAGAATGATAGCTTATGAGAACAGGAAGAGAGAAGAAGAACCCTCATCTCTCTTGCCATCTACGATAGCCTACCACCATCAAAGATCTTCACCATCATCCACCACTATTGGGTGATCCCCCTATTATCAACAACCGCTGGTGATCACCACCACTATCCATCATCATAATTGATCTCCACCATCACTCACCACAACCTTTTATTACCATCACCGCCCACTATCACCTTTGAATCTCCACCACCACCACTGTATTGATCATCTCTAGCACCGACTACCATCATCGATGATCTCTATCATCGGTTATCATCATCAATGATCTCCACCATCAACCATCACCATCAACAATCTCTACCATTGCTCATCATCGATAACGATCACCACCATTATCGACAATATCCACTATTGTCCACTCACTTTCGCTAATAATTTTCCTCACTCCTCACCATTGCTCACAATTGCAAATGATCTCTATCACCACTCACTATCGCCAATGATCTCCACCATCATTCATGACCATCGATGATACCCATCATTGCCCATCACCGCTAATTATCTATCACTACGCACCACAAGTGATCTGATCAACATCGATGCATATACTTTAGAAAGATATGCACATGCATAGATGTTATAAAGCTGATGCATTAAAATCTAATAAACACACTTTAAAAAAGATGTGCACACATTATAAACTCTTATGTTATTTGAAATGGATGATGCCCATATGCTAAATTATTGGTGCACAAATTTTAAATCGGCGATGAATATCTTTTAAATATACGACACACGTAGTGCATAATGACAACTGATGCATAATTTGTGAGACAATAAAAATTTTATAAGTATATATTTTTAAACATATAATGCACATGTTTTAAAAAGGCAATGTATGTATATTATAAACTTTTAATGCATACATACATGCATACATATATATATATATATATATATACATACATACATGTATACATATGTGTGTGTGTGCACATGTATACACAAATATATACATATGCATACATACATATATAGAGAGAGATAGACTAAGCTCTTTATTATATATTTTTTAAAAAAAATATAAAATATATAGAAATATAGGAATATGTGAATTACTGACATTTCCAAATATTTTAAATAAAAAGTTTTCAAAATATTATAAAGAATAAAATAAATTTAATCATTTTTTATCAAAAGGATGAGGATTGAACTTTATATAAAAATGACTAATTATTAAAATATAAATTACCATAATATATTTGAAATGAGGATATTTTTATAATGTGAATAAGTTTGAATAAGTATAATAAACAATTATATAACAAAAGATAATATTGTCATAGTGGCTGAGTAGCATGCAATAATCCAAAAGGTCTTGGGTTCAATTCATTTATACAAGTGCATAAAAGAATTTTCTCTTATATTCATACAAAAATGAATATTTGGATAATATCCAACTTATTTTCAACTCTGAGATTTATCAAATTTTTATTAATTTTTTGTGATGAATGATTTTGTCACAAAAATAAAACCTTTTTAATGACAAGTTTGTTTATGTCATCATAGATTTATCTTTGGTGATGAAGAATAGTCTTTTACAAAATTCTTTTACTTTTTGTGATAAATAATATTGTCACAAAAATATAATCTCTTTAATGATGATTTGTTTACATCATTCTATATTAATCTTTGGTGACGAAAAATATGTCAGATTGTGATCAAATTGTCAATTTCTTATGATAAAAACTATTATCACCATATATCTTTAGCGATACACTTTTTTGACGAGCATCATGATGATTTTTTTCGTCACTAAAAACCTTTTATGATGAAATCAATTTTTCTGGTGATGATTTTTTTCATTAAATATATATTTTTTTTAATCATAGTGCTTGTCAATGCTCTAGTATATGTGGCCGTAATTATTTCAATACATTGTCTATGGGCATCCTTCTTTTTTAAATCACACCAATTTTTTTCTCTTGGTTTGCTATTATAAGATTTTTCCAAGTTGATAAAAACTACATATTGATGCAGACGGAGGATGGAAAGGTTGATGAACTTGAATGATGGCGGCTGATTCTCTTTTTTTTCCTTCAATGGCGGCTAGGGTTTCTCTTGCGTATGGAGGAAGAAGATGATGGACATGGCTAATTGGGTTCAATGAGTGGTGGCTGAATTGGTGGATTGGGCTTGAAGGGTTGTGGGCGGATGAAGTTTGGTTGGGACCTAAAGTTGATTGGTTTAGGGCGTGAATGCTTGGAGGCATGGATAGGGATTAAAAGTCCTAATAGGACTAAGACTCTAGGTTAGCATGAGAAAGAAATTGGTTGTGGGGTGGGAGATGGGAGGAGTCCTTCTGTCACTAGGACTCTCAAAGAAGGAAAGGATACAATGTGAGGAAGGGAAGGAATAGCTAGATGACATGAGAAAGAGAAGGGATTTGCTAGGATAATGTGAGAAGAGTTGTGGCATGATAAGGAAAGGGATAACTATGGATTTGTATGAGAGAGTCTCACCCTCACTCAAATCCAAGGGTTGGCGTGAAGGGGGTAAAGGAGTCTCACCTTCATGCCACTTCTACCAAACTTGGCATCTCACTAAGAGAGAAAAGGAGAAGCGTCTCACCTCTCATGATAAAAGCTCTCAAAAGGCTTCAAAATTAAATCAATCTAAACTCTGAATTTTATTCTTTAAACTCACCTTTATATAGAGTAAAGGTTGAAAAAATAAGGACTCTTACAATTAAAATTTTGAGAACTTCTTTAACAAGGACTCCTACTCATGGACTCTTTTAAATTAAATCAATCATTTGACTCAATCAACTAACAAATTACCTAAGACTTCCTGTAATAACCCCAAATTTTTTTTTTTTATATAAAAAGGGATAGAATAGTCCTTTAAAATTGATATAAGGGGTAAAATTGGAAGGAATCAAAAGATAATGGCATAGTTGTAGATATGTTGAAGTGTTAGGGGCAAAATGGGAATTTAATAATATTAAACAAAGGTGAATAGTGCTTTGATGTGATTTAAATGGGGTGGTTGGTGGCTCACGGGAATGAAACCGAGAGAGAGTCACAGAGAGGGGGTTCTCAGGCGTGGAGGAAAAGAAGGAAAGAAAAGGAGAAGAAGAAGAAGAAGAAAGAAGAAGAGGAAGGGGATTCGAGGAGGAGGGGGATCCCGGTTGCACTTCCAGCTGAAGGGAAAAACGTAGATCTCCTTCCCCTCTACGCAAGGACCTCGATTTCCAAAAAGAAAAAGGTAAATATCCGTCCCTATCTAGTCTTTTGATGACATTAGGCTATACAAAGGGTGGATATAGTCTAGAGGGGTCGGATAAGGGTTGTAGAGGTGGTTAAAAGAGGAAGAATCGGATTTTAACAAATTTTTCCGGCACTACGGAAAAACTGTGTCGAAGTCCCAACTTCGGCGAATTATTTAGGGGGTCAAACGGCCTCCGATGATGATGCATGTTACCTCTTTGGAATTCCCTATGAGCGTAGAATGTTAGGTAAAAATTTCATCAAATTTGGAGTCCTGAAAGTGGATCAAACCCGGGATGAAGTAACCGGCTGTCGGTCCGGGTTACTGTTCATCCGGGTGGAAAATAGGGGATTTCATGCTATAATAGGGTATTAAGTCTAGATCAAGCTAAAAGGGACCTTGTACTCGTGCAAGGGAGTCCCTAATACACATAAATGATGAGTTAATTAATAGTAAAAGAAAAAGAGAAAGAAAAGAAAAGATTTAGAGAACGGGGGAGTTGAATCAATTAAAGTTCCCTATATTATAATTGGCACGTAGATTATAGCCCTTGATACAAAACTAAATGTATTGTAAATGCATGTCACAGCTGGGCAAGAAGCTAGGGAACAAGAGGAAGAAGTCCCCTGCTGCCTACTGTAAAATTCTAGAGGCGTATCAAGGCTGTGCCGGATTGGCAGGTGAGTGGGAGTCATGTACTTTGCACCATGAGCATTCCTTATTCATTTTCATGAATGTTGCCAAGTGTGACTTGATTCCACCTGAGCCTATTGATTAATTGTTGTTGTAGATTCCTCTATATTTTGTTCTCCATACTTGATTATTCTGTACATGCATTCGAGGGAACATTGAGAGGAATTACGATGGATCTGAATTGGGAAATGACATCTTTTGTAAAGTGATTTCATTTCATCTATTTCAAAGACTTGTGAGTGGGAGTCATGTACTTTGCACTATGAGCATTCTTAATTCATTTTCATGAATGTCGCCAAGTGTGAATTGATTCCACTTGAGCATATTGATTGATATTGTAGTAGATTCCTCTATAATCTTGATTCTCCATGCTTGATTATTCTGTACATGCATTTGAGGGAACATTGAGAGGAATTACGAGGGGTTGATGAGTAATCAAATTGATTCCGAATTGTGAAATGATTTCTTTTGTAAATTGATTTCATTTCCTCTATTTTAAAGACTTGTGAGTCGTAGCTTGATTATACTCTTTTATGAGTAATTAAATTGGTTCCAAATTGTGAAATAACTTCTTTTGTAAATTGATTTCATTTCCTCCATTTCAAAGATTTGTAGAGCCTTTTTAGTGGTATATTGAGTTGTATTGCACTTCCTTGACCCTCACTTCTAACCCTGATGTTAGTTTATGATTGGGTCATGATCAAGTGAGTGGTAGTCTTGATTATACTCCTTTTTAGTAGAGTATTGGGAGGGTGCATTATGGCATTTATGCATGGCTTGGCAGTATCTGCAGGACACCTATAGTCGATGGGGGTTGAACATCGGCCTTTGTGCACATAGTAGCCTTCTGGGTGGGCGGAGCCCAGTCCCTTCCTAGGGGGGGACACGGCCCTAGGCGTAGGATCGGCCGGTCCTACGACTTATATTCTGCTTGCCGCCGGGCATAGTAAGACCCCGCGAGGTGCAGTATGGCTTTCCGCGGATGTAGAATTCCCGCGAGGTGCCGTTTAGTATATAGATGTGAGATGGATTTCTGTTCTGGATACTGGCCAGCATTTACATTATCAGTATGGTGTCTTATTCTGCATATGCATGTGACAGTGGGGAGTTGTTGCTGGTTCGCCTGGGGCGTAAAACCCACCTCCCAACAGCTGTCTAGTGATGATTTACATATTGGTGTGGTGTCATATTCGATGTATTTATATGGCAGTAGGGAGTTGTTGCTGGTTCGCCTGGGGCGTAAAACCCACCTCCCGATAGCTGTCTTGTTGATGATTCAGCCTATTGACACCTGATTTATATGATTCAGTACTATGACCTATTGAGCATATTCATGGGTAGCATATATAATTACTTGATTATTCCATATGTGCTCCAGATGTGTTGATTGGGATTGTGATGATTCACTCCATATTCTCTATATTGAGTTCATGTTCATCTTGTTATTGATCTTGAGATTTCATCTCGAGCCATGATTATATTCTGTCTCATGTGCATAGTACTCTCTACTCCACTCACTGAGTATTTATATACTCACTCCCCAGTTTGGTGTTTTTGATTGCAGGGCAGGTATTGTATAGAGAGGAGCAGGATTAGTGGTTGCCTGCTAGCTGTGCCGCTCCATAGTATAGTATAATGTAGATAGAGGTTTATACCTTTTGGTGTATTATAAACCTTCTATTGTATATAGTGCATAGTTACAGTCATAGATCCTGTTGTGGATATGGGTTTGACCATGGATGGAATGGGAACCAGATTTTTATACATATGAGTTATATGCCTGAGATAATGTATTGATATATATTGTCCAGGTTCATTATGTGACGGATTATGTGATTGCTGCTCTAACAGGTAGTGTGTTGTATGTATTGAGATAATCCTGACAGGTCACTATAGGAAAAGTGATCATTTTGTGCATGCATCATGCCAAATTTTTCAAGATTTATTGATGATTGATAGGTAGTAGGGTTCTACGCGGTGGCTGGTGGCCTTATGCCTACCCGCACCCTAGGACCGTCGCGGCGGCCCGCCGGGAACGGGGCGGGGGTCGTGACAAAGCTTGGTATCAGAGCAAAGGTTAAACAAGAGTCCTGTCAGAGCAATAGGGTGAGTCAGGATTAAGTATAGGATTATACTATGGAGCATAGGATTTTTCTGTATATTAATTTATGAGTCATTTACAATTCAGTAAAATATATTATGGCTCTGTGTAACGACTGTCCTCTCTTTTTGACTCTTTTAAAGATATATAAAGAATACTTCCAAGGAGAATGGAGCCAGATATAGCATTGGATGCGGGTTCCGCACATGTCGAGCCCCAAAGAGAAAAATCTCCTCCTGCTGATAGACGGAGGGTTAATGATCAAGGAGAGGTAGAAAGTAGAGATGCATTGATGGAACGGTTACTGGCGGAGAATCAGGCTCTGAGAGAGCAGATTGCTCGGGGGAAACCTCCTGCACCGTCAGTAGTATCCATCTCACCTCCTGTACCTGTGCCAAGAAGTTTGGCTAGGCGGGCTCTAGATGATGAGGGGATTACTGTACAGGAATTTTTGAGGCTCAGAACCCCGGAGTTTAAGGGGGAAGAAGGTGAAGATCCTCAGAGATTCTTGGAGGAGACTGAAAAGATGATACGGAGACTGCCCTGTTCTGATGCAAGAGCTATAGAACTTGTAGGGCTCACAATGAAAGAAGATGCCTGGGGCTGGTACCAGAGGCACGTGGAGGACAGATTGTACAGTAGGAATCCTCCAACCTGGGAAGAGTTCAGGCAAGCAGTGATGGATGAGTTTTTGTCTCCAACTGAGAGGCAGAATCGGGCTCTTCAGTTTGAGAGGCTGAAGCAGATGCCCGGAATGAGCGTATCTGAGTACGCTCGTGAGTTCACTAGATTGGGAAAGTATGCTCCTTACATCATCCCCACTGAAGCTGCCAGGATAGAAAGATTCAGGCGGGGTCTGATTTCTCCGCTTTATAATGCAGTACTGGCAGTAGAGGTCCCCACCTTGTCTAGGCTGATTGATAAAGCAAAACAGTGGGAGACCAGAAACAAAGAGAAAAGAGCTGAAAGAGAACAGAGGAAAATGAGTATGGGGAAAGGGCAAAGCAGTAGAAATAGATCTGAGGGAGTAGATCTCTCGGAGGGCCCGACGGAGCAGTCTATACGCTCAGCTCCACCTGCCCCACGTAAGAGGAAATGGAGGGAAAGAGGTCAATTACAAGATACTTTTCTGCCATCAGTACCTCGTCCTCCGGTCACTATGGCCAGAACGGAATCCAAGTTCCAATCATGGCCAGTATGTGGCATATGTGGGAAGCAGCACCCTGGCAGATGCAGAATGGGTCAGGGAGTGTGCTACAGATGTGGACAGCCGGGTCATTTTGTCAAAGAATGCCCGCAGGGTGCCACCCAGCAGTTTGTGCCTTTAACATCCTACCCTTCTGTGCAGATGGACAGGCCTAGTAGTAGGGAGCCTGTAGGCAGAGGTAGAGGTCAAGCACAAACATCACAGCAGAGTGCTGGACCATCTCAACTGTCAGCTCCAGTAGGCAGAGGGCAAGGAAGGGTGTTCACGGTAAATCCACAGGAGGCACAGGCAGCTGTGACAGGTATGCTCCTCATTGATAAGATTAAAGCTAGAGTGTTATTTGATTCTGGAGCTACCCATTCAGTCCCCTTATTTTGCTAAAAAGTTAGCTAAGGATAAGATATTAATGCATATTCCCTTAGCTATTAGTACACATGTAGGGGATAGTATAGAAGCGAAGTATGTGTATCCTACCTATGTGGTAGAGATAGAAGGTAAAACACTCCCAATTTATTTGATTTCCAATACCACACCGAGCAGAATATGAAAAGCAAATACACTCACCCCTTTGAGTAATCAGGTAATTTACTTTTTTAAATTCGAGGACGAATTTTATATAAGGAGGGGAGGATGTAATAACCCCAAATTTTTTTTTTTTATATAAAAAGGGATAGAATAGTCCTTTAAAATGGATATAAGGGGTAAAATTGGAAGGAATCAAAAGATAATGGCATAGTTGTAGATATGTTGAAGTGTTAGGGGCAAAATGGGAATTTAATAATATTAAACAAAGGTGAATAGTGCTTTGATGTGATTTAAATGGGGTGGTTGGTGGCTCACGGGAATGAAACCGAGAGAGAGTCACAGAGAGGGGGTTCTCAGGTGTGGAGGAAAAGAAGGAAAGAAAAGGAGAAGAAGAAGAAGAAGAAAGAAGAAGAGGAAGGGGATTCGAGGAGGAGGGGGATCCCGGTTGCACTTCCAGCTGAAGGGAAAAACGTAGATCTCCTTCCCCTCTACGCAAGGACCTCGATTTCCAAAAAGAAAAAGGTAAATATCCGTCCCTATCTAGTCTTTTGATGACATTAGGCTATACAAAGGGTGGATATAGTCTAGAGGGGTCGGATAAGGGTTGTAGAGGTGGTTAAAAGAGGAAGAATCGGATTTTAACAAATTTTTCCGGCACTACGGAAAAACTGTGTCGAAGTCCCAACTTCGGCGAATTATTTAGGGGGTCAAACGGCCTCCGATGATGATGCATGTTACCTCTTTGGAATTCCCTATGAGCATAGAATGTTAGGTAAAAATTTCATCAAATTTGGAGTCCTGAAAGTGGATCAAACCCGGGATGAAGTAACCGGCTGTCGGTCCGGGTTACTGTTCATCCGGGTGGAAAATAGGGGATTTCATGCTATAATAGGGTATTAAGTCTAGATCAAGCTAAAAGGGACCTTGTACTCGTGCAAGGGAGTCCCTAATACACATAAATGATGAGTTAATTAATAGTAAAAGAAAAAGAGAAAGAAAAGAAAAGATTTAGAGAACGGGGGAGTTGAATCAATTAAAGTTCCCTATATTATAATTGGCACGTAGATTATAGCCCTTGATACAAAACTAAATGTATTGTAAATGCATGTCACAGCTGGGCAAGAAGCTAGGGAACAAGAGGAAGAAGTCCCCTGCTGCCTACTGTAAAATTCTAGAGGCGTATCAAGGCTGTGCCGGATTGGCAGGTGAGTGGGAGTCATGTACTTTGCACCATGAGCATTCCTTATTCATTTTCATGAATGTTGCCAAGTGTGACTTGATTCCACCTGAGCCTATTGATTAATTGTTGTTGTAGATTCCTCTATATTTTGTTCTCCATACTTGATTATTCTGTACATGCATTCGAGGGAACATTGAGAGGAATTACGATGGATCTGAATTGGGAAATGACATCTTTTGTAAAGTGATTTCATTTCATCTATTTCAAAGACTTGTGAGTGGGAGTCATGTACTTTGCACTATGAGCATTCTTAATTCATTTTCATGAATGTCGCCAAGTGTGAATTGATTCCACTTGAGCATATTGATTGATATTGTAGTAGATTCCTCTATAATCTTGATTCTCCATGCTTGATTATTCTGTACATGCATTTGAGGGAACATTGAGAGGAATTACGAGGGGTTGATGAGTAATCAAATTGATTCCGAATTGTGAAATGATTTCTTTTGTAAATTGATTTCATTTCCTCTATTTTAAAGACTTGTGAGTCGTAGCTTGATTATACTCTTTTATGAGTAATTAAATTGGTTCCAAATTGTGAAATAACTTCTTTTGTAAATTGATTTCATTTCCTCCATTTCAAAGATTTGTAGAGCCTTTTTAGTGGTATATTGAGTTGTATTGCACTTCCTTGACCCTCACTTCTAACCCTGATGTTAGTTTATGATTGGGTCATGATCAAGTGAGTGGTAGTCTTGATTATACTCCTTTTTAGTAGAGTATTGGGAGGGTGCATTATGGCATTTATGCATGGCTTGGCAGTATCTGCAGGACACCTATAGTCGATGGGGGTTGAACATCGGCCTTTGTGCACATAGTAGCCTTCTGGGTGGGCGGAGCCCAGTCCCTTCCTAGGGGGGGACACGGCCCTAGGCGTAGGATCGGCCGGTCCTACGACTTATATTCTGCTTGCCGCCGGGCATAGTAAGACCCCGCGAGGTGCAGTATGGCTTTCCGCGGATGTAGAATTCCCGCGAGGTGCCGTTTAGTATATAGATGTGAGATGGATTTCTGTTCTGGATACTGGCCAGCATTTACATTATCAGTATGGTGTCTTATTCTGCATATGCATGTGACAGTGGGGAGTTGTTGCTGGTTCGCCTGGGGCGTAAAACCCACCTCCCAACAGCTGTCTAGTGATGATTTACATATTGGTGTGGTGTCATATTCGATGTATTTATATGGCAGTAGGGAGTTGTTGCTGGTTCGCCTGGGGCGTAAAACCCACCTCCCGATAGCTGTCTTGTTGATGATTCAGCCTATTGACACCTGATTTATATGATTCAGTACTATGACCTATTGAGCATATTCATGGGTAGCATATATAATTACTTGATTATTCCATATGTGCTCCAGATGTGTTGATTGGGATTGTGATGATTCACTCCATATTCTCTATATTGAGTTCATGTTCATCTTGTTATTGATCTTGAGATTTCATCTCGAGCCATGATTATATTCTGTCTCATGTGCATAGTACTCTCTACTCCACTCACTGAGTATTTATATACTCACTCCCCAGTTTGGTGTTTTTGATTGCAGGGCAGGTATTGTATAGAGAGGAGCAGGATTAGTGGTTGCCTGCTAGCTGTGCCGCTCCATAGTATAGTATAATGTAGATAGAGGTTTATACCTTTTGGTGTATTATAAACCTTCTATTGTATATAGTGCATAGTTACAGTCATAGATCCTGTTGTGGATATGGGTTTGACCATGGATGGAATGGGAACCAGATTTTTATACATATGAGTTATATGCCTGAGATAATGTATTGATATATATTGTCCAGGTTCATTATGTGACGGATTATGTGATTGCTGCTCTAACAGGTAGTGTGTTGTATGTATTGAGATAATCCTGACAGGTCACTATAGGAAAAGTGATCATTTTGTGCATGCATCATGCCAAATTTTTCAAGATTTATTGATGATTGATAGGTAGTAGGGTTCTACGCGGTGGCTGGTGGCCTTATGCCTACCCGCACCCTAGGACCGTCGCGGCGGCCCGCCGGGAACGGGGCGGGGGTCGTGACACTTCCAAACGACTTGGACTCTTTAAGGTGCATGGAATAAGAATCCCATTCACGCTTGGAATCTTAGCTTGCGCATGCCCAAAGAAGGACTTCATGCACGCCTTAAATTAGACTTCATGTACACCCTCAATTCCAATCCTAAATTTAGATTTTGGAATGAGTCAACAAGCAAACAACTAATTAAGGACTCTTCCTAACTTTGGACTAAAATTTTTGGATTTAATGTAACATTGGACATGCCCAATGTTAGACCCAAACTTCTTAACTCAACACTCCTAATTAACTAGGACTTTTAAAACAACTAAGACTCTCAAAGACTCATGCACATGCTGCATCATGGTTGTTGTCCATGAAATCCCCAAACATGAACGTGGCCTGCCCCATGGAGAGTCTTTCTTTGAGTGGAATAGGTCCCCGCATTGGCACCCCTTGGACTGATGGTTGATGCCATTGAAAAGCCTCAAATATGTGAAACAAATTTGCTGGTTGGAGCTGTTTGAAGAGTCCTTCTATGAGTGGAATTTCCTCTGCTGGTTGGCACCCTCAAAGAGTCCCAAACTGAGTGGAATTCTACTGCTGATGGGCACTCCTTGGAAGGCCCCAAATAGTACATATCATGCTGCTACACTGGCATCTGAATGGCGCACATGTAGAGCCCCAGCCAGGGTGGAACTAGGCTAATATGTAGTGCGCTTGATGAATCCCAAGTGGCTAATCGCTGATCACTTAAAAAGTCCTCGTTGGACTGAAACTCCTTGACCCAATGTGTTTGGGCACAGAAACTTGTGGACCCAATGTATTTTGAGCACGCCCAAGTAAGGATCCAAACTCCATGCACGTCCTTGATGACTTGGGATCCTGCTCCCACATCACATAGAGACTTTTCTTTTCTGTATATTTTTCTAAGTAAAAAGATATTGTCCATTATTAATCTCTTACGAAAAAATCCAAATTGGTTATCTAGAACAATCATTATTTTGTAATTTTTTGTTCAATTACTTTTTCCATATTTACATTAATTGACTTATAGGCTTAAATATTTCTCAATATTTAGAATATTTTTTTACATCACCTTTGTTCTTATAGATAGGTATACCACTGTACTTTTTCTTTAATCATGTGGCTTCAAAGTTAGTAAGCTAATTTAACTTAATATTTTTTTAATGATTTTCCAAATATCAATAAGTATATCTATAAAGAATTTTCTCTTCTATTAATACAAAAATATGAATATTTGGATAATATCCAGCTTATTTTCTTATCAAAGTTTTATTGATTTTTTGTGACGAACGATTTTGTCACAGAAATAAAACTTTTTTGATGACAAGTTTGTTTACATCAACATAGATTTATCTTTAGTGATAGAGAATATTCTTTATTTACAATTTTTTTTACCTTTTGGGATAAATAATATTGTCGTAAAAATATAATCTCTTTAATGATGGATTGTATACATCATTATAAATTAATCTTTGGTGACGAAAAATATATCATATTGTGATAAAAGTGTCAATTTTTTGTGATAAAAACTATCGTCACCATATACCTTTAGCGACGTACTTTTTTTGACGTGCATCATGATAATTGTTTTTGTTACCTTAGCTTTTTATAATGAAATCAATTTTTTTTGGGGATGATTTTTTTTATTAAATATTTTTTTTTATATCATAGTGCTCGTCAATGCTCTAGTATATGTGGCCTCAATTATTTCAATACACTGTTTATGAACATCCTTTTTAAAGCCCACCAAATTTCTTCTCTTGGTATGCTATTATAAGCTTTTTCCCATGTATATACTTTTTCTTTTCTATATATTTTTCTAAGCAAAAAGATAGCATCCATTATTGATCTTTCAGGTAAAGATCCAAATTGGTTATTCAGAAGAACTATTATTTTTTAATTTTTCGTTCAATTACTCTTTTCCACATTTTCATAAATTGACTTATAGGATTAATTTCTTAATATATAGAATAATTTTTTACATCACCTTTATTCTTACATGTAGGTATACTACTGTACTTCTTCTTCAATCATCTGGCTTCATAAGTTAGTAAGCTAATTTAACTCAATATTTTCCATGATTTTCCAAACATCAATAAGTATATCATTTGGTACTAATAACTTACCCTTTTGCATTTCTCAAAACTATCTTCACTTTGCTTTTGATAAATTGCATAAAAAGAATCTTAACTCTCCCTAATTTTTCTTTTTGAGCTCTTGGTTTTGATGAATTATATGAATAGAATCTTGACTCTTCTCTAATTTTACTTCTTGAATATTTATTTAGTAGAATTCTCATTTACCAATTTTTCAAAATAGTATCTCCATCTTTCTTTATTTTTTATCTCATATGATTCTTACTTTTAATGCATCTAGCTTGATCGATGTCTTTAGATTTCCTCTCTCTAACTTGAGTTATTTTATAAATTTTGTCCTTCTCTTTTGAACCAAATCTGTCCTATAAGTTATTAATACTGCATATTTAATCTTACTTACTAGCATATTCATATTGTTTTTAGCCATCTTATATCTTATAAAATCCTCATCATTATTTATTTTTGTCATTGTTTATAATGATCTGTTTTATTCTATTTACTTCTTGTACCTCACTACCACCACCAAGTTTTTTTAAATTTCTATATATTTTCCTTTTTGATTATCGTAAAACATCTTTAACTATCTTCTTAATATAATTGACGATTTGATCTATAATTTATTTGGTTTACTAGTCAAAATTCTAATTTTTTTCTTTAGTAATTTCTTCTTAGAATATATATTTTCTCTTTATAATTTCCAATCTTATCTTTGAACATTTCTTAATGTCTTTTCTTTTCTTCTTGATCTTAGTATATAAATCTAAGATCAGTAATATATATTGTGTAGTTAATATCTTTCCTAGCATCACCTTGCAATCCTTATATATTAATTTTTCTCTTCTCTTGATGGAAAATTATCTATTTATTACAATTTTGTTGCATTTATATAGGTTACTAAATGCTTATATCTCTTCTTAAAATACGATTTTGCATTTGTTAGATCATAAAATATTGCAAACTCAAGAATTGAATCTTTCATTAAATTTCTATCACCAAAACCAAATCCTCCATGTACTCTCTTATATCCCATATTTCTCTTTCTTGCATGTCCATTTAAGTCACCACCTATTAGTATCATTTCTCTTTTAGGAATAACTTGCATTAATCTATTCATTTCTTCCTACAATTATTACTTAATCCTCTACTCTAAGCCTACTTATGTGTACAAATAGTGACCACCTTGATAGTCTTCTCATATAAAACTAATTTAAAAGCTATAAATCTATAGCTTGTCCTTTTTACATCTACAATTTTATCTTTCATTTCCTTATCCACATTCATTCCTATATCATTTCTATTATTATCTTTACCTACATATAATAGTTTATATCCATCGCCTATATAATTGGATCGATTACCTTTCTATTTATTTTCTTGCAAGTAAGAAATATTGATTTTCCTATGTATCATTGCATCCACTAGTTCTCTATTCATTCTGGTTAATATTATATCATTCCAAGTAGCTAATTCTCTTCTTTTTTATAGTTATCTTTTTTATATGATACAACTTTCCTTATTTTCTTACTACTCCGATTGGATGTCATTATTCTAGATTACTACTAGAAGGCTATAGCGGATTGTCTATGTGTGATGGCCTAACCAACCCTTGCTTATTTGCTACTTCAAACGAGTTATATTTTAGCAGGTTGTTATGGACATGATCTTAGTCCAAACACATTTTTTAGTACAATTGGTCATGTTATAGCAGGTTGTTTATGGACAATGAACTAACCAATCCATTCCTACTTTTCAATATAATTAGGTTATGTTATTGCACATTGTATAGAAGAAGGACACCCTAATATTCATGCATTAGGATCCATTTGATAGTTATTGATATAATTTTATGACTAGTCGTCAACCTGACATCAACCCTCCACCTATCTCATCTAGGCTTGAGATCAACCACAAAAGTATTCTTAAGACAAATATATGTACGCTCCAATGGTTTATAATTTATGCATCACTTCTTTGAAAAATGTGTGCATCAATAATCTTCTTCACTCATCATTGATGGTTGTGGATGGTGGTTGGTGATGGTGGAGATTATTAATGGTGGTGGATGATAATGGTTGAGATCATTGCGGCGGTGGGTGATGCTGGAGATCAACGTGGTATTAGACGATGGTGGAGATCATTAGTAATATGATGGTGGAGATTGGGGGCGAGACAATGGTGGAGATTGTTGGTAGTGGTGGGATGGTGGTAGGTAGTAGTGGAGATCATTGGTGTCGTAATTGTTGGTGGTAGTAAGTGGTAATAGAGATCATTGGTGATGGTAGGTGGTGATAGAGATCATCAACGATGGTGGGTGATAGTGGAGATTGGAGATGGTGATAAGCAATGGTGAAGTTGACGACGATGGTAGATAGCTTTGGAAATTGCATATAATAATGGATGGGGGTAAGGATAGCCAGCAGCAACAAATGGCTGCTTTGAGATGGCAAGCGGCGGCGCTAGGTGATGGTGGATGATGAGAGAGAAAAGGATTATTTTCTCTTTTCCATTCTTCTCTCAAGATACATTATATATATATATTTTATTTCACACACGCCATATATTTTCATCCCACTCCCTCTCTCTTATCTATATTCTCGGCTGACGTTGGTAGTAGAATTTTAGTCAAAAAAGTGCATAATATCTATTCCTACAAAATTTAAAATAACTATTCTTCCAAAAAACAGCAATAGCACTGTTGTTTTTGCAAAATGCCTTTCTACTTTTTACTAGAAAAAAACTACTTTTCAACTCGAACTAGTCTCGGCACTCAAGGTGCCATTACTAGTTCCAAATAAACATAAAAGGTTTTATCAAAGCCTTGCAATGTGTTAATACTGTTTTATTTTAATAGGGAGTTATATGAGTGCTGCTAATATTTTATTTGAAATACTCCACGAATGCCATGGGCGATGACTAATTTAAATAAAGCTATAAATTAAACATAACTGTTTTACCTATAACGCCCCAAGTTATGTAAAAATCATCTATTTGAATATTTTCTTGCTAGTGTTTTGATCATGCTTATTTGTGCAGGAGCACATAGTGTTATCATAACACATTTTTATGCACAAGATACCAAGAAAATGCAGTGGGAACTAAAAAGAAAACACAAATCTACTCCAGTACATCAAGGAACCACACAAACTCTTGCTAAATCTCTAGGTGATGATTATGAGCTGGTCCAAAAGGATGATCAGTCACAATGGGACCAGACTTTGATCTCACTATGTTTAGAGCCATGTCACCACAACTTGTTAGCATAAAATCTGAAATGTAGAGTACTTGCACTTAATAGCATGAAGTTAAATCTTTTATACAGCTTCTCTTCAACTCTAGTTTACATACATCCTAGGAGACAATTTTACCAAAGATGTAAAAACCCTTTCCAAGAGGAAGCAGCTGCACTTCCCCTTCAATTATTATTACAAAGAAGACCGAAGGCTATGGGCCATGGTGACCGCCAAATCTATTTCTCTTTGGCTTTCCATTTAATCAAGAAAACCCCTCTCTAACTCATTCGTGAATGGAAGCATGATCATTTGGATAGCAGAAAATAGTTATATTTACTATCTTACACATGCAGCCTGTGCTTCTTTAGGATGTACTAGTAACTTCTCTGAGTTTTGCCTTCCAACTTGTGCCATTTTGATCTTATTATACCCAACATAATCTTTTCTTGGACGTTCTGATCTTATGCCAGAACAAAGAGTAAGAATAAAAAAGCTTTTGCTACTCATGAATTATACCTAGAAATATATATATTTTATTTTTTCTGAAGCAAACAAAAGGAAAAGATGCCTGATTGGAAGCAAAGCGATGAAATATTTCAGAGAGTTTTGAAGCTTTAGCATTCATTATTCTTTGCAATGTACTTGTTTATTGAGTGCCCAAATGATTCTCCCCACTGGTTATATTATTGAGATACTCTTCCATGCATGTTGGTTTGCTTGCATGCATCCTTGAAAGCCCTCTTTTCTCCTGGTAAGCAGTGCCTTCCAGCTCTGGATGCTGCGATATGCACTTCATGGGAAGCATTATCCTGATACGGACTAGGCAACAGGGAGCATGTGCTGTGAATTGTCCTAGGCGCAACTTTTAATGAGGGGCGTTTGATAAAGAATCTGGCATGCTCGAATCCCAATCTTCCACTGCTTTGCACCTCCTTGATGGAGCTAGGCTTAGACGTTATAACTCGTACCACTCGAAACATATCAGAATATCACTTATATAATTTACAGGTCACTGGTGGTACAGCAGGCTCCTTGACGTAAATGGAGACAGAGAGAGAACATTGGTTTACTGTCACAGTAAAGAGAAATTTAATAGAGATGATCAATGTCACTGCAAATTAAAAATTATGGCAACAGCTCTGCATGCTCGTTGAAAAAAAAACCTACCCACAAACATGCAAGACATGTTAATACAACATCATAAATAAACAGTAGAATAAATTTAAATAATTAAAATCAAATTTTAATGTCTTATGAAACTAATAATATTTAAAACATATTATATCAAACTCTAATTAAATTATAATCTAAATTAAAAATGATAAAATCGTAACCATCTTAACCCCCAGCCATCTTAATTCTTAAATCTGAAAAAACTGAATAATGAACTTGGCAACCTAATAAGTAATGAACATTTTAACCAGATTAACCAGATAATAAATTAAATAATTATTTATAGAAAATAAGTATATCGAATTTATTAATTCAAAAAATTAAATTTTAGTATTACCATTGCTCTCCACAATTTTTTAGTTTGGAAATCAGAGTAGAAGAGGAAATCGTCTCCCACCCTACGTCGAATAGGGTTCTATTTTTTTAATTTTTTGTTCCAACTTTTACATGTAGCCGGTTAAGCTGGGCTGGGTGTTACAATAAATTTCCAGCTGCTTCAGCATCTATTATTTTGCACCCCACGCCATTCCCTCTCTTTCCAATTAAACATTCAAAAATTTTGAAGTAAATCATCATCACATGGCTTAAGGTTGCTGTACGAGGGATCCTCCATTTAATTATGCACCGAAGGACCCCATTTACATAGTTACCTAGACCATCTTTCTGGAAAGAAGAGACATCAGACTCAATATCTTGGAAATTGATTCTCTTACTTGCTTTTCATACCTTTTGATCTCAATCATATCTCTGCTTCTTCAAATATCTTTTACTTTATTAGAGGTAAAATTGGAGTCTGTGACAAGTTAGAGGACCTTTTTTGAACATATGGGAATACAGGGAGGTTCATGGCCTATTAAAATGATGTCGAAAACCCACCATTGACAGATGCTGTTCAACTTCCTAACCATAGCTTAGCTTGGAAGTGCATCATTGCCACCCGTCCACGTTGCATCCAATGGCGATGCCGACGCACCACCTCGTCCGGCATGGCCTCAGTTCAAAGCCCATGATGTCGCCCCACCACCTATCCCATACTGGAAGCTCACCCACCATGCACGAGGCTTGCGGCTCTCTTTGTGCTCCTCGCCAGACGTTTATGCAAGAATAGGTCGAACTCATGATCTCTGCTTTGATACCATGTTAAAATTATCACTTGTCCCAAAAACTTAAGTTTATAGGATGAGATAGATTTATTTATATATATTATATTTTTTTACACTTATAGGTACCATCATCGCAACTTATAGTTCAGAACTACAGGTAACCCTACAATAATCCTCTATAGAACAGCATTCAAATTTCCACTGGTCCGTCTTGTAACCAAATAGAGACATAAATCTTTCAATAGTTTGACAGGTACAAGGCAATTGGGCTGTCACACTCTCACCAGCATTGAGGAAAGAAAGGAAGGCCTCAGAGAAGATGCTGGGGAAAAGGGAATAAAGTAGAAGGCGGGGAGGAGGAACCCCAAGACAGAGAAACATGCGAGCAGCTATTTAAATCCACTGCATTCCATTGAAACAGATGGGCTGTCTCATTTTGTCTCTAGCCAAAATGAACTCTCTTCTCCCTTGTCTTCCCTGCCCCACTAATATTCCCCCGTCTCACTAACTAGAGGACACCAGATCCAACAACCATCCTCTTCTAACTTTTGTTTTATTTTGGAACTTCTTCTTCTTCTTCCTGCTGCTCCTCTTAACAGCCATCCCTCATCATTCTTCCAGCGATTGGTGATAATGGGTCCAAGGAGCAGGAGAAAAAACCATGTGTGGTGTGTGCAGCCCCTGACTCCTCTGATGGAAAGTCCTGACCCGGAGGAGCAGGGCGAAAAGGCCAGGAAGGAGAGATCTTGGGAAGGAATTCGAACATGGGTTCGCATGCAAAAGGAAAAGGGTGTCTCGTGGAGCCATTTCCCGATTCCATTCCATGGAAACAGCACGTCAAAGAACATGGATCTAAAACTAATTCTAGGAATACTTGGGTGTCCACTAGCCCCTATACCCTCAAGTACTAGTGAACCAAGTCTCAACTTCGCAATTAAAGACACTCCAATTGTAAGTCTACTTCCCTCCAATGCTGACAGTCTTTTTCATGCCAAATTCTTCGATGTGTGGCATTCATTTGGTGATTGTTTCTGGGTTCAAGCAGGAGACTTCCTCTGCTCGTTACATAATACAGCAGTACTTAGCGGCGACGTGTTACTTAAAACTTCAGCAGTGCATGAAGAGCATGTATGCAACCGGTAGTGTGAAGATGGTTTGCTGCGAGACGGAAAGCACGACGGCGAGAATCGGAGGGAGGGGCGGTGGAAAAAACGGGTGCTTTGTCTTGTGGCAGATGTCGCCGGGGATGTGGTTGATGGAGCTGGTGGCTGCAGGCTACAAAGTGATCGCGGGGAGCAATGGTAAGATAATTTGGAGGCACCTGCCTTCTGTAGGGATGAATGCAGCCAGAGGTCCCCAGCGGCCGCTGAGGCGCATAGTTCAGGTATGATGGACTAAGCGCCACTTTTGACTTTGTTTTGAATTATTTGGTGAAGGAGGGCTTTGATGGTCTTTCCTTCCCCTCTGTATGTGTTATGATCAGTTTGGATAAGGAAATCATTTTAGTAACTTTGAGGCCCCTATATGGATGTTTCTGCAGGATTAGATTGAAAATCTTGCAGTAATCAGACCTATTGATTCATCTAGCTCGCATCTTCTAAAGGTGTCCAAATCCAATATTTGAACTGTAGGAAGAAGAAAACTATGAAAGTATTTTTTTTTTTTTTACTTCCGACATGATTTGAGCAGCAAGATGTTTGGTTGAACGGCCTAATCTACGAATCCTGCAGATTTTTAGCTCAATCCAATAGAAATATCTGAACAAACCCTGAGTATTAGGTTGGGTCGGATCTATCATTTATTCAAGTACAATCCAATAGGGATTGGAAACTAGCCAGAACTTGATGCTGACACCACACTAAACCATGCGCAGCATTAGGACCCTACTGCAAGCAGCCACAAGCCTTGCAGGACAAAGCCTCTTCGTCTCAAACTTCAGAAGAAATTTTCAAGAGATTATGTATAACCAGTCACCCTTTGGGAAGTATGCTAAGGATTCTAATAATGTAATAGATGCACAATCTGGCATATGCAAATGGCTATGATATAATCATCAAAATCTCATACTAATGCATAGAATTGACAGAAAAAAATATGAAGATTTTCCATGAAATTTTTGTTTTGCTTGAAAGAGATAATGGGGGACTTTTGCAGGAAAGAAAGTGCCGAGGTTTGAGTGACAATTAGTGGCCAAAATCTCTTTCTTGATAGGCCCACCATAGACAGGTGTTTCTTGAATTCAAGCAGGGTTGAAGATAAATCCAGTTCCTTACAAACTATTCGTTATAGGTCAATATGAAGTTTTCCTCTGTCCTTTTTTTTTTTTCCCTTTTCTTCCTCTCCTTCAGAAAAATTGATTAGGATTGCTACACAAAAATTGCTTCTAGTATCCAGTAATAATGCATTACCACCAGAGTTTGAACCCTTCAGGGATAAGCTCTTATAGGAGAGTGGTGCTAACCTGCTAACCTCATAGCTGTTTGGTAGAGATTCTAGTCTTAGAATGTCATGCTGTGACATAGGCAATAGCTCAATGGCAGCACCCTTCCTTCTATGTTTGAAATTTAGAAGACATTTTTTGAGAATATAACTTTGGATTATTTTAGAGTGGATTTTCCTACATTCTCCAAACAAAAAAAATTCAAAAAAAAAATAAAATCTGAACCCATATTAAGACAGCTGAGCCCATGTTTAGTAGCCAAATCTGAACCATATGCATGCATCATCTAGCTTAGAGTCTCACCAAACCAACACCCATCCGAAGTGGCCAAAATTTCTACCTAGATGAACAGGGCATCCACAATAACCAAATCGGAAAGCCATTACCTTTGACGCACAAGTTAAAGCCTGTGTTCACATGCTAATCCAAATGTCATGACTCCAGACTAACAGTTTCACATAAAGTTCTCCAACTACTTACATTTGATCCCCATACATGGTTCTTGGGAACTTTTTTCATGCACTTCTTTTCTCATGTCGCAGGGATTGGACCCGAAAAGCATAGGAAGCATGTTCAGCAAAGCACAATGCTTAGGGGAGAAGCGCATCGGGGACGACGATTGCTTCGTACTCAAAGTATCGGCGGATCGTCTGACCATCGCAGATCAAACAGATGGGCCAGCTGAAGTTATCAGGCATGTTCTATATGGATACTTCAGCCAGAAGAGTGGCCTCCTCATCTACATGGAAGATTCACACCTTACCAGAGTCCAGTCTCCGGGGTCCGATGCCATCTACTGGGAAACAACCATTGGTAGCACCATAAAGGACTACAGGGAGGTTGATGGTCTCCTCATAGCTCACCAAGGGAGGTCCATTGCGACTGTGTTTCGTTTCGGTGACAACTCTGCGAACCACAGCAGAACTAGGATGGAAGAGGTGTGGAGGATCGACGATATAGTCTTCAACGTTCCAGGGCTTTCAGTGGATTGTTTCATTCCCCCAGCAGAGATTTTGACTGTCATCAATGGTTTGTGACCACAAGCCAAACAATATTCTATAAAATGTATGTGAAACTGAACCCTCAAAGAAAGAAGCGTCAATACCAGCGCCAATTCACCGGCGCAGTGCAAAGTTAACCATTAGATGTGCTGCGAAACCAAAAATACTATTGGACACAGTCCCATAGGCCCCAAACTTGGCCCACATTGGACACAGTCTAACCCCAAAGTCGGCCCAAAATGAGCACGACCCAAAAGGGCCTAAGCTCAGCCCATAATGGATACGGCCCAATAGGCCCGCATCGGCCCACATTGGATATCGCCCAATAGGGCTCGAGCTCGATCTGCAATAGACCTGGCCCAATAGGGCCCCAAACTTGGCCCAGATTCGGACTTTATTCGAGCAAGTTAACAACCAAACCACTAAGCAAAACAATTAAGGACTCTTTCTAATTTTAGACTGAAAATTTTGAATTCAATGTAATATTGGACACGCCTAATGTTGAATAGAGATGGGCACTGGGCCGGGCCGCCCACGGCCCGGCACGAAGCGGGCCGTGCCTGGCACGGCCCGCCAGCTACAGTGACGGGCCGTGCCTGGCACGGCCCCTTTGATAGGGCCGTGCTGGGCTAGCGAATCCTGGCCAGCGGGCCGTGCCAGGCACGGCCCGCTTCGGGCCTGGGCCGGCACGGCCCGGTCTAGGCACGCGGGCCAAGCACGGCACGGCCCGCGTGCCAGCACGGCACGGCCCATAAGGGCCTGGGCCGGGCTGGCACGCGGGCCTGGCACGGTCCGGGCCTGGGCCCGGCTCGGCCCGATAAAATTTTTTTAATACATTAATAAATTATGAACACTAAGAAATCTTGATTTATGAATATAAAGCCACCTTAATGGTGGGGGGTTTGGCATAGACCCCTACCAGTTTATTAATTTCAATCAAAATGGTACATGAAGGGAGGTTTGGACCTTGGTCTGACCTCTAGATTCTAGAATACAATAAGAAACTAAGAAAGGGCCGAGGTTTGGACCTTGGTCTGACCTCCAGAATACAATAAAAATGTACAATTATAAAAAATTAAGAAATCTTACTAATCATCAGTGATTCAGTGAATCAGTATTCACTCTTCAGTCTTCAGTCTTCAGTCTTCAGTCTTCACTCTTCAGTAGTGTTTGTATCATCATCATCAGAAGATGTTGTACTATGTCCACCTTTATCTTGAAGTCTTGCCTCAGCATCCAGCCAATCCTTGAAGCAGAGAAGCATCTCCACCGTTTCGCCCGTCATCCTACTTCTCTTTTTGTCAAGAACACGCCGACCTGCACTAAAAGCGGATTCCGATGCTACCGTGGACATCGGCACAGCTAAAATATCGCGTGCAATTGCAGACATAACAGGATATTGATTTCTAACACTCTTCCACCAAGATAATACATCTAGATTCTCTATTTGATTTTCATCATATGCAGACTGAAGATCATTTCGTAAATAAAATTCTAGTTCACTACTTAAAGATGAAGAAGATGAAGAGGAACTTGAAGCATGTGTGTGTCTTCTCTGTGCAATGAATGAAAAAATAGATGACGAACGAGAACTACTAGAAGGAGGAATAGAGGTTTGTATTTGTGTTCTAGATCCACGAATTTTTTCATCATATATAGCATAAATATCATAAAGAAGTTGTCTTACCTCATCTTTAGCAGATTCAGCATCTTGATTCATATTTTCAGCGTATGCATCAAGTAAAATTAGCACGCCATTTAATTTAACTCTAGGATCAAATACAGCAGCTAAGTTATGCATAGGACATATCCTGTCCCAATACTCATTCCATTTAGATTCCATTAGGTGAATAATAGGCATTAAAACATCATCATATCTATGTTCTGCAAATTTTTGACTAATTATATATGCTTGTTGTAAAAATGAACATGAAGTAGGGTAATAAATACCAGAAAGAACATTGGTAGCATTATAAAAACTAAGCAAAAAATCTTCCAAAATTTTTTCTTTATTCCAATCAGTTTCAGTCAATGTAAATCCTAATCCACGATCATTAATATATGCACTTAATAAATTTTTATATGGGTATGCATCATGTATCATGCTATATGTGGAGTTCCAACGAGTAATTACATCAAGTTTAAATTTTTTAAAACGTTTACCATGATTTATGCATAATTCCTTAAATTCTTGAAGTCTTGATCTAGAAGCATGAATAAAAGAAACTGCATTTCTAATTTTTGAAATCACATCTTGAATCATGCCCATGCCAGCTTGAACAGAAAGATTTAAGATATGACATGCACATCTAATATGCAGTAAATTTCCATCTAATATGGGATGCAATGAGTCTCTTAATAATACAACAGCAGAATTATTATTAGATGCATTATCAAAAGTAATAGACATAATTTTATCATTAATATTATATGAACATGCAATTTGATAAATTATATTTGAAATTTGTTGCCCAGAATGTGGAAAATCAAAAGCACGAAAAGCAAGAATACGTTTATTTAATTGCCAATCATTATCAATATAATGAGCAGTAATGGCAATAAAAGAATTACTACCTACAGATGCTGACCAAATATCAGAAGTTAATGAAATTTTTACATTTAAAGTAGAAAGTGTTTCAATTAAATTTTGTTTCATTGCTAAAAAATTGGTCATAGCTACTCTTCTAAATGTACGCCTACTAGTTCTTTTGTAAGCAGGTTGTAGGTTTAATTGAACATATTCTTCAAAATTAAAAGATTCACATAAACTAAAAGGTAATTCATCCTTAACTATCCATTTTACAAGTGCTTTTCTTTGATTTTCATGATTATATGCAAAATTACCTACAAGTAATCCCCCTTGTATATTAAGGGTACTTTGAGTTTGAGCATGAGAATCATGCATCCTATGACTCTCTTGATGTCTTTTTAAATGCCCTGTTCCCCCACTACTACTACAACTATAAAGTTTGGCACATTTTTTACATTTAGCTTTCCAGACTCCCTCAACCATAACTCTATCAAATTCATTCCATACAGTACTAGTCCTCTTACGAGAAGAGGTTTGACCTTCACTCGGTTCACCAGTTCTAGAGGAACTAGGAACAGGGGGTTGGGGATTAGTTTCTTCCCCCTCAGAAACAGGAATGCCAAACTGACTTTCCTCAAAAGATGACATATCTATGATTAATTCAAAAAATAAAAACTAACTGCAAGGAGGAATTGAGTAGAGGGTCGGAGGGCAGAGGCAGCGCCGAGATTCCGAGCTTCCTCTTGTGCTCTCAACAGAAGCGACCTTCTCTTCTCAACAGGAACCTCCTCTTGTGTAGCACTTGAACAAACTAAAAATTAAATTGCTAAAAGAGCACTTTAGAAGAGAGAAATAATAGCAGTAGAGAAGGAGAGAATGAGAGGTTTGGTGTGGTGAGAATGAGGGAGGAATGGGCTATTTATAGAAGCCCAAAATTTTTTTTTCCCAAAATACCCCTCAATTCAGCCGTTATAGGACTGTTGGGAGGGGCAAAACCGTCTTTTTCCCGAAAATAGCCGTTGGAAACGGCTATTTTCTTCCCCCCTCTCCAGACGGGCCGTGCCTGGCACGGCCCGTCTGGAGCCGTTACGGGCCGTGCCAGGCACGGCCCGTTTAGAGACGTTGCGGGCCGTGCCTGGCACGGCCCGTGCCGTGCCGTGCCCGGCCCGGCCCACCAATAGAGGGGCCGGGGGCCGGGCCGGGCTTGCCTTCCGTGCCTCACGGGCCGTGCCAGGCACGGCCCGTTTAGAGTTTTGGCCCGGGGGGCCTGGGCCGGGCCGGCACGGCACGGCCCGTTGCCCAACTCTAATGTTGAACCCAAACTCCTAAACTCAAAACTTCTAATCAATTAGGACTCTCCAACACTACTAGGACTTAATTGAATTAGGCGTTAGAACACTAGAACCCAATGTAACTAGGTGCTGGAAATCTTGGACCCAATGTGTTATGGTGCTGGAACTCTTGGACCCAATATATTCTGGGCATACCCAAGTAAGAACCCAAACTCTACCCAAACTCTACCCACATCCATAATATCTTGGGCCCCTACTCCTGCATCATTCACCAATCCCCTTCACGTGGTCAAGGCAAGAGAACTTGACTCACCAGTGCCCCTTCCTCTAGTCAAGATAAGAGAAGGTGATTCTCTGCTGCCCCCTCCAATGGTCAGTTGATATTTCCCTGCATTTTTCCCATGGTCTTCAAGAGTTAATAACCTCACACTCTTGCTCATCCGATTCAAAGTTCAATAATTTTATTTGCTTGATGTCATTAAAGATCCCAGTAGGGATATCTTCCAATGCCCAATAACTGTTCTTTTCTTCATGTGTGGCACGTGTGGAAAATTATATGAAAATGAAGCAAGTGAAAAGTAAAAAAATCCATAGTCTATTGGAGGTTCAAGGAAAGATGATTGGTGAGAGAAATTTAGTGACCATCAAAACTATAAAAATACTATTACCATTTCATCACATATCACCAAAGTCTCAAGGTTAGGCTTGCGCATCAGCATGTATGGAATTGCTTTCCAATGAACTCTATTGAGCACCAAGTTCAACCTTAAGTATTTCTATTATGCCTCAAACCCATCACTTGGATCGGTCATGACATGGCCGCATATTCACTAGGGCAAAACCTAAAAGAATTTGCAAGGCCTATAATTTTAATACAAATTCAACATTCTAGATAATAATCAACCTCAATTCATAACAAAATAATTCTATCATTAACAAATCATAAAATTTGTCCAATTACAAAATTTATCTATTTGACCGATACTAGTGATTATCTAACTTTTTCTTCTCTACAATAGTAATCCTAAGCTATAGTTGAATACTAAGTATCCTGCAGCTCTAAAAAGAAAAACTGAAGAAGTGGTATAAATTAATAGCACAGTAAGAATCTCCGCACACCTACACTAGCATAAGAATATAAATTTAAAAATAACAAATAATTAATACATAAATAAATGTAAATATCATGAAATTACAAATCAACTATCAAACACCGCTCCAATAAAATGGTCTACATCTACTGTAATTCCTAGCCCATAATGAACCGGATTTGATCTACTTGATAGGCCTGGGAAAAATTGGATCAACTCGAGGCCCATTAGACCCAAGAGCTGCTAGGCCCAAAACTCACCTTGGCCCAATTAGGAATGAGGAATTGAAAAAGAAAAAAAATTGAATCCAACACATGCACAGCATGTGCTAGGGGTTTTGTGAACTTCATGCACGCTGCACATGTTGGAGGAGGAATGGACTCCTGAGTCCTGATGGAAGTCATCTCCTCCGATTCTCCGTGGGAGTCCAGTGCCGAGAAGGAATCTAGCGCCTCACCATGCTCTATTTAAATCCCTCCGGTGTCCCTTTGACCTCCACCATCAAGTTCGAGCCTCAAGGGTTGAACTTTGCCAATGCTTCTTCTTCCCAAGCACAGCCCACAACCGGTGAAAAGGTAATGTGCAAGTCGACCCTGCTGGCATGGGACACGTTATGTTAGTCGCGTGCAGTGGTGGGTTGGGGATCCACTCTTTGTTAGATCGGTGGGAGATCTTCGCCACCAAGCTGGCAATCAGATTTCTTCTGGAGCTGGCGAGTCTTTGGAGCTCCATTATGAGGGCCAAGTATAGGAACTCGGCCAACCTATCAGTCTTTCGAGTGGACCAGCGTAGCTCCTTCATCTGGAGAGAGATTTGCTCCCAGGATCTCTTGATGACCCCAGAGATCATATGGGAGATTGGGGATGGGCGATCCATCGACACTGTAGGGGACAGATGGTTGGCGGACCTGCCGCTATGTAGATGGCCCACCTTGTTCGAGGTCGACTAGCTAGAGGGACGCAGGGTCTATGACCCAAACCCTATCTTCCCGGGCTACTTTCAGGCTCATGGGCCGACCAGGCCACAAGGAGCTAAGCCGGGCCGAATGTATTGATATATGGGCAGGCGACCAAACAATCTCTCCACAGAGAGATTCTGAAGGGGAAACAATCGTAGCTCAAGAAATTTAAGTGAGTCGTATCTTACTATTTAAAATTTTAGTCTTCAGTGAAAACATATGAAAATTAGCACCATAAAATTCATCAATCAATTTGAAACAACATTAAGAACACTACTAAATAGGATGATAGAATTATACCTTGGCTCTCAAGTATTTGAAGGTTAGGGACTTCACATTAATTAGAAAGACCTCATAGAGTTTCATCAATCTCCATGTTTTACCCTGGATTAAAAACTGTTAAGCTTGCATGGTCTAAAATGGACATGTCATGAAGCACACATCCTTATGCCCTTATCTGAGGGGTATTTGAGTGATAAAGAGTTTTGGTGGCATAGATCTCTATCCTATTCAAGCAATCAATAAAGCAGCAAGCTATCTTCAGTATCTTGTGCTCATTTGCAATCTTCGAGCATGGTTCTACAAGAACAGGACAGCTTGAAACTAGTCCACTTAATGAGTTCAAGAAATAACACCTTTGAGGTGCATAGCTGTAAGCCTCCTAAGATCAACAGAATCACCCAACACCAGTGGCCATTAAGGCAGGGCCAACATCAGTTTCTTTAATGACTGGCATGTCAAAGGGCAATTGGGCAGAGTCTCATGATAATCAAACTCACAAGTTGCAACAAGCTCGCAGTCAAGCTCGTGAACATTTCTCTATTCTGTGTACCGCAACCTTCTATCCGAAACACCGTGGTCCATGTGATCTGAGATTGCGAGGCGATAGTTTAATGTATTTGACTCATGTTCACAGATGAGCAGCACTGTAACAATATGTTCCTGAAAGTCCCCAAGGAAATCTTGATTAAAGTATAGAGTAGTGAATTCTCCAACTCTGAAAAGCTCAGGGATTGCTTGCTTCAACTGTATGAAAGGTAACACAAGCTAAGATGTGAACATTACAATGTAACTTCAAATGGGGCTGGTATAACAAATCAACCATTAATTACTGAATTAGGTGATATGTTTCATTGGATAATGATAACATGAAGAAAAATATGAGGGAAAAGGATGAGGGGAAAACATGAAAGGCATTGACTGTTTGACTTTGCTAAAAAAGGAAGAAAGAGAAATATATATATATATATATATATATATATATATATATATATATATGTTATTTGGATTTTGTAGACATAAATTATGTATGAGTGGTATTGGTTCTTTATAAGAGTTCACAATATTTAGACCTAATCTGGAAATTGGTAGTAGTTGCTAGTTACATTCCATCCTTCATTACAGCCAGTAGAGAACAATCAAACAAGGTTCTATATAGCAATTATCCAATGTGATGGCTCCCTAGAGCTACCATTACCGACTTATTTTGACACATCGATCCAGATATTGACTGTATAATTTTTAGAGTAAAATTGGGACTGTTACAACTGGCAACAATAGTTATTAGGCATTGTCATGGGAAATAATAGGAACAACCAGGATATAAGAGTGTATTTAACAAAATCATTGTTTCATAGTGTAATAGTAGTCGTTTGATTGATAGCTTTGTGCATCTATTAAGCATGATAATATGAAACATATATATGAAAAGATTGCATAACAGCCATTATGAATGGCATTTTATATACATTAAAAATATGGAGGGGCGTTAAACCATTGCAAAAGTAATGATAGTATTATAACAGTCATTATTTTCCTTGTGAAAAAAATCCCAAGTTCAAGAACCACAGCTCTAGCAAGAATTAGAGAGTTACAGATTGAGAACCATAGACAAACATGAATTTGAAAAAAGAAAAAATCTAGAAAAAAAGGGCTCACAGTCTTCAAAAAGTCTGGAGTACTGTTAAGTGTTAAGCATAACCTGGTTGATTTTAACACATTTAAGAATCTCACATGGAAAATCTAATGATAGCTTTAATTACTGGCGATAAATCGAGTCATATGTTGATGCAAGTCTAGTGCACTCCAGCTAGCATCACTCAGCTCATCAGCAAATCCAACAGATTCTCATGATCAATAGGTGTCAGATAGGTTGGTTACAAGTAGAGTAGTAAGTTCTCAAATCTAGCAGCATTTACATGTTGACGATGGATGTGGCGAGGGGAATGAACATGGATCATACATGTGCTATATATAAAACTATCTGCATGTCCATATCCATTTTCATTCAGCTAGTATAGATATCTGTACCTATGCATACCCATATTCATCGTAAATGGTCTTGGACACAAGCACTATGTATTTCAAGAAATATTTCTGCATCTTGGATGAATGTACATATAGATACAAATATCAGGCCATTTTGGGATAAAGGAGTATATGTGATTCTATCATACTAGACCCATTTGTGAGCCCTGTAAAATTTTCATGTGATGTATGAATTCTTTTAGAATTTTAGCAAAAAATTAGAATCATTTTCCACGAACAATCGAATGCATGTAATCACTTTCATCATCATTGTCATCATAGAATCATCATCATTATCCAAGCCTTTTCCTATCAAATACATTCAGCAGCAAAGCATGACTCTATGTTGCGAAGGCTCAATGGAAGAATTGACCAGATTTTAACATCAACCTTCAGCCTAATGCCAACTCTCTAAATCTGGTATAACAATATTGGCTAATGTAAAATTAGGCATGAGATAGGCCTGCAATGAAACCTATATGGCCAGTTGGCAGGTAAAAACATATCCCTTATTTTTTGCAATTTAAGCTTATGCAATCAAGGTTTAACCCTCTAAAATTCCCCTTGAGTTGTAAATAGATTAGATGAACCTAATGAAACATTAATAGCTTTATTTTATGGATTGGAAAGTCAATTGATGAGAAAGTCATAACTAGAAGATGGTAACAAGGTGTTCATGGTGGCAATAATGAGGGTTAACATGTGGTTAGCTAGAGGGGTATATTTTGGGAGTCTTGATTTGTAGGGTGTGTAGGAATCTATGTTTAGGTGTTAAATATTTTTTAGGGCTCAAACCTGTCAAATATGTTAAGATTATTTAGCCTAATGCAACTTCAAATCCTCCACTGTCTAACCTAAAATTGCCTACAGGACTCCATCTAATCGAAAAGGATAAAGTAACAAGGGTCTTACACAATATCATATATTCAGTGAGACCTTGTCAAGTTCAAAGAATTTGACCACCAAATTGACCATTCTAAGCATTCATTTTCAAATGGGCTTTCAATAACCAAAAAAGTTGCTATCAAATTATCCTTAAAGGCCACCTTAATCACTTATTGAGTCACTGGATATTTCAATAGAATAACAATCCCTTTGACAACAATCATGGCTTCCCCAGGTTCCACTGTTCAATCTTGGTCCCTTGCTAGTGGAATTTCAACCTTGATCAAGAAAGGCACAACTAGGTAGATAATCATGAAATGTTGAATTGGTTCATCCAACCTAAGCAGACAGTAGGAAATGAGAGCAACTATTAATCAATACACTCAAATTCACACCCATAACTAAAGAGAATGATCTAATGCAAGAGAACTGAAACTACATTCTGAATCCAAAATTGAACCCAGTTAAACTTAATCTAAAACCATAGCCTTTTTAAAACCAGTTTATTAACAAACTAATCTTATACCTACCTAATAAATCTGAATTTAGTAATTTCAACATATACTACCTTATTAATTCAGTCCTAATTAACTTATTTAATCGAATGCAATTAGTGCTCCACCCAATTAACTCCCTAAATTTGCCTTTTAAACCATAACCCACTCAGTCCTTTTTAACATATATAAGCCCAATGAGTGAAGAATCAATTAGTGTAAATAAGTATTGTTGCTGGTGGTCCAAACCGAGAACGATTGGCACAGCGGTGTGAACGGGGTTCCGTCTGAGTCGCCTTGGTTGGTGTTGATTACGCTCCACTTTCCACCAGAAAACCTGCAAGCAAGCCTCGCACCACCACTGGGGTAGTGGGGGCCCTCCGACGATCAAGTCAGAGGAGATTGGAGGAGAAGGAGAGATAATTGCAGGTAGTAGGAGAATGCACTGGAAGTTCTTGCTTACCTCCCCCCTTCTTCCCCCAGCCGCATATATACCAGGCTGGGGGGTCCTTCTGGGGGGTTGATCATCGTGTGGCACGATGGAGTTGCCACTGACATGGCCGTTACTGGGCGTCGTGGGGTAGCGCTGGGTACGGCCATGACAGGGCGTAGTGGAGCTCCGCTTTATACGGCTGTTACAGGAGATCGTGGAGCAGCGCCGGATACGACCGTTGTAGGGAGTAGTGGAGCAGAGGGTCGCGGCGTGCTTCAGGGGAACAGCCTGTCGTTGTCGAGAGATTGCCGACTCGGGGTCGGATTGCTGGATCCAGGGGGCAGCCGACTCGGGGTCGGGCTGCGAGGCCGAAGATATCCGACTCGGGGTCGGGTTACTGGATCAAGGGGCAGCCGACTCGGGGTCGGGCTGCGAGGCCGAAGATATCCGACTCGGGGTCGGGTTACTGGATCAAGGGGCAGCCGACTCGGGGTCGGGCTGCGAGGCCGAAGATATCCGACTCGGGGTCGGGTTACTGGATCAAGGGGCAGCTGTAATCTTCTAGGGCGCGCGTGCCGGTCACGTGGGGCATGGTGGCTGAGTTCCCCCGTAACAGTAGCTCCCCACTTCCGAGCCTGGAGCCAGAAGGGGAACGGGTGAAGGAAGTGATGCTTCGAGATTGTCGCCATCCCTCGGAGAGGCGCGCGCGCTTCGAGCTCCCCGCCTTCTTTATGGCGTATGGCGGTTGTTGCTGACCTGGCAGTCTGAGGATTTCGGCGGACATCCTTCCTTAATGGCGTCGATTCGCCTTTGGGGCGCGAGCGACCCTTCGGCAGCCAGGCGTCCTCTGGCGTCACCGAGGCGTCACCCACCTTTCCGCCTATTTAACCGGGGGTCCTCCTCCGTCCGCCTTTCTCTTTACAGACATCTTCGAGTTTCTCCTTGGCGCTGCCGTCATCGCCGTCGGACTGTTCGCTTGCTCCTCCTTTGACGCTCTCGGAGCCGTTCTTCCTTCTTTTCCGGTGAGTTGCTCCATTCTTTAATTTAGGGCTCTCCATACTCTCTTTTTGTATTAGTGTACTCCAGTCGTTCCGGTCTTTTCCCCCTTCTCGACCCTGTCCTGACCGTAGATTCACTGGCCATTAGGGATGGGCGAAGTGAGAGCAGACCGCATTAAGTCGGAGTTGGCCGCCGAAGACCTAGATAGGTTCGTGGCTCGATACCATCTTCCCGAGGCCTGCAATGTTACGCTCCCGGGGCCTGAGGAGAGGATGTCCCACCCTCCTCCGGGGAAGGTTGCCATCAATGAGGGCATTCTTCAGGCCGGGTTCCGCTTTCCCCCCTCGGACTTAGTCGTTCAGGTGCTTCGGGGTTTAAGAGTGGCGCCGACGCAGCTGGTGCCGAACTCATGGCGCGCCCTGACAGCCTTTCAGGTTCTCTGCCGCATGCACGAGGTTCCCGCCACCCTGAATGTCTTTTGGGAATGCTACGGCCTGAGTGGCCACCCCCAGGATAAAGGGTGGTGGTGCTTTGCGGCGCGGCGAGGGTGCGGCCTCGTCAAGGAGGCTCCCACCTCCATTCACGGCTGGAAGGAGCGCTTCTTTTTCGTTGACGCAGATCCCTCTTGGGGAATCAGGGCAACCTAGGAGACGCCGATGAAGTCCCAGATTGGCCTATCGAGGTTGTCGAGGGAGGAATCCGACGGCGTCGCCGTCTTGAAGGAGTTGGTTGCCGAGGGTCGGCTCCCCCCGGTGTGTCGCCTTATTTCCGAGGATACCTTGGTGAACGTCGGTCTGAGCTCGGTCCCCACTGACCGTGAGCCCGCCACCATTTCTTTTTTAGCTCTTTTCCCCTCTTTCGTTTCGTTCTTTCCTTCAGTTTCTCAACCTCCGACCACCTCGTCCTTTTTGCAGAGATCGACGACGTCATGCGGTCGGACAAGGCAACGGCTGTTGGTAGGACGTCCCTACTGGAAGCAGTCCGGAGGAAGAAACGAGCTCCTCCGAGCGGGGCTCCACCGGCGAAGAAGTCCCGCCGGCAGGCGACTCCGACGCCGACAGGCGGGTCCGGACCCACCGATCAGGGGGACGCCGCGGGCGCGGACCGGGAGTTGACGCTGTATCAGCCCTCCGATGCCGAGACTACCGTTTCTCCAGAGGCATCACCCGGGCGCGCCCAAGATGGACGGGTCGGACGTGATCGGTCCCCAGCCCAGCCTTCGACTCGGTCGGCTCCGGATGATACGAGGAGGGACGCGCCGAGGCCCCGGCCGAGCGGGACCCTGTCAATTCCAGGGGCGGTCCCCGCCCCGAGCGTGGTCAGCATGACTCTTCCCCAAGCGATGGGTAAGGGTAAGGCTGCGGAACCACCGTCCGACTCCGGGGAGAAGTCGGGGTCGGCCTTCACTTTCGCTGGCGCCCGAAACCTCATCGAGACGGTACTGCTGGAGAAGGACCGCAGGCAGGTCCGGGAGATGAGGGTCCCTGACGTTGGGGCTGCCAGCTGCGTCTGTCTCATGTCGGTGAGTGTTCTTTCGGTCGCTTTCATCATTTATAGGCTCTGTTGATCCCCGCCTGACACCCTCGTTTTTCCTATCTCTTAGCTCGCCCAGTACATGATCTGCCTGGAGGAGTGCTACGAGGAACAGGCGAGGCTTCTGGCGAGGGCCGAGAGCCAACTAAAGGCAATAGAAGAGGGAGGTCAGGCTGCGGCGGGGAGGACGACCAGGGACCTCGAGACGAGGCTCCAGGTGGCCGAAGAGCGGGCACTCGGCTTCGCCACCCTCGAGAAGCAACTGTTGGAGGCTCGGGAGCAACTCAAGGTTGCCTCAGGTCTCGAGGGCGAGATCAAGAAGGCGGAGGAGCGGGCCGAGAAGCAGTCCCGGAAGGCTGCCGACTACCGGGAGAGGTGGGAGAAGGCCCAGCGGTCAGCCGACAACGCCCGCAACCGAACCCGGTCTCTTGAAGCCAAGCTGGGCGAATTGGAGTCGGCCTTGGAGAAGTTCCGCGCGAGCGACCAGGAGCTTCATTCGCGCCTGGAGGAGGCTGAGGCTGCTCGCATTGCTGCCGAGGCGAAGCACAAGGAGGCTCAGGCTGATCTGCTGAGGGTCTCCTCCGAGGCGGATGACCGGATTGTGGCGAAGGTCTTGGAGGCGAAGGCTCAGATTATGGAGCGGGCAGAGGCGACGCTGGCCGAGAAGAGTGCGGAGATCGGGCGTCAGGCGGTACAGGCTTATCGTCAGTCCGCCGAGTTCACCCGTGATATGTCGGAGGCGGTACAGGCCTATCGTCAGTCCGACGAGTTCGTCCGTGATATGTCGGACGCGGGGTCCGACTCCTTTGTCTTAGGCTTCGAGGAAGGCCTGGCAAGGGTGTCGGCTAAGTACCCCGAAATTGACCTGAGTGGGATCTCCCTTCTCGACTCCCCTCCGGCGCCATTGCCTGCTGCTTCTCCAACCGTCTCCCTACCCCCTACGGACGTGCCCGACGTTCTCGACCCGGGGGTTCCTCCAAGCTGACCTTCTGTATTTTGTTCTTTTCTTTGTGTGTTGGCGTTTTGCCAAGTTGTGTGAGTCTCAGCCCTGAAACAATGAAAGTTAATGCAACTAGAGTTTCTTCATTTCACTTTCGTCCTTCTTCTTTTTAACTCTTGGTAGCGTCTCGCTGACTCCCGACTCTTGAAATTCTTCCGAGGGTAAGCCAGGCATCCGAGGGTCAGGCCTCAGGAAATTCTTCCGGCGCTAAGCCAGGCATCCGAGGGTCAGGCCTCAGGAAATTCTTCCGGCGCTAAGCCAGGCATCCGAGGGTCAGGCCTCAGGAAATTCTTCCGGCGCTAAGCCAGGCATCCGAGGGTTAGGCCTCAGGAAATTTCGCTCGTTGGTCGACCAAGGCTGGCGCAAGCCGAGGCGATCGGTCGGGGCTTCAGGCTAGTCTGCTCCCGGGATGATCATCGGGTTAGCCTGGCATCCAAGGGCCGAGCCTCGGGAGATTCCGCTCGTTGGTCGGCCAAGGCTGGCGCAAGCCGAGGCGACCGGTCGGGGCTTCAGGCTAGTCTGCTCCCGGGATGATCATCGGGTTAGCCTGGCATCCAAGGGCCGAGCCTCGGAAAATTCCGCTCGTTGGTCGGCCAAGGCTGGCGCAAGCCGAGGCGACCGGTCGGGGCTTCAGGCTAGTCTGCTCCCGGGATGATCATCGGGTTAGCCTGGCATCCAAGGGCCGAGCCTCGAAAAATTCCGCTCGTTGGTCGGCCAAGGCTGGCGCAAGCCGAGGCGACCGGTCGGGGCTTCAGGCTAGTCTGCTCCCGGGATGATCATCGGGTTAGCCTGGCATCTAAGGGCCGAGCCTCGGAAAATTCCGCTCGTTGGTTGGCCAAGGCTGGGCAAGCCGAGGCGACCGGTCGGGGCTTCAGGCTAGTCTGCTCCCGGGATGATCATCGGGTTAGCCTGGCATCCGAGGGCCGAGCCTCGGGAAATTCCGCTCGTTGGTCGGCCAAGGCTGGCGCAAGCCGAGGCGACCGGTCGGGGCTTCAGGCTAGTCTGCTCCCGGGATGATCATCGGGTTAGCCTGGCATCCGAGGGCCGAGCCTCGGGAAATTCCGCTCGCTGGTCGTGCGCCTGTCGCTTGCCGCCCGACGGAATTTCTCCATGGCCAGCTGCGATTGTATTTCTCCTCCTCTCCAAGCGTCGCCTGGGGAACACCAGATGGGCATTAAGTGCTAATTAAGGGGTTATCTGGGAAATCGGATCGCCAGTTGCTGCTTGCGAGGAGTGTCAGTTAAGCGACCGCGATACGCGCGTTCTTCGAGGCGGATGCGGCCTGGGGCGCGAGCGGAGATACGTGGACCTAGGGGTACAGGCCACCCGGAGTGTCCTGCACAAAAAATGCGATTAAGGAGAATGACGCTTAGGAAATCGCGGAAAGATACGCCTTGAGAGCCGGATCGGCTCCGGATTCAATGCGCCCGCATTTATTGGAGCCACCCGTATCGGAACGACCGGGGGGCTGCAGTTTGGCTATAAATATAGGTGCAGGTGCGACGGAGCCTGCCAAGCCGGAGCTGTTCAGGTTGCCATGGATCGTGGGCCTCCTCTCCGGCGCATGGTTGAGAGACCCCTGCCGAAGGAACGGGAGGCGCGCCCTTCGCGACTTCCGCCAACTAGCCGTTTCATCTGGGATCAACAAGGAGGTTCTCCCCGGCGGAACTCCGCTCTAGGCGTTTCATCCGGGATCACGTCTCCCCTCCTTGCAGTTCGGCCTTCCGATTGAGCTCCGCGCCAGGTGCTTGATCCGGGACCGCGCCTCCATATGCTCTTCCCCCTTGTATTCCTTCTCTCCCCTAACAATGGGGAGGACCGGAATATCCCTTGGAGGTGGCGTTCCCCTGGAGGCAGCGGGAGCTTCGTCTGCGGCGGCTCCTCGTCCTCTTCGTGGGGCGTGGATGGCGCCTCCGGTTGGAGGCAGTGTGGACTTCTCCTTCGTCCACTTCTTCTTCATCCGCGCCGGCTCTTCGTCTCTTTCGTGAGACGCCGATGGCGCCTCCGGTTGGAAGCACCCACTTCCGGCGGGATTGCAACCGCTTCAGATGGAGGTTTCGGGATCCCAGATCTTCAGCTCCTCGGAGTCTCCACCTCTTCTTTACTTTCTTTACACCCTAATTCCCCTCTGGGAATTCCTTGTAATCACACGAGCACGCCGTTGTAACCAGAAATTATTGAAATGCAAAGTGTTATACATTTTTGAACTGTCTTTCTGGCATCGTCGTTCTACTGGTAATACATCCGCAGGTTAGCGGAATTCCAGCTCCTTAGAATTTCTCGACCATCTAGGGCCTCCAACTGGTAGGAGCCAGGTCGGTTTACCCAGCGAACCTTATACGGGCCTTCCCAATTTGGCGCTAGCTTCCCACCTTCCGCAGGTTGAGATGCTTTAGCTCGCCTTAGCACCAGATTTCCGATTCTGAAAAGCTTCGGTCGGACCTTGGAGTTGTAATATCGGGCCACCCTCCGCTGATACATCGCCATCCGAACCTGCGCCATTTCCCTCGCTTCTTCCAAGAGATCCAGGTTCCCTCGGAGTTGCTCCGAATTGGCCTCGGGTCGGTGCGCGACCACCCGGGGTGAGGAGAGTCCGAGCTCCACGGGGACAACGGCTTCCGTGCCATAGGTTAGGCTGAAAGGCGTCTCCCCGGTAGGGGTCCGATGCGTGGTCCGATACACCCAAAGGACATTCTCGAGTTCTTCGACCCAAGCTTGCCCCGTCCGACCGATTCGCGCTTTGATTCCTTGGAGGATTGTCCGATTTGTGACCTCGGCCTCGCCGTTGGTTTGGGGATGCGACACAGATGTGAACCGATGCTCGATCCCGAACTCCTCGCAGAAGTCACGGAAATGCTTGTTGTCGAACTGTCGGCCATTATCCGAGATGAGGACCCGAGGTACCCCAAATCGGACAATGATGTTCTTCTTCACGAACTTCCGGACTTGCACCTCCGTGATAGTGGCCAGCGGCTCTGCCTCCACCCACTTGGTGAAGTAGTCGATTGCAACAATCAAAAATTTCCGCTGAGCTGAAGCGACGGAGAATGGTCCGAGGATATCCATTCCCCACTGGGCGAAGGGCCAGGGTGCAGTGATTGGTGCCAAGGGGACAGAAGGGACTCTCTGGACGTTGGCGTAGCGCTGGCAGGCGTCGCATTTCCGTACATGATCCTTTGAGTCCTCCAACAAGGTAGGCCAATAATAGCCTTGCCTCATGATCTTGTGCGCCAAGGACCTAGCCCCCAAGTGGGATCCGCAAACGCCTTCGTGGACTTCGCCGAGGACGTAGGCCGCTTCCAAGGGGCGGAGGCACTTTAAAAGGGGGGCGGTGAACGAGGTCCGATACAGCCTCCCTTCATTGAGTACGTAGTGGGCGGACTTCATAACAAGTCGCCGAGCTTGATCTTCGTCTTCAGGGAGGATCCCTTCGGCGAGGTAGGCGACAAGCGGGTCCATCCAAGACGGCTCCGGGTCAATCGCCATCACCGCTCCAGCCTCGCCGATGCTCGGGGCATCCAGGGTCTCCAGGTAGATCGCCCTCGACAAGTTGTGCGCGTCTGCGCTCACTAAGCGGGACAGCCTGTCGGCCCTGGCATTTTCACTTCTTGGGATCTGCTGGATGTCGACACTGCCGAGGTCGGAAATGAGTGCTTGCACCTTCCAGACGTAATTCTGCATGGTCGGGTTCCGGGCTTCGAACTCCCCACGGACCTGCCCGACCGCCAGCTGAGAGTCGGTGAAGACCTTCAGGCGCCGGATGCCGAGCTCCTTGGTGAGTTTGAGTCCCGTGACTAGGGCCTCGTACTCCGCCTCGTTGTTGGTCACTGAAAATCCGAACCTCAAGGCATACTCGGCTATCACTCCATCAGGGCTGGTGAGGACCAGCCCGGCCCCTCCACCTTCGGGGTTCGACGACCCATCGATGTGAAGCGTCCAAATCGGGAGGTCGAGGCTGGGTGTTTCCGGCGACTTAGGTTCCGCCTCCTGCACCGTGCACTCAGCGAGGAAATCCGCGAGCGCCTGGGCCTTGATAGCGGGTCGGGGCTGGTAGCGGATGTCGAACTCACCAAGTTCTACTGCCCACTTCACCAGCCGTCCTGCATTCTCAGGATTGCTGAGGATCTGCCGCAGCGGTTGATCGGTCAAGAGGGTGACAGAATGGGCCTGGAAATAGGGGCGAAGCCTCCTGGTCGCGGTCAGCAGCGCGAAGGCGATCTTTTCAGCCTTCGTATACCGCGTCTCGGCATCCCGTAAGACCCGGCTGATGTAGTACACAGGCTTCTGGAACTTTGCCTCTTCCCGAACCAGTACCGCACTGACTGCGGTTGGGGAGACTGCCAGATAAAGGTAGAGCATCTCCCCTTCTTGCGGCTTGGACAGCAGGGGAGGAGACGCCAAGTATTCCTTGAGCTGGTCGAATGCTGCTTGACATTCGGCCGTCCAGAGGAAGTCTTTCGGGCGTTTCAACACCTTGAAGAAAGGTTGGCAGCGTTCGGCCGACTTTGCCACAAATCGTCCGAGCGCGGCGACCCTCCCAGCGAGCTCCTGAACCTCCTTCACTTTGGTCGGAGGGGACATATCTTGGATGGCCTTGATTTTGTCAGGGTTGGCTTCGATCCCCCGCTGGTTGACAATGAAACCGAGGAACCTCCCGGCCGAAGCGCCAAAGGCGCACTTCGCTGGGTTCAGCTTCATGCGAAACTTCCGCAGGGTGGCGAAAGTCTCCTCCAGATCCGCGATGTGCTGGTCTGCATGGCGGCTCTTCACCAGCATATCGTCCACGTACACCTCCATGTTCCGGCCGATTTGCTCTTTGAAGATTTTGTTGACGAGGCACTGGTAAGTGACGCCAGCATTCTTCAGACCGAAGGGCATTACCTTGTAACAGTACAGCCCCCGGTCTGTTATAAAGGCAGTTTTCTCCTCGTCCTGTGGAGCCATCATTATCTGGTTGTAGCCGGAGAAGGCGTCCATGAAAGACAGCAGCTGATATCCGGAAGTCGCGTCGACCAGTTGGTCTATCCGCGGAAGCGGAAAGCTATCCTTGGGGCATGCCTTGTTCAGGTCGGTGTAGTCGACGCACATCCTCCACTTTCCGCTCGCCTTCCGGACAAGTACGACATTTGCCAGCCATTCGCGGTAGCTGACCTCCCTTATGAATCCTGCCTCCAAGAGCTTGTCTACCTCCTGGTCGACCACTCGGATCCGATCCGGGGCACAGTGTCTCTTCTTCTGCTTTACTGGTCGGTGGGTTGGGTCGACGTTGAGGGCGTGAGAAATGACCTCCGGGTCGATCCCAGGTACATCGGCCGCCGACCAGGCAAATACATCGGCGTTGGCTCGGAGGAATTCCACCAACCGAGCCCGAGCTCCCGGGTCGAGATTGGTGCCGACCCGGACCGTCCGGTCCGGGCGACCTTCCTCGAGGGGAACTTCGATCACACCTTCGGCCGGCTCCCCGTGCCGCAAGGCCACCTCGTCTCTGGCGTCGAGGGACTCGACGCTTAAGGCTTCTACGGGCTTCTTCCCTTTGAGAGTTGCTAGGAAACATTGCCTTGCGGTCGGTTGGTCACCTCGGACCTCTCCAATCCCGGCCGCCGTGGGGAACCGCATGAGCAAGTGGTACGTAGAGACCACCGCGCGAAGGGCGTTCAGTCCGGGTCGTCCGAGGATAGCGTTGTAGGCCGAGGGAACACGGACGACCAAGAACCCGAGCCGCATCGTGGCTTCTGCGGGTGCAACGCCCGCAGTCACAGGCAGCTCAACGACACCTTCGGCCGAGATAGCGTCACCAGTGAATCCTATGAGGGGGGTGGATGTTTTGTGCAACAATTGTCTGGACAAGCTCATCTTTTGGAAGGCCTCGTAAAACAAAATATCAGCTGAGCTTCCACTATCCACAAGAACACGCCTTACATCATAGTTTGCCATAGTGAGGGAGATCACCATGGCGTCATCGTGGGGGGTCTGAACCCCCTTTACATCTTCATCACAAAAAGTGATTACATTACCGACCTTCTGCCTCTTTGCGACGGCTGCCCCTGATGCTTCAGTCGAGCCCCCCGCGTTCCTCTCGGGCCGGGGGCAGCCCCCAGTGATAGTATGGATCACGCCCGCGACGGGTCGATTCTGCTCCCGAGGCTCCGGAGGGGCCGGGTCGGCCGGACGCGAGTCTGCGGGGGGACGTCGGTCGTTCACATATCAACCGAGACGCCCTCGGCGGATGAGAGCCTCGATCTCGTCCCGAAGCTGGAAGCAGTCTTCGGTGTCGTGGCCGTGGTCCCGGTGGTACTCACAGTACGCCCGAGAGGGCCTCCTCCCAGGGATCTTCTTCATCTGTCTCGGGACCGGGAGGTCCTCCCGCCCCTTGATTTCCATGAGGATCTGGGCCCAGGGAGTCAGGAGAGGAGTGTACCGGTTGAAACGTCGGGGCGGAGAACGAGGGCGTGGGGCGCCGTGGTTCCTCGCCGGCGACAGGCTTCTGCGCCGACGTTGAGGCGTCGGGCTCCTCCCCTGGCGTGCCTCTTTTCGCCTTTTCTTCCCGAGCTTTGGAGGGATCTCGGCGGCCTCCTTGCTCCGGTGGGCGGCCGCCTCCTCGGCGTCCGCATACTGGTTCGCCCGGGACAACAGCTCCGGGAAGCTCCGCGGCAGGCGTTTGTCCAGGGAGAAGGTGAGTCTGCCCTTTCGGAAGCCACGCTTCAGGGCTGAAAGAGCCACCTCCTGGCTCAGGTTCCGGACTTCCAGCGTAGCCTTGTTGAAGCGGGTAAGATAATCCCGCAAGCTTTCTCCCTCGTTTTGCCGGACATCAAGGAGGGAGTCGGAGACCAGTCGCCGCCGGCTACTGACGGCGAAATGGGTGATGAAGAGGCGAGTAAACTGGTCGAAGGACTGGATCGAGTTAGCCTCCAAGCCGGCGAACCACGCCCTTGCCGGGCCACGGAGGGTCGCTGGGAAGGCCTTGCAGAGGAGAGGATCTGATGCTCCGTGGAGGAGCATAAGAGTCCTGAAACTCTCGACGTGATCTCGCGGGTCCGCCGCCCCATCATAGGGCTCGATCGCCGGCATTTTAAACCCCGGCGGATTCGGGGTCCGCAGGATGCTCGAGGCAAGCGCCGGCTGGGAGGAGATCTCCAAGTCGGCGAAGGGATCTTTGGAGTGGCCCTTCAGGACCTGGAGTTGTCGGTGGAGATCGTCCACCCGCCGGTCCAGAGAGCGCGACCGATGGGTGGGAGACAAGGAGCACCGAGAGGGGGATCGACTGGAGCGCGGGTTCCTTGAGGACTGGGGGGTCTGGGAACGCGCCCGGGCCCGCCTCTCGTACCCCGCGCAGCTCCGATGGGAAGGTCCCGGCAGAATGGACCGTGCTCGAGAATCTTCCTCGCGCCGGCGCTCCTCCCCATGGGAGAGGAAGGAGCGCGGGTTAAGGAGGACAGGTGAGCGCTCAGGGAGCAGCGGCTCCTGGGCCCGCTGCGGCGCCCGAGACATCACACCCTGCAGGTTCTGCACCGCCTCCGCGAGGGTGCGAACCTGCTGGGCTAACTGGTCGAACTGAGCGGCTTCGACCATCTGAATGGGGGGTGGAACGGTGGAGTGTTGCTGAGAATGTGTTGGAGACGTAGCGGCCTCCCGGCCGGAGGCGCGAGAAGCCCCGCGACCGGAGGCATTGGAAGCTCCACGACCACCTCGCCGTGCCATTACGATCGCTCTGAGATTCGGCCCTCCTTCTAGCGCCAACTGTTGCTGGTGGTCCAAACCGAGAACGATTGGCATAGCGGTGTGAACGGGGTTCCGTCTGAGTCGCCTTGGTTGGTGTTGATTACGCTCCACTTTCCACCAGAAAACCTGCAAGCAAGCCTCGCACCACCACTGGGGTAGTGGGGGCCCTCCGACGATCAAGTCAGAGGAGATTGGAGGAGAAGGAGAGATAATTGCAGGTAGTAGGAGAATGCACTGGAAGTTCTTGCTTACCTCCCCCCTTCTCCCCCCAGCCGCATATATACCAGGCTGGGGGGTCCTTCTGGGGGGTTGATCATCGTGTGGCACGATGGAGTTGCCACTGACATGGCCGTTACTGGGCGTCGTGGGGTAGCGCTGGGTACGGCCATGACAGGGCGTAGTGGAGCTCCGCTTTGTACGGCTGTTACAGGAGATCATGGAGCAGCGCCGGATACGACCGTTGTAGGGAGTAGTGGAGCAGAGGGTCGCGGCGTGCTTCAGGGGAACAGCCTGTCGTTGTCGAGAGATTGCCGACTCGGGGTCGGATTGCTGGATCCAGGGGGCAGCCGACTCGGGGTCGGGCTGCGAGGCCGAAGATATCCGACTCGGGGTCGGGTTACTGGATCAAGGGGCAGCCGACTCGGGGTCGGGCTGCGAGGCCGAAGATATCCGACTCGGGGTCGGGTTACTGGATCAAGGGGCAGCCGACTCGGGGTCGGGCTGCGAGGCCGAAGATATCCGACTCGGGGTCGGGTTACTGGATCAAGGGGCAGCTGTAATCTTCTAGGGCGCGCGTGCCGGTCACGTGGGGCATGGTGGCTGAGTTCCCCCGTAACAAGTATAATAAAACTTAAAGAGCCAACCTACATTTGAATACCCAAGAAGCGGAGTCAAATCTCGACTGTTATAAAGCAAACTTAGGGATTTGGACTCCATCCAGGAATTGACTCTAATTTCTTATTATTTCTGAACAATGCTTTAGCTTCCCTATCTTATATTGAGGAATGAAAAAGAACCTCCCATTAACTCCCAAATAATACTTCTACTTCTTTTCCTATTTCTATCTCATCCCTCATCTTGAAATGCACTTTTAACATATCCCACCTTCATCAACGCCATTATAGCTGTCAACCAGGTAGCACGCTTTCAGTCCAGAGCAACAACAAATAGTTTTAGAATGCTACCTCCATTGATTCTTAAACAGTTAATCTAATTCAGGTTGGAATTAAATTCTTAGTGTCCTCATATACCTAATTTCTTTTCAGTAAGGTCAAACATCACATTGTTAAAGGGAAGGGTTAAACTTTACATCATTTTCTGCATTTAATTGTCTTCAAATTTGGTTAAGAAAAAGCTTATCCGTAGACAACAATAGCGGAACACTGCTAACCACGGCCTCATATACTTCTCATTTTTTTTAATAATCTGTTGTTTAACTGTTGTCTCCTTTTTGCAACTATGAATTGTTTCTAAGACGCTGTTAAACCTGAAAAAGGTCAAGGGCTGTGCAGTTCTCAGCCATAATTAGCCATAAAAATGTCACATTATAGATCAGGTGGTAAAAATGTAAAATTCTTGCGAAGGGTGCACATGAACAATTTTTCAGGCCACCTTGCATAAGGAGACTGGTGCACAACTCATACGATTTGTTGAATAAACATGAGTTAATGATTAAATTGCCAAACCATAATTTATGTCTTCAATGAACTTTTTATGTGCGATTAATGGGTGCTAGAAAACGAGAAGGTATTTACAAAGAAAACCCAATCATTAAGAGCAGCTACTATGTCTTATCCCGAGCTGCATGTCGGGATCCGGCTATGGACGCCCATGTGCCATCCTCGGGGGCCAGACTGATCTGCCTCCTCTTAGCTAGGGCAAGGACGAGGGATGCCCTAGCCGACTGCCTCCTCTTAGCTAAGGCAAGGACGACTTTTAGACGACTGCCTCCTCTTAGCTAGGGCAAGGACGAGGGATGCCACGACTCTCAAATGCATCTTGGAGGATTATTGCGAGGCTTCGAGTTAGAAGGTGACCCTCCTCAAGTTAAGCATTTGCTTCAGTCCAAAGACCAAGTTGTGGGTGAAGCAAACCATCAGGGAGCTCCTTTGCATGAGGGAGCAGGAGGGGCTTTGGGTTTGCCTGGGCATCCCCATCACCAGGAGGAGGCTGCAAATGACGGAGTGTCTAGGTATGGTGCAACGCTCTAGGAGCGGCTAAAAGCTTGGAGAGCAGTGTCATTATCTATGATGAGTAGGCCGACTCTTGTGAGGTCGGTCCTCAGTTCTATGCATGTCCACCTTATGTCAACATAATTATCCTAAAGACGGTGCTGATAAGAATTAAACAGATGTTTCGGAGCTTTTTGTGGGGCTTATATGGTGGCGGATATGGAGTGTACCTACTAGCCTAGGGCACTGTTTGCCGGCCAGTTCAGGATAGGGGCTAGATGTCCATTCTCTGCTTATGAGGAGAGAAGCACTGGTCGCCGGACATGCTGCAAGATTGGACTTCGAGCCTTAGTGCCTATGGAGTCAGATGATGATAGCCCGATATTGCCCGAGAACACTAGATAGCTGATTGGAGATGGGAGCAGTGTGGATGTTATGCAGGACCCTAGGATGGACACTATTCTAGTGGGGCTTTGGCCGACCATGGTTAATGTCGAGGCTACGAGTAGCTTGATGGTCGGTGATCTCCTCCAACCTGATGGGGCAAGGTGGACTCTAGCCGAATTGGTCATCATTTTGGAGAGCACCTTGCAGAGAGAGTGCACTCGTTGGCCGTTCCTAGGTATATTGGCCTAGATGTGAGGGTCTGAAGTATCTTATGTAGCCTAAAAGTTAGAGTGAAGGACATCTACAACCTTCTCCAGAGTGGGCTGAGTAAGAGGTAGGACTAGCCTGGATTTAGAGGTTTGGCCTCCACCCAAAAGTTGTCTTGTTCCTTTGGAAGGTGACTTAGGGTCGTCTACTAACGATGACTGTTCTGAGTAGGTGCGGGCTGAGCATCCTGTCGATTTGTCGCGGGTGCGAGGTGGAAAAGACCGTAGATCACGTCCTACTCCAGTGTGATCATGTTGTAAGGGTGTGGAGGCTTACCGATATTCTATCGGATGCCCTATGCTAGGCCGGCTATTTCACCCAGGCACTTAGGAGGTAGGTTAGCTCTCCTCAAATTTGGTATGTAGCCATCAGGACAACTTATACCGCTTACCATATTTGGATGGCGAAGAACACTTAGATTTTTGGAAAGAGTAGTCCCATACAAAGGCTGGTCATGGAGAGAGCCGCGTGCAGACTGTGAAGATCACCCATTCAGGTTCATTGAGCGGGTTACTGATAGCTTGGGGCACTTTAGACTCTACCTCTGCGCTTATAGCGTCTCGAACGGTGTATATTACCTAGAAGCGCCTACCCTTGAGATTTTTCAAGGTCGACTTTAATGGATGTGTTTTAGATCGTGGAAGAAAGAGAGGTGCAGATTTAATGGTCAGAGGCTTGGACTCTAGAGTGGTAGCTACTGGGGAGAGCTTTATCTTTGACATATCAGCCCTAGAACGGAGCTAAGAGCAGCTTGGATTGGTTTGTATCATGCTCGGCGTATGCTGTAGGCCAATGCCATCCTTCTCGAAGATGACTCGACTATAATAATTGGCTAGATCAAAAGGCGCACTGGTGACGCTGAAAGCCGCCACCCCCTGCTCTAAGACATTTGGGATATCGCTAGTGGTAACATTACCTTCTGAGCAAAGCACATATATAGGGAAGCTAATAGAGTTGCGAACTGGATGACTTCTTTTGTGGCTAATTATACCGAAGGGCATTTATGGATTGGTGAGGCGGAGCTATCTAGGGCGCTATATTTTGACTTTTTGTTGTATTCATACTAGACTTGTATGAGTCCTCCGGTGTTGAAAAAAAAAAAAAAGGCAATGAGGATAAAACTGATGCATGCCATGTACAACATTCACAACAAATACATATGTGTTTCGATAGAATTACAACAGAAAAAACTAAAGAGATATTCAAAGAGAAAATAAGAAAAAGAAAACTTGTACATGGATAGATAATATCGAAGTTTTAATATAATACAATAATCACGTGGCTTATGAGATACATGACATGACCGGCAGCCACTCAGCATGATGTCAAAGCGTAAAGGTGCATCTCCTTGCCCAACAGCGCCGCCAATAATCTTCACCCAGCAACAACTACTAGAAATAAGGAACAAATGGAACCACTGTACCTACGAAATAGCCTCTGGAAGATTTCAACGACCAAGCTCCGGGTAATGTCACAAGAATGAAATAAGATTCTATTAAGAGGTTAACAGACAGCATTATGTGACTTCACAGCTAATCTAGCCTGTAGGACTTCAGACATCATTCTTGAAGACATCCAAGAGTCAGATTGCTACATGGAACTTATACGCCAGATGATGGCCCAGCTCCCATCCAATGCCTTGTACTTCGATATGCAATGCTCTATAGTACTGACTAATCTAAAACCATCCACAATCCTATGATTTTTTTGCTGATGAGAAGTAATGAACAATACTGGAACCTCTTTTACTAGTGTTTGCACGCTTATGTGGCTGAAGCCAGCCTTGGACTTCTCTTTGGATTTCCAAAGGCAACTCATCAATTATAGAAGGATCAATATCTTCAACATTGAAAGTCCACGTATCAAATTTTTGTCTACTTTGATTGGGATGAGTCCCAGTGTCATTGTTGGCCTCTGCAGGCCCCCCTTGCTCAATTTTGTTTATTCCTGAATAGTTCTGACTTCCTGAATGAGAATTTCAGTCAATAATGGTAAAATGGATACTCAAATAGCAATGTATGGCACAAAGACTGACGGAAGAATCAGACTAACCAGAAGATGATAGGGGTGCATGATCTTGAAAGAAATCATTCAATGCCTCTTTTGTTGTACAAGAAGAGGAGTTGCTGCTTTCAATACTGGCTGCACACTTAGGTGGCAGAACCCAGCCTTGGACATCTCTTTGGATTTCCAAAGGATCAATTATAAATGGATCAATATCTTCAATATCGAAAGTTCGTGTATCAAACTTTTGTCCAGCTAGATCAGGATGACTGCCAGTGTCATTGTTGGCCTCTGCAGGTCCTCCTTGTTGCTCAATTTTGTTCGCTCCTGAATAGCGCTGATTTACTGAATGAGACTTTTTTCAGTCAACAAAGGTAAAATGGATACTCAAATAGCAATGTTTGGTGCAAACAATGATGGAAGAATAACTTACCAAAAGAAGACAAAGGTGCATAATCTTTAAAGAAACGATTCAATGCCTGTTTTGTGGTCCAAGGGGAGGAACTGCTGCCTAGAATACTGGAGCCTCTTTTACTAGTGTTTGCACGCTTAGGTGGCTGAAGCCAGCCTCGGACTTCTCTTTGGATTTCCAAAGGCAGCTCATCGATTACAGATGGATCAATATCTTCAACATTGAAAGTCCATGTATCAATTCTTTGCCCAGTTTGATTGGGATGAGTGCTGGTGTCATTTTTGGCCTCTGCAGGTGCTCCTTGTTGCTCAATTTTGTTTACTCCAGAATACTGCTGATTTCCTGTGAGAACTTTTCAGCCGATAATGGTAAAATGGATCCTCAAATAGCAATTTGTGGCAAAAAGAATGACGGAAGAATAAGACTTACCAGAAGATGAAAAGGGTGAATGATCTTGAATGGAACCATCCAATGTCTCTTTTGTCATACAAGAATAGGAATTGCTTCCCTGAAAAAAATTTAAAATCGAGCATTTTGCCTGCCATAACCAATGATGCTTTTAGATAACAAATATACAGCTCACCTGATTCATACAATGTTCAAGTAGGCATATCTATAAAAAATTAAGGCATACAACGCCCCAAGCTTAGATGTTCAGATCATATATAAGCTGATACTAGGTTATTAGATCATAGTTATTCAAAATAACTCACAGGACAGGCACATGCTTACACTACTATTTATAGTGTCCGCACAGAAGGGTCTTTCCAACATCTGCAATTAATATCAATTATTTCATTATGCAATATTTTATCAGTTTTACAAACAATACTGTGTCATGTATCCCATTGCTGTAGCCTACAAGATTAGCATTCACATAACATTATATAGAGTTAAGTCTGAAAGTGGCTACAAGGCTATCTTTCAAAACAAATGTGTCCATTCAGTATTGCTTTTGTTTTCTGTTTTAATTTTCTCAAACCCAAGAAGAAAAAAAACCAGATTTAACAGCATGCATGATGAAAACCTTCTGCTTTTTTTCTTTCAAATTGCTTGTAAAATCTTCAGCATTTGGAAGCAAAGACTTATTGCTTTCAAGGAGGGGGGAAAATAGAAGCAAGAATAGCAGTAGAATGTTACCTTCAACATCCATATCTCCAGGGTAATTCACTCATTTGTAGAGAAACAAAAAAAATGCCAAACAGGCCAAAAGTTTTGGACGTCCCCAGCTGATATTTCAGGAACCAAACTTGTGGAAATGAAATTAGCAAATCAAAGGATGGGTTTCATTATCCTGGTTAAAAGGTGCATAAGAAAAAGAATAACTAGTTGAATAAAAAAATAATGAAAATTAACATATCCAACTTCAAAGCAGAGCAGACCAAGTGCATTAATTCCAATCCATAATTCTTATAAAAAATCAGATTGCTGCTCAGATTCAGCCACTCCATTTGCAATATGCTCCTAGCACCCAGAATAACTGCTCTACCAACTTATGTCTAATAAGGTACCCAGCACCTGTTATGTGCCGTTGGTGGGATCTGCACATAGTCCAGCTATTGAAGGAAAATGCACATGGTTATTGCTTGGTCAAGAGTCCCAGTTATTTGAATAAGGTTGTTTGCTTTGTTCAAGAGTCCTAGTTGTTTCAATAAGTCAAGGGTGTTTTGTTAGTTGAGATAATGATTCATGAGTCAAGGTTGTTTAGAAGTTGTTTGTTAGTTGCAGTCATGGGTCCTTAGAAGTAGGTAAGGGTAAAACAATAATGGCAAATATGTTTCACATGGGAAGAGGTAGTCATCTATAAAAGCCCATACAATCAACCCGAAGAAGGACATCGTATATCAATCTACTTTCCTTGTTATTGGAAAATTCTGTCTCCCCTCTATCTTTTTTGTATTGTACATTTTGAGTGCTTATATAGGATCAAGGAATCCAAATAATACCTTCCAACTAACCATTTTGGGTGACGTCTTGGGTTATTACAAATGGGTCAGAACGGACCCAGCCCATAACCTATATGGGCCAATCGTGGTGCTTGTGATTAGATTTGAATGGATTTGAACCCTCAGGTTCCGACCGGTTCAGCCTTTACCATACTGGTGCCAGCTAGCACCGGTACGGTACAGCCACAGAATTCGGTTCCGACCCCTTTGGAGTTGGAACCGAACGGCTCCTTGCCAGTACCAGTGCGAACCGGTCCGGTTCGCACCGGTACAAGCCCGGTACCGGCACCGGGGAGAAGAAGAGGAAGAAGAGGAAAGAAGAGGAGGAAAGAAGAGAAAAAGAAGAGGAAGAAGAAGAGAGAGGAGGAGAAGAAGAAGCTTACCTCCTCTCTCGGGCCGACCTCCTCCCTCGAGCCGACGAGGATCGCCTGTTCACCGGTACGGTTCCGGCCCCTTCTTTGCTTGCGGGAGAAGGGGGGAAAGAGAGGAGAAGAGAAGAGGGGAGAGAGGAAGAAAAGGGAGGAGGAGAAAGGCCGGGAAGGAGAAGAGGAGAGGTCGGGAAGAAGAACAACAGAAGGGGTAAAAAAAAAAAAGGGGAGATGCGGGTGCGCGGGCGCGAGTGGGGAAACCCATCCCCGACTCGCGCCTCGCGCGTTCCACGCGGTGCGAACCGCGGACCATGCGTAGGGAATCGCGTGTGCGCGATTTCCCGCGCTCGCGCGCGGTTCTCTCTGCGTGGGGCAGCGAGCCCCGCTTTTGCCACTCTATAGCCGAACACAGACGTGCGCTCGTCCCCGCATTTTTTTTTAAGCGGAACCGGTTCGGCACCGGTTCCAACCGGTACCGGTCTGAACCGGTACGCCGGCTCAGCCGGTTCCGCATACCTTGTCTTAGCCTGACGAGCACGTCAAGGTTTAAATGAGAAAAGTATACGAGGACCCGTGCGTGCATGTTAGTCCTACATCGGTTATTCGCTAGGTAAATTTTGGATACTTATACAGGATCAAGAAATCCAAATAATACATTCCGATTAGCCATTTTAGGTAAGATCTTAGATTGTTATAGCCCCGTACTGCTAGGTATGGGGCGTACTATATTATACCGAAAGAAAACCGGTATGAAACACCCCTTCAAGTTGGTACAAGTCTCGTACTGCCCGTACCGAGGTATACAGACCTATACTGAAGCATATCGAGGTGTGTACCGGTCTGTACCGAGATGAAAATTGAGAAAATGAATAAAAAAAATATTTGGGCATAGAGGTATACCGTATCGTACCGAACCAAAAAGGTACCGATACGGTATCTGATACTGAGACTGAGGACCTCGGTTTTGGCCATGCAAAAATAGAGGCCAAATTTGCTGAGACACCATATTATTGTCAGAATAAATTTGAAGAGATTGAAGCATCTGTGGGAGCAGCGTATTCATACTAAAGCACAATAGAAGTGGCTTATCAAACTTATGGGATATGACTTCGCGATTAAATACAAACAGGGCCTCTCCAATAGGGCAGCAAATGAATTGTCTAGAAGACAAGAAGAAAAAAGGTCAATGGCAGCCATTTCTCAACCAATTCTCAGGTGGTGGGAGCCTATACAGGATGAGAATACAAGACATCCAGACATGATATGCCTCGAGCAACTTTTTGAAGCTGGTGAAGCTGTAGGTCTCCGGCAACTCAAGGATGGGGTAATGTTCTACAAAGATAGAATTTATCTTCCTAAAGATTCAGACTAATAGACACCGTCATTTAGAGGTGCATGGCAGTACACAAGGGGGTGCATAAGACTATTCATCGGGTGAAGTCCAACTTCTATTGGCCTAGAATGAAATCAAAAATCAAGGAGCACATTCATGGATGTGATATATGCTAGAAAAATAAGGAGGGCCATCTATCTCCCTCAGGCCTACTGCAACCATTACCTATACCCACTTAGGTATGGTCTGACATTTCTATGGATTTTGTTGAAAGATGACCTCCATTAAAAGGGAAAAATGCCCTGTTTGCGGTCATGGACCGTTTATCTAAGTATGCCCACTTCGTGCCTTCATCTCATCCATACACTACACCCAGCGTCGCTCAAGTATTTTTGGAAAATATATTTAAACTACATGGAATGCCCTAATCAATTGTACGTGGCAGGGATCTAACTTTCACAAGTGCATTTTGGAAGGAGCTTTTCAAATTGAATGACAAATTTAAATTTTAGCTCTTCATATTGCCCACAAATGAATGAACAAATAGAGATTGTCAACTGAACAGTGGAGATGTTTCTTCAATGTTTCACCAACACCAACCCACGAGACTGCGTACGTTGGATACCGTGGGTCGAGTTCTATTATAATAGCAACCGCACCTCTCTATCCGTTGGATGCCATTTGAGGCTGTTTGGAAGCCGACTCTGCTTTTGTATGTACTTGGAACTGCCAAAGTAAAGGTTGTTGTTCAGGAGCTTAGAAGGAGAGACCAAATCGTACGTGAATGAAGAAGCAGGTTGATCGAAGCACAAGGTCGCATGAACAAGTTTATGATAAAGGAAGGACGGATCGGGTGTTTAAGGTGGATGAACATATATATCTAGAATTGCAACCTTACAAGCATCTTTGGCTCTTTGATAGAATCAAAAATTGGCACCATGGTTCTGCAGTCCTTACCGGCAAGGCCGTTGCCCTAGGGTTAGGTCCTCGAACGCCATCCGCAACGTCAAGGCGAAGATCCAGGACAAGAAGGGCATCTCTTGAGGTTGGCTCCTATAGCCTCCTTGGAGCCAAACAAAGATCCAAGATAAGGAGGGCATCCCCTAGGATCCGCTCCTACGGCCATAGATCTCAGCGAAGATCTAGTGCAAGGAGGGTATTCCCCTGAATCAGCTTCCGTGGCCTCCTCGGAGACTTCGCTGTTGCTACCACCGCCGACCTCACCACCATCGATGCTGCCCCCGCCATTACTGTCATCGTCGTTGTCGAGGCTAGAGAAGTCCATACCCAAGAAGAGCCACTGAGCTTGAGCTCGGCATGCTTCGAAGCCCTTTCCGAACGCATCAACCACGTTCTCCAAGGTCTCCTCTCGGAACTCCTTGACCGCCTTCACAACCCCTGGCCTCGGCCGTTAGAAAACTCCATGGCCTTCTTCCCAACAGCGTGGAAGGCATCCCTAGCTATGGACAGTTGCCTCTTCATGATCAGGGCCTAGCTCCACGCGGTCGAAGTATGGGCTTCTGCCGACTCAACTTTGCCTTTGGTTGCATTCGCCCTCAGTTCGGCCTGATGGGCCCACTCCTCGGCCGCCTTCACCCTTAGTTCGGCTTTTCGAGCCCGCTCCTCGGCAACCTCCGCTCGCCTCGACCAGACGGGTGTGCTCCTAGGCGGTCTCTACCCTCACCTTGTACTTTGAGATGCTCCTCGAGAATATCTTGATCCTCTCATGCAGGCAGTCGAACTCGAGGGTGTGCTAAAAAGAAGGCGGCAAATTAGTTTCCAAGGAAAGTGACTTAATGAAGATCTATGAAACTTATCCGAATGACCGTAGTGAAGACTCCGTTGTAGAACTCGGTGGGGTCAAGGGAGCACACGAGCTCCCTGTTGGCTCGAAGCTGTATGGCTCGAACCATCTCTCTCGCCACTTCGGGAGACTCTAGAGCTGAGTCGGACTCTTCGATCGCGCATTCTAGGAAATAGGTCCCGAAGGCATAGGCCGAGGCTGAGGGGCCCTCTTTAGCCGGAGCGGACAAACCTGGATCCGATCGAGCGAAGGTGCAAACCTCGAAAGATGGTTGGCACAGAGGCGTGGAGGCAACACAGGGTTGGGCGAGGCTGACCCTCTCCGGAGAGGCCGACTTGATCAGTTGAACAACCTCAACCTCGGGGTCGACCTCTATAATCTCCTCCCAAGGTACAGACACCTTGAGAGGGACTTCAGGCACCAAAGCTTCAGGAGTGGCCTCAGCAACAGCTTCAGTACTAGGAGTCGAGGACTCCCCCGTCGACTTTTTCCTTTGAGAGACCTCACCCTCGGCGACCACGACTGACCTTTTCTTTTTCTTTCTCCTCTCACGAATCAACGTGAGATTAGTCTTCATGGCAGCAAGAGCTGCAGAACCAAAGACAAAGTTAGCCTACGACACCAAGGTGAAAAGATAGAAAAAATCTAGGAGATGCTTACCTTGGGAGTCGACAGGGCTTAGATTGGCCTTAATCAGAGCCTCCTCGGACAACTCTTGCAAGGCAGAGATCTTGGATTGAGATTCTAGAAGCCTGTTCAAGGTCCTTTGATCATCATCGGACAACCTCAGAGGCCGATTCAGATCTCTCCAAGGCACCCTCCCCACGGTATCAAACCTCCATAGCTGCTCAGAGTGAACAAAGAAAAACCTTTCTTGCCATCCATTGATGGAAGAGGGCGGACCTTAGAGCAACTAGCAGCCTTTCCAAGAAAAAAAATACCACAGTTGCTGTTCCGAGGATGCCTCTTTAGAGTGAAGCACCCTCGAAAAAGGAACACTGAGGCAAGAGTTCAGCACTAGTTGGGTCGGAACGAGGTATTAAGACCCCATCAATTGTACAAAGGGGTGGAGAGAAAGTCTCAGCCCGGCCCGCAGAGTCTCCTCATACAAGCTGAGCCGAGAAGGGTGCGGGTTGCTCACCCGGTCACTAGGACCAGCGAGCTCAAAGGTGAACTCGGAGGGCACAAAATGCCGAGCTCGGATGAGGTCCATTTTCTCCTAAGGATGGATACCTCATAATCCGGGCCCGACCGACCTCAGACTCAACCTCACCCAGAGGTGATGACAGTCGACCTCGAGAGGAACGATCATACGGCCGACTCTCTTTTGAGGCAATGGCCTCAGCCCTACTTATGGTGGCCAAAGAAAGACGAAGGAAAAGACCAAGAAAACGAACAAAAAGGGCGAGGAGACAAAGAAGACAGGAAAAGTGTTGAGTAGCCAAGGATCGAAAATCCACCAAAAATTGAGAAGCACGAAGGATGCCAAAGCCGGAGATGGACTTCGTCGGAGCACCACCCGGGGCCCTAGACACTCAAGCGCTTGAATGGAGCGAATGGAGCAAAGAGTAGAGACCGAAGGTTGGGGACGCCTTTATATAGGGGCGCGGACGGCCACAATCAAAGCACCAGTCAGGCTACCTGAGCAGATCGAAACACGTGTTAGCATAGGGCACGACAGGGGGCAATCCACTGGATCGTTGCATTAATAGAGTCTTGGAGTCATCCCACAATGATGGCGTCTCGGGATAGCCTAGATTCGCCGATGCTTCGGAAAGACATATTGGCGCACTTATTTCCCATGACAAAAGTCTCACCCTCAATCAAAATGACAACTTGACTTCCGTCGCCCGAACTAAGATACAACTCGGCCTCGGAAGTGAGGGAAAAGTGTTAGAAAAAATATTGGACACCTCCCTCGGGCCAAACCTACCCCTTTACCTTGGACATATGCCGAGGAGACCTCGACCCGAGCCGAGCAGTCGACCAACTGAAATGAGATAGCTCGGCCCCGGCCGAGAAGCCAATCAGCTAAAGAGCCATCAGCCGAAGAGAACAATCAGCACGTGTCGACAAAGACTGATAGTCCAAACAATCGATAACTTTGGCAGCCCGCAGTCGTGGCGGCAGCATGACCTGCGCCCCACCAACACTACCCGCCGCCCACACAGTCTGGCACCCACGCCTCAACCGTACTACCGGCCGTTACCTGGCCATCATGCTCGCCACGTCAAACAAGGTAATAACAAAATTGACTCCTTTATATAAAAGGGCAGCCTAGAAGACCTTAAGTACACACGTAATATTACTCACAGAGTCCACACTCTGCTGAAATTTTCTTTCTTCTACGTTGTTGCCTCACTATTCTAGGCATTGGAGGGTCCCCCACCAAAAACTCTCTGGCAAGCGGACATTTTGCAAGCCACGTTCGCTGGAGATCCACCCCCAACACCTCAACCAGCCTACTCAGCTGTCTCCAGCCGACCTCAGGATCGTCCGAGCTACACTCTGACCTCAACCCGAATTTGGTGACAATACCTGCCTTTGCCATGTTGGCCAAGGTTGGCCCAACCAAGGAGTGTTGCATCCACTAATTCCCTTGTTACATCCACACCACCCACAAGCCAATTGGGGCCCTTTCAATTTCCTAAGCCTCAGTATTTGCTCTTCCTCATGGGTTTGTCCTCCATAGAACCATAAGAGAGTGAAGTCTATAAAAATTAATATAACGTATCTGCTACTGGATTATGTGCTATCACAAGAAATCGCCTTTTCTAGCCTCTATCTTTGCATTGGTTTGCCTTGTATTATCGCAAGAGTTTTTCCTTTCTCTAACCTCTACCCATCAAGTATCTAGTGTGATGTATCCTATAATAATGATATGTCTAATCGATATATATTTCAAAATTGACATAGGTGAACTCTTTGTTGTGATTAAAATTAGAAAAATTCCAATTAGTATTTTCATAATTTCCATATGCAATATCTAATTTTATAATTAAAATATTTTTTGATACATCACCAGTCAGACCCCAGTTGACTTGATCCAATAGTTAAATAGTTCAAGCCTACTAACCACGGTGCCATTAACAAAGACTTGAAATATTGAATTCTCATTTAATCTAACTGCCCATGTCGAGTCCTCAATTTTTTAGTTCAAACTCCACCATACTTAGAGAAACCTAAATCTGTTAATACTAGATGGTAGAAAATTATTCTAGACCGTTTTGGAGAATGTAAACAATGATAACCCTCCAACCAATTTTTTCAACACTTCAACAAGAACAATTTTTCAGCTGTAAACTCAGGATCAAACCTTCAAATGTATGCACAATGGATTGGGAGTGTGAAATAAGTTAATACGATATATGATTTGGCCAAACATATTCTTCAAAAATAAGAGTTAAACAATAAGTCAATTTCACTTCAAGAACAATAGATATGATGAAGTTAAGCATGCCCACTAGTTTAAAATCGACCATGTCATATACCTTATCTTTCGACGTGTTGGTCCAGCTTCGTCTTCTGCAAAGAGCTTTATCTTGAACCAATGTGTCATTATTAACACCAATCTCTTCAGAGGCAACTTCATTCTGTTTCCCATTTTGATCTGAGGTCATGTAGCTTTTGCTTTTTAAATGACCATCAGCCCTAAAGTTATGGCGGAACAAAAGAAACCAGATGTAACTGAAATGTAGATACAAGGATGGAGTAATACCTGCAGGATGCAAGGGAACAATTTCTTCCATGAACACTTTCGAACCAGCCAATGAAGTGGAAGGATTCTTGTCTTGAAGAAACCTTACAATTGATGTTCCCTACCCCAAAAGCAATGTTCACCAAATGACCAAATGAAAGCAATGCGTTGGTGTGTGTACATGTAAAAGTCAATTCTTTCATGTGATTCCATGGAAGTTATTAAGACAGAAAAAGCATAGTCAATTTTGGGCATCTTATAGAACACAAGAAGCTTTCCTGATGTTAGATAGTTCCAATGGATGGTTACTTCACTAAATAAAATTTTCGCATAACATCCTCTAGATTCCATCCATAAGATGCCACAAGCAAGCGCAAGAAAGCATAGAAAATGAAGTTTAACAGTAAGTCAAGTACAAAAAAATAAAGAAGCAAATTGCTCCATTAGAAACACTTATTTTCCACACTCCACTGCAATTCAGTCTCAAATACATCAAAAAATGTTCTGAAGCAGACTAATCTTTTTCATAGAATATGTGAACAATAATTTGCAGCTTATGAATATGTGAATTTATTGTCCTATCACATGAACTTGCTGCAAAAAAGATTAACTTCAATCAAGAAAAGAAAGCAACAACAATTTTCAACCAGTAGTTTCCTTACAGCCCTACTTTGAGTTTGATGGCCTAGGCAACATAAACATTGGCCTAATGTGTTAGCACCATATGCTATGTACTTGTGAGTCATCATCTTGAGTGTTCCTCCTGAGGTGGAATACCTGGTACAGATAGTCTCTATAATCCATCCCACCGGCTCCAAATCGATTCCGAACCAACACCAACACGTCGTAGGTATGTCTCAAATATTAGAATTCACCCTTGCTAACCTTAGACAATGTCAAAAGAATAGCCAATAATCTCTTTAGCATTTTGATTATCCCGATGCCACTGCAGATAAGCCATATTGGCATCATCAAAGGCTTCCTTGTCAGTTGGAGCAACTGGCTCCTCGTGACCCAATATCTGAGCACCCTCACAAAGCAGCAAGCTCGTATTTCTTACGCCACTTCTCAAAATTATTTTATCTCAATTACCAAAAAAAATTTTTGCCTCGCCAAACAATCAGTCATCAAAGCAGTCATATTAAAGCCATAATCTCCAGAGAGGATAGAACTATACATGGAAATGAATCCCCGACCAAAATAAAGCAATAATGCATGAATGCAAATATGAACATCTCATGATCATAAAAATAATCTGACAGAATTTGGGTTTTTTATCCGGTGGTGTTGCTTTATTGGATTTGGTGCTTTCACTCTAAGTACATACTCAGTAGTAAAGCCTATTGACTTCTCCAACCTATGTATACCCACTCTCATGTGTGCATTGCGAGTAGGACCAATTTGATGGAGTGGATAGCAACTATCTTTCCCCTTTTTTAGGTGAACTTTAATATTGCAGGTACCACCATCAATACCAGCATTACCTAGGTTGGACACTCAACTTCCAGCCTTGGCCCTTATTATGCAAAATGCCTGATGTCTAGTGGACACCACTGCACCCATGAGTTAAGTGTGGCCCACCATCTCCGTCAGGAGTCAAAATGTTATGGCGAGAGCTGCTAGGGCATGTGCTCCCACTCAATATGCTCCTTCCCGATTATGCATCACTACAAGCATATAAAAAAAAATAGGATTGGCCTCGAGGGCATGCACTTACCCAACACATGCTAGCACTTCATAGAGTGGGCAATAAAGGGCCATGCTGGCTCATATATGTCTACAAGTCCTCATATACACTTAATATTAGAGGTCTTTTATGAGGGATAAATAAACTTTGGATCAGCTTTGGATTGACCGCCGATATTATAAAGAGTGGAATATCATAGAATATCGTGTAAGCATTACAAATGCAAAAGAAAAATATATCCAACCATGCAAGCATCTCTAGTGGGGAAAAACCGAGCAATCATAACATGTGATAATGGAGTAAATAAAGTAATATCACAGTCCATCCAAATAGCATACATGCATGATCCTCACAATTTGCAGCTCCTTTCTTGGACGTCCACACTTTAGATGTGCCTCATGATGCTCTTTGTAGAATAAAATACAAGAAAAACAAAGAGATAAGTGTCAAGCTCCCTTACATGATAGCCAATAATATAGTCTAGACCTACACAGTGTATTGATCGAGGTCTTTAGTTTAGAATTTAATAACCATCAATAGGCAATTAACCACCACAAATTAAACTAGAAAGTACATTACACCATACTACCATCCCATAGAGTTGACACCAAGGTCTGCTAAACTTGTCGGAACCGACCGATTCAGCCTGTACCGTACCATAGAATTCGGTTCTGACCCAAACCGAAGGATTCCTTGCCCGTACCGGTGCAAACCGCACCAGTACTCGCAGGGAAGAAGAAGAGGAAAGGAGGAAGAAAGAGAAAGAAAGAAGAGGAAGAAGAAAAGGAAGAAGAGGAAAAAGAGAAAGAGGAGAGAAGAAGACTACCTCGCGAGCCTCTTTCTTCCTCCCGAGCACCTCGCGGGGAAGAAGACCTCCCTTGCTCGTGGGAGAAGGGGGAAGAGAGGAGAAGAGAGGGGAAGAATGGCTCGGAAAGAAGAAGAGAAGGGAAAAAAAGAAAAGAAAAGAAAAAAGAGAGGGGTCGGGGGCAGCGCGCCTGCGCGCAAGGGCGTGGACGAGAGTAAGGAAACGCATCCCCGACTCGCGCCCGCGCACGTTCCACGCAATGCGAACCGCGCACACGCGGTTCCCCCTGCGACGAGCGCAATTTCCCGCGCTGTGAGGCCTAGGGCAGCCCGCGTGGTCTTTTAATGTGATAGAGTGGCATTAAATGCCACTCTGTGGCATAATGAAGATGCGCGCACGTTCGCGCGCGCGTCCACACATTTTTTCTTTTTTTTCGAAACTGGTTTGGTACCGATTCCAACCAGTATCGATCTTCACCGGGACATCGGTTCGATCGGTACTGCGTATCTTGGTTGACACTAGTTTTGGCAATACCTACATGGTTCGATCCATAGATGCAATAAAATATGTGCCCATTATTGATGCAAAAACTACTTGAGAGAGATTATGAGCATGGATATAATTGAATCCACAAACCATGGTGGTCATACCTGTTGGCTCTACTTTGTGCTGCATCATTCTACCCTGGTTGGAGAGAATTCACCCTGGACTTCAATTCTTCCTTAGATGTACCACCATGGTATAGCATAAGGTGCTCAACATTGAAGACATCATGGTGCTAATATGACTCAGTAGCTTCAGACGGTAGGCATTATCACTGATTTTTTCTACAATCTCACAGGGTCTTACAAGGAGAAAATTTTTCCTATTCTCCAGTTGATAGGCGGTCCCTCGTAATGATAGCCCATACATAATCACCAACCTTGAATATCACCCTACATCTATGTTAATCCATATTCCCCTTGTAATTCCTATTTGATTCTTCAATCTTGTAACACACCTGAACATGTATATCTTGAAGCTTTTGCACCATATCTTCATTTTTATTTTGTTTATGGCTCTACTATCTACACATATGCGCCAAGTTCCATCCTTCTTAGGAGTTAGGAGTGCTGGAACTACACAAGGACTCATGCTCTCACGAATATATTCTCTTTCCAGAAGCACATTAACTTTCCTAGACAAGTCTGCATGCTTTGTAGGGCTCATCCGATAGTGGGCTCAATTTGGAAGACTAGCTCCTGGAATCAAGTCGATTCTATGATGGATGATCGAAGCGGGGGTAATCCAGATGGAAGCTCCTCGGAAAAGATATCAGCAAACTCTTGAATAATAGGTTGAGCCATCTTTGGAATGCCACTATTTTCCACAGCTTCCTTTCCCAACAAAACCACAATCACGCTAGACTCTAAAGCAGCCATAGCAAATTGTGCTTGACAAAGAAAATTGCTACTCTCTCGAGGATGTGGCTTAGAAATCGCTTCCTTCAATGGTACTAATACAATTTTCATCCCATTCAGGACAAATAAGTGCTCTTCCTTCCGTCATGCATTACACCTATCATACTGCCAAGGATGCCCCAATAGAAGATGATAGGCATCCACTGCCACGTCACACCAAGCTCAATTTTTATACTTGCTGCAAACAAAACAAGATACCAAACACCTCTTTGACACGATAACCTCGCTACCTTTCTTTAACCAAGCTAGCTTATATGGATAGGGATGCTTTTTTGTGTTCATCTACAACTTGGTCACAGCCTCTTCTGACACCAAATTATCATAGATACCACTATCTATAACCATCTTGCATGCATTTTCCCCAATTGTGCAAATGGTGCGAAAGATGTTATTCCACAACAAATCATCTCATGACTCACCCGTGGTGCGAGGTAGGTTCGTCGTACGACTAGAGATTCCCTGACATCTCCACGCACAATCTCCTCCTCTAGTTCATCCTCATAGTCGTCAAAAAATAGGCAACGCTTCATAACTTGTCGATTACTCTTCCTCATGCTCAACAATCAATAATTGCTTCCCTTCTCGCCCCTTTGGCATCTTGCAGTCTGCAACTCTGTGGCCTAGTTCTCCACACTGAACGCATCGAGTTCGACCTTGTGCATTTTGAATTGGCTGCAGAATTCGATTATGAGTTATATTGGATGGTATGGTACCCTTAGAAATATCAAAATTGCCTCCTGTAGAAACTCGGCTTGTTGATTTAGCACCTTGCAAAATTGATACTTGCCGATTTCTTGGCAACTTCTTTTCTATTACTAGAGCACACTAATGTGCCTCTGATACTGACCAACAACCCCTCAATAACAATTCATCTTGAATGCTTTGGCGTAAACCCCCAATATATCTCCAAACTAATTGTTCTTGGGATTCAGCCAAATCATTCTGAGCGACCAATTCATAGATTTTCCAGAATAATTATCAACTGAGTCGCTTCCTTGCCTTAGATTTTGTAATCTATGATACAGAGTATGAATATAGTTTCACCTTTTCCCAATCAATGATTTTTGGCTTGCTGCAATGTTTCCTCATGATTTTCAACTGGCGCCACCATAGAGCTGCCCTACCTCACAGCCGTGTTGCCACTAGAAGCACTTTCTCATCATCTAGAACCTCTATAAACTCAAGGATCTCCTCGACCATATAGAGCCAATCCAGAAACTTCTTCGCAGTCAAGTTCCCTGAGAACTCAAGAAGGTCGACTTTGAGGCCTTGCTCCCATCGCCTTGGATTCCCGCCAAACGTCAGCCTCCCCTCTGATGCCTTTGGTGCAATCTTATGGAAAGGGTTGAGCATGTCCTCACTCTTGACCTCTTTCACGTGTGAGGAGGGTTCAATTGCATGAAGCTATCGAGTAAGGGCTTCGATATGGCACCGGACCTTCACTACATTCGATACCAATCTGTTTTCGTGTGCTCCTCCTGTCGTGGCTACCTACACCATCTGCTTCTTCTTTGAAGCCATCCGAAGCAGATCAGAAACTTAGGTTCTAATATCATCTGGCATACTGGGAAAAAGAAGGGATGATTTGATCGACGAGGTTATGCTTCGAAAATCAACACGCAAATAGAAGAAAATTAGATTGAAGAATTCTTCACTTGATGAAAAAAATTCTCTGGAAAAAAATTTTATTAATATCTCAAAGGTTGTCCCTTGAAATGTATTACATTCATATTTATAGGATATGATACCTTAACCATAATTTGGGCATTAAATCCAATGCAAAATCATATTTGAAATAAGACTTGATAAAAAGAAAACATGCTAGAATTATCCTATTACAAAATAGAAACATGACTAAAATTTGATATTGTCCTTAATGAAAAATTTCTAAAAAATCTGCCAAAAAACTCTGAATCCTGTTCCCCCCCACTCGCTCACAGGATGAAAATAAATTAATTTTTTTCTTATTGCAGTTTTTCCGAATCGTATGAGTGGCGGACCGAGACAGTTCCGGCAAACAAAAAAAAAACCGGCGACGAAAGGGAAAAGGAGAAGGAAAGAGAGAAAGAGAGCGCGGGAGGAGGGAGAGGGAGGGTGGCAGCCAACTGGCAAAGGGCTGGAGGGCTGGGGAGACGTGCAGAGGGGCGGAGAAGGGGCTCCGCCTCCGATTTTTTTGTTTTGTTTAGAATAAGGTACCTGAGAGGTACCCTATTTATTTTCGAAATTTTTAAGTGAAGTCGGCAAACTCCTTGTCAACTTCACTCAATTTTGAAGAAAAAGAATTAAGTGAAGTCGGCAAGAGGTTTGCGGACTTCACTTAAAAATTTCGAAAATAAAAAGGGGCCTCTGGACCCTTGTTTCAAACAAAATAGGAGAACCGAAGGCGAAACCCCTTCTTCGCCCCTCCACGCAGCTCTCCGGCCCTCTGCCGGCCTTCGACACTCTCCTCTCTCTCATTTTCTCTCCCCCGTTCTCCCTTGCCCCCTCTACAGTGTCCGTACGGGCCCAGAATGAAACGACACAAGGGCATACCAATCCGTGCCACCAAGCAACTAATCCAGGCCCTAGTTCCGGCATAGCAATCTTTGCTTGGCATGATCTAGTTGATCATAGTACCTGTTAGCTGTACCTTGTGCTACATCACTATACATGTCCCAGTTCTAGTACTTATCAGCATAAATAAATCCATAGTATATAAAATTTTAAAAAAAAACAGATCTATGATCATATCAATGAATTTCAGCCTGCATAAATCTGCACAATATGATTACAATGCTATCTTGGGAGGCTTAGATTAATTAATCTGGTTTCAATCTATGCTTCATTCTTGTTCCAGAGCAAAATAAGTGTGCTATATGTGACACAAGTAATTCCATCAGAAAAACTGATTGTTATCCATATTAGAATGAGGTGCCAAAACTGCTAGTTGGTCAAAGCTAGGACCTTTAGCCAATTGAATTAAATTTCTAAATATAGACTAGGGCGTGCCTGATGTAATTAGCATAACATCCAGAGGCATCCCAAAAGTTACTAGAAAATAATTATTTAATTATTTGATGCCTCTATGCATCAGTCCTAGCACTTAGATCCAATCCTAAACCCGAACCAGCACTCTAATACCACTTTGATGGACATGGGGATACATTTTCGGTATGTACAGCGAAAATTTAGAACTTTCTTTGTCATATTTGTATGCATAAAACATGCTCAATGAGGATTTTTCAAGCCACAATACAATTCTGGAGTTGTACTTCTTGCCCTGGGAGCTGCTAAGATCGTGAAAGCACAAGATCCTCCAAGCCTTACCATCAGCAGCCACATCGGTCCATGTACACGATCCCAGGAACCTTGTTGACTTCCAAACTCCAGCAACTCACAAGCCAACATGATGCTTCGCTAAAAGGAATTGATCTATTGCGCTAGATCTAACCTTTCTCTATTCCTCTCTTTTCTTGAAATAGAGCTTGCGGAACCTTTTATCTTTCTTTTCCCTCTATATGATATGCCACATTTTTTCTCACACCTTTGCCACCCCTTATTGCTGGATATTAATAGTGGAAAGCTAGGCTTTTAGCGGCCAGCTCCAGCTAGCCATTATTTTAGTATCAAAGTCAAAATAGAACGCCAAGAAGAGCGGGAGTTCCTTTCTTGGATGCCTCTTTTAGGAGTTGACCTTCCTAAGGAATGTCGGCTTCCTATCCACATAGAGGAGAGGGGAAGCACACTAGAAAAGTGACCAACCACTTCCCCTAATCCTAGTCTAGTTAGGACTAGACTTGGTCGAAGTCCAGTCATACTTACCTAGTTTGACCTAATTAAGGCTCAATTAAGTCTCCAATTAGATCTTACCTGATCCAATTAATAATTGAGAGAATATTTAGTTAGAATCTTATTCTAATTAATAATTGAAGATAGGTCACACGTGCTGGACACTTGGATAGCTCAATCCAGGTTCCTTGCATCAATAATAATCTGCCCTTCAGGTTTGCAATGTCACATATAAGTAACATGACTCGGAATGGGGATATGATGCCCATAATACTTTACCGAACCTTGGTGAGCTAGGATGAAAACTAGTAGTCTCCCTGTTTCTGCACAAGCTCTTTTACTACAATTCGATCCCCCATCATTTCAGCATCCTTGCATGACCATTGAGAATATAAGCACTCTCAAATGTTTAATCATACAATATCATGGTCTATCATAACTCTGCATCATGTCAAACAATTTTTAGGTAAAACCTTTCACGCGAAACCTTCTGCAAATAATTAATTACTAAGTATAATAAGTTTGCAAACTAATTTATTGTTTTCTATAAAATAACTAATAGCTTGGGCCTTAAAACTCCCATGTTTGATCATGTCTCTGTCCTCATATTAATACAATGCTACCTAATGGTTTACTTGTTGCATAGCCTACCCCTCACTCACATCTAGACCCAATAAACTAGTGAGCTCCATGTCATGGATGTAATCCAAGGTATCATGGGTGATATGAGTAGGGGCACAAATAGGTCGGGTCAGACCGGGTCATGAGTGACCCCAACCCAACCCATTTTCTTGTTCAGGTTCTAATTTTGGACCCAGATCCAAATCAATAGAAGATTGGATCGGATCGGGTCGGATCCAAAGCTACAATTTTCGACCCAACGGGTCATTCGGGTTGGGTCGGGTCCATGTATAACCCGATCCCAACCAAAAAAAATTCGGACCCGATTCGGGTCCGGTTCAGGTCCGGTTTATCAAAAGACCATCAAGGAAAAGGGCTTATCAGACAATTGCAGGCACTATTATTGCATTTATTGTCCTCTTATCCACAACTAGAACTGGCGTGTGCAGATGCACATGATGCTTCAAAGTATTGATCAGGCATGTACGTACGACTGACTTCGGATGAAGATACACTCGCAAGACTTACATATACAAGTATTCTTCTATCATATGCAAACACTTTGAATGTGTGACATTCTCTCAGCTAGCTTTTAAGAGAGAATCAGATAAAATGCATTTCAAGAGAATATTACGATGATTATCTGCTCCAACTATCATTTACAAAAATTAAAGTGCAATAAGCAGTTCCAACTATTATATATTTGAAGTTGAGTGGAGACAGCACTGACAGACAAAAATGGGAAAACACCTTCACTAGTAATACCGGAGATAACCTACAGAACTGGAAGACTTGAAAAAAATAAAAACAATGAATAGGATGCAGTTCTCATAGAAAAGTTTTATAGGCATATATTACTTTCAACAATAATTACATCAAGTATCAATGACTATAAATACTGCTAATGAGCCAAATGCAGTTTCTAGGGGCTCATACATCAAAATATGCCATAAACTCACATACTGATCTGGCATGCTTTCTGCATTCTGCACTCATGTGATGCACAAATGCAGTTTCCATGGGCTTGTACATCAAAATAGAAATTGAAGGATATGTGTGAATATTAGGACAAATTTTCATGTTCAAGCTTTCAATGCCATCCGGTGTCATGCAAGTCTACATTATCAATAAACACAAGCTTTTGAAACCTATCAATCAAGTCATATCATAATAGTCAACAAAGAAATAAGCAAACATTTATTCTCAAATCCTTTTCCCCACATTTTCCTAGAGGACCACCGAGGCATAAATCTATTTAGTCTATCTACCCATAAAATACCAATTCTTCCAAAATTCTCTACCATATAACACAGCAACTTAGCAAACAAGGAGATAATAATTTTTTTGATGTATCATTTCTACTGAAAAATGTACAATTTCATCAATTTGGTTTAACCTAGCTTCTGTTTTGCTTGTGGTATGCCCAGCAAGGAAGGTCATACAGGAGCTTAAATAACCTGGTAGGCCTGGAGATTGCAAAATCAAGGGACAAGACAGAGATTCTCACTCCTTCATGATAGAAGATACCGGTGCAGCAAAATTTTCAAATTCTTCTAGTTTCTCTGGACCTAAAACCAAATGTAGGATACTCTTGAGGCAATACAACTTTCTACATAAGTTTCCCCATCATGAAAACTATACATATTTAGAAACTGACATAAAGGATAAAGGAATGATTAACGGGTCAGGTCGGGGCGGGTCGCAGGACTGAAAACCCAAAATTATCCAAATTTGAAATGGGTTCGGTTGGGTCAGATCTAAATTCAGTAAACCCAAACCCGACCCAAAAAATGGAACGGGTCCAATTTTAGAACCCAACCGGCCCCACGGGTCCTCCAAAATGGGTCAGATTGGGTCTAAGCGGGTTGGGTCACGGGGCAACCCGACCCATTTCCGGCCTTAGATATGAGTTTGGCCCCAAATTTTTACTAATACCTCAAAATGTAGCATGGTGCCTTATCCTTCATATCAAGGAACTATCTGTAAGCTATGCACCCGATTCACACCTCAATCATTGACAATAATTTCCAAGGTCGATTACCACTGTTGATTGTTCAATGTGATATCACATCCAAGTGCTTGTGCGAGGTCACCACCTTGGTGGATGAGAAACTTTAAGTAGTCACCATATACTGCAACAACCAAATAGGAGCAATATGCAACCTCACCATAGCTATGAACAATATTTCAAATGCTTAGGAATATCCAATCTTCAACTAGTAAATACTCCAACCACTTCAATAATTCCTCATGAGCACGCATGGACTCTTTTCTAGCTCCAGGGTTGATGTATGAAGCACACCGAATATTATTCAATGATCATATAAATGAAATGTCCATGTTATATGTTAACCAATGTTCAAAAAATTATATGCGAATAGCTTTTAGGACATTACCCTACTCCAATAAGTACACTTTTCCCATGAAGTTGCATGTGCTCCATAGCATCATAAAAAGACAAGGACACCACTGCAGTAGCAATCCATTCATAAGATTGGTAGTAGACAGCCATATTGATTTTTACATTCTTTCATCATTGTCAATGAACAATTTAGGGATCAAAAATCATAATATCAAATTTCAGATCAGCAAATGCAGACGCTAAATTGTAAAAGCAAGGTTACTACAAACCACAACCAACATTATTAATTTTTTGGTAAACATGACCATTAGATTCGAGAATCAAGCAAAGCTCTAATTCAAGGTAAGTACTAAAAAATATAAACTGAAAATTCTGGATATAATAAAATCCAATCAACACAGGAATTTAAGGAAAAGGAAGAAAAGAACCAGCAAGACAATTTGATTGACAATATGCAGGTATATGATTAATAAGGTAAGGCCCACGGTACATAAGAAAAGAATCCATGAAGAACAAATATATACCTGAAATGACTAGGATAACCACGTAAGAAAAAAAAGGATGGTGATCAAAGAAAAAAAGGTAAAGATGCATGGGAAATTTCACCAGGGAAACAAAACTAGCATTTGAAGTCAAGATCATAAAATATATCATCATAGAATAGGATGCCACATGCATCAAAGCCAATAATTTTCACGTTTTAGTAATTGCATATTCATAATACATTATTAAAGAAGACACAAAATCTAAATATTTTATAAGAATACCATAATTTGCCAATATATTTTAAGTTTAACCATGTTTATTGATGTGGTTCCAGTTTTCAATAAACAAATTAAAAGCAAATTACGTATTTTGTGAATCAATAACTGCATCAGCTGGTAAGAAACAAGCAGCAGTAATGAAGCTAGGAAGACAAATATAAGATAGCACAATTACATCATGGCAAAATCCTATCAAAATGAATGTGAAAATAGATTCTAAATAAAGTGAAACTTACATGTGGTATATCTAAAAGTTTGCTAGCTGTAACAGAAAGAGATGTTATTCCCCATCCAATGTTTTGCGAACCCAAAAATTCACGGAGACCAGAAACAAAGAGTTTCATTGCATCTTCTTGAAGTTTTGCAGTCCCATAGCGCAATGGGCACGACTTTGAAGGAAATTTCTTGTGAGAGTCCAAATCATTTGCCTGCAAAACACAAAATAAATGTGGAAATATAGTACAATATCCATTATAGAAACATGCGCAGCACGAGCACATGCACACATGCATTAAAGCATTAGTCTGTTTTCCTCCTCAACAAAAACTAGAGAAATGACTGGAAATAGTTGATGAAGGACTGAAAAAAAATACCTTAAATGCTTTTGCATGCAGGGTCAGTCTGTGCACAAGCCGCTTGTTCTGATCCAGGTCAGATTGAATGCGTTCACTCAATTCTTCACACAGTTGATTAAGCCAGTTCTCAACCTATCATGCTCCAAGATGTTTGGAATACACGAATAAGAAAAAGTGGCAGAATAACTTTCTCAACAGAGCATTAGGAAACGACAAATTAATATCTAAAAGAGCACATATAAGTAGATCTAAGAGCTATGCCCTAGTGCTCCTGCTGACACCTAAACCTACTATATCAACTTGCAGGACAGATGGAAAGAATCAATTAAGATGCAGTAGACATGTAATCTATAATGTAACTGCAAAAGAAAATTAGATGTTCAGGTGATACTCTGGATAATAAGTAGTATGAAGATATTCAAATATCAACTTGAAAAGTTGATACATAACCACGCTGATTTGACTTTTCTAGCAATTAATGATTTGAGAAAGGAGCAAGTTTAATAGAGAATATGAATACTTAAGTAGTCCCAAAGCCAGATTCATCTTAGCAAGTTAATAAGCCCAAAAATATTAATGTCTATCTCTCCTATACATTTGAAGGAAAATCCTACCTTATATCATCAGATTCAAACTAATGTAAGTTCAACACCTCAAATAGACAGATGTACTGCATTATTTTCAAAGCAGCACAAGAAGGTAAATAGATTTTTCCAAAATCTTAGTGGAAGGATTGAAAGTAGATATTTGATATTTAGAGGATGTACCAAAGCCTTAAACTCATATTATGGCTGTAACCTCTTTAACAGTTGAGACATCCCGTTAGCATTCCCCACCCCCAAAATCTTAGTGGAAGGATTGAAAGTGGATATTTGATATTTAGAGGATGTAATCAAAGCCTTAAACTCATATTATGGCTGTAACCTCTTTAACAGTTGAGACATCCCGTTAGCATTCCGCACCCCCACCCCCTCCCCCTCCCCCTCCCCCTCCCCCTCATCCATATATAATCTAAATAGGGAAAAACAAATTAGCATTATTCACCAAACTAGGCTCACATAGGTAACCAGCCAAGAGATGTATAAGAGGAAAAATAGTTGTAACCTCTGCTAGCCAGTCATTTTAGGAAGGAGAAGTAATGCAAGATAATCCCAACAATAGAGAAGGCCTATAACAATTCCACAGGAAACATGGCTGAGATATCCACAATACACCCCTCTCATATCCACTTCATTTTTGAAATGACTGAGCTACTGTATTACCAGGTAGTGAGGAAAAATGGAAGTGCTTTTTTCTTTAAACAGAAAAGTAATCACAGTACTAGTAAACTATGCAGTCTACATTGTAATCATTAGATGGCACAACAACTTTTGATCAACAGACAACCTAAGCTTTATCCCATTTTATCCCAAGGATGAGGATGCCAATTGAGGATATACGAGACAGGTATCCCCATTATTTCTATCAAACATCCAAACTAAACCTTAGAACAAGGAAATGATTAATTATGGGTGAAAGAAGAATCGCAGAATAATACATCACATACTGTGCTTTTTCTGGCAATGGGCTGGAACAATACATATGACACTTCACAACATGCTAGTCACAGTTATCCTCATATTTTCTATCCATTTTCCAAACTAAGCCTTGGAAGAAGACATAGCAAAGTACAGGTCAAAGAATAAGCACAGATTAAATCACCACATACTGTGCTACCAGCAAAGGGGTGGCACAATATGTATGCCATGTTGTAATGTGCTATAACTTGGCATACACTATGAAGAGTACACATATCAAAAAATAAATATATGTATTGCTCATATTTGGGTAAAATCAAATTTATCATTCCAAATATGGATATCAGTTTCATTAAATGACTGACATTTGTATTTGGATTCATATCCACCAAAATGTTGGAAATATAAAATATCAGAATGTCCTAAATTTCTCTCCAAGTTTCAATGGTTAATACCTTCTTTTCCTTTCACATGTAGAACTCTTCAAAATGATAGAGAGTCATGTGGTGTGAAAGTCTATATACTGAAGGCTTGTGAATGTTAAGTATCATTAAAGAATTATAGAAGTGTAAAGAGAAAACAGCTGTCTATGTGTGCATGCGTGTGAAATGGTGTTTAAAGTCTATGTACTGAAGGCTTGTGAATGTTAAGTATCATTAGGCAACAACAGAATTATAAAAATAAAACATGCATTGTTATACTACGCACTTGTAAAAAGAAAACAGGCTTGTGTTGTGTGTGTGTGAAATGGTGTTTGAAGTCTATGTATTGAAGGTTTATGAAAGTTAAGTATCATTAGGGAACTATAAATTGTAAAAAGAAAACAGGTAATATCATAATATGCACATGGTAATATCTTACAGAAGCAGTAGTCTTCAATGCTTGTGGGCCAGGAAATGTCTTTCCACAACCATGACTCTTAGGTAGAAGACGGTCCTCAACTTCTTCCCCATTGATACCTCTTGCAATATTCCATAACCACGTGCTAGAGTGTAAAAAACATTCGATGTTAGGAGTTATTCATTCTAAAGATCTATTATTAACCACGTGCTAGAGTAGAAAAAATATAAGATATTAGGATATATTCATTCTAAAGATCTATTATAAGAATAATGCATATTATAACTACTTGACTAAGTGAAGGTAAAGTTCACAATCGATGCAATCCAAATAAAAATGCATGATGCACCATAATTGGATATTAAAAAATTGCACTTAACACAGAAAAGGATCCAATATAGTGGAGAATAAGTGAGTTAAAGAGGATAATGACTCTGGAATTTAAAAGTCAGCAATAAATACTTCATCTACAATCACCCTTTTTGTGACTGATTCCATAAATAATTGGTAGTAAAGAATTGTTTAAATGTAAAAAACTTCACCCTTTTTGCTTAGATTCCTGTCATCAAATGATCACTAGTCTTATGGCATCCTGTCACTCATTCGACTTAACCTTTGGCATATCATAAACTTCCAAACACTACCAAATTATACTAGAGTCCAACATTCTGTGATCCTTCCATGACTAGGAACACAAAAAAAATATAAAGAAAAAACATAACTCGAACAAGGTTAATATCTTACTAAAGTAGATGTAACTAAACAATTAATGTTACCACACCCTGTATTAATGCCATAGCACTCTTGCAACTTCACTTCAGTGAAGTGTAGTAAATCACCAACAGTTTTCACTCCAAGATCAATTTGTAGGGAGCTTCCGAGCTTTCCCCCAAGTTGTTTCCTACAAAGTCAGAGGTGATGAAAAATTGATATCTATAAAAGAACAGGTGAAAGCAATTATATTTAGCATCGTTATTCAGATTGGAAGGATATTTTGACACCACCACCCTCCAAATGAAGCAACAAGTTCATGTCTTACATTTTCTTCACAGGCAAGGAAGCTAGTAAATCTTTTACTGATGACGATGGTACCACTGTTTGTTGTGCAGGTTTATGCATTGCACTTGCTTGTTTCGCTAACATCTGCCACAAGTATCAGTCATAGATTCCATAAGAGACAACACTAGCAGAAACAATAAGTTAAGAGATCATGATAGGAAATGGCAATGAGTTCAGAGCCAACAAAAGGAGGAGAAGAAAAAAGAAAGCATTGTAAAATATTGAATCAGAAGCAAAATTGTAACAAAACTCATCATACAACATGGTATTAACATAGCATTTAAGAATTAAATTGATTAAAAAGAACCAACAGTGCACTTTGCACATGTAGACATACAACACATGTATGGGCATGCAAACAGGAACTGCCAGAGGGGATCATGCAAACAGTCACAATCTCATTCTAAACTTCTTTCTCAGTTACCTTATTGTGAGCAATGCCAGCTGAACATGTGAATTTGGTTTCCTCTAAAACTTTTGTCCGAAGTTGTGCAATAATAATGGCTCCACAAGCTAATAACTTATCTTCATGGTCAGCATCACTCCGACAGAGCCACTCTCGCACATTCCCTTCCCTGTCAGTTATATCCTGAACATAAGAAACAACCAAAATTAACTTCAAGAATGAAAGGGTAGTGAAACATACCTAGTAACAACAAGTCTTCCCACTTAAACTTGTTTAAAATGCACTGGATTATCACATGAACATTCATCTAGGACCATATCCTTTCAAATAATTCAAGAGAATCTGAGATAGAAGCATGCATAAGCAGACTAGTATATATTTATTGATGTTATCTCATTACCGCAATCCTAAAGTAATAGAAGGGGGAATGAAAAGTTGCATCTTACATTAGTAACACCCAGAATATGTGACTTCAGAGCCTCTTCATCGATTGCTTCCAACACCTCTGGAGGAGCTTCTAACAGCATTGATTTAGCTGCATCAGTAAGGTCAAGGTATACTTCATCTATTGATGCCCGCTCACACCGTCCTTTTGTAGCAAGTATCGAGACTACCTGCAATTTTGAATCCACCAAAAGTACCTAGTTATTGCCAGGGTTACTTTAAGGTTACATAAAAGGCTGCCTTGTTATTAAATCTATTGAAATCCATACAGAGAACCAAACAGTGATCATCTCATATTCCCACTTCTCCCAGACACACCTCAGAGCCAGCACTGCGATATAGATTCAAGTCAGCTTTACCACGGGCAACCGGAACTTGAATTAATTGGATGTTCGGACAGACCTTCTTGGCCTCATCCCCTCGCATAGAACTAGAAGTCCAGATATAAAAGAATAGTTTCAGGAATCTAACTACACAGAAATAAATGACTTTAATTATAAGAAAGAGGGGAGAAAAGCTTACCGCTTAATGCCAAATTTTCGAGCTTCATAACTAACAGCAATCAAGCCCCCACCTTTCCAAGAATTATATTGTACTACAGCAGCCGGCAAACCCCTTAATTCAGGATTCTTTCGTTGCTCAACTGCAAGAAACAAAATAGATATACGCAGACGCAGTTAAGCAACAAAATTGGCATACTCATTATGCAAGGGAAAGGTCATTTTTGCGACATAACCGATGATTTTTCCAATATTTAACAGCTTCAAAGCTATGACCAGAAAAATTTTCTTTCACGATCCTAGGTTTTTATAGCGCAATTTTACAGAAGAAGAAAAGAAAAAAAAAATAAAAACAACTAATTTAACCATATGGGAACGATCCATAGAGAAGATCAAATCAAGACTAGCTTTGATCGTACTATTTGCAGAAAAAAAGATTAATACTTGGTTTAAATTACATAAAAACCGATTAGCGAAGATTAACAAAAGATTCAGGGGTTTAGGGATTAGCAAGTGGGGAAAAAGGGAAAGCGGAGAGAAGGAGAGCGGAGAGTTTGAGACCTTGGACGTAGAAGCAATCCATGTCGACGTGGGCGATCACACGGGCATCTTTCGGCTCCGGCCGGGCGATCGGCATCCTCGCCCTCTCTCTCCCCCCCACCCACACCCTCTTCTCCCCTTTCCCTCCATGTCCCAAACCAATTTAAGCGAGCGAGAATAGCCTATTTGGTGGGCTCCACTTTCGCACGTGCGGCGACAAGAAGTCGGCAAGTATCATCCCGACTTTAAACACGTTATTGATTAAAGAAAAGGTAAAACATTTGATGATGGATGGCCGGGATCACTTCAAGTGCCTCAGAGTTGATGGAATCTCAACCGTCCAACAAAACCACAACCTTGGAGGGGACCGTCAGATTGCATCTCCAAGTGGAACCATTGGGAAAATGGTACGGCCCAAGAAGAAGTTTATGTATTCTAATGATATTTTAATATCTCAACGGTCATATTTCACAAAGCCAGGCAACAACGGTCACCTGCGAGACTCTAGATTCCCCTTCCCTTTACCCTTCCAAAGTCTGCTCTCTTTTAACTCTTTGGCTTTCCTTCTTCCACCACCCAAAAACCCAACCCAAAACCAGAGCAAGGAGCCTACTACTGCCATTACCCCATGATAGTGGAGCGACTTATTACGGTGGAGTATCTCGATCCATCCATGTCTCAGGAGCTCATCGGCAAGTTCCCGGATGCCACGGCTTTCGACTTCGACTACTCTCAGAGCGGGATTTGGTCTCCCTTGCTTCCACGAGGCAGGCACAGTTCATCTTCAGTTTTTCCTATGGAATCCCACAAGAAACTCTCAGACGCGCCTGGGATTCTTTCTCCGGGAATACTAAGGAAAGTGAAGGGAAAGATAAGTAAGAAGCACAAGAAGCATATGGTTGCTCCGAAGCGCTTGGATTTCTCTACAAGTCCTACTCCTAAAAAGGTAATATTTCATCGCCAACCTAATAAATAGTTATTTATATGTTATGGAGGATTTTGTCAAAATTTATCAGCTTTATAGGAGTTCTTTCTCGCCATTTTTCCAATTTCCTAGCTGCCAGTAGTTATTTGTTCCGTATTTTTGAAAGAAGTCTAGATGACCTGAGATTGTTGCAGGGATGGAACAAGGTGTTGAGAGCTGCTGTGAAACGCTTCAAGATTCACAGATCTCCCTGGCAGATGATGCTGCCCACTTTGTGAGGCAAAAAGTATTTCCCTTCTTATATTGTGTCTAGCGTTATTAAGTTGCTTCCAAAAATCTATTTGTTAGTCACGGCAAGGATGTATATAATTCTTGTTTGACATTGCGGAAATAAAGAAGTGGTGATTGATCCATTATGTATGTTTCCGCGTATCAATAGCTATGAATCTTTAATTGGGAAAGGAGAGGAAGAAAAAGAACAATTGAAATATAATTAGATCTGAATTACGACAAAATTATTATGATTACATGTAGTATTAGACCCCCTTTGTAATTTTAGAAGTTGATCAAATATATAAAATGCTGCAGAGGAGGTTGACCGTTGTATTCCTGTTCTCATCTATCGTTCCTTTGTAGATCTGATCATTTACTTCAAAATTAAAAAGAAAACACAAGGGCGGCAGCTGCTGTTGAAAAGTTCCCTATTCATTCTTCATTCATCCCAAAGTAAATCACCAAAAGAGGGACCTTTCCTTAATCCTAAAATGGTGTCATACCTTCAAACCTTTTTTGGTAAATGACAAGTTCTATGAGTGGGAGAAATTATATTCTATATCTGGTGCTCAGCAGTGTATCGGATTCCAACATGTGTATCATTCCGGCAGCCTCAATGTAAGGAAAGAAAAAAATGGTGCCAGATCTCTATCCCCTCTCTTGAGTGAATGGAACCCTAGCTGCTCCCTCAACCAAGCGAATAGTTTCTATATTGATCATGATATATGTAATAACTCTGGCATCTATTTTAAATGCATATTCCTTTTTTGCGCAGCAGAGTTATGAAAATTTACTTGAAGCAACTGGACGAATTGTATGTGCCAATTGCCATCTAGCTAATAAGCTGCTCCCTCAACCAAGCGAATAGTCCGGATTTTCATTTCTATATTGATCATAATATATGTAATAACTCTGGCATCTATTTTAAATGCATATTTCTTTTTTGCGCAGCAGAGTTATGAAAATTTACTTGAAGCAACTGGACGAATTGTATGTGCCAATTGCCATCTAGCTAATAAGCTCGTGGATATTGAAATCCCGCAAACCGTGCTTCTTGATACTGTATTTGAAGCAGTTGTTCGACTCTCTCCCGAGCAGACGGTCCTCATACCCTCTCCCGAGCATCCTCCATCTCCTGAGCACTACTCCTTTCCACCCCCCTCGCTCCAGACACCCTCCATGTGCGTTGCCCATGTCGAACACTGACATCAGTTTGGACTCAGTTGACAATTATCTTCTTGTCCCGAGTGCGATCGCACTCGAGGAGGCCAATGACTCGGTCGGTGTCACAAAGAGTAGTGATGTCAGGGGTGGTCACAAGCACAGCCTCGTTGGAAGGGGTAGTGGCAGTGATGAACCCGATGTCGATGCCGACGAGGCAGTCTATGAGGACAAAATGGGGTGGGCTGGATGGGCGAGACTGGAGAGTGTCGACGACCCAAGTTAGGGCCTTGGCACCAAGGCTGGATGGGAGCTTTAAGCGAAGCTTGGAGCAGGGCTTGGAGATGCAGAGGAGCTCGGGGGAGAGTAGCAGTAGTCGCGGACGAGGGCATGGTTGAGACGACAATCGCCATTGAGGACCTCGACGATGGTGTAGTTGATGCAGTTCTCAAGGCCAAGGAGGAGGATGAGGCTGCAGAGTCTGATGTTAGCGAAGACAGTGAAGCGGCCGAGGCAGAGGCCAATAGGAGGGGGGCACTATAGAAGGGAATATAAGGTGGAACCTTTTTTTCCAACACTTTTTTTCTTGCACCTACGTGAAAAGAAAATTCAAAAGTTAAATAGAGATAAAAAAAAACTTCAACTAATAGACCCCGACAGTCTTTTAACTTAAAAAAAAAAATGCACGCGCTAAAAATGATCATCCACGAAGAAAGACCATCTATATTCTCTTTTTTTCTCATCAAGCCTCTTCTTTTATTCTCTTCCTCATCAAGCCGTCTCTTCCATCAGTAAAATCTTTTTCCTCCTACTAAGTTTCTTTCTTCTTTCTTCTAAAAAGTGTGTATCGATTTACCTAAAGATATGTATTAAAATATTAGATGATTATTTTGCCAAATGTGTATCATCTAGTCGTGCACTGTATACTAATGAATACTATGTATTGAATAACCTACCTAAAGGCATAGGTTTCAAAGGACTACAAATATCGGTATGCACAAGATCTAATGGTTATCTTGATCTTTGATGCTTGCCAAAAATGCACCCTTCACACACTTGCTGTGAATGATCAATGAGTGGTAACCCCTTCATCATGTTCTTTGTAGCCAAGAGCTTCAAGCCTCCAAAGTTAAAATGCCCAAATCTCAAATGACACAAACATGAATTGTTATGTGTAATGGAGCTAAGATATTTGAGTACATCATGTTGAATATGCAAAGAAAACATTCTACCATGGGATATTTTTATATAAGTAATTAAATTATAATGACTATCCCATAAAGTAAAAGAGTGGTTTTTCATATTAACACTATAATTTTTCTCCAAAAGTTGAACCAAGCTCAAAAGATTTCTATGCAAATTTGGAATATAATAGACATCGAAAATAAAATCATGATTGCCATTCATGAGCTTGATGAGAATATTACGTTTGCCTTGCATCGAAATTTTGGAGTTGTCACCAAAAGTAACATAGCCTTGCATACTTTCATCCAAATCAACAAACAATTTCTTCTTCTCCGTCATATGGTTGCTTGTGTTGGTATGAAGATACCATGTATTGTTTTCATTCTTTTTACTCTCATTATGAGCCAACAAAAAGTAGAAGTCACACCATCAATACTCTCTTTCTTAATGATATTAGCTTGTTCTCCAACTTTGTTGTTTTACTTTGCCCAACATTCATTGCTATAATGCCCATACTTGTGACAATTGAAGCATTGTATATTTCTCTTGTCAAAGCTTTGTTGATTGAAATGATGATTGAAATTGCTTCTTGACCTTCCTCTTGGAGGGAATGATAACTGGCATCTTCCACCATGCCTTCCACCTCTTTCTCTATAACCAAAATTTCTTTCTTGATTACTAAATCCTCTTTCTTGGTTTCCATAACCTGTTCCACGACCTCTATAACTTCTTTCTCGGCTCTCATAGCTTCTACCTTGGCCTCTTTGAGCACTAATAACATGGCATTCTTTCTTGACATCTTACAAAGAGAACTTGGATTGGAGAGCTTATTCTAAAGAACTAGAAGACTTCTTGCTCAATCTATGCTCTTGAACTTATAGCATTCCCATCAAATGATCAATTGTCACGGTGCTCAAGTCTTTTGCCTCTTCAATGAGTACCACCACATGCTCAAATTTTAGAATTAAAAAATGCAAAAAAATTTCCATCACCCTAACATCATCAATCTCTTCACCATTTCTTTTCATTCCATTTACAATTAACAATGCTTTTGAAAAATAATCCAAAAAGAACTCCGACTCATTCATGCTCAACTCCTCAAATTTTCTTATCAAAATTTGGTGCCTCACCTTCATAACTTTGTAATACTCCTACGAGCCTTCTTGAGAATTTTTCATGACTCCTTTGAAGTTTTGACATTAGAAATCTTCTCAAAATTAACTTCATCAATGACTTGGTAGATGACAAATGAAGCTTTTTTTATCTCTCTTCTTTGACTCTTTAAGAATATTTCTTTGACCTTCGGTGAGCCTCTCTTCTTCTTGTGGTGAGCTAGGTTTTTTAAACCCTTTTTTAACTATCTCTTATAAATCTTGAGATTCCAACAAAATCTTGATTTGAATACTCAAACGATCATAATTCTCCTTAGTTAATTTAGAAAGTTGAATAGAAAGCATATTACTCTCTATTTTAATTAAAGATTGAACCAATATCAAACTCAAACTCAATACTCTTCAAAAGGTCCCAATTTCAAACTTTAGATGCAAGCCAAGTACAAGGCAACCACCAAATCACCATATCAAGCTCTGTGCCAATTTTGTTGGAGCAAAATGGATGTTAATAACATGTAAATCATTTCAAATAACAATGAAAGATAGAGCTGAACAATGAGGCACAAGATAGGCTCAAAACTACTTCATAAAATCCTTTATTTCAACTATGAAAAACTGAAAATAGAACTTATAAATATGCAAAAAATCAGCAACTAGGAAGATGCCTTTTCTTCTTATAGTCTTCTTCCTTCTAATACAAAAATCTACCAAGGGCGGCCCAATACATTTGGAGGCCTAAGATGAATTCACTGAATGAGGCATTTTTTTGTTTTTTTTATGATAAATTTTTTTAATAAGTAAAAAATACTTAAAAAATGATATGAAAATAGATAGCTATCAAGTACACTATTTCAACAAAGATGGATGAATCTAATAAAAATAGACAAGAAGCCTTTTCAGTTTAATATAATTCTTGAATGAAAGCACGAAAAAGTAATTACTCTAAAAAGGACCCATGAAACTGATTAAATAATTGAGATAATGCTCAGCAATACTGTTTACCATGTCAAGCAAGAGCAGAATAGGAAAAGGTTATCCCATGGCACTTCATGGTCAAGGTAAAGGAAATAATTTGTCTAGAAAGGAACCTCTCTAAAAGATATAGTAGGGGCATTATGGAAAATTCACTTCATCTAATTAATAAAAGTCCCATCCCACCATCTCCCCTTTAAGGGAGTACCCAAGCAGCAACTGCAACATCACAGCACAGCAGCCATTCAACCCCCTCCCTCCTTTTCTCTCTCAGCCAACCAAATCCCTCCTCTCTCTTTCTCTTTACCCAAAACAAAACTACTGTCCCTAACTTCCCAAATTGCCCCTCTGCAGGCCAAAAAACTCTCCACCCCCCTTCCATAGGAGGAAGACTCGTAGCTAGCTCCTGTTTCCATTTTATATGGGGCCTTTGCTTCCTTTTGGTCACGGTCAGACATAGAAAACAGGGCAAGAAACCTCCCTCCCCCCTCTCTCTCTCCAATCTCAATCTCTTTCTCTCCTCTCCTCTCTTTATTTCATCGCAAGTCGGTGCCTTTTTGCCTTTTCCCTTCCTTCTGTGGTTATCTTCTTTTTGCCTCTCGGAGACCTTCCTTTGGGCCTACCAAAAAGTCCTCTTCTTCTCTTTCAAAGAGGAGAAATTTCTACCAAGCAAAAAGTCCAAAATGCCATGGAGAAAAAGCCAAAGAAACCCATTAAATTGGGTTTACGTTTCTAACAAGCAAGTTTATTTGTAACAACCCAGGATCTCACCCAAAATGGCTAGCCGGAAGGTTATTATTTGGGTTCCTTGATCCTGTATAAATACCCAAGATCTACCCAGCGAATAACCGATGTGGGACTAAATACACGCCCGTACGGGTCCTCACATACTCCTCCCGTTCAAGCCCTGACGTCCTCGTCAGGCTAAGGGTTCAAATCTAATCACAAACACCACGATTGGTCCGTGGTCAGCCCCAATGGATCCGTGCTGCAGTATCCCCTAGTCCACATAGATTATGGGTCGGGTCGGCTCTGATACCATTTGTAACAACCCAGGACCTCACCCAAAATGGCTAGCCGGAAGGTTATTATTTGGGTTCCTTGATCCTGCATAAATACCCAAGATCTACCCAGCGAATAACCGATGTGAGACTAAATATACGCCCGCAAGGGTCCTCACACTATTCCCTAGAAGAAATCTCTCTCTTCTGTAGGAGATGCTCTTGTCCACCAATCGACATGGAGGCACTGCTATCAGTTGGAGGATCCATCGCTTCCACTGTGTTGAACAACTTAGTCGGCCAGGTGAGCTCCGATGCCATCCAGCAGTATGGCCAGCACTCGGGGCTTTAGGATGACCTCAGGAGGCTACGGATTACCCTGCTACAGACACGCTTCATCCTTAAGAGCGCCGAGAAAAGGCGCACCAAAGACAACAACCTTGCCCAAATCCTCCAAGAACTCAAAGACGCCGCCTACGATGCTGAAGACTTGCTGGACAAATTCGAATACCAAGTCCTGCAGCAAAAGGCTGAAAGCCAAGAGAATCAGAGAGGTAACTTTTTATCTTCTCCTCTTACACTTGCCAGAAATGTGTTCAATCGTGATGGTGATGCTATGGCTAAAGTGAGGGAGGTTATGGGGAGGTTAGACAGCATTGCTGATGATTTGGAAAAAGTCATCAGGCTTCTGGATTTAGATGATGAAGGAAAAAAACAATAGAGATCGGCGACACGAGAGACGAGCTCATTCTTAACTAGTCCCGAAGTGTTTGGGCGAGAGAGAGAAAAAGAACAGGTGATAAAACTGTTGTTAAAGACGAGAGATGCAACCAAACCTGGTGATGATCTCATCCGTCTTTGTTCAAAGAGAAAAAAGAAAGACAGTATTTCTGTTTTGCCGGTGGTCGGTATCGGAGGGATCGGAAAAACTACTCTTGCTCAGCTCATTTACGATGATCCGGAAGTGCATGGTTATTTTGAGCTAAAGATTTGGGTTTGCGTGTCTGATAATTTTGATGTGAAAAGGCTAACTAAAGAGATAATAGAGTCTGTTACCCGGGAGAGACTCTGTGATCACCAAAATTTGAATTGTCTCTAAGAGATCCTTAAGGAAAAGATAATTCAAAGAGATTCTTGCTCGTCCTTGATGACATTTGGAATGATGACCGCAACAAATGAGATGGTCTGTGTGTGCCATTCAGGTCCGAGCTGCAGGGAAGCAAGATCTTGGTAACAACTAGATCTCAAAAGGTTGCAGAGATGATAGGCACACTGGAGGCAGTCTTCTTAGAGGGTTTAGCAAATGATGCATGTTGGGAATTTTTCAGTGGACATACATGTCGTTCTCAGAACCCCAAAGAATATCCTGGGTTATAAGCTATTGGCGAGAAGATTGCTGACAGACTGAAGGGATCTTCACTTGTAGCAAAGACACTAGGAGGCCTATTGACATTATACCGGTCCTATAGTTGAGCTATCAGTACCTGCCTGATATCTGAAGCAATGTGTTGCATAATGTTCTGTATTTTTCTAAAAGTTATGAATACACAAAAGACGAGCTAGTCCAAGTCTGGATGGCATAAGGTTTCATTGTCCCTCAAGGAAATGTGCGGGTTGAAAAAGTAGGGAGTGAGTACTTCCATGATTTACTTGGCAGATCTTTCTTTCAGCATCATGGAAGGATGAATATGTGATGTATGATTTGATACACGATCTGGTACAATCTATCTCAGTCGACGAATATTTAAGAATAGAAGATGGAAAATGGCAGGAAATCCCCAGCAGGCTTCAACACCTATCAATATATACTGAGAATCTGGAGCCGAGTATGCTAATGGACCTTGCCAATCATAAGAATCTATGCACCCTTGTCTTCTTCAAGGATTTGTATTATACAATGTTGAGTGATTGTTGTTCTCCTATTTGATTTTGATGAGCCCAAAACATTTGAGTATATTTCATATTATACTAATGAATTCAAATGAGTGTTTCAGAAAAATATTGTTGAATGTGCTAGAATGACTTAAAAATTGGTTCAAGGAGTTTAAATTCAACCTTTACTATATTTGGAACCATTTCGATCTTCGCCCTACACTCGAGTCGACTCCGACAATTCTTGAGTCAGCTCTGGCACAAAGGCTGCTAGCTAGCATGCCCTCGAGCCGACTCCCAGTTTGGACGAGTCGACTCCTGATGGATTGGCAGAAAGCAGGATTTCTAAGTGCAGAGCGCTAGTCAACTCCAACTGAGACCGAGCCGACTCTAAGAGCAAAGACAAAGAAGTATTTTCTAAGGTACAGTGCCCGAGTTGACTCCAACTATGGGTGAGTCGACTCCTGCGAAAAGTCAGAAGATCAGTTTTCAAGCCAACTGATATCGAGTTGTCTCTAACTGATATCAAGTCGTCTCCAACTGATATCGTGTTGACTCCAACTGTGGATAAGTCGACTCCTGCGAAAAGATAGAAGACTCGTATTTAAGCCAACTGATACCGAGTCGACTCCAGTTTTGGACGAGTCGACTTCGACAAGAATGACAGAAGAATATTTTCTGCGGCACTGAGATCGAGTCAACTCCAGTAAAGGCCGAGTCGACTCCGAGGATAAAGTCAGAGATCAAGTCTTTAAAGCTTCTGATACCGAGTCAACTCCAACTGTGGACGAGCTGACTCCAACAAGAAAGACAAAAAGTCAGTTTCTGATACATTGAGATCGAGTCGACTCCAACTATGATCGAGTCGGCTCCAATAAGAAAAGACAGAAAATTAGTTTCTGATACACTGAGACCGAGTCGACACCTGAAAGTTGCGAGCCGTCTCTCGTTTTTGGCGAGTCGACTCCTAAATATCGCGAGCCGTCTCCTAGAAGAAATGCCTGAGCAATACTATTAGAGATACAGTGAGCGAGTCGTCTCCTGAAGAACACGAGTCGTCTCCAGTTTCAGCCGAACCATCTTCTAGTTGCGCGATTCGACTCCAATCTCAACGATCATGCTGTCAAGCTGCACAATAATGTTAGAACGACTCTCTTATTCCTTCTAATGGCTATTTTTTAAAAAGAAGAGCTTTGAAAAGTATTTAAAAGGAGAAGGGAGACAAGAACAAAGTATCCATTGAAGGGCATTCAAGTTTAGAGCCTTTTTTAAAAAGAAAAAGAGGAGTAACTACGCTTACATTGATTTCAGAAGTACTCCTCACATTCAAGGCTCGATTATCTGATCCTCAAATTCAAGAGAGGATCCAGAAGAGGAGACGTCACATCTTCCTTCAGCATAAAAGCTATTTGAGAGCTTCTACCTTTTTCATATTGTTTATATTGTGTTGTAACTCATATATTCTGGTTTTATTTTTTGATTCAATCAGGGGATTGAATCGAGGGGATTAAGGTTTATTGGTGAGCCAGTGTAAAATCAACGTTGTTAAGGTTGTAGTTGGTAAGCCGGAGAAAACCAACTAGGTTGGATTGTGAGCCCAGAAAAACAATCGGTTTGGTTCTAGTCGGTTAGCCTGTGAAAACCGACTGAGTTCCTTGTGATCTCGTGAAAACAACAAGTTAGGTTGTGAGCTTGTAAAACAACTGGGTGTAATCCTAGGGATTATAGTGAACTCCCAAGTGAGGCTTGAGGAGTGGACATAGGAGCAGGATTGGCTCTGAATCACTATAAAATTCTGTGTGTTTGTGTCATGGTTCTTTGAGCATCTTTTCTTTATTACTTTATTAATAGATTGATTTATCCTCTTAGATTAAAATCAAGAAATCTTTCACAATTCTCATTAAATTACTTAAAAAAAGTACCAAAGTTTTCTTAGTACCCAATTCACCCCCCCTCTTGGGTTGTCTACTAGGAAACAAGTGGTTTCAGAGCAAGTGCTCTTATCGTGACTGTTGTTCCAATCAAACTAGAGTAAAAGATTAGATGACAACTCAACTCGGGTCTTTTCTTGTAGAGGGACAGTCGACCAATAGGCCACCGTTGTTTAACGGAACTAACTATATCTATTGGAAGGCTAAAATGAGAATTTTCATTCAAGCCCAAGATTATGATGTATGGAGCATCATTGTAAATGGACCACACATTCCTACACACACAGTGGATAACATCCCTATTGGCAAGCTTGAAAAAGATTGGGATGATAATGATAGAAGAAAAGCCCAATTAAATGCTAAGGCTATGAATGTCTTATATTGTGCTTTAGATCCTAATGAATTTAATAGAATATCCTCTTGTGTTTCAGCCAAAGAAATATGGGATAGACTTGAAGTTACCTATGAGGGTACTAATCAAGTAAAAGAGTCTAAGATAAACATGTTAGTGCATAAATATGAGCTTTTCAAGATGGAACCAACTGAAACCATTACTTGCATGTTTACTCGGTTCACTGATATTATTAATGAGCTGAAAAGTCTAAGTACATCATATTCTAACAGTGAACTTGTTAGGAAAGTGCTGCGTTCCCTACCTCGGATATGGGAGGCAAAAGTAACAACAATCCAAGAAGCCAAGGACCTCAACATGCTTCCACTCGAAGAACTTCTTGGATCCTTGATGACCTACGAGTACTAACAATCCTTGATGGCCAAGAACTTCTTAAATATACTACTAACAAAGAAAGTACTTGCAACAGCAGTAGTGAGGATGAGAATGGAGAAGATGAGGAAGAAGCTCTATTTGTGAGGAAGTTCAGAAAGTTTATGAACAAAAGAAAGCCTTACTGTAAGAAGAGATACACCCCTCATGCCTTTAACAAAGAGAAAGATAAGGAAAAAAAAGAGACAGTCGGGTGCTATGAATGTGGAAACCAAGGCACATTAAAGCTGACTGCCCATTAGTGAAGAAGTTTGGAAAGAAGAAAAAAAAGGCACTCCTCACATCCTTGAGCGAAACTGAAAATTCATCATCAGAGGAACAACTACAAGAAAAGAGAAATCACTGCCTTATGACTAATGAAACTAAGGTAAGCTCTAAATTTCATTCTGATTTTACTTTTGAAGAATTATATAATGCATTTAATGAACTAATATATGAATGCAAAACTCTAACTCTAAAGAATAAAGAATTAAAGCTATCTAATCAATCTATCATGCATAAAACAAAAATCTTATCAAAGAAAAAAGAAAAAACTAATTAAAGAAGTTTCTGAATTAAAAACAAGTAATCAATCTTTAAAAGATGAATTAACCAATAACGTAAACTTACTAACTGAAAATCAGAATTTAAGTAAGGAAGTTGATAAATATAAATCAATTGTTGAAAAGCTTACTTTTAGTTCAGAAAAATTACAAATGATCCTTAAAAGTCAAGAGTTGTTTTTAATAAAGCTGGTTTAGGGTACAAACCTAAAGACAAACCCAAATTACTTAAAAATCTTTTTGTAAGAGCTAAAGATACTCAAACTGAAAGCTTAACATATTTCTGCAGTGATAGAATAGGACATAAAACAAACATATTTAATCACAAAAAAATAGAAAATTAAAAAAAAAATATGTTTGGGTTCCAAAAGGGACCATTTATACTAACCATGAAGGACTCAAGAAAGCTTGGGTACCTAAATTTATTTGATGTGTGCTTCTAGGAGTGTCTTGCAGCTAAATACAATAAAAGGAGTTGGTACTTAGACAATGGCTGCTCAAGACATATGATAGGTGACAAAGAACATTTCTTCACCCTTGAAGCAAAGAAAGGTGGTGTAGTGACTTTCGGTAATAATAACCAAGGTCGTGTGATAGGCATTGGTAAATTTCAAATCACCCCTTCTACCTATATTGATAATGTATTGTATATTGATGATCTTAAGCATAATTTGATTAGTATCAATCAATTATGTGATAGTAGATTCGATGTTTCATTTAAATCATCATTATGCATAGTAACCAATCCAATTGACAATAGCATAGCATTCAAAGGACTTAGACGTGGCAATATATACATGGTAGATCTAGATGATCTCACTAAAAATAGCCACTATTTAGTAGCTAATAATGCTAAGGTCAATGAGGCAAGTTGGTTGTGGCACCGTAGATTAGGTCATACTAACATGGATACACTATCTAAACTAATCAAAAAAGAATTAGTAATTGGCTTGCCAAAACTCAAATTTGAGAAAGATAAAGTTTGCAATGCATGCCAATTTGTTAACAAATAAGAAATTCATTTAAATCTAAAAATGCAATCTCAAGTACTAGGCCACTAGAATTACTCCACATGGATTTCTTTGGGCCAACTAGAACTACTAGTCTAGGTGGAAAGAGATATAGTCTTGTGATAATAGATGATTACTCTAGGTTCACATGAGTTCTATTTTTGGCACATAAAGATGAAGCTTTCAACTTATTCAAGAAATTTTATAAGAAAATCATAAACGAAAAGAATACCACTATTATTGCTATAAGAAGTGATCAAGGCATAGAATTTGAAAATCAATATTTTGAAAATTTCTATAGTGAAAGAGGAATAGAATATAATTTTTCTGCATCTAAAACTCCACAGCAAAATGGAGTTGTAGAAAGAAAAAATAGAACTTTGGAAGAAATGGCAAGAACCATGTTATGTGAAAGTAATCTTCCAAAGTATTTTTGGGCTGAAGCAATTAACACTTCATGTCATACTTTAAATAGGGTTTTGCTATGACCTATTTTAAAGAAAACTCCTTATGAGCTTTAGATAGAAAAAAAACCAAAATTAAATTACTTTCATGTGTTTGGTTGTAGATGCTTTATTCATAATAATGGAAAAGACAATCTAGAAAAATTTGATGCCAAATTAGATGAAGGGATCTTTTTAGGATACTCTTGGTCTAGTAGGGCATATAGAGTCTTCAACAAAAGAACTCTTGTGGTTGAAGAATCTATACATGTTGTCTTTGATGAAACTAATGATACTTCCTCTAGCAAGAAAATAATTGTTGATGATGATGTAGGTTTTCTTGAAGACAAAATTGAAAAGGTAAGCATCCATTCTAAATTAATAGATTTAGATTCTTAGCCTGATGAGAACTCTAGAGCTCAAACAGAGGAGCAGGTGAGGACCTGTGTATGCATTTACATAGTCCTACATCGGATGTGTACTAAGTAGATCTTGGATACTTATACAGGATCAAAGAACCCAAGTAACATCTTTTGGCTAGGTTTTTTAGGTGAAGTCCTGAGTTGTAACATGGCTCGAATCTTCACTTGACCTATTGAAGATATGTTTAACCTATTTAATCTATTTAAAACTTATTTAAATTGTTTAATTTAATTCAACCTATTTATTACATAGTTTATATGGGTCGGATTTGTTATCTATTGTTGTTATCTTTTTTGGATATAAAAGGGGTCGACCAAGATACTGATTGGACAAATGCATGGGTTTGCCATTGTTCAAACCAGAAAGAATGGAGAAGTGGTGGTGGGTCTCATTGCCTTGAACCTTCAAGAAATTTCCCCACTGAAATGCTGCCTACTTAAGGGGTGGTAACTAAGTAGCTATATTAAGAGAAATAAAGGAAACATTAATTAAAATTAAAAATAAAAAATGTAGTAATGATCTAGATAAAGTTATTCTTTTCCTAGGTTACAACTTTGGATTTATACATGATTCCCTTAATTGTTTGACAAATGTTCTTAATAGTTACCTCCTCTATTTAACTTATAGGCATGATCCCCACTTTCATGCTTTGATCTTGGTAACCGTCCACCAGCCATTTGATTTAGTTAGCCCAATACTTTGCCCCAGGCCAATAGTCAATCATTTAGATCATATTCTAAGTATCTCATTCTAGGCCGACAATCGTTTGTATCTGTTCTAGGTATCTTAACCTAGGCCGACAACCTTCACCACTTGGTATTACATTTCTATGCTCGGCCTACATTCCAATATCCATCTGTACCTTATTTGGCCTATTGCCCAACACTTTGGCTTCAATTAGGAGCCACTATGCTCAGCTTGTTAAGTCAAACCTTGGTACTCGGTCTATCTTTTGTACCTTGACGCTCAATCTACTTCCATTACCAAGGGTGAGGGCCTTTTTTTATTTTTACTCAACTTCTCTTTAGTGTTGCCACATGGCTATTACCTAATGTGCCTTTAGGCTTTCACTATTGATTAGGATGTGGTGTAAACACCTCTCTAACAAAAAAGATACATTTTAGATTAGAATTTTTAACATAGTTAATAAAAAGATCATGCTTAACTTAACAAATATTAGACTAAATCTACATCTGAACTGATTTGTATGTGATCCAACTCGACCGGATTGCCATCCTAAGTCTCAAAGTCAACTATCTATCCTCGATGAACCTACAAGGGAACTTCATAATAAACCAAAACTAGACTCATGCTATATATATTCTCGTTCAATTTATGGTGTAATGTTGGAATGATTCAAAAGTAGCAGACAAATACGGTGCCCATGGTACAGTATGCATAGGCCTTTACTCCCAATGCATGACATGTCCATTAATTTGAGTGGAAAGATGCCACTGAACCTTGGTTGAAATGGCACAATCCTTGCCGCTTGGTTCTTTTTTTTTTTATTTTTAACTAAGATGGATGGATCATATCTGACGAGTATGGATACACCCAACAAAATCAATAAATAAAATATCTCGGAGTGCTAGGGGCAACTCCCCATCTCCAACCCGTAGGATATTACCGAAGTGACTGGCTACATAACTAGCCACCCAGTCCGTAGCCCCATTAGCTTTACGGAAAACATGCTTAGCTTGGAAGGCCCCTCTGTTTCTTACCATTGTCCAGATATCTTAGAGTAAAGGGTGGATGCAACCATCACCCCTCGAGCCCCCCCGGATCCAACTAATGACCGTGGCCGAGTCCCCCTCCAAGACAATAGAACTGGCCCGTAAAACAAATCGAGCGTGACGAAGGCCCGCCCAAGCGGCCCTCAACTCTGCACCCGGAACCGAAATGTCGAAGAGTTGATTGCCCCTGCAGCCATGACCCTGGCAGACAATTTCCGAATAACAAAATCCGTGCCGCCTCGCGTACCTCCGTCCAAGATGGACCCATTAAAGTTAACCTTGAAAAACTCGGGGGTGGGGGCTCCCAAGTGAAAAACACCGTACGAGATACTCTCGAAGCAAAATGGGAACCCTAGATGTTTCGAGCTGTCAAGGTCCCTTGACTGAGCTTTGCCGCCTGTACACGGATACTCTCTACCACAAGTCTCGGCGACATACTACATTCGCCAAATGTACGAGCGTTTCTAGTCAGCCAAATCTGGTAGGACGTGCAAATCGCTTGGGCTGCCTCCTGGCGAAGCAGTGGGGACTTCGAGCATCGGCGCATGGCCCGTAAAAACTGGTCCCTCCAGCCCCGAACCTCCCATAGGATCCCTGCCAGTTGCCAAGTTGCCCTAGCCCATGTGCACTGAAATAAGGCATGGTCCACCATCTCGTCCACACCACAATCTCCACATACCGGGAGAATCCTCAGCCCTCGTCCGTTAAGAACTACTCTCGTCGGAAGACAGTCCCAGACCACCTTCCAGAGAAACAGGGCTACCCTCGGGTAGAGTCCCAAGCATCAGATCTAGGTGAAGTTAGGCCCAGGCTCATACTGCCGCTGGAGAATGCGGGAGAGGTCGCCCACCCAGATGTTGGTCCTGGTAGAGGTGCTCCAAACCCGTACGTCAGGACCTGCACACCCAGGTAATGGGAAGGATCAAACCCTCTCCACCATATGCCTCTCAAAAAGCTGAACCAACCTAGTTTCGTCCCATGCAGCCTCCCCAGGGACAAGGAGGTCATAGACCCACTCACCCTTTGCAGCTTCTTCACTGACCATAGTCGGTCAATGCCGCAAGAGGAGGGCATCTAGCCACGAGTCCCCAACCACATCAATACTGCACCCATCGCCTATCAGCCATTTAGTGTGCACCAAAGCAGTAGGCAGGTACCTCGCAATCTCTCGCCATAGGAAGAAAACTCTCGGCCCTCATGCCAGTGTCTCAGGGCTCAATCGCCCATAGCGGGCTGCCATGGTTCGGCTCCAGATCCCCTGTGGCTCCAAAGGAACCAGGCTACATATCGGGCAATGAGCACCTCCCGTCTCTCCAGGAGAGACAGAACTCTAAGGCTGCCCTCACTAAATAGGAGGCGATGCTCTTCCATGCCACCAAGTGTACTCCTCGACCACCTCCATACGAGCCCCATAAAAAGCCCCAAAGTAGCCACTCAATCTTCAGTAGCATTGTCCTTGGCAAATACTGTATTTGCCATAAGATAGATGAGCATAGAGCCAAGTACATATCTGATCAACGTCAATCTACCCATAATAGATAGAGATGCTGCCCGCCTTTCCTCCAGCCTGCTCTAGACTTGTTGCACCAGCCCGATGCACTCAGATACCCACAGTCTCCTACCTGTGATCGGTACACCTAGGTAGCTCCAAGTCCCGTCCTACTCTGACATCCCCAGAATCCTTCGGATCCCCTGTCGAACCCCTGGTGTCATGCTAGGGCTGAAGGGGATGGTGGACTTCTGGGCATTCACTCGCTACCTCGATGCAGCGCAATAGTCGGCCAACACCCTCCTAAGGGCCCGTACATCCTCTACTCGCGCCCACGTCAAGAGGAGATAGCCATCGGCAAAGAGTAAGTGAGATATTGGTTGGGCCCTGAAGCTGGAACGTAAGCCTCCAGCTCCCCGGCGGCGCACGCAGCCCGTAGTGCCGAGACAAAACATTAGAGTAAATGATAAATAAGTATGGGGATAAGGGACATCCCTGCCAAAGCTCCATGGTGAATTTGAAAAAAAGGGGATGGTGTGCCGTTGATCAGAATAGAAATCTCGGTCCTCGAACACACCCCAGCACCCAATCAATCCAGATGTCGTGGAAGCCAAGACTCTCCAAGGCTCGCCTAACGAAGCTCCACCAAATTCTGTCATAAGCTCGTTCCATATCCAGCTTGACAGCCATCAGGTTTCGCCGCATCGGGGCCCGCTGAAGGTCCCACATCATCTCTTGGGCCGACATGACATTATCGGAGATGCTCCTACCTCCTACAAAAACTCCTTGCTCCTTGCAGATAATTTTAGAAAGCATGGGTTTCATCCGTTCTACCAGTATTCTAGCCACAACTTTATACAAAGCAGTGTACAAGTTGATAAGCCTAAAGTGGCTCGATTTCGCCGCATCCTGATGGTTTGATATCAGCGTGACGAATGTGGCCTTCTAATCGTTAGGCATCTCTGTCCGACTGAAGAAACACAGAACCGCTTCAATCATAGCCGTCGGACAACGCCCCAAGAATTTTAGAAAAAGAAGGGTGGGGACCCATCAGGGCTCCTGCCGCTTGGTTCTTCAGCGCATATATATACACACATACATACATATATATACATATACATATACACACACATACATATAATATAGCTAAACTATATCAGAATTAGATGATATGAATCTAAAGTAAATCGTGACCGGACCAAGCACATCTTCGGTTCACTACTAACCAGAATGGAATGGACGACGCTATTATGTCAGGCTTTCAGCCTTCTAAAAACAAGCTGCGTAAATTTGACGTAATCCAGAGGAGATTTTGGTCCTGAAACCATTCCACGGAGTCGGCTCAAAACGGGCGCCATCGTCCCAACGGGAGGCTCGTTTTGAATCCACTCATCGCGAGCCCAATCCCGCTCCTCCTCCTCCTCCTCCTCCTCCCCCTCTCGTTTTTCCCTTCGGACGAGAAATAAAGAAGAAAGATGGTCTCTACCAAGGTGAGCCGAAACCCTAACATCTTCACTCCCCTCAAACCCTTAAACCATCGCCACTCTCACCACTTCTCATGTGATCTAGGGTAAAGCAGCCATGGCCACTCGAACTCTAATCCTTGAAGATCCCAAGCCCTCCAAGAACAGTACAAATCCTGCTTCTCCTTCTCCTTTTCTTATTTTTTTCCTTGTGCTTTCTCTCAGCAATATTTTGATCATTACGTCATTTTTTCCCCTTTTTGCTTTCTTTTTTTCTTCTCTTATCCTCAAGAAATGGCGAAAGATTTCAAGATATACTCTGGAAAGGAAAGGACCAAGGCTGAGTCCCGTGAATCAGGTTTTGAATCATCGAGGTATATCGTTTTTCTCCGCTCCTCTTTTCTTCTTTTTTGATTTGACCGTCTTTGTAATAGTAGTAGCTCTGGCTTCTGCATTTTGTTCGCAGGAAGGGTTCAAGAAAGGTCTCGATGGCCGCCTCTCGGTATTTTTGTTCCTTTTCTTTCTTAAATAAAGTTTTATGTGCATGGTTATTGTCCTTTTGCCTTATTTATCACATGTTTTCTTGAAGGAAATCGGTGCCTGGGACTAATGCATGTGAAAAGCCTGCTGTGCAAACTGGTCTGAATGGTGGCAAGGTGATTTCGTTGACTTGATTTATGAATTTTCCTTTATTTCTTGATATAGCGATTGATTATTAATTTTCTGGTTGCCATAGTTACTTTCTATAGCCACATTTGGTTCTTCTTGTCGTACCACTGGTATTGCAAATAAAGCTAAGTGATTGATTAAATGACCTGAGAGATATGGGTGGGGTTTTTGAATTTTGGGTAATCTGTGATTGCCATGAGATTTTGTATGTTTTTAAATAGATAGTTTGATTGGGAAGTAATAAGGGGTTAAAAAAGCTGCAGTAAACAGAAACAATTAAAATATGGTTCTTATTTTCTCTAAAATTTCTTATTGCTATCTTTTTATGATGCAGAGAACTGTGCACGGTATAGAAAACCTACTCGGAAAATGTGATAATGCTGGTGAGATACAGGGCACCATGTTCAGATTTGTAATTGATTGCGGTAAATGTTTTATGATTTCCATCCCCTATGATTGCTTTTTTTTTTCTTTTTTGATTGGTTGTATAGTCAAAGTAAGGACTGGAAGGCAAGCTTTGGCTGATGTCAGCAACGTGAACAATGAGAGAAGCTATCAATTGAGAAATCGCCTCAGCAGTAACCCTCAAATAACGTGATCACCTTTGCTTGTTGAATCTTGGAAGATTTTAGAATTTGTAGTTTTTTTTTTTAATTTTTCATTGCTGATAGTCACTCTGAAAAAATAAGCAATCTGGTTATTACTTATACGCTATTGCATCTCAGGAAGAAATTAGAGGGAAGTAATGCATCACAAGGGTATGGAATGCTCATGTTTGGTGTTCAATAATTATTGATAAACATTCAAAGATCATATGCCAGTGAAGCATTTTGCTTTTAGCTGTTGGTTTCCTGATGGCTCACTTTTTCTGTTTCAGCAAAACTAATGTTAGAAAATGTTCTTATGGGCCAAGGTATGGTTTCTTGATTTAAAAATTCTCCATACTTAAATTGTTTTCATAAAACTTCTGTGTCTTGATTATTCAAGATAATACCAGGATGTCTTTGACTAAGAGTGTCATGATAGCAAATGCATCATCGAGAAAGCCTAGCAGAGTATGTGATCTCCTTGGTTCCCTTCTTTATGATTGCAGGGTTTCATTCACCCCAAATGCTTATGCTACTTCACATACACATGTTTATGTATGTAAAATAAATATAGGTATTTATGAAATTCAAATATACATATGTATGTATGTATTGATTGCCGACCCTTATTGACAAACATGGTCCTGGGTATCTTTATAAAAGAATGAAAAACATATTTCTTTCATGCATTTTCTGCTCTAGTATGTTCTATTCCTTTTGAGATTAAACTCACTCATCATAGAGTACAGGCTGACTTAATTTCTCTTAATTGTTCATGTATGGGTTTGAATTAGGATCTATGAATGGTTTACGTATTTTCTTTCCAATGACCAATGCTGCTGCTTGTAAGCCTATACATACTGGTATACATGAATTTATAGGCTAATCATGTGCTTGTTATCATTAATAATATTCCTCTGGTGCAATATTGCTTCTTTAGGACAGTTATACCACATAGTCAAGATGCATTACTGCTTTGCAATTCACAATTATGCTTCTCATTATGTCCCAGGAATCTGCGAACACAGATACTAGGGGAAAACTCAATATCTCAGGTGAGCCATGGTGCACAGGTAGCTTAGCTGCTTGTTTCATTGAATCTGGCAAAACTGTATTTTCTGTAACTAACACCTGGCTTATGCTTTTTGATGTTCATGATCTTGCACTAACTGGCAATTCCACATGTTAATTGTAGTTGGAAGTACAAGGAAGAAGATTCTCTCTGAAATCAACATTTGCAGAAACCATCAAAGAAACCATTCAAATGATGGATCCAAAGTAATGTGAGTGAACTTCTTCATTATTTGGTAGTGTTGTGGAGAAAAGTTTAACAAAAGGGTGAATTATTTAACTAATGGGCTAGAAAATACAATTGGATCTCTGCTTCATATATTTTGCTTTCATTAGCTACCCGGCAATGGCATCTATGTTACTGAACATCTTGTTACTTTTATTCATATGACTTGCTTTCTTTTTTCTTTATATTTTTCATCAGGAATGAGGGTGTAAAGCTTCGTCAGCCACGGTTTGAAGCTCTTACTTAGCCCTAAATTTCTGCATTTCCCATTCAACTATGTCTTATTGTAATCCTCTTGTTATTTTGGTTCCCATGGATAACGTTTGGCACTAGGCTTTCCTTAGCGACTCAGAAGGTCAAGGACAGAAATACCTTGTCAAGAAAGCCTTTAGCGGTATGTAAGACTCGATTTAGGTTACTTTTCTGCAATGCATATATGCTTGGTTGCAAGTATTGCAAGTTGGAGATTTTCTTGTACAATTTTGCCTTCTAAACTGGCCTATCTGTCATACTAGACAATTTCCGAATGAACTTCCAGGATGCTACTTTTTACTTGTTTGTTGCATGTGCATTTTAGAGTTTTTCTGGTTTTGTGCATATTTTCTTACATAAATTAGTATCTTTACCAATATGCATAATTACATGACATTCTGTCACAGATGCAAAAAAGAATAGTAGTGCTGTTTGCAAAGCTTTTCTTGTTCATTGTTTTCTTAAAAAATCTATTCATTCTTTCCTTGTTTCTCATAGAGTCAAAGTATAATCTCAAATGTTGGGTACTATGCCTCAAGCTCATTATATATAGTGTTTTCATTCTTTATGTATCTAAACAGTTGGGACCTTATTGCAGACAAACTCTAAAGGTAAAGCAACTTCAGTGGTCAAGCATGCAATCGTTATAGAGAAATCCACTATTAGTAACCCATCTGAGAAAAAAGAAGTTGAAATGCCTACCAGATCCAATTTTGATGATAATGCATCAGTTATTCCACAACGATGTGGTCAAGAAAAAGTTCAAGATGATTGTGGGTGCTACTCTCATGAAAATGTGATGGCAACTATATCTAGACCCAAGCGTACTCGTCGGAAATCTTATACATCGTCACTAGTGGCAAGATCTGAGGTTGGTCATCAAGTTTGTTATTTCTGCATTCTAATTTTGAATGTATTTTACCTTATAGATGATGTTGTTTTGCAGATTATGGGAAAGTCTGCCAGCTTAGTCAACAGGCATGAGCTTCTGAATATTGACAACAGCAGTAACCCCCTTGAAGTTGTGGAATATGTTGATGACATCTATCAGTATTATTGGTCTTTGGAGGTGATGTACATGCCTATGATCCTGATTCTATTTATCTTGTTCTGAAATTATTTGACTGTGCATGTTGAAGCAGTCATTCGTGTGTAGTTATACTTTCATCATTATAATGTTGGACTCTATTTGTTTCTTCACTGCATTATTACGTGATGACATGATACTTGCTTCTTAGGAACATGGAAACAGGATGATTCAAATTATATGGCTGTAAAATAGTTATACAAAGATGCTCTTTTTGTCTGTATGGTAAAATTCATTAAGTGAAAAACATCAAGGACCTAAGCCTTAGTTTCATCTTCATTATGCTGTCTTTCCATGCAGAGATGCCTTTTCTCTTATCTCTGCCATATCTCTTCCATTTTGTTCCCTTATCATCCTATAAACCAATGGCATAGTAAAGTTAATAATTAAATTTTATTTCGTTCTTTTTTTTTCCTTTTTTTTTAATCTTCAACTGTAGTCATAAAATCAAGATTCTGGAAAATATAAAAGGAAAAAAATATAGGTTAGACAAGAGAATGTAATAAATATTAATGTGAGAAACATCTTTTGTAGAGGAGAAAAATTCAATAAATTAAAGAAAAGGGAGTCTTTGGAGATCATCGGTCCTCTCTAATCAATCATAGCAAATACAGCAACTTTTTTGAGGGTGGGGGTGAGGGGGTGGTTCTATAACTCATGCATCGAGGTTAGATTTCTTGGTTTGGATTTGCAAGGAAGCATTTAGGTGATTTCTTAATGTCTAGTTATAAGCAGTCTACTTTGTTTTCTTGTAATTAAAATTTATTTTGATTGTAAGCTCTATTGGCAGTGTAGGCTTATGGTTTCGGTGAGATTAAACACTTGAGCAATTAGAGCATTGTCTTTTTGTCCTAAGTACCCTTACACTCTCCGATCCCCCACCAGTGGCTGAAGGAACTGAAAAAAATAGTCCGTTGGTTTGCTGGTGCATTGAAGTATGGTGCTTTAGTTTTGTTATTTCTAAGATACTTGATGCTTCTTATAATGTAATATTGCTTCCTTTCACTAGGGGTGTGCATGGGTCGAGTCTGGTTAGTTTGGAGATATACCTAAAACTGAACTGATTTAAATTGGTTTCCTAATACCGAAACCAAAACTGAATCAACCATTTACAAAAACCATTTGAAACCGACTTGAGAAATTCAGTTTTGTCTGGTTCGGTTTATTGGGTTGATATTTATTGGGTTGGGCTAAATAGGCTAAGCTAAGTCTAAACATAAAAATTCTATTTTATATATAAGAGAAAATATAAAAGAAAATTAAAAAATAGAATATATATGTGTATATATGTATATATATTTGTGTGTGTAGGGTAGGGTCGATTTAGTTTGGTTTGAGTTTTTAAATTGAACTGGTTCTTTCGGTTCAAGCCTTTCTTAAACCAACACCAAACCGGATTTAGAAAAAATCCTGATATAAACCGAACCAAAAAAACCGTTTCGGGTTGGTTTTGCAATTCTGCCAGTTTTTCACACCCCCCTACTTTCATGTCCCTCCAAGGGGCCTTTGTCTGGTAAATGGTTTTGTTAGGCTTTGGTTGGTAGATTATCTGGTTAATGGACAATTCTCATGAGAACTGAACTTGGCCATGCATTTCTTATATTCGATACAATAAAGGGATGCTATCATTAAAAGGTGATCTATGCATTGTACAAAACACAAGATTCAAGAGTTTTCTTTCCATCTCACTTTTATTGACTTAATTTTAGTATAACCATAACCATGCAGCCTTTTTCCAATTATTTGGGGTCAGCAATTTGAAAATTTGAAATAAAGAAGCATGGCCTCACTTTTATTAATGTTGAATGTGGACAAAGTGCTTTCTCTGCCAATATTACCTGTCTTTTCATCTTAAATTACTAATTTGTAAGGAGCACCCACCTTTCTTATTTTATTAAAATAGAAATATATTTTGTATTGTACACGTGGAATCATATTTACATGGTTGTTTTACAAATTCTATTGTTGTGTCATCCTGAATCTGTGTATTCTGCTGGATTATTGGTTGTGCTCCTATTATTCATCTTTCAAGAAATTTATTCTTCAGTTTACCTTGGATATTATAATCTTCTAGTCATGGATCTTGCTGCAATATTTTTTTGGCATGTATAATTCTATTATCTACCTTAAGCATGATATTGGACACTCTTTTGGAATCTATCAATCATTCATCTAATAACAATTAGCTCAAACACAGGAAAAAATTCATCATGTTTAAATTATATAGTTTTTAAAATATTCTTATCGAATCCAACTACTAATGTGATACACAATAATTTGGTTTCTAAATGCAGGTACAGAGTCCATCACTAGCAAATTACATGATTATTCAATCAGATATTGCACCTAGAATGCGGGGGATACTCATTAACTGGTTAATTGAAGTATGATACGATAATTCTTTCATTTCTCCATTGTTTTAATTTTTTTTCCTACCTTGTGTAATCAAGCTGTGAAAACTTTGTTTGGACCAGGTACACCTTAAATTTGACTTGATGCAAGAGACCCTCTTTCTAATGGTAGGGTTGCTTGATAGAGTGCTTTCTGTCCTTACTGTAAAAAGGAATGAATTACAGATGGTTGGTTTGACTTGCCTTTTGCTGGCATCCAAGTATGAGGATTTTTGGCATCCGAAGGTTGAATATGTCTAATTCATTGTTTTTACCTGCATCAGTACATCCGTCAGGCTAAATCATGCATGAACCATGTTAAATATAGCTTATTGCTTCATAATTTTTTGCAGATTGGTGATTTGATCAGCATATCAGCAAACTTGTACACCAGAGATCAAATGCTTGCTATGGTGAGTCTTCAGTTTTTATGTCATGTTTCATCTTGTTCATAGAAGATAATTTTTTGCTCTCCTCCAGGAAAGACTTATCGTTACAAAATTGAAATTTCGATTAAATATACCCACCCCGTACGTCTTTATGTTAAGGTTTCTCAAAGCTGCTCAGTCAGAGAAAAAGGTGTGTGATAATTTAGGATTTGATATTGGTCTATATAATGCCATCATTCGACAAAATTTCACTATCATTTGTCATTCTTTGTTGTTTTCTACCAGCTTGAACACCTGGCTTTCTATCTCATTGAATTGTGTATGGTGGAATATGAAGCTCTAAAGTTCAAACCTTCGCTGCTCTGTGCGTCAGCGATCTATGTTGCACGATGTACGCTGCAAATAACCCCATTCTGGAATGGATTACTGAGGAAGCATGCTCAATATGAAGAGTCACAACTCAGGCATCATTTTTTATCTACTCTGTCACTATTATGCTTTAGTGTGATACTCCACATCATCTAGTTATTTCAGTGCAATGGACTTGCATGGAGGCTCATTTTGCTGCTCTGTAACAGGGACTGTGCAAGTATGATCCTTGGATTTCAGAGAACTGCTGCCCAAAAGCCAACAAAAATTACCTACGAAAAATTCCTGGGATCTGATCACAACAGTGTTGCTGCAATTGAAGCCATGGATAAGCTTCCTTTATAATTTGAGTTGTAATATGTAAATTTGTAGCTTTACTAAAGAAATTGTCTTATGAAAGACAAGCTTAATTTTCATTGTCTGCCCTTGTGTGTTTATTTGGGGCTAAGACATCTTTTTGTAGATGCTCATGCTTGCTTTTGGCATCAAAATTTCAAAGATTGTCTCCATTGCAAATGCCATCATATATGACAGTCAGGTTTGGCAATAGCAAGTCCTACATACTTATCAAAGGTGGCGAGTATTGTGATGTTTGATGAGGTAGCCAGGAGTTTTAGTGAGACAATGGTGATGAAGTGCTCTAGCTGTTATAGCAGTTTTTATTATGGCCATAATGGATATCACTGAGTATGTTGATGTCAGAATTTATATATTATCGATGGCTATTATTTAATTTTAGAATTAATTACTTTTTTTTAGCACATATACCCTTTATTTGCTCATATTTTAATTAAAACGTCCATGAAATGTCAGTAAAATAAGGACGCTTGCACCATTTATGGTAGTTTTAGGCTTGTGGTGGGCCCCATTAAGTACTATTTTTGTGTGAGAGATATCTACCATACTTTATGTTCCCATGACTGTATATTGATGCATGGGTTGAAGATTTCTTTAAAAGCTGATGAATCATGTGAACTCATTAAATTATTCTAAAGAGTTGCTTTTCGTAGGGGAAAGATATCTTGAGGTTTGCACCATAGCAGCGTGGGGTAAAAATTGTGTACCTAATGCATACCTTGTAATATCATGAAACACTCCTCTATTGTACATCATTATTGATGAATTGGTGGTGCAAGTACTGCAAAGTGAGATTAGGTTCAAACTGCAGACATGGTTCTGTAGTGTCTTAAAACTTTGATGGATCATGCTCTAATTTGTATGGCTTATTCTGTACATGATGTATTTATTTAAACCAAGGCTTGTCCTGGTTTCTATATAACATCATTTGTATGCTTAAAAACTTAATAAGTCAATGACTGTTGCACCAATTGCCTTATGTAGATCATGACTGGTCTCAAATACTCATAGTTGCCCCTGGGATATGCCCTTTTTTCCTATCAAGTAATGGACAACCCATACAACATTACTCTTGAACATTTTGGATAAATTATTCAAACATTTTGAAATCTAATGCTCGGTCCACATTTTCTAATAAATTAACCTTCCGGTACTTGTCTGTTACCCAAACAACCAGAATTTCATTTCCAATTAAGGTGGTGAAGCTTCCCTATAGATAATATGTTCATGTATCATTGCACCTAATAAAAAAATCGATATCAAGTTACGCAATACACGAGTGAGAGAACCGTGGATGCGCTTGTGAGGCAAGAACGCTGGTAATATATCCATAAATAATTTTCTTGTTATGTTTCTGGATTCATTGAATTTAGATTTGGGAAGAAGTCTTAGGTTGACTTTTTTAATTGACTTGATCAAATAGTTGGCCGGTCCTTAAATATATTACAAAGTCAGTTAAAAGTCTGGTAAAATATCTTTCTCCAACTATAAATGTGAAGATCCGTGCGGGCGTGTGTTTAGTCCCACATCGATTATTCGCTGGGTAGATCTTGGGTACTTATACAGGATCAAGGAGCCCAAACAATATCTTCTGGCTAGCCATTTTGGATGAGTTCCTGTGTTGTTAAATGATATCAGAGCGGACCCGACCCATAACTTATGTGGACTAGGGGACACTGCAGCACAGATCCATTAAGGTTGACCACGGACCAATTGTGGTATTTGTGATTAGATTTGAATGAATGTGAACCCTTAGCCTGACGAGGATATTAGGGCTTGAACAGGGGAAATATGTGAGGACCCGTGCGGGCGTGTGTTTAGTCCCACATTGGTTATTCGCTGGGTAGATCTTGCGTACTTATACAGGATCAAGGAACCCAAACAATATCTTCTGGCTAGCCATTTTGGGTGAGCTCCTGGGTTGTTAAATGATATGATCCGGCCCATAACTTATGTGGACTAGGGGACACTGCAGCACAGATTCATTTGGGTTGACCACAGACCGATCGTTATTCGCTAGGTATATCTTGAATGCTTATACAAAATCAAGGAACCCAAACAATACATTTTCTGGCTAGCCATTTTGGATGAGGTCCTGGGTTGTTATAATAAAATATTTGAACTTTATAATTTTTTTTTAAAAAAATACTACAAATAAGATGATTTTAAATTACTTATTATGTGATTTATAAACCAGGACCACCCTCTACCTAGCAACCGGAGATTCTTGGATATCTCACGCTACGCGGTTCTCTGACCTTCTCTCTCTGACTCTTCCATTTGTACTATTCTGTCTTCGACTTGGTATATTTGTTGTTATAGTGTGAAAAGAGGAACTCTTGGACCTTGCAATCAGTACTTTATCTTCCATTTGGCATTGAACATGGATGAAATTAACATCTTTAAACAGCAAACACCTGTGTTTTTCAGTCACTCTATACACAAAAGCGGCAAACCTTCCATAATATATCTTTCAATAAAATTGGCATCATCCATGGTGGAAGACCAGATATAACAGGGAAATTTGGATTGATCTTTCAATACAAGACATGGCGTTTTCTCCAAAGCCTTTTCAACTCTAGTAGAACCAACCACTTCTTACTACTATGATTGCTATGAGATGCACATGTAAAGAAAAATACATGCACAAAACGAAGGCATCAACAGCCTTATTTGCTTGTTTGTTGTTGTATGAGAATAAATTTTCGGCAGCATATAATATAGAAACCAGCAAAATGTTAACCGGCTGCCACCTGGTGTGATGAGCCAAGGGGCGAACTTTTCTTATTTTGGTACACCGGCCGGCCAACCATTCATGGTTTTGTCAGGGCAATTGACTAAGCCAGCCATTGGTAGAAGCTCGCGCTCAGCTTGATGCTTTGTTAGGTGAGAGCTTTCCAATTTGGTCCAATGAAGCCATTGGTATTTTTTTCTCTCTCTTTCGAACAAATGGTTTTCTTAATCCCCTATTGCAACATCGGGTAATTTAAAAACATTAACAGTTGATCGAGTCATCCACGCGCAATTGGACCAGTTCAAAAACTTTGTCAGCTAATTGCTTCCTCCTGCCTCATCCCTTATCTCCATGCTTCATTCTCACATGAAAACTTGCCAATGATCTTTGCTAACCTTCCAGGCATGGTTCCCTCCAGTTCAAGAATTTTCTCCACCCTAATCTTCTTGTCCATCTTGGTTCCCTCTGCAAGCTCGCTTGCCTTCAACTTCTCCAGTTTCGATCAGAACACGCCGCAGAGGATCGACTTCCAGGGCGATGCATTCCTCAACAAGGAGATCAGGCTCACCAAGAACGAGCTTGGCACACGAATCACCAACAGCGTTGGCAGAGCGGTGTACAAGGAGCCGCTCCTCCTTTGGGACTCCGGCACCGGAGAGTTGACCGACTTCATCACCCATTTTTCTTTCGTCATCGACTCCTTCAACAAATCAAACTATGGCGATGGACTAGCTTTCTTCCTCTCGCCATACCCTTCCAGCATCCCTGACAATTCCTCCGGTGCCTACCTCGGCCTCTTCAGCGAGCATCCAGCTCCGAACACGTCGCCGAATCGCACCTTGGCCGTCGAGTTTGACAGCTATCAGAATGCTTGGGATCCAAGCGAGAATCACATCGGAATCGACATCGATTCGATCAAATCTAATGACACCGTGGTCTGGAACAGCAGCATCAAGGATGGTAGAACGGCGAATGCATGGGTCAGTTACACTGCTAGCACTCAAAACTTGAGCGTCTTCTTAACCTATGCTGCAAATCCAGTTTTTGGCGGGAATTCGAGCCTCTCTTACATCGTCGATCTAAGGAAAATCCTGCCGGAGAAGGTGGCCATCGGCTTCTCAGCCGCGACAGGCGATGCGGTCGAGATCCACAACCTCCTATCCTGGGATTTCAGCTCAACTCTGGAGCCCAGAAAGAAAAGCCGTACTGGACTGGTGGTGGGGTTGGCTTCTGGCGTGGCAGCGTTGGTAGCTCTGTTGCTATTGGCTTGTGTAATTTTGTGGAGGAAGAAGGCGAGAAGAGGGAGAGATGAGGAGGACATGGATTACGATGAGAGCATCGATGATGAGTTTGAGCAAGGCAGGGGGCCACGGAGGTTTCCTTACAGTGAATTGGTCAGGGCGACCAAGAATTTCTCCGAGGAGGGGAAGCTTGGAGAGGGAGGATTTGGAGCTGTCTACAAAGGCTTCTTGGGTGACCCAAAACTAGATGTGGCTATCAAGAGGGTCTCAAAAGGTTCAAAGCAGGGGCGAAAGGAGTATGTCTCGGAGGTTAAGATTATCAGCCGGCTGAGGCACCGGCACCTGGTGCAACTCGTTGGCTGGTGCCATGGTCGAGGTGAATTCTTGCTGGTTTATGAGTTCATGCCCAACGGAAGCCTCGATCAACATCTATATAGCACGGAACGGATCCTTACTTGGCCGATGAGGTACAAGATTGCACTTGGCTTGGCCTCGGCGCTGCTCTATCTTCATGAAGAATGGGAGCAATGCGTGGTGCATCGGGACGTCAAACCAAGCAATGTGATGCTAGATTCCACGTTCAGTGCCAAACTCGGTGATTTCGGGCTGGCGAGGCTCGTCGACCATGATCGTGGCTCGCAGACAACGGTCCTGGCTGGGACCATGGGATACTTGGCACCTGAATGTGTCACCACCGGCAAAGCTAGCAAGGAGTCTGATGTCTATAGTTTTGGAGTAGTTGCATTGGAAATTGCCTGCGGTCGAAGGCCGGTGGAGCCTTGGGAGAAACTAAGCAAGGTAAGATTAGTTGAATGGGTTTGGGAGCTTTATGGGAGGAAGACCGCTCTCGAAGCAGCTGATGAGAGACTAAGTGGCGAGTTCGATGAGCAACAAATTGAGCGCTTGATGATTGTTGGGCTATGGTGTGCGCATCCAGATTATAATCTAAGGCCATCAATTAGGCAGGCGATTAGTGTGTTGAACTCTGAAGCTCCTCTGCCTGATCTTCCTCCGAAAATGCCCGTGCCAATGTACTATGCACCTCCGATGGACATGTGCCGATTTACATTTACAGCATCGGTTGAAACTTCGACTGGTATGAATTCTACATCGAGTGGCGGCACCACAAATTCTTCCAACTCAACCTTGTCTCAGAGTTCATCTTCCACATCTTCGTTATTGAAATCACATAAATCTGATATGTAACACAGCATTATGCAGTTCAAAATAACATATTACTTTATAGCTGTTCCTTGCAGATGGTTGGTTACCTCTCCAACTGTTGGTGTTTCGTGGTGTGAAAAGTTTACAGCTTTTGATCAATAAATTTTCAATTTTCTGATCCAAATGCCCGGAAGTAATTATTTGCACATGATTAGTTAATTAACTGTACTGAGCTAACCAATTTCTCCATTTAAGGTGGAACTTAGACATTTGTAGCTTGTGAGGTACATAATTTTTTATATAATTTGTTTGAAAAAAAAAGGAAAAAGATAAAGCTTGAGGTTTGTCAGCATGGTTTCAAATTCAGGGAAATTTGTTTTCACATAGTTTGTCCTAGTCTTCTTTGCCTTGAACATATATGCATAGAAGTAGCAAGGATGTGAAGTGGAAAAGAAAGAGAACTCAAAAAACTGTATAAATGATGGAAGTAGGGGAAGAAATATTGAACACCTCGATCTTGGGCCAGACCGACCTCGTTGACCTCGGGCTTACCTGAGGTGAATGACTTTGGCCTCTACTAAGGAGCCAACCAGCCGAGGAGCCAATTAGCCGAGGAGAACAATCAACATATGTTGACAAGGGATGACCATCTTAACAACCAACAACTCTGCCAGCTTGCAGTTGTGGCAGCGCCACAATCTGCACCCAACCTCACTGCATGCCGCCCTCGCGGACTTACTCCTGTGCCGTAGCCATACTACCGGCCGTTATCTGGCCATCAATGCATGCCATGTTAGCCCAAGAAATGACAAAACATGCTCTTATATATAAAGGGGTAGCCTAGGGGATCTTAGGTATGCAAAAACACACATACAATATTATCCACAAAAAAGTATTCTTGTTGAAGCTTTTTTTCTTCTATACTGTTGTCAATTTATTCTAACTTAGGCATTGGAGAGCTTTCCACTGGAAAACTTGTCTTCCCTGCCTCTGCCACTTCTGAGGCCGCCATCACCGTTGCCGACTTCGCTGTCCCCACCTTCACCAACATCGTCATTGTCATCGTCGAGACCAGAGAAGTCCATCCCCAGGAAGAGCCGTTGAACTCGAGCTTGGCACTCCTTAAAGCCTTTGTCGCATTTCCCTAGGTCTCCTCTTGGAACTTGTCCGAGGTGAGGTGCTCCTCGACCGCCTCCGCAACCTTTGCCTTGGTGCGCGTGACCTGCTCCTTGGCCTTGGTGGCCCGCTGCTCGGCCTTGTTGGTCCACTGCTTGGCCTCGTTGGCCCTCTACTCGACCTGGGCTAGCTTCGTGTTGCCCAGATAGACAACCCAAGAGGGGGGGTGAATTAGATTTTAAAAATAATTTTGCAATTAAAACGTTTGTGAATGACTAATTAATACTTTTGCAAGATGAATAATTAGTTGCTATGTGCTGTGAGTGAAATGAGAGTGAGAGAAAGAGACACAAGCAATCACAAACACAATGTTTATAGTGGTTCGGAGCTTACCCTAGCTCCTACGTCCACTCCCCAAGTCTCACTTGGGAATTCACTATAACCCCTCGGATTACAGCCGGTTGTTTTACAAGCTCACAACCCAACTTGTTGTTTTACGAGCTCACAACGAACTCGGTCAGTTTTCCCCGGCTCACCGACTAGAACCACCCCGATTGTTTTTCCGGGATCACAATCGAACCCTTACACGTTGGTTTTACCCTCGGCTCACCAACCAACCTCTACACACTCTTGATTCAATCCCCTAATTGAATCAAGCAAAGATAAGATGGAAAGAACAGACACAAACCGAAAAACAGAGCTTCTAAAAAAGCAGATATACAGCAATATAAACTAGAGAGAAGTTAAGAGCCCTCAAACACGTTTGAGTTGGAGTAGAGTAGGGCTTCTTGAACTGTGAGTCTGGTCGACTTGAAGGCAGGAGGAGACTTCTTTAAATGCTGGAAAGAGGTAGCTGGATGGAGTTAATGGCGCTCTTCCTTCTTTTCTGTTGAAAACCAGTTGGCAGAGATAGGATGCTTGATTTCTTTTGTTGGAATGGTGCTTCTCTACCTTGCTACAGTCCTCTGTGGCTATTTAAGCCATCCCCCATGGAAACTAGCCGTTAGACACCTTTTTCTGCCCGTTCTGCACACTCTGCACATCCTGACAATATGTTCGTTGGGGTCGAAGTCGACTCGCGCGATCTGGAGTCGACTCGGCTGTAGCGGGAGTCGACTCATGTTTTTCTGGAGTCGGCTCGGCAACTGTTCCGGATTTGAATTAAAGTGACCTCCTCGACTGGGAATCGACTCGACTTAACCCGGAGTCGACTCGCCAACATCTGGAGCTGACTTGGTATTTTCGGAGTCGGCTCATCCCATGAAATCCATGGAGCTAATTTTCAACTTGGCCCACTCGAGTCGACTCGACAATCCTGGGAGTTGACTCGGCGCTCAGAGCCCGAACTCCCTATCTTCTGTCTTTTGGCTCGTCCAGTCTTGGAGTCGACTCGAACTGTTCCGGAGTCGACTCGGCTCTCAGTTTCCGAAACACAGCCTTCTGCCTTTTTGATGTAGCGCTGCCTTGGAGTCGACTCGAGCTGTCTGGGAGTCGACTCGGCTCTCAGAGACAATAATTCGGTCTTCTGTCTTTTTGGGGTCGCGCTGTCTCGGAGTCGACTCGCGCATTGCGGGAGTCGACTCGGATCTCAGAGTCCGAAAACTGCTCTCTGACTTTTGCCTTGTGTACCACTGAGAGTCGACTCTCGCTTTCTTTGGAGTCGACCTGCCAACCATCGGAGTCGACTCGCGTTCCACAGGAGTCGACTCGAATCTCAGGGTCGAAAATCGCTCTTTGACTTTTCTGTCTGTAACTCCTTGGAGTCGACTCATACTACTCCAGAGTCGACTCTGTAAGCATCGGAGTCGACTCGCGCACTTCAGGAGTCGACTCGCTGACAGGTTTTGAGTTGAGTCTTTCTGTTCATCTGTCTGTTCTCAGTCGGAGTCGACTCGTAATGATCCGGAGTCGACTCGAGCCCGTGCCAGTGATTCTGAGACGCTTGGAGTCGACTCGTACTATTCTGGAGTCGACTCGAGTCTCAGACTTTGGTTCTGACTTCTTAACTTATCAAAATATCTTGAACCAAATCCAGAAACACTTAGACAAGATTTTCACTGAAACACTCAATTGAATTCATTAGTAAACAAAAGATATACTCAAATGCTTTGAGCTCATCAAAATCAAATAGGATTTTAATCAATCACTCCACAATCTCCTCCTTTTTGATGATGACAAAACATTGAGTATATGTAAAGTGAATTGCTCAATAAACAAGAAAATAAGATCTATAAATGAATTCAAGTGTCTGGTTATTTAATTTATCCAAGCTTGAAAGGTGTGAAACAATAAATTTTGGAGTTAAAGCTTCCCCTTTCATTTGGAATTATATAAGCCTTCATATCATGCAATCAATTGTTTGGCTTATATATATTTAATGATTTAGCTTTAAAAAATTCAGATTCTCCCCCTCAACATATGCATTCTACTTTGTTTTGATTCTTTGAATTTCTTTTTAATGCATTGAAGTTTTTGAACTTAAGTATTTGGTTTTTAGAGAGAAAATCTGTCAATTTGTTCTTGAGTAGGATTCAACTAATCTCCGAATATCCCTTGAATAGATTCTGGAGATTACTCCATTAGGAGCCCCAACAGAGAGATAATGAGCCTCGAGGTATCAAATCCACTAAGAACAAATTATTGTGTGTTTTAAAAGTTTTTGTTTTTTTTTATTGATTTTCATTTATTCCTTTTACATATCTATTACATATTTCTCCCCCTTTTTGTCATCGTATCAAAAAGGAAGTGAATGGAACACACAAGCAAGCAGAGATCAATTGGCACAGAATTGAAATGAATATGTCTACTCATTGTATTGATGTATATATAAATACATTTGTGAATACAATAAGTAAAGCAAAAAGTACATATCAAAATAAAACAAAAGCAGCTAGGGTCTCCTCGAGGATGTGGCTCCTCCTCTCGAGGATGGGGCTCCTCCTCTCAATCTGTTCTGCTCCATGAGGAGAGTGACCCCGTCTGTGACATTCCCAAGCTGGGAGATAATGGCCGAAGTGGCCCTGCTGTGTGTGGTGGAGAGCTCGGTCAGGGTCTCCTGTAGTGTGTCCAACTTGGCGATCAGTACATTCGCCAAGCGCTCTGCCCCCTGACTAGTGGTGCCCATATCCTGTCGGACGTTATCGCGCATCTTTCGAGTGATGCTCGTGACTTCGCTCATGCTGTGGAACTGGGCTTGGATCAGGAACCTTACATTGTCGATCTCTTCCCGCACATGGGCCGTCATCTCAGCCACGGCGGACAGGGAAGGGACCAACGCTGAAGAAGGTGCGGGAGAAGGAGTAGGCACTGAACCCGGAGCTCCCTAAGTAGGTCGTCCCGGAGATCTCTAACTATCTCCTGCCGCAACTCCCGGAGCTGCTCAGGAGCGATCCGGACCTCCATGGGCTGAGTAGGTGGAGCTGAGGAGGAGGGTCCGGCTGAGGTGGTGGGAGCAGAAGTGGAGGGAAAGGTAGTATAGTCCGAGTCTGGGTCAGGACTGGGGGAATGTCTGGTGGTATGTGTGGAGGTGGATGATTTTCTAACCCAGGTTTCCTCGACCTTCCGAAATCCCATCGAAATCCCATCCTGTATAGGGTTCCCGGACGCATGCGATCTGTCCATCGCAATGCGCGAGAGGGTTCCCCCTCAGGAATGGGAATCTCAGCCTTCCTAAATAGAAGAGTGAACATCATGCCATAGGGGAGGGTGAGCCTAGGTCTATCTAGTGGCTCACATAGATATCTATACATCATCTTGGGAAAGTTGATTGGGGTGTCCTGGAGGATGTAGAACATAAGAGCTAGGTCTCTCTCGGATACAAAATCGAAGCGGCCAGTCTTCGGGAAGAGGGACCTAGAGATGATACTCAAGAGGAGCCGCATCTCAACTGAAAGTGAGCTAGCGGACACCTCATCTAAGGGGGACTGAGGTGGATGTCCTAGAATGGCCGTAAGGGCCTCAGTCCTGTCCTCGGGGTGTGTGGGAGCCACCCCTACTTGTGAAAGATGGAGGACCTGAGCAATGATATCCTCCGAAATGAACAATGGGACACCGGCTACCGTGCCCTCGATACCCCCATCGCCCCTATGTACAGTACCGTAGAACTCCCTAACTAGGCCAGGGTATGTGGGGAGATCTAGGAAACAAAAATACTCTAAGCCTTGGGCCCGCAGTCTCTCTCCTTATAGTAAAGCCCTCCCGGGAGAGATAGTCGAAATCGACGTATCTCCCGGTGGAGACCGCCTTCCCGGCGCACGGCCTCGAGGGAACCTCCCTCGGCGGGGAACGAGCCGGAGGTTGTGGCCTCGCGGGATCGTTCTGAGCCTTGGAACGCCGCTCGGCACCGGTCGCGGGTTGGGGTCTCTTCCGGACAACGGCTTTACGAGGCATTTTGACCTAGGGAAGAGGAAGGAACCTAAAGAAGCGAGGAAGATGGACGGAAAAAAACTTTAAGGTCGGCCGGAGACGCTCTAGGAGTCGGCTCTAGGGCTTGTGAACAGTGGCGGCGGTGAATAGAAGTGTTGAGTAAACGATGAAGTTAGGGTTAAAAAATCGGATCCCGACTGCGAGTCGACTCCACTGAGTCGCGAGTCGACTCGACCTCGAGTCGACTCCAAAATATGCGCGAGTCGACTCTCCTTATGCGCCTATTGACCTCGAGTCGACTCCCGACTGTATGCGAGTCGACTCCCCCTCTGCTGCCATCGATCTCGAGTCGACTCCCGCAAATGTACGAGTCGACTCCCCCTTACGAGCCGACTCTGAAACTTACTCGAGTCGTCTCGAACTCTGGCACGCACCTAAAATCATGCTATGTTCGTGCCGAATGAGGGAAAATCACTAAGTTATGATCTGATTTGATGATTATTGAAAAGAAACTCTATATTAACCACAATCTTATCATCAAAATCAATGAACTAGTGGAAAATACCACTAGGATGGATCAATCACTCCTAATCCCCTCCTAAGCACACTAAATCTCTCTTCACTTAGGGGTTTTGTAAAAATATCAGCTAATTGATCATCAGTGCAAACAAATTGAAGTGTCACATCACCATTCAGTACATGATCTCTTATGAAGTGATGTCTTATCTCAATATGTTTAGTTCTTGAATGCTGAATTGGATTTTTAGTTAGATTAATGGCACTTGTATTATCACAATTAATGGGAATTTTATCTTGTTTAATGCCATAATCTTCCAATTGTTGTTTGATCCACATGATTTGAGCACAACAACTCCCGGCTGCAACATATTCAGCTTCAGCAGTAGATAATGCAACCGAGTTTTGTTTCTTGCTAAACCATGAAATTAAGTTTTCTCATAGGAATTGACATGACCCGCTGGTGCTTTTTCTATCAAGTTTACATCCAGCAAAGTCTGAATCTGTGTATCCTATTAAGTTCAGGCTAGATTCTTTAGAATACCATAACCCTATATTCTTTATTCCTATTAGGTATTTAAAGATTCTCTTGACTGCAATTTGATGAGATTCCTTAGGATTAGACTGATATCTAGCACACATGCAAACACTAAACATGATATCAGGTCTACTTGCAGTAAGATACAATAAAGATCCTATCATACCTCTATATAGTTTCTGATCTACAGATTTACCTGATTCATCTTGGTCTAATTTGCATGATGAGCTCATGGGGGTGCTGATTGACTTGTTCCCCTCCATATCAAACTTCTTAAGCATCTCCTTGATGTATTTAGCTTGATTGATGAAGATGCCTTCTTCAGATTGTTTGATTTGAAGCCCGAGGAAATAGTTCAGCTCTCCCATCATGCTCATTTCAAACTCACTCTGCATCAAGTCAGCAAATTCTTCGCAGAGACGATTGTTAGTAGCACCGAAAATAATATCATCAACGTAAATCTGCACTAATAACATATCTTTGTTTTCCTTTTTCAAAAATAGTGTTGTATCTATATTTTCCCTAGAGAATTCATGATCTAGTAGAAATTTGCTAAGTCTTTCATACCATGCTCTAGGTACTTGTTTCAAACCATAAAGTGCTTTGTTCAATTTATATACATGATTAGGATATTGATGATTTTCAAAACCAGGAGGTTGTTCTACATATACCTCCTCATTAATATACCCATTTAAAAATGCACTTTTTACATCCATTTGAAATAATTTGAAGTCCTTAGAGCATGCAAATGCTAGTAAAAGTCTAATTGCTTCAAGTCTAGCTACAGGAGCAAAGGTTTCATCAAAATCTATACCTTCTTCTTGATTATAACCCTTTGCTACTAGTCTAGCCTTATTCCTTATGACAATTCCATTTTCATCAAGTTTATTTTTATAAATCCATTTGGTACCGATAATTGAATATTCAGAAGGTCTTTCAACTAGATTCCATACCTTGTTTCTAGTAAATTGGTTTAATTCTTCTTGCATTGCATTTATCCAATTTACATCTTTTTCGGCTTCTTCTATGTGTTTGGGCTCAAAATGTGAGACAAATGCTAGATGATTATTTAAGTTCCTAAGGGATGCTCTAGTCCTAACTGGTTGAAATGGATCATCTAGAATTAATTCCTTAGGATGCCCGTGAGCAAACCTCCAAGCCTTAGTCAGCCCATGATCCATAATAGCCTCTTGGCTTGATGATGAATTTCCAATTAATTTTTGATTATCATCTTGTAATGTCATCTCATCTATCTTTTCTTCAAGAATTTCAGCATCATCATCAAAATTAACTCTCTTGCTAGAAGAGATATCACTAGAATCATCAAAAACAACATGTATGGATTCTTCTATAACTAGGGTTCTTTTATTAAAGATTCTATAGACTTTACTAGTTGTGGAGTACCCCAAGAATATACCCTCATCAGATTTAGAGTCAAATTTTTCTAGATTATCTTTTCCATTATTATGAACAAAACACCTACATCCAAAGACATGAAAATAATTTACCTTTGGTTTTCTGTTTTTCCAAAGTTCATAAGGTTTTTTCTTTATAATAGGTCTCAATAAAACTCTATTTAATATATGACAAAAAGTATTGACGGCTTCTCCCCAAAAGTACTTAGGAAGGTTACTTTCACACAACATAGTTCTAGCCATTTCCTCTAGAGTTCTATTTTTCCTCTCCACAACTCCATTTTGTTGTGGTGTCCTAGGTGCAGAAAAATTGTGTGTTATCCCCTTTTTACTACAAAACTCATCAAATAAATGATTCTCAAATTCGGTACCATGGTCACTTCTAATAGCTATTACTGAAGTATCTCTAGCATTTGTTACTTCTTTATGAAATTTCTTGAAAATTGAAAATGCTTGATCCTTATGGCCTAAGAACATGACCCAGGTATATCTAGAATAATCATCTACGATAACTAGACCATATTTATTTCCACCTAGACTTGTGGTTCTAGTTGGTCCGAATAGGTCCATGTGTAGCAGTTCTAGAGGTCTAGAGGTAGAGACACAATTTATAGATTTAAAGGAGTTCCTTGATTGTTTGCCAAATTGACATGCTTCACATATTTTATTCTTTTCAAACTTTAATTTTGGCAAACCTATCACAGAATCTCTTTTAACTAGTTTAGATATGGTGTCCATGCTTGCATGACCTAGCTTACGGTGCCATAACCAACTAGCATCATTATCCTTAGTTTCATTAACAACTAAACATGGGTTGTGTTTGGCAAGATCCTCAAGGTCTACAACATACACATTTCCACGTCTTATTTCTTTAAAAACTAAACTATTGTCATTTGGGTTTGTTATGATGCATAGTGATGGTTTAAACATAACATTATAACCTCTATCACATAATTGACTAATGCTTAATAAATTATGCTTAAGATCATCAACATATCGAACATTATCAATAAAAGTTGAAGGGGTAATTCGTACTTTACCTATACCAATGATGTGACCTTGGTTATTGTCTCCAAAAGTCACAACACCTCCCTTCTTAGCTTCAAGGGTGAAGAATTGATCCTTGTCACCCGTCATGTGTCTTGAGCAGCCACTATCCAAGTACCAACAATTTTTGTCGACCTTGGCTGCAAGACACTCCTACACAAGCAAATCATATAATCTTAGGTACCCAAGTTTTCTTGGATCCTTCATGGTTAGTAATGTTGGTTCCTTTTGGAACCCAAACCCTCTTAATTTTTCTTTTAGTTTTTCCTTTCCTATAATTACACACATTTGCTTTATGTCCTAAAGTTCCACAACAAAAGCAGGTTATTTTCTTAGTTTTACTTTCCCCTGCTTTAACAAAGAAGTTACTAAGAAGTTTTTGCTTATGTTTAGGTTTATACCCTAAACCCGCTCTATTGAATACCGCTCGTTGACTATTAAGTATCATATTCAATTTTTCAGAACTATATGTAAATTGTTCAACCAAGGGTTTGTATTTTTCAAGTTCTTTAGTTAGTGTTTGTTTTTCTGCTTTTAGATCATTTAGTTCTTTTGTGAGACTCTCATTTATATGTTTATTGTTTTTGGGTTCTAATGTTTCTTTGTTCAGCCTTTCATTTTCTTTAGTTAAGGTATTATTCTTTTGTATCAAGATTTGGTTGCTTGTTTTAAGTTCTGCATTTTCTTTGATAAGAACATCTTTATCCTTAACTAATGAATCATACTTACGGAGATGAGTTTGGTTAGTTACTTTTAGTTCTTTGTTTTTAACGTTTATTGTTTTGTATTCATCCATTAATTCATTGAAAGCATCATATAACTCATCGAAAGTAAAATCTAAATGTGGTGCGGATGTTACCTCATTTTCATTGGCCATGAAGCAGAAATTGGCCTTTTCTCCTTGTTCCTCATCCGATGATGATGATGATGCGTCGGAGTCCGATAGGGTGGTGACAAGGGCTTTCTTCTTCTTGTACTTGCTTCCCTTCTTCAGTAAAGGACACTCAGCTCTGATGTGTCCCGGCTTCTTGCACTCATAACATCCAATCCCCTCATTTTTCCTTTCCTTACCTTTATCCTTGCGATAGAAATTTGAGGGGCCTCTCCTTTGATGAAAGGGCTTCTTTTGGTTGATGAATCTTCTGAACTTACGTACGAGAAGAGCCTCATCATCCTCTCCCTCGTGATCTTCTTCTTCACTGCTGCTACTGCAAGACAAGTCTTTGTTAGATGATGTAGATTTGAGAGCTATTACCTTTTTCTTGTAGGAGAACTCTTCTTTGCTGTGTTGCTTCATTGTTAGCTCGTGCGTCATTAGGAATCCAAGAAGCTCCTCAAGTGGTAGCTTGTTCAAGTCCTTGGCTTCTTGGATTGCCGTCACCTTGGCTTCCCATGACCTTGGTAGACAGCGAAGAATCTTCCTGACAAGATCACTGTTAGTATAGTTTTTGCCAAGGCTTTTTAGGCCATTGACAATGTCAGTAAATCTAGTGAACATGCAAGTGATTGTTTCATTAGAATCCATCTTAAATAGTTCATACTTATGAACCAATATGTTTATTTTGGATTCTTTGACTTGATTCGTGCCCTCATGGGTCACTTCAAGTCTATCCCAAATCTCTTTTGCAGAATTGCAAGTAGAGACTCTATTGAATTTGTTGTGGGGGGGGAGGGGGCCTTGAATTTAGTCCCACATCGGCTAGAGCGGAAAGGTTCCGTGCCTTATAATGAGGAGGGCGAAGCCTTTTCCTCACGAGGGCCCTTTTGTGGGACAAAACCGTGAGGGCAATCCCCCCGTCAGCGCTGGACGCGCGGGCCGGAAACGTCTCCCTCCGTCAGCGCTGGACGCGCGGACCGGAGCGCCCAAAGCGGACAATACCTCGTGGGGGACGCGGTCTCTTTCTGCTCGGCTCGGTTGGGACTAAGGCTATTGCCGGGGTAAAAATTCCGCAACAGATGGCGCTAGAAGGAGGGCCGCCTCCTCTCTCCATTGACTACCCTCCAGGACTGTGGGGGCCCGTTGGGGTAAAACCTGGCCGGAACCTTCCCGCTGGGGGGGCTATGTTGTGGGGGGGGAGGGGGCCTTGAATTTAGTCCCACATCGGCTAGAGCGGAAAGGTTCCATGCCTTATAATGAGGAGGGCGAAGCCTTTTCCTCACGAGGGCCCTTTTGTGGGACAAAACCGTGAGGGCAATCCCCCCGTCAGCGCTGGACGCGCGGGCCGAAAACGTCTCCCTCCGTCAGCGCTGGACGCGCGGACCGGAGCGCCCAAAGCGGACAATACCTCGTGGGGGACGCGGTCTCTTTCTGCTCGGCTCGGTTGGGACTAAGGCTGTTGCCGGGGTGAAAATCCCGCAACAGAATTCATTCCTATCTAATGCACAGTAAAGCACATTCATTGCTTTGGAATTGAGTTGTGCCTTTCTCATGTCATGGTCATCCCAATCCTTTTCGAGTTTGGGTACAGTGACACCCTCTACATAGATGGATGGGATATACGGTCCATTTACTACAATGGTCCACATCTCATAGTCTTGGGCTTGGATAAATATTCTCATCCTAGCCTTCCAATATGAGTAGTCGGATCCATTAAAGAATGGGGGTCTTTGGGTGGACTGACCCTCAATGTGGGAAGATCCAAATGGAGTTGTCATTTTGATCTTTTACTCTTAGGGTAGAAGAGTTTAGGCTCTGATACCACTTGTTGCCCAGATAGACAACCCAAGAGGGGGGTGAATTGGGTTTTAAAAATAATTTTGCAATTAAAACGTTTGTGAATGACTAATTAATACTTTTGCAAGATGAATAATTAGTTGCTATGTGCTGTGAGTGAAATGAGAGTGAGAGAAAGAGACACAAGCAATCACAAACACAATGTTTATAGTGGTTCGGAGCTTACCCTAGCTCCTACGTCCACTCCCCAAGTCTCACTTGGGAATTCACTATAACCCCTCGGATTACAGCCGGTTGTTTTACAAGCTCACAACCCAACTTGTTGTTTTACGAGCTCACAACGAACTCGGTCGGTTTTCTCCGGCTCACCGACTAGAACCACCCCGATTGTTTTCCCGGGATCACAATCGAACCCTTACACGTTGGTTTTACCCTCGGCTCACCAACCAACCTCTACACACTCTTGATTCAATCCCCTGATTGAATCAAGCAAAGATAAGATGGAAAGAACAGACACAAACCGAAAAACAGAGCTTCTAAAAAAGCAGATATACAGCAATATAAACTAGAGAGAAGTTAAGAGCCCTCAAACACGTTTGAGTTGGAGTAGAGTAGGGCTTCTTGAACTGTGAGTCTGGTCGACTTGAAGGCAGGAGGAGACTTCTTTAAATGCTGGGAAGAGGTAGCTGGATGGAGTTAATGGCGCTCTTCCTTCTTTTCTGTTGAAAACCAGTAGGCAGAGATAGGATGCTTGATTTCTTTTAGTGGAATGGTGCTTCTCTACCTTGCTACAGTCCTCTGTGGCTATTTAAGCCATCCCCCACGGAAACTAGCCGTTAGACACCTTTTTCTGCCCGTTCTGCACACTCTGCACATCCTGACAATATGTCCGTTGGGGTCGGAGTCGACTCGCGCAATCTGGAGTCGACTCGGCTGTAGCGGGAGTCGACTCATGCTTTTCTAGAGTCGGCTCGGCAACTGTTCCGGATTTGAATTAAAGTGACCTCCTCGACTGGGAGTCGACTCGACTTAACCCGGAGTCGACTCGCCAACATCTGGAGCTGACTTGGTATTTTCGGAGTCGGCTCATCCCATGAAATCCATGGAGCTAATTTTCAACTTGGCCCACTCGAGTCGACTCGACAATCCTGGGAGTCGACTCGGCGCTCAGTGTTGGGAACCCGCCCATGCCGCTGATATTTCAAAACAAAAATCAGATGGCAGCGGAATCGGCATGCACGGGTTCGACGTTCATCGCATGAACGTTGTTTCTAGACCTTTCGTAATTAGGTAAGAATTAAAACTTTTAAAACTATTAGGAAGATCAAATCTTCACCTTGCGTACCGCAAATCTGAATTCGTGGTTTTGGAAGAGGGTTCGCTTGAAGCCGTTCAAACGTCCGGCCTCTACGGGTATCCACACGAAGCAGAGGACCGATCAACGCTTTCTTGTCTTCCCTGGGTGCTAGCTCCCTTGCAAAGACTACTTTTGATGTCTGATCTCCTCTCTTTCAATCAACCCTTGATTGTGCTTGAGAGGAGGAAGAGGAAGAAGGAACTCAAGGAAGAAGAACACAGCTTCTGCAGCCTTCTTTCTTTTCCTTGCGTTGGAAGAAGGATTGGAGGAAGAGGATGACGCCAACGCTTGGACTTTGCTCTCCCTTTGCTTGCGGCTGAACCAAGAGAGGAGAGGGGCTGGTGGCGGCAGCAAGAGGAGGAAGAGAGCTCACATTCCTAGGGCGCCGGCCTCATGCCTCCTTATAAAGCCATCTAGGGCTCCTACAATCTAGGAGCCCTAGACATATTGCCTAAGAGGGAAGGGGGGCGCCGGCCCCTCTCTTCATGCCGCACACAAGGAGAGGAGGAGGGGCGTGATCCCTCCTTCTTGTGATGCCCTAATCCTCTTCCAAAGAGGATTGGGTGCCTCTCTTATGGTTAAGTCCTAATCTAATTAGGATTGACCATATTGGGTTCAATCTACGCTAGTCCTAATCCAATTAGGACTTGAATGAACCATGACTCAATTGAACTCTTCAATCCTAATCCAATTAGGAGTCATGTTGATTCATTAGATTATTAATTAATTTAGACTTAAGGAATCCTAATCCAATTAGGATTTGTTTAATTTTAGTCCTAATCCAATTAGGACTCTATTTGAATCCGTAGTCCTAATCCAATTAGAATTTCTAGGAATCCTACTCCAAGTAGGAATCCAATTTTGATTCAAAAACTCCTAATCTCATTAGGATTGAGGAATCCTATTCCAAGTAGGAATCCCAGTCCTACTCCAACTAGGATTTCCAGTCCTAATCCAATTAGAACTCTAGGTATCCTACCCGAAGTAGGATTCTTGTTTCAAGTCCAATTAATTAATTCTCTTTTCTTCTTCAACTTCTTATCAATCAAATTGATTTCTTGTGATTCCTAATCACGATTTCAACCATCGGATCGGTCAATACTTCTAGTGTGTGTGACCCCATAGGTTCTATTCTGACTGGTAGTGAGATATATTGTGATCTCTATCTCAATATCATTGAAAACTCCTTTCAATGGGTTGGAACGATTCCAACTCAACTCATTAGGGTTTATCGATCATCAAGATAATCCCTATGAGTCCCACCATCCACCAGTGACACCTAGCAGCATGTAGTGGCCACCCAGCAGAATGGAATGATGAACCTCTAGGTGCAGTTAACATGTGATACAGTCCTACTATCGTGGATCCCTACAGGACGGAGGTCATGGATAACTCGTCAAACCCCATCGTCTGTCATATGTCAAGATTTATTCGACTTGAGTTTGATAGTGGAAAACTCTTTTTCCACTTTATATTACTGCCCTGGCCAAGGTCTTAGAACTCAGTCTAACAAATCACATAGGATCACTCCTCTTCTATCAAGGTCGATAGATTCCTTATAGGTGCATACCCTACTCCTACAGTGAACCTACTGCAGCCAATCTACACTGCATGGACCCATATGGCTAGAGACCATGTATGTGTGCAGTCAAACTACAATAACCTCACTGTGAGTAGCCGAAGCACCGCAGGTCAAAGGACCAGTCACACTACTGCAACATCAAGCAAGTCACTGACGAGTGGATAGACATCCAAGTGACTTCTTGTCTTGGTCACGCTCAGTACCCTTGTTCTCTAACAAGCACCTGCACTATCACTTCAGTGTCCCTACACTGTGGACTCAAGTCTCGTCCATCCAGAAGGAAAGTGATCTGTGCACTGATCGGATCGATCACCGTCCTCGTGATGATCCATTGATCAGGAGCATTTAGAAATTAATCACCAATGATACATGGCTCAAATTCTCAACTCTTGAGAATATGTATCATCATCTTATTAATTTCTTGGACGATTCATAGACACATAAACAATATGAATGAAAAGATGCCTTTTATTTATTCAATAATAAATAGTCAAGTACAAAATTATGTCCCTAGAATCAACAATGTGTCAGCCAAATTGGCTTCTAGGGCATATATCTAACAATCTCCCACTTGCACTAAAGCCAATTGGTCATATATCTTAGGCCCATCTTCTCAAGGTGGGCTTCAGTCTTTTGCTGACTCAGCTGCTTAGTGAACGGGTCTGCCACGTTGTCCGCGGAGTCTACTCTCTGCACCTCTACATATTTCTTCTCCACATAGTCGCGTATGAGGTGAAAGCGCCGCTCTATATGCTTAGACTTCTGATGAGACCTTGGCTCCTTAGCAAGAGCTATGGCGCCATTATTATCGCAGTAGAGTGTTATGGCATCCGATGTCATTACATCCAACTCTGCAATGAATTTCTTGAACCAGAAGCCTTCCTTAGCAGCTTCAAAGGCGGCGATGTATTCAGCTTCCATAGTAGAATCAGCAATGATCGGTTGTTTAGAACTCTTCCAATTTACCGTACCACCATTGCACAAGAACACATATCCAGATGTTGACTTTCTGTCATCGACATCAGTCATGAAGTCTGAATCTGTGTACCCTTCTACCTTTAACTCTGATGATCCTCCAAAGACCAAGAATAAATCTTTAGTTCTTCTCAAGTACTTAAGAATATTCTTCACAGCTGTCCAGTGTTCTTCACTTGGATTCGACTGATATCTGCTTGTGACACTCACAGCAAGGGCTATATCAGATCGTGTACATAGCATGGCATACATGAGGCTTCCTATTGCCGATGCATAGGGAATCTTGCTCATGCGTTGAATCTCTTCAGATGTGTTGGGGCACATCTTCTTGGAGAGATGAATTCCATGCCTAAGGGGTAAGAGACCCTTCTTGGAGTTTTCCATGCTGAACCTCTTCAGCACCTCCTCTATGTACATCTTCTGTGATAGGCCAAGCATCCTTTTAGATCTATCTCTATAGACCTTTATTCCCAAAATATAGGATGCTTCTCCAAGGTCTTTCATGGAGAATTCTTTTGACAACCAGACCTTGACCGAGGTTAGCATGGGAATATCATTCCCAATCAGGAGAATGTCATCTACGTACAATACGAGAAAAACGACAGCACTCCCACTAACCTTTTTGTAAACACACGGTTCCTCTTCGTTTTTGATGAAATCAAACGTTTTGATTGCCTCATCAAAACGAGTGTTCCAACTCCGAGATGCTTGCTTTAGTCCATAGATGGACCTTTGCAGCTTGCAGACCTTGTGATCTCCATCACTGGAAGTGAAACCCAAAGGCTGTTCCATATAGATATCTTCATTAAGATATCCATTCAGGAAAGCAGTTTTCACATCCATCTGCCAGATTTCATAATCATGAAATGCTGCAATGGCAAGCAATGTTCGGATGGATTTTAGCATGGCTACAGGTGAAAAGGTCTCCTGATAGTCAATACCCTCGCGCTGACTATACCCTTTTGCCACAAGCCTTGCCTTATAGGTCTCTACCTTTCCATCCGAACCTATCTTCCTTTTGTAGATCTATTTGTATCCAATAGGTACAATACCTTCTGGTGGGTCTACTAAGGTCCAGACTTGGTTGGAACGCATGGAGTCTAACTCTGACTTCATTGCTTCCAGCCATTTCTCGGAATCGATATCAGATATCGCCTCGTTGTAGGTTTTGGGATCCTGTATGTGATCCCTATCTCCCACTAGGAACATTTCCTCGGTATCCTCTGCTAGTATACCTAAGTATCTATCGGGAGGATGGGAGACCCTACTAGATCTACGAGGTGGTTGAGGGACATCGTGTACTGGCTCTTTATGAATGGGTTCTATAGGATCTATGACTCGTTGCTTTTCAGAGACTTTCTCTTCAAGCTCAATTTTCCTCCCACTGCCTCTATCAAGGATAAACTGATTTTCCAAGAAGATGGCATGACGGCTCACAAACACATTGTGATCCTCTGAGATGTAGAAATTGTATCCTAATGACTCTTTAGGATATCCTATAAAACGAGCACTTATGTTCCTAGCCTCTAACTTGTCCGCCTGTAGTCGCTTGACGTGGGCCGGACATCCCCAAATCTTGAGATGACCCAGACTTGGTTTCTTACCATGCCATATCTCATACGGTGTGGTAGGAACGGATTTAGAGGAAACTCTATTCAATAAATAAATCGCTGTGAGTAAGGCATCTCCCCAAAGGAACATAGGTAAATCAGTGAAGCTCATCATGGACCTGACCATATCCAATAGGGTCCGATTCCTCCTCTCTGACACTCCGTTGAGTTGAGGTGTACCCGAAGGTGTCCATTGTGAGACTATGCCGTTTTCTTTGAGATAGTCCCGGAATTTCCCACTAAGGTATTCTCCTCCTCGATCTGATCGAAGAACCTTAAGAGGTTTTCCAGTTTGTTTTTCTACTTCATTCTTGAACTCTTTGAACTTTTCAAAAGAGTCAGACTTGTGTCTCATAAGATACACATACCCATACCGTGAATAATCATCGGTAAAGGTAATGAAGTAAGAATAACGTCCCCTGGCTAGCACATCGAATGGGCCACAAACATCTGTATGTATTAGGGTAAGTATTTCAGTGGTCCTCTCCCCATGTCCTACAAAGGGCAGTCTAGCCATTTTTTCTTGAAGACAGGACTCGCAAACTGGATATGACTCGGAAGTCAATGCGCCGAGAAGCCCATCTTTATCCATTTTGTTCATCCTATCCTCTCCAATATGGCCAAGTCTGAGGTGCCACAAATATCTTTGGTTTATCTCATCTCTGGATCTTTTGGATCCTTTGGCACTCACATCTTGCTCGGCAACATTCACAGATACATCCATATGTAAATGATAGAGACTGTCAATCATGAAACCACGTGCGACTATTTTATTTCTCAAATAAATAGAACAGCAGTCTTTGTCAAATGTAAAAATATGACCTTCCTGTGCTAGACATGAAACAGAAATCAAATTTCTGCTAGCAACAGGTACATAATAGCAGTCTCTAAGTATTAAACTAGATCCAGACGGTAGTCGCAGATGGTAGGTGCCCACAGCCACAGCAGCAACTTTTGCCCCGTTGCCAACCCGAAGGGTTACCGCACCTTCCGCCAGCTTTCTACTTTCCTTTAGACCCTGCATGGTAGTGCACAAATGAGCACTAGAACTAGAATCTATAACCCAACTAGAAGTAGAAGAAACCGTTAGATTAGTTTCAATTATGAGCAAGTCTATACCTTCTGAAGGTGTGTCACCTTTCTTGTTCTTCAGGCTCTCGAGGTATGAAGGACAGTTTCTCTTCCAGTGGCCTTCGACATTGCAGTGGAAACATTTTCCTTTGTCGTTAGCCTTTTTCTTTTGAACTTCCTTCTTTGGCTTCTTGTCTTTCTTCTGCTTCTTAGCAGGCTTCTTTTTCTTCCAAGCAGACTTTCTCTTGGAACCAGAAGTCAACTCAGCAGCAAGGACATTGCCCCTTGAACCTTTCAAGGCTCCCTCAGCAGTTACCAACATGTTGATTAGTTCAGTCTTAGTGCATTCAATCTTATTCATGTGGTAGTTTACTATAAACTGACCAAATGAATCAGGAAGTGACTGTAGGATCAAATCCACTTGTAATTCCTTGTGCATGTCCATACCGAGCTTCTCAAGCTCCTCTAGGTCCTTGATCATGGTCAGACCGTGATCATGGACAGACTGCCCCTCGCGCATCTTCGCTTTGAAAAGCCTCTTGGACACTTCAAAACGAGCTGTGCGACTCTGCTCACCATACAACTCTTGCAGGTGTGCCAGTATGTCCCTAGCAATCTTTATATTTTCATGCTGGCATTGGAGTTCATTAGACATGGATGCCATCATATAGCATTTTACTCTAATGTCATCATCCAACCACTTTTTATGCATCTCACGCTGAACATCAGTAGGACGTGTTGGTAGTGTGGGGATATCTGAATCGAGTATGTAGCCTATTTTCTCACAGTCCAAAACTATTTTGAGATTTCTAAGCCAGTCTTTGTAATTGGTTCTGGTCAGTCGGTTGGTCTCAAGAATACGGGTCAAAGGGTTTGAAGCTGACATTGTATCTACAGAGAGTAAAGATTCTAGTTAGACTTTTGTACTTGATCCTAATCTGTTCTAAGGTCTTTTAGAACAAATGTAACTCCCACTATTTTCTCGAATCCCTCACACTCCCCTGGTAGGGAAACGGAAATCCCACACGACTAGGGTTTCTAGTGGGTACTGCGGTCCCACCAATTTACATGCCACCTCACCTAACAGTTATTGGTGACACATAGATGGATGAGTGTACAACTCTTGTACAATGCTTCTCAAGCATGTTGCAGTGTAACTTGGTCTCTAAGCCATGAAGACCTCACCTAACAGTTATTGGTCCCATTTCTTAGTTAAGTCAGACCCACCGTATAACCGTAGGAATAAAGTCGTCATTGGGTCCTCACCTAACAGTTATTGGTGCCCAACCCCACCTTTACCCTACAACATCTCATGTCTATAGAGAGGTCCAGCCCCCCGATGCAACTTGACCACTGTGTCCAGCCGAGACAAATCAATATCAGAAAGGCCTTAGCAGCTCTACTACAGTGGAAGACCTATTGACTTAATATTGGTTAATCAGGTCTTAGTGTTTGCAACTTGAGCCCTTCATAAGAGGTAATCGAACAATTGGCCAGGTAAGCAGGTGGGAGGCTCCCCTTACTCAGAGAGTAAGGTCCTAATTAAGTAACCACCTTTCATGCTTTCCTAGACACCAATTAGATCAATTAATCTAATATGACTTGCTCATGTCGGTTCACTCTCGACTTGATTGAGGAGGTTTTGATTTAGGTCTCAATTGGGTTTGCTACATCACATGTAAACCTATCTACCCGACTCGCATTCACATCTCATGCAAACGGTACATCACAGGCAGTTATAATCGCAGCATCAAATAAAGTTAAACTTTAAATAGGTGATGATCATGGATTCTAATTAGGTCGTATTACAAGCACATGCACATCAATCGATCAAGTGGTCTTCAACTCTTGAATTGGTTCTAAGCCACCTTGATTCGATCCTTGATCAACTCTTGATCCCATCGCCATCAACCGCTTAGATCACCTTTCATCTCATGCCTTTGCTTCAACTTGATCGTTGATGTACATCACATCACAGAAATACAACCAGATGTAAAATAAAAATAAAAATAAATTACATCTCCTTTTAGGAGGCACGCAGGCTTCTCAAAACATCAAATAAGATGCATGCAAGCATCTGAAAAATTACATGACATTGCAGATCACATCGCAGGTCATTACATTTGATACCAAAAGGGGTTGAATCCTATGATCATCACCGTATGCAACAATTATAATTTTCAGATCTGAAAACTAACTGATTGTATCATGACATAGGTCGCTGATCATGCTAATCATGATTCTAAACTTTGTAATCCCATTAACAATGCATTTAGAATCATCTTTTTATCACATAAAAATCAGCATGCAAAAAACAGCACCCCTGAAAAATCTGCATGCAGAATTTTTCAGCATGCATGATCATTCAATTTTCAGATCTAATATGCCTTTAGATATTTAATTCTTACCTTAATCTACGAAGCCTAGGCTCTGATACCACTGTTGGGAACCCGCCCATGCCGCTGATATTTCAAAACAAAAATCAGATGGCAGCGGAATCGGCATGCACGGGTTCGACGTTCATCGCATGAACGTTGTTTCTAGATCTTTCGTAATTAGGTAAGAATTAAAACTTTTAAAACTATTAGGAAGATCAAATCTTCACCTTGCGCGGGTAGATGATCACCGCAAATCTGAATTCGTGGTTTTGAAAAGAGGGTTCGCTTGAAGCCGTTCAAACGTCCGGCCTCTACGGGTATCCACACGAAGCAGAGGACCGATCAAAGCTTTCTTGTCTTCCCGGGGTGCTAGCTCCCTTGCAAAGACTACTTTTGATGGCTGATCTCCTCTCTTTCAATCAACCCTTGATTGTGCTTGAGAGGAGGAAGAGGAAGAAGGAACTCAAGGAAGAAGAACATAGCTTCTGCAGCCTTCTTTCTTTTCCTTGCGTTGGAAGAAGGATTGGAGGAAGAGGATGACGCCAACGCTTGGACTTTGCTCTCCCTTTGCTTGCGGCTGAACCAAGAGAGGAGAGGGGCTGGTGGCGGCAGCAAGAGGAGGAAGAGAGCTCACATTCCTAGGGCGCCGGCCTCATGCCTCCTTATAAAGCCATCTAGGGCTCCTACAATCTAGGAGCCCTAGACATATTGCCTAAGAGGGAAGGGGGGCGCCGGCCCCTCTCTTCATGCCGCACACAAGGAGAGGAGGAGGGGCGTGATCCCTCCTTCTTGTGATGCCCTAATCCTCTTCCAAAGAGGATTGGGTGCCTCTCTTATGGTTAAGTCCTAATCTAATTAGGATTGACCATATTGGGTTCAATCTACGCTAGTCCTAATCCAATTAGGACTTGAATGAACCATGACTCAATTGAACTCTTCAATCCTAATCCAATTAGGAGTCATGTTGATTCATTAGATTATTAATTAATTTAGACTTAAGGAATCCTAATCCAATTAGGATTTGTTTAATTTTAGTCCTAATCCAATTAGGACTCTATTTGAATCCGTAGTCCTAATCCAATTAGGATTTCTAGGAATCCTACTCCAAGTAGGAATCCAATTTTGATTCAAAAACTCCTAATCTCATTAGGATTGAGGAATCCTATTCCAAGTAGGAATCCCAGTCCTACTCCAACTAGGATTCCCAGTCCTAATCCAATTAGAACTCTAGGTATCCTACCCGAAGTAGGATTCTTGTTTCAAGTCCAATTAATTAATTTCCTTTTCTTCTTCAACTTCTTATCAATCAAATTGATTTCTTGTGATTCCTAATCACGATTTCAACCATCGGATCGGTCAATACTTCTAGTGTGTGTGACCCCATAGGTTCTATTCTGACTGGTAGTGAGATATATTGTGATCTCTATCTCAATATCATTGAAAACTCCTTTCAATGGGTTGGAACGATTCCAACTGAACTCATTAGGGTTTATCGATCATCAAGATAATCCCTATGAGTCCCACCATCCACCAGTGACACCTAGCAGCATGTAGTGGCCACCCAGCAGAATGGAATGATGAACCTCTAGGTGCAGTTAACATGTGATACAGTCCTACTATCGTGGATCCCTACAGGACGGAGGTCATGGACAACTCGTCAAACCCCATCGTCTGTCATATGTCAAGATTTATTCGACTTGAGTTCGATAGTGGAAAACTCTTTTTTCACTTTATATTACTGCCCTGGCCAAGGTCTTAGAACTCAGTCTAACAAATCACATAGGATCACTCCTCTTCTATCAAGGTCGATAGATTCCTTATAGGTGCATACCCTACTCCTACAGTGAACCTACTGCAGCCAATCTACACTGCATGGACCCATATGGCTAGAGACCATGTATGTGTGCAGTCAAACTACAATAATCTCACTGTGAGTAGCCGAAGCACCGCAGGTCAAAGGACCAGTCACACTACTGCAACATCAAGCAAGTCACTGACGAGTGGATAGACATCCAAGTGACTTCTTGTCTTGGTCACGCTCAGTACCCTTGTTCTCTAACAAGCACCTGCACTATCACTTCAGTGTCCCTACACTGTGGACTCAAGTCTCGTCCATCCAGAAGGAAAGTGATCTGTGCACTGATCGGATCGATCACCGTCCTCGTGATGATCCATTGATCAGGAGCATTTAGAAATTAATCACCAATGATACATGGCTCAAATTCTCAACTCTTGAGAATATGTATCATCATCTTATTAATTTCTTGGACGATTCATAGACACATAAACAATATGAATGAAAAGATGCCTTTTATTTATTCAATAATAAATAGTCAAGTACAAAATTATGTCCCTAGAATCAACAATGTGTCAGCCAAATTGGCTTCTAGGGCATATATCTAACACTCAGAGCCCGAACTCCCTATCTTCTGTCTTTTGGCTCGTCCAGTCTTGGAGTCGACTCGAACTGTTCCGGAGTCGATTCGGCTCTCAGTTTCCGAAACACAGCCTTCTGCCTTGGAGTCGACTCGAGCTGTCTGGGAGTCGACTCGGCTCTCAGAGACAATAATTCGGTCTTCTGTCTTTTTGGGGTCGCGCTGTCTCGGAGTCGACTCGCGCATTGCGGGAGTCGACTCGGATCTCAGAGTCCGAAAACTGCTCTCTGACTTTTGCCTTGTGTACCACTGAGAGTCGACTCTCGCTTTCTTTGGAGTCGATCTGCCAACCATCGGAGTCGACTCGCGTTCCACAGGAGTCGACTCGAATCTCAGGGTCGAAAATCGCTCTCTGACTTTTCTGTTTGTAACTCCTTGGAGTCGACTCATACTACTCCAGAGTCGACTCTGTAAGCATCGGAGTCGACTCGCGCACTTCAGGAGTCGACTTGCTGACAGGTTTTGAGTTGAGTCTTTCTGTTCGTCTGTCTGTTCTCAGTCGGAGTCGACTCGTAATGATCCGGAGTCGACTCGAGCCCGTGCCAGTGATTCTGATACGCTTGGAGTCGACTCGTACTATTCTGGAGTCGACTCGAGTCTCAGACTTTGGTTCTGACTTCTTAACTTATCAAAATATCTTGAACCAAATCTAGAAACACTTAGACAAGATTTTCACTGAAACACTCAATTGAATTCATTAGTAAACAAAAGATATACTCAAATGCTTTGAGCTCATCAAAATCAAATAGGGTTTTAATCAATCACTCCACACTTCGTAAAAAGCTTCATAGCCCTCTGCTCAGTAGCTTTGATGGCCTCCTCGGCCGAGGATAGTTGGGCCTCCTTTGTTTTCACTTGGGTCTGGGTAACTGAGACATGGGCTTTTGTCTTCGTTCGCCTTCGCCCTTGCCTTGGCCAGATGAGTGTGCTCTCTGGTGGCCTCCCACTTCACCCTAAGCACCGAGCTACGCTTCTTGAGCATCATGACCATCTTATGCACACAGCTGATCTCATGGGCATGCTAAAAGAAGAATAAGGGTCAGTAATTGAAGTGAACAACTTAATGGAGGTCTGCAAGTTAGAAGCTTACCTAAATGACTGTAGTGAAGACCTTATTGAAGAATTCGTCAGCGCCATAGAAATGCATTACTTTGATGTCGACCGGGAGCTGTATGGCTTGGACCAACTCCTTCACCACCTCTGGGGTTGCTAGAGCTGAATCTGACTCTCATACGGACCACCCAGGGGAGTAGATCCTGGAGGCATAGGTTGGAGCTAAAGGGCTTTCTAAGGAACAGACCAGCTTGGATCTGATAGAGTCGAGGCACGAGGCCCCAAGGATGATGGTGTGGAGCCATGGCAGCAACGCAGGGTCGGGCAAGGATGACCCCTTCCTAAGGGGCCGACCTGATTGGCTATGCAACCTTGGCCTCAACGTCAAGCTCCACATTCTCTCCCCAAGGTATGGGGACCTCAGGGAACACTTTAGAACTGAGGCCTCAATGCCGACCTCGGTGGTAGCTCTGGCAGCAGAGGCCGGGGAGAACTCCCCTCTCGACCTTTCCACCTGGGGGCATCACCCTCTATGGCCGTGGACGACCTCTTCTTTATGTTCCTTCTTTGACGGATCAACGCGAGGTCAGTCTTCGTGGCGATGAGAACTGCAAAATCGAGGACAAGGTTCGAAAGGAATGTGATGAGGTGAGGGAGTAGAAACAAATTCACGAGAAGCTTACCCTGGGAGTCGGCCGGGCTCAGACCGACGTTGATCAGCATCTCCTCGGACAACAACTCTTGCAGGGCAGGCATCTCGGATCAAGATTGGAGAAGCTTGTCCAAGGCTCTTTGATCATCACCAGACAACCTCGGGGGCCGATTCATGTCTTTCCGAGGTGTCCTCTATATGGTCTTATACCACCATGGCTACTCGGAGGAAATGAAGAAAAACCTTCCTTTCCATCCATGGATGGAGGAGGGAGTACCTCAGAGCAACTGATGATTTTTTCAAGAAGAAAAGTACCACCAGCTGCATCCCGAGAATGCATCTTCAGAGTGAAACATCATCTAAAGAGGAAAACCGAGACTTACACATTCCAAAGGAAGCAAAGAGAAAGGTAGCCAACTAAGACTCGCCAGGAGTTCAATACTAGTTGGGTCGAGACGAGGCTATAAGACCTCATCAGCTAGACAAAAAAGGGGTAAAGGGGGAGTCTCAACCCAGCCCTCAGAGTCTTCTTGTACAGACCGAGCCGAGAAGGAGGAGCTTAGGTAACTCGGTCATTAGGACCGGCAAGCTCGAAGACGAACTCAGGAGGAATAAAATGCTGGGCTTGGACGAGGTTCATCTCCAATTCTGTGAGGATAGATACCTCGTGGTCCGAGCCCAATTGGACCTCGGACTCAGCTGAAGGCGATGACTGCCGAACCTGGAGAGAATGGTCCAGCAATCGACTCCCCTTAGAGGCATTAACCTCACTGTCACTCATGGTGGAAAAGATGAAGGATGAAGAGACGAGGAAGCAAGGAAGAGACGAAGGAAAGTGGCTGAGCAGCCAAGAAGCGAAAACCCACCGAAAATGCAGAAGCGGAGAGGATGCGAGTGCTGGAGGAATGGAGATTCGTCGGAGCAACACCCAGGGGACGGAACACTTGAGCATGCAAGCGGAGTGAATGAAGGAAGAAATATAAGCTGAATGAAGGGCCCACCCTTATAGAGGTGCGGACGACCTTGATCGAAGCGCCAGTCCGACTGCCCGGGTAGATTGAGCAACGTGTTAGCCTGAACTAGGTGCGAGCGGTTCGCCAGATCATTGCATTAATGGCGCCTGGAAGTCACCCCGCAATGATAAAGCCGCGGGATAGCCTCGCAATGATGGCATCTTAGGATGGCTCGGATCCAATGACGCTTTTGGATGACTGGCCAACACATTCGTTGCCATTAACAAAGGTCTCGCCCTTGATCGAGGTAATAACTCGATTGTCATTGCCCGAATTAGAATGCAGTTTGGCGTCGAAAGTAGAGAAAAAGTGATGAAAGAAATATTAGATACCTCAACCTCGGGCTATACCGACCTCCTTGACCTCGGGCCTACCCAAGGTGAACGACTTGGGAGTTGCTAAGGAGCCAACCAGCCAAGGAGCCAATTGGCAGAGGAGAACAATCAACACGAGTCGACAATCTCAACAACCGACGGCTCACAGTCTGCATCTGCATTGCACACTGCCCACACGGACTGACTCCCGCATCGTAGCCGTACTACCGGCTGTTACTTGGGCATCAGTGCATGCCACATCAACCCAGGTAACGACAAAACATGCTCCCTTTTATAAAGAGACAACTAGGAGAACCTCAGGTACGCAAGAATACACATGTAATATTATTTATAGAGAATTATCCTCTGCTGAAGTTTTCTCCCTTCTATACTGTTGCTATTCTATCGGAGGATCCCTACTAGAAACTCTCCGACAAGCGAATTGCTTGTAGGCCATTTTCGAAGAAAGCCAGCTCCAGCACATCTCAGCTAGCCTGCTCAACTCGTCTGCAGCTGACCATAGGACTACAAGAATACATCTCAGTCCGGATTTAGCGATAATAGGAAGTATCCATTTTTATCGTTATAATCAAGAATACATGTTTTAGATGCTCAAAAGATGTCGGTCCCTTCAAGCTTTCATCCCTATCTGCCCAATTTTATGTAGTTTCTCAGACAGTGCTTTGGTCTCGTAATTTTATAAAAACGCAAGAATCACAATTTGAAAGCTCACGCAACTATTGGAAATTCCAATGATGAATTCCAAGCTCTACATCTCCATTATTTTAAAGTAAGAATCATGACGTTGCTTAGAGACCTTCCACTTCCACACAAGGTCGAACAGATTGCCTCCAAATCCAGGCAACAGATGATTGATTCAGCCACTTGCTTTGATATCTCCATCAATGATAGCATGCCGCATCAGAACAATTTCCTTGACAAGATTCCGGTAAGTAAATGGCCGGACGGCAGCTCTCAAGAACAGCCCAGTAGGTTTCTTGCTCTGGCTCGCCCCGATCTTCGGATCTTCATCCTCTTCGTTCTCTGGCTCTTCATTGCGCTGCTCCTGATCCAAAACAGCAGTGCGCAGATCTCCATCTTTTATCCTCTCTGCCATTCGCCGCTCCTCCATCATCTGCCTCTCATATATTTCATCCGAAACCTCGATGCTTTTCTTCACGAAATTCTCCATTTCCTCCGAGCTCCTCATAGCCTTCTTCCACTTCTCGTTCCAATACTCGGCGCTCTCGTCTGGCTTAGTTGCCGCTTTCTCATTGTCCTCCTCTTCTCCAACATCGATCACTTCATCATCCTCATCCTCCTCACCGACCTCCTCATCGTCCTCGCTCCAATCAGTGATCTGACTCTCGACCTGATCATCATTTTCGGACTCGCTATCATCGGGGGCATCGCAGCCCAGCTCCATCTCCTCGAGCTTGGCCTTCCACTCCTTGGTATATGGATGAAGGAGCTCCATGGGGTGGTTGGTCAGCAAAAACTCCAAGCACCTGGACTTCCCCTCGTCGCCGAGCTTCTGGTACGCCTTCACGACGTCGTCGACGTAGGCCTTGGGGCTTATCTTGACGATCTTGCAGAGCCCGCCGAAGTAGGAGCAGGTTTCGACCCGGCCATCCTCTGTCTTGAGCTCGCAGGGGTATTCGTTCTCCGTGGTCGGGTCGAGCAGCGGGCCGAGCAGCTTGAGGAAATCGTCCTGGGGCTCGAACCGGCTCTGGTACACGGGGCGCTTGACGTAAATGATATCGGGCCGCATCCAGGCGGCGCACTGGGTGATCATGGCCCTCGTCTTATTGCCGAGCCGGGCCATGAGGCTCCACTTGTCGAGCCTCTCCTCCTTCCCGGCTTCCAGCGCCACCTCGCACACCAGCGTCCACTGCTGCCACGGCAGCTCGGTGGGCCGCCATTTCGGGTGGCGGACGAAGACCCAGTAGTACCGGAAGCCGATGCTGGCGTCGAGGGCGGCGAGGCGTTTGGAGAAGTCGGAGGACATCTCGAATTGCTCGATCTCTTCGAATTCTTCGTGGTCGCGGACCTCGCCGTAGATGGAGACGCGGTCGTCGGTGAAGCGACCGCGGATGGGGGGGCCGATGACGACGCCGCGCCAGGAGTAGGGGCCGTAGCGGCCGTACTTGTACCAGTCGTAGGGATGGCGGAGGTTGGGGTCGTCTTTCTGGAGGAAGCGGACGTAGCGGTCGTAGCCGAGGCCGATCATCTGGAGCTCGTCCTCGGTGAAGTGGTCGGCGTGGTTGGCGTTAGGGCGGTTGCGGCGGTAGAAGCGGTTCTCGGTGAGGCGGCGGAGCCGGCGGCGGGATTTTTCCTTGGCCTGTCGCCTGACCTCCGCGTTGCCCTCGATGCGGCCCGGGGAGGGGCCTCCGGGCTTTTTCTTGCTGCGGCCAGCGGAGACGGTGGTGGGAGCTGTGGTGACGGTGGGGTTCCTGGGGCGGCGGGAGAGGGGGAAGGGATGGCGGTAATGGTTTGGGCGGGAGATTGCTCGGATAGGGAATGGATTTGGGGTTGGCGTCTTGGGGCGGAGCGCGAGTGGGAGGGAGGAAGGGAGGAAGGGGCATATCTTCAGACCTGTCCACTGAGTTGGAAGTGGGGAGGGGGATTTGGTGGGTTTTGGGAGGACGAAGTCGAAAGCGGTGGACATGGGGGCACAGCTTTGGAGCTCAATGGATTGGGGTTGAGGAAATGGATGCTCTAAGGGTTCTACGACTGTTGAGCGGAGAAATTATACCCTAAACCAGATGGCGATGCACCACATGAATCGTGTGTCTTGGTTCCCATGCCCTATGCATCAGCGCTCGCCTTCAAGAGAAATTATTAGATGAACAATATAGACTAGAGGTGGGTATTGGGCCGGGCCATGGGATATAGACTAGAGGTGGGCATTGGGCCGGGCCGCCCATGGCCCGGCACGATATAGACTAGAGGTGGGCCGTGGGCATTGGGCCGGGCCGCCCATGGCCCGGCACGGCCCGCTTGCTATAGTAATGGGCCGTGCTAGGCATGGCTCATAAAAGGATGCCGGGCTGGGTTAAGGATTTCTGGCCCGCGGGCCGAGCCCGGCACGGCCCATAAGGGCCTGGGCTGGCACGATGCGTGGGCCAAGCACGGCACGGCCTGCGGACCAGAAATCCTTTCCTCAAAATACCCCTTAAATTAGCCATTTTATGGCTCTTGGGAGGGGCAAAATGGATAAAAAGCCACAAATAGCCGTTATGGGCCAAAAAAATAGCCGTTATGGGCCACCCATAACGGCTATTTTTTTTGGACAGGGCCCGTCTCGTGCCTGGCACGGCTCGTGCCGAGCCTGGCATGGCCCGCCACCCCACGGGCCTAGGGTCGTGTCGGGCTTAGCCTTTAGGTTAAGCGAGCCGTGCCAGGCACGACCTGTTTGGTCTGTGGCCCAATGGGCCTGGGCCGTGCCGGGCCCGGCAAGGCTCGATGCCCATATCTAATATAGACCATGAAACTGGGACGAAATTATCTCAAAGAAAACTATTTCATCCTAGGATGAAACTTGTTGGCGCTAAATTCTCAGCAAGGTTGGAGGATCGCTCGGCTTGCTCTGAGGCTAGTAAGAACCAAACTGAATGAGGTGATCAGGATGAAAAAGAACTTGTCGCCTTCGAGGATGATCTGCAAGAAATCTACTTGTGGACTCTCCGATATCTAAGGCCCCATTTGGGAGAGCTTTGAAGGGCTAAAAAATATTTTCTGCCTCTCCAAAAGCACTTTTAGATGAAATAAGAGTGTTTGGTAAAAATTTCGGAAAGCTATTTTAGTTTTTTCAAAATGCTAAAAATAATTTTTTTAGAAGAAGCTTCATTTTGGAGCTTTCTGAAAAAGTACTTTTAGGCCCAAAAAAGCACTGTAAATATAATATTATATTATATTATATCATAATACATTAATATGTTATATTAAATAATTTAATATTATATTAAATTATTGTGCTATAATAGATAATATTATATTACTATATTATAATAATATTATAGTACATTACAATAATATTATGCTATATCATATATTTATGTATTAATATATATTATATTTTATTATGCTCTCTTGTATAATATTATGCAATGTTCTAACTAAATTATTTATAAATTCAGAATCATTCAATTATTAAAATAAGCATAATTATGATCTAATTTTTAATTTAATAATTCCAAGTTTAAATCAGAATATCTTAATAGCGATTTATGTTTGATGAATTTCTTATTTTGTGTATCCAAATTTTTTTAGATTCTTGTTGACTAGTAATTATTGTTCCCTTAAGTACTCAGATTTTTTTATTTTTATTAACAATATTGTTTTTAACTGAATAAGAATGTGCCATGTGTCCCTTTCTTCCAGAGTACTTATATTTTATAAATAGGCGATTAGAGTTAGTTACTTTTATATCTAACTGTTGCTGGAAATTGGACCCGGGGGCCGCCGCGAAACCAGGGGAGGAGGAGCTCCGCTGCCGGGAGGGCGGACGGCGGTGCGCCGGCCGACTGCGTCCTCCGTGGGGATGAAAGAGCGGAGAAGAGTGCGTCCTGTCCTGTCCTGCAAAAAAGCCGGTTGCCGGGCTCTCCGGCGCCGACCCTCCGATGCTTAAGTCAGAGGGGGCCAATATGTGGAGAGAGCAAGGAAGAGATATGTGAAGAAATTAAAGAGAATATTGTGTTCAATTGTGTCTGTGCTGTCTTCTTCCTTTTTTCTTCCGGTCCCCTTCCTCTTTCCTCCCAGGTTCCCTTTTATAGAAGGGTATTATGTTACCTGGGAGGTGACAGGGGAATTTGTCTTCTTTTGTGATAATTGGGTACGATTTGGCCCATTAATGGCGTAGTGGAGAATAAGGCCGAATCAGGCCGGAGTCAGGGAGTTGTCGTGGGTGACCAGACCCGTTGGAGTGGTTGAACCGTCGGCCGTAGTGGGCCTGGGGTTCGTAGACGGTAAGTGCATCTATTACCGAGTGAACCGGTGGTCAGGGAGAGCCATATGCTTTGATGGTTCAGCGATCCGGAGATCGTCTTGGGCCGTGTTCATTAAATGACTGAGTGCTCCGGAGACTTGAGTGGGTCTCGTGCATTAATGATAGATCGTGCCAAAATACCTGCGGAGATCTTGTGCCTTGACGGCTCAGAGATGGCGGCAGGTGGCAAGTTGTAGTGGAGTCGTGTATATAGCCGTCAGATCTTTAAAAGGTTAGGCGGAGATCGAGTATTTGGTGAGGGCATCGGCTCGGCAAGGATACCGAGCCGAGCTGGTCGCCCAGCGGGGCGCCCTGTGGTGGGGTTGCTTCTAGTACTTCTGGTCGGCGCCTTTTGGGCGAGCGCCTTCTAACCGAGCGCCTCTACTTGGCGCTTTGGTTGGGCCTCTTCTGATCGGCGCTCTCTTAGCTGAGCACCCTTCTGTTCGGCGCCCTTTGGTCGAGCGCCTCTACTCGCCGGTATTTTCCTCTGGTCGGCGCTCTCTAATCGAGCGCCTTCCTGGTCGGCGCTCTTTCGCCGAGCGCCTTTCTGGTCGGCGCTCTTTGGCCGAGCGCCTCCGTGGCGGTGTGACTTGGGTTTTTCCCCCAACACTACCCCCCGACTTCCGAGTTCCAGCTGGCTACCAGCTGGAGCGCGGAAAATAGCTTTAGTTGGGTCATTACGGATTCCGAAAATTTTAATTTATTGCGCGTTTTGAATTATCGGACGCTTCGAGGTGCCTTTAATAGGCGGCGTCCCTTCTTTCCCGAAAAGCCTCATTATTGGGACACCTTTTGCGAAGCGTCCTCGCGTCGTGGGCTCATGATGGGGCCGCACGATCCGATGGGGCGCTTCGGTGTTCGAAGCGCTAGCCCTAATTAAATGCGTCGTTCTGTCTTTTGGACCGACACGTGTTATCATCTAATCGGGACACAGCGTTTTCCTCGCTGATCCGGGCCGTTGGGGAGGTCTATATAAACTCTCCCCTGGCCTTCTATCCTCCTCTTATTGCTTTCTTCTTCCAGCTTTTCACAGTCCGAAGTTCTTTTTCTCCGGCGTCTTCCTCAGGTCCCCCTTTTTCTTAATCTCTTTTTCCCTCGAAATGGGTTCTATTCCCAGTGAAGTCGAGTCTACCATGAGTGTCCTGGAGGTCGAAATGACCGAAGAGTGGTTTTTCCCTCTTCACGGGTTCCGTTTGGAGCCCGCCAGGCGGGGGGATCGGGTAACCGATCCTCCGGTAGGCCGGATCAGAGTGTATCTAGAATCACTCTGGGCTGGCCTACGATTTTCTCTTCACGGCTTCGTGAATGAGTTGTTGACGGTATGCCAGCTGGTTCCGGCGCAACTCGCTCTGAATGCCTGGAGGACAGTGATCGGTTTCCTGTCACTGTGCTTACTGCACGGGATTCCGACCTCTGTCAACGTTTTCCGGCGACTTTTTATTTTTAAGTCGAATCCGGGAGACGGAGAGTGGCTCTATATTGCCCTTCGGGCGGGTAGGACACTTTTTCATGGTGCCCCTTCGTCTATTCACGACTGGAAGAAGAAATTCTTCTTCCTAGGTTCTGAACGGACCTGGGGGTTTGACCCTAGGTGGGGGCCGGCCCAGCTCAGGTCTATCAACAAGCCCCCCCAGCTTTCTCCACGTGAGCAGGGGATCATCAACACCATCCGCGGCCTCAGGGACGGCATTTTGCTGAACGGCCTCATATGTGAGGACGCTCTAGTGAACGTGGGCCTGAGCTCGGCGCGTCCCCATGGTAAGGATAGTTACAGTGTCCTCTTCGTTTTATTACTGTTCTAATATTCTAATCCTGCTCGCCCTTGCAGATATCGCAAAGATGGTGACCAAGAGCGAGGTCCTCTACGCCCGCTTCCAAAAGAGGGCGGCTGAGCTCTCAGGCGAGCCCACCGAGCCGAGAAAGAAGGCGAAAGTCTCGGCAACCCCAGCGACCCCGGCGACAGCGGTGGCCGAGGCGGGTCCTTCCCGCCCTGCACACTCCGAGGCGGGCCCTTTTCGCCTCGTGCACCCCGACGCTGGTCGGGGGGAGGGCGCGGATTCCAGGGGCACGGGCTCCCGGGGAGCTTCGATGGTGCTCCCATGCCCAGTGCCCTTGGCACAAGTTCCTGGTCGGCAGGATGCTCCAGTTGCCGACCAGGGGAGGAGTCCGGCGGGTCTCGCGCTTGCGCGCCCCGCTTCAGCGATGCGGCAGTTAGATCGGCCGCTTGTCCGACCCCAGCCTTCTAGCTCTGAGCCGGGGAGCAGTCAGGAAGCCTCGGGTTCGGCTCCATCCAGGTTAGCCGATGCTGACCTTCCGGGCCCATCAGGCTCGGGGGAGCGGGTGCCCCTTGCACCCGTTTGGTCGGTATACGAGGGTGATTCAGCCCTCAACAACCCTCGAGTGGCGCGCGAAGTGTTTCGGGTCGCCCCTGAGGCTGCTTCTGCTGCTGCGGAGGCCGTTGAAGAGGTCCCGACCGCCGAGCCAGCCGCTCCCGACACTGCTGGAGCCGAAGTAGTCGAGCTCGAGCCTTGAATGTAATTTTTGTTGTTTTGTTAAGTCGGGATGGTCCCCACACTTGTAAGGGCCGAGCCCGAATCTTTGTACTTGGCCTACGGGCCTTCTTTTGAAATGAATATATGTTTTTGGAAACTCGTCTGTTGTAGACTGAAGTTTCTCTACTCGGATCCATTTTAGGTTCCAAGGATATGGGCTCTATGGCCTCAACTCCGTCCGCCACAGGGTTCGGGTTTAGGTTCGGCTTGCCGAGCTCCATTGCTCGGTCCTTCGACCAGAGGTATAGCAACGCTTATGCCCAAGGGATTTGGGCTCGGAGAGTCTTTTCGAGCCTAGTCCAGAATTCGACCAAGCCCTAGGGTGGTCATTTGGACTCGAACTTCAGCGAAGTTAGTGAACTTCGAGCCTCGCGTTGTCGGGGCGGACCGGATTTTTTTTTTTTTCAACGAATGGGTCGAATGCTCGTCGGCTCGTGACGGGGATTCAACAGACTTGGTTAATACCAAGTTTGTTGGTATCGTGAGCGTTTTCACGCCGAGGCGACTAAAGATATTCCTCTGCTCGGACTCCGTTCTTTGAGGACGTCGGCGGAGGAAAATCCAAGAATAGGTAGGATAATGTAAAAACATTAAATAAATGGGTACCTGGTATCGCGGTTGTTTTTTCGCCGAGGCGACTGAAGACGCTCTGCTCGGGGTCCGTTCTTTGAGGACGTCTGCAGAGAAATCCAAGAATAGGTAAGATAATGTAAAAACATTAAATAAATGGGTACCTGGTACCGCGGTTGTTTTTTCGCCGAGGCGACTGAAGACGCTCTGCTCGAGGTCCGTTCTTTGAGGACGTCGGCAGAAAAATCCAAGAATAGGTAAGATAATGTAAAAACATTAAATAAATGAGTACCTGGTACCGCGGTTGTTTTTTCGCCGAGGCGACTGAAGACGCTCTGCTCGGGGTCCGTTCTTTGAGGATGTCGGCAGAGAAATCCAAAAATAGGTAAGATAATGTAAAAACATTAAATAAATGGATACCTGGTACCGCGAGCGTTCTCGCGCCGAGGCGACTGAAGACGCTCCTCTGCTCGGACTCCGTTCTTTGAGGACGTCGGCAGAGATTCAGTGATGGAGAACGAGCCGAGCTCGTTGGCTGAAGCCGATGGAGAACGAGCCGAGCTCGTCTGGTCAGTGAAGACCGCACCCCAACGTATCGGGGCATCCCGACGAATCGGGGCATCTCGACATCTCGAGGCAACCCGGCCGAGGTCGGAGTAGGAGAACGAGCCGAGCTCGTTGGCCGATGGAGCACGAGCCAAGCTCGTCGGTGGAAGTCGATGGAGAACGAGCCGAGCTCGTCTGGTCACTAAAGACCGCAACTCGACGTCTCGAGGCTTCCCGACGAATCGGGGCATCCCGACGTCTCGGGGCATCCCAGCCGAGGTCGGGGTAGGAGAACGAGCCGAGCTCGTTGGCCGATGGAGCACGAGCCGAGCTCGTCGGTGGAAGTCGATGGAGAACGAGCCGAGCTCGTCTGGTTACTAAAGACCGCAACTCGACGTCTCGAGGCTTCCCGACGAATCGGGGCATCCCGACGTCTCGGGGCATCCCGGCCGAGGTCGGGGTAGGAGAACGAGCCGAGCTCGTTGGCCGATGGAGCACGAGCTGAGCTCGTCGGTGGAAGTCGATGGAGAACGAGCCGAGCTCGTCTGGTCACTAAAGACCGCAACTCGACGTCTCGAGGCTTCCCGACGAATCGAGGCATCCCGACGTCTCGGGGCATCCCGGCCGAGGTCGGGGTAGGAGAACGAGCCGAGCTCGTTGGCCGATGGAGCACGAGCCGAGCTCGTCGGTGGAAGTCGATGGAGAACGAGCCGAGCTCGTCTGGTCACTAAAGACCGCAACTCGACGTCTCGAGGCTTCCCGACGAATCGGGGCATCCCGGCCGAGGTCGGGGTAGGAGAACGAGCCGAGCTCGTTGGCCGATGGAGCACGAGCCGAGCTCGTCGGTGGAAGTCGATGGAGAACGAGTCGAGCTCGTCTGGTCACTAAAGACCGCAACTCGACGTCTCGAGGCTTCCCGACGAATCGGGGCATCCCGACGTCTCGGGGCATCCCGGCCGAGGTCGGGGTAGGAGAACGAGCCGAGCTCGTTGGCCGATGGAGCACGAGCCGAGCTCGTTGGCCGATGGAGCACGAGCCGAGCTCGTCGGTGGAAGTCGATGGAGAACGAGCCGAGCTCGTCTGGTCACTAAAGACCGCAACTCGACGTCTCGAGCATCCCTATAACCGGGGCATCCCGACGTCTCGGGGCATCCCGACGGATCGGGGCATCTCGACGTCTCGAGGCATCCCGACCGTGGTCGGGGTAGGAGAACGAGCCGAGCTCGTTTAGTTGATGGAGAACGAGCCGAGCTCGTTGGTGGAAGTCGATGGAGAATGAGCCGAGCTCGTCGGTCAATAAAGACCGCACCTCGACGTCTCGAGGCTTCCCGACGAATCGGGGCATCCCGACGTCTCGGGGCATCCCGGCCGAGGTCGGGGTAGAAGAACGAGCCGAGCTCGTTGGCCGATGGAGCACGAGCCGAGCTCGTCGGTGGAAGTCGATGGAGAACGAGCCGAGCTCGTCTGGTCACTAAAGACCGCAACTCGACGTCTCGAGGCTTCCCGACGAATCGGGGCATCCCGACGTCTTGGGGCATCCCGGCCGAGGTCGGGGTAGGAGAACGAGCCGAGCTCGTTGGCCGATGGAGCACGAGCCGAGCTCGTCGGTGGAAGTCGATGGAGAACGAACCGAGCTCGTCTGGTCACTAAAGACCGCAACTTGACGTCTCGAGCATCCCTATAACCGGGGCATCCCGACATTTCGGGGCATCCCGACGGATCGGGGCATCTCGACGTCTCGAGGCATCCCGACCGTGGTCGGGGTAGGAGAACGAGCCGAGCTCGTTTAGTTGATGGAGAACGAGCCGAGCTCGTTTAGTTGATGGAGAACGAGCCGAGCTCGTTGGTGGAAGTCGATGGAGAACGAGCCGAGCTCGTCTGGTCAATAAAGACCGCACCTCGACGTCTCGAGGCTTCCCGACAAATCGGGGCATCCCGACGTCTCGGGGCATCCCGGCCGAGGTCGGGGTAGGAGAACGAGCCGAGCTCGTTGGCCGATGGAGCACGAGCCGAGCTCGTCGGTGGAAGTCGATGGAGAACGAGCCGAGCTCGTCTGGTCAATAAAGACCGCATCTCGACGTCTCGAGCATCCCTATAACCGGGGCATCCCGACGTCTCGGGGCATCCCGACGGATCGGGGCATCTCGACGTCTCGAGGCATCCCGACCGTGGTCGGTGTAGGAGAACGAGCCGAGCTCGTTTAGTTGATGGAGAACGAGCCGAGCTCGTTGGTGGAAGTCGATGGAGAACGAGCCGAGCTCGTCTGGTCAATAAAGACCGTACCTCGACGTCTCGAGGCTTCCCGATGTATCGAGGCATCCCGTTGTAACAGGCATCCTAATATATTGGGGCATCCTGACGTCTCAGGGTAGGAGAACGAGCCGAGCTCGTTGGTCGATGGAGAACGAGCCGAGCTCATTGGCCGATGGAGAGCGCATCACGAACTCACGAACATCTTCAGGGAGTCCACGTAGATACTCCATCATCCCGAGACATCGGGGCATCCCAACCGTGGTCAGGGGAGGAGAAATAAACCTGACACCATGGGGTAATCAGGAGAATTGGTGAGCTTGAAGTAAACACGCAGACCATCATAAAACAAAATTCACAAAATGAAATTTATAGTTGAATATTGAGGGACCCCTTGGGGTTCTATTGGTGGTACGCGCGGAGATTTTCAGAGCTCCAGCTTCGTGGAATGGGAGTCCCGTCTAGAGACTCTAGTTTATAAGTTCCGGGTCGGCGGATGCGCGTGACTCGGTAAGGTCCTTCCCAATTCGGGGCTAGCTTCCCTTGCTCAGTTGGTCGGGAGGCTTCAGCTCTTCTGAGGACAAGGTCCCCTGGTCTGAAGGATTTGACCTTGACCCTGGCGTAGTAGTACTGAGTTGTCTTTTGCTGGTACTTCGCCATACGAACTCGGGCGGCCTCCCTTGTTTCCTCGATTAGGTCGAGGTTGCTTCTGAGTTGCGAAGAGTTGGAGCTGGCATCGTGATACTCAACTCTTGGAGAAGGAAGTCCGATCTCTAGTGGAATGAGAGCCTCCGTCCCATATGTTAGGTTGAAGGGAGTCTCGCCAGTGGGGACGCGGAACGTGGTCCGGTAAGCCCACAGGACATTGTATAGGTCTTCGACCCATTGTCCTTTAGATTTGTCGAGCCTGGCTTTGAGCCCCTGCAAAATAGTACGGTTCGTTACCTCTGTTTCTCCGTTCGTCTGAGGGTGCGCGACCGAGGTGAAGCGGTGGTCAATGCCAAGCTCGGAGCAGAATTCTCTGAAGTGAATGTTGTCAAACTGGCAACCGTTGTCAGAGATAAGGATGCGGGGGAGCCCGAATCTACAGATTATGGACTTCCAGACAAAATTCCGCATCTTCTGCTCGGTGATTCGGGCAAGGGGCTCGGCTTCCACCCACTTTGTGAAATAGTCGATGGAAACTACCAGTAACTTTCTCTGTCCGGTGGCCAGTGGAAATGACCCTAGGATGTCGATTCCCCACTGGGCAAAAGGCCAAGGGGAGCTGATTGAAGTCAAGGGAGCCGAGGGCCGGCGTTGAACGTTGGCGTTCCTCTGGCACCGGTCACATCTTTGGACGAAGTCCACAGCATCCTTCTGGAGTGTCGGCCAATAGTATCCTTGGCGTAGAATTTTATGGGCCAATGCTCGTCCTCCCAGATGATTTCCACAAATTCCTTCATGGACCTCGCGCATGGCGTAATCAGCCTCCGTTGGGCGAAGGCATCTGAGGAGGGGAGATGTGAAAGATCTCCGATAAAGCTTTCCCTCATGCAGTATGTACCGGGTGGCGGAGCGCTTTATTCGGCGAGCTTCTCGTTCATCAGTGGGGAGGACTTCGTCTTGCAGGTAGCTGATGAGTTCATTCATCCAGCTTGGCTCGAACTCAGTGCAGAGGGTCTGCTCGGGCTCGTCTGTACTGGGCTTTTGGAGATACTCCAGTACGGCCGCTTTGGGGAGCTCGCTCATGCGAGAGGACACCAGCTTTGATAGCTGGTCGGCCCTGAGATTCTCCGACCTGGTAACATGTTGAATGTGAAAAGAGTCCAAGGTCGAGGCGAGGTCCCGTACCTTCCGAAGATACCTCTGCATGGTCGGGTCTCTGGCTTCAAAGTCGCCCATGATTTGGTTGACGACGAGTTGAGAATCACTGAAGGCCTTCAAGTCCTTCATTCCTAGCTCTTTGGCTAGCTTGAGCCCGGCGACAAGCGCTTCGTACTCCGCCATGTTATTGGAAGCAGAAAATTCGAGGCGCAAGGCTTGCTCGGCGACCACCCCCTCCGGGCTGGTGAGGATAAGTCCTGCTCCGCTACCCCCCGAGTTTGAAGAGCCATCGACATGCAGGGTCCATGTCAAACTCGGGGTCGGCTCCGTTGGTAGCTCAGGTTCAGGCTCGGCCTCGTCTGGTATGGTGCACTCGACTATAAAGTCTGCAAGCGCTTGTGCTTTGATCGCCGGTCTGGGTCGGTACTCGAGGTCGAATTTCCCGAGCTCGATAGCCCATTTCGTGATCCGGCCCGCACGGTCTGATCTTTGCAGGATTTGCTTGACTGGCTGGTCGGTCAGTACGGCCACTGTGTGGGCTTGGAAGTAGGGTCGGAACCTCCGAGCTGAGATGACCAGAGCATAGACAGTCTTCTCCAGTTTGGAGTATCGGGTCTCGGCATCCCTCAAGATCCGGCTGGTGTAATATACTGGCTTTTGGAGCTTACCCTCCTCTCGGACCAGGACCGAGCTTATTGCCACAGGGGAAACAGCTAGATATAAGTAAAGGAGCTCACCCTGTTGAGGCTTTGTGAGCAGGGGAGGGGAAGCCAGGAGATGCTTGAGCTCTTCAAAAGATTGCTGGCACTCATCCGACCATAAAAAGTTCTTCGGCTTCTTGAGGGCTGCAAAGAATGGAAGGCAGCGCTCGGCCGAGCGGGAGATGAATCTCCCGAGAGCTGCAACTCGGCCTGTTAGCCGTTGTACCTCCTTGACCGTCCCGGAAGGCGTCATCTCCTGGAGGGCTCGAATCTTCTCAGGATTGGCTTCGATTCCCCGTTGCGTAATGATGAAGCCGAGGAATTTGCCGGAGGTGACTCCGAATGCACATTTGGCTGGATTGAGCTTCATCTGGTACTTTCGGAGTGTGGAGAATGCTTCATTGAGGTCGGCTATATGGTCTTGCACCATCTTGCTTTTCACCAGCATGTCATCTACATAGACCTCCATGTTTCGGCCTATCTGGTCTTTAAAGATCCGGCTGACCAGCCTTTGATAAGTTACCCCGGCATTTTTTAAGCCGAATGGCATCACTTTGTAGCAGTAGGTTCCTCCGTCGGTGATGAAGGCTATCTTTTTCTCATCTTCTGGCGCCATGCGGATCTGGTTGTATCCGGAAAAGGCGTCCATGAATGCCAGCAGCTCATGACCCGAGGTGGAGTCTACGAGCTGGTCGATGCTGGGGAGTGGGAAGCTGTCCTTTGGGCAGGCTTTATTCAGGTCGGTGTAGTCCACGCACATACGCCACTTCCCGCTGGCTTTCTTGACGAGGACCACATTGGCGAGCCACTCCGGGTAGGATATCTCCCGGATGAAGCCAGCTTCAAGGAGCTTGCCGACCTCCTCGGCTGCTGCTCGCTGCCATTCAGGGGCGGCGCCTCGCTTCTTTTGTCGCACGGGCTTGCAGGTTGGCTTTACTTGGAGCCGGTGGACCACGATCTCCGGATCTATCCCCGGCATGTCTGCAGGCGACCATGCGAAGACGTCCATGTTGTCTCGTAAGAAGTCGACAAGGCGACCCCTCTCACGCTCGTTGAGGCCAGAGCCGATCTGCACGGTTAGCTCGGGAGTGTTCTCTCGTAAAGGAACTTGAATTAGTAACTCACCAGACTCTACCCGCTCTTTCTGAGGGTTGACCCGTGCCTCGATGACCTTAGTCGAGGGCTGGCCAGTTGCTGGGACGGGCACCTTGACTGGTCGTTTTGCCTCGTGGGTCGCTAGGTAGCATCGCCTTGCCACCATTTGGTCCCCTCGAACTTCACCGACTCCCTGGCTGGTGGGGAATCGCATGAGCAGGTGGCGGGTCGAGACCACTGCTCGGAGGGCGTTGAGACCCGGCCTTCCGAGGATGGCATTGTAGACTGAGGGCAGGCGTATCACGAGGAAGCTTATCCCCATGGTACTTTCACGGGGGGCGAGCCCGGCTGTGACCAGAAGGTCGATCTCGCCCTCCACTGGGACTGAATCCCCAGTGAATCCGACTAAAGGAGCATTCATCCTCCGCAGCTGCTCTTTTGTCATCCCCATTTTACAGTAGGCACCAAAATACAAGACATTCGCCGAGCTTCCATTATCAACCAAGATGCGTTTTACATCAAATTTATTTATGATCATGGAGATAACCATGGCATCATCATGGGGAGTTTCGACTCCCTCTAGATCATCATCTGAAAAGGAGATGGTTTCAGAGGCGCGCAGGCGCTTTGAGGAGGTTTCTTCCCCCGGAGCTTCTCCAGCCGAGGCCCCGCCTCGGATGGTGTTGATGATGCCGGCGATGGGCCTGTTGGCATTTGAACCTTCAGGCTGTGCAGCTCCTTCGGCTGGCTTCTTCTCTTCACGCCGGCCTTGCACGAACCGATCGAGCACCCTTCGGCGGATGAGTGCTTCGATCTCATTTCGGAGCTGATAGCAATCCTCGGTATCATGGCCGTGATCCCGGTGGAAACGGCAATACTTCCGGGGATCACGCCGGGTTCTGGTATCTTGTTTCAGAGGTGGGAGCCGGATGCAATCCTGACTCTCAATCTTCATGAGGATCTCAGCCCGAGGGGTATTGAGGGGAGTGTAGTTTTCATACCTCCCTTCGGATGCATGGGCCCGCAGTGGAAACCTCGGGCGGAGTGGTGACCTTTGCTGTGGTGGTCCCCTCAACCGGGGTGGACTCTTCGGGCGGGGCGGATTCTTGGCTCGTCGCGGAGACTGGCTTCTGGGCTGGCCGCACTCCTCGCGGCATCTCTTCTTGGGGTTCTGCTCGGTCCCGCCCCGCCTAACAGCCACGGCTTCCTCAGCCTTGGCGTACTTCCGCGCCCGAGCGAACATTTCGGTGAGGTCCGTGGGAAAATTCTTCTCGATTGAGAAGAGGAACCTGTAAGATCGGGCTCCAGTCTTTAGCGCTGACATGGCGATGGACTGGTCAAGCTCCCGGACCTCCCATGTTGCGGCGGTAAACCGGTCCAAATACTCCTTGAAGGATTCTCCCTCCTTCTGTTTGATATCAAGGAGGGAGTCCGATGTCCGCCGCTGGGGCTGGCTGGCGGCAAAATTGCCAGCAAATTATCTGCCGAGCTGCTCAAAAGAAGAGACAGTACTTGGCTTCAGCCCGGTAAACCAAAGCCGGGCTGGCCCTCGGAGTGTTGCCGGAAAAGCCTTGCACATCATGGCCTCCGAGGCTCCTTGTAGGGCCATTAAGACCCGGTAACTTTCCAGGTGGTCAAGGGGATCAGCTTTGCCGTTGTAAGGCTCCACCTGAGGCATCTTGAACCGTAGTGGAACCGGTTCATCTTCAATCTCCGGAGAGAAGGGCGACTTCGTAATGAACTCGAAGTCGCCATCACGTCCTGATTTTCTTCCGTGGAGTGCCTGGATTTGGCGCTCCAGCTTCTCGACCTTCTTGTCGAGTTCGTCATTCTGGAGGACCGCTGCAGCGGTTCGTTCGGGTGCAAGTTGCCCTGGAACCGACTCAGCTTCTGAAGGTTGTGGCCAGCCTCCGTGGCCTCTGACTGGGTGCTCCCTCCAGTGGGAGGCCTGGACTTGAGAGTCCTGGCCTTGAAGAGGAAGTCCGCTTGTAGGGGACTCCGGTTGGACTGGAGCCGGAGGAAGCGGTGCCGTTGGGATGCCCCTGGGTTGCAAGCTTTGGACAGCGGTAGCCAAGGCTTGCACCTGTTGCACCAGGGCATCAAACTGCTTCGGCCGAACTTGAGGGGTTGACTCGGCCGGAGGCGGCGAGTTTTGGACAGAACGTTCGGGACTAGGTTGAGGATGTCAAGAGGCATTGGAAGCCCCTTTACTTCTTAGCTTCATGGCAGCGAATCGGGCCCTTCCTCTAGCGCCAACTGTTGCTGGAAATTGGACCCGGGGGCCGCCGCGAAACCAGGGGAGGAGGAGCTCCGCTGCCGGGAGGGCGGACGGCGGTGCGCCGGCCGACTGCGTCCTCCGTGGGGATGAAAGAGCGGAGAAGAGTGCGTCCTGTCCTGTCCTGCAAAAAAACCGGTTGCCGGGCTCTCCGGCGCCGACCCTCCGATGCTTAAGTCAGAGGGGGCCAATATGTGGAGAGAGCAAGGAAGAGATATGTGAAGAAATTAAAGAGAATATTGTGTTCAATTGTGTCTGTGCTGTCTTCTTCCTTTTTTCTTCCGGTCCCCTTCCTCTTTCCTCCCAGGTTCCCTTTTATAGAAGGGTATTATGTTACCTGGGAGGTGACAGGGGAATTTGTCTTCTTTTGTGATAATTGGGTACGATTTGGCCCATTAATGGCGTAGTGGAGAATAAGGCCGAATCAGGCCGGAGTCAGGGAGTTGTCGTGGGTGACCAGACCCGTTGGAGTGGTTGAACCGTCGGCCGTAGTGGGCCTGGGGTTCGTAGACGGTAAGTGCATCTATTACCGAGTGAACCGGTGGTCAGGGAGAGCCATATGCTTTGATGGTTCAGCGATCCGGAGATCGTCTTGGGCCGTGTTCATTAAATGACTGAGTGCTCCGGAGACTTGAGTGGGTCTCGTGCATTAATGATAGATCGTGCCAAAATACCTGCGGAGATCTTGTGCCTTGACGGCTCAGAGATGGCGGCAGGTGGCAAGTTGTAGTGGAGTCGTGTATATAGCCGTCAGATCTTTAAAAGGTTAGGCGGAGATCGAGTATTTGGTGAGGGCATCGGCTCGGCAAGGATACCGAGCCGAGCTGGTCGCCCAGCGGGGCGTCCTGTGGCGGGGTTGCTTCTAGTACTTTTGGTCGGCGCCCTTTGGGCGAGCGCCTTCTAACCGAGCGCCTCTACTTGGCGCTTTGGTTGGGCCTCTTCTGATCGGCGCTCTTTTAGCTGAGCACCCTTCTGTTCGGCGCCCTTTGGTCGAGCGCCTCTACTCGCCGGTATTTCCCTCTGGTCGGCGCTCTCTAATCGAGCGCCTTCCTGGTCGGCGCTCTTTCGCCGAGCGCCTTTCTGGTCGGCGCTCTTTGGCCGAGCGCCTCCATGGCGGTGTGACTTAGGTTTTTCCCCCAACACTAATTATTTTTCTATATGTGTGAATTTAAAAAGCTTAGTATTTAAGTCTTCTACGTTTGATTTCAGATCATTATTTTCTATAATTAATTGATCCTTTTCTTTTCAAATTAGTTCTTGTTCTTCAGATAGTTTGGAGTTTATTTTTCTAAGTTCTCTATTTTTCTTTTCTAATTGGTATAACTCAAAAAGAAGATCTTCAAAGGCATCTTGCAATTCATCTAAAGTAAAATCAGATGAGGATTCCGGTTTTACTTTATCTTCTTGTGTTATAGAGCACAAATTGTTTAACTTTGTTTCATCTTCTTTGGAGCTAAATTTTTTGCTGTCGCTCTAAGTTTTCTTCTTCTTTTTCTTGCTTGGCTCGCCTTTAGCCAAGGCTTTCTTTTCTTTCATCTCCTTCTTCTTTTCTCTGTTTAACTCTCCCTTAGCTGAAGCTTTACTTCTTCCTTCTAGATTTTTCTTGTTCGTCATCTTTAGAAAGTTTTTGAATTTTTTGGTGATTTAAGATATGTCCTCATTTTTAGCACCAGATTTCTCACTCTTTATTCTTTCTTCCTAATTGGAGGATATGAACGCTAAAATTCTCTTTCCTTCATTGCTATCCTCTTCTTGGTTCATCATGCTCGGCTCATTGGTCATGAAGGAACCCAAGAGCTCCTCTAAGGATAGTTCGTTTAGATCTTTGCCTCTTAAAGAGCTATCATTTTCTTTCCTAAGGCCCGGGTAATGATTCAAGAATCTTCTTCACATGATCAGCATTTGTATATGGTTTTTCTAATATTTTCAAATCATTAATAATATTTGAAAATATTTAAAACATTTTAGAAATAGAATCATATGATTCCATTTTAAACATTTCATAATTTTGTATTAACATATTAATCTTTGATTCTTTTATTTTATAGTGCCTTCATAAATTATTTCTAATATATTCTAAATTTTCTTAGTAGAAGAACATGTATAGATTTTATTAAATTCTTTATCATCAAGTGCATAATAAAGTATATTCATTTCTTTAGCATTTAGTTAAGCTAATCTCTTTTCAATATTGTCCCATTTACTTTCATGTTTGAGAATCTAAATTCCATTTATAGTTTTAGTGGGTGTGTGTGGCCCATATACTATTATATTCTATATATCATAACTTTGTGCTTGAATAAAAATTCTAGCCTTCCAATAAATGTACTCAAATCCGCTAAAAAGAGGAGGCCTAATAAACGAGTGTCCTTCAGCAAAAGATATTCCAAGGGTTTCCATATGAATCTTGAGCTCAAACAGTTTGGTCTTCAAAAGATACAAGAGCACCTGCTCTGATACGAATTATTGCCCATCACAAGCCAAGAGGGGTAGGAGATGAATTGGGTTTTCAAAACTTTTTATAAACTTAAACAACTCTTAAGTAAAACTAATCTGAAAATTAAGTACGCACTACAAATGAATGATAAATAAATGCAGAAGATAAGAGCAATCACAAACAAATCAAACACCACAATTTCATAGTGGTTCATAGCCAAACTCAAACTCCTACACATCCACTTCTTAGGGCTTCCTTCTTGGAAATTTTACTATAATCTATTATACTCAGTTGTTTTTCGAGCATCAAGCCACCATGTGTAGCTCCTCCACCCATACTGTCGTGCAACCTAAATCTATGGGACAGGGGGGCAACCTTATGCCAATGTTGCAACTTATAACTTTTATTTCAAATCCTTTGTACCATCCAGGACCAGGTCCACGGCTCAACCCACTCAACACTATAATGTTGTCCCATATGGGGTAACTTGCCATAGAATGTTGCTCAGCTGGCCGATCTCGTAAGAGTCCAACTAGTCAAATGAGTGTTCAAAGGATACAAGGTCCTGGAATCCTTGAGATTCTCAAAGGATGATAACATTTCGATAGTGGAACACATAGATCAGTTTTCAATCTAATGTGGTGAAGTTGGGCATAATGATTTCCTCAAGTTTAGAATGTTTGCCAATTTACTAGCTAGGTTCCCTAACTCTATTTTTGCATGGAAAGAGTTATAGAGCCAGTTCCGAACTAAATTCTACTGAATAGAGCCCAAGGTGTCTGTAGATAATTCAGCTTGACTGAACAATAACCTGGGGAGTTAGTGGAAAGGAAAATGGCTCAATTCAAGTGGGCTAGGAGCAGATGCTACACTTGTCTGCGTGAGGTCATGTATGTCAGTATGTGAAAATTTCATAAAATGGCCTCAATTTAGAACTAAGAAATAGATTTGTTGGTCAGGAGTTCTCATATCTCTTCCAGTTTACTACTCAGATGATAAATTATGAGGCTATCCTTCATGAGTAGGGGAGAGCATCCAGAGGGGCACAATCTAAGGGATCCACATTACGACATCTCGACATGGTTAAGATCCTCAACAAGCCAGACATTTGCAAGGCACTGATGGGATATCAGACTACTTTGAAGGGTGATGTTAAATGTCATTTTGACATCACTAGGATGGAGCAGATCTTTCATCACTGGTTAAAAGACAAGCAGATAAAGCTCCTCGAGTGCCTCAAAATTTCTCCTCCATAAATGTTGAAGGATAAGAATGACCGTAAGTGGCATAATAATCAACTTAATAACTATAACATTCTCTGTAATGCCATTTAGAAGGTAATTGTTGATGGAAAGCTCAAAATTCCAGAGAAGGATAAGAAGGTCATGGTGCTTGATAGAGATCCTTTCCTCGAGGTGAATATAAATGTATTTTTGATGAATTTAAAAGCCTTCATGCCGAAAGATGAAGCAGGGAGCTCCGATGAATAGCACGAAGATAGGATAGCTCCGGCCAAGAACAGGTTGGGTCCATAGTCTGCACGGAGAGAAAAGTTTGAAGATCTAAAGAATTGGAATTTCATCTATAATGAAGTCTCTTGCGATGGTTGTGCTATAAGGTTGTGATTTGGCTTAACTCTTGAGGAGCTAATAAAATATGACTAGCACTTCTCAAGAAATTCTGGACATCATCTTTCGAGTGAGAAGTCTAAACGAGGGGATATGTCATTTAGGTCAAGAATTCTTCCTCTTAAGCCGAAAAAGTAGCTAAAATGTGGAAGACACGAGGAGAAAGGAAAAGCACCGATGAAAGAAGAAAGGTAGTGGAAAATAGAAAGATTGGTCTAAAAGATCACAGGTGGTGGGAAGAAACAAGTTCCTTAGGACATCAAGGAGCGAGACAACAGGAAAGAATTGATGATTAGGGATGCAAATGGGTCGGATCGAACTGGGTCATAAGTGACCCGACCTTATCCAATTTCTTATTTGGATCCTAATTTTGGACCCAGATCCAACTTAATAGAAGATCGGATCGAGTCTACGGCTACAATTTTTGACCCAACGGGTCATTCGAGTCGGGTCGGGTCCATGTATCATTAGACCCAACCCAAAAAATTCGGGTCTGGTTTGGGTTCGGGTCAGATCTATTTATTCAGGCTTGAGAACAATCCACACCATCACGATCAAGTCCATAACCAATGGAGCAGTTATAAAATTCTAATACCGATAAAATCCATACAAAAATATAAACTCAAAGAGAAGATAGTTGTCTAAGTGTGCCACCACAATGTCTCAAAATAAATACAATGTGCCACCACAATGTCTCAAAATAAATACAATCTGTTTGTCGGTCACTCTATCATATAAAGATAACATTATATTAGGGTAGTCAAAATTTCAATACAAAACAAAAATTCATTCGGTAGCTTGAAGTAGGAGCTTCACAAGTTCAAAAATTGCCCCTTGAAATAAAAGTACAGATATAAGAATTCAGTACAACATGATCCACATAAATAACACATGTGTTTCCTTCTTCTTCTTTTTCCTTGCTCATCACTATTTGATTCTGCTAAACAATCCATAACTATTCCCGATATGAATCAAGATCTGTTTAGTCCCTTGAGCAATATAATACAAACTTGGAGGATTACAGAGCCTCTTTGACATTCAGATTCGCTTTACACATTGAGATATATTAGCAGCAAAACTTCAATTCTCTCATCAAGCAAGATTCCCATCACACAAGGATCAAAATCAAGCAACTGATTAGAATTTTATTAGACAAAAAAGTACTTCATAAAAGGTCTTTCAGCCATGAATACATTCATGTAGTGATGTCACATGATTGCTTTGTAAAAATGCAGTCCAACATGAATCCTTCGTGACAAATATACGCATGATCTCCTCTGCATCCACCGTTAGGAAAGCTAGATCTCAACCTATCAATGTGTGAGATTTATAAAGAACTGGAAACAAAACATGTCTAGTTTGCAACAATTACAAATCAGCTTCAGTCATTTCCTTGCAGGTAAAGAATAAGTAGAAAAGAGCATCAATGCAGACAGCAAGATAGCGGGATATGGCTTTGTGGCCGATGGCCAACTTGAAAGATCTCCGGAGACTTCCCAGGGCGAGTCAGAGGTATAGCGTACAACTACTATAAAGTGCCTCGGAACTTTGTGACTGTAAAAGCAGTAGAAGAGTTGTTACTCCAGGATTAAGAAGGACCAAGCTTCCCTGTAACTTTACGGAGGGGCACATCGCAATAAAGCCATAACATCAGTCATTGCTAGAACATTGCTGGGCTAGATAATGATGGCAAAATGTGTTATCGCCGAGGAAAAACATGACTCAGTTGGAAACAAGTATAGGCACGCATCTCATCACGTCTTGCTGAACAAGAAGAGAAGAAATCTGTGAGAGAATAGCAGAGATAGCTATTCCTAAGATTGTGTTACCAGCTCAGCTTCTCCTGCTTGTTTGCATCTCTTTCTCTCTCTGTTTAACTATATTACACCGTAGTGTCATCATTTTATCCACAAATTGCTCATGATTCCTTTAGTTGCTTGTTAAAGAGTTCCGCCAATCGGGTTATTCGACGCTCATTATTTCCTATTGCTCAAATTTGAGCATTTTCCATTTTCTCATATCAGCAAGTTCTCACCGTCGAGCGACAGAGGAAAGCAGGAGCAGAAGCCAAACTACAATGAACGCAATTGAACATAAGTTTTAGCTAGAAAGGCATCTAAAAACAAACCTAGCATGCATCAGCAGACCATAACTGCACTAAGAATGAAGGAACCTTGTTTTCATCCATCGGCCGTCTTTGTACGGTTATGGGGAGCACATGCGGAAAAAAAAAAAGTAAATTATCAACAGCAATCTCCAAAACCTCCTACAGCTCCCACATTGTAATAGATGACATGGAATGCAATCTGATGCCTCAATCAGCTTATAAATATCACCATTTTGAGTCTGCAGCACAAGCGTCAGACTCACCAATTTCCTCTTAACCAGTCCATATTGCAGTCCAACGCTCGTATAGAGTACACAAGCTTCCCAACGGGACCAACCTGCTTCTCAACACCAAAACTGATGGCCACTTGAATACAAGCCAGAAACCAGCATAGAACAACATCAGCAGTACCTTTGGCAACATTAATCATGACGATCTTGACTGTGGTTGGCTTAGGCCAGACAACCACACTTGGTACTTGGGACGCATTTGGGCCCAGTCCGCTAACCACCAGACGGACCCCAGCCTATGGGCGTGCATGTAGCAGGAAGAGCTGAAGATGGTCAATCAATTTCTCCTTCCTCAACATCATTTGCAAGAACAGTGCTTGGCTCACCATCTTCCTCCTCTTCGTCATCGGCTTTCATGTACATCCCAAGCTGTTCTAAAGGGTTACTGCCCCCAAATTTAAAACAGCCAATACCCCCTCCTTTAAGTGAGCTGGGCTTGTCTCGCCAACATAACTAGGTGCATGTTCAGCTGGAACAGCTCTAAGCAACTCTAGATCTTTTAGAAATTGACTGCTCTCATTGATCTCCGCAGTCTTCTCCATCCACATAATGCATAGAATATCCACCATCAAATAAAAGATCAAAATAACAAATGAAAGCCATTATGATATGCCTGAAAACAAAAGTTTACATGCCTGAAGCAAGGCCTGACGTGCTGCTTCTCTCTCGAGTTCATGTTTGTGCTTAGCTTCTGCTGCAGCTTCTGCTTCAGCTTGCTTTCGAGCTTCTTCAGCAGCCTTGGCTTCTGCTTGCAACCGAGCTTTCTCTGTTCATATGATTATAGGTAAATCATTCACAACATGAAATGAAAAAAAAAAACAATGAAAAAGTATTAACAATTGCCTCGTTGCTTCTTACCTTCCCTTTTTTGCCTCTCAAGCTCCTCCTTCCCAAGCTGAAGTTTCTCTGGATCCCTCTTTTCACCCTAGTCTCAGAAAAATGATTACACAGATCATGTACATGGTACAATTCTTGGGCAGTATACCACATGATCAGAAGTGACAGCAAAAGTGAGTCACACTTCTAACCAACCTGGTCAAGCGTGAGTTTTGAGGATTGTGTCAGCAAAGCGACTTCTCAATAAAGCTGCACGATAGAGCTCTTTGGGGGAGACAGGCCTCTCAGATGGAGTATTCCCCCCTAAAGTTTTCATAATGCAAAGGTGAGGGGGTCCGTGCATAATATGTGCTTAGGATCCTTGGAGTTTCGCAGTATTCTTCTTGGAAATTCATGCTTACCCTCTTGGTGGCTATTTGCCTCGGCAGATAAAGGTATAGGATCAGCATCCTGTTCTGGTTGATCTAACCCATTAGAAGATCCTGTAAGTTGCTAATAATACAAGCATTTAGACAATGAAATGATGAAAGAAGGAAACAATATCGATCTCCAGATACAAGAAAATTACAAGCATACCAATTTCCATGGATTAAAGGTGTAGCTCAATAACCTACTGTTTGCATCGAGCGGGTTTAAAACATCACTTTTTTCTTGGTCCAAAGCTGCCCTAGATCGTACATTTTCCTGCATACACAAATATGACAGACTATAATTTCTAAAGGATGATAAAATTTCTGAAGTATACAAACAGAAGGAGATTTAACAAGATATGATTCATATTGATAATAATATTGAATAGAAATGGAATGACAAGGCTAGAAAATTGCTGGCAGTCTCAAGCAACAGCTCATGCAGCAATTTCAAATGCTAAAATACCTTGATAACCTTTGGAGGACTAGCAACTTCCTCGTCTGACTCACTTCCTGAGGAAGTACCAGAGTCTGAATCTGCAGAAGGATCAGAAGAGTAGAATCACAAAGTATATTTGCAAGAACAAGCATTAAGCATCTATGCATACAAGGCACCAATCTTATGACAAAATAAAATGAGAAAAAGACCTCTGTTATGCAACAAATCTCATGCCCTTTCAGCTTAACCTGTATAATATGAAGTTTTAAATATTTGAAACAAAATTCTCATAAAGGGTAGTTGGTGTTCACCAGTTTTACGAGTTTAACTTAAATCTATAGTTTGAAGTGCCAGTCCTACCATACCAACTGAAAATATGCTGTTATTGCCAAGGTACATGGGTCTGTACGCTGTATTATCCACCCTAGCCCATATTGCTGCATAGTGACCACTGCCTACGAGTATTCTTTACACATCATAGGCCAAGACACAGAGGTGAAGACCTGAATCCTACTTTCCTATTTTAAAAGCATGTTTTACAATCCCCAACAGCCATACCGCCAGGAGTCAAAGAAACTATAAGAGACAGCATGTGGCTAGGATCTTTAATCCTCTAGGAGACATCTTAGGGTATAAGGCCTATAAGAGAAGCATTTAGATGTCTGGGATGAAATCCATAAAGGACAACCAGTTGCAAGTTAAAAGGATTGGTGTATTTTTCACTTATGGAAATTCACGATTTATCCCACATGTGGTTCATCATCCTCCATATCTCATTATCAAAGCATGCCATGACTAGCAGATGCCAGGCATATATCCTGTAGCCTACTACCCATGTTATGGCTACCTCTCTCCAGACCAGACACATGCAGTAGGAATTGCTGTACTTGTGGCAGCAATAACGATAGTTTATGCCCACGATGATACCAAAAAGGTATATCGACTCCACAAGCCAGCACCAAGCACCAAGACTGATATCATAAGTATATCACTAGGTGCACAACAATAATGATATGCAAGCTAATGTGTAAACAGAGTTATGCCCACAACAAATATACCACAGCCATAGACTTTAAGCTTGTAAGAACAATTAACATGGAGCATAGTAGTTATCTAACGTCAATCTGTATGATAGATTGCTTCGAAATTTTAAACTATGTAATACATAATAATCATCACAAACATTTAGGATGTTTTATAGTTTTACAATAATATGTGAGCCTAAGAAATTACCTTTAGTTGTTCAAAACATATTTTTATATCATAATAAAGAAGCCTTTATTGTTCTAAGGTTCAAACAAGAATTTAATAAAGAAGGGTATCTTAACTTTGTGTATCTTGTGACAAGCTAGTGTGACTTTACATGCCAATGCTTACTGTTGGCAATGTATAACATAATAAATGTATCATGCCAGTCCCGAGCCAAGAAAGGCACAATGCAAGATATTTTGGTGTGCTATCAACTTGTCATTACCGAATCCAGTAGGCAGCAAAATCCTTATCCAGCATGAAGATGAATCAATTTTGAGCCACCTAAAGCCAATAGCCAAACTTGTCGGTCTGTTTCAGGTCTTAACTTTGGTGGTTATCAATTAGTAATTAAGGGGACAAGCAGGCAGCTAAATCCATATCGGGCATGAAGTTGAATTAATTTTTAAACAACCAAAGCCCATGACCCAAACTTCTCAGTCTGTTTCACGTCTTGAAGATTTTATTCAATTGCATTCTACAAAGGTCACCTAGGAACTGGACCAACCGCAGTAGACTCTACTCACCAAAGGATATTTCAAAACATAGAGTCTGATCCACAAACACCAAAGCTACATAAAGCATAAACAGAAACTGATCCACCATAACCTGAATTATTTCACCATGAGGTCAATTTTGGGTCCAAATGGACACTAACCAACTAATTCTGGTCAAGCATAGCCAATGTGAGTCACGTTGGGCTGAACATTCAACTTGCATCCCTAATGACGATTGAGTCTAAGTTAAATCCATGCAAGGGATAATACTTGCTAGTTTTCCTCTAAGGCCCTGTTTACCGGTCCAATAAGATTCCCTGCAACTGCTTTAAAATTTGCTGGAAGTGGATTGGTGAAAAGAAATCAGGGCAGCTGGTAGTACAACTACTCCCTTTGCTGCGATAACCTATCCCTTTTCCAAAGTGATCCATCTTATCCCATAAAAACAAGGATTTGTTGTGTTGCTGGCTGCCCACTCTCTCTTAACCTCCCTACTTCCAACATGCTTTTAAGATGGACCTCTCACGTGGAAGATCTTTATCGCACCAACAAGATCTTCTGGAACCAAAATGGACCCAGAATGTCTACTCTAACTAAGAAAAGGACTTTGTCGCAGATCCCCCCCTTGAATATTTCAACCAACCTTCCATGGTTTGAGCTCAAAGCAATCAAAGATCAAGAAAGTAGTTGAACATAATAAGAGAGCCGTAAAACTAAATTCAATGACAAGATTGACTACAATCATCTAAGCCGATGTGCAAGAAGTGGCAATTCACTTGAAAAAGAAGGGCAGGCACAATTGTTATTATGTAGCTAGCGCTTCAACTAATTCATGACACTCACTAGAAATTCTAGCAAATTAAATTCAATATAACTTCTTAGGAATACCAATTATATCAAAATAAGCCATTCAACATCCCTATTACCAATTATGTAGCTAGCGCTTAAGTTGTCTTATTATTTCAGTTATTTAGTCTTTTTTTAATATTCTAGTGCTTTCTTATTGTATGCTACTGTGGTGAAAGATGGATCATATAAGACTTATGTAGCCACAACTTAAGCCATGTGCTACGATGCTAGACGAAGAGAATCAATAACTTCGAATTTAATTCTCTTTTTTGTAAAATTAGGAACCATGATTGGCAGAACCGTCCCGAAGCGCCCGGTTTGGGGCATGCCGAGCCGTACTAGCGGCGGACCAGGACGGTTCTAACAACCAAAACGAGAAACCAGCGACAGAGGGAGAGGAGGAGAATGAGAAGAGAGGAAAAGACAGAGAGAGAGCAGGAGAGGAGGGAGAGAAAGAAAGAGAGAGAAAGATGGAGGCCGGCCGACAGAGGGCCGGAGAGCCGTGCGGAGGAGGTGGAGGCCGGCCAGCAGAGGGCCGGAGAGCCGTGCGGAGGAGGGGCCAACTTCACTTAAAAATCAGAAACATAAAAAGGGGGCCCCTTCGGGACCCCTGTTTTGAATAAAACAGGGGAACCAGGGGCGAAGCCCCTCCTTCGCCTCTCCATGCGGCTCGTCGACCTCCGCCCTCTCTCCCCCTTCCTTCTCTCTCTCTTTCTCTCTCTCATGCTCCTCTCCTTTGCCCCCTCTACTATGTCGGCATGGGCCCAGCATGGAACAGCATGGAGATGTACCGACCCATGCCGCCGGGCTCTAGTTCCTACATAGTAGTCCTTGTCAGGAACCTTCTTTCCCTTGCTTGCCTCTACAGCATAAACATTCTGCATCTTCCCAACTTTCCCCTCTTCTACTTTCATTCCTCTAGTCCTATTCTACAATGGAGAACTATTAGGTGGTACCAAAGCACCTAATCCTAAAGCAAAGACACTTTGTTCAACATTCAATCAATCAGGATATGAAGACAATGCATGATGAGCAGCTCCAAAGCACGAAGAACAACTAGGAGTGGAATAGAGACTTAGCTAACTGAAAATGCTTATGATGGAGAAGCAAGAAGTTTTTGAAGCCTTCAAGGACCTAAAAGTGATAGCTCAGATTCACCATCATCCTCTAATAAATATCTCGGTAAATCATTTAAGTCACATATACAATCGCTGGTGGGCAGATCTGAAGCATAAAAAAATAATTAAGTGAGGCAACTCAGCAAACTGGAGGTAAGCAAGTCCTTGCATCCTTTTTCAAGGATCATAATGTAGTAAATCAGATTTGCCATCATCCTCTGATGAAACACACAAATACAATGCACAAAATGTCATGACAAACATGTTCATTAGAAATAGTTGAATGCGGTTTCTTAGCCAAATATCAATTATATGTTGCCAAATATGAGTCCTACAGGCATATCACATCAACGCATTGTTTCTGACACCAGGGGACAGCAATTGGTGGAGGTTGATCCATATGATCAGGAATTAAGGTATTGTATAACTGTGTTAAACAAACACATGCATGATAAGGAGGCATGTATCTTCGTATTATGTGTCTATCTTCACTAGTGCATGGCATGCACCACACACTCAAATACCACTGATAAAACTCATTTAATTGTTTCGAACCATGGCACATGACTGAACACATGATTAACATTGCATGACCTGTTATATATGATGCCAGCCCATGACCAGAACAGGCACAACTTAAGATACTCCTTGCACGTAATAACCATAAGAGATGATCACAGCAGGCAAAAGGGATGAATTAAGGATCAAAATTCCATTGCATCATGAACCTAACAGGCTTCCTCCATAGGATTACCAGTTGTACTGACCCTTTATGCAAGGGAATGTATAGTACAACAGTTGTAGCCAAATCAAAGAGCACCACAAATATGTGGTGGAGCTGATTGTAAAAGCCCAATAGAAGATCTAGGCACAGTGTAATCTATAATTGGGAGAAGATGTAAAGATTGGATAAGTAACAACCCTTTCAAATCTTGTGTCACTTGCCGGGGTAAACTATGTGGATCAACCATCTATGGAGGAAACATGCTATGTAGTGCCATCTGAGCTTGATGACAAGCTGAACCTAAAGATGGAGCAGCAAGAACCTCCCATAATACTAGCCTAGATGAACTATGAGCAAGTCATTCTCAAGCATCAATGCCTAGTGGAATGTTTACAGATAAAGATTCCATGGAACACATTGTGCACAACTAGCCTAGATGAACTATGAGCAAGTCATTGTCAAGCATCAATGCCTAGCTGCTTCTTTACATGTCAAGATTCTAAGGAATGCAATGTGCATGGGATGTGCAGATCACACATTCCATTGGACACCCTTGACTCTAACAAGAATAAAGTCAAACACGATGCCTACAACAACACATGCTCCTTTACCACTGCAATCGACGAATCGTGCACCTAATGAAGATAGAATCATCACCAGCTTAGACCAAGTGGTCGAACCTGCACAAAAAATGATGTGGACAAATGGTGATTGTAGATTCAGACCATATACTAGTCATAAACCAACATAGCCAAGCCATCAAGCTTCAGGGTAGGCCAACACGTGGCAGAAGTGGCTAATGCATGTGAACTACTAAAGATTTACTTCACAGAAGTTAGAACTTAGTTCCAGTTCCTCAATCTTTTATTTTTCATCTTTAGTGTTTTTCAATTGTATATTGAAAATTTCAAAAATCTAAGAAGCATATATGAGCACTCATCTAACTACAACTTACATACACAAGTAATTCAATAAGTTCCAGATAAATAAAAAATACAAAAAAGGAAGGTCCACAAGGGCATCACTATGGTATTTCTACAAGGATAATTGGACTGAAACTAAAATTACGTCGTATTTAACATGGCTTAAAAATACAGTTTCACAACTTTTTAAGCTAAGAAAAGCATGTATTCCAAGAAAGACGTTTGCTGAAGCTCAATGAAGCATGCTTCTCACATAGGTGGAAGTCTAAAAGCTGCTTTTGTTACTAACTAGAAAAATTAGTTTATGGCTTATGCTTATATAAATCACCTACCTTCTTCATAAAATAATAAGTCGCATCTCTTATGAGTATCCATATTACAAGTACAAATGGATTACGAAAAGTTAAGTTAGAGTAAGCTCTGTCGTACCGTATTGGTCCGTACCGGTCCTGTACCAATTCCGTATCGGTTCTGTACCGGTTCTGTATCGGTACGGCAGTCGTACTGGCTGATTTTTCAATGAAAAGCTTCCGGTACCGGATCCCATGCTGATCCGGTACCGGTCCCTGTCCGTACCAGCCCGGTACCGGTCCCTGTCCGTACCAGCCGGTATGGGCCGGTACGGCATACCCTGAGTTAGACCAACCCAGACCAAAAGGCATGAGTTTGTGGGATCATCTCAAAGCCTGTAATCTAAACCTTAATCTCCACAAGGTTGGAATTAATAGAGTCAAATCAAACTTCATTGGGAATCAAAAAGGCTCAATAAGTGCTTTCATATTATGTTATCAAACACTAAACAAGTCAAGAAAATATTCTCTTAAGAGTACTTTCACAGATTTGCTTCAAAAACAATCTTCTTTAGAAAGTAAAAGCAACACCAAAAAAATGTCACAAGTTTCTTCTTCTCTATAGCAAAATGGAAGCTACCTTTCCCACTTTCCCGCTAAATTATTAAAACGCCCGACTTCTGCTTTCTTTTTACTCTAACCTAGAGGATTGTTGTAGCAATTTATCCCCATGAGCAATTCGAGATCAAATCTGAAGTAGAATCAGCCATAAGCTGCTGAAATCAATCCAAACTTACACAGGCAATGTATCCCTTTATAAGTCTCATCAATCCAAAGGCACCCATCAACCTAAATGCACGATGCGCAACTTATTGGCTCTCTTTGTGAATTTACATATAAGTTAAACTGTCCTCATCTATTACAATGTTGATGTGATGCACAACAATCATCCACTAAGGCTGCCTAGCTTGATCTCATACATAATCAGGTGTGTATCATCAAAGCCATCCAGCCTCCTCCACCCCTTACTTCCCCGTCTCAGGTCATACATACCCAACACCAATTTAATCGGTCATCTATATACAAAATTGATGTATCTTGAGAAGGCTGGCAAGTAAGGACATGAAGACTACCAAAAAATATGAAAGTATCAAAACAGTTAATCTTCTCATTTATTTCAACTTTGTTTGATTGATCTATTTCAGCTTTAAAGTGTCATGAAGACAGTTTCACATAAGGAGTTTAATGAACCTCTTTAAACATGTCAGATTTCATGATGTAAGTTTGCCCAAGCACAAGCTCTGGACAAGCAACTAAATAAAATCTTGGATTTGTAGTGTGAGCAACTATAAAGCCATAATTTAGTAGAAGCATCGGCATTAGCTTTAAAGCATATACGTTTGGACGGAGAAAATTTTCATAAAAAGTGAAAGGTGCCATGATAGATATTATTTCCTAAACTACCAAGAAGTATTAGATGAGTTGTCAACATGAACACACCATCCAAAGTGACTCGCAACCCCACAGAAACACATTTGGAAGGAAATTAAATGACATATTCAAAGGAACTGCACAAAATAACCTAGAAAATGAAGATAATGTAGAGCTTCATCAAATACAAATAACCATTTAAAATATGAAGAATAGAACATTAACAATGCAGATATACATCAATGCACAAGAATCAATATGGCATGAATGCCACAAAAAAATAAATAAATAAAATTTCAAAATGAAACTGCTAAATCAAACCATACATTAATGAGTTAAGCAACAGAATAATATAGTAAGATACAAAGCAGGAAAGAAGAAGACTTAAAAACAGGCACAGACCACTGGAAGATGATCCTGAATCACTACTAGAACTGCTTGAACTACTACATTTGCTGCTTCTAAGTGCTGTATCTTTCTCTAAATACAAATAACCATTTAAAATATGAAGAATAGAACATTAACAATGCAGATATACATCAATGCACAAGAATCAATATGGCATGAATGCCACAAAAAAATAAATAAATAAAATTTCAAAATGAAACTGCTGAATCAAACCATACAGTAATGAGTTAAGCAACAGAATAATATAGTAAGATACAAAGCAGGAAAAAAGAAGACTCAAAAACAGGCACAGACCACTCGAAGATGATCCTGAATCACTACTAGAACTGCTTGAACTACTACATTTGCTGCTTCTAAGTGCTGTATCTTTCTCTATAACCACTGGAGGATAGCTTGAAATAGGAGGTCATTGCCACCAATATCCACATCTTCATCAGCTGGCTCATTGCCTGCACATAAACAAGAAAGAATGATACAAGTGTAACATGAAGTATCTAACTCACAAGTCACAACTGTGTAGAGTTGAGAAAAGCATTGGAGTGGAACAAGAAGTTAACCTTTGCAAGGATGCCTGGAGGAATTGCTAAGTCCGAATTCATTTAAAATCTGCAAGAGAAGTTAGTGCAAAGTTAGGTACATACATGGGGTAAATACATTATTTATAAAGTCTAAAAAATCAATTTCCACCTCCATTTCACAAGGCTCAGCTTTTGCTTTCTCCCTGACTGTTTCTCTTGCAAATGATCATCTAGAAGCTTCTGTAATTGAAACAGATTATCATCACCAAAAGAATCGATATCAATCTCTATCTCCTCCTCGTTAGTTTCATTTGCATTGTCGGTATGCCTCGTCAAAAAATCAAGGATGTGCACTGGAAGCTTGCCTAAAGTTTCCAAGCGCCTGCCCAGATTCTGCTTCTCCTCTCTGTCATCATTGGCTTGACAGTCTCAGGCATAACAATATTGTGATTAATAGGAGATGCTTTCCTCTTCTTTGGCTGCAACACCGACTTGGCACCTTCTGTTTCTCTTTTAACAGCTGCATCAACTGCAGCCAGTTTCTTTTCAATAGGTTTCCATCTTGTTTCAAAAAATTTGCCCATGATATCTGCCATGATATGTACATCATTACCAGGTGGATTATAGGTCATGGCATTGGTGAAAGTAAGCCTCACATCTGAGACAAAACCCCAAGGCTAGAATAAGCACCTGAAGCTTACTCTTAATTGTTCCCAAATCCATTGGATGCTTAATAACATGGAAATAATCTGGGATATTCAACTTCACCACATCAACAGGAGTATTAAACACCCATGCATACTGGTGTGCCATGAAGCGCTTCAGAAGTGCCTCACACTGTTTCATCAACATGGCATAGGAGTTGCTAATAAGAGGAGGTGGACCCCACTTGGTAGATTCAAACTTTCCCGAGTTCCCATGCTTCACTTGCGAAGCATTCTGACCCACAAGATCCTGTTTCTCCACACACCCATCACTGGAAGACGAGAAGGCAACCCCATTAGCACCTGCCATGCTCTTAGAGAGTATTTTCTTCTGGCATAATCAAACCTGCTAAAGCTCTCCTCTCAATCTAATTTCCAACTCCTTCCTCTCTGGAACAGACAACTTCGACCGAGAAATGACTTACAATGGGACATTGAAACCATATATCTTTCCATGTTTAAGCTTATACACTTCCTTTTTGGAGCACAAGAGTCCTCCGAGTCAACATGGCCTGGGCTACCAAACCCTTCTGACTCACCAGCTGTCTCAACTGCATGCCGGTAGTCTGGGACAAAACCCGAAGAGTATCCCCTTGAGAACTTCTGCATTTTTCCCATCATGGCGTGCAAAAAATCACCAGAGCTATTTCTTCAATTCTTTACAGTCACACACTCTAAAATAACATTTTTTTCTCCTAGGGTTGAAACATCAAATTTTGACAAGTCCACATGCCACATAATCCCTTCTTCCAAACTACAATAACTTATCTCTGTACAGTATAAATTCCAAAACTTGTCGGTGGATTTATACAAATTCTGGACCTTGATGGTACTCAATTCGAATTTCCCACCAAAATAAGTTGCCTGGTCTCTGTCTTTATGCTTCAGCATAGACCAATCAACACGCCTACCTTCAATCGGAAGTCTACGACAGGGTTTTGCTCTTTAGCAAGAAAACCTAAAATTGAAAGAAGGCAGAGTATTGCATCATTACCATAGCACCATACACTAAATAACCTAAAAAAGATGAGATAGGGTGTGTCTTCATTTCTGTTGCGCCATCTACCGCATGAAAAGATCCACCGAGTTTCTTCCCAGGAGCATTAGAACTCACAATAAAGCTTTGGCCTTCATTTTCAAAAAATATTATATGTGGGTATAGTTTGCAAACTTCTTTAAGAATTTGAGTTACTCCTTATGGTCAAGCACTTGCTAGTCATTAGTTCTTCCACCTTTATCCTTAATAAATCATCTTTAGGCAAGTTGTTAGAGACCTGCCTTTTCTTCACCAAAATTTTATTTTGCTCTCCTTCACACCCACAATGTTCTCTCATTAGGGACTTCAGGAAATATGATATGGCTTCTTATGGATGTTTGAATATTCTTATCAATCTTATGCTTCCTGATAGAAAAAAGCAGAGTTGGTGGTGGTTGCTATAGCAGTGGGAGTGGTAGTAGCTATGCATAGACATGAAACTATGTTAATCAGACCCTTCAAATTATCTTAAAGTACCCACATTTGACACTTTAAGATGGACATTAGTGTGACACTCAGAAATAATTCCATAAATAAAAATTCTTTCATATTGAAAGGAGAGATGCTTAGAAACACATGTGCACCTAACACACATACCCAGGCCCTGTGTAGCATAGCATGAAAACAACAAGGAATTAAAAAAAATGAAGATACACAAGTTACATACCAATATGAAATTAGAAAGAAGAGCAGCCCAAGTCTGCTGGATAATACCTTTATCTACTGAACCTTCAAATGCAATTTTCTGAGTAATGCAGTAAGAATGTTAGCAACTGATAGAACAAAACAATTCTGCTCAAAAAATGCTTCACAGATATGGATTTTGGTGAAGAATTTGCTAGTACCTTGACAAGCATTTTCTGTGGTACAACTTTGGACAGCATCTAAACACTGCAGACTACAGCTCCTAAACCTTTTTAATTTCCACCTTGTTTGCAGATAATGCATTTAATAGAAGAAAATGTAAATGGTTCCCACTTGTGATTTTTTTCCCTCAATTCTTTTTTCCCCCTCAAATTCTGTTGCTCATGCTTCATTTCTGGGAACAGTTATTGCGCAACAAAATTTGGATGGTAGAAGTTACCAGAGATTGCAGAAACACAAGGAAACACCTGAAAACATATGGTATTAACAATATACACATATTCAAGACATACATATATATATAAAGAAGATAAACCATGAATCAAATGGAGTTACACATCCATAATATTGTAGAACTACAGTGGAAAGGTCAAACTCGAATAGCAGATAGTAAAGTAGCAGAAAAAAAAGATGATCATTATAGAGTCTTGAAACTCATTGGGTTTGTGTAAGTGTGTAGAAATAACTTCCAAACTGCATCGATAATGAGCATGAGAAATGGGAATATAAAGATGCCAAAAAAGAGGAAGGATTAAACAAGAGTAGTATGGTTGATGTGAAATCCCTATGCACCAGTTGCTTGTCATTTTCATAGACTTGTCAGCGTCACCCTTACCTTCAATAACTTAACCCGATATAAGGTTATAAAAGAGCAAGATATGGAGAAGACCCAAAAGGCCAAAACTACAGGCAACCCCTGAAACGATGGTTGGATCGAGAACACAAATAGGCAATTAAACATCACTTCTGTGTTTGTACATAAAATAGAGATTAAGGCCCCAGAACAGAAATTGCTGAAGGGAATTGATGTAAACCAAAATGCAACATCTTTCATCCTCCATTTTATGGCTTGTATCACTATAATTGTTGAATTAAGTATTAGAAGGGTGCAATGCAATCTATATAAAAACTGGTCCATTGTATGCGGAATGACAAGAAATGGATTTATACACTATTTCTTGAACTCAGGATTAACCATCAACACCATCCACCTTACAATAAATGTACTGCATAAACAGCTTAAACAAAATTAAACAATTAAAGTGGAGCCGTTGCAAGAAACATTGAACAGCATGACTTAAAATCTTGGATTGTAGTGGAGTCTAGCTTCTTAAAAGCTACTGAAATTGTCTCTCATCATTGCATGGCTGCATCAATTTAATTTATCTATGACCTCATACTTCCACATAAAAGGTGCAGATTTAGCAATATGTACCATATTAAGCACGATAAAGCTATCAAGTGAGCTTTTAGCCAACTATTCCAACCTATTTTTAATGATCTATTTATCCAAATGAATGAAGGATACTGATTTCCCACACAAATACCCAGGACTACTAATTGCCTAGTCTTGTCACAACCTCGCATGCATCCAACAACTTAGGGGCATTTTCATATGTAAGGAAGAAGACCCATAATTCTTTTGTTGTTTCATATATGAGTGTGTGTGTGTGTAGTGTGCGTATGTGTGTGCGCATGCATACCAATATCAGTGGCAAAAGACCCTTACCGGTGCCACCCCGTCACCGCCGGTTTACCCAGTATGAGGCCGGTTTGGCATATCGAGTATCGGTATGCTCCTTGTACCATGTACCGATACTAAATCGATATGGTACAGTGCGCCCTGTACAAGCCCGGTTTGGTACATTATGGCGTATCATGATCTTAGTCTTGTACCGGTTATGAGAGTATCTAACACAAAAAGGTAAGAGGCAAAGAGAATCTTAATCACTAACAATCAATATTTTATCTACTAGTTAAGTCATATTGTGCAGTTGCACAAACCAGGAATAGCTTGGACAAAATGTGATAGCAAGAGGCTTCCCCAAGGCAAAAATATTGTACACTAGCTAAGGCTAGATATTATCGTAAGATTTACTAAAGCATTCTTAAAATGCAGAACTTTTAGAACATGCAAGCCATGTTAAGAAATATATATTTCTCATAATGTTATTCACATTAATATTTTAAAAAAATAATAGAAATAAGCAGATGATGTTGAAGAATAACATCGATAATTTTCTTTCATGCTGAAATTTACTAAACTAAAGAAATTACCAGTTCATCTTTAATGCTTGAGCTAAATACCAGCCGATCCTTGCGATGTTATAATAAGAAAATCAGAACCTATAGCATGCTAAAAGAAAAGTATAACAAATGAAGATAAATGCATATATGCATGTGCATATACATGGGTGATTGTGTTTGAATGTGGATTTGTGTATGACCATGCTAGCACATTCATGCACATGTGTCTTCATGTGTGTGTATAATGCATTATTTTATTATAACCTTGAACTATATCCATGCCTGCATACATCCATACATATGCATGTAAATAAATAAATAATATATGTATATGTATATATAAATATTTATGGATATACACACCTAGGAGCACCCATAAACACACATGCATATGCCTATGACTCAGCTTTCTCACCTGATAAGACTGAAACTGACAAATGGCCCTGCATCTGCTGTTTTAGCTGCATGCTTTGGTGCCTCCAGGGTCTCAAAAATGTTCCAAAAGTTAAGCCTCTCATCTGCTGCTGCAGATGCTACCTTGCAACCATCTGGGCTCTGAACCATGGAAAGAACTGGTGATATATGACCTATAAGCTCCGTAATCTTAGTCATGGATGGGTACTTCCACAGGGTGAGTTGATTATTAGGAAAACCATGTGAGCTCAACAGCTCCCTTTCATTTTTACTCCATAACAGTGCACTGACTTCGGAACCAGTATTCACTGAATCTAAGAGGTCTCCAGTTTGGGTGTTCCAGAATTTAATGCACCAGTCAGTCCCACCACCCCCAGATACAAGCAGATTGTGCTGAAACGGGCACCATGTGAGGGCCTTTACAGCAGCAGTATGATCATTAAATCTATGAAGCCATTGATTCCGAGTTGGAGGATGATTTGCAGAGGCCATTGATATGTCCCATATGTGCATGAGGTTATCACGCCCCCCACTTGCCAATTTTTGACCTGATAGCGACCACTTTAGCCCACAAACTTCTTGCTTGTGCCCTCTGAAGTTATGAAGAGTGCAGTTTTGCACTCTCACATCATGGTTCTTTATCATGCCATCCATTCCCCCAGTCGTCAAAATGTGATCATTCCAAGCAATTGATCCAACACGTGATCGACGAGCCCCCCGCAGAGTTCTCAACCTTTGGCTAGCTCTTGGATCCCACAACTCGACCCGAGAATTGTTTAAGCCAATGGCGAGCACCTGCCCATCTGGAGACCAACTGACACAAGTAACAGGCCCATTATCTGCTTCCACACTCATAAGCTCTGAACTAGACCCATTAGAGGCATTCCACAAATAAACTGCATTCCCAAGGGCAATCGCCAAGACATTGCTACTCCCCCAATCAAGCAGACTTAGATAGTAATCATTTATGAGATCTGGGGCATCTAATGTCCTCTCTGCATGCTTGGGTATGTGCCTCCACTGTTTCACTACACTGGACTTACAAGAAGAATCAAAGTAGACATCTTCAAAAAACTCTTTAACCGGTGCTGGGGGCTTCCTCTTGAATATGAGTATTCGGGTCCTATTCTTTAGGCAACATTCTGAAAGAAGCTTCTGGTAATACTCGCTCGAGCAGGAAGACCTATGAATGTTCTCTTTTTTTATCTTCTGCTTTGTTAGCAAGAAATGGGCCACATCGAAATCCATTGCAGACCTCACCGGGATGAATCTGTCGCACTGCATACAACCAAAAGTCAGAATCAATTGCCAGACAAAAGATTGGATCTTTTTACATGAATGATGAGTGTCAAACATAAGCATGCTATCAGACAAAAGAGTAAAGAAATTTATTCACATTCTTAATCACTTAATAGCAAAGCAATTGGAGAAACAATCAAATTGGTAATGCACAAAAACAAAACTTACCAAAAGATGATAAACTTAACAAGTCAACCTTTTTAATACACTAGCAGGTTGGCATGCGCTGAGTAAATGTAGAAGAAAATCTTACGAATATATAGGAAAGAAGACATTTTTCGTGATTCAAGGAGGGGCGGTGGGGATGCATAAGAATACACTAGCACATGCGTTGAACAAAAACAAAAAGTTTTAGTTGAATTTGGCTGAAACTGTCATATCCAATTGGAAATGGTTGAAACCAGCTAAAACTGACGAAAACAAAATTGATCGAAACCAAAATATTTCTGTCATTTCCACTTTGGTCTGAAATGGATCGGTCTCAGCCAAAGCATAAAACTGGATAAAAGAGATTTGTTTCTCTGATCTGGAAGTAAATTTTCTGACCTATTACATATTTAGATGGTTGGATCTATTTTGCATGGTCTAACAACCTTAACGAAGCAGGTCTATAGATTTTCATGTAATACATACAAAGGTTCACTAATTTCTTTTCTTTTCCCCACCCTGCCCTTCTTGAATGTGTGATGCACTGCATGGACTTGCTTGCTCTACTCTTCTAGCAACTCTAATAGAAAACATAATGGTAATCAAAGATCCATGAGCATTGGAGGACCTTGGGAGAGTTTGGAGACTCTACAATCACATGGAAATCCTTCTTCACATAGAGGTTTTCCTTGTATGATTGGGCCCTATACTCTCCTCTAAGGAAGTTCTGTTTGAGTCGTTTCAGACCTGATATTAGGGTCGTTGAGCTTTAGTCCTCTCCTTGGAAGAGGTTTTGGTTTGAATCTTACATGGTGCATCCCTAAGTATTCAAACTATGATAATTTATTTCAGGTGGGTAAAGAAGGAGAAGAAGAAGAATCCTTGTAAGAGTTCTCTATATAATTTTTTTCTCCCAAACTTCCTGCTTCTTATAGATTTTTGAGAGGCACCAAGAGCCATATTTAAGTAAGTTTTGCTTCAAGTCTTAGATGTTGAGTTTCAGACCTGATAATTTACTTAGGGTGGTTGAGGAATTCCTCTCCTTAGAGGAGGTTCTGGTTCGAGTCATACATGATGCATCCCCAAGTGTTCAAACTTTGATAATTTATGTTAGGAAGGCAAAGAAGAAGAAGAAATCATTCTAAGAATTTTCTATAGGATTTTTTTTTCCTAAACATGAATTTTCTTAGAGGTTCTTTAGTGCAAGTACAGAAATGTAGCTATAGATGTATGGGAATATTCTCATAATGTTTTTGAAATCTTATTTTGATCAGTATAATGCAAAAAAAAAAATCCTCTTTTTTAGCCAGAAAATTTTCTAATTTTTTTAGTATAGGTTGAAGTGATTGAAGTGTCTTTTATGACCCTCCTTAGTTGGTACCGGCATGCAAAGGTTCGAATCCTTTTACTCCAGATTATGAACACCCGATCGGATATATTCAAATTCTTGCAACTTTATATATTGGAAGATGTAGTTTTAAGTGTATAATAAAATCAGAAGTCCACAAAGAAGGGGTTAAAAGCTGTTTACCATGAAAATTAACTAACATGCCGGCCAGGACATGTGGCAGAAACATGGACTTGGCTGGTGGTTAATTATTGCTGACGAACAAGTCCAAATCACGAAAAAGCATTGGTGATCTAGCTGACATCAACTTAGTTTCACATAAAACAGTCCAAAATCATGAAAAATTCAACCAAGAACGTCAGAAAAAGCCATCTTTACAAGATTATATATCATAACACAAAGAGCGACATAAACTGGCTACGATGATAAGCAGGCAACGAATTCTTTATGTGACGGTGTCCTACTGCATTGCAAAATTCGATTTTTGAACCATATAATACTGCAAATATTAAGAATAGGATGCTTTCTGGCTTGCAATCTAACTAAATACCGAAAAGTGTTCTAATTAGGGTACCATATAACTCGAATCAACGAGACAAGAGAAAAAGGGAAAGAAAAAGAAAGAGAAATAAACCAAACACTCACAATCTCCGTCCGATTCATCAGAGAACAAGCTGGCGAGCGCAGGCAACCGAGGCGAGCTATTGATCGATCCTCCATTATCGATCACAGGAAGCAAGAGAACTGAGAGCGAAAGAAGGCTTCTTGAGAGAGAGTGGGAGAGAGAAAGAAGGCTTCTTGAGAGAGAGAAAGAGACGTTGGGCGTGGCGTGGAAACTTTTATAGCTGGAATTCGAAACCGACGAGGACACCGGCGGAGCCACGTCCACCGGCTTCGCCCCAGCGCAAGCGGAAACGCCGATCGGACGGCCGCCCTTCTCCCGTTCGAGAGACCACCGGACCAGCACATCTCCGCCGTCCAGGGCCTCCGCCACGTCAGCACCGCCCGATCAATCACGGGTTACCGTTGGGCCGACTCGACGCGCTATCGGCCTCCGCTGCGCATTCGTTGACGAGAGGGGTAGGAGAGAGAGAAAGGAATCGGGCGAGGTGGATGGGAGCTTCTGGAAGAGCCGAGAGACGGAGAGAGTACTCGTGGGATGGGAAGCAGCAAGGTCGGGTTCCAGAAGCATCCGGAAAAGGAAAGTCGATGGTGTGGATAAACGCTTCAACGCAAGCTGTGCAGATATATGTTCAGAATTTTTTATGAGGGATGAAACATCTGCCGTCCAGATGAGATTGCTTCATGTTAATCACGGACCTCACAGGAAAAGAATTCCGTATACAATCGTTTAAGGGGATGGCTGATACTGTGCCTTCGCTCCTGGCTTTGGTGCTGAGATAGTAAACACGTGTGTGGATGATGGACCCAGCCAACTCGTGACAGCCAGTTAAATCTGGGCTTGGTAGAGGTTTTGATCTAAGTTCTTGTCCAGTCCAGCAATTGAGTCAATAGCTGGATGGGTGAGATTTTATAAGATCCATCAGATCTATAAGTTGGGTATGAATTTTGTTCAGACATTGTGTATGGATTAGTTAGAAATCCAACCAAGTTCAATAAATTATTTTGGGTCTGTTTGGCTATTTTTGCAGCTGAAAATTCTGTAGGATTTGTGGATGAAATAAGTAAAGAAATAAGAGAGCATGCCAATATATCACCAAGAAGCAGAAAGTTTTCATTGATCTCAATCAAATTATAGAGCTAGCATCATCATTGCATGAATGTAATCAAAAATAAAGTAAAAGAGAGGGGCAAGAAGCTTCTCTAGTAGATAACCTAGTTCGTAGACTGACCAATATAAAAATGAATTGGTCTTCAACTCGTCTTATCGGTAAACAGTTTGTTGGAATTATTGGGTCAGGTTATGAATCTCAGATTGACCCTGACCCAACCCAATTCCTTATTTGGGTCATAATTTTGGATCCAGATCTAACTTAATAGAAGATCGGGTCAAGTCTACGGCTACAATTTTTGACCCAACGGGTCATTCGGGTTGGGTCGGGCCCATGTATAAATCGGATCCGACCCAAAAAATTCGGGTCCGATTTGGGTTTGGGTCGGGTCTGTTTGTTTAGGCTTGGTTCATCAAAGGTGGGAACAATCCACACCATCACGATTAGATTGATAACCAATGGAGCAGTTTTAAAATTCTAATACTGATAAAATCCATACAAAAATATAAACTCAAAGAGAAGATAGTTGTCTAAGTGTGCCGCCACAATGTCTCAAAATACATACAATCTGCTTGTCAGTCACACTATCATATAAAGATAACATCATATTAGGGTAGTCAAAATTTCAATACAAAACAAAAATTCAACGGCCTACATTCGATAGCTTGAAATAGGAGCTTCACAAGTTCAAAAATTGCCTCTCTTGAAATAAAGGTATAGATATAAGAATTCAGTACAACATGATCCACATAAACAATGCATGCTTTTCCTTCTTTTTTTTCCTTGCTCATCACTGTTTGATTCTTCTAAACAATCCATAACTATTCCCGATATGAATTCAAGATCTGTTTAGTTCCTTGAGCAATATAATACAAACTTGGAGGATTGCAGAGCCTCTTTGACATTCGGATTCGCTTTACACATTGAGATATATTAGCACCAAAACTTCAATTCTCTCATCAAGCAAGATTCCAATCACACAAGGATCAAAATCAAGCAACTGATTAGAATTTTATTAGGCAAAAAAATTCTTCATAAAAGGTCTTTCAGCCATGAATACATTCATGCAGTGATGTCACATATTTGCTTTGTAAAAATGCAGTCCAACATGAATCCTTCGTGACAATATATACGCATGATCTCCTCTGCATCCACTGTTAGGATAGCTAGATCTCAACCTATCAATGTGCGAGATTTACAAAGAATTGGAAACAAAACATGTCTAGTTTGCAACAATTACAAATCAGCTTCAGTCATTTCCTTGCAGGTAAAGAATAAGTAGAGAAGAGCATCAATGCAGACAGCAAGATTAGCTTGATATGATCAGAGAAAAACACATGTAAATTCCAACCAGATAAGTATAACTGGATGCAGAAGAGCAAATAACTTGTTTTTCTAAGATGATGATATGTGAAAATCAGTGCAGAAACCTGGTTTCCTCGAAGATAGTTTGCAACACTCAGTTGTACACAGGCGGAGTTGATTATAGCCTGTTATAAATTATGAGTAACAAGTCAGTCCTTGGTTAATTAAAGTTCAAACGCGTGGAGTTTCAATTTGCTCTGTCCAGATCAGTTAAGCACAGCAAGAAAGAGGCAAATTTTAACAAAAAGCTTTGTCCCTAATTAAACACAAAAAGCTTGTCACCTGCATAAGCTAATCATCAGTGCTAATAACAATAGTTGTTTTGTAATCTTCAACCTTGTAATTAGTATGAGAAGGTGGGTCATCTACAAATGAAACAAATATGAAATTAAAAATTGAAATATTTTAAAGCATTAGTATATGATAAAGTTAAGGATGCTCTAAAAATTGAACTTGCAAGATGAGTCAAGGTATTTTAAAGTGAAACTTGTGTGCATATCAATGCCTCAACCATATCTAGGGATAGGCTACTAGGAAAATTATCCAAAACTCTGTCATCATTGTCGCAACTGCATTTGAACTCTTAGATTCTTGAATCAATAGCATCTGTATTCTCCAAATTTTATAAAAATATAAATTTGTAGTTGAACTTTTTGTTTGTGAAAAAAATTTAGTTATATAATGGAAAACCTTTAAGAGGTTACAACTAATAGTGCCTTAATCTAAAATTAAACAGCACATATCTTGATTTGGTAGGTAAGTCTAAGTCCAAAAGACAAGTCGTTTATCAAAAGGACATAATATGTCAATGGCTTAGTCAATTAAGTGAAGGGATGCAACCCTTTAATATGAGACACCTATTGACTTACACCCTCTTATATATATAATTAGGGTATAGGTCATTTTGATCCCATACAACTTAAGATCCAATAAATAGTGAGAGAATAAGAGTTGATTAGTGAGATTTGAAAAGTGTGAGTGAATTAAGGGTCTACAAATTATTGTCCAGTTAGGTGTGCATAAAGAGAGATGCCACAAAGCATTTTTCTACAAAGATTTTCTTAAGGGTTTAGGCACTGCATTGCATTTGGTACACGGTCTATCAAGCATTTTATTTGAGTGGTACATTAAGAGGCTCTAGTGTTTCATTGTATCTTAGAGTTGAAGCCATTAAACTTTAAACACGTAGGCAGAGGCAAATTCTACCATGAAGAAAGCATCTTCCATAGCGTGCCTTAAGCTAGGTTCTATTTCTCCAACCTTTTATTTTTTTTGTTTGTTATGATTGTTTTGCAAACTATAGATTATCTAGAGTATTTTTTTTCTAACACACACAGAAGAAATCAATTTCTTCTTTACATTCATGGTGGCATATGTGTTGCAGTCAGATGTAAGTGCATTACGGTGGGTATATATGGAAATGAACCTTACCAAATTTCTTCTTTTTCTTCTTTTCTTTTTATTTAAAAATTAAGATAGAAAAAGGTCCTATACTGGTATCTAGTAGTCACTAACTTTGCCAATGGAGCCTCAGGCACCCTCAAGCTTGAAATTGTTACTACCAATAATGGTCATAGTAACAGTACAAGAGCACTAAATAAAATAATATTTTCCATTTCGGTGAGAGGAAAAATTTTCACTTGCCTCCATTAACTGCTACTTGCATGGTATAAGAGTAGGCAATACAAATGTTAAATAATATAATTCTATATCCTTTTTCCAAAGCAGCCAATATGGTGTATATAAACGCTCTCTTATGTTTATGATCTGGCCGGTTCCTGCTCCTGGAAATTGGAAAAAAATACCAGCTTTTGACTTCTATCTGCTTTTCTCAAGATAGGAAATTTACCGTAATCACAGCTCCTTTGTAATTTAAGAACAGAAAGCAGATAACCTAATTCATAGACAGACCAATATAAAAACGAATTGGTCTTTCAACTCGTCTGATCAGTAAACAGTTTGTTGGAATTATTGGGTCAGGTTATGAATCTCAGATTGACCTCGAGCTTTTGAGTTCAAGTTTGGGACCATCATGACTATGGTTGGTGCAGATATTCAGCACAAGGAGAATCTCAGTTCCAACTGTCAACAAAACTGTGATAAATAATCCAACACCCATGTAATCTACATGATTTTAGTGAGCTTGATCTAGATGAGATTTAAGTCTGACTGATAAGGGAACCTCGATCCAGATGTCGAAGTCTAGCCTGTTGGCCCATGCTGACAAGGAAATATCAGACTTATAAGGAACCAGGCTCTGTCCACGGTCCACTCTTCGAACAGCCCTGGAATTTTTCTTGCTGTGTGATAGTGAGTTATAATCATGTATGATTTTGCATGAAAGAAATATTAGGAGTGACCGGACTATTTGCTTCAAAGAAATACTCGATAGTCCGCTTAATATTTCTCAGGATAGCACTCTAAAATAATGATCTCTGTTACACTCCTTTGCTCAATGCTGCTTTCCTTGAAATAATGTTCATATTGATATCATAAATTGCTGCTTTTCTAAAGATCTTCTGCAAAACTTACGACACGTTGGGAGTGTTGCATAATCTTTCATGAAGGCAACCAGGCTGCAGGCTAAGTTGCCAATTGTCGTACTTCAACCGAGATACCTACTTTTTGGAACTCAAGTTTCCCTCTTGAGTTGCCAGCCCTTTAATCTACGGATTCCACGGAAAATGGTCTCATAGATATGCTGAGATGCATGTCGCTGTTTAGCAACAATTTTATAAGCAGAATCTCTCTATGAAAAAATCATAATGATCTGCTGTCTCAAAATTTCTTTGTTAACTGCAATCTGCAATCTACGGGGGTAATGAAATATAAAGGCATAGACACACAAACTTTGGAATAACACAAGAGTATACTCAAGGACTGAGTACTGGCGACCATAACCATACACCGAGTACTTCTTCGCTGATTTAAATATCTTCAGGAATTCCTGTTTTCCTCTGCTGAGGCAAAGGACTGAATTCCAACTGTAATACGTTTTGCAGACCTTTCTCAAGAAGCACCATTCTCATGGAGCGATCATTGCCTTGTGCCCCAACGTATCATATGCCATAAAGCAACTGAGACAAACATGCCTCGCAAGCTAGGAATACCCCCTTGGGGGCAAAAAAAAATCACAGAAGGAAAGCAACCAGTATATGAACTCTATAAACGAACATGCTCCGAACTTCATTTATTGTTAAATGGAAATGATACTGCAAATATGCCTCTTTGAAACATTTACGGAGTTACAGCAAGCTTGATGGCTTGGTTAAAAGTGCACCAAACCGTACAAATGATTATTACAGGGGGCATATATATATCCAGACGGAATATTCAAAGCGGGAAAAAAGATCCAGGGCTTTTCACAAGATGTTCCTGTCTGTCCTGGAATTGGCATAAGAGCCCAACAGATGATAGATAAACAAAAGATAAATTCACACTAAGGTCAAAACACTAATTTGACCCATTTCCAAATCACAAAAAACTAACCAAAATACGTGCTCAACTCCTCATTGTTGAAGACTTGGGGAGATATAAACATCTAAAGGACAAGACCAAGATTGTTGAATATCAGTAGCAGATAAGCATTGTAAAGAGAGATCATGCGTTATGCAAAGTCCAACCTGCGCCACGAGCGAAAGATCATATTAAGATATTAAAATATAGTAACAAGAGGCAAAGAAGATTCGGAAGTGTGACAGCAGTCACTTATAATACTTCTCCAGGAGCAACAGCCTTTGTTAACTGAAAGTGTATCATACCTGGAAACCACAGCTTGCAAGAATCTTAGTAAGCTGAAGTACCAATATACTAGAGAAAGCATGGAATATAAAAATGACATGAAAAATGTGAACAAGAGCGTGAATGTGAAGGAACAGAATGTCTTTTTAACCATATAATGAATTGTAGAAATCGAGTATGAGACAAACAATGCCAAGCTGGCAAGATTATATTTCTTATATAGGAACTTCACAGAGAGATGTCTCATCCCATTTGCTCTCAGATGACACTCTCTGAACCATGTGTACAGAAGCGGCACATTCGGGGACCCAAATTGCGTAGCATATGGGAAAAGGCGAAGGCCAAAAATACCAGGAGGTTTATAGTTCATGTTCACTTCCATCTGATACAGTTTCTTCTGATGAAATTTCCTCAATATTGAGCTGGTCTATTTGATCTGAATCTGACTGAGTTTTACTCGAGTCTCCACTCTGTGCATGATCAACCTGCTTATCTGTTAGTTTCCCCCAACAACCTAAAAGAGAGTTCCTGCTTGCCTTTCGCTTCCCACGAATGCCCTTGAAATCTCCAATCGGACTCTTTCCATCTCGTTCAAAATTTTCACAATCTCGTGGAACAGGCAATTCAGTTCTTTGACAGCTAGTGCCAGGCATGTCACTTGCTGGGGATGTGCACGATCCAGAAGCCACAGACAATGCTACCATTTGGAGCACTTCAGGAGATGGTGACACTGTCGTGCCTTGTTTCTTTCCTTGGCTGAAAAATGACGACGGGGATGGTGAATTAAGATTAAAATTCAGAGTTGGGATGCTTTCGCTGAGATCAGTCCAAGGGAAACTGGGTGCACATGCCATTAATGGTGGTACAGGAGGAATGGTGCTTGAAGCAGCGCGATCAAAGTTTTTGGCAGAATACACAATATCAGGGATCGGTTGCGGAAGCCTCTGCATCTTCCTTTTCCTTTTCAGACTTTTCCTTGGATCCTTGGGCTGGCAAGGGGGAGGACCCGGAATTGTGAATGGAGGGATTGTTGGTCTCTCTTCTCCATAAAGCAGGCGAACTGACTCAGCAATTGCTGAAACAGTTGGGGGCAAATCAGGTTCTGGTGGCCTGGATGGTGGAATGCTGACTGCTTCTCGAAGCCAATGGGGAAGCTTGTTCGTACATGAATTGCCAACAGCATTATCATTGTTGGGAGGAGAATTAACAGAAACGGGCTTCTGTTGGGAACTGAAAGGAATTACTCTGTTGAATACACCAGAATGAATATTATTATGGGAATCATGTAACAAATTCAGTGATTTGTCTGAAATGCTAGGGAAGTAAAGATTCTTTTGAGCACAAAATTCATCTTCATTCTTCTGTAAAGCGCAGCTGCTCGGACAGGTCATGCTTAGAGAGCCTAAGCCATTGCCTGCCAATGAATTATGCTGAAATGACTGATTAAAAGGTATCTTAATTTTTTCGAGTCTATCAAATGGTAGGGCAGAAAAATCTCCTGCATAACTTGTTCTAATTTTGTCAGATTTCCATGCTGTGAGTGGTGGGTAGTTCTCATTCATTGTACTGATATAACCGTCTCCAGATGTAAGATCCCCACAGCCCAACTGAATGTCTGTAAGGTGAGAGCAAAACTTAGGTGATTCAGTCCCAAGACTGGCAAATTTACTTCCAAGCAATGCCCGAGTCATCATTCCATCAGACATTCCAGGAAACAATATAGGCTTCGAAGATTTCAGTGCTGTGAAAGATGGCTCATCCATTATCTTGTGCTGCTCCTCAGTCCATCTTGCGGACAAGTCTTCAGCAGTTCTATGCTTTAAGAACTTCAACTTGGGATCTCTGAGCATTGCGTCCCAATTACCCTTTCCATGCCTACGAACACCAATCCAGAGAGCATCAAGTTCGTCTTCCGACCATGCATCTGGCTTTAATCTTTTCTTGAAGAATTTATTCGTTGCAGATTGAGTCCGCATTATTATGTTGTCAAGAACCTTCTTATGGTTTTCAGGTAACGATGAACGTGCAGTTGGCATTGGACCTAGTCCAAGCATTGGAGGTAGCTCTGCCATCTGTGGTTTTTGCTTCAGATTATCACTCATATGTTGCCTAAAGTTTGGCACTGAGGGAATATTTGGCAAGTCCTGAATAGAACCATTAACATAATCAATATTTGTGCCCAATGACAAGCTTGGAAATAGATCTGCATGTGGCTTCATCAAAGTACTTGATGGATATGAAAACTTGGACAGTGCCTTATCATCAAGAACTAAGTTAGGAAGACCCAATTTCTCTTGAAATGAAGCAAAAGAAGAACCTGAACCATCTAGAGGATCATGGGGGCCCTTTCTGGAGGATGTAGGTGGAGGCTGCATAGGAAGCACCATCCAATTATAATCCTGGAGACTAAAGATCTCTATTCAAATAATTGATAAGAGAGAGAGAGAGAGAGTGATAGCAGAACATACAGGACAAAAGGGAAAGTAGCTGTCAGGAATCATATTCTTTAATTGGTGATGCAATGCCTCTCCAGATGTATCGGGCAATAGAGATGTATCTGCAGTTGTTTCTCTACCTTCAGAGTTTGTATCTTTTAAAGCTCCAGTGCTGGCAGCAGGTGGCAATGGAATTTCTGGCAATCTATTGCTCAATTTTCTGTGTTCATGATTTGATGTTGGTAGGTTCAGTAGCGATCCAAAATTTTGGGATGTCGAGTTCACCTGATTAGCATTAGGAGCACATAGTCCCAAGACAGGTGGAAGATTGCTAGAAATTGAATTTGGAAAGTTTGTACTTTGGTACTGATGGCTAGGTAAAAATATATCAGGAGAAAGATTTCCAGGAGGTCGGACAAAAAAATCTAGGTGAGTTCCATGAAATCTTCTGTATCCGTGCTTTGAGAACTTTCCAAGTCTTGCAGTAGACTCACTCTCATTCTTAGTTTCAAATGGTTGAGATAATTTGGTATCATCCATATTGATGGAAGAAGCCTGTTCTCCTGTATCCAGAGGTTTGCTGATATTTAGGTCCTCACCTTCTTTGGCAGAGGGAATAACTGGTTGCATCAGTAAATCAGGCTTGTCAACAGAACTAGGGAACTCTCTAATGTGCCTCCGAGCAATCCGCTCCTTCTGTCTAGCACGGAGCTTAACACTGATTGAAAATTGGGTTAAGCAAGTTCCAAGAATAGAAATGGACATAAACAGATACAAAGCACTTACAATTTTTCTTTCAGCGCCCGGCCAGCAGGTGTATATTCTGGCTTTTGTTCCTCCTCTTCGTTACCACTCTGCCATGACCAGTGATTGCACCCAGTGAATTTGATCAAAAATTGGAGTATAATAAAGCATTAATATGAAGGTTAGCACATTAAAGCACTAAAAACATAAAGCATTAATATGAAGGCCAGCACATTAAAGCACTAAACACAGCTAATGCTATATGAGAATTTGAAAAATATGCAATGAGATAACCATAAAAATCCAAAATCAATCAACTGGGAAAAGGTTCACAAGTAAATGATTGCAGTGGTAAGTAGGACCAAGAGAAACAGTAGCTTAGTAGTTGGATTAGCATCCCACACTGTGGATTTGCTAACAATTATGATTCTAGCCTTGATCTAGAAATTTGGATCCAAATTCTTCAAACAGATCTTGAAAACTAAGAGATCATGCATCATCATAGATAGACCTAGGTTATCAGGCATAAGGAAAAATAGAACCACATGACACAAATAGTACATGGTACAACATAAAATCAATACCATAAAGTTTCAAATTCTTCAGAATTCAAATTATATTTGGATCCAGAATGAGATACTAATAATGTTATTAAAAATAGCATCCAAATCCTGCAGATCTAAACCAAATCCACTCTGTTTTTTGCACTTCCAGCAAAATTGACAATTTTACTCCATAGTAAGGACTCAATCTTGAGGATCTGTACCATATCGATGGCTAGTCAGTATGGCACGATTCTCAAAATGTGGGCAGTTTGTAGAAATAAGCATTTTTTTTTCCCAGAAAAAGAGAAAATGCACATAAGAAATGAGCTGTAGGTTGTCGATACGCCTTGATACACTTCAATATGGCATGATATCATGCAATACAGACCAGTTGGCCCAAATACCAGTGAATATTTGCTCCTTCCATACAAGTTAATGGCTGGTAAACATGAGATCTCTACCCTTGCTCCATTTAATGATTTGTTCTTTAGCAAGAAAAGACAAAATAAACTATCTCAGGATATCACAAACAAACAAATCAAAGAATGACCATACTATAAGTAATAGAAAAGATGTCAAACAACAAATTGAAACCTCCTTTAATTAAATCAATAGTCTCAAGGTTTCCTTGAATTTTTCATCTTTTTTATCTTCGATTTTCTTGTAAGTAAACAAAAAATGTTATAGTTGATCAAAAAACTATCATATATTTTCTCTCATCCTTTCATTAGGTCATCTACAGAATATTTGTCTAAGAAGTCCTAATTTTAAAGACCCAATCACAAACTTATGAAAGTAAATAAACAATAAAGAATATTGCACTTAGAAGTTATGTATCAAGAAATTATTATGACTGGATTGGTAGTCATATGTTTTGACCTTCTTGCGTGGTTGTACTAGTTATTTACACTTGGTCGTTAGCAGGTAGAAACTGGTAAACCTACTAAATACATTATAGAAGCTTATAAAAAAGTCAGTGGCCATTCTATGGTAACATTTCAGGCATACTTTAGAAGTATCTAATCATATAAAGAATTCTGCTCTGTAATCATGCATTTGTAACAATCATACAGATAACCAATTCATGTAATCAGGCTCGTCCAGTAATTTTTAAGAAACATCCCATAATTCAGTTCTAAACCAAGTGCCGAAATACATGTGTGAATACATCAAATTTAATTTTGTTTTCCAGAGAGATTTTGTTCCTTGTATCATATAGAAGGCTTTAACCAAGTTGTCAAAGATCATGATGCAATTAAAAGAGATATAGGAAAGAATCTAGAACTTTCCCTATATTACAGGTCAGACTATTCATTAAAGAAATGTTTATTTAAAACATATATTCCAAAAGAAGAATAATATATCATATTTTAAGAGTGCATTTAATCAGAAAAATAAAAGTAAAGCAGTTTAGAAAGAAATCAGATGAACAAATTACACATGAAAAGTCACTTCTAGTCAGGATGTTTTCCATTAATAAAATGGCCAGAAATCACCATGCTGACTAGTTACAATGGTAAAAAAAAATTATGGATCGCATTCTAATACCTCCCAGACTTCAGTTTACAGGATAGCACATGTTTCCATAGTTACACTAATATCTTTGTTCGTAAGTCATATAATATGTTACTATTGTGAAACTGAACTAAAGCAAAATTCAAGTTTCACTGATAAACATTATCTAACAGCATCTCCTGTGAGTAGGTTTGGATGAAAACAATACCTCGCTTAGAGTTTCACTTGGTATTGAAGCAAATGTTTCTTTGTAAGATATTGCTTTTCTCAAGCGCTTCCCTCGACCAAGAGATGCTTCCTCCTCGATCTGATATTTTTCCCACCTACGTCCCAGCATAAAAAATACAAGTATATCATCATGCTTGAGAAAAATAATTAAGTTTCTATATTTAATCAAATCAAAGAATGAAATTAGAAATGCAATGTTTGAATGCTTCAGAATATGTCTATATGCAAGCATAATTTCCTTCTTGTTGGCAATTTCTTTTCTTTTGGGAGAATATGGTGGTTCTCCACCACCACTCAAGTTTGAACCCAACACTTCTCACTTGGAGAGAAAGGTACCAACTAGTTGAGCTAATAGCTGTTGATTGTTGATAAATTCATTAAAAAATGTAAATGATGATGAAATGAAATTAGGTAGACGTTTAGGGCATCATACAAATTTGAGAAACCTTAAATGCGAAGAGTTATATACTCTACTTAGGTAGCACACTGTCCCAAATAAACACCAAGCAAAGAGTCATGGAATCTACTTGTATAAACATTCACAATTTTGGTAACCAAGGTCTCTGCACTAATAGTTGGCTTCATTTAGCACCAACTCTGGGAAAAAGAAAAAAGAATAGAAAAGAAATAAGAAAAAATCCCACATGTTGAAGTTTTTACCCCATACAACAGCACCAGCAGGTTTTCTTTCGCTCAAGTGTTCCAAGATCAGGCATACTAGAATGCACTCCTTGAATCTTAACCCCTGAAGTCAACCAGGCCAGATAATTGGACCAAGCACATTCCCCAATCCTCATAGGGAGCTAAACAAATCCTCAAGACTTAAAGATAGAAGAGAAGAAACCAAAGTACAAGAGAGCAAAACAACACAAGCCTACAGATTCTTATGATAAGCCACACAAAGTTACAAAACGGAGGTCCTAATCAATGGTCATACTTTTCTATTTCTGAAAGCTTTCCTCCTTAAGAATGTTAGATGAATTTGAATCTACAAAAGCTCTACTGCTCTAACACTTGCATTACATGCAAGGCCAAGCAGAATCTCATAATAAGTTTTTTCCACTTTTGCAAAAATGCCTCCGCAAAGTTGGATTTGTTGTATTTATCCCTCCATAATTGATCATATATACCCCTCACATTAGACATCTTTCTGCAGAACTAACTCCACAATTGATATCTTATTCAACAGCATAAAAAGCCAGCTGTTTACCTTGTAGAATGACATGAATATTTTTGCAGTTTTGCGGTCATATCCCTTGAAATCTCCAAACAGTATAACAGGTATAGCAGAAAGATTTTCTTTGCCTAAATACCCCTTTAATTAATATTAATAAAATATATTATATAAAAATATAAGATAATGTAATAAATATGATACGTGGTTATATATTTAATACTTATAAATAATTGTGCATATGACATATATGATTATATATTAATATTGCATAATATACACTGATGTATTTATAATATATTAACATGTTATGTTCTACTATATAGTACTATAAGTGCGATATTATATTAATAAAATATATAGTATTTATACAATTATATCAAATATTGCTTTATTATATTATATTACATATTAGTTGTACAATTCATGTATTGTATAAAATATTTTAAGAATACAAATAGTTTTATGTTATGCATTTCAAAAAATTATATATTTAATAATATATAATAGTAAAGAAAGTATTTTTATTAGTATAAGTTAATATATATTTAATCATTATTTTGTTAATATTGGTCATGACATAATTTTGTGCATATTGTATTAACTGTATAATATATTTATTTGAACAAATATAGATTATTTGATCATTAACTATAATATAGCATACGATAATTATATTATTACAAATACATTTATATAACACAGTATGGTGATATTTAATTGATTTAATGATTATATAATAGAATTTAATACTTATATTTTACATACTATATATAATATATACTTATGATACATTATTAACAAATTTTATATCATATATTATGAAATACACTACAAGCTAAATATTAGTTAAATTAAATATTAATGTCAATAATATAATACTATAAAAAAGAAGGGTATTATTGCAAAAGGGTATTCAGGTCATTTTAGAAGGTAGATGGCTAGCCTTTGACATGGCCTGGCTGGATTTTAACTAACAGAGTAGCACTAGAGAAATATCTAATATGAAGGGTCTATGTTCAAAAATCAGTTTTTGATGGATAAATAAACAAAAAGGAAATTTTCGCTAGGTAAAAAAAAAAGTTAAGTTTTTTTTTCCTCCAGATCTATGACTTTGAGATCTCATAAAGTACCTCAAGCTTTCATTATGGTACTTAATGTAGTCTACAATACATCAACTCTTGTCATTAAGAACTAGTTCCCACAAAATGCCCTAAGTTGTAAACAATGTAAGCATTATGACAGACTTGAAGCTACAAACTAGAACGGTTGCTTTTAAGATGCGGAGATGCATCATTCTATTTTCATATAGACAAATATGGAATGAGTTCACTAAGGTTTCAAGCCTCTCCACAATCCATTGTTTAATACCGGTTTCACATAAAGGGCTTGCTAATCACAAGGCCAATACAAGAAAACTTTGTTGACTCAAGAAGAAATTGAAGCATGGAAATTGGGTGTTTTATCAAGCTATCATGATAGACTCCATCAACCTATAAGAAGAGGAAAAATGATACTTGGTCATACAACAAATATAAAAAATGAATTTTGTTTAGCCAACCTCAACATAAAGAACTTGCTAATCACAAGGCCATTATAAGAGAACTTTGTTTACTCAAGAAGAAATTAAAGCATTGAATTTGGGCGTTTCATCAACCTATCATGATAGACTACATCAACCTATATGAAGAGAAAGAACATTACATAGTCATATGACAAATTTCAGATTTGAATTTTGTCTAGCCAACCTCAACATTTATGCCAAATCTTCTGCAAACAACCCCACTGTCAAATAATTGCACCTATTAAAGCTGAGTTAATTTTGTAATAGGACACTGCTGTAGGATACACCAATTAATTTTATTGGTTACATGGTTAAAGGATTTGCAAGGATGGTGTCAAATACTTATATCGTGAAATATCCATGAACAAGAAACAAGGTCACAATCCAATGCAATATAATGGTTCAAAATTGATATCACATCGATAAAGGGTAGGTACAACATGAGCCATATTGTAATACCGGGCCCAGGCCCAATCGCCCAACCAAGTCCTACTTAGTTTAGGCGAGAAGGGTGATTTCAACCAAGTTCTACTAAGTTTAGGTGGAAAAGAGCGCCATGCTACCCCTTCTAATCCCACATCCCCTTCTCAAAAACTTGCTTATGTGAGAAACCGAGTTCAATTCAATTTTGAAGGGGCCATACCCTTTAAAACCCATACTCCCTTCCTTCCGATCACTCTCTTTTCTGTGAGAAACCAACACTGCCTCCATTTCTCCAATCATGTTTCGCTCTCCCTCTCTCTCTCTCTTAAACACCATCCCCACTCCCTCTCTTGGCAGAACCCTGTAAGGTTTTCCTCTATTTGCTTACTCTCTTATGAGGAATCCAGTGACAGCAACCCTCTTATCTTTCTTTCTTTCATGAATATTCAATAAGTTTGAAACTTCTATATATTCTATTTCAAGTACTTAGTTTCTACAAACAAATTCTGCAATATTTATTTTCAGCAAAACAAAATCTGTTTTGAATTTCTGTTATCAAATTTTCTGAATATCATATTTTACTTTCTAAACTTTTTACTTTAGATTTCTGTATATTGGTAAATTATGTAATTTAATTTCTTTGAAACTAATAATTATTTGATTTAAATTATGGCTGATAAATAACAAGAATCCAAATTTCTGGTAATTAAATCTCTTATATCCTAGGAACTTAATTGGCAAAATAAAATTCCATTTTAAATTTTGTAAAACAATTTTTTGTATGTCCATAAATCAGTCTTCAGATTTCTGAATATTATATTTATATATTATAGTCTACAACTAACTCCTGTAAATTGAAAGTTATGTAATTTAATTATGAACAGCGACTTCAACAAAAATTCAGAGTACTAAATTTTATGTATATATTATATTCAGTAATTTAAATTCTGTATACTCTATTTCAGGGACTTATTTCTATAAAAATTAATCTGAAAATTTATAACATAATAAGGTAATTAGAATTTAATTTAGAATATCATAAGATATACTATTTTGAATAAACAATATACAGAATTGATTTTTAACTTTGTTCATTCCATGAGGATTTGGATCATGTTGATGTCACGTAATAATTAGGTTTTATCTACATCCTAGGGTATCGAAGACACAGAATTTTATTTTAAAACTTATCATGGCCATATTTTCTAGAGCTTGTTAAAGATTTTGACATCAAATAAATTATAAATTGACTGATATGCAACTTATGAATGTTATGCAATTTTGTCTTGGATGAAAATAAATGTGTAAATTAAAAGAATTAATCTTATTTTTTTAACCAAATGTTATGCATATTTTGTTTATAAATATTCTTTTGTTATATATGCACATTTTGTTTAGAATTTGACACAAATAAGTTATAAATAGCTTTGATATATTTCGAATATTGCTTAATAATGTTTCTGCCCTACCAATGGAGGTTACACATTGACACTTTGATTATTTTAGAACTCATTATTTTGGCCCACTTTATAAGGTATGAATTTGGTATTCTAGCCCACTCTGTAAGGTAAAACTGTGGTCTGGCCCGCTTTGCAGAGTATAAATACAATTTTGTGGCCCTTCCAAGGGTAAAAATGTAGTCATTGTCATAGTCTCATAGGTTGTTGAGTAACTGAGTTAAAATACCATCCTTTAAAATTGTTCTTATGTAGATTAGTGTTTAAGCAAACTGCAATATTTCTATTATAATTTTTTTCTTATATGAAGGTAATAATTATCTTATATGCTTAATATTAGCAAGAAAATTTACTAATTTATTATTTGTTTAATCTAGTTGAGGTATTCATTATTTAGTGGGTTGTTGAGCTCATTATTTGCTCTTTTCTTTCTTTATAGATCCAAAGAGCTAGTGGCTGAGGGGGTGCCATTATTAAAGTGCAACTAGATTAAAAATTTTCAACATAGTCCAGAACTAGTCTTCATATTATTTATATAATTGCTTAAAGAATTTTATAGGTTTTCTTTCTTTGATTACATTAAACACTTGGAGAGTTTTCTTTTTTCTTTTTTGATGAGACAGACATATCTAGTATGAATACATCTAGCAAAATCAAAAAATAAAATATCATGGAGCGGAGACAAAATGGTCGACATATCTGTTCACAAAACTTCACCAAAATATTGTGCTACATAAGAGGCGACCCAATCCGCTGCCCCATTCGCCTCTCTATATATATGCCTGGCCACCAGGGCACACACTCCCTCAAGTTCCACAAGATGTCATACAGGAGTGGGTGGGCGACCGCCATCCCCGCCTGACCATGGATCCACCCAACCACCATAGCTGAGTCGCCTTCGACAGCAATGAAGTTAGCCCTCGGAAGGAGAGTTGTTGAAGTTAGATACTTATGAAGAAATTTCTTGTAGTTTCTTATTAGTTTTTTTGACCTTGTTAATTATTAAAGTTGGAAATTTTAGTTGCTCTACTATTATTCCACTACCTTTATTGAATCTATTATTTATCATGCTTATTTTGATCTAATCAAAAATTGGTTGCCTTGCATGCTTGTATGGCTATGCCCTATGAGTAGAGGCGGGTTACCATGTCTCTGATTCATGAATTTGGGACAGAGATTAACACATATAGAGGATCATGCTAATGCTGACAGAGTATCAATGTGTACATATGGATATGCCTCAGTGTTGGTACAACCGTTTTTGGCCTCCAAACTCCGATTTGGGTTTTCTTTATCATGTTTTCTTGCCTAAATGTGTTTTTGTAATAAATAAGATGGAAATATCAAGTTGAGGGCCCTACATCGACATGCATAAATATCACAAAACATCTCATAACTTGCAAGCTAAAATATATTTAAACAATATATGTTTTAAAATAGATAAAGAGAATATCTTTATAATGTGATTTAACTATATTGACACCTGCAATCCAAAACCATTCAAATGATAACTACTATCATCAATAATCATGTACTAGGAACTAGCTTACCTATTAACTTTTTATTAATTTTTAACTTTTCAATTCTTTTTATCATGGCATGAAGAACAAGCTATTGCATATACTTCTCAAAGCATTACCTTGAACCACCCTTTGAAGAGACTTCTATAGTCAGGTAAAAAATAAAAGAGAATCAACCTTTAACCCATTTTGATGCGATACCCAGGAATAGCACTTGGTTTAGGAGCAGCTCAAGATTGCTTCAAGGCAGACCAACCTTGATCCGCCCTCAAATCGCTTGATCCACCCTAAGTTCAGGCAATTTAGGGGCAGTCTACATGGTTTTATCTGAATCCAAATTCCCCGTGCTGAACCGTCTCCATGCACCGAGAAGGCCTCGATATGGTACATATCTAGAGGTATATAGAGAACAACTCAATATTTCAAACCTTGTAACTACTCGCATTGGACAAGCTTTGACACCATGATATTAGAATTTGTAACAAGGTTGCCAACCACTAACACAGCATGTTTTATCTAAAATTCATATCTACATGTAACATTTTTCTAGAACAAGTCAACAACATTATGCATGTATCCTTTAGAGAACTTACAAACTTCCACAATGATAAAAACAAACTAAAACTAATAAAACAAGATCTCACACAATATTGGCTTTCATAGGAACTTGTCCTTGATAGCATTTCCCATCCACAAAAATAGGGCAGAAAAATTAATGCCACTCTAAAGTAAGCAGAAATGTTGATGTTGATACACAATCTAACAGAAAACTGTCTTCACATCATTATCTTTTTCACAAAACAAACATATTAACAATTGAGAGTAAGTTTGACAAAGATATAAATTTGGTCAAACTAATGATGATTAACTTTAGCTGTCCAATGTAAATGCACATGTCTCCATGTCGGTTAATAAAGATGATATATGGAAAAGTTAATGTAAATATCACAAGGTGTAAACATGACACTTTAATATGCTTAGAAATAAAAATAAAAAAAGGATGGACAAAGTTTACTGACCTGACACGTAAAAGTCTATCCCATTCATTTTCCTCACTACCACCAACTGTGTTATCTTCTTTTGCTTCAGATGTTTGCTCACAACCATCACCAGCAATACTAGCGACCATATCAGCACCCCCTGGTTCTTCATTTAGTTCATCATTCCAATCCACTGACTGTTTAGCCAAATGATAGAAGAAGAATTATTATACAGAATGGCAATACTGCATATACAGAATTGATTTCAAAATACCAGTTCCTAAACAGAATTGTCATAGAAATTGAAGAAAAATAATGACAAGAAATAGTATTCTATGTGATTACTATGTAACCATATAAAGAAAAAAAATACTAAGTGGTCTTTAGAGGATTAAGGCTCCTTGCCTCTCTATTATAGAAATATTTTATTACTAAAACCATGCTGTAGAGAACTTAATAACAATTAATAAATGCTACCAGCGACTTGTGCTCAAAAAATATTACTGCCATTTCCCAGAGAGAATATGTAATGAATGAAAAGCTCCAAGACATGACTGAGCTGAGACAATACCACCTTGATCAGCGTTTGGCATTAAAAAGGTAATTCAGAAACTAGCATGTAACTCATGAACTAGCATTCAACTCTTTGGGGGCCGAAATATATAATTATGGAAAGTATTTTGTAATGGCAAAAAAAAGTAGACATGCTATTGAAGTTTTTAGAGTTCAATTTGAAAATACCAATTACCTATATCTTTAAAAGATTTATTAGAAATGTCAAGGAATTAGGTGAATAAATTGAAAAATGAAAAGATATGAGTGTTCCTAAGTCATCTTCTAATTGGCTATCCAAGAAATTTGGGCCATCATTGCAGATTTTTAAAAAAATTTAAACAGTTTAAAACACGTGTACCAACTAGTTTATTTCATTTTTGAGGTGAAAGATTTTAATAGATAGGATAGTTTCCATCCTCCCTCACAACTGAGAATGCATTGATTGAAAATATAGATGGCATGTATATACTCAAACCAAGGTTCACAATCTCGGTACCGAATACCGTATCGGTACCTCATCAGTTCGGTACGGTATAGCACATCTCTGTACCGAAATAGCTCTCTAACTATTTTTTCCAATTTTTATCTCGGTATGTCTCGATAGGGACCAGTACGTGCCTCAGTACGGACCAGTACGCACCTCGGTATCGGTTGGTATACCTTGCTGTAGGGTGGTACGTCTCAGTAGGGGCAGTACAGGGCTTATACTGACTTGAAGGTGTATTTCATATCAGTTTCCTGCCTGTACGGTATGGTACATCCTATACCAAAAGGTACATAGTAGTACAGCAAACCATGTCTTAAACTAATATATTTTAAACTAATTCTTTAAATATCTAATCAAGGTTACCGATATAAAATGATGCTTACTTTTCAAATCATTATGGTAATATAAGAGTTGGAGTCTCAAGAGGAAAAGAGGTTGCCTGTGCAATTGTTGGTCCGAGAAAAATAGATTTGTTTGTTGGAAAAACATTATATTGAAGAGAAATTGAGTTTCTTTACTACCCATAGAAACTGACTTCCTTGAGAGAGAAGAAATTGAGTCCAACGCGAGGAACATTTATCTTTTGCCAGCATGAAAGGAATACAAAAGAGCCTAATATGTCTAATTAAATTGTTACTCCTCCAATCACTTAAAATTTAGATGGAATCAGGGCGAGTTTCCAAAGCTGATGAGGTGGGAAGAACTTGAATGGAAAAAGAACAAGAGCCTAATGGAATTATTAATGCACTCCACTTTTCTGGTATTCCACACTCTACTTGGAAACTCTTTTAGAGAGAGAAAGAAAGAGAGGTAAAAAATTGGATGGTTGCAACTAGCAATTATAGAAGTGCACTCATGAATCTAAAAAATAATAGACTAGTCTTCATGCTATGACATTGGAGTCAAGGGAGTCATGACCGGACATTTGCATTAGACAATATCTGTTTGGGAAAATAATTTTTTTATACATAGTTTGTTATATTTGTGTCCCTATTCTAATAAAAAAGAGGGTCTCAATGCACGAGGCTCCCACCACTATAGGGTATGGGGAGGGTTAGATATATACAGCCTTATCTCCTCGCGTGGAGAGGCTATTTACTATATTTTTAACTTATGACACCCAGGTCACAGTAGAGCAACCTTACCATTATACCAAGGCCCGCCCTCTATCCCAAGTTTGATCTTTCCTTGTGTTTGTTAATATAGATGAAATTTTGTGTCTAACCTTGAAAGAAAGAAGCTAAGAATTTTCTGAAACCAAAAAGTTTAAACCAGGTATCTATTGAAATTTTATGTGGATAACCAAATAGAAAGCATTTTGTAACTTGATAGAGAATTTGTTCATGAGGATCACTGTTAAATGTTGAAATACAAAGCAATTAGTTATAGTATATTACATTTGGCATAGCATTGGCATAATGTGGAAGAAGAATGTATAACTAAATATAAGCCATGTTAACAAAATATATCTTTTTCATAACATTCTACAAGTTTCCTATTTCGCTAACACTTTCTTCCTCAAATTTAACAAAAATGAGATATTAACTTCTCTATCAGTAAGTCTAGCAATCTTAAAAGCAAAATTAACGTGCTTATTGCACCTGCTTTCATCAACTATGGAAAAGTCTAATGTGTTCTCACACAACAAGTAATGCCTTCCACTTCTATTTCTTACTATATATGAAGACTCTTTATTATTGAAATAAAGAAGCTTCCAAGCAAGGTATGTCATACCGTCCTGAACTCAAGTTCCAAATATACTGGCAAATCTCACTCCCCTTAGTTTTTCTTATGGTCTGAAGTTGCATGAGTGCTGAAAGACATGTGCGAGCAACATGGAACCCAATATGAGCAAAATTACCATTTTAAAGTGTACATTTTAGTGAAGGAGATTTGTACACTGCCATATCATTTAAAAACTTTTATACAAAAATCCACCAACACATTGGACCTATGATCTTTGCAGCATAATCTGGGCTTTTGATGGAATGCTTGAGGAAATTTTCAAACAACCCAGACAACTAATAATCCTTGGCATTGTGAGATTTGACTCCAAAAGAATTTTGATAACAGCGAATGAGAAGCACAAGAAAAGAGATAATTGACATGAGAATTCAGTTTTGGCTTCAACTTTCAAGTAGTACATTGGAACCTACTCAAGTGTTTGGCCATTATGAGTCTTAGATTTAACTTATGGATTGCACATCATTTTTTGGACATAACAGGTGGTTCTTAATTACATCACTGCTCAGCATTGACTAATTGCTTTTCTGGCTCTACACTGATTATGTTAGCTTACATCAACTTTATTCTTTTTCTGATAAACATCAAGTTTACCAATTGTTTGACAAACCATGCAACGAGTTTCCTTTTTGTGTTTTAGTCTTTTTATTTTAGTTAAAACTGTTTGTCAGCATACATATGCATGTGCAAATTTATTAGCAGTAAGAAAAGTTAATACTTTCTGATTTCCATCAAAATGTGTCTTTGATATCAAGACACATCTCGTTCATGAAGCTATCCACATCTATTAGAATTATTTGTTAAAGCAACTCTTCCTTCACTCCAAGGATCTAAAAAGTGGTAGTGGCATGCAGGCAGTTGGGTGCAGAACAGAACATGCGCACTATTTGGGCACATATGTAATTGGTATGGAAGAAATAAATAAGGTCATTAACTAGATAAGAATAAATGAGAAATTACAAATAAACAAGCAAATATTAAAGGAAAAAAATAAAGTATACTCTCACTCTTATTTAACAACCTATCTTAGATATGGCATGTTAACCTAAAAAAAATATCTCCTTAGGCACTATTCTCTAATATTCAAAGCATAAGGGGTTACCAGCATAAGCTCCAAGAGTTCTATGCAGGCCCCTTGCCCCTACATGTGCATCCAATAAGCCACTTGTTGTATGGTCACATATGGGGACCATATTGAGCCAATACAATGTAGTCACTAGACTGCATATTTGTGTTTAGATACAAAGGCAACCATACCAACCACGTTTTAAAACAGTGGTCCAGTCCTGGCCCACCATCCCCCCCCCCCCCCCCAGCCTCCCAAAAAAAGAAAATGCCATGATTACTTGGCCATGCACCATTTTATGTATGCTGTCTGTATATGTGGTATTTACACCCCATGGGCTCACAATCTTGTATTGTTGCATAGACCTAAGATTGATACCTTCATTAGAGAACTTATATTATGTCCAGCTTTGTTATTATGGTAGAAAACAAGGTTTTAAGTACCAAATCATACCAATCCTTACCAGGCATTACAATGCCGGACCGCTAGGGAACCAGTTGACTCACACCAGGTACTAGAGCGGCACACTGTACCAACACTCAGTATAGGTATATCCTTTGGGTGTTTATACTTAAAAGTTAAAACCTTGTTAGAAAAGCTATGAGTCACTTTCTCATCTTAATATCAGAGCTTTGGAGTTGCCACTTTCAGATGAACAATCTATTTATCTATCTTCATCAAGAATTTTAATTATGGCTACGAAATTAACAAAATCATCTTCTATGTAACTTCATAATAGAATTACTGCACCAATGCACATTCTTCCTTGCTGAAAGCAAGATCAGTCATCTAAAGCATTAGGATGGGGTAGGAGTAGGTTTCTTTTTCTTTTTCTTTTTCTTTTTCTTTTTCTTTTTATTTTGTTTTGGGAAGGTGGGGAGAGAGGGGGGAAGATTGGGGAAGGGTTGCTATTCTGATGCACTTTGCCTGGAATATTAATCATCTTGACGTTAATGAAGAATTAAGTAAATTTATCCATAGCTTTTGATTTTGCTGTCTAAACTCATCCCACAATGTCATCACATCTGGCAACCATTTTGACTTGGATGAATCATTTTCAACCTCCTCTAAAATATCCACTCTCCCCCAAGCATTCTTACAATGTGGGACAAATTTAAAAACCAAAAACAATACCAAAAATTTTCCCAGCCTAGCAGAAAAGTAACAATATCAGGCATAAAATCCTGAAGTTGAACCCAGATACCATCACGGCATAGAGGAATCACTACCATCAACAACAAGTAGATATTGGAGATAACACACAACATTCCTCAAATGAAAGAAGATATATGCAGAAATATTAAGTTCATCATAACCCAAAGTCTGTGCGTTTGAGGGATACTATATGAAGAGAACCCAGGTCTGGACTGGATCCTAATCATCTGTTCCAATAAGAACCATATAATGACTGAAGCTAACCCTGGCAACCATGACTTGTCCTCAACTCAAATCACTGAGATAAGCTTGCTACAAATTCAAGTAAAAGAAAATTCACGGTGGGAAGCTGTCTTCATGCATGGTGGATGCAAGTGATTTCTTTTCAATGCTCTAGCAAAATGCTAGATTCGGGCTATGCAGCATCATGACTCTGGTATCAATGCCGTTCCGTCATGTGTACCCTGTGTTTTTGCAACATTGTTGCCTTAGTGGTAGACTCTTTTATTGTTCCTTCTACTTTAGATGAGCCACTGAAAGCAAGTTTTTATCATTTTAACTGAGAAGACCACAATCCATGGATTAAAGCAATTATGGTTCTGCATCAATCCTGTTGGCCTGAATGAACTCATCCCTGATGAGTTAGAACTACTCTCAAGGACTCAAAAACAGATATAGCCACAATTTAAAGCTTTTGTGTTCACGGTCCTTACAATATTCAACTTTTCTTGACATTTTTGACATGATTGTGGTCAGTTTTGGCACCTGTCATAGGCCACAAAAAACTCTTTCTCCTTTGGAGTTGTACAGATAAATGTTCAAATTCCATCATGAATCACGTTTCAATCAACATGCGATAATCCACTTAAGGTGTTAAAGGGAGCCACAACAAAGAAAGTTGCAGACCTCATGACCAAAAAACTTACAAGAAAAGTTCTTACAAATATGCAAGTTAGAAGTATGTATCGAAGTAGCTTTAAGTGCATGTAGGTTTTGTTGGAGAAATATGCCCTCAAAACATGATTCTTTCTCTACAAAACCTTTGAGATTATATGTTTGACTAGTTTCATGTACAGCATCCATATGGTTTTAGATATGAGTGTAAAGTTGACCTTAAAGTTGGAAAGAAAGCTACAACTTGCACCATTTAAATTGATGAATATGATCAGTCATACTAAGTCACAGGAGTGATTGGTCAATTCCTACACCTGAAATGATACAGCTCAGTGAGGGTGCATATAACATTCATTTGGCTTCCTTAGTGAAAGTGTCTAGGCATACAAAAGTGACCATTCCTCTAGTCCTTGTGCATGCAAGCCCACTTTAACATACGGGCGTTTCACGAAAGGTGGTCAATGGTAGCAGAATGACCTCATGAAACAATGCTATGAGTTTCAGATGCATCCAATTTATATCGGACATATGTAATGATCCTTACACCTGACAATATCACTATCTATGTGGTCTTTTTGTAATCCACATTCAGGTCAAATTCTAGCACTGACTATAATACAATTTGCAGAACTTATCGCACAACCCTAAACTTAACTGCAAGTGGTAGTAATTTGTCCAACAATTGGAACAATCTTTTTACATATTAACATTGTAATTGATTTGGCATAACAAAGAAACCACAAAGAAAGGAAAACTTCTGGAAGAAGTTAACTAAAACAACCAAATAAGGAATGTAGTAATTCTGATAACAAAAGTAAAGTACCATAGAAAGCTTGGAACTCACTTTTACTGCACCAAGCATATCATTCTCTAAATCCCCATCAGTACTTTCAGAGGCTGTTGATTGTAGGTTTGACCGATCAAGAAGCTTTAAAATTGCATTTTCATCCCACGCAATCTTTGTGCAACCATCAGTGCATTTATCCTGGTACACATCTCCCAGACCACCAACCCTCCTTCTATGCTTATGCTCACCATCCGCACCAGCATCAATTTTGCTGCTTGAAGCTTCTTTTGGATCTTGTCCATTTACAGTATCAAAGTCGTCAAAAAGTTCTTCTGTTCCCCATCTAAGAATGTCCTCCACTTCCTTTTGAGATTCAGACTTATTCACAAATAGTTGGTCAAGCATCAATTTTTTCTTAGCAAGCTGCAAGATGCGCTCCTCGACACTAGCACGTACTACAAGTCTGTACACCAAAAGCCTGTTTGATTGCCCAATTCTATGCGCTCTATTCATTGCTTGTATATCAGCATGTGGATTGAAATCGGAATCATATATAAAAACAGTATCTGCTGTGGCCAGATTTATCCCAAGGCCACAAGAGCGTGTGGACAATAAGAATACAAATCGAGTTTTGTCCTGATTAAAACGAGCAATTGCTGCTTGACGATCTGCCACTGATATTGAACCATCCACTCTTTCAAATGTCTTAGGACCAAATTCTATAGTCAGGTAATCCTCAAGTATATCAAGAAGTTTTGTCATCTGCGAAAATATGAGGATGCGGTGCCCATCCTTATGTAAAATCTTGAGCATAGAATGCAATAATGCTAGCTTGGCTGATGCCTTTATGCGCATTTCATGAAGGAACTCCATTGTACCAGATTCAGGTTCAGTTCCTGGAATGAGATATGGATGATTGCAGACCTTCCTGAGCTGCATGACAATATTTAGCATTGACTGCAGAGCACCACCTTTTCCTATGTTACGTAATATCTGATAGTTCTTCGTAAGCATGGCACGGTAATATTCAGCCTGAATGGATGTCAACTCAACAGGAACCACGCGCTCAGTCTTAGGGGGAATATTTTGCATTGTGTCTTTTTTCAGCCTTCGAAGCATATGTGGGGCAACAAGTTTCTTCAGCTCCTCCACCTTTTCTGCTGTTGTAAGGTCATTAAACTTCCCTTCAAATGCTGACAAAGAGGGGAATGAAGCAGGCTGCAAAAAATTTAGTAAGTTATACATCTCCCCTATGTTGTTCTGCAAAGGAGTTCCAGTCAATAACACACGGTGCTGAAAAGAAAATGTGTTCAGCAAACTAAAAAGTTTACTTCCAGAATTTTTCAGACGATGCCCCTCATCAACTATAAGAACTTCCCAGGAGACACCACGCAGATGAGATGAGTCTGCAAGGACCATCTCATAAGTAGTCAACAACACATTGAATTTATATGATTTAGTTGTCTTATGTGATCCAGCTGGATCCCTAGCATGCCATTCATATTGACGAATAATAGATCTTGCTTTTGCACAACCATGATACTCCACAACATTCAAATGAGGGGCCCACAGTGCAAACTCAGCCAACCAATTAGGCATTGTGGAAAGAGGAACTAAGACCAGACATGGCAATTTAGCCCTAAACTCAAAATACAAGGATGAGATGAAAGCACAAGCAGATACAGTTTTCCCCAGCCCCATCTCATCAGCAAGTATCACATTCTTAGACTTATGCCAGCATTTACGTAGCCAGTTTAAAGCTTCTAACTGATGTGGAAAAAGTGAACCTCCTTGAAGCTCCTTCGGCTGCTCTACCAAAGAAACAACTTCATTAGAATCACCTGTAGTCCTTGGAAAATCATCCCTGGCATCCTTATCCAAAGTTGTAGATTCAAATTGTTTGAATTCAGCAATCAGATGAGAAGACTTTTCAATGACAGGTTCATCTAATCTTTCCCAAGTACACTCATCATAAGGGAGACCGCGCCATTTAATCAAGGCTTCTTCTGTACCATCCTTAGAAACACTGAGAGAAATAACACGCTGTGGCTCACACCACTGTTCCTCGCAAATATTTATAACAGCAGTCCCATACTTTGCCTTGTAATTTTCCAATTTTCTTTTGGCTAAAACTTTTAATTGGGATTCAGAAACCCAACTGTTATGGATGTTTGATTTCCCTACCCATTTAACAAAAAAATCATACATAATACTATCCTTGTCATTAGGCCCTGAGTCCTGCACTGCTTCGGAAGATATCCTATTTTCAGCACTTGTATCTGGTTGAGTCTCCATGCTTGCGGCATCGATGCATTCTGAATGATAAGAGACATCTAAGCAAGAAGGCCCCGGTGTATCAGATTTCCCATTTTTGCTTGAACTCACAGCTTCTGCTTTTATGTTTTCAACAGAGACTTTCTGAACAGTGTCTTCGCCGTCTATGGCATCTACCAAAGAGTCCTCTATGACTTCACAAGTTTTCTCAATGATGCAATGATCAGTGGAAGATTCTATGACCGACGCCATAACTTTTGCTTTATCCAGACATTCATTAGCATTATGTGTTTTGCCATTAGAGTATTCATTCATACCTTTTCTTTCGCCAACCCATTTTGCTTCACTATGGCATCCCTCCATGAGTGCGCTTTTGCCATCCCTCTTATCTGCAACTTTACTGCCATCATAACAATCTTTGAACTGTTTGCCATGATTTTCTGAAACATTACAACTATAAGAAGGCAGTCCATATGCTATCCTTCGTGAATTACTTTCCGACTCAGCTTCTTCTGGAGAAATAGCAGATTTGATTTTTTGAGCATGAAATGAAGATATCAGAGTGCTAGTTTGCACCCGACACCCCAAAATTCGGTCAACCTTACAGACAGAAGAAATGTGGACTTATAACAATGAGTTCAGGTAGCAAATAAAAATGAAATTATGGAAAACAAATTTTACCCTTTAATCCTCCAAAAGAGGTTTAAAAAGAAAAACGCATATCTACCTGTTGTCCTCCATCCCAAAGATTCTCATGATGTTTTATTGTCTTATCTATACCCAACCCTTGTTCATATATCCTTCGTGATGAGTGAGACATTCCCTCGAGGGATACCTACGCATATAATTAAACATTGACCATCAAGAAACGATAATAAAATATTTTTCACAATAAAAAAATGATATAACACAATGCAGAAATATGGACTCAACAACAAGAACATCAAACCAGCTGCCTACCTAATGCATAACTTAAAAAGAAGAAAACCAAAAGTAAGACCATCTGAAGGTCATAAAAAGGAAATACTCCTTTAGAGATGCAAGCAAATGAAAAGAAGGTCCATATTGATAGAACCTGCTCATCACATTATAACAGTCATCCAAAGAAGGCTTCTGCAAAAAATATAAAATTGCAAGACACTAAGGATAAAGAGAAAGAACTAAAACAAACATTAGATCTAAGTCTCATCTAACTTCTTACAGTAATCATCTAGTAATCTATAGCATTAGATTTTTTTCACTTTTTACAATTTTTCCTAAAGTTTCCTATGCTTTCACGTATGTTCCTTCTTATTTGAATAATTGAATTCCTTCCACTCTTACTAGTCTGAAACTCTGCACCTTTCATGGCATTCGTGCTCCCACAAGCATCCCTACTGAGTGTCAAAATGCCTTTTTTTTTTCCTTATCTGATTGTTTTAGGTGTTTTTGAAGGTTGAGAGTTGAGACTATATCCCACTGTGGCCACAACTTTAATTTGTGCAGTCCTGACACCCAGTCAGCACTGAGACTTCCGGCCACATGTAGAGGATTAGAAAGACGGGACAAAGAAGGCTGCTGCATGCCACTCCCCTCTTACAGAAGAGAGAGAGGGGCCTGCGGAAGAAATTAGGTGCCAAATAAATAGAAAGGGTAGCAAGAGAACAAGGAGAAAGGATTGAAACAAAGAGATAGTACACTCACTTAGTCATTAGTTCTTTAACGGTCCTTGCATTTTTTCAGTCAATAATTACGTCATATAGGAGGTGAACAGAGATGGTCTATTGGTTTTGGTTAAAATAATGGAATCATTAAATTTCTTCTGCATTCCCTCTCCCTTCTCTTTTTCATCTTTCCTTCCTTTTGAGTCTTGAGATCAACTCTTCATGCAGATTTTCTGCATAAATCTGATTTTATTTTCAGAGTTCAGATAATGCTGATATGAAATAAATTTTAGATCCCAACATAGTGTAGTTGTGATCTCTGAGATCTCTCATCTACACCACGTAGGCAAGAAGAACACACTCTGCAAGTGGTCTGCAACATCCAAAGACTTCAAAATAAAAAACAAGGGAAAACAAGCATTTAATACCCCAGCAGTCTCTCCTCAGACATCCAATGATGGAAATTTCAGAGTTGGAAGAACAAGCATAAATTCCAGGTTAACCCAACAAAGAAAAGGTGGCAACCACCCTAACCATGGGATACACAACTGCCCTCATGTTTACATGCAGCAATTGCTGAAGCTAACTCATCACAATCAACACTCCAATCATTTGGCTTAATGACAGTTAATTGGTTATCTTGTGAAATCATTGATCATCGTCTCCTACCAAGGAAACTCAAATGGTAACTACACTGAGCTATAGGCATCTTGACAGGAGATTACATTTGGCAAGACTTAGGCCCCATTTGGCAGAGCTTTTGATAGACCAGAAAACACTTTCTAATCCTCCAAAAGTACTTTTGAATGAAATAGGAGTGTTTGGTAAAAAAATCGGAAAGTTGTTTTAGTTTTACCAGAAAGCTAAAATAGCTTCTTAGGAGAAACTTCAAAATGGAGCTTCTTCGGAAAAGCACTTTTAGCATACGTCGAAAAGTTGTTTTGATTTATAAAATTTTTTTCTTTTTGGGCCAAAATACACATGATAAAATATTATAATTACAAAAAATGTCCCTTCATATTATATTAGGCAAGACTTAAGCCACATTTGGCAGAACTTTTGGTAGGCTAGAAAGTACTTTCTGACCCTTTAAAAGTACTTTTAGATGAAATAGGGGTGTTTGGTAAAAAAGTCGAAAAGTTATTTTAGTTTTGCCAGAAAGCTCAAACAACTTCTTGAGAGAAGCTCTAAAATGGAGCTTCTTCGGAAAAGCACTTTTAGCATACATCGGAAAGTTGTTTTGATTTATAATTTTTTTCTTTTTGGGCCAAAATACCCATAATAAAATATTATAATTACAGAAAATATTCTTTCATATTACAGAAATCTGCAAGGGTTCCTAAAAATATTAATATATAATAATAATTATTATAATATTTTATAACTTTTTATTGTATTATACTATAAATATAATATTATATTACATTATATCAGAATACATTGATATATTATGTTATATAATATCAAATTATGTTATATTATTATGCTATAGTATAAAATATTATATTACTATATTATAATAATATTATATTATATTACAGTAATATTATAATATATCATATATTTATGTATTAGTATATATTATATTTTATTATGCTCTGTTGTATAATACTATGCAATATCCTTTATGATCATTTTTTCATACCAAAAGTACTTTCTCAATTTATTTACCAAACACATATTAAAGTTCCACAAAACTTTAGAAATATAGTTACCAAACAACAAATAGCTTTTTTTATAAAAGCTCTACTTCAAAAAGCTCTACTTCTGAAAACTCTACTGCCAACAGCTCTGCCAAACGGGGCCATAGGCACCTTAATCCCAAGTATTACGTTCTTAAACAGCACTTCCAAAAATCAATTAATAAAATTGTAGTTAAGATTATCAATGGCAGATTGTGTAACTTAATTTACAAGTGTTTTTAGCAATGTCAATATGATGCATCCTTCAAACCCAAAGGTCAATTATCTTCTCTGATAGCAAAGTAATACTCATGTAATCATGTAGCAACAGGGCACACAGCAACAATAAAGCATGGTTAGGCTTCCTAATCCAGAGGTCATTACAAAAGCATGATTGATGAAGCAAGAGGCATAGGTATTTAGCACCTGAAAGTCTTTAGATCCAAATATGAAATTCAAAGATTCAAGCATAAAAAGACTCAGGTGCTATTGGGCCATGAATGCACCTGAGTTTCTTGAAAGCTCTGGTTCCACTATCATTAGATATCCAGGCATTAGCTAATAGGCATTGCATCCCATATAACAACACTTGAAGATGATTGGTTCCGAGATTCTCCTCTGATAAGGCATATTAAATTTTGTGTATTGAATTTCAGGAACAATTCATTAGCATGCATTGCTTCATAGTTCCAAGTATGCACTGTGTTGTCCCTCTTCTTCATATGCACTTTCCACAATGAATTGTTAATGAAGTTTGTAGAACCCACCTCCCCACCAAATTAATCATAAGAGGACATCCTAATGTCTCTCACTCCCTCACAACGCCCATGATGAAGCAAATAGATCAAACATATAAGGTAACACATAATTCTGGAATTTCATTTGGAAATGCCTCCATGGGCAACTCCCTCTATAGTGCTCAGCCATCATAGATATAGTTACCACAATCCTCGATGCCTTTGCGCCACCTAAAAGAAACCATCACTGAAATCCTGCAAAACTACAAAGACAACATCCAAACATGGAAGAACTCTTTGGCAAATCTTCTGTGCTGAGTACATGGAAAGATAGTAAGTTGGGTTGGTGATGGAATATAAAGCACAATAGCCACATTCTATTGTCTCTTATGGAAAAGCTGTATGATGATCTGTTTTACAAAAATAACCAAGTCCAACAATATTATCAATCAGGCTATCTCTTCCACTCCAGACTTCTTCAACGAATCAACACATATAATAACATCACATCTTCTATCCTTTAGCAAGCATTCAAAATGTTGCCTGACTAATATTCACTGTCAGGTTCATCCGATGTGTCCTCAACAAGCCAACAAATTAGTTCACTAATTCAACAGTGTTGTATAACCCCTCAATACGATCTTTTAGCAAGCTCCATGCATCTGAAAGTGGTTTAATTCTAGAGTCGTCAATGCCTGATGGAACCACCTAAATGTCTCATATACCAAGGAACATGATGTCAAACCAATTACCATTAGGAGCGCCATACATTAAACAACCAGAATTTACATTTGAAGTAGAGATTATGCTAGCGATAACACTCAAAGGATCCATTAATGTATTATATTACTTTTAATATCAAAAGGTTGATTTTAATAATATTTGAAGAGTTGACCTAGTCAGTTTTTTTTCAAAGATTAAAAAATTACGAATGCCACAAATCCTAGAGCATATATTTAAGAAAACATCTCACTAATGAATACAATCTGGATCCAACAATCAATGTAAGTGCTCTGTTAAAAGTTAAGATTACTGAACTACCACTTTCAGAAGCATGAGTGCATGCATTTGTATGTATAATATTACATCCTATAATTACAAATTCAAATATGAAAAGTACAATGTGACACTCATCATCACTCGTATGATAAGAATGTAGCTACCACTATATAGAACATGAAGTAAAACAGAAAGAGCTACCTCAGCCTGTTTTTGACGAGCACATTTTGCCATTTTAGGTTCTTCCTTTGCGATAGATGCAGAATGCTGCTGATCAAATAATTTGTGCTTCTGAATTGACACACTGGTTTCTGGACATGCAGAAGTTTCCTTTGATATGTCATCGCAAGCAGCTGTAGCAATATGTTTTCCTTTTTCAGTTTTAGATCTCTTATTTTCTACCTTGTTAACCTTTTGCTTTTTTCTTCTGGATTTCTGAGAGGATGGAACTAATGGAGGAATAAATTTCTTTCTTTGCACATCACTTTTGCACAGGTCAGACATCTCTTCCTGAGATTTTTCACTTGGATCTGAGCTCAAAGTTTTAGCAAGAGAGTGGACTTCCTTACGAGTACTTCGTTTCCAGCGAAATGGTGAATCTGGTTTCTTTGCTATTTTATTATCTGCCGCTGTTGAAATGTCATCTCTGGATTCCCCATCACATGAATGGCTTGATTTTATGCTATAAGATGCATCAACATGCGAGGATTCGAACTTCTTTTCAACAGATGGAGCTCTATGATGTAAAGTAGCTTTCCTTTTGTTATTTAATTTACTCTTTCCTGGAATGGAGCTTCTACCAGAGAGTGATGCCTTGCCATGGCCAGGTAATTTATGTACAGTACTAGATTTTTCAAATATACTCTTAGTTCTTGCTCGTCTTGGATTGGACTCTGCATTAGCTAATGTTTCCATATTATCTTTTTGCTCACAACACTTTGGGCATTGCCACTTCCCAGGTGGTGCACGCTTTTAGAAACAGAAAAACATAAAAGAGGCGGTTAGCATGCATTCAAAACATCCTAATGATCAAGGTTCGCCATCTCGGTACCCAATCCCATACCGGTACCACACTAGCACTATGTCGGTATGGTAAGGAGTCTTTTCAGTATACCAAATATTGGTATACCACCGGTACGGGATACTGGTACTGAACCAGTACGGTACACCCCGTATTATCCGGTTCGGGCCAATATGGCGAACTATACTAATGAGCACTAATGAAACAAACACAATGACAAATAAATGCATACCTTGAGGGGTGGATTGAGACACTCAAGATGATAGGTTCGAGGACAGCTATCACAGCAGAGCAAATTGCCACCAAGATCACATTCTACACATTCAAAGTAATGCTGCAAGAGAAAGATGAAAAGGTATATCCATATCCAGTGAGACAGAGAGATTGTATAGAGTTGCCAACTATCACAGAAAGAATTGATTGCCATAAGATTTTTATCCATGATACTGCAAGATCTCATACAGTTGGAAAGACGAAGAATAGAAAATTCTAAAGTTCCAGTAAACAAGCTATGAGCAACAGATACACCGGCAGCACAGAATCATCAGAGCTGAGGGATAAAGAATAAGAGGCTGAGGTTTAAGAAGCTGATAAAAAGTAGAAATTTAAAACCAGAAAAAAAGAAACTTCTTACCCCATCATGTCCTTTGACCTTACGAGCAAATCGAGAAATGTCAATATCACCTTTCAGCCTCCTCTTGCCTGAAGAGCTGATCCTCAGAGAGCCTGAAGGTAGCGAGGAACCTTCTTTTCCATTAGAGAGATCCCATCCGCTTGACAACCGTCTCCGCTTGCGCTTCAATACCCAATTCCTATCTATCATGTTATCACACAAAGACTTGTCTTCCCTCATCTTCAAGGCCTCAGTCCTGCATGACTGGCTAATGGCACAGACAAGCATGATAACAGCTCATTAGTTGGGCAGAAGGCTTTAGCATCACAACCAAGATGTGGCCAAGCACTTTGAGGTTAAAAAGCTGAAGAATCGACAAATGCGACATTCAAGGAACTTGTTCTCAAACATTGCATCCTATACACGAGTACATCCTTTCTCATTCATCTCACTGATGCAGGTTACAAGAGAAATACATAGATGATAGATAAAGCACTAAACATGATAGCATTGCATATATGAGACCATAACGAAATTGTGCTAGAACCTAGACGAGGTATACCAAGGAAACAAATCAATAGAAGATACGAAAAGTAATTTTAAAAGAAGACAATATATTTACTCTTCCAATAGTAACAAAGAGCATCTGCAAAACAGATCCTTAAGCTGCTCTAGTCTTGCATCCTATATATAAGCTTTGCATTCAATAATTTACAAGAACATGTCTAGTTCTCATAACATGTCGTTACCCTTCGTTCTTTTTCTTCTTTTACCTATTGCTTCTACGCCCACCCTGCAAAATGCTGTTCTCATTTTCTTCCTAGAAGGTGCCCTAGTGTAGCCAATATCTTATTATTTAAAAGTAGAGAGTAGAAGAACCTGAATATTGAAAAAAAAAAACAAAATGGTGGAATAGGGAGATGTAGCCTGTACAAAAAATGCCAAAATCCAAGAGACCACAGGATTTCTAGGCAATCGAAGGCAAGCTTTTCGCATATCTAAAACCAAATAGCCGAGCGATTGAAGCAACAAGAATAAGAAAGCGGGGCACCTCAATCTGTGCCCATGGAATTGGGTTGGATTATCCTACCAAGCAACCAACCATTCCATCGCGAAACCAAAATAAGATTATAATCAAGAAAAAGAAGAAGAAATCAGAGCGAGCTGTTACCTCTGGCGGCCAAGAAGACAAGGAGAGGAAGCATATGACTAACACCGCCGCTGCCGTAGACCTAACATCCGTTGACAAGGGATAAAGGAATGGAAGCTGCTCCACGGCTTTTATAACCGGCCTCCATCGCACTCTGGACCCAATTAAATTGGCATTAAATTAGATTAGATTAGAAGTAGAGAGGAGTCTGAGATCTCGCTATTTCTCCCCTCTGTGTCTCTCTCTCTCTCTATATCAAGTAAGAAAGGAAGAGAGATGGGGTTCTTTGAGATGTACGGGAATCTGGAGGAAAAAGAGGGTCGGGGTCACCAATCGAGGATAATGGGGAATATCATTTTGTTGCCCGGCTCCGAGTGGCGAGGGGCGAGCGCACTCCAACCCCCACCCCCTCCTCACCCCCCGACCCGGCTCTCCCGCCAATCGGGGAGCGCCACGTGGGGCGTGGCAGGCGCTGATAGCAGCGGGTCAAGGGAACGGAACGAGGCAGAGACTGAGACGGCAGCGCACGGCGAGGCAACAAGCACTGGTCGCCTTCCCGGTTGGAGGAATCGATGGCCGTGACGGGGAGATGGATCGGCATCTCGCCTGCTTCTTTTAGATGCCTGAATCCGATGATGACAGAACGGGGAGGCAATGAGGGGGTCGGGGTGAGTGGCTTTTTTTTTTTTTATTCAGTTCAATTTTACCTTTTTCTTTTTGAGCTTAATGAACGTGTTTGACTTGGTTTTAAAAATTATATATTTTATGTAATGTGAGAGGAAATAGAATGTTAAAGAGATCTGCCGTAAAGATTCCTTCCGGTGCACATAGGATAGGGTGGTTTGGCAGCCGCCGAAATTTCTGCGGAAGATTCGAGGATGGAGGGACCGGTTTCTGTTGACCATGCGCCGATGCTCGGAGTTGATGATTTGCACATCATACTAGATTTGGCTGACTCGGAATGCTCGAATCTTTGACGAACGCAGTATGTTACCGAAACTTGTGATAAAAAGTATCCTTGTGCAAGCAGCAGAGCTTAGTCACATCATACCTGTCGAAGGGACTTGGACAGCTCAGGACATCTTAAGTTCTCATTCTGCTTCGGCAGCATCTGGTACAGTGTTTTTCACCTAGGAGCTCCTACCCTTGAGTTTCCTCAAGATCAACTTTGATGGGTCTATCTTGGATGGAGGTACGAGGGGCAGCGCGGGTTTTGTTATTCGAAACCCGTCTGCCAAGATCGTGGCTGTAGGGGCAATTAACTTTTCGACATATCGATTTCGGATGCGGAGCTGCGTGCCGCTTGAGCGAGCCTTCGTCACGCCTGGTATGTTTTAAGGGCTAGTTCCATCGTCCTAGAGAAAGATTCGGCCAAGATCATTAGTTGGGTCCGAGGGGAGCTAAGGGGTAATGATAGTGCCGGCCCTTTGCTCCGAGATATTTGGGCAATGGTGGGGGTTGAAGGGGTTTTCCAGGCCAAGCATGTGTTCCGTAAAACTAATGGGGCTGCGGACTAGGTGGCTGCTTATGTAGCCAGTCACTCCAGTAGTACCCTGCAGGCTGGAGATGGGAAGTTGCCTCTGGCACTCCGAGGTATTTTGTTCTTTAATTTTATTTGATATATCCGTACTCGTCAAATATGATCCACCTGCCTCAGTAGTAAAAAAAAAAAAAATCCTTTGCGTGAAATCTCTATACCCATGGAATAAAGAAGGAGAGAAAAAAATTAAAAAATTGCTTCCTAATCGTAACACAAGAAAAATAAAATATATAAAAAAAAATCAATTATCCTCTGGCAGAAAAAGAAGCTTATGCATAAAAAAAAAAAATCATCCCACGTACAAAAAAAATCATTCACATCCGCAACACAAGAAAAATAACCTATAAAAAAAATCAACCATACTCATGCCCACCAAAGAAAATCATACACACGAGAAAAAAAATAATCATCCTACGTAAAAAAAAAAAAAAGGTCACACACACAATACAAAGAAAATGGAACATAAAAGAAAATTTTAATTTATTTTCACGCACAAAAAAAAATTGCATGCACCAATAAAAGAATTTTGTATCCCACGCACAAAAAATGGATCGGTCATGTTCACAGCACAAGGAGAATAGACTATAAATAAAAATTTCAATTATTCTCATACACAAAAAAAAAATCACATGCATAAAAAAAAAAAATTGCATCCCACGTGGAAAAAAAAAAATTGTGCACACGCACAATGCAAGAAAAATAGAAGATAAAAGCAAAAATTCAGCCATTCTCATGCACCAAAAAAAAATCGCATGCATAGAAAAGAAAAAATTAATTGAAAATTAAAATTTGTTTCACACTAAAGTACATTTACATAAAAAAAAAATTATTTTTTTTGTAGTGATTAAATGTTATCTACTTGATTTTTATTGGAATTCCTACAAAAGTCCTACTTTAACAACTTTATAGACCCATACTCATTTAAAGATCAAGAAAACAAACTCTAACTAAACTTTTAACTCTCCGATAGTAAGGCATTCCCAAATTTGTAATGCTTGATGTTGGGTACTTAGAATCCGTGAACCTTCTTTATTCTCTTAAAAAATGGGATCCTACAGGAAATATTTGTGAACTATAATTTTTCTTTTAATTTTTATAAGAAGCTTTTAAGCTCAAAATTGTTTAGACGTTCCACTGAAGGCCTTGATGTTTCCCAAAAGGTTTTTCTCCAGGATATGAAAATCCATGGGCTTATCTCTTGTTTTCTTTTATACTGTTGAGTAGCTCCATCTAGGCATACTACTCCATTCTGAACTTCATCCAAAGATGTTTACACCACATCCAAACCGATGGATGATTTGAAGGTCGATATGCCAAAGGAGCTGAAAGCCGAAATAGCAAAGGTGCAAGCCAAGTGATTATGGAATAGCCCAAGAGGGAAGAAAGCTATCAGTGTAGGATGAGGACTTTTGATGGATTAGAACCCAAGGGATGGATAACCAAAAGTTACCACTACTCAATACATAGAGGAATAGAAGTAGTGCAAGGGCGGTAACTGTCATGCATAACAATAGCAATCCACATGATGTAAAATAACAAGAATAAGTAGATACACCTATCTTACTACTATCTAAAACATGGAAGGAGTGGTAGCACTATTCAAAGTATAAGAGTAGTGGAGAAAATATAACTACCACACATGATAATAATAGCCTTTGTGACACAAACTAGCAAGGATAAGTATTAAAAGTTATATAATGACACCTATCCCAACAGTTAATGGAAGCTACTTATAAATATTAAATTATAATCCAAAAAGAAGAACCCTTCTACCAATCAAACAACTAGCCTTTATCTTTATCTCTACTGCCTAATCTTTAATTTACCATTGCTTTTATCTTTTAAATTTCTTGCTCTTTTTTTAGCTAGTTTAACTTTAGTTTATCCTTAGCGGTATTGTAGGCTCGTGGCCCTGACTACAACCTACCTCCTCTTCTTCCAAGTAGGCAGTATTATGGTAGCAAAAGTTCTTAAAAATCAAGGTATCAAGACCCATAATACCATCTCTTTTAGTTATCTTTCTTTCTAGCTATCCAACCTGGTGCTAGGCTCGTGTGATTATCCAATCGAACTGTAGGCTTGCTATCCCATCTTGACCGGAACAAGAGGTCCTTTAGTTGTACACTTTATTGAAACATAGATGAATCCCTCTTCTTCTATTACAAGACCTACTCCTAGGTCAAGACTCTAGATGTCAGGAAGCAAAGAAGTTTAGTTTTGGGGTTGGTGATTATAAACACAACAATGTTAGCATGAGGAAAGAGATTAGAGGGAATGAAAAGTTTGGCTTCTCTTCCCATCATTTATCCTGATTTACAAGTTATGATGAATTTAAACTGCTTATTATAGATATTACAATATAATAGGGACTAAAAATCTGAAATTAACAGATACATGAAACAATTAATCACGACTAAAATCTGTATGCGCCCCATAACGACTGTTCAATTTGCAGTCATTATCAAATAATCAAGATGAGAAAAGAGAATGTAGTTACCATACAGATGCCCAAGCTACAGGCATCCCTTTCCACAAATAGGCATCCTTTCTCATTAGCAAATGCATAACCCTTGCAGCCACAAACAAACATCAACATACTAGCCTAACTTATCAACTTAAGATTGACCACTTTGAACCCTGCTTGGCCTAGTTGTTGCCTCCATTGATCAGCTTTCTTGTGTCTCTCGACCCTATCTCAGCCATCATATGCTAGAATGTTGCACATCTCCATGAAATGGTACTTCTCTATCTTCATCCTCTATTTGCTAGCTTGTGGGAGGATAGCCTTAAGGAATCTGAGTACAGGAATGGTGGCTCTGCTGAGCCTGGCCTAAGCTCAAAGGAGGGGAGTGGCGGCTGAGCTGTGTCGAGATTTCATGATGACTTGGCTTGCAAGCTTGCTACTACTATTAATGGTTGGTGGCCAACTGCTATAAATTATGAATGGTTGTGGTCAATGTCTGAACCTGTTGCATGAGCAATTGAAACTGCTTGATTGTGTTTGTTGGTGTCGTCTGTGGTTCTGCCGGGGGTGGAGCCTTCTAAGGGCTCTACAAAGAGCTATCGAATTCCTCCAATGTATTTGGTTGACCATTAGTAGGTGCTGGCTATGCTCTCCGAGACTTCATGGTGATGGGTTGTGTATTTCGTAGGAAAAACCTCCTTAGTAGGATTAAGGCTCTTTCTCTGGTGCCAATATGTTGCCATCGAGAATTGATTTGATCTTGGTGCCGAGCAATCAAGGTAGTTGGAGGCTTAGCGGTCAGCTGCTCAGGCAGTGTAGAATGGTGGTGCACCCAAAACCATACTAGGAGATGCTGGGGATTCCAACTTGATGTCAAGAATGGCCTGAAACAGCAAAGATGAAGAAGTTCTCTTGCCGGAGAGTATCTGGCGGGGGACTCTCCGATGTTTAAGTCAAAATGACTGTTGTCCATATATGCAACCAAAAAGGGAGGCGTGAATTAGGTTCTTAAAATTTATAAGTATGTGCAATTGAAAAATTGACTCTCAAAATGCTTGTGTAATAAATGATGATATGTAAGAGTAGATATAGAATGATAGCAAAATGGATGAAAAATACAACATAACAAATAAAATACATTTATAATAGTTTGGTGCTAAACTCAGCACCTACATCCACTCTCTAAGATATCTTTTTTTAGGAATTTCACTATAATCTTTCCAAAGGCTTGATTACAATACACAGTCCAATTTAAAGTTTGGATAGATCTTTTTCTAAGTTTCAACCCATTGAAACTTGTTATAGTAGAATTTAATGAATACAATTTAAAGAAACAAAAGCTCCTAAATGAGCTGATTGTAATTCGATGAAGTGTGTGTGGAGCAATGGTTGCACTTGATGAATGCCTGGAAGCATTGCTCTTGATGCTCTAAAATGTGGAGGATGTGATCTTGATGCTCTCATTTAATGGCCCTTTTCTCTTAGTTTTTCTCTTTCCCTCTTTTTCTTTTTAATTTCTTTTGATGCTCCAACGCATTTATATATTGAAAAATCATTGAAAAAAATATTTATAGCCGTTGGGAGTGAATAGAGTCATTCTAAGTTCGCAAAAAAGCTAGCTGTTACAGGCGTCAAATGCAGAATGGTCAATACTTCTTCATGGATCGGATCGTGATCTTCAAAGGTCGACTTTTCTTTTTTTTGGATCGACTCGAGAAAGTGCTGATTTTTACTGTATTCTGTCTTTTCATCTATGGCCATTTTGGGATCAACTTGGCTTTTTCTAGGGTTGACTCTTGAGATGCTTGGGTTGATTCGCAGATGGGATGTTTTTCACCGCATTCTATCCTTCGCTTGAGACTATTCTGGAATCGACACAACTGGTCTAGGGGCCAACTTACGAAAGCGTGCTAGTTTGGTCCATTATGCTATAGTTGACTCGCATACCTCTAGGATTGACTCTTGAATCCATTCAAAAATAAGGTCTTTTGTCTGAGCCTGTGACCATTCAGGGGTCGGCTCCTTATGACAAGGTCAACTCCTTTGGTATAGAACTTTATAAAAGTTGTCACATCCTTTCAACTCAAGCATTTTAGGTTGAATTCTTATTCATATATTTAGATTATCTTTGCCCCCTGTATACATTCTAAAGTACTCCAAAAATACAATTAGCAATCTTTTTACTCAAATGTTTTGTATTATTAAAATCAAAATTTTTTGGGTCAACAATGATATTCAGAAAATAATGGAGGTTTAGAGCGACGACACGATGGTCTACTAGACCTCCAGAGCACTTACCTGAAAGGTTCTCTTAGGATTGGATTATATAGGAGAAGGTCGACGCTTGCTATCGGAGAACTCGGGCTTGTGGGTCAGCCATTTTTGATAGGCCACAACACGTTGTGAGGATGCACGTGGTCGTTTTGCGCACGCATCATACCTTGCATATCTCGCATGCATATTTTAGAAAACCACCCACGATCATGGTCGAGGTGTTACTAGTTATTAGAAAGATTTTGAAATTCGAAGAACTGTCGGTGTGCTTTTTAAGCTTGCCACATGGTGTGCCTTGATTGGCAGATCGAAGGCTTCATCGACGGTTCTGATTGGGCAGTCTTCCACATCGACTAGGGTTGGTTCGACGTATATCAATTTGTTACAACTTTCACGCTAGACTCAAGCTTGGGGAGATTTGACATGGCATCCCCCATGATTCGAAGACGGTTTGGTGGGCCTTCAGAGCGCAACGGCAAATGTCCTGAATAGAGAAGGCCATTGAACTGTGTGCTCCATTCCGAGATCGATGACGTGCATGTAATCCTTTCCTCGTGCAGCTCGACATATGGCCGGCCTCATTTGCAGCCATGACGCCAAAGGAAATGTAGGGAGTGGTTTCATAGCGTCAGCGGAAATCTTCCATATCTCCTCGTGTCGATGGTGACTACATTACTGGCTAGGGAACCATTAACGCTGATGTTCTGCAGAAGTGGCAGTCATATATTTTAGACCCATTGCAAAGCAAAAGGAGACTCTTTGCCCGGAATCCCTGCGTGGGTTCATCAATGTGCATATATGGTTGACGGTTGAAGCAGCAAGACGAGTGTCTTTGCATCTGACTGCCTCAGCAGAGGCCAACAACAGATGCATTAGCATGAGGCCTTCTATCGCCATACTAGTGACACCTGGAGAAACCGATCGATGGCATTTCCAAGTAGTCTATGGAACTACCAACTTCATCCAATAATTCATCAACAACTCCATACATACAAAGGTTTTGCTCTAGATTCGCATCATTAACTCCTTCGCATAAGCTTGTGTTCATGACGCTACCAATGAAACTTCGTCTCTTTGTAAGAAGCCCCTGAACAAGGACAGCTACTTTGAAGGTCTGCTTGACGGAGAAGGTTTTCTTAGAACCCCACTTCCATTTTGCTCCATCCTCAAACAAAGACAGGGAGATGTTGTTAATTAGACCTAGTAGCCCCTGAAGATCAAAGATGCCTGGTCGTTCAGTGGAGCTATAAAGTTATCAGAGTCATTTCTAGTTGCCAGGAATTTTGCCACAGAGATGGATGGATTATTGGCCATTAAGAAGAGGATACGAAATCTTCGACTCGAAGGTTCCCCAACCATCCAAGCATCCAACCAGAATGTGATTTACCAACCGTTTCCAACTACCAAAACCAAGCTTTGGTGGAACAGTCCACCAAGCTTGAGAATTCCTTTCTGGAATGGGGATGTTTTGTGTTAGAGATGAGGAGATGTAAGGGAAGGAGGTTTGTGTTTATAGTAGATTTTTGAATTAGGACATGCGAAGGCTTATCGTCCTCTGAGAAGAACTTCCACCACCATTTGAGGAGAAGCAATTTTTTGAAGGCATGAAGGTCCAGAAGACTTAGACCACCTTGCTAGGAAGTGCCCGCCATTACATTTTTCTTTATCCCTGTACAAGAATGCTCCACAAATTTTGTCAATTTTCTGAACAATACTCAAAGGAATAAGAAACACAGACATCCAGTACTTTGGAATTGCACTTAATACTGATTTAATAAGAGTAATTCTTTCATGTAACGCGAGTTTGCCTTTCCATCCTGCCAATTTTCTCTCTCTCTCTCTCTCTCTCTCTCTCTTCTCGATGAGAAAATTCAGATCTGATGAACTATAGGGAGAGTAATTGAGTGGAATACCCAGATATTTGATTGGAAAATCAGATCTCTGACGATCCAACATAGATGCAAATCGAGAAGCTTCTGGTTCAGAAATTCTAGTACTTAGCACTAAGGATTTAGCAAATTTGATGGTTAAAATGAGAGGAGTTCAAAGGAGTATAGAATGAATTGAAGCACTGATATATGACTTGAAGAGGCATTCTGGAAAATAATGGTATCATCAGCAAACTGCAGGCAATGTAGGTGACTGGTGATAACAAGAGTTCTGATCCCAGAGATGAGTTATTCGTTGGCAGCTATTTTAAGGATTTTAAGGTATCAGCTGCCGTTAAGAAAGAGAGAATGTGATGAGGGATCCCCTTGTTTTAATCCGTTCCTGATGTTGAACCATTTTCCCAGGCCAGCATTGATAAGCAAAGCAGCTTTGGAGATGGAAACCAGACCATTAATCCACCTGCACTGGTGACTTACGAACTCTCCTGCTTCGAGAACTATGATAAGGAATTTCCAGCTAAAGTTATTATAGAACTTTTCAAAATCATCCTTACAAGGCCATCGTTTTCCTCCAGTGATAAAACTTCGATTGCGGAGACAAAGCTTTCAGAAATGCATCGGCCTTTGATAAATGCTGATTGTGAATGAGAAATCAATGAGTCAATCCTGTGAGCAAGACAATTGCTAGTGTTTTAGAGATAATCTTAATAATCCATTAATTAAACTAATGGGCCTATAATCTTTAACCAAGCAGCAATTATATTTCTTTGGAATAAGAGTAGTATAAGAGTAATTTCCCCACAGATTGTTTCCCAGTATCTCTAATAGAATGAGAAAGGAAGACCTCCAGGCCCCAGCGATTTGTCTTTAGCTAAGCTAAAGATAGATCTAAATTATTCTTCTGTGGAAGGACGTTCAAGATCGCTGAGGATTTGAAGGGGCCTTCAGGCCCCATCTTCAACCATTCCCAGAAGCTTGGAAAAATAAGCAAAGGAAGTTTGATGGATCCCTTCCTGATGATTGATGGGAACCCCATGATCTAAAACTTCAGTTATCTTGTTCTTTCTCCTCCGATTGCTTACGAAGATATGAAAGAATTTGGTGTTCCTATCACCATCCTTTACTCATTGGACGTGGGATCTTTGTTTACACATCAACTCTTCTCACAATTCGATCTTTCTTCAGCAGAAAGGCCCCTAGTTGCTTCTTCCACATCTAGTTTCTCAATCTGGAGGATATGTCACTTCTCCTTTGGGTGATATTCCCAACATTTTCCTTACTTCAACATCACAAAATAGCTCAAAGACATCAAAAGTATGAAGACTATTGTTGTTGCAGTGTCCTGCAACAGGAGTGCTGAAGTCCACCACTGACTAATGATTTCAACCAGCCCCGGATCAGAGAGCCACAGAGTTTCAAATCGAACAGGACACGCGCCAAGTTTGTTGGAGGATTTGGAATTGAGGTTCAGCAGAAATGGGATATGGCCGGATGTTGCTCTAATCAACAGGGATAGGAAGGAGAGGAAATTCCACTTGCCCTTTCAAGGAGATGAAGCAACGGTCAAGTTTGGCTAGAGATACTCTAGGTTCGACCCAGTGAACCTTCTAAAGGGCACTGCAGTAAACTATATGAGTTAATAAATTTATTGAAGATCCTTGATCCTGCAGCACTACTCTTGGCTCCTCCTTGGTCCGATGAGAATTGAGCGACATTAAGATCCCCTACAATCAACCATAGACTAGAATAAGATGATCAGATATTCTTAAGCTCTTTGAAGAACCCAACATGAGTTTTTTTATCATTTGGTCCATGTACATTAGTATGAAACCACGGAACACCATTGCTCCTGAGAGTGAACAACATGCTCATAGAGAAGGTTCCAACATAACAAATTTCACCATGAACCATCTTAGAGTTCTAGCAAAGAGAAGACAAGCTGATGAACCATTAGCATTTTTGGCCTGCCGTTGGTCTAACTTGAGACCACAGACTGATGTAAAAAGCTTAGAATTGAAACGATCCAGTTTGGTTTCTAAAAAGCATGCCACCCAGCAGTTGGATGATTTGATAAGGTCCTTAATGATTCTTCACCTATATGCCATGTAAAAACCTCTTACATTCCAGCTTAAGATTGACATCTAATGAACGGGACAACAACCCTGAGGAAGGACAAAAGGAGATGGAACAAGATGAATACATGTTGAGGAGAATTTGAGGGAAGTAGACAATCTTTGCTTCTTCGCATAGAGCTTCCAATTTGCATTTATTACATACTTGGCACCAAAAGAACAACAACCAAAAAAAAAAAAAACACAGAACACTTGAGCAGAGAAGTAGATTGGAAATCTGCCTCATCCCACCAAACAAACCATGTTGAACCGGAACCAGTGGCATGGAGACCCAAAACAGCAATCCATTGAAGCGAGATTAGAGCTACTCAAAACAGTGATAAATTGCCTTCACTTCTATTTACGTCCTGAAAGGAACACCCACTGGAAGGCAACATTTTTTTGCATCTCAATTCATTCCAGGTTCTCCAAACTACTAGCAGAAGCAACAGGGTCTTCCAGAGTGGACGAAGGCCACGGCCTTTACCTAGCTTGACAAAGTCTCCGGCAGTAAGAGAGTTGATGAAGAGAAGGTTTTCTACCTAGAAACTCTTCTCTTCAATCCCTAAAACTTCCAATTTATTTTTTCTCAGTAACGAACACCACTTAAAAGTTGCTGGGGAAGATGAGCTAGCCACAAATGGTCTAGTAGAAGCCAACCGAGTAGAAGAGAGACACTGTAAAATCCCTGTAAAAACCTTGCAACAGGGATTAGAGAAGAAAGACAGGTGGAAATGTTGGATCGTTTACAGGGATGATTGTGATACTTTCAACTGCAGGAGACGGCTTAGAAGTCACATCGAATTGGTTTGCAAAGCTAGGAAGCGAGGGTAGGAGGAGGAGAGAGACGTTTGAATTTAAATTTCCAATGGGAGAATGGCAACGATCTGGAAATAGGCAGCATCTAGGGATGATCAAACTGGGTTTTAATAACAAGGGTTGATAATTAGGTTCAACAAAGCCTTGGCCGAGTCCAAGAGGCTGGCATCAGCAAGTTTGTACCCAATACGGTACACCACCACACATAGATGCCTTTTGTGCTGCCCCTGCCACATCTAGGGTTCCACCTCTCTGAGGATGTACTTCCTGAACAGAAGAGATGATGTTTCAACGAACCTGATGAGGGAATGTGGCCCACCAGTCCAAACCAGAATTCCCAGTCACTATCACCATTGTCTCCTTGAAATGATGAAGAATTAGCAATAGGCACCTGAGCAGAGTAAAAATTAATCCCGACTTTGATAGTGTAAGTGTATGGACTGACAGTAACTTCCAGCCCCTCAAGAGTTGTCAAAATATTTTTATAAAAGAAATGAAGATCAAAACTATTAAGGTCTTCCCATCAGAGACTCGATTTACTGGCTCAATAAAGCCAAAACTAGAGCAGATTCACATCAAATGAAATAAGATTATGCCTGAAAGACCTAAAAAGCAAGAAAAGGAGTGGATGGAGATTGAGTTGGAGTTTCATTCTAGCCAATTACATAGGGAAATCATGAATTGCCAGTTTGAAACATGCATTGCATGACACTCGTTTCCACATGTTAGATATTCATTAGAACAAGCAATACACATGCATTAGAAACAATCTGATTTTGTGTTAGGTTACATCACATTTATGCTATAGTTCACAAAATCTATAAAAGAGAACTTCAATGCCATCCGAGGGAGTAATACTCAACTACTCAAAAAAAATGTTGCACCTAACAAAACCAATTTTATTACAGCAATCCCTGAAGTTTGAGCGACCATCAAATTGCTTCTAATGCTAGGGCGCATGGTATCAGTTTTGAAACTGATTTGAAATTTTACCTTTGAATTTGATTAGATTGATTTCCGTTCTCTCTTTGATTGACTTCCATTGATCCCTTAAATCATGTACTTATAGAACTAAGAGTACGAAATCCCCAATCAATCTTACAGCTATCTAGAGAGGAAAGCCTTCTTCCTTTTTCCTAGAGATTACAGAAACACATCCGCTTAGAATCAGTGCTTAATTTTGACACAAAGCCCTATATAATTTAAGGAGACTAAATTAGATCTAGAAACCAAAAAGGAATTGAGCTTTGGTAATCATACTCAACCCAACTCAACTAAGTCTTAATACTAAACTAGTTGAGATCAGCTATACGAACTTTTTTCCTCTATTCTGCTCGGTTTAGGACCATACTTTCTTAGAGATGTTGAGATATCAAACCTTTTCTAACTATTTCATCCCATAGATGTTTAGACTATCTTTACCCCTATTTTTTTTTACATGTATCTATAACTTCTTTATATTGATATATCCCTCATCTTATACTGCAACAAATCCAAACCATTTAAGTCATTCTTCTCACAATTTATCCACAATTAGTGCTACTTCCATCTTTAAGAATGACTTTGTTTGTTATTCTATCTTTCTTGGATTACCATCTATCTATCTCAACATTCTCATTTCGACTACACTCATCTCATGCACATGTTGTTTTCTAACTATTTAATATTATGTACTATAAAGCATAGTATGTGTATAGTTGATCTTAAAAAATTTCCTTCAACTTGGCAGATATGCGATGGTCACATAACATCCCACTTGCACTTCTCTATTTTATCCAACCGGCTTCAATCCTGCAGATAATATCCTCCTCAATCCCTCCTTCATTATGAATAATTAATTCTAAATACCAAAAATGATCACGCTTTTGACTTTATGATCTTCAATTTTAACTCAAACTTTATCTCTATTTCTAATTTGACTAAAAATGCATTTCATGCATTCTATCTTGGTCCTACTTAATTTAAAAACCCTTAGATTCTAATATACCCCTCCATAGTTCCAACTTATGATTAACCCTGAATGTAGTTTCACTCACTAAATTCATTAGTAAAAATTGAGGATCAACACTAACCAATTTTGAGACATATGATAGATGGACTGAAGTAATCATGTTGTGTAGGAATAAATCTCCATTCTTCTCTACTACATTGTGGCTTATGTGGCTGTTATATTGCATTTAATTATAGCAAATTACCAATAAAGAATAGAAGATTTTGCTTCCTAAGCCACAACTTAAACAGGGGGAAGGTTGGGGTGGGGGCTGCAAACTTTCATACTGTATTAACATGAAGTTTGGAGGGGTGGCAGAGAGATCTATTTTGTATCAATCTTGTTTTATGGTTTCTTGAGTCATCTTACAATAAGAATGAATCCGGAGTCATGATACTTGCTAACAAGTTGCATTAAACTTCTGTGTGCATTTAACTTGATTTGAACTTATGAATTTAACCATCCAGTTATGGATGCCTAACAAGGCAATATTGTGCTTCATGAATAAGCAAATATCAATTAAAATGCACTAAAAAAAATCTTTCAAATAATGCTTTGGTTGGAAAGACACATCTACGGAGGAAGACAAAGAGAATCAAGAAAAGAAATGATATCCCAAACTCCTATCTTGCAGCTTAACTAGTGGATTTAGTGCTGCTGCTCCACATGTACCTAGACAACAATCAATTTATCCGCTGTATCATCACAATTTTGGGCCCTGACATATGGAAGCAAAGAGCTGCTACCCATCTTTTTAACTGCTTGTCATAAATAGCCTTCCGGCATGTTCAACATAGAGACATTCACAATCAAAACCGGCAAAATTCCTTATAATCAACACTTGTAAAATTCCTTATAAATCATTATAGTTACATATTTAGTTCCATTCCTCCACCCAGTTATCTCATTTCCAAAATTACAGCACCCAGAGATGCAACTAAAAATTTTCCTAGAATACAATATCAGTGCAACTTAAAAATTTGCATTAAGGGCTTGTTATGGGCGTTCAGTTGCCCTATCCATGACAGGACCCCTAATGGAGGGTGGGATTGTATAAGCAGAGGATACAAAGGAAAAGGGAAGAGGGGGAAGGTGGAGCCATTGCTTCCTGAGTCCCAAGTTCTTTTCAAAGTACTAAATCCACCTAAAATGGAGTTTATGGTTTCTGTTGCCCTGAAAATTTTAGGATGCAGTAAAAATGCACTCCCACAACAATCCAATTCTCTGCCTCCTTGAAGCTCATCTGTTCACACATTCACACTCATGTATCACAGGGATAAGCTGGTCATTCATCCAAACAGGCCCTATATCTGCTGGGAAGAAATTTGAACTTCAGCAACATTTGTGATCCAACATTTGTTAACGATCGGAGAGGTTAAGTAAAAGGTCATATGTTATTATCAACATCTAATTAGGAGGCTGATTTCAAAAAATCTTTAAAAGTTTTGAGTAGTAGTTCCAAGCCATTCACAAGAATTTGTGAGACATGAAATCGTCAAAACATTCCATAAGAATGAATTAAGCTCCACAAGAACAACAATCTGACGATAGTCTTCTCTCACTCTCCCGAGAAAGGGGAGATGACTACTCATACAATAAAACTCTAGATACCTACATTGGATGAAAGACAAAAAGGAAAAAAAGTTCTTAGAATGATCATTAACACTACAAGCACCAATAGTGTTGCTGCTACAAGTTTGTACATTCACAAAGAAGGGACAGATCAATAGCAATTAATTATAACCAAGATATGACAGAGGACAGAGATCCTGAGCTTGAAAGTTTAGAATAAATACAAATATCAATTTCTCAGAACAAACCCACAAATCTCAAATATACCTTCAATTGAAATGACAGTTGCAACTTCGAGTCTACATATCAGTATAAGCTAAGAGCCAAATATAATAAAGTACCAAAGATCTCATCTAATGTCTACCTATTCATTCATTTCCATCGATTGCACTTTATCATTTCTATTGAACACAAAACTAAAAGGTAATGCAAGTAAAAAAAGGGTAAAACCTACTCTTCCCAAAGACATTCTTCTAAGTTAAGGCAGAGAAGACCAAGAAACCTAGTGCCTTATCACAAAAGCAACTAACAAGAAATAGAAACAAAATCACTTCTAAGGAGCTCACTTGCCTAAATCATTTAGTGCAATATTTTATGTTTACAACCTCCAAAATTCATTATCAAAAGCCATCGCAGTCACCAACAAGCCTATATGTTTTGAGGCTGGCTTAAAGGATTGTTTTTACCAGTTGCAGCTATTAATTATTACATCATCAAACAAAACCATCCAAGTTATCATAGTTCTCCTTCTCCTTTTTACTTGACTTACCTATGAAAATTTAAGTTGTCTCAAAACAACATACTTGGACTTTGCTGATTATGCTCAAATAATCCCATCCATCATCCACCACTTTATCCTCAACTGACAAAGCTTAACTTTAACATTGCTCATTTATTATACATCTATCTCATCCAAACAAAATCCTGCACCCAAAACAAGCCTATTTCCATCCTTAATGCCGCTCATATTCCCCTCTTCCATGCCTGGTGGCAATTAATTCTTTGGGTTTTGAATCTAATTGCACATGTACAGATTCAGGTTCTCTCACAGAAGCCTAGGGTTTTGAATCCAAATCACAGAGGTATCTGTTGGAGAGAGAGATAGATAGATAGATAGATAGATAGAGAGAGAGAGAGATGTGTTAGGTTCCTTCTAATATTATTCAAGCTCACCAGTGCAAAATCAACTACAGGCTACTCACAGCAACATGGCCACTTCTTGGGTTTGGAACATCAAGAAGGCAAATTCTGTTGTTAGACAAATTGAGGATAAGTGGCATGACATCACATGAAGGCATCCTTAGCCAAGCCTACATCGTCCCCATCCATTAGTATTTCAACTCTTACAGTACAAGTTAAAACAGGCAAAAGTGCAGCCATGTACTACTCTAAATGATATGAAACCGAACATAGATCCTCATAGCATCTAGACGTACAGCAACAAGCAACCAGCAAACTTCAGCAAAGAAATTGAAGCTTTGAAAGACAACGTTCAAGAAGAACAACCGAGATATCATATGAACATTTTCATAACTCATAAAAACAACAAGCAACCTCCAAGCCAACAACTAAATACAACTAACTCTCCAGCATTCGTAAATGAAACCCATCTTTTGACATTTGATATTTCCATCCAACCCCACTATCACATAAACAAAGATAGTGGAAATACTAGTTTCCTTCCACTGCTTCTCCAGTCTCTATGGGGTAAAAGAAGAAAAAAGAAACATGGAATGAAGAAGAAGAAGAAGATGACGATGATGAAAGCTTACGATTCAATTCAGAGATTCAGAGGTTCTCCATCTGGATGGAGCTCTTCAGGGGCACATACTCCCCGAGATAGCCGCCGAGGTGGTCGTAGAGCGCGCTCTTATCAATCTGCTGGTGGTGGTGGCTCTTGCACACGTAGTAGAACACACTCTGCACCAGCAATCCCACCAGGTTCAGCACGACGAGCACTGCCACGAGGGCCCCGCCAATGAGGACCTTGGTCCCGGTCCCAGCCTGGGCGCTGCCCTCCTCGTCGGGGCCCTTGACGACGACGGCGCGGAAGGCCCAGCCGATGAGGCCGCACAAGCCGAGGTAGGTGACGACGAAGGCGGCGGCCATGCGGGCGCGGCCGCGGAGGAGGTCGCGGCTCTTGGCCATGGCGGCGAGGCCGCAGAGGGGCTCGAGGACAGAGACGACGCTGGCGAGGTGCCAGATGGCGGAGATGTAGACATGAGCGGCGAGGAAGGCGAGGAGGACGAGGGCAAGGCCGAGGAGGAAGGAGGGGGAGTCGACGGAGGGGGTAGCGAGGAGGAGGAGGAGGACGGCGAGGGCGAAGGCGAGGTTGTAGAGAAGCATGAGGAGGGCGACCCAGAGGAAGGTGCGGAGGAGGCGGGGAAGGATTGGGGGGATGGCGGCGATGGTGGAGCGGAAGGAGACGGGCTTGGCGGTGTAGAGGGAGGCCACCGTGAAGACCACGGCTGCGGTGGCGAGGAGGGAGAAGGTGAAGAGGAAGAGGAGGTAGACGAACTGGTAAAGAAGGAGAAGGGCCCATCCGCCAGAAGAAGAGGAGGAGGAGGATTGGAGGTGGCGGAGGATGGGGTGGGTGAAGAGAGTGTGGGCAAGGACGGCGAAAGAGAGGGGGAAGACGAGGGTGAGGGTAATCAGGGCGAAGGTGCGAGGAGAGGAGCGGGGAATGGCGACGGACTCGCGGAGGACGTCCGTGAGAGTCAGGGACTCGAGCTCCTCCAGCTGGAGATCCATGGATGGCGGTGGGGGTTGGGATCGGAATTTGGCTGGGAAAGAGATGGCAGTTGGGTGGGGGTGGACTACTTGAGATAGGCTGCTTTGGAAGGGGGAATTTTGTTTTTTCCTCTATTCCTTCTTTCCTTGTAATTGACCCGGTTGTGATCTAGAGATTCGGAGGACCTGCCCGTGCCCTGATTTCAGCGCATTGGGTCGGGTAACACCCGGTTCGTTGCCATCCCCACGAGCGATGGTCGCTTGTTGCCGATCTGCAACCATGGGTTTTTTCACGGAGAGGCAGATTTTGTAATCTAGGGCTCGTTTGGTTCGCAGGAAAAAGAGGGGGAAAAGTGTGGTCAACGGGAAAGTAATGAAATGCCTCTTGTTTGGTTGGAGTTTTCAAAGGAGAGAGATGGGAAAGTTGTATTCCCATGGGAATATGATTCCTACATTTCATGGGAAAGTCTTTCCCATGAGAAACATGGGAAAGTTACTTTCCCATGAGGTGGGAATCACTCCTTTTTTATTTTTTCCCAAAAAGACCCTTCAGCATTAAAGAAGCATTAAAGAGGCATTAAAGACCTAATTTTTATTAAGGGCATAATAGAAATTATACATAACTTTCCTAGGAAAGTGGATGGTTAACCAAACATAAGTACTTTGGAAATTTGTCACTTTCCCATGGTTAACCAAACATGCCAAAAATACTTTCCTAGGTATCCTCTTCTTAGGAATCTGATTCCCAGGAATCATATTCCTAGGAGGGAAAATACTTCCCGCGAACCAAACGAGCCCCTAGTGGTGCAGAAAAGGGCGGCTGTTCTTGTTTTTGCCATCAATTTTTTTGACAATTATCCTACGTGGAGCTCTTGAGGGACCATTATGATGTGCTACGCGGAGACTTCAATCCACCTATCCCCACATCTACGTGAACCTTGCCGTAGTAATTTGGCTCGGCTCGGACTACTTATGTGGGAGAGTTTTTGTAAGGCCAAAAAGTACTTTTCTGATCCTTCAAAAATACTTTTGGATGAAAAAAGTATTTGGTAAAAATTTCGAAAAACTGTTTTAGCTTTTCGAGAAAGCTAAAATTAGTTTTCTGGAAGAAGCTTCATTTTGGAGCTTTCCGAAAAAACTATTTTGAGCTTCGTCGGAAAGCTGTTTTTTTATCAAAATATTCATAATAAAATATAACAATTACATACTTTGTCCCTTTATAAATCTAAAAATCTGTTGGAGCCCTAATAAAGAACTCTAACCATGGACCAGACTCCCTTCCATGCAAGAAAAGATATTCTTGTTTCTTTTTATTGTATTATACTATAAATATAATATTATATTACATTATATCATAATACATTAATATGTTATATTAAATAATTTAATATTATGTTATATTATGAAAAATTAATGTACACTAATAATTGTAATATTTTGTACCTCTATTATTATATTATACTATAAATATAATATTATATTACATTATATCATAATACATTGATTTGTTATGTTAAATAATTTAATATTATATTAAATTATTAAGCTGTAGTATATAATATTATATTACTATATTATAATAATATTATCTTACATTACAGTAATATTATGCTATATAATATATTTATGTATATTTAAATTATTGGCTGCTTGGCAGAGAGCATAGCACAAGCCGATGGCAAGAAAAGATATATGCACGGACGTGCTACCAATGTTGATTAGCTGATAAGAAAGTAATCGCAACATAGGTTCAGGTATCTTGATCTTGAAGAAATTTTATCATTATCATAGCACCGTTCGAATGAAACAAATCTCAAAAGGGGTGTAGCGCTGGGCTACAACAAAAGTGTAGCACTATGCTATAGTAGAAATCTAAGTTATGCCTACTCTTAGAGCAAAAAGTATTGATAAATTAAAATAAGATAAGATAAAATGATTTGATTGATGAGTCGAAAGTTAAATACAGAATACAAATCCAATATTTATGAGACTATATAATAACCGTCCACTCTTGATGGTTGCTGATGGGAGGCAAAATGGATCGTCCTACTCCGGCATGGAGTCAACCAATTCCGGCCAAGTAGGCCAGACTTCAGAGCCGAGCAGGCCAGACCTCGATCTCGCCAAAAGCCAGGCCGACCTCGGAACCTGTCGATAGCCGAGCTGACCTCAGCTAGAGGCCAGGCCGACTTTGAACCCTGTTGAAGGCTGAGCTGACCTCGGCTAGAGGCCAGGTTGACCTCGGACCCTGCTGAAGGCTGAGACGACCTTAACCCTATCAACCTTGATCCCGTCGAAGATCCGGCGGATCCTTAAAACAAAAGGAATGGTTCCTCCCCAAGATCTAGTATAGCCCATCTCAACGACTCTCATCGGTCTGCCTGGGCAGCCGAGCGGCCAGATCGTGCCATGTGGCAGACCCAGAAGTTCCCTCTGCAATTCTTCCTAGATCGCGGTGTTAAAGGCCAGTCATTATGACAGCCGCCTCCAGGGGCAGAGCATTGATGATTTGCCCCTCACATATCACCAGGTAATGCCTCGGGAAGGAGTGCACACACAATGCATTAAAGAGCTCCCTTGACCACTTTCGTTTGGAATGATGTGGTGGATCCTCAGAATAAATTTGGAAAGATATTTTCTGAATCCTCCACCCGCAGGATTGATCTCCGTGCTATACGCCGCCTCCAACTAATAGCTAGTTGATCACGAATTGGCCCGAGACTTCAGGTAACGGCCGAGACCCTCACCCTATAAAAAGGAGGTAGGGAAAGGCCTTTGGTAAGCTATTGCAAGCATTCTTAAGTCATAAGAGGCCATCAAAGGCACTCGGAAACCTCTCCAAAAGTCCTACTAACTTAGCCATCAGAGGGCCTTCGTCGGAATCTCCGGCCAAGCCTTTGTGCAGGTACACCGGACCACAAGAGGTGGCTCCGTTTCTCCATCCCAACTGGTGTCTTCTCGGCTTCCTCTGGTGTGGTCACCCTCAGGCCAAATTTCAACCACAATATTTGGCGCTAGAGGAAGGACCTAAGTCGTGATCATGAGGTTGAGGAGTCGAGAAGCTTCTAACGCATCGAGGCGCCAAGTACCAACTCCCGGCAACTCGCTCCAAAGCCCACCCCCTGCGACATCGACGAATCAAACTCCTCAGGTCCTGCCAGAGCAGTTCAGTCTTCTCTGCAGAACCTTCCCGGCAACTCTCCGCAAGGCAGCTTGCCTTTGGTTTTTCGGGCTAAGGCCTAGCTCGATTCCATCTTTCGATCAGCTGGGTAGGTAGTTTGCAACTCACTTTGCTGCTAGCCGACATTAGCGCCGGACATCAGACTCCCTCCTCGACATCAAATAGGAGGGAGAATTCTTAAAAGACTATATTGATTGCTTCACCTCGGCTACATGGGAGGTTCGCAATCTCGACCAGTTCATCACCATGGTAGCATTGAAAACTGGTGCTCGGTCCTACAAGTTTCTCTTCTCTATCGGAAAGTACTTTTTCGCCAACTTTGTAGAGATGCTGGCCCGAGCTCGAAAGTATGCCAAGGCTAAGGAAGCCATGGCGTCACGACGGGAGGTGCTGAACAGCCTTCTTAGATGCAAAAGAAGTGCCATGAGGAGTGCGACCGACTAAGGAGCAAATCCCTCTGACATGAAAAAAACCCTCCTCAGCCCAAGAGCCCGGCTCGCCCGAGGTCTTCCCTCAAGAAGTTCAGAAAATACACTTCCCTCACATCCACCCAAGCAGAGAACCTCATGGAGATCAAGGGTCCGGGCTACATCCGACCCCCACCGAGGATGCGACCGTCAGAGTTGCGGACAGCCATGGATCCTACATGTTGATGGCTTTCCGACCTCGGGGGGTAGCGGCGCAAGCCACATCCTTACCAGCTCGGATGGAGTAATAGTAGAGCAGGCCTTGCGCTTCGAGTTTCCAACGCTAATTGCAAGGCTAAAGTTAGTGAAAAAGCTCAACGTCCACCACCTGAAGGTCTTCGGTGACTCCCAGCTGGTGATGAGCCAAGTCCTGGGGGACTTCGAAGCTCGGGAGCAGTCAATAATGAAATGCGGGACATCATTTCAACTTTAAACAACTTCAATATTCAACACATTCTTAGGTCAGAGAATGCGAGGACCGACCCGCTGTTAAAGCTAGCGACATCCAGCTTGGCCGAGCTCCCAAAGACCACTTTTCTTAAGTACGTGAAGGTACCAAGCACAGAAGATCCTGAACCAGTCTTGTGCATAGAAATTGAGCCGAACTGGATGGACCCTCTTATCAACTTCCTACAAAATGGAGTCCTCCCTATGGATCAGCTTGAAGCCCGATGAATTGAGCGCTAAGCAACTCGGTACTGCATGTACGGTGGCAAGAGAACAAAAGGACACGGCGGATTTTGTCTGAAGATGCGATCGATGCCAACACCACGCCAATGACGCCCCAGCCCGGGGTGCCCTACAATATCGACCGCGAGCCGAAGAGGCTCCCTCGACCATAGGTACAATGATGCCTTGATCCTAGCTTTGGGGCGCCCAGCAATGTCGACCGCGATCCGAAGAGGCTCCTTCGATTGCAGGTACAATAATGCCCTGATTCGATCTCAAAGCGCCCTGCAGTGTTGACCACGAGCTGAAGAGGCTCCCTTGACTGCAGGTAATACCGCCCCGATTCGAGCTCTGGGGCGCCCTGCAGTGTCGACCGCGAGCCGAAGAGGCTCCCTCGACCGTAGGTAATGACGTCCCGGGCCCGAGCTTGGAATGCCTTGCAGTGTTGACTGCGAGCCGAAGAGGCTCCCTCGACTGCAGGTACAATGATGCCTTGGTCCGAGCTTCGGGGTGCTCTACAATGTCGATCGTGAGCCAAGAGGCTCCCTCAACCACAGGTAATGACGCCTCGGGCCTGAACTCCGGGGCGCCCTACAATGTCGACCTCGAGCTGAAGAGGCTCCCTCGACCGCAAGTAATGACGCCCCAGGCCCAAGCTCCGAGGCACCCAGTAGTGTCGACCGTGAGCCGAAGAGGCTCCCTCGATCGCAGGTAATGTCACCTCGAGTCTGAGCTTGGGCCACCCTGCAGTGTCGACTATGAGCCAAAGAGGCTCTCTCGACCGCAGATACAATGACACCACGACCTGAGCTCCGGGGCGCCCTGCAGTGTGGATCGCGAGCCGAAGAGGCTCTCTCGACCGCAGGTAATGACACCCTAGGCCGAGCTCCAGGGCGCCCTATAGCTCAGGACATCCTGCAGCATCAACCGCGAGCCGAAGAGGCTCCCTTCACCATTGGAACATGCAACGACGCCCCGGCCCGAGCTCGGGGCATCCTGCTGCGTCGACCGTAAGCCGAAGAGACTCCTTCGACCTTAGAAAAAATTTGAGGGCGCCTCGACCTTAGTTTGAGCGCCCAAGTTAAAGCCTAAAAAGATCTACAAGGCCAAAAACCGAGTACAAAAGGTGCCGACCTTGAGGTCAGATTGAATGCAAAAATGATCGACTACAAAAAGGCCTAAGTGGCCGACCTTACAAGTATGACAAGAAAAGAAAAAAACTAGGACGATCGACAACTCGGTTACTTCCTTCGCTCGAGCCAAAGAACGACTCGAACTTAGAAGTCGGAGGACAAATGATGAGAGGCAAAATGGATCATCCTACTCCGGCATGGAGTCACCCAATTCTAACCGAGTAGACCTCAGAGCCGAGCAGGCTAGACCTCGATCTTGCCAAGAGCTAGGCCGACCTCGAACCCTGCCGATGGCCGAGTTGACGTCAGCCAGAGGCCAGGCCGACCTCGAACCCCATTGAAGGCCGAGCCGACCTCGGACAGAGGCCAAGCTAACCTTCGACCTCGGCCTTGTCAACCTTGATTCTATCGAAGATCACGCGGATCCTTAAAACAAAAGAAATGGTTCCTCCCCAAGGCCTTGTATAGCCCACCTCAACGACTCTGATCAACCTGCCTAAGCGGCCGAGCAGCCATATCGTGCCACATAGCAGACCTAGAAGCTCCCTCAGCAGTTTTTTCTGAATCACAGTGTTAAAGGCCGGTCATTATGACGGCTGCCTCGGGAGGTGGAGCATTGATGACTGGCCTCTCGCATACCATCAGGTAACGCTGTTGCCCAGTAGATACAACCCAAGAGGGGGGGAGGGGTGAATTGGGTCTTTTAAAACTTTTATACTACTTCTAAAACTTTTCAATTAATTATGCTAAGTTGTATAGATGCATAGTGAAATTTAAACTTAGCAACAGTTTGATTTATTGAATAAGACTTGATTAAGTAAATTGAATATGCTTGCAACTAAAGGATGCGCGGATAAGAGTTAAGCAAGCAATTTATCTAAGTAAGTAAGTGAGCAAGTTAGACAATGACAAAAAGCATCACAGACACAACAAACATATAGTAGTTCGGTGCACCCCAGCACCTACATCCACTCCCCAAGACCTCTTGGGAATTTCACTATAATCCTCCAGATTACAGCCGGTTGTTTTACAAGCTCACAACCCAACTTGTTGTTTTGCGAGATCACAACAAACTCGGTCGGTTTTCACAGGCTCACCGACTAGAACCTTACCGATTGTTTTCACGGGCTCACAATCCAACCCAGTTGGTTTTCCCAAAGGCTCACCAACCACAACCTTACAACGATTGTTTTCCGGGTTCACAATCAACCCAGTTGATTTTTCCCAAAGGCTCACAACGTTGGTTTTCCCTTTGGCTCACCAACAAACCTTAACACCGTTGGTTTTTCCTTTGGCTCACCAACAAACCTTAACCTCTTGATTCAATCCCTTGATTGAATCAAGTTACAAGATATTAGACTAAGAATTTAAAGCAAATACAAGCTTCTTAACTAAGCAAATATAGCAAATATAAACAAATGGAGTAAAGATAAGCTCTCAAACAAATTTTGAAGATGAAGGAACTCGGCTTCTTCTTTACTTGACCCTCTTCTGATTTGGCACGAGGTAGAGGATCATTGAGGTAGCACACGGATGGAGAGGAAGCTTTGGGATTCACTTGGATGCTCTTCTTCTCTCTATTTCGCTTTGGATGGCCCTTTTGTGCTTATGGGAGATTTTCCTTGTAATCTCTTTAAAATCTCTTTTCTAAATGTTCTTTCCCACTTCCATGCCTTCTCCCCTAGCTCTCCTCTTGATTTTATAGCTTTAGATAGCGTGGAACTAAAAATCTAGCCGTTAGAGACAAAAATAGAGCCGTTGGACACAGTCTGTACCTCCTGACAATATTTCCGTTGGGATCGGAGTCGACTCGCGCGATCAGGAGTCGACTCGTACTTGACTGGAGACGACTCGGCCACTGTTCCAAATTTGAATTAATGTGCATGCCTTGTCCTCGGGTCGACTCGGACCAAACTGGAGTCGACTCGCCAATAGATGGAGACGACTCGGGCACTTGGGGGTCGGCTCATTCTCAGGAATCCAGAGGACATACTGTGGAGTGATTGATTAAAACCCCATTTGATTTTGATGAGCTCAAAGCATTTGAGTATAATTCTTGTTTACTAATGAATTCAATTAAGTGTTTCAGTGAAAATCCTGTCTACGTGTCTCTAGACTTGGTTCATAGTATTTTGGATAAGTTAAGAAGTCAGCCTGAACCAAAGTCTGAGACTCGAGTCGACTCCTGAGTATCACGAGTCGACTCCAAGCATATCAAGTTCACTGGCACGGGCTCGAGTCGACTCCAGATCAGTACGAGTCGACTCCGACTGAGAACAGACAGAAGAACAGAAAGCTTCAACTCAGAACCTGTCAACGAGTCGACTCCCAAAGTGCGCGAGTCGACTCCAGGATAGTAAGAGTCGACTCTCAGAGGAACACAAGAAAAAGTCAGAGAGCAATTTTCGGACTCTGAGATTCGAGTCGACTCCCGCAATATGCGAGTCGACTCCAAGACTCCGCGACCATCAACAGACAGAAGACCAAGTTACTGCCTCTGAGATTCGAGTCGACTCCCAGACAGCTCGAGTCGACTCCAAGACAGCTTCACATCAAAAAGGCAGAAGACCAAGTTTCGGAAACTGAGAGCCGAGTCGACTCCGAGGAAGTTCGAGTCGACTCCAAGACTGGACGAGCCAAAAGACAGAGAATCGGGAGTTCGGGCTCTGAGATTCGAGTCGACTCCCAGGACAGTCGAGTCGACTCGGGTGGATCAAATTCAAAATTGGATCCACGGACTTCAGTGGATGAGCCGACTCCGAAATTGCCAAGTCAGCTCCAGAAGTTGGCGAGTCGACTCCAGGTCAAGACGAGTCGACTCCCAGTCGTGAAGGCAACTTTAATTCAAATTTAGAACAGTTGCTGAGTCGACTCCGGAAAAGCTTGAGTCGACTCCCGCTACAGCCGAGTCGACTCCTGATCGCGCGAGTCGACTCTAACCCACCAACGGACACATTGTCAGGCTGCGCAGAGTGTGCAGAACGGGCAGAAAAAGCTCTCTAACGGCTAGTTTCCGTGGGGGTTGGTTTAAATAGCTACAGAAGACTGTAGCAAGGTAAAAAGAAAAGAACCATTCCACTCCAACTAATCAAGCATTTAAGCTCTGCAACGTGTTCTTCAACAAAAAAGAGGAAGATCTGCATTTACTGCATCCACCTACATCTTCCCAGCAATTAAAGCCTTCTCCTCCTGCATTCAAGTCGACTACTCACTCAAGAGGAGACCAGAAGTTTAAGAAGCCATTCCTCTTCTCCAACCTAAAAGCGTTTGAGGCTTCTTAACTTCATTTATTGTTCATATTGTCTTTTATCTGCTTTTGAGAAGCTGTATTTTTCTGTTTCTTCTTTTTATTTACATATTGTATTTGCTTGGTTCAATCGGGGGATTGAATCAAGGGGATTGGGGTTGGTTGGTGAGCCGAGTGTAAAACCAACGTGTGTAAGGGTTCGATTGTGATCCCGAGAAAACAATCGGGGTGGTTCTAGTCGGTGAGCCTGGGAAAACCGACCGAGTTCGTTGTGAGCTCGTAAAACAACAAGTTTGGTTGTGAGCTTGAAAAACAACCGGCTGTAATCCAAGGGGGTTATAGTGAATTTCCAAGTGAGACTTGGGGAGTGGACGTAGGAGCAAGGGTTAGCTCCGAACCACTATAAAACTTGGTGTTTGTGATTGCGTGTCTCTATTCTTCTTCCTTTCATATCACTCACAACACATAGTAATTAATTAAATAACTTACACTAGTTTTAATTACTTATCCACATCGTTTTAAATACCCAAATTATTTTAAAACCCAATTCACCCCCCCTCTTGGGTTGTCTATCTGGGCAACAAGTGGCATCAGAGCCTAAACTCTTCCACCCAAGAGTTAAAAGATCAAAATGACAACCCCATTTGGATCTTCCCACATTGAGGGTCAGTCCACCCAAAGACCCCCTTTCTTTAATGGATCCGACTACTCATACTGGAAGGCTAGGATGAGAATATTCATCCAAGCCCAAGACTATGAGATGTGGACCATTGTAGTAAATGGCCCATACATCCCATCCACATATGTAGAGGGTATCACGGTACCCAAATTAGAAAAAGATTGGGATGAACATGACATGAGAAAGGCACAACTAAATTCTAAAGCTATGAATGTGTTTTACTGTGCCTTAGACAGAAATGAATTCAATAGGGTCTCTACTTGCAACTCTGCAAAAGAGATCTGGGATAGACTTGAAGTGACCCATGAGGGCACAAATCAAGTTAAAGAATCCAAAATTAATATATTGGTTCATAAGTATGAACTATTTAAAATGGATTCTAATGAGACAATCACTAGCATGTTCACTAGGTTTACTGACATTGTCAATGGCCTAAAAAGCCTTGGCAAGAACTATACTAACAGTAAGCTTGTCAGGAAAATCCTTCGGTGTCTACCAAGGTCGTGGGAAGCTAAAGTGACGGCAATCCAAGAAGCCAAGGACTTGAACAAATTACCACTCGAGGAGCTTCTTGGATCCTTAATGACGCACGAGCTAACCATGAAGCAACACAACGAGGAAGAGTCCTCTCACAAGAAAAAGGTAATAGCTCTAAAATCTACTTCATCTAACAAGGAATTATCTTGCAGTAGCAGCAGTGAAGGAGAAGAACATGAGGAAGATGATGGTGAGGCACTTCTTGTGCGCAAGTTCAAAAAATTCATCAACCACAAGAAGGCTTATCATCAAAGGAGAGGATTGGGTGCTACCGCAAGGACAAAGGTAAGGAAAAGGAAAATGAGGGGATTGGGTGCTATGAGTGCAAAAAGCCGGGACACATCAGAGCTGAGTGTCCCTTACTAAAGAAGGGCAGCAAGTACAAGAAGAAGAAAGCCCTTGTCACCACCCTATCGGACTCCGACACATCATCTTCATCATCGGATGAAGAACAAGAAGAGAAGGCCAATTTCTGCTTCATGGCCAATGAAAATGAGGTAACTTCCGAAACACAGCTTGATTTTACATTTGATGAACTTTATGATGCTTTTAATGAATTAATGATAGAATATAAGGCAATAAATCTTAAGAATAAAGAACTAAAAATAACTAATCAATCATACCTACATAAATACGATAAATTAGTTAAGGATAAGGATTTAATCACCAAAGAAAATATAGAACTTAAGACAAGCAACCAACTTTTAACTCAAAAGACTAATACCTTAACTAAAGATAATGAAAAACTAACTAAGAAATTTTCAGAATTTAAAAACCATAAACAAATCTTAAACAAGGATCTAACAAACAAACTAAATGATCTAAAAATAGAAAATCAAACACTAACTAAAGAACTTAACAAATACAAACCCTTAGTTGAAAAATTTACATATAGTTCTGAAAAGTTAAATATGATATTCAATAGTCAACGAGCAGTATTTAATAAAGCGGGTTTAGGATATAAACCAAGAAATAAACAAAAACTTCTTAGTAACTTCTTTGTTAAAGCTGGGAAAACTAAAACTAAGAAAATAACCTGCTTTTGTTGTGGAACTATAGGCCATAAAGCAAATGTGTGTAATTTTAGGAAAGGTAAATCAAGAAGAAAAATTAAAAGGGTATGGGTTCCAAAAGGAACCAACTTGACTAACCATGAAGGACCCAAGAAAACTTGGGTACCTAAGTTGACATGATTTGCTTGTGTAGGAGTGTCTTGCAGCCAAGGTCAACAAAAACTGCTGGTATTTGGATAGTGGCTGCTCAAGGCACATGACGGGTGATAAGGATCAATTTTTCACCCTTGAAGCTAAGAAGGGAGGTGCTGTGACTTTTGGAGACAACAACCAAGGTCACATCATTGGTATTGGTAAAGTTCAAATCACCCCTTCAACTTTTATAGATAATGTTAGATATGTTGATGGTCTTAAGCATAACTTGTTAAGCATTAGTCAATTATGTGATAAAGGATATGATGTTATGTTTAAACCATCACTATGCATTATAACAAACCCTAATGACAATAGTTTAGTTTTTAAAGGGATTAGACATGGAAATGTATATGTTGTTGACCTAGAAGATCTTGCAAAACATAACCAATGTTTAGTTGTTAATGAAACTAAAGATAATGATGCTAGTTGGTTATGGCACCGTAAGTTAGGTCATGCAAGCATGGACACAATAACTAAACTAGTTAAAAGAGATTCCGTGATAGGTTTGCCAAAATTAAAATTTGAAAAGAACAAAATATGTGAAGCATGTCAATTTGGCAAACAATCTAGGAACTCATTTAAATCCATAAAATGTGTCTCTACCTCTAGGCCTCTAGAATTATTACACATGGACCTATTCGGACCAACTAGAACAACAAGCCTAGGTGGAAATAAATATGGTCTAGTTATTGTAGATGATTACTCTAGGTACACATGGGTCATGTTCCTAGCACATAAGGATCAAGCATTTTCTGTTTTTAAGAAGTTCCATAAGGAAGTAACAAATGCTAGAGAGTCTTCAGTCATAGCCATTAGAAGTGACCATGGAACTGAATTCGAAAATCAGTCATTTGAGAAATTTTGTAGTAAAAAGGGGATAACCCATAATTTTTCTGCACCAAGGACACCACAACAAAATGGAGTTGTGGAAAGGAAAAATAGGACTCTAGAGGAAATGGCTAGAACTATGTTATGTGAAAGTAACCTCCCTAAGTACTTTTGGGGAGAAGCCATTAATACTTCTTGCCATATATTAAATAGAGTTTTATTAAGACCCATCATAAAGAAAACACCTTATGAACTGTGGAAAAACAGAAAACCAAAAGTTAATTACTTTCATTTTTTTGGATGTAGGTGTTTTGTTCATAATAATGGGAAAGATAATCTAGGTAAATTTGACTCTAAATCGGATGAAGGAATATTCTTAGGTTACTCTACAACTAGTAAAGCCTATAGAGTCTTTAATAAAAGAACCTTAGTTATAGAAGAATCTATACATGTTGTATTTGATGACTCTAGTGACATCTCCTCTAGTAAGAAAGTTAATTTTGATGATGATGTTGAAATTCTTGAAGAAAAGATAGATGAGATGGCATTACAAGATGATAATCAAAAGTTGAGTGAAGGAGCACCATCAAGCCAAGAGGCTATTGTGGATCATGGGCTAACTAAAGCTTGGAGGTATGCTCACGGGCATCCTAAGGAACTAATTCTAGATGATCCATCTCAACCGGTTAGGACTAGAGCATCCCTTAGAAATTTAAATAACCATCTAGCTTTTGTCTCACACTTTGAGCCCAAACACATAGAAGAGGCCGAAAATGATGTAAATTGGATAAATGCAATGCAAGAAGAATTAAACCAATTTACTAGAAACAAGGTATGGAATCTAATAGAGAGACCTTCTGAATATCCTATTATAGGCACGAAATGGATTTATAAAAATAAACTTGATGAAAATGGAATTGTTATAAGAAATAAAGCTAGACTAGTAGCAAAGGGTTATAATCAAGAAGAAGGTATAGATTTTGATGAAACCTTTGCTCCTGTAGCTAGACTTGAGGCTATTAGACTATTATTAGCATATGCATGCTCTAAGGACTTCAAACTTTTTCAAATGGATGTAAAAAGTGCATTTTTAAATGGGTATATTAATGAGGAGGTATATGTAGAACAACCTCCTGGTTTTGAAAATCATCAATACCCTAATCATGTATATAAACTGAACAAAGCACTTTATGGTTTAAAACAAGCACCTAGAGCATGGTATGAGAGACTTAGCAAATTCCTATTAGAACATGAATTCTCTAGGGGAAATGTAGATACAACCCTATTTCTGAAAAAGCAAAACAAAGATATATTATTAGTACAGATTTATGTTGATGATATCATTTTCGGTGCTACTAACAATCGCCTGTGCGAAGAATTTGCTGATTTGATGCAGAGTGAGTTTGAGATGAGCATGATGGGAGAGCTGAACTACTTCCTCGGGCTTCAAATCAAACAGTCTGAAGGAGGCATCTTCATCAATCAAGCCAAGTATATCAAGGAGATGCTCAAGAAGTTTGATATGGAGGGAAACAAGTCAATCAGCACCCCCATGAGCTCATCATGCAAATTAGATCAAGATGAATCAGGTAAATCTGTAGATCAAAAACTTTATAGAGGTATGATAGGATCCTTATTGTATCTTACTGCAAGTAGACCTGATATTATGTTTAGTGTTTGCATGTGTGCTAGATATCAGGCTAATCCTAAAGAATCACATCTAGCTGCAGTTAAGAGAATTTTTAAATACTTAATAGGAACTAAGAACATAGGGCTATGGTACTCTAAAGAATCTAGCCTAAACTTAATAGGATACACAGATTCAGACTTCGCTGGATGTAAGCTTGATAGAAAAAGTACCAGTGGGCCGTGTCAATTTCTAGGAGAAAATCTTATCTCATGGTTTAGCAAGAAACAAAACTCGGTTGCATTATCTACTGCTGAAGCTGAATATGTTGCAGCCGGGAGTTGTTGTGCTCAAATCTTGTGGATTAAACAACAATTAGAAGATTATGGCATTAAACAAGATAAAATTCCCATTAATTGTGATAATACAAGTGCCATTAATCTAACTAAAAATCCAATTCAACATTCAAGAACTAAACACATTGAGATAAGACATCACTTCATAAGAGATCATGTATTGAATGGTGATGTGACACTCCAATTTGTTTGTACTGATAATCAATTAGCAGACATTTTTACAAAACCCCTAAGTGAAGAGAGGTTTAGTGTGCTTAGGAGGGGATTAGGAGTGATTGATCCATCCTAATGGTGGTTTCCACTAGATCCATTGATTTTGATGACTAGATTGTGGTTAAAATAGAGTTTCTTTTCAATAATCATCAAATCAGATCATACTTTAGTGTTTTTCCCTCATTTGGCACGATTATAGCCTGATTTTTAGGTGCGTGCCAAGGTTAGAGACGACTCGAGTAAGTTTCAGAGTCGGCTCCTAAGGGGGAGTCGACTCGCGCATTTGCGGGAGTCGACTCGCAAAGATGGCAGCAGAGGGAGAGTCGACTCGCATATAGTCGGGAGTCGACTCGAAGTCTACAGGCGCATAAGGAGAGTCGACTCGCGCATATTCTGGAGTCGACTCGAGGTCGAGTCGACTCGCGACTCAGTGGAGTCGACTCGCAGTCGGGATCCGACTTTTTAACCCTAGATTTGTCGTTTCGAAAACACTTTTCTCTCAAGCCGCCACTGTTCAAAAGCCCTAGAGCCGACTCCTAGGTCGTCCCTGATCGTCTCCAACCCCTTTTCCGTCGATCTTTCACCGATTCTTCGGTTTTTCATCCCTTCCTAGGTCGCCCCCGGTCGGTCCCAAGCCTCCTCCGTCGACCTTTCTCCGTCCTTTAGGTTTTTCATTCCGTCTAGGTCATAATGCCGCGTAAGACCGTTGTCCGGAAGAGGTCCCGACCCGAGGCCGGTCCCGAGCGGCGCTCCAAGGCGCGGCACGATCCCGCGAGGCAACCACCTCCGGCTCGTTCCCCGCCTAGGGCGGTTCCCACGAGGCCATTGGCCGGGAAGGCCGTCACCACCGGGAGATATGTCGACTTCGACTATCTCTCCCGGGAAGGGTTCACCATAGGTGATAGGCTTAGGACACAGGGATTAGAGTACTTCCTCACTTTAGATCTCCCCACTTACCCTGGCCTTGTTAGAGAGTTCTATGGTACCGTCCATCGGGGAGATGGGGGTATCGAGGGCACAGTAGCCGGTGTCCCTCTGTTTGTTACGGAGGATCTTATTGCCCACATCCTCCACCTTCCATTAGTAGGGGTGGCTCCCACACACCCTGAGGACAGGGTTGAGGCCCTTACGGCCGTTCTAGGGCATCCACCCCAGTCACCTCTAGACGAGGTTTCTGCTAGCTCACTTCCGATTGAGGTGAGAATCCTTTTGAGTATACTGTCTAGGTCCATCTTCCCTAAGACAGGGAGATTTGATTTTGTAAATGAGAGAGACCTAGCTCTTATGTTTTATATTCTTCAGGACACCCCGATCAACTTTCCCAAACTCATCTATAGGTATATGTGTGAGCCCCTAGATAGACCTAGGCTCACCCTCCCATACGGCATGATATTCACCCTTCTGTTTAGGGAGTACGAGATTCCCATTCCTGAGGGGGAACCCTTTCGCGCATTGCGATGGACAGATCGCATGCGAGCGGGGACCCTACACAGGATGGGGTTTCGGAAGAGAGAGGGCATCTGGGTTAGGAAGTCGTCCCTCACTACACAGACCACCAGACCTTCCCCCAGTCCTGAGCCCGATTCTGACTACCCCGACTTACCAGATCTTCCATCCACTCCTGCTCCTACCACCTCAGCCGGACCCTCCTCCTCAGCTCCTCAGCCCATGGAGGTCCGGATCGCTCCTGAGCAGCTCCGGGAGTTGCGCCAGGAGATAGTTAGAGACCTGCGGGATGATCTACTTCGGGAGCTCCGGGGTTCAGTGCCTGCTCCCACTCCTGCACCTTCGTCAGCATTGGTACCTTCCTTGACAGCCGTAACTGACATGACGGCCCATGTGCGGGAAGAGATCGACAATGTACGGTTCCTGGTCCAAGCCCAGTTCCATAGCATGAGCGAAGTCTCGAGCACCACTCGGAAGATGCGCGATAACATCCGACAGGATATGAGCACCACCACCCAGGGGGCCGAGCGCTTGTCGAATGTGCTCATCGACAAGCTGGATACACTTCAGACGTCGGTGACTGAGCTCTCCACTATACACAGCAGGGCCACCTCATCCATCATCACTCAGCTCGGGCATCTTACAGATGCGGTCACCCTCCTCATGGAGGAGAACAGATTGAGAGGAGGAGCCACATCCTCGAGAGGAGGAGCCACATCCTCGAGAGGAGGAGATACATCCTCGAGAGGAGGAGCTACATCCTCGAGGAGACCGTCGCTACTTTTTGTATTTTGCTTTGACATGTATTGCTTTACGTTACTTATTGTATTCTGAAATGTACTTACATACAAATTAATACAATGAGTAGCCGCATTTTTCTTCAATACTGTGCCTTTTGATTTGTGTTTGATTGTGTGTTTTGATTACCTCCTTTTTGATATGATGACAAAAAGGGGGAGAAATATGTATAAAATATGTAAAAGGGGGCGAAATATGCATAAAATATGTAAAAGGAATCAATGGAAATCAATAAAAAGATAAACTCTTAAAACATACAAATTTGTTCTTAGTGGATTCGGTACCTCGAGGCTCATTATCTCTCTTTTGGGGCTCCTAATGGAGTAATTTCCAGAATCTATTCAAGGGATATTCGGAGATTAGCTCAATCCTACTCAAGAACAAATTGACAGATTTTTCCTCTAAAAACTAAAAATTTCAGTTCATAAACTTCAAAGCATTAAAAGGAAATTCAGAGAATCAAAACATAGTAGAATGCATATGTTGAGGGGGAGAATCTGAATTTTAAGCAAGCTAAATTATTAAATATATATAAGCCAAACAATTGATTGCATGATATGAAGGCTTATATAATTCCAAATGAAAGGGGGAGCTTTAACTCCGAAATTTATTGTTTCACTCCTTTCAAGCTTGGATAAATTGAATTACCAGACATTTGAATTCATTTATGGATTTTATTTCATTGTTTATTGTGCAATTCACTTTACATATACTCAATGTTTTGTCATCATCAAAAAGGGGGAGATTGTGGAGTGATTGATTAAAACCCCATTTGATTTTGATGAGCTCAAAGCATTTGAGTATAATTCTTGTTTACTAATGAATTCAATTAAGTGTTTCAGTGAAAATCCTGTCTACGTGTCTCTAGACTTGGTTCATAGTATTTTGGATAAGTTAAGAAGTCAGCCTGAACCAAAGTCTGAGACTCGAGTCGACTCCTGAGTATCACGAGTCGACTCCAAGCGTATCAAGTTCACTGGCACGGGCTCGAGTCGACTCCAGATCAGTACGAGTCGACTCCGACTGAGAACAGACAGAAGAACAGAAAGCTTCAACTCAGAACCTGTCAATGAGTCGACTCCCAAAGTGCGCGAGTCGACTCCGATGTTCACCGAGTCGACTCCAGGATAGTAAGAGTCGACTCTCAGAGGAACACAAGAAAAAGTCAGAGAGCAATTTTCGGACTCTGAGATTCGAGTCGACTCCCGCAATATGCGAGTCGACTCCAAGACTCCGCGACCATCAACAGACAGAAGACCAAGTTACTGCCTCTGAGATTCGAGTCGACTCCCAGACAGCTCGAGTCGACTCCAAGACAGCTTCACATCAAAAAGGCAGAAGACCAAGTTTCGGAAACTGAGAGCCGAGTCGACTCCGAGGAAGTTCGAGTCGACTCCAAGACTGGACGAGCCAAAAGACAGAGAATCGGGAGTTCGGGCTCTGAGATTCGAGTCGACTCCCAGGACAGTCGAGTCGACTCGGGTGGATCAAATTCAAAATTGGATCCACGGACTTCAGTGGATGAGCCGACTCCGAAATTGCCAAGTCAGCTCCAGAAGTTGGCGAGTCGACTCCAGGTCAAGACGAGTCGACTCCCAGTCGTGAAGGCAACTTTAATTCAAATTTGGAACAGTTGCCGAGTCGACTCCGGAAAAGCTTGAGTCGACTCCCGCTACAGCCGAGTCGACTCCCGCTACAGCCGAGTCGACTCCTGATCGCGCGGGTCGACTCTAACCCACCAACGGACACATTGTCAGGCTGCGCAGAGTGTGCAGAACGGGCAGAAAAAGCTCTCTAACGGCTAGTTTCCGTGGGGGTTGGTTTAAATAGCTACAGAAGACTGTAGCAAGGTAAAAAAAAAAGAACCATTTCACTCCAACTAATCAAGCATTCAAGCTCTGCAACGTGTTCTTCAACGAAAAAGAGGAAGATCTGCATTTACTGCATCCAACTACATCTTTCCAGCAATTAAAGCCTTCTCCTCCTGCATTCAAGTCGACTACTCACTCAAGAGGAGACCAGAAGTTTAAGAAGCCATTCCTCTTCTCCAACCTAAAAGCGTTTGAGGCTTCTTAACTTCATTTATTGTTCATATTGTCTTTTATCTGCTTTTGAGAAGCTGTATTTTTCTATTTCTTCTTTTTATTTACACATTGTATTTGCTTGGTTCAATCGGAGGATTGAATCAAGGGGATTGAGGTTGGTTGGTGAGCCGAGTGTAAAACCAACGTGTGTAAGGGTTCGATTGTGATCCCGAGAAAACAATCGGGGTGGTTCTGTCGGTGAGCCTGGGAAAACCGACCGAGTTCGTTGTGAGCTCGTAAAACAACAAGTTTGGTTGTGAGCTTGGAAAACAACCGGCTGTAATCCAAGGGGGTTATAGTGAATTCCCAAGTGAGACTTGGGGAGTGGACGTAGGAGCAAGGGTTAGCTCCGAACCACTATAAAACTTGGTGTTTGTGATTGCGTGTCTCTATTCTTCTTCCTTTCATATCACTCACAGCACATAGTAATTAATTAAATAACTTACACTAGTTTTAATTACTTATCCACATCGTTTTAAATACCCAAATTATTTTAAAACCCAATTCACCCCCCCTCTTGGGTTGTCTATCTGGGCAACACATACTTTCTGATTTTCTTCCTCGAGTCGACTCGGATTCTCTTCGAGTCGACTCGGCTCTCAGAGCTCGAAAACTGATCCTCTGTCTTTGGAGTTGAACTGCCTCGGAGTCGACTCGGACTTGCGGGAGTCGACTCGGCTCTCAGTGTCCGAAATTGTCTCTCTGACTTTTTGCCTTGCTTTTCTCTGGGAGTCGACTCTTGCACAATTAGGAGTCGACTCGCCTGACTTCGGAGTCGACTCGTGGTCCTCTGAAATTGGCTCGGTTGCAGGGTCTAAAATTCATTGTTCTGTCTTTCCTCTATTACTCTATTGAGTCGACTCGGAAACGTTGGGAGTCGACTCGGCATGTATCGGAGTCGACTCGAATTTTCGAGGAGTCGACTCGAGAACTATTCTTTTGAATTTTTCTTTAAAATTTGCTCCTCCAACTTGAATACTTTAAACTTGAAACTTGGGCCAATAAATTGTAGCTTTCTTCCAACTTTTCTTGAGAGCTTTGGAGGCCTTCTTGTATTCATCCAACTTGCTATGTTCCTTGCAAAATAAATATCTTTCTCCTTGCAACACAAACATTAGTATTTATACTTCAAGATTTTGTGATCATCAAAATCAATCTTTAAATCAATCTTTGGGTCATCAGTCTCTCCCTTTTTGATGATGACAAAACTTGGAGTATATGCAATATAAAATATATTGTGTTCTAGAAGTAATGCATAGCTAAGTTGTTTGAAGTAGAAAAAAAAATAATATATCTTTAAAATATACTTCATGATAATGCTTTTTAGATTTAATCTTAACATAATCAACACATAAAGCAATATGAGCATATACTCAGATATTTCTTTCCCTTTTTGACAACATCAAAAAGGTTGTAAAATAATGAATCATTAAGCACAAGGTTAATGGTACTCAAATATTTCTTTTCCTTATAGTACTCTGATTTTCAGTTAATGCATGTTAAATTATTGCAAGTATGAATCATATAACTCAAGGCAATAATGTCAGAATAAGATTAATTAGCATAGATCAGAGCCAATTAAGATGATTTCAGAGCAAATTATGATGAGAGCACATCGAATGTGATTCCAAAGATAGTTTTCAAATCAAGTACAGGTGGAATCTTTCTTAAGTTAATTCAAGAAGTACCACAAATGATATTCAAGGAAAGCATGAATGAAAATCTAACCTCTTTTCAATAATAAGTATGAAAGCTTGTTCATTTAAGATCTTTTGCCCAATATATTAAGTATTTTAGCAACTTGAGAGCAATTTAACTAATTTTCAGAGTATAAGAGCAATATATTAAGTATGATTGCAAAGTTCTTTTATGGTGTAAAAATATTGTGGCATACATGCCAAAACATGAATTCATGCAATTTATGATATATCTTAGAGCATACATAAAATTCAAAGCTTTGAAGGTTCTTTTAAAGACTTTATTCCAAAAAATATTTTGGTACATATAATAATGAATTGGCACAAGATTGAAGTTCTGAAGAATAAGTCAATAAGAACACATTAATGAATTCCAAAAAGAGGTTTTCTAAGAGATATTCAAGAGAATTAAACACATTATTCTCCCCCTTTTTCAGTAAGTTAGAGGCTCTTAAGATCAACTGTTTGAATTGCAATTTGGTTCATGATATATGCATAAGATATATTAACCAAATAACAAGCCTCAAGGTGTATCATAAAGATTTTCAGATTTTAAATTTCAGATGATACATATTGGAGAGTATTAGGATCACTTTTCATTTAGTATTCTTTCTCTCTTCTTTAGTTATAGATTTATGCGATTAAGTTCCATAAGATCTCTCCTTCTGAAATTTTCTTTCTCCCCTCAATTGATCATTCTATTTGAGAGTTTAGAATTTGAAGATAATGTTCAATAAAATTGTCAATCTCAAAATATATTTTCTATAAGTTTCAGCTTATTTTCATAAGACTCAATGTTTGAGATAAGACAACCTTTATAGAACTCATCTCAAGGTATAAACTTATTATATAATTAAAGCAAGTGTTGCAATATAAGGAGGTTCACCAAAATCAATCCATAAAAATCAAGGTATGCATCAAATTAAAGTAATTTTTTAGGATAAGATACTGAATATCTAAAGCTCCCCCTCAAAAGATGCATTCTTCTTTAATCATTCTTTTCTATTGTTGAATTTCAGATTTTAATGATAAACGTGAATAAAACTGAAATTCTATGATATCGAGAGTGTAGAGTAATCTAGCATTATTCAAAATTTGTAGCAATTACTCTTTCTAATCCTTCAAGAACAAGTTATGCTTTCTCTTAATCTTAGAGAAAATGTATATAAATATTAATCAGAAAATGAATCATTTGAAGCTCAATTTCTTTCAAAAGCATTTACATTTTCTTTCTTTTAAGAATCATTTGAGTGAGCTGAAATATTTCTAGCTTTAAGATCATTCACTCTATATATATATTCTGATGGAAGTCTTTAAGAATGTAGGAGAGAAAAACATATAGATGATCATTGGGGTATATATATTTATAGAACTCAATTTCTTAATCATAGTTTTTCAGCAATGTATACATGAAACACAATAAATCTTTTTAATATCAAAATAAAATCATATATTTAGAAATTTTTGTTTGCAATCAAGATCATCGAAAGACACATCATTTGGACCAATATTAGTACACTTCGAAGATAAGAAATGATATGTTTCGGATGCGTATCGGAGCAATCAACCAAGGCATCAAAATTACTTTTGCACCTTTCTGTCTAGCTTGAGTTATCTGATAGTTCTCTCTCCTCGGCAAAGTGGATAGGAAAGAGTAGTCTTTGGCCGAGCTCAAACTCTTTTCAAAAAGCTTGGAACTCATTCGCGAAGTCAGTAAACCCTGCTATACTCTAGTCTTAGGAGTACTTGTCTTGATTCACTCAAACGCGAGTCGATTACGTGTTGGATCCGTCTAAACCGATGTTAATTCTGTTTTTCTTAAATTAAGATTTTATTTAGAAATCATATTGAGTTTAAGCGTTTATACAAAATCAGATTCTGAATTTCATAAAGATTTTCAATAGAGGCTTTCAAAGTCATAATTTAAGATATGTATCTTCCACATTGTAGCTCATCTTAAATCATTACGATTGAAAACACATATTTCAAACATATAAGAGCATATTCAGAATATTTGTATTTATGTTGAGTTTTGGTAGAAATTAGAACATTATATACCAAGGTTAGGCAAGTTGAAAGGTAAACAAAATCAATTCATTTTTTTTGCCTAAATAGAGATATTCTTCTCTTCTCCTTTTTACAAATTTATTCAACTTTCAGATTTCAAAGATGATTGTGAATGACAAATCTGAAATTTCTTTTCAATAATACCAAACAAAAATTTTATGTAGTATTTTACACATTCAATCAAATTGTCCAAGCATGGAGCATTACAAAATATTGAGAACCCATAATTCAAGACATCATGCCACATGCAAAATATATTATGTGTTAAGTCATGCATTAAAATATTAAGGACAAGCATGTCAAGGATCAAAATCAATTCTTTTCAAATAAACTCCCCCTATTTAAATATAATCTTGCATTGATTTCATCCTTAAAGTGTGTTTTTAAGTGACTAAAAAATTTGACTTGATTCTTCTTATATACTTTCATTTACTTTGTCTTTCATTTTTACTTTCTTATGCTCTATACTCTATTTGCTCCCTATCCGGTGGAGTTGGAAGGGGCACGAGGTACTACCACTAGCCTCCCTCTTGTGCCGTCCCTAATATACCCTACACCGAATAGTTGGGTCAAATAGTGCCGGGTACTACCACTAGCCTCCCCATTGGCACCATCCCTATGATGAGCAATATAGAAATGTTAAAATGTTTACTTCAAACTCTCCCTGTTTAAGTGTAATTAATTACGGATTTTATCCCTTCCAAAAGAATGCTCACACATGTCACACAAATGTGCCGAATATATTATGCTTGTTTTGCTTTTCCTTGGAGTATTTGCCTTTACTTAGATTTTACTTCTCTTGAATAATATCCATTTTCTTTTTTTTATCTCTCTCTCTTTTTGTTATTCTCAAGTAATTTACATGAAAGAGCAGAATAAAGAAATAATCTTATGTATCATATAGATGTATATCATGCAAACAACATTTTCATTGTGCTCAAGGATTCATAACTTCTCACAAGTTATTTTAAATCAAAATTTTAAGCATATACTTGTGTATTTCATGGTTATGATATAGGCAAAGAAATATTTTAGTTTGAGCAAACCATGAAACATTTTTTAAAAGTATAAGTCAATTAATGCATATATAGACATGATATCAAGAAATTAATAATTAAAGATTTTAACCATGCCATAATAAGATTTAAGTTATTGACTTTGCTCAGCTAATTTATGAGAGAGATATCTAAAATTACCTATTCATTCTATATTCTTCAAGCCAAACTAGATTTCTTATGTGTGAACTTTTGGCTGAAGAAGGTCCTCTCTCTTGTTTGCATGTGAATGTTTATTGTATCTTATGTGGAGGTGTCCTTCAAGTTGAAATCTCTCATTTTCTTGCTCAAGGATCCTGCATTATTAACAAACTCCTTTTCTTTCTTGAAAGAAAGTCATTAGTTTTTTCAAGATACATACCATTCATCCAACATATTTTTAACTAGATGACTCAATATAAGATATGACAATAGTTGAATATTGAGTCACTTTACTCAAGAGATTGCCTAAATATAAGCAAGCACATATCACTTGAACTAAAGAGATAGTTTTATTAACCAAGATGGTTCAAGGACAAGCATGTGAGGCAATAGGAAGATTTATCAAGGTCAAATCAATTTCTTATTTTCAAAAATTAATTTAGTTTAGATTTTATTTGCTTAAGATAATTATCAATAAGACACGCTAGCTAAGTTTTAATCAACTTATCTTAAACAGTTGTTTCTATCAAAATTCTGATTATGATTTATTTGTTATCAATAAAATATGATTCATTAAAGTTAGATTGAAGTCTTGCACAAGGGCACATAATGAGCATACAATCTGGTCTACTAGCTGTATGATAAAATAATTATTCTATCATGCTTCAATACAGCTTTAAAACAATAGATCTACTTTGCTCATCCTTTTCAAATTCTACAAGATGGGGTCATAGACATACCTTCTTCATGCCAATCTTCTATAAGAGTTTTCTTGTGGACTAACTTTGGTCAATGAAGATCTCCTTTCTTGTTTGTCTTAATTTGGAGTTCGAGAGAAAATGTTAATTCATTCATCATACATATTTCAAACTCACCTGGCATGAGCTTAGTAAAATCTTCATATAAATCTTCATTAGTAGAACCAAAAATGATGTCATCAATGTATACTTTGAGCAAATAAGATATCACAAATTCTTCTTTTTGATGCATAGATTTATCACTATTACTTTCTATCAAAAAGGTTACTCAAGCTTTTATATCATGCTTTTGATGCTTGTTCCAAATCATATATTGCTTTATCATATTTGTAATGAGTGTTTTCAAATATGGTGGTTATTTAACATATATCTTCTTTAATAAAATAAGCACATAGGAGTGCATTCTACACATTCATTTGATAGAATATAAAGCTCATAAAGCAAGCAAATGATAATGGTGATCTTTACTTCTAATCATGCAAGAATTTTATCAAGATCTATTTCATCTTTTCTTGATTTAGTCTTTTAGTAGTCATCAATTTTTCTTCATTAAGTGTATTTCTGAAAAACTCAATTTGGTTCTAATTATTAACATGTTTTCAGATTGTTATATGTAAAAGATTAACCATATACATATATAATTTGATTTTAGTATCTCGATAATAAATCATTAGTCACATAAAGAATAAAATGAATTGATATTTCTACAACTATAATCTTTTGATTAAATGTTCCATACGCATTGCTTGATGAATGATATCCAAAAATAGAAATATCTTTATCAGATTTGGCATTATTTTCAAAAGACCATATCAAGCATAACATATACTACTGAAAAATATGAAAGATGTGCTGTTGCCCAGATAGACAACCCAAGAGGGGGGGGGGGGGTGAATTGGGTTTTAAAACAATTATTACAATTAAATGTTTTATGAAATACTAATTAACACCTTTTGCAAGTTGATTAATTAGATGCTATGTGCTGTGAATGAAATGAAAGTGAGAGACACAAAGACAATCACAAACACAATGATTTTATAGTGGTTCGGAGCTAACCCTTGCTCCTACGTCCACTCCCCAAGCTGTTGGGAACCCGCCCATGCCGCTGATATTTCAAAAATTAAATCAGATGGCAGCGGAAGAGGCATGTGCGGGATCGACGTTCATCGCATGAACGTTGTTTCGAGACCTTTCGTAATTAGGTAAGAATTAAAACTTTTAAAACTATTAGGAAGATCAAATCTTCACCTTGCGCGGGTAGATGATCACCGCAAATCTGAATTCGTGGTTTTGGAAGAGGGTTCGCTTGAAGCCGTTCAAACGTCCGGCCTCTACGGGTATCCACACGAAGCAGGATCCGATCCAAGCTCTCTATCTCACCGGGGTGCTAGCTCCCTTGCAGAGATAGCTTTGATGGCTGATGTCCTCCTTCTCAATCAACTCTTGATTGTGCTTAGAAGGAGGAAGAAGAAGGATGAAGAAGAGGAAGAAGATGATCCCCTACGCAGCCTTCTTTTGTTCCTTGCGTTGGATGAAGGAAGGGAAGGGAAGGAGGCCGCCAACACTTGGAGATCTTTTCCCTTGCCTGCGGCTGAAAACACCAAGGAAAAGAGAGGGCCACGGCTTGGAGGAAGAGAGGTTTCAATCCATAAGGGGGGCCGGCCCTAGTCCTCCTTTTAAAGGGAGTGGAGCTCCTAACAATTAGGAGCTCCATGACAACTTACCAAAGAAGAGGGCGCCGACCCTAGCTCTTCATGTCGCCCTAGCCAAGTGAGAGGGGCTGATGTCCCTCTTACTTGGTTAACCTAATCCTCTTCCAAAGAGGATTAGGTGCCTCTCTCATGGTTTAATCCCAATCCAATTAGGATTAGCCAATTGGGTTCAATCTATGCTAGTCCTAATCCAATTAGGACTTGAATGAACCATGACTCAATTGAACTCTTCAATCTTAATCCAATTAGGAGTCATGTTGATTCATTAGATTATTAATTAATTTAGACTTAAGGAATCCTAATCTAATTAGGATGTATTTAATTTCAGTCCTAATCCAATTAGGACTCTATTTGAATCCAAAGTCCTAATCCAATTAGGATTTCTAGGAATCCTACTCCAAGTAGGAATCCAATTTTGATTCAAATCTCCTAATCTCATTAGGATTGAGGAATCCTATTCCAAATAGGAATCCCAGTCCTACTCCAACTAGGATTCCCAGTCCTAATCCAATTGGGACTCTAGGAATCCTATCCGAAGTAGGACTCTTGTTTTAAGTCCAATTAATTAATTTCCTTTGTTCCTTCTTCAACTTCTTATCAATCAAATTGATTACTCGTGATTCCTAATCACGATTTCAATCATCGGATCGGTCAATACTTCTAGTGTGTGTGACCCCATAGGTTCTATTCTGACTGGTAGTGAGATATATTGTGATCTCTATCACTATATCATTGAAAACTCCTTTCAATGGGTTGGAACGGTTCCAACTCAACTCATTAGGGTTTATCGATCATCGAGATAATCCCTATGAGTCCCACCATCCACCAGGGACACCTAGCAGCATGTAGTGGCTACCCAGCAGAATGGAATGATGAACCTCTAGGTGCAGTTAACGTGTGATACAGTCCTACTATCGTGGATCCCTACAGGACGGAGGTCATGGACAACTCGTCAAACCCCATCGTCTGTCATATGTCAAGATTTATTCGACTTGAGTTCGATAGTGGAAAACTCTTTTTCACTTTATATTACTGCCCTGGCCAAGGTCTTAGAACTCAGTCTAACAAATCACATAGGATCACTCCTTTTCTATCAAGGTCGATAGATTCCTTATAGGTGCATACCCTACTCCTACAGTGAACCTACTGCAGCCAATCTACACTGCATGGACCCATATGGCTAGAGACCATGTATATGTGCAGTCAAACTACAATAACCTCACTGTGAGTAGCCGAAGCACCGCAGGTCAAAGGACCAGTCACACTACTGCAACATCAAGCAAGTCACTGACGAGTGGATAGACATCCAAGTGACTTCTTGTCTTGGTCACGCTCAGTACCCTTGTTTTCTAACAAGCACCTGCACTATCACTTCAGTGTCCGTACACTGTGGACTCAAGTCTCGTCCATCCAGAAGGAAAGTGATCTGTGCACTGATCGGATCGATCACCGTCCTCGTGATGATTCATTGATCAGGAGCATTTAGAAATTAATCACCAATGATACATGGCTCAAATTCTCAACTCTTGAGAATATATATCATCATCTTATTAATTTCTTGGACGATTCATAGACACATAAACAATATGAATGAAAAGATGCCTTTTATTTATTCAATAATAAATAGTCAAGTACAAAATTATGTCCCTAGAATCAACAATGTGTCAGCCAAATTGGCTTCTAGGGCATACATCTAACAATCTCCCACTTGCACTAAAGCCAATTGGTTATATATCTTAGGCCCATCTTCTCAAGGTGGGCTTCAGTCTTTTGCTGACTCAGCTGCTTAGTGAACGGGTCTGCCACGTTATCCGCGGAGTCTACTCTGCACCTCTACATCATAGTCGCGTATGAAATGGAAGTGCCGCTCTATGTGCTTGGACTTCTGATGAGACCATGGCTCCATAGCTAGTGTTATGGTGCCAATGTTATCGCAGTAAAGTGTTATGGCATCTAATGACATTACACCTAACTCTGCAATTAACTTTTAATCAGAAGGTTTCCACTGCACCCTTAGATACGGCTTAACATTCAGCTTCTAAGGTAGAATCTATAATGATCGGTTGTTTGGAACTCTTCCAATTTACTGAACCACAATTGCACATATTCTGATGTAGACTTTCTATCATCTATATGTGTGCATCCTTCTACCTTCAACTCTGATCTCCTCCCAAAGACCAAGAACACGTCCTTAGTTCTTCTCAAGTACTTAAGACTGTTCTTTCACAGCTATCCAGTGCTTCTTGCCTGGATCTGACTGATATCTGCTTGTGACACTCACAGCAAGAGCTATATCAGGTTGTGTACACAGCATGGCATACATGAGGCTTCCCATTGCCGATGCATAGGAAATCTTGCTCATGTGTTGAACCTCCTCAGCACCTCCTCTATGTACATCTTCTGTGAAAGGCCAAGCATTCTTTTAGATCTATCTCTATAGACCTTTATTCCCAAAATATAGGATGCTTCCCCAAGGTCTTTCATGGAGAATTCTTTTGACAACCAGACCTTAACCGAGGTTAGCATGGAAATATCATTCCCTATTAGGAGAATGTCATCTACGTACAGTACGAGAAAAATGACAGCACTCCCACTAACCTTTTTGTAAACACACGGTTCCTCTTCGTTTTTGATGAAATCAAACGTTTTGATTGCGTCATCGAAACGAGTGTTCCAACTCCGAGATGCTTGCTTTAGTCCATAGATGGACCTTTGCAGCTTGCAGACCTTGTGATCTCCATCACTGGAAGTGAAACCCAAAGGCTGTTCCATATAGATATCTTCATCAAGATATCCATTCAGGAAAGCAGTTTTCACATCCATCTGCCAGATTTCATAATCATGAAATGCTGCAATGGCAAGCAATGTTCGGATGGATTTTAGCATGGCTACAGGTGAAAAGGTCTCCTGATAGTCAATGCCTTCGCGCTGACTATACCCTTTCGCCACAAGCCTTGCCTTATAGGTCTCTACCTCTCCATCCGAACCTATCTTCCTTTTGTAGATCCATTTGCATCCAATAAGTACAATACCTTCTGGTGGATCTACTAAGGTCCAGACTTGGTTGGAATGCATGGAGTCTAACTCTGACTTCATAGCTTCCAGCCATTTCTTGCAATCGATATCAGATATCGCCTCGTTGTAGGTTTTGGGATCCTGTATGTGATCCCTATCTCCCACTAGGAACATTTCCTCGGTATCCTCTGCTAGTATACCTAAGTATCTATCGGGAGGATGGGAGACCCTACTAGATCTACGAGGTGGTCGAGGGACATCGTGTACTGGCTTTGTATGAATGGGTTCAATAGGATCCATGACTCGTTGCTTTTCAGAGACTTTCTCTTCAAGCTCAATTTTCCTCCCACTGCCTCTATCAAGGATAAACTGATTTTCCAAGAAGATGGCATGTCGGCTCACAAACACATTGTGATCCTCTGAGACGTAAAAATTGTATCCTAATGACTCTTTAGGATATCCTATAAAACGAGCACTTATGGTCCTAGCCTCTAACTTGTCCGCCTGTAGTCTCTTGACATGGGCCGGACATCCCCAAATCTTGAGATGACCCAGACTTGGTTTCTTACCATGCCATATCTCATACGGTGTGGTAGGAACGGATTTAGAGGGAACTCTATTCAATAAATAAATCGCTGTGAGTAAGGCATCTCCCCAAAGGAACATAGGTAAATCAGTGAAGCTCATCATGGACCTGACCATGTCCAACAGGGTCCGATTCCTCCTCTCTGACACCCCGTTGAGTTGAGGTGTACCCGGAGGTGTCCATTGTGAGACTATGCCGTTTTCTTTGAGATAGTCCCGGAATTCTCTACTAAGGTATTCTCCTCCTCAATCTGATCGAAGAGCCTTAAGTGGTTTTCCAGTTTGTTTTTCTACTTCATTCTTGAACTCTTTGAACTTTTCAAAAGAGTCAGACTTGTGTCTCATAAGATACACATACCCATACCGTGAATAATCATCGGTAAAGGTAATGAAGTAAGAATAACGTCCCCTGGCTAGCACATCGAATGTGCCACATACATCTGTATGTATTAGGGTAAGTATTTCAGTGGTCCTCTCCCCATGTCCTACAAAGGGCAGTCTAGCCATTTTTCCTTGAAGACAGGACTCGCAAACTGGATATGACTCGAAAGTCAATGAGCCTAAAAGCCCATCTTTATCCATTTTGTTCATTCTGTCCTCTCCAATATGGCCAAGCCTGAGGTGCCACAAATATCTTTGGTTTATCTCATCTCTGGATCTTTTGGATCCTTTGGCACTCACTTCTTGCTCGGTAATATTCACAGATACATCCATATGTAAATGATAGAGACTGTCAATCATGAAACCACGTGCGACTATTTTATTTCTTAAATAAATAGAACAGCAGTCTTTGTCAAATGTAAAAACATGACCTTCCTGTGCTAGACATGAAACAGAAATCAAATTTCTGCTAGCAGCAGGTACATAATAGCAGTCTCTAAGTAATAAACTAAATCCAGACGGTAGTCGCAGATGGTAGGTGTCCACAGCCACAGCAGCAACTTTTGCCCCGTTGCCAACCCGAAGGGTTACCGCACCTTCCGCCAGCCTTCTACTTTCCTTTAGACCCTGCATGGTAGTGCACAAATGAGCACTAGAACCAGAATCTATAACCCAACTAGAAGTAGAAGAAACCGTTAGATTAGTTTCAATTATGAGCAAGTCTATACCTTCTGAAGGTGTGTCACCTTTCTTGTTCTTCAGGCTCTCGAGGTATGAAGGACAGTTTCTCTTCCAGTGGCCTTCGACATTGCAGTGGAAACATTTTCCTTTGTCGTTAGTCTTTTTCTTTTGAACTTCCATCTTTGGCTTCTTGTCTTTCTTCTGCTTCTTAGCAGGCTTCTTTTTCTTCCAAGTAGACTTTCTCTTGGAACCAGAAGTCAACTCAGCAGCAAGGACATTGCCCCTTGAACCTTTCAAGGCTCCCTCAGCAGTTACCAACATGTTGATTAGTTCAGTCTTAGTGCATTCAATCTTATTCATGTGGTAGTTTACTATAAACTGACCAAATGAATCAGGAAGTGACTATAGGATCAAATCCACTTGTAATTCCTTGTGCATGTCCATACCGAGCTTCTCAAGCTCCTCTAGGTCCTTGATCATGGTCAGACCGTGATCATGGACAGACTGCCCGTCGCGCATCTTTGCTTTGAAAAGCCTCTTGGACACTTCAAAACGAGCTGTGCGACTCTGCTCACCATACAACTCTTGCAGGTGTGCCAGTATTTCCCTAGCAGTCTTCATACTTTCATGTTGGCATTGGAGTTCATTAGACATGGATGCCATCATATAGCATTTTACTCTAATGTCATCATCCAACCACTTTTTATGCAACTCACGCTGAACATCAGTGGGACGTGCTGGTAGTGTAGGGATATCTGAATCGAGTATGTAGCCTATCTTCTCACAGTCCAAAACTATTTTGAGATTTCTAAGCCAGTCTTTGTAATTGGTTCCGGTCAGTCCGTTGGTCTCAAGAATACGGGTCAAAGGGTTTGAAGCCGACATTGTATCTGCAGAGAGTAAAGATTCTAGTTAGACTTTTGTACTTAATCCTAATCTGTTCTAAGGTCTTTTAGAACAAATGTAACTCCCACTATTTTCTCGAATCCCTCACACTCCCCTGGTAGGGAAACGGAAATCCCACACGACTAGGGTTTCTAGTGGGTACTGCGGTCCCACCAATTTACATGCCACCTCACCTAACAGTTATTGGTGACACATAGATGGATGAGTGTACAACTCTTGTACAATGCTTCTCAAGCATGTTGCAGTGTAACTTGGTCTCTAAGCCATGAAGACCTCACCTAACAGTTATTGGTCCCATTTCTTAGTTAAGTCAGACCCACCGTATAACCGTAGGAATAAAGTCGTCATTGGGTCCTCACCTAACAGTTATTGGTGCCCAACCCCACCTTTACCCTACAACATCTCATGTCTATAGAGAGGTCCAGCCCCCCGATGCAACTTGACCACTGTGTCCAGCCGAGACAAATCAACATCAGAAAGGCCTTAGCAACTCTACTACAGTGGAAGACCTATTGACTTAATATTGGTTAATCAGGTCTTAGTGTTTGCAACTTGAGCCCTTCATAAGAGGTAATCGAACAATTGGCCAGGTAAGCAGGTGGGAGGCTCCCCTTACTTAGAGAGTAAGGTCCTAATTAAGTAACCACCTTTCATGCTTTCCTAGACACCAATTAGATCAATTAATCTAATATGACTTGCTCATGTCGGTTCACTCTCGACTTGATTGAGGAGATTTTGTTTTAGGTCTCAATTGGGTTTGCTACATCACATGTAAACCTATCTACCCGACTCGCATTTACATCACATGCAAACGGCACATCACAGGCAGTTATAATCGCAGCATCAAATTAAAGCTAAACTTTAACTAGGTGATGATCATGGATTCTAATTAGGTCGTATTACAAGCACATGCACATCAATCGATCAAGTGGTCTTCAACTCTTGAATTGGTTCCAAGCCTCCTTGATTCGATCCTTGATCAACTCTTGATCCCATCGCCATCAACCGCTTAGATCACCTTTCATCTCATGCCTTTGCTTCAACTTGATCGTTGATGTACATCACATCACAGAAATACAACCAGATGTAAAATAAAAATAAAAATAATTTACATCTCCTTTTAGGAGGCACGCAGGCCTCTCAAAACATCAAACAAGATGCATGCAAGCATCTGAAAAATTACATGACATCGCAGATCACATCGCAGGTCATTACATTTGATACCAAAAGGGTTTGAATCCTATGATCATCACCGTATGCAACAATTATAATTTTCAGATCTGAAAACTAACTGATTGTATCATGACATAGGTCGCTGATCATGCTAATCATGATTCTAAACTTTGTAATCCCATTAACAATGCATTTAGAATCATCTTTTTATCACATAAAAATCAGCATGCAAAAAAAATCAGCACCCCTGAAAAATCTGCATGCAGAATTTTTCAGCATGCATGATCATTCAATTTTCAGATCTAATATGCCTTTAGATATTTAATTCTTACCTTAATCTACGAAGCCTAGGCTCTGATACCACTGTTGGGAACCCGCCCATGCCGCTGATATTTCAAAAATTAAATCAGATGGCAGCGGAAGAGGCATGTGCGGGATCGACGTTCATCGCATGAACGTTGTTTCGAGACCTTTCGTAATTAGGTAAGAATTAAAACTTTTAAAACTATTAGGAAGATCAAATCTTTACCTTGCGCGGGTAGATGATCACCGCAAATCTGAATTCGTGGTTTTGGAAGAGGGTTCGCTTGAAGCCGTTCAAACGTCCGGCCTCTACGGGTATCCACACGAAGCAGGATCCGATCCAAGCTCTCTATCTCACCGGGGTGCTAGCTCCCTTGCAGAGATAGCTTTGATGGCTGATGTCCTCCTTCTCAATCAACTCTTGATTGTGCTTAGAAGGAGGAAGAAGAAGGATGAAGAAGAGGAAGAAGATGATCCCCTACGCAGCCTTCTTTTGTTCCTTGCGTTGGATGAAGGAAGGGAAGGGAAGGAGGCCGCCAACACTTGGAGATCTTTTCCCTTGCTTGCGGCTGAAAACACCAAGGAAAAGAGAGGGCCACGGCTTGGAGGAAGAGAGGTTTCAATCCATAAGGGGGGCCGGCCCTAGTCCTCCTTTTAAAGGGAGTGGAGCTCCTAATAATTAGGAGCTCCATGACAACTTACCAAAGAAGAGGGCGCCGGCCCTAGCTCTTCATGTCGCCCTAGCCAAGTGAGAGGGGCTGATGTCCCTCTTACTTGGTTAACCTAATCCTCTTCCAAAGAGGATTAGGTGCCTCTCTCATGGTTTAATCCCAATCCAATTAGGATTAGCCAATTGGGTTCAATCTATGCTAGTCCTAATCCAATTAGGACTTGAATGAACCATGACTCAATTGAACTCTTCAATCTTAATCCAATTAAGAGTCATGTTGATTCATTAGATTATTAATTAATTTAGACTTAAGGAATCCTAATCTAATTAGGATGTATTTAATTTCAGTCCTAATCCAATTAGGACTCTATTTGAATCCAAAGTCCTAATCCAATTAGGATTTCTAGGAATCCTACTCCAAGTAAGAATCCAATTTTGATTCAAATCTCCTAATCTCATTAGGATTGAGGAATCCTATTCCAAATAGGAATCCCAGTCCTACTCCAACTAGGATTCCCAGTCCTAATCCAATTGGGACTCTAGGAATCCTATCCGAAGTAGGACTCTTATTTTAAGTCCAATTAATTAATTCCCTTTGTTCCTTCTTCAACTTCTTATCAATCAAATTGATTACTCGTGATTCCTAATCACGATTTCAACCATCGGATCGGTCAATACTTCTAGTGTGTGTGACCCCATAGGTTCTATTCTGACTGGTAGTGAGATATATTGTGATCTCTATCACTATATCATTGAAAACTCCTTTCAATGGGTTGGAACGGTTCCAACTCAACTCATTAGGGTTTATCGATCATCGAGATAATCCCTATGAGTCCCACCATCCACCAGTGACACCTAGCAACATGTAGTGGCTACCCAGCAGAATGGAATGATGAACCTCTAGGTGCAGTTAACGTGTGATACAGTCCTACTATCGTGGATCCCTACAGGACGGAGGTCATGGACAACTCGTCAAACCCCATCGTCTGTCATATGTCAAGATTTATTCGACTTGAGTTCGATAGTGGAAAACTCTTTTTCACTTTATATTACTGCCCTGGCCAAGGTCTTAGAACTCAGTCTAACAAATCACATAGGATCACTCCTTTTCTATCAAGGTCGATAGATTCCTTATAGGTGCATACCCTACTCCTACAGTGAACCTACTGCAGCCAATCTACACTGCATGGACCCATATGGCTAGAGACCATGTATATGTGTAGTCAAACTACAATAACCTCACTGTGAGTAGCCGAAGCACCGCAGGTCAAAGGACCAGTCAAACTACTGCAACATCAAGCAAGTCACTGACGAGTGGATAGACATCCAAGTGACTTCTTGTCTTGGTCACGCTCAGTACCCTTGTTCTCTAACAAGCACCTGCACTATCACTTCAGTGTCCCTACACTGTGGACTCAAGTCTCGTCCATCCAGAAGGAAAGTGATCTGTGCACTGATCGGATCGATCACCGTCCTCGTGATGATTCATTGATCAGGAGCATTTAGAAATTAATCACCAATGATACATGGCTCAAATTCTCAACTCTTGAGAATATGTATCATCATCTTATTAATTTCTTGGACGATTCATAGACACATAAACAATATGAATGAAAAGATGCCTTTTATTTATTCAATAATAAATAGTCAAGTACAAAATTATGTCCCTAGAATCAACAATGTGTCAGCCAAATTGGCTTCTAGGGCATACATCTAACACAAGCCTCACTTGGAAATTTACTATAACCCCTCGGATTACAGCCGGTTGTTTTACAAGCTCACAACCCAACTTGTTGTTTTACGAGGTCACAACGAACTCGGTCGGTTTTTCCTGGCTCACCGATTAGAACCACCCGATTGTTTTTCCGGGATCACAATCGAACCCTTACACGTTGGTTTTAACCTAGGCTCACCAACAAACCTTTACACCCTTGATTCAATCTCCTGATTGAATCAAGTAAAGGACAAATAGATAGAAGGACAAAGAGAAAAATACAGCTTCTAAGAAAGCAGATATTCAGCAATATAAACGATAGAGAAGTTAAGAGCCCTCAAACTAGTTTATGACGATGTAGAGGAGGGCTTCTCGAACTCTGGGTCTCCTCTTGAATGTCTTGAAGACTTGAAGGCTGAAGGAGACTTCTTTAATGCTGGGAAGAGTTGGTTGAATGGAGTTAATGGCCCTCTTCCTTCTTTTCCGTTGAAATCAGTTTGCAGATGAAGATTTCTTGTTTTCTTAGAGTGGAATGTCACTTCTCTGCCGTGCTACAGTTCTCTATGGCTATTTAAGCCATTTTTCACGGAAACTAGCCGTTAAACACAATCTACTAGCCGTTCTGCACATTCTGCACATCCTGACAATGTGTCCGTTGGGATTGGAGTCGACTCGCGCGATCTGGAGTCGACTCGGCTGTAGTAGGAGTCGACTCATGCTTTTCTGGAGTCGGCTCGGCAACTGTTCTGGATTTGAATTAAAGTGGTCTTCTCGACTGGGAGTCGACTCGACTTAACCCGGAGTCGACTCCCCAAAATCTGGAGCTGACCTGACACTTTTGGAGTCGGCTCATTCCAAGGAATCCATAGAGGTATTCTTCAACTTCGCTCACTCGAGTCGACTCGGCGCTCAGAGCCCGAACTCCCGATCTTCTGTCTTTTGGCTCGTGCAGTCTTGGAGTCGACTCGGACTGTTTCGGAGTCGACTCGGCTCTCAGTATCCGAAAAACAGTCTTCTGTCTTTTTGGGGTAGCGCTGCCTTGGAGTCGACTCGAACTGTCTTGGAGTCGACTCGCCTCTCAGAGACAAAAATACTGTCTTCTGTCTTTTTGGGGTCGCGCTGTCTCGGAGTCGACTCGGCCTTTGCGGGAGTCGACTCGGCTCTCAGTGACCGAAAGTTGCTCTCTGACTTTTGCCTTGTATTACACTGAGAGTCGACTCTCGCTTCCTTTGGAGTCAACCTGCCAACCATCGGAGTCGACTCGAGTTCCTCAGGAGTCGACTCGGCTCTCAGGGTCCAAAATAACTTCTCTGTCTTTCTGTCTGTAACTCCCTGGAGTCGACTCATACTACTCTGGAGTCGACTCGGCAAGCATCGGAGTCGACTCGCGCTCTTCAGGAGTCGACTCGCTGACAGGTTTTAAGTTGGGTCTTTCTGTTCGTCTGTCTGTTCTCAGTCGGAGTCGACTCATAATGTTCCGGAGTCGACTCGAGCCTGTGCCAGTGCTTCTGATACGCTTGGAGTCGACTCGTAAAATTTCGGAGTCGACTCGAGTCTCAGACTTTGGTTCAAATTGACTTCTTAACTTATCCAAAATGTCTTGAACCAAATCTAGAGACACTTAACCATAAATTTACAAGATTTTCACTGAAACACTAGATTGAATTCATTAGTAAACATAAGATATACTCAAATGCTTTGAGCTCATCAAAATCAAATAGGGTTATAATCAATCACTCCACATGTGCAATAGATCATTTCTATTTTTCAGAAGATCAAATGAAGTTTTCATCAAAAATTGATCTAATAGAAACCATATATATGACAAGCAATGATGATAGCTTTTAACAAAAAAAATCATTTAAGTAAATGACTATCATACAACATTGCCTTCATCATTTCTTCAAGGATTCTATTGATCCTATTTTACTTATGGTGTTCTTGGTGCAGAAACAATTGCATTCAATATTGTTTTCTGTGCACAACTTAATACAAAATTGGTTTTCAACACTATGCCATGATTCTTTTTTATTTTCATAGTTTGCAAACCTTTTTCATTTGAATCCTTTTTGTGAGTTTGTGCCAATGTAGAAAATATTTTAATTTGAGTGCCAAGAACAAAACTAATGTAAGCTTTTGAGAAATTAGTGATGAAAACAACATCTTTAGATTTAGAAATTGATTTTTTGTTTGTTTCCTTAGTTAACATGCATAGCAAACTTTGACCTTTCAGAAGATAATCTAAGTAAGCCAATGGCAAGGTCTTTTGTGATTAAGTACAAACTAGCATGAGTTGATTTTATATGCCAAAGATGGTTTCTTTAATCTTGGTATTCATAGTGCATATATTCAAAGGCATACCAAGTACACATTTTCATATCTATGATCAATAAACAATAATGCCAGGGATAAAAACTCTCAATCAAGCTTATAGAGAATTTATAGAGTTATTCTTAATAAATTGATTAATCATTTAACGACTTATCCAATTAGTGAATAAAGCATACTATAAAATGAAGTGATTTGATTATATTTCCAAAAGTATCACAAAATTGATCAATACTTGCAATTCATATTTTAATCAAATACTAAAGCAAAAATAATGATGAGATGCAAGGGTTACTGATTTCATTATTATTATTTTTTAAATACTTTTCATAAGTATATTTTAAGTTTCATTTTTTTTGACATGTGTCTAGAACACCCATTTGTATGAAAGTTCTATTTGTTCTATGGGTATCTCGGCACACCTACATCTACATCCTCATATTTTCATTTTGGGTACCCAAGCTTGCTTGGGTCCTTGAGAGTTAGGACATATAGTTCCTTTTGGAACCCAAATTTGTTTAATTGTAATAACTTTATCATTTGATTTAATTGTACTAGAACTATAGGTAAAGTTGTTATGCCCATTCTTTTGATGTTTGAAATATGTTATCTTATTTAATGGTTTGCTTGGTGAATTGATAACCTTTTTCTCTAGAGATTTATTGTTAAGTAAAGGAGTCATGCCAAATTTTGATTTATCTAAAACAGCATGTTGGCTTTCAAACATCATTTTTAATCTTTCTGAACTTACAGTGAATTTGTTAATAAAAGATTTTAATTGGTTGATTTCTTCACTTAAGTTTTGATTTTCTTTAATTAAATTCTGATTTTTCTGAATCAATTGTTCTGAATTTAACCTTAAGTTTTCATTTTCAGAATTTAGTTTTTCTTGTATTTCAGCACTAGAATTTCTTTCTTTTGAAATTTTTTGAGTTAGTTTCATAAAATTTTTATTCTTCACAGCTAATTTTCTACATTCACCATACAAATCATGAAAAGCATTTAATAATTCATCATAAGAGAATTCTTCTTGAAAATTATTTGATGTAAGAGTAGATTCAGATTTTACCTTGTCTTCTTGTGCCATAAAGCACAAGTTAGTTACCTCTTATAGTTCCTTGGAGCTAATATCATCATTGTTACTCCTAACTTTTATTTTCTTGCTTGACTCTTTCTTGGTCAAGGCTTTCTTCCTTTTTATTTCTTTCTTTCTTTCTTCTTGCTTCCTCTTCTTCTTTGTCTTTAGGAAGCTTTTGAATCTTTCGGTGTTTGGGAATGGATCCTTGTTTTCATCACCAAATTCTTTATTTGTTGTTCTTTCTTCCTGATTTTGAGTGTTTCCTGCATGCTCAATGTTAGTCTTGCAATTATCCTCAAGTAATCTAACATGGGGTTCCTCGAAAATATCATAAGTTGCTTCAAGAGAATCCCATATTTGTTTGGCAGATGAACATATACAGATTTGGTTGAAAATATTTTTATTAAATGCACAGTAGAGAAGGTTCATAGCCTTAGCATTTAGTTCAGCCAAATTTTTATCGAACATACTTTCAATCAATTTCGTGGGTGTGTGTAGGCCATTTGTTATGACATTCCATAACTCATAGTTTTGTGATTGAGTAAAGATTTTCATTCTAGCTTTCCATTGAATATAGTTAGATCCATCAAACAGTGGAGGTCTGTTTGTGGAAAGTCCCTCAGCAAATAATACGTTAAGTGGGGTTGTCATGATCTTTGGCTCTAGTCGGTTAAGACTACAAATAATATTTGAGCACCTGCTCTGATACCACTTGTTGCCCAGTAGATACAACCCAAGAGGGGGAGGGGTGAATTGGGTCTTTTAAAACTTTTATACTACTTCTAAAACTTTTCAATTAATTAGGCTAAGTTGTATAGATGCACAGTAGAATTTAAACTTAGCAACAGTTTGATTTATTGAATGAGACTTGATTAAGTAAATTGAATATGCTTGCAACTAAAGGATGCGCGGATAAGAGTTAAGCAAGCAATTTATCTAAGTAAGTAAGTGAGCAAGTTAGACAATGACAAAAAGCATCACAAACACAACAAACATATAGTGGTTCGGTGCACCCCAACACCTACATCCACTCCCCAAGACCTCTTGGAAATTTCACTATAATCCTCCAGATTACAGCCGGTTGTTTTACAAGCTCACAACCCAACTTGTTGTTTTGCGAGATCACAACGAACTCGGTCGGTTTTCACAGGCTCACCGACTAGAACCTTACCGATTGTTTTCACGGGCTCACAATCCAACCCAGTTGGTTTTTCCAAAGGCTCACCAACCACAACCTTACAACGATTGTTTTTCGGATTCACAATCAACCCAGTTGGTTTTTCCCAAAGGCTCACCAACCACAACCTTACAACGTTGGTTTTTCCTTTGGCTCACCAACAAACCTTAACACCGTTGGTTTTTCCTTTGGCTCACCAACAAACCTTAACCTCTTGATTCAATTCCCTGATTGAATCAAGTTACAAAATATTAGACTAAGAATTTAAAGCAAATACAAGCTTCTTAACTAAGCAAATATAGCAAATATAAACAAATGGAGTAAAGATAAGCTCTCAAACGAATTTTGAAGATGAAGAAACTCGGCTTCTTCTTTACTTGACCCTCTTCTAATTTGGCACGAGGTAGAGGATCATTGAGGCAGCACACGGATGGAGAGGAAGCTTTGGGATTCACTTGGATGCTCTTCTTCTCTCTATTTCGCTTTGGATGGCCCTTTTGTGCTTATGGGAGATTTCCCTTGTAATCTCTTTAAAATCTCTTTCCTAAATGTTCTTTCCCACTTCCATGCCTTCTCCCCTAGCTCTCCTCTTGATTTTATAGCTTTAGATGGCGTGGAACCAAAAATCTAGCCGTTAGAGACAAAAATAGAGTCGTTGGACACAGTCTGTACCTTCTGACAATATTTCCGTTGGGATCGGAGTCGACTCGCGCGATCTGGAGTCGACTCGCCTGTTGCAGGAGTCGACTCGTGCTTGACTGGAGACGACTCAGCCACTGTTCCAAATTTGAATTAATGTGCATGCCTTGTCCTCGGGTCGACTCGGACCAAACTGGAGTCGACTCGCCAATAGCTGGAGACGACTCGGGCACTTGGGGGTCGGCTCATTCTCAGGAATCCAGAGGACATACTTTCTGATTTTCTTCCTCGAGTCGACTCGGATTCTCTTCGAGTCGACTCGGCTCTCAGAGCTCGAAAACTGATCCTCTGTCTTTGGAGTTGAACTGCCTCGGAGTCGACTCGGACTTGCGGGAGTCGACTCGGCTCTCAGTGTCCGAAATTGTCTCTCTGACTTTTTGCCTTGCTTTTCTCTGGGAGTCGACTCTTGCACAATTAGGAGTCGACTCGCCTGACTTCGGAGTCGACTCGTGGTCCTCTGGAGTCGGCTCGGTTGCAGGGTCTAAAATTCATTGTTCTGTCTTTCCTCTATTACTCTGTTGAGTCGACTCGGAAACGTTGGGAGTCGACTCGGCATGTATCGGAGTCGACTCGAATTTTCGAGGAGTCGACTCGAGAACTATTCTTTTGAATTTTTCTTTAGAATTTGCTCCTCCAACTTGAATACTTTAAACTTGAAACTTGGACCAATAAATTGTAGCTTTCTTCCAACTTTTCTTGAGAGCTTTGGAGGCCTTCTTGTATTCATCCAACTTGCTATGTTCCTTGCAAAATAAATATCTTTCTCCTTGCAACACAAACATTAGTATTTATACTTCAAGGTTTTGTGATCATCAAAATCAATCTTTAAATCAATCTTTGGGTCATCAAATGCCTCGGGAATGAGTGTGCACACAACGCATTAAAGAGCTCCCTCGACCACTTCCATTTGGAATGCGTGGCAGATCCTCAGAACAAATCTGGAAAGATGTCTTCCGAATTCTCCGCCCGCAGGATTGATCTCCGTGCAATACGCCGCCTCCAACTATTGACCAGCTGATCACAAATCGGCCCGAGACTTCAGGTAACGGTCGAGACCCTCACCCTATAAATAGAGGATAGAAAAAAGGCCTTCGGTAAGCTATTACAAGCATTCTTAAGTCATAAGAGGTCATCAAAAGCACTCAGAAACCTCTCCAAAAGCCATGCTAACTTAGCTATCGGAGGGCCTTCGTCGGAATCTCCGGCCAAGACTTTGTGCAGGTACACCAGACCGCAAGAGGTGGCTCCCTTTCTCCATCCCGGCTGGCGTCTTCTCGGCTTCCTCTGGCGTGGTCACCCTTAGGCCAAATTTCAACCACAATAGTTGCTATCCACATTCTCCACTTCTAGCAGCTAACCGACGTAGGTTGCCTTCCTACTACTGCACAACCATTAGGATCCACTAACCATCTGATCAATACTCATATTTCATTGACCTTGGCCTATTGTTAACTTTCTTCAGCCTATCCCGATATAGCTTACATTGGTTGTTTTTTCTTAATCGTCCAGTAGCCTAGTCATCTACATCTTGGAACACCCTGGAGACTGATTCATCTGCCCTCATGGTTGATTGCGGCTATCTTGATCTTTCGACTTGCTTTATCAATATTATGGTCGAATCTTCCTCTCTTGGCCCACTCCATATTTAGTGAAATTTATCATGGTCGAACTCCAAGCCTAGAAAAAAATCTTGTGACTTCCATCTGTCGACTTCATCCAACTTAGTCCACATGATGCATGCCCATTGCTGCTTCTTGGGTTATTGAGATGCATTGTAAACAATGCCCTCCATACCTCATTAGTTGATGATTAAGAGGCTATTAGGATGTCTGTCATTATCTCTTGGTATCTATAGAATAGAAATCTCATAATTGTGGTTTTGATTGGCTGACCGCTTGCTACTTTCTAATCAAAGCATCACTTTAGCTCTTAAAATTTTCCCACATCATTTTCGATTCCACTAACCTTTCTACTTCTACCACTTGTCTTCCTTCATGAAATAGTTTTGTGTACTAGAATAGCTTGTATATTGTTCAAAGGGTCTTCTGCATCTACGAAGATATGCCATTATCTTCCATATTAATACGAACTTGAACTTCTGGCAAGATATACTTCTTTTCTACAAATAGGCCTTGCATCCTCCTCTTTTGTTGACCCAATGGATTGATTTTGATGAGCACAAAATGTTTTGAGTATAATACTAATGATTTTGTGTCTGGAGTAGTTAATTTGTTTTATAGAAAGCTCAATGTAGTTGAAAAGTTAGAGAAGCATGGAGAAGTCTGAATAATAAATCTCAAAGTTGAAAAAAATATTTGAAGCATTTTGGGAGCTTTTATAGTGAAGGAGCCAACCCCTAGTGTGAAAGACTCAACCTAGAACACTATGAGTTGACCCCAAACTTATAAGAGTCGGCCTTAGAAAGCCATAGGTTAAAAACAGAAGACAACTATTTTCAGACACTTTAGGAGTCGACCCTAAGACCTCAAGAGTCGACCTCAAGACTTCATGAGTCAACTCCAAGATTTTAGGAGTCAACCCCACGATTCAGGAGTCAATCCTAGCACTTCAAGAGTCGACCCCTCTACGCATGACAGCTTTAACGGCTAGTTGTTCTACGAGCATAGAACGTATAAATGGCTTCCAAAGGCTAGTTTCTTCTCTCCAACGGTTAGAAATAGCTCTCCAACAATTGTTCAAGTTATGAAAGCCTCCAAATTGAATTGGAGAGTATGAGGGATCAAGAAGATTGAGTGGATGAGGTAAAGAAAAATGAATGCAAGTGAACCACCATTTCTAGAGCTTCAACTTAAGCATTAATTTGAGAAGTAGCCATTCAAAGCCTCCATCCGTTTAAAAGAGAGCTTCCAAATATCTATATAGAGAGAGAGCATCAACTTCTAATTATTGAGTTCCACTACAAGATCAAGAGCAAGCAAGAAACAAAAACGACAAAGCAAAGCAATCAAACACAAGCTACAACAAGATATCTAAACTTTGTAGAGGTTGTATTGTATCTATTTTCTATCTTTATTTTGTGCACAAGATTAGAAAATCTCGTGTGGGATTTTTGGTATGGCTAACACCATAAAAAAATTAGCATCTTTTTAAGGTTTGGTTGTACCTATGATATAGCTAGGATATGATCGATTAGCCTGAAAATTTGACTAAGTTTTTGTTGAGCTTGAAAATCATTAAGGAGTTCCTAAGTATTGAAACTCGAAGTTGCTTTAGCTGTACCAGCAAAATAGCTTGATTTTGGTTGATTACTAGAAAAATCAATTGGGTTTAGTTGTGAGCTTGGAAAAGAACTATGTTGTAATTTTGTTCATGGATTATAGTAAAATTTCCAACGAGAAAGTTTTAGGGAGTAGATATAGGAGCTGAGTTTGGCTCTGAACCACTATGAAATTTTGGCATTTTTGTTGTTTGTGTTTATTCTCATCTTGTACATTTACTTATCACTCATTCTGTTGTGCACACTTAAGTTTAGATTAGTTTTTCTTAATCATTATTTAAGTTTGTAAAAAGTTTTGAAAATCCAATTTACCCCCCTCTTGGATTGTCATCTTGGGCAACATCTTTGGTATGTACTTATCCTTCTTCCTCTTAATTACTCATGCCTCCCCTGATCTCCTTCCACATATCATGATGAGCAACATTAAGTATTAGTTGAAGTAATCTGTTCAATTTGATTCATCGATTTTTGATTGTTTCATCATATTGAAATATCATCATGAATTGGGATATCATCATAAATGAGTTGCGTTGTTGAAATAGAATATCGTCACCAACAACTTGCTATTTGGTTGAGGCAAATCGGCAAGTCAATATCTTTTAGGCCGACCTCTGGCTAACTCTGCGCTCGCACCTTCTTCGGACCGGTTCTGGCGGACCCTTTCTTATTTCCGCTTCTACCAAATGGATCCATTCGTAAGCCCTAGACTCGTGAAACTTAGTTAACGTCTGCCGCAATTAATGATGACGTGCAGTGAGCAGACCTAAAGCGCCAATGAGTCAACAGTGAAAGACTGTATTAGCTTAGGTTAAGAGTGAAGTGAGTACCTTGAGAGTCTAGCACATTTGGTCTTGTTTTTATGTTTGTAACTATATTAGCTAAAAGTAATAAAATTGCAAGGCTCTTTTAATTTTGAATTTTCTTGCACACCTCCCGATGTGAAATCACAAGCATCATGTGAACTTTATTATACTAGTACTAGTATATATTTCCACTTCTAGATCAAATGAACCATCTATGGATATAGATACCTGGAGAAGAACTATCTCATCTGCAATCCATATGTGGGGTTTCAGCTATGCATAATGCCAGGTATCAAGCCGAATTGACCTTTGTTGTATCATACTACTCTCATCGAAAAGGACAAAGAAGTGCCGATATCTACCAAGGTCGTTACTCCCTAGCTCTCAAAGTAGGAATAGGTTGCATAGAAAGTAGTTTGGACTACTTCCCCCAGTTTGTTATCCCAAAGGGATAGCTGCCTCCAATACAGGGCCATATATTAGCATGATTTCACCGACATTTGTCTCAACAATCATTTGCAAACCAAGATGACCGAAACCCATCCCGAATTCAAATATCAACCTAATATTGAATGAAACACCATTGATTATCTATTCAATCTTATATACCCTTGAGTTTTCCCGTAGGATCTCTGCTTCATTGCCTCAGTCTATAGATTCCAAGGACTCCATAGAGTAAGTTTCAACATTATCCTTCAGATGGGCTAAAAAATAAGAGTCATTGAGCATCTTGATATCCCCATATTGGGAAAATGATGAGCTAATTCACCCAATAAAGTGGTGGGATCGGCTTATTTTACCATAATATACACTAGAATGTGTTGTGTTACACAATACCAGCTTTCAATGATGGAAGCAAGTATGCTGAATTGTTCCAGTATTAAAGTTGAAGATATTGTATATCGCTCCAATAGTATGCCTGGCACAGCCGCCACTTTCTCTGAAGTAGCTTTCTCGATCTCCTTCTACATGATCTGAAAATAGCTATGCAATTACCCCACTAGATGTACCAGAAGGCTTGTTGTTGCCCTTTTTGACCCATTCCAGATGCGCCAGAAAACATAGGATCCTAGGGAACACGGCTGGTTGGTAGAGGTCGTGGCATAAGCTAGTGCAAGGAAAGATGCATGCCTGGACATTCTATCGGTGTTGGATTAGCTGAAAAAATAGTGATCAAAAGGACAATAGAGAGTAACATACGTCTAAGTGCCTTGACATTCAAAGACTTTTTCCACCATCGTACCATCGTTCGAAGAAGATGGATCTAGATAGGGGTATAGCATTGGGCTATGGTATTATGTAGCACTGGGCTACAGTAGGGTGTAGCGCTAGGATATAGTAGAAATCTAAATTATGTCAACTCTTGGATTAAAGGTATTGGTCAATTAAGATAAGACAACTATTTAAAATGGAACCTAATCGATCCATAACTTAAATATTTACTAGATTTACAGATATTATAAATGGGTTAAAGAGTCTTACAAATCATATTCTAACAATGACCTTATAAGAAAAGTTTTCAGGTCACTATTAAGAACATGGGAAGTAAATGTCACTGTGATTCAAGAAGCAAAGAACCTCAATAAACTTTTCTTAAAGGAGTTACTAGGATAGTTGATGACTCACAAGCTTATAATGAAGCAGAACAATAATGAGGAGTCAAGGAAGGAGAAAAGAATAACTCTCAAATCGGTGTTCATCAATGAGGTTGTACGTAAGGAGTCGGAGAATGCTGACGATGATGAAGAATTGGCCCTAATTACAAGGAATTTTAGGAGGTTCATGAAGAGGAAGAAGCAAGGGTTAAAGAAGAGGCTGATGATTAAGGGGGAGTCAAGCAAGGAGAAGGAAAAAGAGTAGTCAGTGTGCTATGAAAGCAAGTAACTGGGATATTTTAAAACTGATTGCCCATTTTTCAAGAATGCCCCCAAGAAGTTCATGATGACATCAATGATTGCGACTTGGAGCGATGGCGATGAGTCAAGTTCAGATGGTGAAGCATAAGAAGTGGTAAACATGTGCCTCATAGCTCATAAGGATGAGGTAAACTCTGAACTCAAGTCAAATTTTACATTTGAAGAGCTACAACATAAATTTCATGATCTTTTAGATGAGTTAAAGAAGCTAGGCCAAAAAAATAAAGAACTAAAGATCAATCAGGACTTAGCTAAAGAAAAAGAAATTTTTGTAAAGAAAATGTTGCCCAGCTATGCAGCCTAAGAAAGGGGTGAATTGGGTTTTTTCAAAAATTTTGACTTAGTAGAATTAAAAGCTTGACAGATGAATATTAATTTCAACAAATAAGAAAGAGGTAAATATGCAAAAAATTAATGCAAGTGAAACAAGCAATGCAAACTTATAGAATTTATAGTGGTTTGGTGCCAACCCTGCATCTATGTCCACTCTCCAAGACTTTCTTCTTAAAAATTTTACTATAATCTATAACTTAGATTACAACACAATTATTTTCTGCATTTACAACAAAACTCAGTTAATTTTTTCAGGTAATCAACCAAAACCTTCAACCGATTATCTTATATGAGTTCACAATCAACCTAGTTGATTTTTCAAGCAATCAATCAAAATATTCTCTAAGCCTATCCCAGGCTCAACACAATCTAATTCAAGATTTAGATAGATCTTTCTCCAAGTTTCAATCTATGAAACTTGTTATAACAAAGAATGAAAAGAATTAAGTGCATATACAATGAGTACAACTCCAAAACAATGGAGCTTGACTCTGTTGGTTGACTTTAATTGCTCTTAAAGGCACTTCACCAGCTCTTAGATGTTGAAGTTGTGATCTTTCAGTTTGTAATGAAAGCTCTTGAATAATATTTTTTTGAAGCTCTCTCTTTTTGCTTTTTTTTCTTGGTCTAGTAGATTTGTCTTTGTAATACTTGAGCTCTTTTGTTCTTTAGGTGTTCCAACGTATTTGTACTCTTTGGAAGAGGTTGAAACACTATCCTAACCATTAGACAGAAAATAGATCCATTATGGCCATCAAATTGGATATTGGAATGCATATATAATAGAGTCAGTTGGACTTATCTCATGCTATTTTTTCAATGCTTTGCTTTGCCTTAGGCATGTGCGCACAAGCATAGCAGATCTATGCCCCATCTTGCCTTGTAGTTGGCCTTGAATGGAGCTAGAGCTACAAGTGGATTGGATCTAAGCCACTTCCATTTGGAACCAATGTAAAATTAGTATGGTCCAACTTAAACCAAAGTTATTTGAAGTAGTTTTAGATTTAAAAATGTATTCAGTTTTGAATATGGATCCGGTTTGGGTCACTAAATTTCCAATCCAATCCTAAACAAACTGAACTAATCCAAAACTAATATATTACATATTCTAAAATCATCCTAAATATAAGAAGTTAGTTTTTTTTTCATAATATAATTTGTCAATAATTTATATTGTTGATTATAATTATATGACACAAGCATTCAAATCTCATATGTAATATATTTTGATAATGTTTATATATTATTTATTATTATATTACAATATTATTATATAATTTTTACGATAATTAGATAATTAATTTATATATTTCTATTATATAAGTTGTTTTTTGATTTTTTTGATCCCATATATTTTAAAAAATTCAATGAATTTATAAAATTAATACTAAATACGACCTATTTGGACCTAAAGCGAACTCAACTATATTTTGGTTCAAATTTGTTGGACCAATTTAGATATAAATTGAATTCAAATTTTATCCATCTTTATAGAGTCGGCCTAACAATGGTAGAATAAATTTTAAGTAGATACCATCCCAACCAAAATACGCCATACTGGTATCGGTAGGCATACCAATCACCTACTGGAGTGGTACGGTTCCGATTCAGACTAGTTTAAATCGGTACCAAACCGGCCAACAGTACAGTGCACATGCGGAAAAAAGCCCGCAGACCCGCGTGGATACATGCACACCGTGTTAAATGCCTGCATTAAATGTGCCCACGTAGGCACAGTTCCCAACTCGCACCCCCGTGGGCATGCTGCCCAGCGCGTAGAACTGCGTGCGGGCGTGATTCCCGTCTCGCGCCCGCACAGGCGCATTTTTCAGCACAGTTCCTCTCATGTGGGCATGCTGTGTTGAGGACCCCCTCACAAACACTGCCATTCGGGCCCTCGATCAAGGAAGACTTGGGAGCATAATGAGGCCGAGGGGAGCCATTTGCCATGCGTAGAAGCCGAGGGAGGTCACTTGGCTTGGATGGAAGGTTGACCAAACCATGGCCAAGCACCGCCGCCCGAGCTTACCGCGCATGCCAAACCTCGGCCAAGCATGCCTAGCCTCGGCCATGCTCACCGTGCGCCCACACATGCCCAGCCTCGGACGAGAACACCCCACCTCGATCGAGCCTACCGCGCGCCCACGCATGCCCAGGCTCGGCCTAGCACACCTAGTCTCGGCCGAGCTCACCACGCATGCCCCCTGTCGTGCCATGCCGACTTGGCCCTGCACCCTGCCAAGCCCTGCGCCCCGCCATTCCGCCCTGCAGGCCTTGTGCCCAGCCATGCCACCTGGACAGCACCCTGCATAAGCTAGCTAGCCTGCCCAGTGCCCTGCCAAGGGCCATGCCACCCTGCCAGGACCATGCCCAGTGCCATGCCCCCGCCAGGCCTTGCCACAGCCCTGCCAGCAGGCCAGTAGCCTCAGCCATGCCCTGCAGCTTGCCCAGCTATGCCATGCCTTGCTGCCAGCCCTATGAAGCCATGCCTTAGCCACTCCTTTGGGCAATCACATGAGAACTGGAAAGGCTATAAATAAGCCTTAGAGAGGCACCTTTTGGGATATCTTTGAATATTGTATTTTGCTCTTATATTTCGGCCTTAGGCTTGGGAGGGCTTTGCCCTATTGTATTCGGTCCTTGAACTTGTTCTTGGACTTGGGCTAGTAGAGACCCATCATAGTTTGCACTAGATTATCTTTGTATGTTCTTTACTTTGGGAATAGAAGCAACCATCAAGCATTCCTCTATCTTTTACTCGTATCCATACTTGCTGTGTTGTTCTCATTAAGCCAAGGGACAGGTCAAGCTGCAACTAGTAGACCCGCCCCTTGTCTTGGTTCCCTTGGTCATTCGAAGGAGCGTGTTAAGTGTTTCCAACAAGCCAAGGGTCGGACCAAGCTATAGCCAGTAGACCCGCCCCTTGACTTGTTCTCCACGGCCTTCTGAAGAGGCAAATACTAACCAACGTTACCTGCATCGGTCCAAATCAGCAACTTAACGAGGTGCGCGCAAGAAGCACAAGGCGAGAATTTGGTGTGGTAGCTCGAGGCCGAAAGCCGCCCCCCATCATTAGTGTTTTCATTGAGATCTTCATTGGGAAGATCTCTTCCTACAGGTAACGCCTACAACCCAAAAAAAAATTAGATTACATATTGGGTTGAGTTTAGGTGCTTTACTTTTCATTGCATGCCTAGAAGGAAAGATTACTTCTTATGACCTTCATTTCATTTGTTGAACTTGAGAGGGGGTACATTAGAAGTTAATTTGCATGCAAGTAGGGCTTAAATTTCTGCAACTTATTATTGCCTTTGCAAAAAGAGGAGTGAGCACTTTTATTGTAAGGGTTTGTTTGAGCATTGCTATGTTAACCAGCGGATAGCTCAAGAAGGAGGCTATTGGTAATACCTTGAGCTATTTGACCCAACCATCTTTCCGAAGGATATATTAGAGGCTATATTAGAGGCTATTGGTAATACCGGTAGTACCTTGTGCCCCTTCCCCAACTTCAGTGATTCAGAAACTAGCATTGCTTCAATCAACCTAGTGGGGTAAGAGGATTATTGTGTTTGTAAACCCTTATTGTAATTGATGGAGATGGAGTGGTGTATCTTTTATCTAATATAAAGGAGGGCCGGATCATCCCTTAGGTGACGGCCAAAGGAGGTTTGAAATTTTGACTTGGGATAAAACATGGAGTCCGGAGGTGATTCAAATGACCATAATCAAAGGCTTGAAGTCTTAGAAGAAAACTCGGCACACCTTAGCCGAGCCACTGAAAGCCTCTCCAACACCTTGGCCGAAATGAGGAGAGAAAGCAAAGCCCACCTTGAGAGGTTGGGTAGAAGGCTAGGGGAAGGAGAAAGGGAGAGGGAGCATGGGAGGTCTAATGAAGAAGGGTATTGGTCGTACGCCTCATGGCAGGCCAAGTGAGGGAGAAAAGAGCAAGGGAAGAAGGAAGTTTGAGAGCTAACCAATTCGCGGAGTTAGACCACCGAAGGCCCCGGAGGGGAGAAGAAAGAATTGGAGTCCGGGATGTTGATAGGTGGTTGGAGGATGATGGGACTAGTACTAGGAGGGAGAACTTTAGTGAAGATGAGGTCGAAGAGGAGCCACACCATGTTCGAGGGTCCTTTGGCCGGAGAGGTAACATGGATGGAAGGAGGGGCCAAATGAGAGAAGACTTTGAAGATGATGATGGAAGTCCTCAGCTACATGAAAGAGGGCTAAGGAGGCCCAAGATTGATTTTTTCCTATTTGGAGGAGGCGACCCCTATGAATGGCTAGACAAAGCAGAGCAATATTTTGAAGTCTATGAAGTTCCAAGAGTCGACCGTATCACCATTGCTAGCTTCCACCTTGAAGGAAGGGCAAGTTAGTGGTGGAGATGGATCCAGACACTTTATGAGAAGGATGGCAAAAAGCTTGGTTGGACGGCTTTTAAAAAGGAGTTCATGTCATAATGGGGGCCTTCGCCCATTGTGAACTACCATGGGCAACTAGCCAAGTTGAGGCAAGAAGAAAAAGTGCAAATATACATTGATAAGTTTCCGCATCTCCAAACATTGGCAAGGGGGTGGTCCGAAGAAGCACTAATAGGCACCTTCCTAAATGGTTTGAAGCCATAGCTAGCCAAGGAGTTGAAGCTTAAGCAACCATCAAGGCTACAAGATGCAATGAGAATGGTGGAGATCTTAGATCAAAGCTACTCTTTGGAGAAGCATATGCTCAAGAAAAATTTCAGCAACAATGCATTTTCTTTCTTGCAACCGAGAGCACTGTGGAAGATCAATAAAGAAGTTAAAGGTGACAATAAGGGCCGGCCCAAGGAAGTCAAGAAGTTATCAAGAGAAGGGCTCCAAGAATACATCGAGAAGGAGCTATGCTTCAAGTGTGGGGGTAAATGGGGACCGGGGCACCATTGCAAGACCGGGCAAGTCTTTCTTCTAGATGTGGGCAATGAAGATGAGGCCACTAGAGTCGAAAATTCAAAAGGAGAAAGCAAGGAGATAGAGCATGAGGAGAAAGCCGAGACCGAGTTCACTTTGCATGCTTTGTTAGGGATCCAAAGATAATCCACTCTTCAACCCGCTTCACATGAGGTACTTAGGCCTTACTTGGAGATGTTTGCTATTGATTCCTTTGATGGTGTTTTGATCCCTTCCCGGCCCAAGGAGAAATATGACGACAGTGTGGGGGTTGTATTATCCATCACTTCCACATCAAGTTTTCAAAATGTGACCTTACCCAACTGGAGTTTAAATGCTTTTGCCATATTGTTTGGGGAAAAGAAATGAAGGCTAACCAAAGGAGGTTTGAGGCCATGGTAGGTTGGCCTTTTCCTAAGGTTGCGCCGGCATTAAGGAGATTCTTGGAGTTGACCAACCGACACCATGATGAAGCCAACCGGCAAAAAGGGGAGTTGGAGAGGCTACCTCTAAAGGTTCGAAGGTAGCTTGAAGCCCACCAAGGAGTTTTGAAGAAGGAGAAAGAAAGAATAAAGATTTGGCAAGTGCTCATTCATTGGAGAAGGATGAAGAAGCCATATGAGAAGACCATGCCAAAGTCGCTCGATGATGCCTACATTTTATCCTTGAGGACAAGGATAATTTTTAAGGAAGGGAGAATGTTGAGGACCCCCCACAAACACCGCCATCCGGGTCCACGGTCAAGAAAGACTCGGGAGCATGATGAGGCCAAGGGGAGCCATTTGCCATGTGAAGAAGCCGAGGGAGGTCACTTGGCATGGATGGAAGGTTGGCGAAACCATGGCTAAGCACCGCCGCCCGAGTTCATGCAGCTGGTGAGATCCTTGCATTCGTATTTAAATAACTTACTGAGCCTGGAAATAGGATGTCTCTTCTATAATTATTGCCCACCTCATGCGACCATGGTCCTACCTAAGACTTTGTCAACTAAAGCCTTACGGAAACCCTAGTTTCTTGTAGCAGAAGGGGAGTAACAAGCACGTTCCCAAATGACCCAAGACCTGCTTCATTTTTTTAACGCTCGAGGCCGAAACCTCCATGTTCAACAAAGCCTATGAACTCTCCACTATTTCACGTCGTAAGGTCGCTTATCATATATCAAAAAACCTCCGCTCTCCACATTTTTCAGAGGCTTTACGATAAAAGTTGGTGAAGGGTTGAAATTGTTGATGTTTCATTGGAGACAAAGCACAGTGGGTGCGTGAAGTTAATTTTAGGCGGACCTATTGTAGCCGTTTAACTCATTCGCATTCAACGCGGTCTTGTTATGACTTGGGACAAGAGAAAGTGGGCGACGATGCATGCCATCGAAGTCCTTTCATGATTATTATTATTATTACTAGTCACACCGTCATGCAGCACAGCAGTCGACAGAGCAAATAAAAACACATAGGGCTCGTTTGGTTCGCGAGAAAAGAAGGGAGAAAAATGTGGTCAACGGAAAAATAATAAGATGTCTCTTGTTTGGTTGGAGTTTTCAAAGGAGAGAGATGGAAAACTTGTATTCCCATGAAAATATAATTTCCACATTTCATGGAAAAGTCTTTTCCATGAGAAACATGAAAAAGTTACTTTTCCATAAGGCGGAAATCACTCAATCTTTATTTTTTCTCAAAAAAGCCCTTCAGCATTAAAGAGGCATTAAAGACCTAATTTTTATTAGGGGTATAATAGGAATTACACATAACTTTCTTTGGAAAGTGAATGGTCAACCAAACATAAGCACTCTGAAAATCTATCACTTTTCCATGTTTAACCAAGCATGCCAAAAGTACATTCTCAGGCATTCTCTTTCTAATAAACTTTTTCCCAGAAATCATATTTCTAGAAGAGAAAATGCTTCCTGCGAACCAAACGAGCCCATAGAAAGGTCAGCACAAATTTTTCTTCGTTGTTGCTGCTGATTCCAAAACGCTCATGTGAATCATCTTTGTGGACCTATAAGGCAGCAGAAAAAGTTCAAAAAGTGCATTGTTCTGGCCAGACCCTTTAACGTTCAAATCGGAGAGTTTTTTTTAATAATAAAGGTAAGAAAAAAAAACAAGAATGTCGGTATTAAAAAATAAAATAAATTATAAATTTTTTCTAAGATTAAAAGTAAATTACACTTATAACCAATATTTTGAAAAACCTACACTCATTTTCTGATGTTTATTTTTGCCCTTCCTAATGTTAGTCAAACTATTAACCTCAAATAGACCCAAATACTACGTCAGAAAAAATTTCAAAAATAGCTAAAATATCTTTAAGTGATATAACAGTAATCCAAGGAGACAAGAAAATATTTGTATCCTCCTCCCGCTCAAGAGCAATTTCGACCTTTTATATGAGGTAAACGGTTTTACAAATTATTGAGTGTAAGTATAGATTTTACAAATTGTTGGGTATAAGTATAATAAATGTAAACCTTAGAGATTTTTTGCAATTTACTCTAAGAAAATGGAGCAGTAAAGCAATTGAGTATTGGGCAAACGAGTAGTTACCTTTTTCAAAGGATCTCTGGTCCTATTTGTGGCCAAAATTTTAAATCTTCTAGGATCATATCCTAATAAACTCATGGTCGTGCTGTAACAATTTGTTGACGTGGTGCAACAACACAAAAATGCATCATAACCACCTGACATGTTATAGAGTTGCTGGAACCTTATGCGCATTTGGGTGGAGGGATTGAATTGTTGCTACCACAAGGAGGTTTTTCTTGGCTCAGGTTGGTTGCCAAAGTAGTCAGGTAAGCAGACAGACTTCGGCTCCAAAGATTGGCTGCTTCTGGCTTGCACATCTTGGCTTTCAGGTTGGCTCGAAAGTCTCGATTGGATTTTCTGGGATAATCTTTGAGTACGCCTTGGTCGATACATGGATTATAAGCTAGATGAATCTGATTGCACCATATCATCTTGATCTAAACTTCTTCATGAAAAGGGGTAGGTAGTTTGCACGCAGGAAAACTTCTTCACGATAGGAGTTCCTAGTAGCTTCCTAGAAAGAAAGTGTTCTGTCTAGTTTGTAGACCTTAAACTAGTCCTTGGGTTGTTGAATAGAATCCAACCACACTACAATAGATGGTACAAAGTCCTCCAGTGATCCCCTCCCTCCCCCGCCCCCTGCCCATTTTCAAGTCTAAAGCATCTTCTTTTGGTTCGGATGAAGTAATTTTTTGTTAGACTCCATAACACTTTGAAGAGGATATTAATTCTTAGGTAGTTTTGTTAGATTCTATGCCACTTTGAAGAGGGCATTAATTCTTGGGTGATGGTCCCTCGAGGGACAAGTTCTGATGCTCTATCTTCCGAGGCGATGTTGACTGTCAGGAGTGGGGCAGATGCAACATGCGTCTGCTGATCCAGATAGGAAGATAGCTAGACGAATTGATGCCATCTAGAACTTTATAAAAGAAGGAGAAGAGTCTCTATGAATCCACCATATCTGGAGAGATCCTGAATGTCCTCTTTATCACACTAAGAGACTCCTACATAACCAGCTCGCCAAATTGTTCTTTGGTGGTGGCTCTGTAGCTTTTCCTCCTTCCTTATACATGAGGAGATTAATACTTTTGCTAACCTTCCCTTCTTCTCTTTGCAAGATAACGTGCACATAGATTCTCCATGGGAAAATTGCCTTCAACATCAAATGGAGGTGATCTAGTTGGCTTTCCAAAGGGCCAAAGAGAAAGCGGTCGAGGCTAAGGTTGAATTGAGATCCCTACTCTAGGTAGACCAAAGAAGCTATAGATGGCTTCAGCAGATATTGACACTGATCGAAGGGCAACAAAGGTGGAGGCCAAGCTGAGAGCCATGTAGGGCGGGGTTGAGGCGGCTAAATCCTAGCTTCTGAGGTTGAGGGGGAACTGTAGGCAACCAAACGGCAACTCATCGAGGTTGAGAAGAGGGCTCTCCAAGCAATAAAGGAGTGCAAGTTCTTGGTGAGCTACGAACGGGAGGTTGCTGAACCCTCTATTAAGTCATTCCTATAGGGCTTCTGACAACGCTAGAGGGAAATGTCAAAGCTCTTCTCTAACTTCGTCCACCTCATGCCTGGCGAGAGCCATGCTGGAGGGTGACAAGATATGGTGGGTCAAACACCCCTTCTTGGATCCATAGTAGTAGACCTCGATGTAGGTCTTCTTCTAATACTTCTTGGCACCATTGCAGAGGTGTAGGACGAGGCAGGGGTGACTTCCAGAGTCGAGTGATCTCGCTAAAGTCATCAACCTCAAAGGACTGGAGCCCGACCCATTTTATCCTTCTTATTTTATAATGGCGTATCATCTAGTCTTCGACTTGCATTGTAATCATGCATTATATTAATGAAGTAGAATTACTTTTATGCATTCCTCTTCTTTTATTTGAATATTTGATTTATCATTTTAAGAATTTGAGGTTGTCTCAGAGACTTTTGTTGTCGGACGCGGAGGTCAATTGAGTATAAAAGATTGCTAAAAAATAAGCCAAAATAAATCCAAAATTACTTTAGAGATAACTTGAGGTTGGATAAATAAGATCATAGAGCCCTTGAGGTCAAACCACGATAAAGCTAACATGCTCCCAGGAATGAGATAAAATGAAGCCATAGTTATAATTCACGTGAGAATGACCATGAGGATAAGCCTAATTTGTACTAGAACTTTTGATCGGTGGGTTCTTCAAGACTGCTAACACCTAGAAGATCGAGCCAAGCGCACTTCCTCCAATTCGAGCCTAGTTATACTAAGACTTCTAATCAGTTGGGTTCTTTTGGACCACTAACACCCGAGTGATCGAGCTAAGCATGCTTTCTTCCATCCGAGCCTAGTTTGCACTAGAACTTTTGATTGGTTGGGCTTTTCTAGACTACTAACACCTAAATGATCGAGCTGAGTGCATTTACTCCTATCGAGCCTAGTTTGCACTAGGACTTTTCTTCTTTGAGGTCCCAATCAATTCTCGGGTGTTTTCTCAGCTCCGTCATGTTGAGACTTTTCTTCTCGAAGGTCCCAATCAATTCCGAGGTGTCTCCTTAGCTCGATCAAGTTGAGATTTAGAAGAATATTGTTTTGGAGAAGAACCGAAATGCGATTTTGTTGATCATTAGCAATATACATGTATAAAACTCAATTTCATAATTCTTACTATGGTTGGCCTTAAGAAATATTAGAGCCTGGATGTCTGGTACTCTTCTCGTCTAGTTTTCACGATCTTTTTGGATCTAGTCCTACCACTGAGGTCTTCTGATCACGAACCTTCTCTCGCCACAACTCCTCCATGGAGAAAAGCTATCACCCCCAGGGAGTAGCTTTTCATAGTCTAGCTTGAATGAGGCTCATCTATCTCATCCAACATTCTCCTGTTCGGCATCGATGTAGCAGAGGAGATGTCCTCATCGATGAGGGCTTCGATCTCATCCTTAGATAAAGGCATTCCTCGGTGTCATACCTATGATCCCTGTGAAATTGACAATATTTATTTAGGTCCCTCTCATTAGTAGGAGTCTTTATCTTCCGAGGCTGGCCAAGATATCCTTGGCCTAGAACTCCATCAGATGAGCCCTTGGAGCGTCGAGAAGAGTATACATATCAAACTTTGAAGGTAGACTCCGAGGTCACATGATGATAATTTCTTCTCAACCATGCTTTCTCCTTGCCTCATCCACCTCCTTATGGCTCTAGCATCTTTTACCATTCCTTCCTCCTGCTGCCTCTTTCCAAGTTGCCATAGCCTTCTCAGCATACATGTATTTATCTACCTAGAAGGTAGCTCAACCAAATCCTTCAGAGGTCTTTTTTCCAATGAAAAACTAAAGCCCAAGCTCTTTAGCCCCAACATTGCTGCGGCTACCACAATGGACTAATCCAACTCATGTACCTAGAGAGTTTAGCATTAAACCAGCTAATATAGCTTTAAAGGGACTCATCTTCTCTCTACTTGATGGCGAACATGTTGGTGGAGTTCTTCCTTTACTTTTTGTTGCTAAGGAAGCAGCTGACTAGTTGGCAGCCAAGCTAGTTAAAGGAGCTGACCAAGCCTGACTGAAGACTTGAAAATAAGAGCCGACCAATCTTTTTGAGAGTAGCTAGGAAGGCTCGGTACATCACGACATTATTGGCTTGCATGAGCGCTTTAAGACTTGATAAGAGCACAAAAATGCAATCGTCATACCATCTTAATTAGTATTATAGCTAATCATTAATGATAAAATTAACTAATTAACGTTGTATTTGTGTTTGAGTGCAAGTAATCCAAGAGAACCAATAACATTGGGTTTGAGCTCAGCTCATCCCAGCGTGCCAGCAAGCAACAGCCCGTGCCGTGCCATGCCTCAGCATATCAGCCCATTCCAAGCTTCACGTGATGAAGGTCCCAACCGAAGCCATGCAGTCCCCATGTCCAGCTCGTCTCCGTTCCTTCCGGCCGTTTCGAAGAAACACATGTCCAAGCTCAAGTCAAGCCAACATCTTCACGTGATGGAGCTCATCCCGCGATGCAGCCAGCTTTCCGGCACGTCTCCGCGTCCAGCCCGCGTCTCCTCCGACTTAGCACTCCATCCGTCTGTGGGCCAAAGAAGAAAATCCATCTTCTTCCGCCCGTTCCAGCCGCATCCGCATCATGATCAGCTCCTCCTAGTGATCCCGCGGCCAGCCGTGAAGCATCCCATCGATCCCGCGGCGGCCTCCAAGTGATCCCGCGGCCAACCCCTCTTCCGTGATCCCAGCGCCCCGCATCCAAATCCACGCCTTCCTCCTGGCTTCTTCCGTGCGTTCCTCCCATCGATCACGGGAGACCCCCCTCCATTCCAGATAACATCTCAACCTCCCGCTTCCAATCCAGCACCCAAAGAAGGAAACCCATCCTCTCTTCTTCCGGTGGAACACGTCCGTTACCACGTCCTCCTCATGCGTCCGTTTATTCTTCAGCCAGCGAATCCTATATGCAGCGTCCCAGCCGAATCAAGGAGCCGCTTCAGCCGCCCGTGATTCTCCCCCAAATCCCAGTATCGCGGCCAGCCCTCCTGCGTCCACTCCGTGTCCCGACAAATCCCCCAAGACCCACGTCCGTTACCTCTCCATCAGGGGATCCATCGCCGGTTTCAAGGGGTGGGGGCGATCTATAAAGGAGAAGGAGGGGAGAAAAGGTGGGGAGGGCTCGGTTGGTTCAAAAGAAAAAGAACCAAGAACAGGGGATGCTCTGTTCTTGGAAAGAAGAAAAAAAAAGAGTATTTTATGTTGAAGTTCCACCGTGGGAGAGAAAGGGAGAGAAAATGAAATTTTCTTATTTTTATTTTTATTTGCAGAAGAAAGAAGCATTAGGCTTTATCTTCAATTTTTTTACTTTTTGTAATCATTTCTTTTTATGAAATCAATCAATTTTCTTTCATGCAATCAATGTTCTAGGTTTAGTTTAATTTCTACTTTTTATGCAATCTATTAAGTTTTCTTTTATGCAATCCATGTCTAAGTTTTAATTTAATATTCTACAATTTATTGTATGCATTCTAGAATTCTTAGTTTTAAGATAACCCTGGAATTAATCTTTGCTGTTCGATTGATGATTTTAATTTATAATCTGTCTTTAGAAATCGACCCCTACTCTGCATCAGATTTCAATTGCAAAGTTTTCTTTTCTTTTCTTTGTTTATTTTCAAATAGAAAACATTCTCTGGTAGACTAGAGAATCATTCAACATCCCCGAAGTAATATTTTTCTTTTGTTATTCAAAAATCGATTTTGAATCCGAGTGAACGTTTTGATTTTTATGCAACTCAAACCACCTTCCTGTGGATCGACCTCTTACGACCACTATTCTTCGAGTAGAAAAGGTAAGAGTATAATTAAATTAAACTTTATTTGTCAGTTCTAACAACGATCTGTTTAGCTTATTTTCAGGTAAACAGAAATCGGACAACAAGACTCTAGATGGTCCATTGGATTTGTGGTACCATCTTAGTGCTCAAACTATGGTGTCTAAAATCAATTCGACAGGGGCTCGTCCATGATCTCCTTGGTGAAGGAGGGCTTGTTCATCACCTCCAGATGCATCTCCTACTTCAACTTTCGACCCTTACATGGGCCTTAATCTGGCTGCGCATCTCCTTGATCTAATGGTGGAGGTCGGCCTCCCATTGCAAGCTTTTTTCGGTCGGCATGTAGAAGAGTAATTAGAACTAGAACTCACGTTGGAGGAAGAGCTGGAGAATTTGCACTTCTAGCCCTTCACGGAGCTTTTGGAGTGAGGGAAGCTGCTACCTTGTGCTCGACCATCTTGGTGGTTCAGCTGACTAGCAAAGGAGTCGCTAGCCTGCTGCTGCGAGTTCTGCACCACCGTTATCAGATCCTGCACCTGCTAGGTGAGTAGGTCAAAAATCTAGCATCGACGGCTCCTGCAACCGATTGAGGGGGCTGAGATCTTAGGGAGCTGGATAGGAAGCCATCAAGAGTAGGCCGGATGGATGCTCGACGATTGCTTCTTTGAGTCTCATGGCTTTTTTTCTTCATTCCAATAGACTACACCAATCTATTGCCACTAATCCTGGGATAATGATGTGGATCGCCTCTATGGACCTGCAAGGCAATAGGAGAAGGTCAAAGGGCTCGTCAGATTGGCTCCAATCGAGCCTTCTGATTCTTAAATTAGAGAAAGTTTTTCGAGGGAAGGAAGAAGAAGAAGAATGCATTAGAAAATAATGGAGCAGTAAAGCGAATGAGTATTGATTAAATGAGCAGTTACCTTTCTCAAAGGGTCTTCGGGCCTATTTATAGCTAAAATTCAGAATCTTCTAGGATTGTATCCAAACAAACTCGTGGTCGTATTGTAACAACTTGTTGAAATGGCATAATAACCTAGTGGCATGTTGTAATCACCTAGCATATGATGGAATTGTTGGAATCTTACGTGCATTTGGGTAGAGGGATCGAATTGCTTCTGCCATGAGGAGGTGTTGCTCGGCGCTGGTTGGTTGTCGAGATCACCGGGCTGAGTAAAGAGATTTTGGCTCTATTGGTTAGCTGCTTCTGGTTTTCTCTTTCTGGCTTTCATGTTGGCTTAAGGTCGTAACCAAAATGCTTTAGAAATCTCTTAAGTATATCTAGGTAGCCACATGGATCATAAACTGCATGAATCTGATCACACAACATCACCTTGGTCATTTATCGACACAACATTTTTATATAAATATAATCTCTTTTTGATGAACTATTCTTTTGATAGTGTTGCAGCCAAAATACAATATGGATGGTGGAAGAGTGCTAATCAATATGCACAAAGAAAGAAGATAGAAGGCTGGAGGTCTTTGAACCTGTGGCCGGTGGGGGACTATTCGATGCTCAAGCCAATATAGAGATTTTGGGGAGTACTAGAATAGAAAAAGGCCCGAAAAAGAAGAGTAGTGTAGACGAATATGAGATGCGTACTTGGTATCCTAAGCACTTTTTTATAGATACAAAGTCTTTGTCTGTCACGACCCCCGCCCCGTTCCCGGCGGGCCGCCGCGACGGTCCTAGGGTGCGGGTAGGCATAAGGCCACCAGCCACCACGTAGAACCCTACTACCTATTAATCATCAATAAATTCTGAAAATTTTGGCATGATGCATGCACAAAATGATCACCTTTCCTATGGTGACCTGTCAGGATTATCTCATTACATACAACAACGCTACCTGTCAGAGCAGCAATCACATAACCTGTCACATAACGAACCTGGACAATATATATCAATACATCATCACAGGCATATAACTCAACTGTATAAAAATCTGGTTCCCATTCTATCCATGGTCAAACCCATATCCACAACAGGATCTATGACTGTAACTATACACTAAATACAACAGAAGGTTTATAATACACCAAAAGGGAATAAACCTCTATCTACATTATACTATACTATGGAGCGGCACAGCTAGCAGGCAATCTCTAACCCTGCTCCTCTCTATACAATACCTGCCCTGCAATCAAAAATATCAAACTGGGGAGTGAGTATATGAATACTCAGTGAGTGGAGTAGAGAGTACTATGCACATGAGACAGAATATAATCATGGCTCGAGATGAAATCTCAAGATCAATAACAAGATGAACATGAACTCAACATAGAGAATATGGAGTAAGTCATCAATATCACCACAATCAATATCAACTCATCTGAAGCATATATGGAATAATCAAGTAAACATATATGCTACTCATGAATATGCTCAACAGATCATAATGCTGGAACATACAAATCAGGTGTCAATATGCTGAAATCATCACTAGACAGCTATCGGGAGGTGGGTTTTACGCCCCAGGCGAACCAGCAACAACTCCCCACTGTCACATGCATATGCAGGATAAGATACCACACTGATCATGTAAATGCTGGCCAGTATCCAGAACAGAAATCCATCTCACATCTACATACTAAACGGCACCTCGCGGGAATTCTACATCCGCGGAAAGCCATACTGCACCTCGCGGGGTCTTACTATGCCCGGCGGCAAGCAGAATATAAGTCGTAGGACCGGCCGATCCTACGCCTAGGGCCGTGTCCCCCCTAGGAAGGGACTGGGCTCCGCCCACCCAGAAGGCTACTATGTGCACAAAGGCCGATGTTCAACCCCATCGACTATAGGTGTCCTGCAGATACTGCCAAGCCATGCATAAATGCCATAATGCACCCTCCCAATACTCTACTAAAAAGGAGTATAATCAAGATTACCACTCACTCGATCATGACCCAATCATAAACTAACATCAGGGTCAGGAGTGAGGGTCAAGGAAGTGCAATACAACTCAATATACCACTAAAAAGGCTCTACAAATCTTTGAAATGGAGGAAATGAAATCAATTTACAAAAGAAGTTATTTCACAATTTGGAACCAATTTAATTACTCATAAAAGAGTATAATCAAGCTACGACTCACAAGTCTTTAAAATAGAGGAAATGAAATCAATTTACAAAAGAAATCATTTCACAATTCGGAATCAATTTGATTACTCATCAACCCCTCGTAATTCCTCTCAATGTTCCCTCAAATGCATGTACAGAATAATCAAGCATGGAGAATCAAAATTATAGAGGAATCTACTACAATATCAATCAATATGCTCAAGTGGAATCAATTCACACTTGGCGACATTCATGAAAATTAATTAAGGATGCTCATGGTGCAAAGTACATGACTCCCACTCACCTGTCAATCCGGCACAACCCTGATACGCCTCCAAAAATCTACAGCAGGCAGTGGGGAACTTCTTCCTCTTGTTCCCTAGCTTCTTGCCCAACTGTGACATGCATTTATAATACATTTAGTCCTGTATCAAGGGTCATAATCTACGTGCCAATTATAACATGGAGAAATTTAATTGATTCAACTCTCCCGTTCCCTAAATCTTTTCTTTTCTTTCTTCTTTTTCTTTTTAATTAATTAACTCACCATTTATGTGTATTAGGGACTCCCTTGCACGAGTACAAGGTCTCCCTTAGCCTAATCTAGGCTTAATACCCTATTATGGCATGAAATCCCTTATTTTCCACCCGGATGAACAGTAACCCGAACTGATAGTGGGTTACTTCATCCCGGTTTTGATCCACTTCCAGGACTCCAAATTTGACGAAATTTTTACCTAACATTCTACACTCATAGAGAATTCCAAAGAGGTAACATGCATTGCTATCAGAGGTCGTTTGACCCCCTAAATAATTCGCCGAAGTTGGAACTTCGACATAGTTTTTCCGTAGTGCCGGAAAAATTTGTCAAAATCCGATTCTTCCTCTTTTAACCGCCTCTACAACCCTTATTCGACCCCTCTAGACTATATCCACCCTTTGTATAGCCTAATGTCATCAAAAGACTAGATAGGGATGGATATTTACCTTTTTCTTTTTGGAAATCGAGGTCCTTGCGTAGAGGAGAAGGAGATCTACATTTTTCCCTTCAGCTGGAAGTGCACCCGGAATTCCTTTCCCTTTCTTTTTCTTCTTCTTCTTCCTCTTCCTTTCTTCCTTTCCTTTCCTCTTCTTCTTTTTTCTTCCTCTCTGTCGCCTGAGAACCCCTCTCTGTCTCTCGGTTTCATCCAAAAGCCACAGCAAACCCCCTAATTAAATCACATCAAAATACTATTCACCCTTTGTTTAATATTATTAATTTTCCATTTTGCCCTTGCCACTTCGATATATCTGCAATTATGCCATTATCTTTTGATTCCTTTCCATTTTGCCCCAACACTTCAACGCATCTACTATTATGCCATTAACTTTTGATTCCTTCCAATTTTACCCCTCATATCAATTTTAAAGGACTATTCTATCCCTTTTTATATATAAATTTTTTTTTTTGGGTTATTACATCCTCCCCCCTTATATAAAATTCGTCCTCGAATTTAAAAGAGTAAATTACCTGATTACTCAAAGGGGAGAGTGTATCTGCTCTTCATATTCTGCTCGGTGTGGTATTGGAAATCAAATAAATTGGGAGTGTTTTACCTTCTATCTCTACCACATAGGTAGGATATACATACTTCGCTTCTATACTATCCCCTACAGGTGTACTAATAGCTAAGGGGATATGCATTAATATCTTATCCTTAGCTAACTTTTTAGCAAAATAAGGGTACACAAATAAATGGGTAGCTCCACAATCAAACAACACTCTAGCTTTAATCTTATCAATGAGGAGCATACCTGTCACAGCTGCATTCGATGCCTGTGCCTCTTGTGGATTTACCGTGAACACCCTTCCTTGCCCTCTGCCTACTGGAGCTGATGGCTGAGATGGTCCAGCATTCTGCTGTGACACTGGTGTCTGACCTCTGCCTCTGCCTACAGGCCCCCTACTACTAGGCCTGTCCATCTATATAGAAGGGTAGGATGTTAAAGGCACAAACTGCTGGGTGGCACCCTGTGGGCATTCTCTGACAAAATGACTCGGCTGTCCACATCTGTAGCACACTCCCTGACCCATTCTGCATCTACCAGGATGCTGCTTCCCACATATGCCACACATTGGCCATGATTGGAACCTAGATTCAGTTCTGGCCATAGTGACTGGAGGACGAGGTACTGATGGTAGAAAAGTATCTTGTGATTGACCTCTTTCCCTTCATTTCCTCTTACGTGGGGCAGGTGGAGCTGAGCGTACAGACTGCTCCATCGGGCCCTCCGAGAGATCTACTCCCTCAGATCTATCTCTACTGCTTTGCCCTTTCCCCATACTCATTTTCCTCTGTTCTCTTTCAGCTCTTTCCTCTTTGTTTCTGGTCTCCCACTGTTTTGTTTTATCAATCAGCCTAGATAAGGTGGGGACCTCTACTGCCAGTACTGCATTATAAAGCGGGGAAATCAGACCCCGCCTGAATCTTTCTATCCTGGCAGCTTCAGTGGGGATGATGTAAGGAGCATACTTCCCTAATCTAGTGAACTCACGAGCGTACTTAGATACGCTCATTCCGGGCATCTGCTTCAGCCTCTCAAACTGAAGAGCCCGATTCTGCCTCTCAGCTGGAGACAAGAACTCATCCATCACTGCTTGCCTGAACTCTTCCCAGGTTGGAGGATTCCTACTGTACAATCTGTCCTCCACGTGCCTCTGGTACCAGCCCCAGGCATCTTCTTTCATTGTGAGCCCTACAAGTTCTATTGCCCTTGCATCAGAACAGGGCAGTCTCCGTATCATCTTTTCAGTCTCCTCCAGAAATCTCTGAGGATCTTCACCTTCTTCCCCCTTAAACTCCGAAGTTCTGAGCCTAAGAAATTCCTGTACAGTAATCCCCTCATCATCTAGAGCCCGCCTGGCCAAACTTCTTGGCACAGGTACAGGAGGTGGGATGGATACTACTGACGGGGCAGGAGATTTCTCCCGAGCAATCTGCTCCCTCAGAGCCTGATTCTCCGCCAGTAACTGTTCCATCAATGCATCTCTACTTCCTACATCTCCTTGATCATCAACCCTCCGTCTATCAGCAGGAGGAGGTTTTTCTCTTTGGGGCTCGACATGTGCAGAACCCGCATCCAATGCTATATCTGGCTCCATCCTCCTTCCAGGACGAGCAGGTCCTCTCCTTGGAGGTATTCTTTATATCTCTCTAAAAAAGTCAAAAAGAGAGGATGGTCGTTACACACTGAGTCATGATATATTTTACTGAGTTGTAAATGACTCATAAAATAACATACAGAAAAATCCTATGCTCCATAGTATAATCCTATACTTAATCCTGACTCATCCTATTGCTCTGACAGGACTCTTGTTTAACCTTTGCTCTGATACCAAGCTTTGTCACGACCCCCGCCCCGTTCCCGGCGGGCCGCCGCGACGGTCCTAGGGTGCGGGTAGGCATAAGGCCACCAGCCACCACGTAGAACCCTACTACCTATTAATCATCAATAAATTCTGAAAATTTTGGCATGATGCATGCACAAAATGATCACCTTTCCTATGGTGACCTGTCAGGATTATCTCATTACATACAACAACGCTACCTGTCAGAGCAGCAATCACATAACCTGTCACATAACGAACCTGGACAATATATATCAATACATCATCACAGGCATATAACTCAACTGTATAAAAATCTGGTTCCCATTCTATCCATGGTCAAACCCATATCCACAACAGGATCTATGACTGTAACTATACACTAAATACAACAGAAGGTTTATAATACACCAAAAGGGAATAAACCTCTATCTACATTATACTATACTATGGAGCGGCACAGCTAGCAGGCAATCTCTAACCCTGCTCCTCTCTATACAATACCTGCCCTGCAATCAAAAATATCAAACTGGGGAGTGAGTATATGAATACTCAGTGAGTGGAGTAGAGAGTACTATGCACATGAGACAGAATATAATCATGGCTCGAGATGAAATCTCAAGATCAATAACAAGATGAACATGAACTCAACATAGAGAATATGGAGTAAGTCATCAATATCACCACAATCAATATCAACTCATCTGAAGCATATATGGAATAATCAAGTAAACATATATGCTACTCATGAATATGCTCAACAGATCATAATGCTGGAACATACAAATCAGGTGTCAATATGCTGAAATCATCACTAGACAGCTATCGGGAGGTGGGTTTTACGCCCCAGGCGAACCAGCAACAACTCCCCACTGTCACATGCATATGCAGGATAAGATACCACACTGATCATGTAAATGCTGGCCAGTATCCAGAACAGAAATCCATCTCACATCTACATACTAAACGGCACCTCGCGGGAATTCTACATCCGCGGAAAGCCATACTGCACCTCGCGGGGTCTTACTATGCCCGGCGGCAAGCAGAATATAAGTCGTAGGACCGGCCGATCCTACGCCTAGGGCCGTGTCCCCCCCTAGGAAGGGACTGGGCTCCGCCCACCCAGAAGGCTACTATGTGCACAAAGGCCGATGTTCAACCCCATCGACTATAGGTGTCCTGCAGATACTGCCAAGCCATGCATAAATGCCATAATGCACCCTCCCAATACTCTACTAAAAAGGAGTATAATCAAGATTACCACTCACTCGATCATGACCCAATCATAAACTAACATCAGGGTCAGGAGTGAGGGTCAAGGAAGTGCAATACAACTCAATATACCACTAAAAAGGCTCTACAAATCTTTGAAATGGAGGAAATGAAATCAATTTACAAAAGAAGTTATTTCACAATTTGGAACCAATTTAATTACTCATAAAAGAGTATAATCAAGCTACGACTCACAAGTCTTTAAAATAGAGGAAATGAAATCAATTTACAAAAGAAATCATTTCACAATTCGGAATCAATTTGATTACTCATCAACCCCTCGTAATTCCTCTCAATGTTCCCTCAAATGCATGTACAGAATAATCAAGCATGGAGAATCAAAATTATAGAGGAATCTACTACAATATCAATCAATATGCTCAAGTGGAATCAATTCACACTTGGCGACATTCATGAAAATTAATTAAGGATGCTCATGGTGCAAAGTACATGACTCCCACTCACCTGTCAATCCGGCACAACCCTGATACGCCTCCAAAAATCTACAGCAGGCAGTGGGGAACTTCTTCCTCTTGTTCCCTAGCTTCTTGCCCAACTGTGACATGCATTTATAATACATTTAGTCCTGTATCAAGGGTCATAATCTACGTGCCAATTATAACATGGAGAAATTTAATTGATTCAACTCTCCCGTTCCCTAAATCTTTTCTTTTCTTTCTTCTTTTTCTTTTTAATTAATTAACTCACCATTTATGTGTATTAGGGACTCCCTTGCACGAGTACAAGGTCTCCCTTAGCCTAATCTAGGCTTAATACCCTATTATGGCATGAAATCCCTTATTTTCCACCCGGATGAACAGTAACCCGAACTGATAGTGGGTTACTTCATCCCGGTTTTGATCCACTTCCAGGACTCCAAATTTGATGAAATTTTTACCTAACATTCTACACTCATAGAGAATTCCAAAGAGGTAACATGCATTGCTATCAGAGGTCGTTTGACCCCCTAAATAATTCGCCGAAGTTGGAACTTCGACATAGTTTTTCCGTAGTGCCGGAAAAATTTGTCAAAATCCGATTCTTCCTCTTTTAACCGCCTCTACAACCCTTATTCGACCCCTCTAGACTATATCTACCCTTTGTATAGCCTAATGTCATCAAAAGACTAGATAGGGATGGATATTTACCTTTTTCTTTTTGGAAATCGAGGTCCTTGCGTAGAGGAGAAGGAGATCTACATTTTTCCCTTCAGCTGGAAGTGCACCCGGAATTCCTTTCCCTTTCTCTTTCTTCTTCTTCTTCCTCTTCCTTTCTTCCTTTCCTTTCCTCTTCTTCTTTTTTCTTCCTCTCTGTCGCCTGAGAACCCCTCTCTGTCTCTCGGTTTCATCCAAAAGCCACAGCAAACCCCCTAATTAAATCACATCAAAATACTATTCACCCTTTGTTTAATATTATTAATTTTCCATTTTGCCCTTGCCACTTCGATATATCTGCAATTATGCCATTATCTTTTGATTCCTTTCCATTTTGCCCCTAACACTTCAACGCATCTACTATTATGCCATTAACTTTTGATTCCTTCCAATTTTACCCCTCATATCAATTTTAAAGGACTATTCTATCCCTTTTTATATATAAATTTTTTTTTTTGGGTTATTACATTGTCCCACTAGATTTGTACTTTAGAGTCTAAAGTCAAGTAGAGAGCTAACTCTTTGCTTTTTTTAGCTGAATCAACCCAAAAATATGAGTCCAACTAAAATAGTTTTTTCTTGGTGCTACATGTTAACCCCCTGATTGGTAGGTCAGATTTGGCCGCATCACATGTCCCCCATTTCCGAGTCTGAGTCATTCTGTATGGCTCGGGCTAAGGAAGCAGATAGGTGGGCCAAGTTGTAGGTATCTCATCTTTGAGCGGGGATCTTGAATTTTTCGTGGACTATTTGGGTAGATCTTTTGAAATCACAAAAGGCTGATGGTTCAAGATACATGGCATCTTGTCGGGTCGGAAATGTAATTGAGAGCATAGATCTTTAGTTGATATGAGCCTCTGAGATCCTTTTGTTCTGAAAGCTATTAGGGTCGGCTTTTTATATTGAGAGTCGTTGAAGCCGGCTTCTTGACTCGAGAGTTATCAGGCCTGGATGGATCTAGGATTTTTTTTTATTGTCGTGGCTGCCTTTATTCTTAAATGGATCTAGGACTTGAATTCTAGAAAGGATGTGAGTTGTGAAAGCTAGGTCTCATGTATTTAGTGTCACATTAAAGTGTCAGTGCAATTGAGTGTAGGAGCAGATTGGAAAGAAAAAAATCTTCACCTCTAGGTTAGCATTGCATTTTCTTACATTATTTGTTCGGTTATTCTAGTTATTTTATTCAAATGTTAAATATTAATATACATATATGTTAAATATTCATTAAACAATAGCTTCCATTTATATGGAATTTCTTTGATTATTCGTTTTTCTTATAGTAATAATAATATTTGAATTGAAAAAAAAATTCTACATCCTCCACATCCATAATACTAGAGTCTTCCTAGCCTTAGATTAGTACAACTAAGGAAAAGAAAGTGATTATTAAATCTACGAAGTTGTTGATAGTAGGCTTTTCCTAGAATCCTGAGAAGGTCTAACAATCAAATCTCGTCTTCTTCCTATTCGTAAAATTTCTATCGACAGTAGCTCTGGAAATGAGAATAAAGTTCTTCTTGCAATGATCGGGAAAAAAAAAACTAGCTTTTGGGTTAGTAATACTTTTTTCACATTATTTTTTCAATTATTAAATATTAACTTCTATTACTATGCAATTCTTTTGATTATTTATTTTTTTATAATGGTAACTTTTAAATTGCAAACTTACATTTAGTGTCACATTGATTGAAGGAACTAGAAAACCGAAAAAAAGTACCTCATTTTTGGGATAGTATTGCAATTTTTCCTATATGAACTTTGGGTTAGTATTGCATTTTTTTACATTATTTCTTCAATTATTTCTGCTATTTTATTCAACTATTAGATATTAATATACAAATCTGTTAAATATTTACTGAATATTAAGTTATATTAATATGCAATTTCAAAATTTATTCATTTTTTTTTATAATGGTGACATTTGAATTGCAACCTTGTATTTAGTATCACAGAAATAGAGGGTAGTAGAAGACTAGGAAAAAAAAACCCGCTTCTAGGTTAGTATTGTATTTTTTTACATTACATTTTTAGCTCGTATGAAATTCTTTATGTACACATATTTAAACACCCCCAAAAAATTTTTTGCAAACGCACAAAAAAAATGCATGCAATTCAGTGTACACACAAATAAAAAATTCATTTTATGCATGCAACGAAATTCTATATGTACTAATTTCATATTTTCGAAAGTCATTAAAAGAAATGCACATAATTCCATACACATACATAAAAAATTAATTTATGCACAAAAAAGAAATTAATTAGATTAGATTTTTCTTGCACGAACAGTAGAAGAAATTAAATTAGATTCAAAATTTTATGCATGCAAAAAAAATGCATGTAATTCCATGCATGCACAAAAAATAAATTTATATATAAAAAAGTAACTCCATAAATGCACGAACAAATTAATTAAATAAGATATTTCTTGCATGTATGAAATAATTAATTAATTAGATTCAAGTAAAATTAGGTTTTCATGCAAGCAAGGAAATTCTTTACATACACATGTTTGCACACTAAAAAAATCGATGTATACACAAAACCGGCATGAAATTCTATGCATGCACAAAAAATAAAATTAATTAAATTCAATTCAATTTTATGCATGCAACTAAATTCAATTGTACTAAAATTAATTTTTTATTTTTGCAATAAAATTCTCTATGTACAAATGCTTGCGCACCAAAAAAAAGTTTGCACACATGCACACCAGTGCATGCTATTCCATGCATACAAAAAAAATAGAAATTAATTTATGCACAAAAAAATAATTCCATGCATGCAGAAAAAGGAAATTAATTAAATTAGATATTCCATGCATACACAAAAAAAAAATAGATTCAAATAAAATTAAATGTTTATGAATGCAAGAAAATTTGATAGTACTAAAATTAAGTTCTTAGCATGATAAAATTATTTACATAGACATGTTTACACACCAAAAAAAATTGCATGCATGCACAAAAAATAGCATATGCAATTATTTTTTATGCATGCAAGGAAATTCTTTGCGTAGTAAATTTAAAATTTTGGAAGTCATATTAAAAAATGCAAGCAATCCATGCATGCACAAAAAAAGTAATTTACTCACAAAAAAATTAATTTGCACACAGCCAATAATTTCACTCGTGCCAAAAAAAAGAAATCAATTAAATTAGATATTCCATGCACTCAAAAAAATAATTAAATTAGATTCAAATAAAATTAAGTTTTTATGCACATAAGAAATTGTTTGTGTACACATATTTATGTACCAAAAAAATTTGTACACATGCACAAAAATGCACGCAATTCAATGATTGCATAAAAAAATAAGATTCAAATAAAATTTGTTTTTTATGCATGCAAGGAAATTAGGTATTTCGCATGCAATGGAATTCTTTTTGTGCTAAATTTGAATTTTTGGGATCATGTTAAATTTTTTTTGCATATATTACATAAAACAGAAAATTTGCCCGCATGAACAAAATAAGTGCATGCAAGAAGAGAAAATTAGATTATATTTATGCATTACAAAATTTATATGCATGCAAGAAAAATGCACACAAGAAAATTCAATCATACTGAAATTAGGTTTCTATGGGACTCTTCGAAAAAAAATTGCTCAAAGAAATTCCACTTCTTTTTTTAAAAAAATTTAAAAAGAATTTTTTTTTTCCGCACTCGAAAAAGTGTGAATTAGAGTTTATTATCAAAGTGATCAAAGGTAGCAGGAGCTCATAAAAAGATCTTGTCTCTATTCCTTCCGACAATTGAAGTACTATTCCATACCATAGGATCGAAACGGTTGGAGAGGTTAGTATCACATTTCTTGTTTTAAGATTTTCATTATTCTTCTATTAAATAGAAATATATTTTTATTTTTATTACCCTCTTGCATGGATATCATTTTTTGTTTATATTATTTATGAATGAACCAATTAAAGAGAAGAGAAGAATATTATTAATCTGGCTATATTTTTGAGAAATTTCCGGATTCCAAGTTTTCGTTCGGCGGGTTGCGTCCAATATCTGGCCCACTTCGCTCGAGTTTCGATTAATATTCGTCAATACAACGGATTACAAACCATTCACACAGACTGGGACTCCAAGCCATTGATATTACTTCCCCCAAAACGACTTGTCCATCGGTTTTCAATACGGCATTTGTTTTTTCCCCCTCGCTTCACAAAAGACCAACCTCACATGGTGATTGAACGAGGAAATGTCTCCATGGTCCAAACAAAATGCCCGCCTGTTGACATGGTCGGCGAGGAGAAATAAGAAATCATTACCAAACCTCCCGGCGTGACCGGCGCTCGCCGGCGCAATCAGCGGAGTTACCAGAGCCCACTTTTCCAACCCAAACCCTGAAAACAGTCAGAAAAACGCGTGACCATCTGCTCCACCATCAAAATCTAATGAACCCACCTCAGTTAGCTTCTGATAACAATAAAAATGAAAGGAAAAAAGAAGAAAAGAGAATTCAGATTTGGACAGCTCCAGACGCGTTTGTTTGACTCCGCCGAGTTAGAGAGAGGGGCCGTTTTTTTCCGACCGTTAAAATGACCGTCTGTGCCCCCATCTGTGTTTCCCAGCAGTGTGTCTTCCACTTCTCTGCTTATCCATCCCGCGTTAGAAGCGGAGGATTCGGTGCAGAAACGTCTCCGTGTCGGTCGGGTTTGGGTTTTCTGGGATTATGGAAGGAGTTTGTTGTTTTCAGGGAAAGATGCGACCTTTGTCCGGTTCCCGGTAAACTTGCTTGAAATTCTCTCCGTGCCTCTTCCATTTTTGATATCTTCCTCTTTGTTTTGCTAAATTTCTTTTTATCTTCTCGGAAAGTTTCTCCTGTTTTGCATCAAGTTCTTGCTATTGCTCTGGGACTATGGTTTGAATGCTCTTTGGGTGGCTCAAATCCGATGCCGGAGAGGGATTGCGGAGAAATTTGACTGTTGCTTCCGATGGGGAACGCATGTGTCGGGCCCAGCATCACAAAGAATGGGTTTTTCCAATCAGTTTCTGCCATTCTCTGGCGTGCCCGACCGCCGGAGGCCGTCCTCGCACATGCCAACGGCGAGCCCGTCTGTGACGAGTCCTCGGCGGCGCCGGCTAAAACAGCCGCTGTCGTCCAAAGCAAGCCTCCGGATCCAGTTAAGATCCAGGAAGAAGAAACAAAGCCTGCTGAACTTCCTCCTCAAGAAGAGGCAAAACCGGCAAACGAGCCGCCGACACACAGGAAGCCGCACCATGTCAAGAGAGCCTCGAGCGCCGGCCTTCTGACGGATTCGGTATTGAGGCGTAAAACGGCGAATTTGAAGGATATTTATCGCATAATAAGGAAGCTCGGGCAGGGGCAGTTCGGAACTACGTATCTGTGTGTGGAGAAGGCAACTGGGAAGGAGTATGCTTGCAAGTGTATCTTGAAGAGGAAATTAACGACAGAAGATGATGTGGAGGATGTGAGGAGAGAAATCCAGATAATGCATCATTTATCAGGCCACCCGAATGTTATTTCCATCAAGGGTGCTTATGAAGATGCTGTGGCTGTTCATGTTGTCATGGAGTTGTGTGCAGGGGGTGAGCTATTTGATAGGATTATCCAGAAGGGGCATTACACAGAGAGAAAAGCAGCAGAGCTTGCACGAGTGATTGTGGGTGTTGTGGAAGTTTGCCATTCATTGGGGGTCATGCATCGTGATCTGAAGCCGGAGAATTTTCTGTTTGTCAACCAGACAGAGGAGGCACCTCTGACGACCATCGACTTTGGATTGTCGATTTTCTTTCAGCCAGGTACATTTATCTTTTCTCAATTTAAGTGTTTAGTTACTTCATTATACCTGCAAACTATAAAGTTCCAGGTGCACCTTCATATATATAGGCTTTGTTTCTGAAACTATTGTCATCTAGCCATATTGTTGCCTTAATGAAGGCCAACTACATCCATGATGCACATTGCCATGGTATTTTCTAATTACTTCAGAGACTTTTATTATGGTGCTAAAGAGGTTTGTTTGAAGCATGACAACATGAAACCCAAAAATAATGGCTCTTAGCTGTTAAGAGAGCTATCTAAAGAAACTCGGTGTGATAAAATGTATTCGATCCATATTAGTTGCTTTCATGTCATGAATTTTCGATCATAATTCGAAGGAGCTCTCTTTTAGTTATAGAGAACAGAATAGGTGCGCAATATGTCTATATGAAAATTATCATGAGTGATCAAGCATGTCAACCTTGGGATTTGAACAATTGATAGGAGGAAGTGAAGGAAATGCAGAAGGATTTTCAATTTGCTGTCTGCCTGACTGCTTCGTGTCAGTCATTTTGAAGGAATTTTCATGCATCAAGTGGCCACAGTTACTGCAAGACCAGAACAATGGAAATGGTCTAATAAAGCATAAGATTAATTTAACCATTGCAATGTTGTCATGTACCTATAGAAAATAGAAGAACTTATTGCTAATCTACTAAGGCATGGAAGTCTTACTTTTTGGATCTATTGAAATCCTGTCAATGATTGTGAATTATCATCATATGGTCTTATGATTGCTTGGACCACTAATTTGAAGTATTAGGACTCATGTTTTTCTTATGCTGACATAAAGAGGATTGGCTGCAGAATGAAATTGTCTTTGCAAAATAATAGTGTCCAATTATTGTGGAAACATGGTTGGGGGTCTCCATGATATGTGACCTCTGAGATGAGTTTTAGTACCTGCTGCTGAAAATTTTGGAAAATTCTTATGAAATAAACCCAAGGGCGGGGAATTGTACAGATATTAACGAGGTTTGTAAGGAAATTTTGTGTGAAATCAAGGGTCTAAACCTTGTAGATGTGGACCATAAAAGAGAATGCGAACTATAGGAAACAATGAAAATCGGTTATCTTTACCATATTGCTGATAAACAAATTTCTGCTTCAACATCAGTTGTGGCGTCCGCCTGTGAGATCTCTGATGTGACCATGTCCCTATTCCAGCAAACCCATGGATAAACCTACTGGCTATTTACAAAGTCCCGGTGTATCAAATTCTTAACGAAGGCGTACAGTTTCTTTTCAGGTTTCTAGTGTAACTGATGCCCTAGGGAAATGTTGTTATGACAATAGATTAGACAGATGGGGTGAATGCCTCTTTGCACTTCTTTGTTGATGTATAAAAAGAACAAGATTGGATGACCATGTAAGATGTTTTAGTTGCTGGTTTCACCATGTCAGATTGAGCACGGGGTTTGTCTGGTGATTGGTTGCCTCTGCATGAATTTCTGTATTACATGCACATGTTAATGCATTTTCAAACAGATTCCAGTTGCTCAAGCTATCCATTTGTAGCTCTAAGTATTTCCTTCTCTGAAACTTTTATAGTGACACTTCACCTATTTTTCTGTGGACATAAAATTGAACTAAGTTCTTTTGTTTTTTAGACATAGTACCACTATCCTGATTTCCTGTTTTAATAAGACTCTTCAGATAGAAAGAGATAATATATAACGTATAAATAATTTTGCATGAAGCTATTGAATTATTTCAGTGCAAATCTTTATATCGCCCTCAAATATTTTCCTTGATTTAGTCTAATTCCACGAGTTTGACCTATCATTTACTTATTTTCCTTCAAGACATTATAATACCTTTCTATATCTGATTAATAACCCCCTTTTGTTCTAATATTTCAGGAGAAATATTCACTGATGTCGTTGGTAGCCCTTATTATGTTGCACCTGAAGTCCTGAAAATGCAATATGGTCCAGAGGCAGATGTCTGGAGTGCTGGGGTAATAATTTACATCCTTCTTAGTGGTGTCCCTCCATTTTGGGCTGGTAAGAACTTTGGTCTTCATTAAACACTTAAGCCTATCTATACATCATTACGATCATCTTTGCAACTAATTATGATGCCTTTGATTTTTTGCATCAGAAACTGAGCAAGATATATTTGAAGAGGTTTTACATGGCAAACTTGACTTTCAGTCACATCCATGGCCTAGCATCTCAGCAAGCGCTAAAGATCTTGTAAGGAGAATGCTTGTTAGGGATCCCAAAAAGCGGTTGACTGCACATGATGTTTTGTGTAGGTTCTCAATCTAGTGTCATTGCTTCCATTTTGAGATCTTCACTGTGGTTTGAAACTCGTTCAAGTCTGTTTCCGGAGAAAATATTCATAATTACATAATATCCATTTGAGGAGCTCAATACAAGGAGCTCAATACAAAAAGAATAATGGATCATATCTAGTGGTGTAGCAAGAAATCATCACATACTTTAAACTTGGCAGGGTGACAATATGAACTAAATAATAAGCTTAAGCTTGGCTTTTGATCATGCAACGCTACCTACAAATGGTCAATTTGATCTATTATATTATGCAATTTTTGATGAAATTTCTGAACAGTTGTAAATGGAAGTTGCAAATAAAAGTGAATTTTATCTCTCTGAGGAAAAATATGATTGCTCAGCTTAGATTCATGTCACAGAGTTTATGATCTAAGATCATTCAAATTGTCATCTTTCTTGCAGGCCATCCTTGGGTTCAGGTTGATGGTGTTGCTCTCGATAAGCCTCTGGATTCTGCAGTTCTGTCTCGCTTGAAGCAATTCTCTGCAATGAACAAGCTTAAGAAGATGGCTCTCAGAGTAAGTTCTGGAATTCAGGAAGCTCATAAATTAAAGACGGTGTTAATTTGTGCAGTTCTTGGAAAATAATTATATATACCAACAACAGTGATTCTTATATGTGACCAACAAGTAATAAATGTTGGGCCTTTTATGAATATCTGATTATGCAAATTTATGTTGTATAGAGAAGGGGCAATATGCATTGTCATGCATGTCTAGACCCATATTTTCTAGTAAAACATTTTTGAAATCCTTTTCTTCTTAAATTGATTAAATACTCCTTGTGGATTATCAATGTTTTCTTACGATTATTGATATAGAAATTTGGTGGACACAATGATGCTTAAAGTCCTACGTACATTGTGAATTGGGTGATGCCCCAGTAATCACTCCCCCTCCTCTCCTTGGAGCTTGTTCTGGGTTTGAGTTTTCGGTGGTGCATCTCTAAGTATTTGGAGTTGGTAATTTACTATCTTCCCTTCCTTTCTCAATCGAGAAAAAAATGGGTCCTAAAAACATTTTGATTTCTAGTGTTCCATGTTTCTCATTCCAGGGCTATGGCCACTCCTCTCCTCACACCTCTTCATACACATCTGCTGCAGTCATGTACTCCAGTCTACCTTCCCCTTCTTCCACCTTTACATCCAGAATTGCATGTTCCTCTCAACCTACATTCTCTCCATCTTTGCCTTATTTTGGTATGCTTATTGCATTCTATGCCTCCTTTCCAACTTCACCCCTTCCTCATCTCATCGCTGCCCCCTCCTTTGTCTAAGAAAGTTGGACTTTAGAAAGTGTAAGGTTAAGCAGTGCTGGTGCCAACTAACAGAAGGAATGGAGGTTGTTATATTGGAAAAGGAAATGGGAAGAGTGTTAGCAAACTTGAAGTGGGAGTGAGCTGGCGAGAATGAGGTCCTTGCCATTGGGAAAGAAGGAAAGAGTGTAACAAGGTGTAAATTAGCAAATGGCAGGATTTCAAGATTCAGGTTTCTTGTGAAATCTCATTTGTTGTTATTTGATCTTTTATTGGCTCAAACTTGACATGCTTGGCACCAGGGAATGCCGAACCGGGCCGAACAGCCCGGTTTAGGCATTACTGAGCCTACTCAGTGCGAAACCGGATCGGGTCGGCAATCCTATTCGGTTCCGGACGAAACTGCTATTGGATCGCTAGAATCGGTCCTCTACCGACCGGAACCGACCGGAATCGGTCAATTCGGTGCCGACTCGGTGCGAACCGGCCAGTTTGCACCAAGTCAACCCGGTTTCAAACCGAGTTGGGTATGGCATTATTGCCACTGCCACTTAAGGCCTTTTGGCGTTCGAAAGGCCCGAGAAGGCCTTCCAAATGCAATTTGAAAGCGGCTCCGCCATTTTTTCTTTTCCAAAAATCCACAAACAACACTGATTTAAGCTATCAGAAGGAAGATTCAAGGCTAACTAAGGTGTGCTTCCTCTCTCCTATCTTCTTTCCTTCTTTTTTGAGGGTTGGCTTGAAAAAATAGTTCAAAAATTGTAAAATAAGAAAAGACGGGCTCTTCAAGATCATTCAAAAGGACACGATGCAACTGCAGATGATCTCGCACGTGGAGTAGGATCCATAGACGTATCAGGTTTCGAGTCGTATATTGGATCCTATTATCCGCAGCCACATACAACCTATGATCTATATGTAAATGGATATGGATATGGTGTGTCTGAGGCATCTTCTGGTGCTACTATCCTACGCAGCCTGGAGCGTTTTATGGATCGAAGTTTGCTGCCGACATATTCATATGGGCCCCTCCACTGTCGTATTATCAACTAAAGGACACTTCTCAGAGCTAGAGCTCCAACGAGAGATCCGAGAGTGCTTATAATTTGGTACATGTTCCTTATAGAATGAACATACAAGACTACGCCTCTTGGTTAGATAGGTAGGCTGATGTGCCTCCTGACTATGCTAATGATTCGGATATCTACAAGAGGTATCGCCACTCGATTCAATTTTAGGTATCAGTATGTATGTTGAATTTTAAATATATATAATTGATTATATATTTTTTTTTAATTTTTACATCATTACTGGGTTTGAAGATATTTTACGTTGTTCATTTTATGATTTGTATCATTTTAAAGTAATAAGATGCATCATCTAGGTTTAACCAGAATTTTAAAAAAATAAAAAAAATCAAAAAAATATCAAATTAGACTTAAATTTATTGAAAAAGTTAAAAAAGAGTAATTACCAATTATTTTTTTTGAAAACTCCAAAAAACAATTGGGGGTGGCGGTCCGTGAACCAATACACCCTACCGGTTCGGTATAGTACCGAACTGTACCGGACATCGACCGGTATGCCCTCTTGGCACCATCAAATTACTTCGATAATCTATACACAAATGTTGCCCCCCTACTTTTGAAGAAGTCAATGTTCTCTTGTTTGAGCTTTGTGTTGCTTTTTGATGTCTTCATAAACTGTGAAAATTATCTCTTTGCTTCATATATTGTTTTAAAGTGTCATAAAAGCTGGCTGGTTTTGCAAACATGGAAATAGTTTGCATCAGTTAGTTCAGCCCCTATACTGAAATGTATGAGTAAACTTGTTAACCTATACTCCACCTGCCTTACTTATGGGGTACTTGAAGTCCTGATCTATGCCTGACTTGCCTAGTTGATATATTTGACATATTGTTTCCGCATTATATTCTTTTTGCCACCTTTACCTCTTAGTTAAGGGCATCACTACTGTATTACTATATTCTTTAAAGTTTTTTGGCAATACAAGTCCCGGAAAAGAAATACGTATGATTATTTATGGCACTACTTATGGTGGTATTAATAAAAATTTATAATTTCCATGAAATGTATCATAAAAAAGTACATACATGCTCCACTGACTACTATGCCTTACGACTTCACCAATGGTTCAAATCACTATGTGGTGCAACATGTACTTGATAATTGCAAATGTTGCACCCCCTCTTAGTAATTCTATTTCTTCTAGTAATTATATCAACTAACCATGTATGTAAAATTTGTTATGTTCTGTTTCCTTTTCATTGTTGCTTTACTATTTTTAATGGTTTACACCTATCTTCAAAATCTAGCATTGTCTACCGCCTGCTTTTATTATTACAATAAACATCTAATTTCTACTCCATGTACTTGATTCAGTGAGCATGCCTCATAAATTTTAATAATTCGTAGCGCATGCACTCTGCTATAATCATCATTTCACATTGTTCTCTTTTCTCACTTTTTTTTAAAAAAATTGTATAGGTTATTGCTGAAAGCCTCTCAGAGGATGAAATTGCTGGCCTCAAGGAGATGTTTAAGATGATAGACACAGACAATAGCGGACAGATCACTTTTGAAGAACTCAAGGCTGGATTGAAAAGAGTGGGTGCTAACCTTAAAGAGTCAGAAATTTATGCACTTATGCAGGCGGTAAGTGTCAACTTAAATTCATTGGAATTAGAATTGTTGCATGTTTGATAGTTAATGTTTTTTTTTCTCTAGTGAGAAGTAACCAACTATAGCTCATAAATCTGTATTTTGTATGCCAAATCTCGTTAAGAAGAGGCTGAACAGAAAACAAAAATGGTAATGGGATTACCTGGTTTATTGTATCGAAACTTTTATATTTGTCTAGCATCCCTGCTTTGAATATGTATTAAGATTCTCGTTAATACGTAAAAAGGCTGGATTCTCTTATTTGTGATCTTTTGACTCTTCTATATATCCCTTGGAGTCTATTCTTCATCTTTTCTTTCCAAGCATGGTTGATGCTTGAAGAAGGCAGTGGAGGCAGTGAAGCTACTTCATCCACAGGAATGCTAGTGTTGATACCAAAGACTAAATTTGATCTGCTTATGATGAAAGTAGATGGTGATTAAAGGTAGACTTGGACGGCTACCTGAAACTCATTCCCAGGCTTAAACAAAACACATTTAATTTATTTTGGCTATTAAGGAAGATGATTTGTTGGAAATATGGGTTGTTCTTAACTTACCTATATGGTCTGCTTTCATCAAAGCTCCAGAATGAGTTATAGATTCTTAGTGTCTAGATGTATCATGCATGGATCAGTGTGTCAAAAAGAACAAATATACTGTTCTACAATATTAATGCTAGCATGAATCCTCAATATGAAAACAAGATCTTAATAATATACTATTGAACACTAAAGATGACTTGATTTTAGTACTGACGCACCTGATTTCTAGTGTTGAAGTATCTTTTGTGCTAGCCAACCCCAAGTGGTTGGGAAAAGGCTAGATGGTTGTGGTTATAAGTATCTTTTGAACTTTGAAGTATATAAGCACCCTAGATTTAATTATTAGTTAGATGCATATGTATATGTTGATAGATGTAACGTTGTAACTACAACAAGCATTTTAAACCATACTTTAACAACAAAGAGACATCAAGGTAACATAGGAAATATAATTTTACCCAAAAGAATTGTTTGATTAAACCTTAATACATGGTCTGTGTATTCTGTTGTCCTGATTACACCATATTAGTGAAGTGATAACAATTGATAATAACTGACACAGGATAAATGTTAGCATCCAAGATACCTCAGGATGAGGCATGGAAGTAACAGTCTATTCATTCTAAATATGGACAATTGTAGTTAGTGAAACCATGGCTTCATATGGTAAAATGTCACACTTTTGGGTAAGCCCTTCTAAGTTTTGATGGAGAATGAGTTTTATTTGATTTGTTTCATCTGTGGATAGTCACTGCTCATTCTCAAAATACTCATTATATCTGAGAGAGTGCACCAGTATAATATTCTACTCGTCATCTTTTATAATTTCTCTCCTATGCAAATTGCAGGCGGATGTTGATAACAGTGGTACAATTGATTATGGCGAGTTTATTGCTGCCACTTTACATATGAACAAGATTGAAAGGGAGGATCACTTATTTGCTGCCTTCTCATATTTTGACAAAGATGGGAGTGGTTACATAACTCAAGATGAGCTGCAGCAGGCTTGCGAAGAGTTTGGTATAGAAGATGTCCGACTAGAAGAAATGATCAGAGAAGTGGATCAAGACAATGTAATTTTTTTACTCTCACATCTATTTTAATTGAAATCTTTAATCTGTATTAAGGAAAATGATGTGCTCATCTTAGTTGTTTTTTATTTTTTTATTTTGCAGGATGGATGCATAGATTATAATGAATTTGTTGCAATGATGCAAAAAGGAAATGCTGGCTTTGGCAAGAAAGGGTTGCAAAATAGTTTCAGCATTGGTTTTAGGGAGGCTCCAAGGCTTGGTTAACTAGATAGTGAGAAGGTCTTCATTCTTTTTCTTTAATCATTGTTTATAGATTTAACATAGGTTTGAAATCGCGCTCCAGCTGTAGAGATCCAGGGTGCCCTCAGAATTGGAAAATATGGCAGAGGTAGGTTCTGTAAGCTGAATCTGAAAAATGAATAGTGGTGCATGATGTTTCTCTTGTTGTTTAGATGGTCTTATGGTCAGCTGTAGCTGTTTTCTGCTGCTCTTACCAGGCTACTTTAGCATGAAGTATTTCATCATTTTGTTATTATATGTATCTCTATGATTGTTGGTTACTGGTCATATTTGCTTATATTTTTTGGTCAGATGAATTCTCATGCAAGGTTTATAATTTTTCTTATTTATAATCCACTACAGATTAGCGATGAAATTTCATTTTTCAAGGCACATGGATTACAGTGGCAGCTGATTCCTACTAAGCGTCCTTGGTAACCTCTTTGCTGTGTTTAGGCTTGAAAGTGGAGTCGCTTGAGTAAAGAAGTGGATTTCTTAGAAAAGATCAGGACTTAATTATGTAATACAAATGGCTGAAACACTTGACAAGGAGTATTAACAAACCAAAATAATTACCTAGCAAATTTCAGAATATTACCTAGAATGCAAATCTTCAAACTTTACACAGATTGTTGTCTATTTATTTTCATTGCGCTGCAATGAACTCTAGGTGTTTCTCATGATAATTAACAACTAATCCCTTCTGAACAATGGTATGTTGGATGCATGAACCATGCAGCAATAATATTCCTCCACAGATCCAGTGATAAAAGTTGAAAGAGGAAATGTACAACTCGATGCATATTCAAATATTATCTCATTTCATTACAATCTTGCAACTAGAATAAGTTCCTTGGGCATTAATGACATATATGAAGCAGCTCACATTAGCTAAAATAAATTAGTAGACTTATTAATCATCCATAGGGCTTGTAGGGGAGCGGCTCAGCCTTCCTTTTTTAAATTATGTTAAAAATTTAATTCGTAGTTATAGTCCTGATATTTCTTGCCTTCTTGCAAGAAAAATCTCTGAGAATTTTTTCCCTAGAATTCAGAGATTCATTGCTCATCTATGGAATTTCTTTGTTGTGCCTGCAAAGGTTTTATCTGGTGGCATTATTGTTATATGAAGGAAGGATCTGGGTAATGCAAACTTTATATGCAAACAAACAAGTAGTCTTCGGTAATATATCTCAACCTATATATCCTTCATGGATTCTTATTATTGTGTATGCTAGCACAAATATTGTGGAAAAGAGGATAATATGGGAAGATACCTTTAATGAACTTGCTATGGGTATACCTATGGCTCTAACTAGAGAATTTAATGGTAATACATGTGCTAATGACAAAAAGGGGGCAAGGCCTTTCATATTCACAGAAATGTTACAGAATTTTAAAAATTCCTTCAATCCAATGGTCTAACTGAACTGGATTTTGAGGGTCCTAATTACACCTAGTGCAACAATAGAATGGGTCTTGCTCATGTTTGGGAAAGATCGAGTGTTTGCCTCAAGCAAGTGAAGGGACCTCTTTCCTGAATCTAAGTTGCATCATTTGGCTTGTTATGCATCTGATCGCTAGTCTATTTTACTTATTGCCATGGATAAGTTTCTTAATAATACTAATCTTTTTCATTTTGAAAAATTCTAGTCATCTTGCAAAGAAATACAAGTAGTCTGACAAGCTTGGATATGCTGTGGCAATTCTTCTCCATGTATCGAGGTACCTTTGTTGCTCAAGAACGCCACAGAAGCCCTCAAGAGATGGGACAGAGAATATATTGGCAAAATTTTCAAGAAGGGAGTGATAATAATGAAATCCTTGATCTATATATTGAGGTTGCTCAAAATAGGGGTCTTAATCATTAGGAGCACATGAAATTATTGAAATTACTTCGGCTATAAAACAAGAATTTTTGCATGCAGGAAATTTTTTTGGAGGCAAAAATCTAGAATCCAGTGGCTCGAAGATGGTGATCCCAACGCTCAATTCTTCAATTGGTATACCATTCTGCGAAATTGAAGGAATAGAATGACAACGATAAGAGCACTTGATGGACAAATGGTGGAAGAAGATGATGAGATTAGACGGACCCTTATGTATGATTTCAGCAAAAAAGGGACTGTAAACCAATGCATAGATGAGATCTGGATGCGTCCAGTCTCCTTGAAGATCAGTGATGATTAGAATGGGAGGCTAATCTCAGCAGTTACATTGGAGGAGATTGAGCATGCAATAAAAAGTATGCACTCGGATAAGGCTCCTAGTTCTGATGGCTTTCAACTACTATTCCTTAAGGAGTTTTGACCTATCATAGAAAATGAGATAATCCTTGCTATTAAATATTTTTTCAGAACTACTTTTATGCCTTTTTCGTGGAAGGAAACGTTTAAAACCTTCATCCCAAATAAACAAAATCCAGTGCCACTGAATGATTACAGACCAGCTAATCTTTGTTATCCACTAAAAAAAATTGTGACTAAAAAAAATCTAGTAAATAGAATGAAATCAATCATTCCATCCTTGATACCTGATGCTCAAGGAGCCTTTGCTCATGATCTCAATATTTCTGATAATATTTTATTAGCCTAGGAAATAATGCATTCATTGGAGAAGGCTTATACTAGGAAAAGGTTGATGGTACATGGAAAGGGTTTATGATAGAGTTAAATGAGATTGTTTATTTGCAATCCTCTCTCATTTTGGCTTTCATGACAGATTGATCTTTTTTGGATTAAGGCTTGCGTTACTGCTCCCAGATTCTGATAATATTTTATCAGCATAGGAAATAATGCATTCATTGGAGAAGGCTTATACTAGGAAAAGGTTAATGGTACTTAAGGTAGACATGGAAAGGGTTTATAGAGTTAAATGTGATTATTTATTTGCCGTCTTCACTTATTTTGGCATTCATGACAGATTGATCTTTTGGATTAAGGCTTGCATTACTGCTCCCAGATTCTCTGTCTTGGTCAATGGATCTCCATCGAGCTAGTTTCTTCAATGTTAGGACTTGGACAAGGATGCTCCTTATCATCCTTCTTGTTTTTTATGTTCTGAAATGCTTTCAAGGACTCCTTAACAAGCTACTGAAAGAGGTATGCTTAGGAGCTATAAATTAGTAGAGAGGGGCCTAATTTTTCATATTGCATTTGCGGATGATTGTCTATTGGCGGATAGGGCAAGAAAAAAAGATTGCTTGTGTCTCAAGAGAATTATTGATTTATACTGTACCTACCATGGGCAAAGTGTCAACTTAACTAAATCACATCTCTCTTTCAGTCCCTCCACTCCTATGTGTGTTAAAGCAAAAATCAGAAGTATCTTGCAAATCCTCGTCAAAGTAAGGGTGTGGACATATCTAGGAGTGTCTTGATCTGGTTGCAAACTTTTTGCAGCTGAGTATTATCCGATAATGAAAAAAATTAATGCCAAACTTGACAATTAGAAATGGAAGGCTTTGTCCTTTGCTGGCAGGATGACCTTGCTACAATCTGTGCTCTCCTCTATTCCAATATATTTCATGTCAAGTTGCAATGTTCCTCAATCTGTTTTGATTAGAATGGAAAAGTATTTCAAAGCATTCCTACAAGGGCACTTGGTTGATAGAAAGGTGCTGCACCTTGGAACATTGTGTCTTCCTAGATCGGATGGGGACCTAGGTCTTCAACTTTTAAGCATCAGGCAAAAGGCATTTATGTGTAGGATTGCTAGCCATTCTCAGCCTAACTCCTTTATGGGCTAAAGTGGAATGTGCTAGGTACCACTTTCCCAAATCTTGGAATACCTACAATATACCTTGTGGATGTTCCAATATTTGGAGAAGAATATGCTTGAATGCTACTATCCTTTAGCACCAGAGATGCCTCGGAACCGATCACGACTCATATGAAAGGCCGGCCAACCAAAGCTCACCACAAAGCCTACAGACTGCCAACTAGAGCCCGCCATGTGGCATGCTTAGAAGTGCACGGCTGAATTCAAATTTCAAAGACTCCCTACAGCTAGCGACACGTCGGCTAAAATCTCGAGCAGCCTTTAAGATCATGCAAGGCAAAAGGGAAGAAATGATCCGCGTGCGAAACACTCGCACCTTATTCTCGGAACTTGCAGAGGCTTGCCAAACCTGGCCAACCGACGTGCCCGAATTCTAGGGCGACAGGCTCTTGCCTTCGCCTATACAATCCACACTCCGAGGGATCATCTAAGTAAGTGCTTAGGTGCCCTGATAGACTGCTGACAACCTCCTTTGTTCCCTGAGTATCGTTCTGACTTAGGCATTGAAAGGTCCCACGTTGAACACACTCTAGCAAGAAGACTTCATTATCTTTGTTGTTTTAGGTCGGAGCTCGATTGCGGATTAGGATCATGATTACAACCATCCACCTTGAGTCGAAGCCTTGCACGACACAAGTAGCATATGGCCGAGCCCTCCAGCACCTCTCCCACTTAGCGCCCGAGACAGGCCGGGCCTTAGCGGCAACAGATTTGAGCTAGAGGAAGGATCAAAGATCCCATTATAGGAGGTCTCATCTATAAAAAGAAAATAACCTGTTATCATGAAGTCTCCAAAGGCACAACCTATTGACCCTAAAGGATTTATTTTGATTATGCAAAATAGTTGACTACAAAGTTGATTAATCTATTGCTTTGAGTTTAATTCATTAATTTTAAAAATCAAAGAAGAAAGCCTTTAGCTACTCTCAAAAGAAGATTATCTATCTAAAGCTCCAGAGCCATTACGTAGTGTTCTATTTTTTTATTTTGTTAGCTGCATTCACACCCGTAGTGTGTAAGCCGCCGTTGCACCAAAAAAAAAAACAAACATTCCTTGGAAGCTCATATATAAAACATTCCCAGCCTAACTCCTTTATGGGCTAAAGTGGAATGTGCTGCCCCCCGAAGTCGAGGAGCTGTCGATATTAGGATCCATGGCCGTTCGGGAGCATCTTTTTCTTCTCGGTTGAGCTCGGTTTGAGGGTCGTCCGGCAAGGTGGACTCCACCAAGAAGTCGGCGAGCGCTTGAGCTTTAATCGCCGGACTAGGGCGGTACCCAAGATCAAATTTTTTGAGCTCAACTGCCCATTTTGCAATCCTTCCAGCTCGATGACCGCTGCAAAATTTGCCGTATAGGTTGGTCGGTCAGCACTGCTATGGTGTGCGCCTGAAAGTATGGTCGAAGCCTACGGGCCGAGGTGACGAGTGCGTAGGTTGTTTTCTCTAACTTGGAATATCTAGTCTCCGCATCTCGCAGGATTCGGTTAGTATAGAATATGGGCTTCTGGCATTTGTCTTCTTCTCGGACTAGTACCGAGCTCATTGCGGTTGGAGAGACTGTAAGATACAGGTAGAGAACCTCCCCACACTAGGGCTTTGTAAGCAGAGGAGGAGAGGTGAGACAGCGTCCGAGCTCTTCAAAGGCTTGCTGGCACTCCTCGGACCATACAAAATCCTTTGGCTTCTTGAGGATCTTGAAGAACGGGAGTGTATTTATTGAGATTTTGGGAAGGAGACCTCGAGCGAACCGGGCTCCTAAGCCGAGGAGGATTCTTCTCGCGCTGGGGGATCTGATCCTTGGGCGGAAGCGTTCCTCGTGGCGCTTCTTCTGCATTTTAGTAGGCCGCTTGGCTGCCTCGCACCGAGAGGCCATGGATTCCTCAGCCTTGGCGTACTTTCGAGCTCAAGCCAACACTTCTGCAAAGTCGGCAGGGAAGCTTTTCTCGATGGAGAAGTGGAACTTGTAGGACCAAGCTCCAGTCTTCAACGCCGACATGGCGATGGACTGGTCGAGATCGCGAACCTCCTATGTGGCCAAGGTAAAGCAATCGATATAGCCTTTCAGGGATTCTCTTTTTCTCTGCTTGATGGCGAAGAGGGAGTCTGAGATCCGACACTGACGCCGGCTGGCAGCAAAGTGGGTGGCAAGCTGCCTGCCTAGCTACTCGAAGGAAAGGAATGAGCTGGGCTTCAACCCAGAGAATCAAAGGTGAGCTGCCTTGCGAAGAGTTGCTGGAAAGGCCCTGCAAAGTAGGACGTCTGTAGCCCCTTGGAGTGTCATAAGAGCCTTGTAGCTCTCCAGATGATCCAAAGGATCGGATGAGCCGTCATATGGCTCTATTGCAGCATCTTGAACCTTTGGGAGATTGGCTCATCAGCTCCTCATCGAGGAAACGAAAACGGAGACTCGGTTATGAAGTCAACGTCGACGTCGCACTTCGGAGCTTGTTCTCGAAGCATTTGAATTTGTCGCTCCAACTCCTCGATTTTTTTGTTGAGCTTGGGGGGGTGTCGTTGCATGTGGTTGACGGGGCCTCTCCGGCTCTTGGTCGATGCTACAGGCATCCCGTCATGGGGCGGACCCTGTCGCTGATAGTTGCTCCTGTGATCGGGGTGTTGGGCTTCAATGCAGGCTCTCAAGGCGGTGGCTGCGCGACGAGCCACTTGGCTTGGGGATCAAGCTCGATGGAAGCTTCAATGGTGGCGAGGCTCCCTTTCGTCGTTCATCGTGCGTTGCCTAGCAGGAGAACAACGCCGCGGGTGACGTCCAATGGACTTACGTCCGCGAAAAGGGGGTGCAGACTGGACCCCGCCTCGCTGCAGGCCTTGGACGGCCGCAGTCAATGTTTGGGCCTGCTGAAGGAGCAGATCAAACTGCTCTGGCTAGACCTGAGAAATCTGGTCCGCTGGTGCAGGAGCTGCAGGGGGTGGACTTTGAAGCAAGTTGCCGGGTGTTGGTACCCAGCTACTTGATGCATTTGGAGCTCTGTAACTCCTTAACCTCATGATCACGACTTAGGCCCTTCCTCTAGCGCCAAATATTGTTCAAATTTAGCTCGAGGGTGACCACACCGGGAGAGTCGAGGGAGCTGCCGGCTGGAGTAAAAGAGAGAGCCACTTTCTGCGCGATGGTGTGCCTGCACAAAGCCTCATCAGTAGTTCCAGTGAGGGTCCTCCAACGCTCAAGTTAGGGTGGATCTTAGTTGGTCCAAAAATTCCTGTAGTGTTACATGATGAGGCTATTTATAGTCCTCGTAGAGGTGTCCAAGTGGCAGAGGTATGGCCCGTCCTCATCATGGGAGGAGATGGATTTTAGACAGATGGCGTGCAGCTAGAGCTTGCTTGACGCGCATGGCGTAGGTTGTTCCTATGAACGGTAAGACGTTGATGGGTGTGACGGGGTATGGCTGGAGCAACATGGCGTTGTCCTTAACTGTTGTTGGCCAGCAAGTAAAGCATGGCACGGTGATGTTGTAATGCACGGCCACGTAGGCAAGCGTGGGCACACATGTAGATACGGTCGTGGGCGAGGCCAAGCTCGATGAGGGGTCGCATCGTGTACTCGGCGAGGTCGGCTTGGCGGGTGCTAAGGTCGGCCTAGCTTCTCCGATTTCGAGGTTTGCTCGATAGAGCGCCCTGAGCTCAAGGGTCGGGGCACGTTGTTAGATGAGGCGCCCCGAACTTGGCCGAGGCTTATCGTTGAATATTAAGGGCGCTCCGAGCTTGGATTGGGGCATGTCGGCGAATATAAAGGCACCCCGACTCAGCTAGGGCGCGTCGGCGAATATAAGAGGCGCCCCGAGCTCGGTTGGGGCGCATTGGCGACAATAAAGGGCACCTCGAGCTCGAGTCGGGGCATGTCCGCGAATGTAAAAACGCCCCGAGCTTGAGTTGAGGCATGTCGGCGAATGTAAAGGCGAATATAAGGGGCGCATCAGCAAGTAGTCCTGCAGTTGAAGAAGCTCTTGGACTCGCAGCTGACACAATAGGGCATTCCGAGCTCGGGCCCAGAACATCATTATAAGCATCAGAAGAGGTTGCTGCAGGTCGTAGCAGCGGAGAGATCCGGCCGAGGTCAATTGAGCCTTCGGCGGAGTCCAAGATTAGGCTGGTTCTGAGTGGGACCGAGGTCCTGCCTGGTTGGTGTCGGCGTCTGCTCGGCCGGGATGGGATGATCCCTTGCCCTGAGTAGGACGATCTATTTTGCCCCCCATCAAGCCCTAATCTTGTTACCCAAATCCAAGTTGACCCAGTTTAGAGACCTTGAACCGCTCCGGTACCCGAGCAGTTGACCAACCTGTTGCCCAAGAAGACAACCCAAGAGGGGGGGTGAATTGGATTTTAAGTAATAATTGCAAATTAAAAACTTAATGAGTAACTAATTAAACTTTATTACAAGTGGATTAATTAGTTTACCATATGCAGTGGATGAGGGGAATGGGAGAGACAATTAAACAATCACAAACACAAGAGATTTTATAGTGGTTCGGAGCTAACCCTTGCTCCTACGTCCACTCCCCAAGCTTCACTTGGGAGTTCACTATAATCCCTCGGATTACAGCCGGTTGTTTTACAAGCTCACAACCCAACTTGTTGTTTTACGAGATCACAACGAACTCGGTCGGTTTTCACAGGCTCACCGACTAGAACCACCCGATTGTTTTCTCGGGATCACAATCGAACCCTTACACCGTTGGTTTTAACCTCGGCTCACCAACAAACCTCTACAACCTTGATTCAATCCCCTGATTGAATCAAGTAACAAGAAAACAGTTTGTAAAGAGTACAGGAAAAGCTTCTTAACAAGCAAATATGAACAATATAAATAATGTAGAGTTAGAAGCCCTCAAACAGATTTTGGAAGAGGAAGAAGGGGCTTCTCGAACTCTGAGTCTCCTCTTTGAATGCACTGGTGGTCTGATGTCAGAGGAGAGCCTTGAATGCGAGGAAGACGTTTGGAGGATGGACTTCAATGCACTTCTTTCTTCTTTCTCTTGTATTAACTCTTGAAAGGCTTTGGTAGGTGGAAATCCCTTTTGCTTTGAATGGAGTCTCTCTTTCTTGCTCTATTACTGTTCACTCTGGCTATTTAAGCAATCCCCATCGAAAACTAGCCATTAGACACACTTTTAGAGCCGTTCTGCACAATCTGCAACTCCTGACAAAGTGTCCGTTGGGATTGGAGTCGACTCGCTCGATCTGGAGTCGACTCGGCTGTTGCTGGAGTCGACTCATGCTTTACTGGAGACGACTCGCCCACTGTTCAAAATTTGAAATAAAGTGCTGTCCCGTTCTGGAGTCGACTTGGCTAAACCTGGAGTCGACTCGCCAATGTCCGGAGATGATTCTCCCTTCTGGAGACGACTCGTTCTTCAGGAATCCAAAGATCTTTCTTTCGGGTTTACTTCCTCGAGTCGACTCGGATTCTCTTGGAGTCGACTCGGCTCTCAGAGCCAGAAAAACTGGTCTTCTGTCTTTGGAGTTGAACTGCCTCGGAGTCGACTCGGACTTTACTGGAGTCGACTCGGCTCTCAGACACCGAAAAACTGGTCTTCTGTCTTTGGAGTTGAACTGCCTCGGAGTCGACTCGGACTTTACTGGAGTCGACTCGGCTCTCAGACACCGAAGTTGGCTCTCTGACTTTTAGTCTTGCATTCCTCTGAGAGTCGACTCTTGCTTCTTTAGGAGTCGACTCGCCAACCGTCGGAGTCGACTCGAGTTCTTCTGGAGTCGACTCGAGTTCTTCTGGAGTCGACTCGAGTTCTTCTGGAGTCGATTCGGCTCTCAGAGTCCAAAACAACTTCTCTGTCAATCTGTCTGTTACTCCTTGGAGTCGACTCGCACTTTGCTAGAGTCGACTCGGCAAGCATCGGAGTCGACTCGAATTCTTCAGGAGTCGACTCGGTGATAGGGTCTGAGATTCATCTTTCTGTCCTGCTGTTTGTTCTCAGTCGGAGTCGACTCGTAATGTGCCGGAGTCGACTCGAGTCTGTGCCAGAACGTCTGAAACACTTGGAGTCGACTCGAAATCTTCCGGAGTCGACTCTAGTTCCAGACTTTGGTTCAAACTGAGTTCCATACTTAGCCAAAATGTATTGAACCAAAGCTAGAGATAATTAAACATAAATTCACAAATATTTGGCTGAAACACTAGATTGAATTCATTAGTATAACATAAGATATACTCAAATGCTTTGAGCTCATCAAAATCAAATAGGGTTATAATCAATCACTCCACACAACCATTGCTTCAGCCCCAGCTAGATTTGACTACTTTTGATCTTTATCTGACCCATTGAATCCTTCTGGCTCGAACTAACCTGAGTAGTCGGGCACTCTCACCCGACCAACCTAATCTAGAAGCATGAGATAGTAGTGTTTAATTTTGATTCCTGGAATGATATTAAAATTAATAATATTTTAATGATATTAAACAAGTGTATTTGACACATTTGTCTGAAGTGAGATTTAAAACAAAAAGGGATAAATAACATAATACTTCAAAGTGTATTTTCCAAATTTTTGGTAAAATTAATAATTAGTTGATTAAATTCTGATATTTTGTTTTGTACTTAGTAAAATGGGTCAGGAATATTAATAATCATTTTAAAATTATGTATGTGTTATGAAATCTGAAAAATATGACTGGGCAAGTTATCTCTTTTGTATGTATGTATTCTCAGCATGGCTATAATATGGCCCCGCCAATGGAAATTATTCATTGGCCATCAACTTATAATCTGTAAGAAACCAATTTCAGCACCGCACCACCAGTAATTAAAATAGTGGTATTTGGATATCATTGCCACCGGTGGTTAATAATAGTGGTTTTCGGCACTTTATGCAACCCATGCTACTGGGTTACGTCGCCATAGCCTATTGATGTTAGGATCCTAGTATCAGTTTTTATAAAAATGCTTAATAAATTTTTAAAAAAATATATTTATTTGTGATTTATTTTTCAGTCATTATTTTGTATTTTAATTAAATATCTGTCATACTTTGTCCCCACTCTGGGGTATTATATTGCTTATTGGGCTAATGTAGCTCATTATCATATTTTCTCTGTTTTTCAGATCTAGAGGCATGATCACACAGGACTCGGGTGTGCGCTAGATTTTCTGAAGATTCTTCGGTTGTTGATATCTTAGTTAGATTAGTTAGATTTTTTTTACCACATGCTACTTTGAAACTACTGTAAGAACTTTTTGAATAAATTAATGTTTAAATAAATTTTAAGGATCTGTCATTGCTTTGATATGATCCATTGCCATGCCTGCCTGTACGGTCCGCCGTACAAACATACAGCGCCTGTCGCACTCCGGGTTCAGGGCGTGACAAAAGGAAATCTATAGTAGCCTTTTGAGGATAGCATATTGCTATTGATAATGCTGCCCATATAATTTTACATACTACCCTTATAATTATTCGTGCATCTTGATCAACATCACTTCTTAGCAAGCAAATTATGGTTCATAAGAATGCTGCAACATGTACATTTCTCAAAAAAGAATACTGAAATATGTTGGTAAAACATAAAAATAAAAGACTAGATTTCTGTAAATGTACTAGTTTCAGATCATGCTCTTCTATTTTAAGGGTGTGAGCTATTATAAAGGGGGCAATATCATATGCACATATCAGAGCAAGATATTGGGCTTCAAACAATTCAACTTGATCATTGTCGAAACTTCTCATGTCATAAGCTGGCTACAATTAGTGTGCTGGATGGGCTTTGTATATGGTGCATAAATAAAAATATAAATATGCAGAATTAACAGCCATGCTATGTGCAAAATGCACTCTAAAGTTGGATGAATAAACTATGTATAGATTGCATTGATTAATGAGTATTTAAAAAATGAGCTTATTGTGCTCAACCGGTTCTGAATTATCGATCGAGTTCTGCTATAACCTTCCAACTTCCCCACATTGTTACAATATTACATAAAGATGCAGCAATTTGCTTCAACAATTGCTATAATTCTTCTTCATATTTTTCTACATCCCCAAAATTCTCAGTTTTAGGCTTTATGTCTCCATTCCCTACAGAACTTCACAATGGGGCTCTAGCAACCCCATAAACAGTCAAATTGTACAGAAGTAACAATTTAATTTTGCAGAATCAACGTGGATCAATGGAAAAGTCATGTGAGCACAAAAACAGAGATTTCTTCCAGCAACAAAACAGAGCACAAAAAGCATACCTACAGAATATCTTATCAAATACCCCAAAATACAAAATAAAAGCAAAATATTTCGGTTCTATCTATCAAACCGTAACATAATTCCTTGCAAGTCATGCAGAACTCGGTTTTATTTGAACAAAAATCCTTAATATATGTGCATAAATAATATGGGGGTGAGATCTCTCCAATTAATCCTTCTAAATGTATATACCCTTTAAACTAAGCCTTCTATGCGTTGCAAAACAAAGATGAACCTTCCAAGCATCTCTATAGGGAAAGAAAAACTTGGTTCAGAGATCCGATACCTTTTGGTTAGATTTGGAGGCAGAAGCATGGTGAGGAGGTAATCATGCTGCAGGAGGTACATGGGGGCAGCAGCTTGGGTTCCAAATTTATGATCTAGCGATTGACGATACTCCCCTGATCCCGGAGCGGAAGCGTTGATCAGCGAGCAAAAGGGTTCCTGATTGACGAGGAGGAGCAGTTGTGGGCTGTGTGAAGTCGGAGAGGAAAAGCTGTGGAAGAGTGGAGTTCTCACTATCGGCAAGCGGAAGACCTTGCAATTGACATCATGGAGGTATGGGGCACTGTATGAGGTTGGAGAGGAAAAGCTAGGGATCGAAAGAAGCAGAGTTCTCTCGGATCTCAAGGTAAATTAATTAAGCCGGCTACCCTCTCTCTCACTAAAACACTCATCTAAGGATTGGAATACCAAATCTCTTCCCTCTAAAATCAGAACTTGAAATGATAGGCGCGCGAGGACCGGGGTTTCTAATAAAAAGAAGGAAACCATTGCCCATCGCCAGCGTAAGCCTACCATATATGGCTGTTCTATTGTGATGTGCGTGTATGGATGGTTAGCTTCTGAGCATCACAACATTAAGACCGTTAATTCCAACAGAACAAACAAATATATTGGATAAAATTTTAATTTACCGACACTTTTTATATGTGCTGGTAAAACAATGTTGCTGTTTCAGCAAATTGTTGCAATGTTGATTATCGGAAAAATATCAGCTCAATTGATAATTAATTTATTTTATTATTTATCTTCTTTGTAACTATAAAAATAGCAGCTGAAAAGGAGTGCCAGAGGATTTGGATTGATTCGGATTCCCTAACATAAGACATGGTATAAGTAAAAAGAGCAATTAAATATCTTTAAGATCGGATGAATTGAGAGCAACAGTTTATGAGATAATCTTGTATTTTCTAATCTCTAATATTTTATAGTGAAACTTTTGCATTGTCATAGGCCGAACTATATAAATATTATATATTTTTGTTCTTTTCTTTTTTTTATTTTATTATTCTCTCTTTTTGTTGCAATTGCAGCAGGTTTTGCAAGTAACATTGTAGTAGGTGTTTGAATAGTTATTAGAGATTATTTAGGTTACTTGGGAGGGCCTGTGTGTAGCTATATTCAAATTTAAAGCATGTCAGGTTTGGTTGCAACGTAATTGGATTAAAGTGATATCTTCAATTAATGGTTCAGATGCTAGTCTGCCTCAATTTTTAATCCTTTTTTAAGAGATATATTGCAGATGGGGGTAACATAGGCTTTTAAGGCTACTCATATCTATAGGAAAATTGGTTGGCATTGTCACGTCAATTTGATGATGCGTACTAGATAGGAGTGTAAATGGGTCGGACTAAATTATGAGTGAACCCGATCCAATTCGGTTTCTTATTCAAATTCTAATATTAGATCCAAATCCAACTCAATACAGATCGGATCGAAATGAATCCACAGACTCAACAGGTCATTCGGATCGAATCGAGTCTATGTATAATTTGGACCCAATAAAAAAAAATTGAATTCAGTTCGGATCCTAGTCAGGTCATGCTATAATTCATAATAAAGAAGCATCATTCACTACTTTAAAATTAAACCTTTTATCTAAATTTTTTTTACCAAAATAAACAAATTTAACACATTTTAGAATATATACTATTTTAGTTTAAATATAATATTATTTTGAAATATATACTAGCAGCACTCTTTCACTGCTTCCATAAACATACCTCATACCTAGCTAGCTAGTCTGACTGAAGCATCTCCCTCGCATGATATCTGCACCCTCCGTCCATGCACGTGACCTGGCGTACTCATGTACACCGTTCCTAATTAGATGCACACACAGGAGCCTCACAGCCCAAGGCCAATATACGCACGTACCAAGTGCAGGCCCCTCCTTTATTTGGGAGAGCAGGCTTAAAGCGGGAGGGAAGGAAAGCAAACCGTACGGAGATCTACTTTCTTCCTCCATGGGCAGCCGCGTCCATTGTTTGCAAGACCAAGCCAACCCACCATTCCATCCCATCTGCACCCAACAACCAGCTTAATCCCCCATTAAACCCCGCGGCTGCAGCCCGGCCAACCCCCCTGGCTCCCCACCGCTAAGCTCGCCAAAAGAGACGGTAAAATCCATTCATCCTCCCATGCGGCCTACAGGCACTGCAGGCCCAACATAAATAATTCGGATTCTCGGATCAAATGGTTAGAAAAACGATTTCAAATTAATTCAAAAAACAAGAAATCAGATTGAATCGAGATTCAATAAACTCAAACTTAAACCGAAAAATAAAATAGGCCTAATTTGCAATCCCGACTCACCCTAAGGGTCCTTAAATATAGGTTGAATCGGATCTAAATGGATTGGGTCGGATCAAAGGTCAAACCGACCCATTTGCAGCCTTTAGTGCTGGATGGATGCTCAGGCGCCAGGCCAGTTGGCTCCCTATGAATCCACTTATTCCTGGTCTTAATTTGACGCCTCTTTTGTAGAAAACAAATGTAAAAAGCAGCAGAACATAGCTAGGGTAGAACATAGGTGATTTCACATCATATGGTGCAAGAAGAATTTATCTATGAACGTTCATGATTCTTGCCAATTGACAACCCACAAAAACATTTATATACAAAAACATACAAAACCCCTTTTTAATCATCCTTCGTGTTATTACGGGAAGAATTTGCAACAGGGTAGCACCTTTCTTTTCCATGTGAATTAGCTTCCGTTTGATGCACCTTTACCTATTGGCAGGTGGTGAAACGAGCCAGCTGACCCAAAGCCCCCAGCATTTTGCACCCAAGTTCCAACAACTTCCCTGCATTGCAAAAAAAACAAATTTATACCTCCACTTAAAACAAATAACTATTCATCTACTCTACCGACAGCTAATAATTCCGAAGAAAAAAATAACTTGTACCAAAAAAAAAAATAATGAAAAAATCATAAATAGTAAAAGAAGAAAATGGTAACAAATGAACAAAGATAGCAAGAAAAGGCGCACAGGATAAATACCCTCCACCATATACATATACACAAACACAGCACCACCGACACAAGCATATGCGTTACCAACCCTAATTAACACCTTATTACATGTAATTCACTAAACTCACCAATTAAACCCCAGGTTACAATCACCTGAGAGCAACACCAAATCTCACGATCTAATCGAATAATCTCGTCCATACGTTTCCCGGTCAATCAAAATCGTGAAAGTCTCAATTTTCAGACAAATAGTAATTAAGAAAATATCAAAATGTTGGCCGGAGTATTCCAATATCCACCGCCAAGCCAAACCTCTTGCGGGTTGAATCTTACGCACGAAAAAAGGATTCACCTTCCTTCGCGCGAATCCACCGTTGGATCGTGCAATTGCCGCTTTGAAGTCTGTGCTGAGTGCTTTCAAAGTTGTGCATAATGCGATCCAACGGTTGACGTGACCAAAGAACATCAATCATTCTTTCTCGACACAACCCGAACCCATCCCAACAAACCGCATAAATAATTGTACAAAAATTCATCATAGTAATAATAATAGTAGTAATAGTAAATGGTAATAATGATAGTTGCTGACCTCTCCTTGGCTTGGCGGCCTTGACGTTGCTCCTGACGGCTGCCGGCGCGACGGCGGCGTGAGTCTCCTCCTCCGGCGGAAAAAGAACGGCGTCGATCCCCTGGACGGAGATCCGGCCGTCGGTGTAGATATCCGGGTCGAAGAGATATGCGGAGCCCTGTCCCTGGCCAAACTTGACAGAGCCGTCGGCCTCCCGCGCCACCACCTTGTGGGGGAGACGGAGCGTGTCGTAACGCACCTTCCCGAAACGCCTCACCGCATTGTACATGCTCTCCTCCGTCTGATACTCCGGGATCAGGTGGTAGTACACAATCTGCTCCGGTGCTCCAGGTTCGCTCAGCTGATCTGCCGTCAGTTTGGCCATCGCCTCGTCGTTGGGAGCGAGGACGGTGAGGACGTAGCCCTCCGAGACCAAACGCCCCATCTCCGTCGCTAACGACGTTAGATTTACCAGAATGTCGGCGAGCTCGTTGTAGCCGCCGTAGAGGAGGAGGGTTTGGATGAAGTCCTTGACCTGGCTCTCGCCGTCGAACCAGTGCTTGCCGGAGCCGGGGCCGGGGGCGGGAGCGGGGGCGAGGGCGGGGCCGGGGGCTATGGCGTCGTAAATGGGGAGGGCCGGCGGAGAGCCGGCAGGGGCGGGCGGGGCGAGCTTCTTGAGGCGGTGGGTGCGGGGGTCCACCTCGGGCGCTCCAACGGGGAGGACGGCGGAGATGGAGGCCAGGCTGCGGCGGCGGTTGAAGTCCTCCTGAACAGATCGGGGGACGAGGAGGCGCTCGATGCCGTGGATCACGCCGTCCGGGCGGACCACCGCGTCCGGGTGGACCACGGCGGCAAGGTCTACCAGCTTAGCCGCGCCGCCGCCGGAGAGGGGGACGTGGTCGGCGGAAAGTGTGCGGTGGCGGGCAGATTCGAATGTCGGCCAGGAATCGGAGCCGATCCGGGAGGGGATCACGTGGAATAAGATCAAAGTCTGGAGGGATTTGAGATTCCGGGGTTCGAGGAGGAATCGCTTGAACTCGGGTTCGAGATCGCGCTCGAGGGCTTCGTTGCGGGGGGCGAAGATGGTGACGTTGTGGCGGCCGACGGCGTCCTCGAGTGTCTGGAGGAGAAGGGCCTTCTCGACGAGCTCGGCGAGCTCGGTGTAGTGGGAGTCGAGGAGGGCGACGAGGATGGAGTTGGAGTTGATCTGGCCGGAGCCGTTTGATGGCAATGTGGGACGGTAGACGGAGTTCTCCGGCAATGCGGAGGGGATGCCGGCGACGGAGAACAGTAGAACGAAAAAGAGGATCGTCGGAGAGCCGCCATAGACCTGGGAATCCATGACGCCGGGGAGGGAGAAGAACACAAAAGCCTTCTACTGCTACCTCTCTCTCTCTCTTTTGCTAGGGTATCCGTGTTTGGTGAGGAAAGTGAGAAGGGGAAGGGTAAAGTGGAAGTGAGCAAGACTCTTTTACCCTCCTACTTGCTAGGTTTAGAAGTAACTTTCTTCTGACGACTAACTAGCCAGGTTTGCAAGTAACCTTCTTCTGACGACCAGTTTGGTTGGCAGAAAGAGAAAAAAACAAAAAAATAAAAAATACTTTATATTAAAAAAATAATAAATAATAAATAGTTTTTTTATAAAATAAATTTTTAATATTTTATTAAAAATTTATATAGAACATAGAAAAGTCTATTTTTTATTGGTTAAGAATTAGGATGAATTATTGTTTTTCAAAAGGACTCTCTTGCTTTTTAAATAGAATTGAATAAATTTTTTTTTTATTTAAAGCATGACAGACATTTTATCTATTTTTTTAGAAAATCAAATGCTTAATTAAATATAAGTCAATTTAACATGTGTCATATCGTCAACTAAATATACCAGAAATTATCGTTTTAACTATCATATATTCAAATATATTTAAAAAAAAACATTTTAGTAAGAATTTTTTTAGCCAATAAATTTTTAAAAATAATAAAAATATATTTTTTTTTGACAGCTATCACTCCTCGTAAGTGTCTCGAGGCGCGGCGTTGTCCCGGTACTATTTGCAACATGTCTTCGCGAGTTGGATGGTGTGGCAAGGGAGGGATGGTAAGATGAGCTGTCGCTGTTCCAAAAGGATTACAAGACATCTATTTTTAACTTCTTGTCTTCTTTTTTATTTTTTTTAATTAACTGAAAACAAGTTGAAGGGATTAGATCTAGCGATTAAAGAACAGCGGGAATTGCCGGTAGCCTTCGGAGGTAGAGATTTGGGTATGCGGAAGGCGGGAAGGCATCAAAGAAGCCCCAGGTTTTGGTATTAGGTAGGAGGTTCTCTCTGGCTCTTTCTTTCCTGTCTCCATGGTGCAATCTCGGCGGCGTGTGGCTCTCGCTTTTTATGCCAATATAGCATGTTAAATTATTTATTAATCTGGACCGTACAATATTATATGTGATCTTGCTCTTGTTCTCTCTCTTTAGGTGCCATTTGTTGGTTGATAATGTTTATTGTTTTCTCTCTTGTTCTAATTATCTTAACTATTCATTTATTTTATTTTTTTATTAAAAATAATATAGAAAATAAACAAGTTTTGATACAACTTAGGGAATATATTGTTTTTTCCTTCTATCCCATATGAATTACTGTTCGTAGTTTTTTTGCTTATTTTCGTACTTCCCTTACATCGGTCAAAAGCAAGCCAAGAAATATCAGAATTTTGCATACTACAAGGTCGTGGCCGGGGAGCGGAAATAGGATAAGTCAATTTATATCATCTCTACTTGGAATGACCACATGAACCATGAATCCACCACTGTCTGATTCCACACAGGCATATTATTTTCCATAAAACTTGCTACACCACCATTAGCTTCCATTTATTGATAGTCCACGACTTTAACACGTTTATAATATTATTTACACTATGTCTTAACTAATGATAGTATCTAAAGGGTACACGTATATCCAGCCATGTCGCAAAATTAGGACAAGATAATGATAAAGAGTTTTGAGCAAAGCACCTTGAATTGACAAACTAAGTTGGTTGACTGAAAGGCCAAAGCCTTAACATTCTCCAATTACATCTTAGAAAATAGACTGAGCAAGCTCGAGGGCGACTTAGCATAGAATATATATGACATCTCACGGGCTGAGTGAGGATGGTATCAACCAGGACAGGTTGGTAGATATCTAAGACTGACCGAGCGAAGAGCAACTATATCAAGTATAAGGCCAATTAGATTCAATGACCTATAAAATCTTCCTATAGGTCTAGAAAGGGAAAAAGGGAGTGTGACGCGTGGCATTAGCTCAAATTACTAAACCATCAGAACAGATGGAGATCAGATATAGAGAGATGCTCTCACTATAGATAGGTGGTTTTCAGACTATTTATAATATTATGTATAAATAATGGGATATAACTCTTAAGAAAAGAACTCTCTGACCAATAAAATATCTATTGTTGATCTTTATCTTTACAATATCCTGGCATTTACATTTAATTTACTTGCTTTATTTATCTTATTTTACCATAGTTTATCTATAGTTCTTATAGTAAAATCGTAAACCAACTATAACCTACCTCCTCTTCCAAGTAGGTGATATCACGATACTGAGCATTCTTAAAGCTCATGGTATCAACACCCATGCTACCAACCCTTTAACCTCTTTTTTTTTTAGTTTTACTACTGACGGCATGCCCAAGCACCTGTATGAATCGACCAAGGATGGATCAATCATTCCTCCCCTCAATAGAGAATCTAGTGGCCAACACGCCTTTAATAGCACTCCTGATGAGATTGTACGAGTAGCTATCATGAGTTCCTAAGCTGGGTCATCAAGATAAGTTCCTCCATCCCTATAAGGAATTGAAGCTTTCAGGAAGCTGACTGACTCTACTCCTAGGGAGCCTAGCTTCAAAAGCCACATTTCTTAGGTAGAATTAATCCACCCACCATCCTATATTCTAATGAGAGATGGTTATGCAGTTCCAGTTCTGGATAAATATAAGCCATTGCGGCCTACTAAAAGTAGTCACCTATCAACTAACCATTGTGCTGAGGCCACTCATGAATGACACAAGACATCCTTGGATTTGATGATTGAGCAAGTTAAGAGGGTTGTTTCTATTGTCAAGGGCTAGTATCACACATGCTCCAATATGTACTTTTGTGAACTTGGCCGATCATACCATGTGGAGGGCAAATCAACCTATCAACATTTACAATATAAGAAAGTAAGGATCCTTGAGAAGCCTAACTTTGATTTTTAGATTTCAAGAAGGGCAAGGTCGAAGACTGCTCTATAGAATCCTCGAGGTCAGCAGACCTCAGCAGGGAGAGGATCCTACTAGTGAATATAGGATCAAGTCAGATTAATTAGGTAGTCACCTATAGCTCAATCAACATCAAGCCAATGATTAAATATGAGGGATATGGCCATCTTGATTTTCAGATGGCTGTCGAGAGAGAGGTCAGTAGAATCATACTGATATAAATCTATACTATTAAAGTCGATCATACCCTAGTGGTAAGGATGGGTGGTAGTAACAATACATCTCTACTGTTGAAGCTGGTCATATTCTAGTGGTAACAGATGGGTGGTAGCATTAGTACTGTAATGTCCGGGCCCACAACCTACTAGGCCCAATAAGAAATGGGCCCAGTTAAGGGTTTGGGCCCAAATTTCACTGTGGGCAGTGCTGTTATAATGTTTAAAAAAAAAAAAAAAAAACGAACGAAGGGATAAGACCGACAGGGAAGGGTGACCCTCACCCCTGCTGGCAGCCGATGCCGGCGCACCGGAGACAGGGGGGCGGCGGCCAGTCCCGGAGAGGGGAGGAATGGAGCGGATGGGACCTCTCAGAGGGGGGTCTCATCCTCTAAACAATGATTTAAGCCTCTGCCGGCAACCCTAAGTCACAGACCCCCAAGAACACTGAACGGGAGAGAGAGCCGTAGCCCTGGAGCCGAAGGCGAAGGAACCCTGAAGCTCCAAGAGGAAGGGCAAAAAGCCAGGTAAGCCCCCTTCCTTCTCTCCCCCTGTTTTGTGCAAGACAACAAAGAAACAAAGAAAGAAGGGAGGAAGGGGATTGATGGCAGACCAAGGGGAGCGGCCGCGGGCATCCCGCAGTGCCGCCGGCTTCTCCCGGCATCTCTTCCCCGTGGGAGAAGAGAGGGCCGCCGCAGGCGCGGCCGTGGGCTCAGCCGCAGGCGCGGCTGTGGACGCCGCGAGCTCGGCCATGGCACCGCCGACTGTGGCTCGGCCCTCCCAAACCCCCCTTCTTCCTTCACAGGGGAAGAATGGAGAGAGGAAGAGAGAGGGTTTGGGAGTGAGAGAGAGAATATGGGGTGGTGCCGGAGGGAAGGACCAAAGAAAAGAAAGAAAGAAAGAAAGAGAGAGAGGAGGAAGAGGCCGTAGATCCGGCCGGAGGAGAAGAAGAAGACCGGAGGATCGGCCGAAATGGCTAGGGCTTCCGATCGGAACCAAGGAGAGAGAGAAAAAGGAGAGGAGGAGGGGACTTGCCCGTGTACGGCCGTGAGCGTCGCCGGTGCGGGCTCGGCCGGGGAAGCCGAGAGCTCGGCCGCGGGCTCGGCCGGGGAAGCCGAGAGCTCGGCCGCGGGCTCGACCGAAGAAGCCGAGAGCTCGGCTGCGGGCGTCGCCGATCGCGGTCCGACCCCCTCCCCGTGAGGAGGAGACCATCGACCTCCCTTTCCGCTCGTCGTGCTCCCATCATCGGAGAAAAGAGGAAGGGGAGATCGGGATGAAAGAAGAAGGGAGGAGAGGAAGCTTCGGGAAGGAGAAGAAAAGAAAAAGGAGAAGAGAAGAAAAGGAAAGAAAAAGGAAAAGAAAAAGAAAAAGAAAAAAGAAAGAAAAAGAGAAACAAAAAAAAAAAAGAAAAGAAAAGAAAAAGAAAAGAAAAGAAAGAAAATGAGAAGAGAAAAGAAAAGAGTGGGTTAACGGACCGGAATCGGGTTCGGATCCGAAACACGTAAAGCCCAATTCAAGCCAATGTAATTAATTTGGGGGCCAAATTGATCCCGGATTGACCCTGACTCAGGCCCAAACGGGTCACAGTGACCCTAAACCCGAAATTAAACCCAATTAAGCTGGGAATTAAGCTTAGTGGCCAATTGGAAGGCCAATTAAGACTTATGAGCCCAGCCAAGACCCCAATACAGAGGAATTAGGCTTGGGCTAAATTTCAGGTAGAAAAGAAAATAACATATTGTTATTATGACATGATTTTAGGTGATTAAGGATCTATCACCTGGACTTGAGCAATTTGGAAAGCGAATTGAAGTAAGTAATATGTCTTAATCTTATCGTAGATCTTGTATTACGTTTTATAAGATGAACCAGTGTTTTTCATACAATTTGAATTGTATACATGATTTGTGAAGAAAGTAAGTAACCTGTCCTAATCCTGTTATGGATCATGTCATGTTATTAATGTTTTCCTAAGCATTTATTTTAAGTATATATGTTTCATGCATGATATGTTACAATGCATAAGTAACTTGCATGATCCCAGAAGCTATGGCTATGTATATGACATGATGATACTGATATTTTAATCATGCATGTAAGTTTGTAAAGCCTTAGCTAGCCCAGAGGCACTATAATGGGCTCAAAGATGCTACTGTGAGTAACTGAGCTGCCCCGCCAGTGGCTGAATAGTAACTGAGCCGCCCCGCCAGTGGCTGAATTGGAATTGGGCCTGCCCCGCCAGTGGCTGAATAGTAACTGAGCTTGCCCCGCCAGTGGCTGAATAGTAACTGAGCCTGCCCGCCAGTGGCTGAATAGTAACTGAGCTTGCCCCGCCAGTGGCTGAATAGTAACTGAGCCTGCCCGCCAGTGGCTGAATAGTAACTGAGCTGGCCCCGCCAGTGGTCGAGTCTGACTTCGCAGTAGCATCCAAGAGAAAAAGGACCACGGTATGCCGGTGGCACGATTTTTCCTACATGTGCATATTACATGATTTCTTGACATTGTAGGATACTGTTTTATTTACTCAGCATGGATATTTTATTGATTTAGTAGTATTTAAGAGCATGACCACGGTATGCCGGGGGCACGGTTTCATATGCATATTTATGAAAATGATATTTGAAGCATGGTCATGAGGCTCGTTTCAGAGATTGGGTATATGAGGCGGGTGCTTCCAAATCCTGCAGATGTGTTTTTGGGGAGAACCAAAATCGGTGAGGGGTGAAGGACGCTTGCGTGAAGCCCCGGAACCGGCCAACATCTGGCAGGGGAGCCCCGTGTTTCCTCCTCATGTGGGCCCGATAGTCACGTGCCCTGCGCAGGCGGGCCGTGACATTTATGAACGTGCCTGACCAAAGCATACATTGTTTTACAACGGGTTTTGAATATATCGTTATGAAATGTTGTATTTTGCTATAACCGATATCTCCTTTAAATTGCATACATATTATGCCATGAAGATGATTAGATAAATATGCATGTCAGCTTCTCAAACCCTGCATAAACATGGTTACCGTTATGTTCGATCCGGTAAGATTATGTATGATTACTTACTGAGCCGTGTAGCTCATATCCGTTCATTTACTTTTTCTTTCAGATCCTCACCACTGATAGCTGCCAGAGACACGTTAATTTGGTATCAGGGCTTCTGGGGTAAAGCAAGTATACTTTTGTGTACATAAACTATGTAGAAGCTCTGTATTTGGGTACTAACCAGCATGTTGTACTAAGAATGCTTTCATATGAAAAGATTCGGTTGGTTTGACTACCCTATTACTCAGGTATGAGGCTGCGTGCTATTGCGGGTAGTAGTCGGCAATAGCACGGCCGTGTCACGGATCCGGATCCGGGGCGTGACAAGTACCACCCCGTTATACAATCTACTTCTATTGGGAAGATCGTGGGGCAACTACATCAATGGATACCACTATTTTCCCTCTAGTTATCATGCGTGCTAACTTCATATGTCGGGGGCTAACATTATGTTAGCCCCCGACATATGAAGCTGGTCATATTCTAGTGGTAACAGATGGGTGGTAGCATTAGTACCACCCCGTTATACAATCTACTTCTATTGGGAAGATCGTGGGGCAACTACATCAATGGATACCACTATTTTCCCTCTAGTTATCATGCGTGCTAACTTCATATGTCGGGGGCTAACATTATGTTAGTATTATATGCAAATAGTTTTATTTCACTTGGAAATTAGTTAGTCAATCAATTGAGCACTCTCATGCAGTTTATGGATGAAAAGGGTTCTCATACTTAGCAAATATCCATAAAGGATGACAATGGAGATTCTTGAACTTGGTCCAAATGCGAAGTTATAAAGTACGCGGTTTTAGTAATTGAATAAAATACACAATAGTGTTTGGTCATCAAAAAAAGATTCATTCATTATTATATTATTTTTGGCTAGAAGGGGGATACATCGTTTCAATATTATGGCCAATGTTTACAAGGTCAGGGAGCTAATAGGTTCCTAGCTATATGCTTGACTTGCTCTCATTCACAATGCAGTTGCTCAGTCATTTCATCAGCCTTGCCCTTTCTAGAAAGAAACCTTGAGAGCTGAAAAATGTAGTCGCAGAGCTAGGAATGTGCTTCATCTAGAGTCTTGAACTTCTTCTCATTATTCCTCGCTTGCTTAGCTCGAGTTGCCTCTAGGGCCTTTAACTTATCATCAGCTTTCATCAGTCATGTTTCCAGAGATGTAAGCAAGTGCTTGGTCAACCAAATCTTATCTTGGAGGTTGTCTTAGGTGTTCATAGTTGGTTTGAGCTCATCTTCGAGAATGACTACTTCAAACTCAAGCTCCACTTTTTGTGAGGTCTCTCACTCAACTTTCTCATAAGGCTATGTTGCCCAAGGTGACAAGCCAAGAGGGGGGGGTGAATTGGTTTCTTCTAAATTTTGGTGCTTTAAACGTTTTCTTAATTAAGTGCGGTGGATGCTTTCTTAAGCTATTTGAGTGAGTTAAACTAACGCAAGAGTAGAAGATGATGCAAGAGTAAATGAAAACACAAGCACAACACAAACACAACAATATATAGTGGTTCGGTGCTCTCCTTAGCACCTACGTCCACTCCCCAAGCGTCCCCTTGGGAATTCACTATAATCTCGCGGATTACAGTTGGATTGTTTTTCGGGCTCACAATCCAAAAACCTTTGTTGGTTTTACGGGCTCACCAACGAACCTATACACTTTGGTTTTCTGGGTTCACCAAAAATCTTTGTTGGTTTTGCGGGCTCACCAACTAACCTTTACACTTTGGTTTTCCGGGTTCACCAAAAACCTTTGTTGGTTTTGCGGGCTCACCAACGAACCTTTACACTTTGGTTTTCCGGGTTCACCAAAAACCTTTGTTGGTTTTGCGGGCTCACCAACGAACCTTTACAAAGTGTTTAATAAACAAAAGGAAAGATTCAAACTCCTAAATGAGCATATGAAACAATATAAGCTACAAGGAAGAGTTAGAAAGTATTTATCGCTTTGAAGTCGCTTTGCTCTTCTTTGTCAAGGATGCTTCACTCTTTAAGGGGGATGGAGCTCTTGATGCCTCTTTGAATCTGCTCAATCCCTTTCTTTGATTCTTGAATGAAGCTCTTGATGAAGAAGATTATGGCACTTTTGTATTCTTGGGTACTCTTTGATATTCCACTCAAAAGTTGTTCTCTCTGATGAATAGTGCCCCTTTAAATAGCTTCCCACCTTCTTAGGACAAGTCCCAATGGTTAGATTTGAAAAACTAGCCGTTACTCACCTTGGGAAGGACAAAAAGTACAGTTGCAGAACTAGCCGTTACTGTTCAGCCCGTGTTTGGGTCGGCTCAACCTGTCTTTGGGTCGACCCAACTTTGCCTTGGGTCGACTCAAACATTCCTTGGGTCGACCCTCTCAGAAACCACAGAAACTTCAATTTCAGCCTTCCTTCCCATGGGTCGACCCAACCATTCTTTGGGTCGACTCAAAGTCCACTTGGGTCGACTCAACTTCTTCTTGGGTCGACCCTCTCAGTAATTCCAGAGAACCATTTTCTGTCTGTCTTTCTGTCTTGCCTTTGGGTCGACTCTCTCAGGGTTTGGGTCGACTCAAGCTTGGGTCGACTCAACCACTGTTTGGGTCGACCCTCTCAGTAAATCCAGAGAGCATTCTTCAGTTGTGTTTTTGAGGTTCTTCAAGGTTGGGTCGACTCATGCTTACCTTGGGTCGACCCAACTCACTGTTCATTTGTGCCATTTTTGCAGGAGTGTGCCAAATGATTTCTTGATGTTCCGGGGTCGACCCAATCAACCTTTGGGTCGACTCAATCCACACTTTGCTGCATTCTCAAGGTTAGATTCATTCAAATGAACAAGGTCATGTATCTATTTTCAATTAACCAAATATACTGAGAGTAATGAACTTATAAATGAAGTATCAACTTAACTTATAGCATACTCTAGATAATTGCTTGTTAATCATCAAAATAACACTATCATCCTCAATCTCCCCCTTTTTGATGATTACAAAATAAAGAGTATAAGTCTATTGATACTTGTCTTTAAAATCAGTTTATAAAAGGGATTAAATTGCTGAATTTCAGCTTTTCATATATACTTGTGAAATCTCCCCCTATATCATTCAAATGTTGCCAATTTGACTTTTTGAATTGCTCCCTCTTTCATTTATAATTCATTAGCAATGAAACTTCAAAAATTTGAGATAAACTCTGAGTTTCAGGTTATGTATCGGGGTGCGAGAGGTGCGTGCCAAATTCTGAATTTATATGTGCCAAATTCTGAACTTTGATGGAAATTTTTGATTTAGTCAATTTCATTGTTACAAATTGCTCCCCCTTAGATGTATAAGCTTTCTTATATGATTTTCAATTTGTTTGCCCATTTATTTCTCTTTTCTTTACATAACTTTTATCTTTATTTCTCCCCTTTTTGTTATATATCTTTACTTCTCCCAAAATTAATACTCTTTCTTTACTTAAATTGAATACTCTTTCTTTTCTTAATACTCTTTCTTTTCTTAAATACTCTTTCTTTTCTTAAATACTCTTTCTTTTCTTCTCCCCCTTTTTGTTATCATCAAAAATATATATATGGGAAAAGATGCAATAAATAATAAACTTCAAACTTCATTGATCAAAATAGGAACATTTTCATACATTCATGTCAAAAACAAAGATAGATACAATGTTCCTTAATCAAGATGTAAAGATACATAAGATAAAAACAAGATACATAGGAGAAAAGCAAGATACATGTGAGAACTAGATATCTAGCCTAGGCTCTAAACATAGACGCTAAGATCAGCCTAGGGGGAATCTAATGGCTGGGATCTAGTCCTCATCCTCCTAGCATACGTGGCGAGGGGAGGTCGAGCCTGGTGAGACTGTGTCTGGCGTGGAGCACGACGAGCGGGATGACTCTGTGCCGATATCTCTGACTCAGCAGCCTGTGGCACAGATGGTCCATGTGTCTCTCTCTCTCTCCGGAGTGCTCCTATCTGCTGCCTCAGATCACTGATCTCAGCAGACATGACATCCAACCGGGCGTCCAATCGGCTCGTGAGCCCGTCAGTAATAGTCCTCGCCTGAGCTGTCATGAGCTCTGTCATCCTGCTCCAGAAGTCATCCGTATCTGTCGGAGGAGCGGATGACGATGGTCCAGCCTCTGAGGGTGCAGTAGGATGATCCATAGGCTCCTCATCCTCATCCTCTGGTGCCTCTCCCTCTGGTGCCTCACCCTGAATGCCTGCACCGGTGTGAATCCACTGCCCGTTCACTTTCGCATATCCCATGCGTATGAGTGTCCGTGCAGTGTACGTGTCCGTGTGATGCAGACTCTTGGATGCCTCCTCCTCAAGAGGTAAACCATGCTGACGGAAGATCAATGTAAGTATCATACCATAAGGTAGTGATACCCTGTTGCTGCACATCACCTTCCTCATCTGCCTTAATATCATAGCCGGAAGATTTAGAGGAGTCCCCCGAATCATACACTCCATAACTGCTAGATCTCGCTCTGAGATGAGATCAAATCTCCCGGTCTTCGGAAATAAAATCCTATTTATCATATTGAGCAATAACCTCATCTCAGCGGAAAGAGAACTAGCTATTACCTTCTGAGAAAAATCGAAATTCTCGTTTTCCATGATCAATTGTAGAGCTCTCATTTTGTCTTCTGGCCTCTCCGGAGTGGCTCCTATGCAGGGTAGGTGTAGTAACTCACTCAAGCTCTCCTCGGATATACGGATCTGAACCCCTCGAACTTCCGACACAAGCCCTCCCATACCAGTCTTGAGGAAGGCATAGAACTCTTGTACCAACCCGGGGTAGATGACCACATCTAGGGAGCAAAGATACTCCCAACCTTGTCTTTGGATCCATTCCCAAATCCGAAACCCTTCTTGATTGAAAAACTCCGAATGGATCCTTCTCCCGGTAGTAACCGGCCTCCCCGCAAATCTTGCAAGGATCACTGAGGGGGAAGGAGGAGGAGGGACCTCCGCACATGCCTCACGTCTTGGAGACACGGGAGAAGGCTCGGTAGGGTGCCTTTCCTCTTGTTGGACCCGGGTCACTCTTCCGGATCTCTTGGCTACGGCTCGTTTGGGTCCCATTTCTCCAAGATCCTTAGGAAATCTACTGTTTGGAGGAGTTTAGTGGAGATTGGAGAGTGGGGGCTAGTCTTTTCGGAAGAAGACAAAGGGCAAATAGTGCCCTAGATGTGCTCTCGGGCCCCCTTTTAACAGTGGGGTCCCGACGTTGGGTCGACTCAAGATTTTTCTTGGGTCGACTCAATGTTGGGTCGACCCATGTTCTGGGTTGGGTCGACCCAAGTGCAGAAATTTTCTTTTCTCTTCCTTTTTGCTTCTAAAAAGTTTTCCTTGCTTCCAATCCTTATAAACTCTTTATGGAACAATGATACATGAGTAAGAAATCTATAGATAACAAATTTGACTCATGTTTCATGGGATTTTTGAAATTAGAGGAATGTATCATGAGACTACTATCTCCCTTTTATATTTCTTTAATAAAAAGGATCACATATGCCTAATTCCCTCCTGAGCATACAGAATCTATCTTCACTCAATGGTTTGGTAAATATGTCGGCCAATTGTTTTTTCGTGCATATATGCTCAATACATACATTTCCATTTTGCACATGATCCCTAATAAAATGGTACCTTATTTCTATGTGTTTGACTTTAGAGTGCTGAACTGGATTTTTAGTGAGATTGATAGCACTAGTATTATCACACTTAATAGGAATATTATCTAGTTTGACTCCATAGTCCTCTAGTTATTGCTTGAGCCATAATACTTGAGCACAACAACTACCAGCAGCTATGTATTCAGCTTCAGCTGTGGACAGTGCCACTGAGTTCTGCTTCTTACTAAACCATGATACTAAGTTATTTCCTAAGAATTGACATGTGCCACTTGTGCTCTTCCTATCTAACTTGCATCCAGCAAAGTCAGCATCTGAATATGCAAGCAAATCTAGACAGGAGTCTCTCGAGTACCATAATCCAATGGTGGTAGTTCCTCTTAAGTATCTAAGGATTCTCTTAACAGCACTTAAATGTGACTCCTTAGGATCCGATTGGTATCTAGCACATATCCCTACACTAAATACAATGTCGGGTCTACTAGCAGTAAGATAGAGCAAGGATCCAATTAGTCCTCTATAGAGCTTAATATCAACACTTTTCCCTTTTTCATCTTTGTCTAGCTTACTAGTAGGATTCATTGGAGTGCCAATTCCCTTATGATTTTCATTCCCAAACTTCTTCAGTATTTCCTTTGTATACTTAGTTTGATGAATGAAAATGCCTTCTTTGGTTTGTTTGATTTGTAATCCTAGAAAGAAGCTTAGTTCTCCCATCAAACTCATCTCAAATTCTCCATGCATTAAATCAGCGAATTCTTTGCATAGAGTATCATTAGTGGCACCAAAGATTATGTCATCTACATATATTTGCACCACTAATAGATTTTTGTCCTTTCTTTTGATGAATAAAGTTTTATCTACATTTCCTCTACAAAAATCATTTTCAAGCAGAAATTTACTTAGTCGATCATACCAAGCCCTAGGTGCTTGCTTTAATCCATATAATGCCTTATGTAGTTTAAACACATGATTTGGCAATTCATGATTTTCAAATCCTGGAGGTTGTTCTACATATACTTCCTCCTCAATAATACTATTTAAGAATGCACTCTTCACATCCATTTGATATAATTTAAAATCCATGAAACATGCAAATGCCAGAAGCAATCTAATAGCCTCTAATCTAGCTACAGGAGCAAATGTCTCATCAAAATCTATTCCTTCTTCTTGATTGTATCCCTTAGCTACAAGTCTAGCCTTATTCCTTATAACTAATCCATTTTCATCTAATTTATTTCTAAATACCCATTTTGTTCCAATTACTGAATTATGCTTTGGTCTTTCAGTTAATGTCCATACATTACTTCTTTTAAATTGATTTAATTCCTCTTGCATGGCATTTATCCAGTTAGTATCTTTTTCAGCCTCTTCATAAGTTTTAGGTTCTAATTGTGAAACGAAAGCAAGATAATCATTTAAATTTCTAAGAGATGATCGAGTTCTTACCCCTTGAGATGGATCACCAATGATTAAATCTTTAGGATGTCCATGTGCATACCTCCATTCTTTTGGCACGTCTTGGGGTTGTGGTGGCACGCAATCATCTCCCTTATCTTGATTTGGCACGTCATCAATTTTCAACTTTTCAAAGTCGATAATTCCTGTATCATCATCAATAGTATTTTCTTTCCTAGCAGACTCACTATCAGACTCATCAAATATAATATTGACTGACTCTTCTACTACTAAGGTTCTTTTGTTGAATACTCTATATGCCTTGCTAGATGTGGAGTATCCTAAGAAGATACCTTCATCTGACTTGGCATCAAATTTACTTAAGTCCTCCTTGCCATTATTTAAGATAAAACATCTACATCCAAACACTTTAAAATATTTTGCAGTTGGTTTCTTATTCTTCCAAAGTTCATAAGAAGTTTTCTTAGTTATAGGTCGTATTAAAACTCGATTTAGAATATGACAAGAGGTGTTTATAGCTTCAGCCCAAAAGTACTTTGGAAGATTTGACTCGCACAACATTGTGCGTGCCATTTCTGCCAATGTCCTATTTTTTCTTTCAACAACCCCATTTTGTTGAGGCGTTCTAGGTGCTGAAAATTGATGTGATATTCCATTTTTAGTGCAAAATTCCTCGAAATGTTGATTTTCAAATTCAGTACCATGATCACTTCGAATGGCTACTAAGGTGAGTTTCTTTTCATTTATGATTTTATTATATAGTTTCAAAAATTCTGAAAATGCTTCATTCTTATGTGCCAAAAATGAAACCCATGTATACCTTGAAAAATCATCAACAATAACTAGTCCATATTTCTTTCCTCCTAGACTTGTAGTTCTAGTAGGTCCAAATAAATCCATGTGTATGAGTTCAAATGGTCTAGTTGTTGATACTACGTTTTTCGATTTGAAAGATGACTTAGTTTGTTTTCCCAATGAACATGGTCCACATATTTTGTCCTTTTCAAAAATCAATTTTGGCACATCCTTTATTAATTCCTTCTTAACTAGTTTTGATATTAATTCCATACTAGCATGTCCTAATCTTCGATGCCAAAGCCAACTAGTTTCAATTTTCTTTTCTTCATTAGTAATTAAGCATAAACCATTTTTCTTGCCTAACTCATGAAGATCTACTAACTAAATATTTCTTTGCCTTTGTCCTACAAGTACAATGCTATTATCTTTAGGATTTGTGATTATGCATACAGATGCTTCAAATGTAACTTTAAATCCTTTATCACAAAATTGACTTATGCTAAGAAGGTTATGTTTCAAACCCTTAACTAATAAAACATTTTCTATAAAAATAGATGGAGCAATGAAAATTTTACCCTTTCCAATGATATACCCTTTACCATTGTCTCCATAGGTCACTACTCCACCTTTCTTTGGTTCCAAGGTGACAAATTGATCTTCGTCACCGGTCATGTGTCTTGAACAGCCACTATCTAGATACCATCGTTTTTCTATTTTATCAGCTGCAAGACACACCTGCAATCAAGATCAAGAAGAACCTTTAGGTACCCAAGCTAAGTTGGGTCCTTTAGGGTTAGTACTCCATGTTCCTTTTGGAACCCAAACTTTCTTGAATTTTATCTTTTGATTATTACTTGATCTGTTTTGACTAGACTTTCTAAAATTACATTCATATGCTCTATGTCCTATCTTATTACAACAATAACAAGTAATATTTTCCCTTTTAGCTTTTACAAAAATATTCGTTAAGAGTTTTTGTTTCCTATTTGTTCTATACCCTAAACCGGCCTTATCATATACAGCTTTTTGGCTATCAAGAATCAAGTTTAATTTGGTAGAACTAAGAGTAAATCTATCTACCAAAGATTTATATTTTTCAGCATCTTCTTTTAGCTTGACATTTTCAGCAATTAGATTTTTGGTTTCATTTTCAAGTTTCCTACTTAATGTTTCATAGTTATGAGACAGTTTTATCTTATCTTTAATGAGAGATTGATTTTCTTCTTTTAGAGCTTTATTTTTATTAATTACTTTCTTATGTTCTTCCATGAGTTCTAAGAATGCATCATGCAATTCATCAACAGTAAAATCACAGTCAAGTTCAGAATCTACCTCATCGTCATTGGCCATATGACATATTTGGGCCGTGTCTTGATGATCTTCGTCCTCCGAACTTGATTCCTCACTTTCACTCCAATCGGCCATAAAATTCTTCTTTTTCAACTTTCTTGCCATCCACTTCAAATCTGGGCAATCTATCTTATAATGCCCGGATTTGTTACACTCATAGCAAATGGGAGTCTCCTTTTCTTTTTCCTTATCCTTAACCTTTTCTTTGCTTGAGTTACCTTTAAGAAAGGGTTTCTTTTTATGGAACTTATTCTTACCTCTCATGAATCTTCTGAATTTTCTCCCAAGCACTGCCATCCCTTCTTCATCAATATCTTCATCATCATCTGAATCTTCCGATTCAGTTTGTTGTCTAGGGGTGGTAGTCTTTAGGGCAATGGGTTTTCTTCTCTTGACCTCATCTTCTGAATTTTGCCTCATTGTCAACTCATGGGTTATGAGAGATCCTAGGAGCTCCTCTAACCGCAGTGTGTTGAGGTCCTTTGCCTCTTGAATAGCGGTTATCTTGGCCTCCCAATTCCTTGGTAGAGACCTGAGAATTTTACGCACCAAATCAGAGTTAGAATAAGACTTTCCTAAACTTTTAAGCCCATTTATAATATCAGTAAAACGAGTAAACATATCAGTTATGGACTCAGTAGATTCTATTTTAAACAGTTCATACTTGTGTACTAATATGTTTATCTTGGACTTCTTAACTTGATTGGTCCCTTCATGTGTGACCTCAAGTCTATCCCAAATTTCTTTGGCGGTGGTGCAAGTGGATATTCTATTAAATTCATTTACATCTAAAGAGCAGTAAAGTGTATTTACAGCTTTTGCATTTAACTGTGCTAATCTTCTATCACTTTCATTCCAATCCATTTCTGGTTTGGGTATGATAGTGCCATCTATGTTAAGTGTGGGTGTGTGAGGTCCTCTAGTGATGATTTGCCACAGTTCATAGTCCGAAGCTTGAATGAATATCCTCATTCTAGCTTTCCAATATGTGTAGTTTGTGCCATTAAATAGAGGTGGTCTATTTGTGGATTGCCCCTCACTCATTGCACATCCCACTTGGGTTGTCATGATCTTTAACTCTTGATTGTTAGATCAATGAGCACTATTAGAGCACCTCGCTCTAATACCACTTGTTGCCCAAGGTGACAAGCCAAGAGGGGGGGTGAATTGGTTTCTTCTAAATTTTGGTGCTTTAAACGTTTTCTTAATTAAGTGCGGTGGATGCTTTCTTAAGCTATTTGAGTGAGTTAAACTAACGCAAGAGTAGAAGATGATGCAAGAGTAAATGAAAACACAAGCACAACACAAACACAACAATATATAGTGGTTCGGTGCTCTCCTTAGCACCTACGTCCACTCCCCAAGCGTCCCCTTGGGAATTCACTATAATCTCGCGGATTACAGTTGGATTGTTTTTCGGGCTCACAATCCAAAAACCTTTGTTGGTTTTACGGGCTCACCAACGAACCTATACACTTTGGTTTTCCGGGTTCACCAAAAACCTTTGTTGGTTTTGCGGGCTCACCAACGAACCTTTACACTTTGATTTTCCGGGTTCACCAAAAACCTTTGTTGGTTTTGCGGGCTCACCAACGAACCTTTACAAAGTGTTTAATAAACAAAAGGAAAGATTCAAACTCCTAAATGAGCATATGAAACAATATAAGCTACAAGGAAGAGTTAGAAAGTATTTATCGCTTTGAAGTCGCTTTGCTCTTCTTTGTCAAGGATGCTTCACTCTTTAAGGGGGATGGAGCTCTTGATGCCTCTTTGAATCTGCTCAATCCCTTTCTTTGATTCTTGAATGAAGCTCTTGATGAAGAAGATTAGGGCACTTTTGTATTCTTGGGTACTCTTTGATATTCCACTCAAAAGTTGTTCTCTCTGATGAATAGTGCCCCTTTAAATAGCTTCCCACCTTCTTAGGACAAGTCCCAATGGTTAGATTTGAAAAACTAGCCGTTACTCACCTTGGGAAGGACAAAAAGTACAGTTGCAGAACTAGCCGTTACTGTTCAGCCCGTGTTTGGGTCGGCTCAACCTGTCCTTGGGTCGACCCAACTTTGCCTTGGGTCGACTCAAACATTCCTTGGGTCGACCCTCTCAGAAACCACAGAAACTTCAATTTCAGCCTTCCTTCCCATGGGTCGACCCAACCATTCTTTGGGTCGACTCAAAGTCCACTTGGGTCGACTCAACTTCTTCTTGGGTCGACCCTCTCAGTAATTCCAGAGAACCATTTTCTGTCTGTCTTTCTGTCTTGCCTTTGGGTCGACTCTCTCAGGGTTTGGGTCGACTCAAGCTTGGGTCGACTCAACCACTGTTTGGGTCGACCCTCTCAGCAAATCCAAAGAGCATTCTTCAGTTGTGTTTTTGAGGTTCTTCAAGGTTGGGTCGACTCATGCTTACCTTGGGTCGACCCAACTCACTGTTCATTTGTGCCATTTTTGCAGGAGTGTGCCAAATGATTTCTTGATGTGCCGGGGTCGACCCAATCAACCTTTGGGTCGACTCAATCCACACTTTGCTGCATTCTCAAGGTTAGATTCATTCAAATGAACAAGGTCATGTATCTATTTTCAATTAACCAAATATACTGAGAGTAATGAACTTATAAATGAAGTATCAACTTAACTTATAGCATACTCTAGATAATTGCTTGTTAATCATCAAAATAACACTATCATCCTCAGGCTATTAATCAATAATTTGAGGCAAAGCAAGAAAGTTAACCCCTTAGGTTGGTCAAGTTTGCTCCATGACCAACTAGGAGATCAGAGGTGTATAGTTGGGTGTCGATGGTGCTCTAGATCCTAGTCATCCTTCGAGAGTTGGCTAGGTCATTGAGACCGAGGTCAATGACACTATGAATTATCCTCCTAGTCTTTAGAAATTTGGCTAGAGGATTAGATGATACAAGAATGTTGATCGAGGATGGCATGAGTAATGTGCCAGCAAGCTAAGTACAATCAATGACAACTACTACTTGTTTGCAGAGAAGATGACCTGTTGCCTAGAGGTACAGCCCAAGAGGGGGGGTGAATTGGGTCTTTTAAAAATTAATAGCGTGAAGTGAATGAGTTACAGTTGTCCTCTAGTAACTTGTAGATTCAGCAGTGAAAATAAGGTTGCATAATTAAAGCGGTGAATAAGATGAGGAAAGCAGTCAGAAATATGCGGTGGAAGAAGAGAGATAAACCACACACACAAACACCAGAATTTATAGTGGTTCGATGCACTCCCAGCACCTATATCCACTCCCCAAGCCTAGCTTGAGATTTCACTGTAATCCAGCAGATTACAGCCTAATTGTTTTTCGGGCTCATAATCAAAAACCCAGTTGGTTTTTCCAGGCAACCAACCGAAAACCTATCACCGTTTGTTTTCCGGGCTCACAAATAACCTAGTTGGTTTTCAGATAAACCAACCAAAAATTTTACACCGTTTGTTTTTTCAGACTCACAAACAATCCAGTTGGTTTTCAGACAAAGCAACCAAAAACTTTTTTCTTTGCTGAATACTCCCAATTCAGCAACTTCCAATCAAGGCTTGGAAGAGCCTTTACAAGTTTCAAATGAATAAAACTATTACAGCAACAGTTAATCCAAATAAATGAATGTTGTAACCAGAAAACTTAAAGCTTCAGAATATATAGAATGTTTCAATAAATATGAAAGCTGAAGCCGATGAAGAGGTTGGATGTGGAAGAGTGTCCTGATGAGAGCACAAAAGTGCGATCTATACATCACTTAAATTAGTATTATTGCTAACAAATAATGATAAAATTGCTGTATTAATATTATATTTTTGTGGGGTGCAGGTGATCGGAAATCAAAGCTAAAATGCACATTGGGTTCAAAAAGATGCATCACTATAGGTGACCAGCCAACCGCATGGGTCGACCCCAGTTGCACACTAGGAGGAGGTCAAGTTCAGCTGTCCACTTCATCGCAGCTTCAGTCTTCTATGAGCCCAAGCATCTGAGCCGCGTGCAGCCCATCCACCCACGTGGAAGAATCGCGAAGCATCTTCCGCGTCTGCTTCTCCAGAGCAGCCCAACGTGTGACCCCTCATCCAGTGTCCGTGCAACCTCCCAGCACCCAAATTTCATCCTTCGATCCAGCCATCCATCATCCCGGCATCTCCCAAGCTTCCACGTTCACAGCACGTCCCAGCTCCATCCGACTTCATCGCAGCGTCCACGTCCGAGTTCCTCATGAGCGCACGCCTCGTCCGCACCTCATCCCAGCAAAGATCCATCTTCCCATCCCGTGATTTCAGCATCAGCGATTATCTCCCGTCCGCGTCCATCCTTTTCTTCCGGATTAAGCAAGCAATCAGCCTTCCGTCTTCCTCGCAGTCCACACATCCTTCCGTGAAGCCTTCCCGCATCCAACTTCTCCCAGATCTCCCAGCCAACCGTGGTGATTCACCCGTATCCACAGCATTCCCAGCCGTCTGCGAGGATCTTCAGCCGAGCCTGCCACGCCACGTCAGCCCCAAGGATCCGTGATCAGCTCCCATCCCGCGTTTGGCCTTCTCGCATCCGGGATACTCGGAATCTTCCCTTATCCTGTGGGATCAGGGACCAATCGCAGCATATAAGAGGTTCTCTCGGTTGGCAAAGGGGAGGGCAGTTCATTCAAAAAAAAAACAGGGCCTCCCCTGTTTCCGAAAAGAAAAAGAAAGAAAGGAAAAGGGGAAAATGAAAGGGGGACTAATTTTTAAAATGGGTGGCTGATTTCTTAGGAGGGAGATGGAGGAACCTTTGATGTATTACTCTTTGAAGTAAACTCTAAACTTTTGCCTTGAATGAATTATATTTACTGATATGTTTTTGATCCATGCATAGTTATTTCGTAGATAGTTCTTAAATGGATTATGATTATTGATATATGGATTGCTTTAGTATTTGATTCGTCGTAGACGTAGAAAGCACGACGAATGCTTAGAAATTGAGTTCATATGTTCATGAAACATATACCATGATTAGATCTATCCTACATTAAATCTTAAATCAAGAACCATAGAGTTTATTCCTTGGATGCAATATCATCAAGGGGGATTCCAGATCCCTACCATTTTTATTTCATTGAATTGTGTTTATTATTCTCTGCATTTTAATTTCTAAAAATCAAAATATAATTTTAATCCACAAATTTATTGAATTAATTAATCTAAAATTATATTAAATAATCTCATATACATTTCGTTCCCTGAGGATTCGACCTCGGACTTCCGAGAATTTACTACTTGTGCGATTCTCCTGCACTTGGGAGAACAATTTTATTTTTGCATCAAGTTTTTGGCGCCGTTGCCAGGGAACGGCTGATTTATTATTATAATTTTAGATTTAATTAGTACTTTAGTAGTTAGTCTTTTTCTTTCGGAAAAAAAAAAAATTCTTTACTGCTGTTTTTTTATTCCCTGCACAGTCTGCATCAAACTCTGATATCAAAGTAATTCACCGTCTGATTGAACTCAAATTTGGTCGTCAGCTGCAGGACCTGTGTTTCTTTCATCTGAACGGTCTGATTGACATTCTGAAGCGTTTAAGACTATCAGATTAATACGAAAACTTGCTGCTGTCTGTTTTGAATTTTCTGCATTTAATTATTTTAGATCAGAATTTTATTGTTATCATATCTCATTAACCCTGGTTGCTAATTGAAAATTTAAGAAAAAAAAATAAATAATTTGCTTGATCACCTATTCAGTGAAATTTAATGTCATGTCATAAAATATAAAAAAAATCTCTTTATTGTTGCATATAGTATAAGGCATCAGCATAAACTATTCTAAGAGCTGAACCCATTTAAAAAAATAAGGTCGAGATTTCATCACTCGTCCTTAGCCCAAAAATCACCCCATTGCATAAATATCCTAAGCTTAATTAAAATCAACTAGACGTTGGCCCCTAAGGACATTCGAGCTCAATAGGACGAAGACTACCGAAAGTTGCACCAATTTCGCTCTGTGGCTTAGTTGATGTCTAGGCAAGCTTTGTCCCTATAAGGGAGACAGTTCATCTGTTCGAGGCAAGTGGGTTTTAAGTGGGACCTTTGCGAACGCATCGTGACCCCTCCACTTACCTGGGAGCTTACCTGGTCAACTCGGTTCATTAGACCGGATTGGAGGCTTAGGTGCCCTCTTCAAACCAGTTAGGAGCTGTCTAGAAATTTAAGAAAAACATTAGAAATTGAGGTGTAATGTTTAGTTACATGTGTGATTGTGAATAGGTTTTTGTTTTAGGGTGTAGTTTTAGGGTATCTTTAGTTGGTACTTACATTTATATTTATTTTTTAAAAAAATAAAATAAAAAAAAATTAATTAAATTTTGTATGCTAGGTTGGAATAGGGACGACACCGGTCGATTAAGTCGTACAACTTTAGATCATCCCTTAGGATACATCCTTGAAATTCCTTCGCATTATCTCACACCTTGTGAGATGGCAAATTTTTCGGATGATGTAGGAAGTCACCATGGTGATGAAGGTAGACCCCCAGTTATGACACTTCGACAATACTTACATCCCACTAGGACTAGTCAACCTTCATGCATGATTATTCCTGAAAATGTAGGACACTTTGAAATCAAACCAGGAGTAATTCAATTGCTGCCAAAGTATCATGGAATGGAATCCGAGAACCCTTATCTTCACCTTAAGGATTTTGAGAAAATTAGCATCACATTTAGAGTGCCAAATGTATCGGAAGATGTCCTTAAATTAACCTTGTTTCCTTTTTCCTTAAAGGATAAAGCCAAAACATGGCTGAACTCCTTGAGACCTAGATCGCTAGGAACATGGCATGACATGCAAAGAGAATTCTTGAAAAAATTTTTTCCCGCACAAAGGACTAACTTTTTGAAAAGGCACATTAGTAATTTCCAACAAAAAGACCATGAAACATTTTATGAATGCTGGGAGAGATTTAAAGATTTGCTTCTCTCTTGTCCTCATCATGGGTTTGAAACATGGAGAACCATTAGTTTCTTTTACGAAGGGTTGTCTCCACAGTTGAAACAATTTATAGAGACTATGTGCAATGGTCTATTTTTGGAAAAGCAACCCGATGAGGCATGGGACTATTTAGACTCTCTCGCAGAGACTGCACAATTATGGGATACAGGGGATAGAGTGAATAAACCTTTGCCTAAGCCTACTAGCATTCCACACGGGGGCCTTTACAACCTTAATACTCAGGATGATATTCAAGCTAAAATGGCAGCTCTTACTAGGAAGGTAGAGGAAATTGAACTTAGAAGGATTGAACCCGTCAAGACCGTAGAACATAACAGCGAGTGTTGTAGGATTTGCGAGATGCCTGGCCATCTCATCACTGATTGCCCCACAATACCCGCATTCAAGGAAGTCTTGCACGATCAGGCCAATGTTATGAATACCTATCAAAAATCTTTCAATAATTCTTTTTCGGGTACTTACAACCCTGGATGGAAGAACCATCCAAATTTCAGGTGGAGGAATGACCAATCTCAACAAGTATATAACCCAACTCCTCCACCTCCGCAACCTCATTATGCACACGCACCCCCTCAAAAATCCAGTCTCGAAGAAACTTTGCAATCTTTCATGCAAGGTCAAGCTAAAATCAATGATGAATTAAGAAATCAACTGACAACGCTGACCACTATTTTAAGTGCTCAAGAGAAAGGTAAGCTACCAGCTCAACCACAACCTAATCCTCAAGTCTATGGCGGTAGTAATGCATCATCTTCAACTTCGCATAAAGAGCAAGCAAAGAGTATAATAACTTTGCGAAGTGGAAAGATTATTGACCGACCAGTCCCAGAACAAACACAAGTCATACCTGATTCTGACCCTCCCAAGACAAAAGAAAAGAATAATGAAGAAACTGAAGCACCAACATCTACTGAAAAAATTGAATGTCCTTTTCCTGCACCATTTCTACAAAGATTAAAGCCCTTGCAAAAGCTTGAACCAAACTCTGAAATTATTGAGCTTTTTAAGCAAGTAAAAATCAATGTACCTCTTCTTGATGCAATAAAACAAGTGCCTTCCTATGCAAAATTTTTAAAAGATTTGTGCACTGTCAAGCATCGTTTAAATGTCAAGAAGAAGGCATTTCTGGCTGAAAATGTGAGTGCAATTTTACAGCATAACATTCTTCCTAAATATAAGGATCCAGGTTGCCCAACTATCTCGTGCATCATTGGCAATTTTAGGATTGAGCGAGCATTACTAGATTTAGGAGCGAGTGTGAACTTGTTGCCATATACGGTATATGAGCAACTCGGTTTGGGTGAGTTGAAGCCAACAACTGTGACTTTACAATTAGCTGACAGGTCAGTGAAGGTTCCTAGAGGAATTATCGAAGATGTGTTGGTCCAAGTAGACAAGTTCTATTTTCCTGTTGACTTTATCGTACTGGACACACATCCGGCTTCCAATTCACCATCTCAGATTCCGGTCATCTTAGGACGCCCATTTCTTGCAACTTCTAATGCATTGATCAATTGTAGGAATGGTGTCATGAAGCTTTCTTTTGGCAATATGACTTTGGAACTGAACGTCTTTAGTATAGGCAAACAACCCAATGATTATGAAGAAAGTAAAGAAGTTGAATGGGTTGAAACCATTGCGGAAGAATATTTGTTAAAAGAAACATTTACTGAATCGGCCGACAATAGTTTGATAGATTGGTGTTATGAAGGTACTGCTGATGATACGGTTCCACCAGTTTTAGATAACTCGAATGTCATGATGGTCAATGGGTGGAGACCGAGAATAGAGGAATTTGAACATTTGCCATCTCGAGAAGCAAAGATAGTACCATCCCATGAACAAGCACCTAAGCTCGAGTTGAAACCTTTACCGAAAGAACTCAAGTATGCCTTTCTTGGATCCGAGGACACTTTTCCTATAATTATCTCATCTGATCTTGATCATGCCCAAGAAAGAAAATTACTTGGTGTTCTAAAGAATCATAAAGGAGCTTTAGGGTGGTCTATTGCAGACTTGAAGGGGATTAGCCCTTTAATTTGCACGCACCGGATATATTTGGAGGACAATGCCAAAACCGCAAGGCAAATGCAACGCAGGTTGAATCCTACGATGAGAGATGTGGTTAAAGCAGAAGTCCTCAAGTTGCTTGACGTGGGTATTATTTACCCAATTTCCGATAGCAAGTGGGTGAGTCCTACTCAAGTCGTGCCCAAGAAAGCAGGTCTGACGGTAGTCAGAAATGATCAGGGTGAACTAGTTCCAACTCGTGTTCCGACGAGTTGGCGCATGTGTGTTGACTACCGCAAATTGAATTTGGTCACTAGGAAAGATCACTTTCCCCTACCCTTCCTAGACCAAGTTTTGGAAAGAGTTGCAGGACACAAATTTTATTGTTTTCTCGATGGCTATTTCGGGTACTACCAAATCGAGATTTCACCAGAAGATCAAAAGAAGACTACCTTCACTTGTCCTTTTGGCACATTCGCTTTCCGTCGGATGTCATTCGGATTGTGTAATGCACCTGCGACATTCCAAAGGTGTATGCTCAGCATTTTTGAAGAAATGAACGAAAAATTTTTAGAAGTGTTTATGGATGATTTCTCTATTTTTGGCGATTCTTTTGATGATTGTTTATTACATTTACAAGCAGTCTTAGCTCGATGCATGGAAAAGAATCTGATACTAAATTGGAAGAAATGCCACTTCATGGTGCAAAAGGGAATTGTCCTAGGACATATTGTTTCATCGAAGGGCATGGAAGTTGATAGAGCTAAGATTGATTTAATCGCCAAGCTACCTGCACCCAAGACAGTTAGAGATGTTAGATCATTTTTGGGTCATGCAGGATTTTATAGGAGGTTCATCAAGGACTTTAGTGTCATAGCCCGACCATTATGTAACCTCCTATCCCTTGATACACCGTTCAGTTGGACCGAAACCTGCCAAGAGGCATTCGAAAAATTGAAGGCTATGCTTAGCACTGCACCCATCGTGCGACCACCTGATTGGTCATTACCTTTTGAGATCATGTGCGATGCTAGTGACTATGCGATAGGAGCTGTCCTAGGACAACGCAAGGATAATAAGCCATATGTCATCTACTATGCAAGCAAAACCTTAAATGATGCTCAAATGAATTACACCACCACCGAGAAGGAATTGCTTGCAGTAGTGTTTGCATTAGACAAATTTCGCTCTTATATCCTTGGTGCTCCTATTGTTATCTTTACAGATCATGCGGCGCTAAAATATTTATTGGATAAGAAAGATGCCAAACCACGCTTAATACGATGGATACTTCTACTTCAGGAATTTGACATCACTATCAAAGATAAAAAGGGAGTAGAGAATGTGGTTGCTGACCATTTATCACGGCTAGTTGTTCATGATTTGGTGCCACAGTTGCCCATCAAGGACTCGTTCCCTGAAGAGCAATTGTTTGCACTTTCTACTATGCCATGGTATGCTGATATTGCAAACTTTCTTGTCACTAACCGGATGCCGGAGCATTGGGGATCGAATGATAAGAATAATTTCTTGCGTGAAGTAAGGAATTATTATTATGATGCTCCTTATTTGTTCAAGTATTGCAATGATCAAATCTTTAGAAGATGCATTCCGGAACATGAGATACAAAGTGTACTCTCTTTTTGTCATGCCAGTGCTTGTGGAGGACACTTTGCATCTAAGAAAACGGCAGCTAAAGTGTTGCAATGTGGTTTTTATTGGCCTATACTATTTAAAGATGCCCACGAGTTCTGTAGGACATGTGACCCATGTCAACGTGTTGGAAGTCTAACTCGTAGGCAAATGATGCCTCTTCAGCCCATTACTGCTATTGAAATTTTTGACATGTGGGGCATCGATTTCATGGGCCCATTCCCACCGTCTTTTGGATATGAGTATATTTTAGTTGGTGTTGAGTATGTGTCAAAATGGGTAGAAGCTGTTGCCTGTAGAACTAATGATCACAAACCTGTTTTGAAATTTCTAAAAGAAAATCTTTTTTCACGATTTGGGATGCCCAAGGTTATAATTAGTGATGGGGGAAAACATTTCTGTAATAAGCCTTTTGAGATCCTATTACGAAAGTACGGTATCACTCATAGAATTGCAACTCCTTATCACCCGCAGACTAGTGGCCAAGTAGAGCTAGCCAATCGGGAGATTAAACGAATTTTAGAGAAAACGGTGAATCCATCACGCAAAGACTGGTCTTTAAAACTTTCTGACGCATTGTGGGCTTACCGTACTGCTTATAAAACTATTCTTGGTATGTCCCCGTATCGGCTAGTCTATGAAAAAGCATGTCATCTACCTGTTGAATTAGAGCATAAATCATATTGGGCCATTAGAAAATTGAACTTTGAATTGTCAGATGCTGGTTTAATTCGAAAATTACAATTAAGTGAGTTGAATGAAATTCGTCGGGATGCGTATGACAATGCTAGACTTTGTAAAGAACGAATGAAAATTAGGCATGATAAATCAATTCTAAGAAAATCTTTTGAACCTGCACAAAAAGTTCTTTTGTATGACTCTCGCTTACATCTGTTTCCTGGAAAGTTACGATCAAAATGGACAGATCCTTTCATTGTAAAAACTGTTTTTCCACACGGGGCAGTTGAAATTGAGAATCCACAGAATGGTCAAATTTTTAAGGTAAATGGACACAGATTAAAACCTTTGCTTGAGAATTTTGCAGATGAAGAGGACTCCTTTCCCTTGGAGGAGCCTTCTTATGACTGAGCATGACGGCCAAGGTATGTGTATATTAGTTAGAATTATTTTTTTTCTTTTATTTTTTTTCTTATTTTGTAGGTCTTCTTTTCTGGAAATCAACAGCTCAAGGTATTCTTCTTCTCTCTAATATTCTTTTCTCTATTGTTTCTCACATATAGCTTTCTTGCATCTTTTACATTGAGGACAATGCAATATTTAAGTTGGGGGGAGGGAAATATTTTGCAAAAAAAAAAAAAAAGTTTTTGCATTTGATTTATTCTATTACTTTCTTTTCTGAGCAAATGCACATGTATTTTCATATTGAGTGTGTACAACTATTAAGGCAAGGAACACATGCATACTATGATTGATCAGAGACCTATTATTAGATCCCCACACGTCTACTTAATGACAATAGGAAAGCTTCAGGAGTTCATATTTGTTAACTACATTTTTGTTAGCCTTATCCGTAAAAGAAGTACGAGTATCCTTGTTCATACCATAAGGTTCATGATTTGGTTTTCACATAAAGATAGAGGTTGAATATCCCAGTTAGATTACTTAGCTGCCTTATGATCCGACCTTGGTTGACCTATAGTCACGATGCAGTCACATATATAATAAAAAAATATATATATGGTTCAGTCTATCTTCTCTTTTCTTGCACAACAAAAAAAAATAAAAAAAAATAAAAAACAAAAAAATCCTCATGATGACAAGTCTGTCCTCGTGGCGTAGTCTGATTCGAGTAATTAAGCCCGAGGGGTGTTTCACCTAATGTCTTGATCCAACTGGATCGGGGGTCATTGGCTGAAAGCTCGCTACACGGATCTTACTAGAGCCTAATGGGGTTGGACTATTGTAATCGTCATATGTGTTTTAAAAATAAAAATAACAATAAGCATGAATAAGGTTGGTTGGACTGAACCTAGTGACATGTGGTAATGGCTGGTTTGACTCCATTGTATTGGACCTCTGTGTACCCGGGTTGTTTAGTTGGGATTGATAGCTCTTTCTTTACTTGCAAACCATTCTTGACAAATTTAGACAACATGTGATATTCTGAAAATTTGATGGATCAGGTACTAACAAACTGTAGAAAACACTTGTGAACTTGAGTAGTGCACCTAAAACTCAGGCGGTGCCCTGTTGTGGTGGAGGTATTAGTACTCTGAGAAAGTCATGCAATTTGATGCACACTACACTTTTATATTTCCTTGCTTTGACAGTTGCCATGCTTGAAAATATATATCAATTAATTACATGTGTATTTTAGGATTTATTTCATTTTTTTATTAGAATCTCATGTCATATAATTCATGATGTTTGTGGGTAACATCCCTGAAAACCCTCACGAGACAACACTCGTCCACTAGGGTAACCTAGGGGTTTAACGGCTTGTTGCACGTGCTAAGTGCAATCGTGATTCCTACGAAAGTGAGTACATATCTTAGTTTTATATCTTTAGCTTCAATAAAAAGTCATAGGTTAAACCATACCTTTTGCACTCTCATTCTATTATCTGCTCATTAATTGCTAGAGACTAACAATAAGCTAGTTGGGGGGTGTGATGAGAGCACAAAAGTGCGATCTATACATCACTTAAATTAGTATTATTGCTAACAAATAATGATAAAATTGCTGTATTAATATTATATTTTTGTGGGGTGCAGGTGATCGGAAATCAAAGCTAAAATGCACATTGGGTTCAAAAAGATGCATCACTATAGGTGACCAGCCAACCGCATGGGTCGACCCCAGTTGCACACTAGGAGGAGGTCAAGTTCAGCTGTCCACTTCATCGCAGCTTCAGTCTTCTATGAGCCCAAGCATCTGAGCCGCGTGCAGCCCATCCACCCACATGGAAGAATCGCGAAGCATCTTCCGCATCTGCTTCTCCAGAGCAGCCCAACGTGTGACCCCTCATCCAGTGTCCGTGCAACCTCCCAGCACCCAAATTTCATCCTTCGATCCAGCCATCCATCATCCCGGCATCTCCCAAGCTTCCACGTTCACAGCACGTCCCAGCTCCATCCGACTTCATCGCAGCGTCCACGTCCGAGTTCCTCACGAGCGCACGCCTCGTCCGCACCTCATCCCAGCAAAGATCCATCTTCCCATCCCGTGATTTCAGCATCAGCGATCATCTCCCGTCCGCGTCCATCCTTTTCTTTCGGATTAAGCAAGCAATCAGCCTTCTGTCTTCCTCGCAGTCCACACATCCTTCCGTGAAGCCTTCCCGCATCCAACTTCTCCCAGATCTCCCAGCCAACCGTGGTGATTCACCCGTATCCACAGCATTCCCAGCCGTCTACGAGGATCTTCAGCCGAGCCTGCCACGCCACGTCAGCCCCAAGGATCCGTGATCAGCTCCCATCCCGCGTTTGGCCTTCTCGCATCCGGGATACTCGGAATCTTCCCTTATCCTGTGGGATCAGGGACCAATCGCAGCATATAAGAGGGTTCTCTTGGTTGGCAAAGGGGAGGGCAGTTCATTCAAAAAAAAAACAGGGCCTCCCCTGTTTCCGAAAAGAAAAAGAAAGAAAGGAAAAGGGGAAAATGAAAGGGGGACTAATTTTTAAAATGGGTGGCTGATTTCTTAGGAGGGAGATGGAGGAACCTTTGATGTATTGCTCTTTGAAGTAAACTCTAAACTTTTGCCTTGAATGAATTATATTTACTGATATGTTTTTGATCCATGCATAGTTATTTCGTAGATAGTTCTTAAATAGATTATGATTATTGATATATGGATTGCTTTAGTATTTGATTCGTCGTAGACGTAGAAAGCACGACGAACGCTTAGAAATTGAGTTCATATGTTCATGAAACATATACCATGATTAGATCTATCCTACATTAAATCTTAAATCAAGAACCATAGAGTTTATTCCTTGGATGCAATATCATCAAGGGGGATTCCAGATCCCTACCATTTTTATTTCATTGAATTGTGTTTATTATTCTCTGCATTTTAATTTCTAAAAATCAAAATATAATTTTAATCCACAAATTTATTGAATTAATTAATCTAAAATTATATTAAACAATCTCATATACATTTCGTTCCCTGAGGATTCGACCTCGAACTCCCGAGAATTTACTACTTGTGCGATTCTCCTGCACTTGGGAGAACAATTTTATTTTTGCATCATGTCCCAATGCTCGAACGCCAGCTCTTCTTGATGTGATGAGAAGCTTCGACTAATTTCCTCACAGGAGAAAGTTTCAGATGAATGCCGGTGAGGATGGTGAACTGTTTAGCTTTTTCTTCTTCCTTCTTTTATGGAAACTTTTCTTTTTTTGACAAAATATTTCTTTTTTTTCTTGTTTTTTTCCTTCTAAGGTTCCCTTGAATTTATAGACGAGTTCTTCAACGGAATTTGAATTACTTTCCTTCCGTTCTGATGGAAATTTTTTTTATTACAAAAGAAGACAAAAGTTGTTGTAAGCTTTCCGTTGTGGTCCCAGCAATACAGGGGTCGGCTCATGTAACTCAGGGGTCGGCTCATGTTTATCCTGGGTCGGCACTTGAAGATGTTGAGATGGCTCTTGCTGTGATAACTTCAAAGGGTCGACTCTTTAACTTTAAGGGTCGACTCATCTTCTTCAGGAGTCGCCTCTTTAAACATAAGGGTCGACTCATCTTATTTAGCAGTCGCCTCTCTAAACACAAAGGTCGACTCATCCAATAATTTTTCTGTATGACGCTGAGACTGAACTAGGGTCGACTCTTCAAACGTAAAGGTCGACTCTTCAATTTCGGGGGTTGACTCATTTGGAACAAGGGTCGACTCTTCAAACTTTGTCTCAGACGGTAAAAGCTCTCTGTTTAATTTGAACTACATAAGGGTCGACTCATTGACTATGCCACTTTAAGAAAACATACTAGAGTCAACTCAAACTTGTCCTTTTTGCTAGGGGTCGACTCAAGTTTTTCAAACAGAAAACTTTAGACTTCATCTTTGATCTCCATGGATTAGATTAGGATCATTTTTCTTTTAGAACAGATCCAATGAAATGTTTGTGAAGAACTTATGATTTTGCAGTGCTTCATTTCTTATGATTTTTCTTAACTTATAAAACTTCACAATTAAGCCAACATCATTAGTCCACAACATTATCTCAAGTATTTTGTAATCATCAAAATTCATCCTTTAGGATTAACAATCTTTCCCTTTTTGATGATGACAAAACCATTGAGTCTAAAAAAAAATTGCAATAAATTTCAAAGCAATTATAAGAATTTCGTAATGAAGTTCCGAGCAAATATGACATTCGAAGATCTATGCATAATTTCAACAAGTTGAGAAGAAAATCTTCCCCTATCAGTTACAAACATTTAAATTATGCAATTATGCTGAGTTCTTTTTCTTCTTTTTTTCTTAAAGATTTTTTTTTGGTAGTGCAGTACCATTATCATACATACATTACCTTTTAAATCTCCCCCTATATATTACCATTAGTGTAGAGATTGGAATTCTTTTCTCATTTCTCCCCTTTTTGTCATCAATAAAAGGAGGGAAAAGAAATATAATTTTAATTTTCCTCTTTTTTGAGCTTAATCATTAAGGATTAACTATCAGTTGTGTTAAGAAGAGAGGGTATCAGACTCAATATATTTTTAATGTATCAGAGCAACAAATATATTTTAAGAAAGATAAGTATTCATTGCAATTAATAAATGAAGTACACTTGATAAATCTAAAAGGTACAATTGGCTTCAATTGGTATCAGTCAGCATACAAGTGTGCCAAAAAGATATGAAACATAGCTCAGTACAAAGTTATGTTTTGAAATTATGGGGTTCATTCTAAGTTCAGTCTAGGTTCAGTCTAGGTTTAAGATTTTGAAGATGAAGGTCCAGACTGATCTTCCTTTTGCTCTTCCATCAGCTTCTCAATCTTGCTGTTTAGTGCAGAGATAGAGCTAGTAAGCTGAGTGTATTGTTCTTTCAGTTCTTGTATAGAACCTTGAACAAAATTTTTCTGAGTCCTCAGTTGCTCTTCAATTGCAGCAATTGTTCTTTGCTGATTAGCTGCTAGTTGCCTTAATCCTTACAGTTTAGCTTTTACTTCTTGGGTCAAGTTAGTGAGATTATGGACTTTGCTAAAATAGACTCCAGAATTAATCAGTGCTATAATGATGTTGTCACCAATAGCTTTTAACTGCCACTTTTCAAGTCGTAGTGGAGGATCTGATGGTCTTTGAATTGGTGGAGGTTGACTGACTGGAGCCTCTTTTGGATGTGCTTGAGTAGGGATTCTTTTGCCTTTTAAGTGGTGTTAGAGTGTCTTGGCCACTTTCATCCTGAATTTCTTTCCCTTTATGAATCAATTTGCCCTTAGTTTTGAGACATCTGAGTACAATAATTCCTTCTTGGTCTCCCCTTCTAGATTCAAATTGAAGTAAGTGAAACTAATGTCAGAACCATACCATAGGGAAGTGAAGCTCCTTTTCTCTGTCCTTGAGCTTCCATGTATCTAATCATCAAGCAGGGTAGGTTCAGTGGTAGTCCTTGAATAACATGATGCATTACTAGTATGTCTCTCTCTGAGACATGATCAAATTTTTCTGTCTTTGGAAATAGCATCTTGTTAATCATGTGATGCAGCAAACGCATCTCGGCATTCAGTTGATTGGCACTGACTTCAGTCCAATCTTCTGTGACTTCTCTATTCAGAATGATGCTTATCCCTTCGTTCCTAGTCTCTAAATGATCTCCATTCTCTCCATCATTTGGAATCTAAAGAGCATCTCTGAGAATGTCTTCTGTAATCAAGATAGGAATATCTTTAACCTTGGATGAGATCTGACCTTGTCCAAATCTGGCATTGTTGTAGAACTCTCGTACCAAGTCTGGATAGGTTGGCATATTCAGTGAACACAGATATTTCCAACCCATCTTCTTTAGATTTCGCCCTAATAGTAAGTTCTCCTTCTCCAAAAACTCGAAATCCACTCTTCTTCCGGTGGAGACATTTCATATGGAGAGGGGACCTTGCTTTGAAATCGAGGACGGAGGTGACAGAGGGGCCGAAATGGGTTGAGGTGACGGCATTTTTTGTTTTTATGGATTTATGGCTTGCTCTGCCCTAGCGTTCGTTCTCCTCTCAGTTTGTGGAGTGGTATTCTTTCTCTTTGGTCCGGATGTAAGTTGCTTTCTTCTCACCATTGGAAGATCAATCGGGACCTCGAAAAATTTTTTTAGGGTTTTGGAGGTTTTTTTTGTTTGAAAGAGTGTTTGAAGACTGAAAACGCTCTAAGGGGTATGAAACGTTTCAGGTTCAACATTTCAGAGAGAGAGTATCCTTAGAATCTGTTTCAAAAAGTTCCTCTTTAGTCGACTCCTCATTCACATGAGTCGTCTCCTCAAACAGTTCAAGAGACAAAATATTTTTACATAAGATTTAAAAATCGATTACAAACCACATATCAAATCAACAAAAATTCAACCAATAATAGTCAATCAAAATATTTAATTTTAACATTCATAATCCGTCATCAAAATGGATAACAAATGCATAATTTACCTCTAAATTTACAAAAGACTTCTTCATTAAGAGGTTTAGTAAAAATATCTGTAATTTATTTATCAATATTTATAAATTCCATTTTTATATTCCCATTTTGAGCATGATCTCTTATGAAATAATGTCTGATTTCTATATATTTAGATCTTGAGTGTTGTATGGAATTTTTAATCAGATTTATGGCACTAGTGTTGTCACACCTTATAGGAATCTTGTTTTATTTTATGCCATAGTCTTCGAGTTGTTGCTTAATCCATAGGATTTGGGCACAGCAACTTTCTGCAGTAATATATTCAGCCTCAGCTGTAGATAATGCTACGAAATTTTGCTTTTTGCTAAACCAAGAGATTAATTTTGTTCCAAGAAATTGACAAGTTCCACTTGTACTTTTTCTATCTAATCTACAACTAGCAAAATCAGCATCTGAATATCCAATTAAGTCAATTGTGGATGTCTTAGAATACCATAAATCTAAATATTGAGTTACTTTTAAGTATCTTAATATCCTTTTAACAATAATTAAGTGTGATTCTTTAGGATTTACTTGATATCTTGCATACATACAAATACTATACATTATATCAGGTCTACTTGTTGTAAGATAAAGTAGAGATTCAATCATTCCTCTATACAGCTTTGAATCAAAGGATTTATCATGCTCATCTTTTTCTAATTTACCAGAGAGGCTCATAGGAGTACCTAATGATTTTGAATCTTCCATACCAAACTTCTTTAAGATTTTCTTTGTGTATTTGCTTTAGCAGATGAAGATTCCATCTCTTGTTTGCTTGATTTAGAGTCAAAGGAAGAAGTTGAGTTCACCCATCAAACTCATCTTGAGCTCACTTTGCATGAGCTTACCAAATTCTTCACACAAATTTTCATTAATAGCACCAATATATCATCAACATATATTTGAACAATCAGAATATCAGCATTTTTCTTTTTAATAAATAGAGTTTTATCAACATTTTCTCTTGAAAAATTACTCTTTATTAAAAAGTTGCTTAATCCATCATACCAAGCTCTAGGAGCTTGCTTCAAGTCATAAAGTGCTTTGTTCAATTTAAAAACATGATCTGAAAGTTTATGTTTTTTTAAATTTGGATGGTTGTTATACATAAACTTCTTCAGTTATGAAATCATTTAGAAATACACTTTTGACATCCATCTGAAATAATTTAAAATCCATAAAGCATGCAAATGCAAGTAATAGTCTAATAGCTTCAAGTCTAGCTACAGATGCAAAAATTTCATCAAAATCAATTTCTTCTTCTTGATTATATCCCTTAGCAACTAATCTAGCCTTATTTCTAATTACAATTCCATCTTTATTTTTATTTCTGAAAATCCATTTTGTCCCAATTACAGAAATATTTTTAGGTCTTCTAACCAAATTCCAAACATTATTTCTTTCAAATTGATTTAGTTCTTCTTGCATAGCCATTAACCAATTGTTATCTTTTTCAGCTTTTTCAAAAGATTTTGGTTCTATTTGAGAAACAAATGTAAGATGATTACAACCATCTCTAATAGAAGATCTAGTCCTAATGCCATGGGAAGGATCACCAATTATTAAGTCTCTATGATGACTATGTGCATACCTCCATTCTTTTGGTAGACTAGTTTTACCTTTAACCATTTGATCTTTTTTTCTTAATTTTCATCATGTTTTGAATTTTCAAATGCAGAAACATTCTTTAGAGTTAACTCTTGGATTTGCTTGTTGAGTTCTCCTGCATCATCATCGAGATCTACATTCTTTCTTGAAGAAGGATCCTTAGATTCATCAAAAATAACATGTATTGATTCTTCTACAACTAAAATTCTCTTGTTGAATATTCTATAAGCTTTGCTCGATGAAGAATATCCAAAAAAAATAGCTTCATCTGATTTGAAATCAAACTTTTCCAAGTTGTCCTTACCATTATTTAGAACAAAACAATTGCAGCCAAAAATATGAAAGTATAAAAGATTTGGTTTCTTATTTTTCAAAAGTTCATAAGGAGTTTTCTTTAGAATAGACCTAATAGTAATTCTGTTAAGAACATGACAGTCTGTGTTTATAGCTTCAGCCCAAAAGTACTTAGGTAAGTTACTTTCACATAACATTGTCCTAGCCATTTCAGTAAGAGTTTTATTGTTTCTCTCTACAACTTCATTTTGTTGTGGTGTTCTTGGTGCAGAAAAGTTATCATCAATACCAATTTCAGTGCAGAAATTTTCAAAGTAATGATTTTCAAATTCAGTTTCATGATCACTTCTAATCTTGATAGTTTGCAGTCCATGTTCATTTGAAATCTTTTTAGACAGTTTAGTAAAAGCTGAAAATACTTCATTTTTGTGCGCTAAAATTAAAACCCATGTGTATTTAGAAAAATCATCCACAATAACAAAGCCATAAAGTTTTCCACCTAGGCTGCAGTTCTAGTTGGTCCAAATAAGTTCATGTGCAGAAGCTCTAAAAGTCTAGTTATAGAGACAATATTTTTAGATTTGAAAGAAGCTCTAGTTCGTTTTCTTAGTTGACATGTAGAGCAAATTTTATCTTTTTCAAACGATAATTTAAGCAAACCAAAAACAAATTCTTTTCGAATAAGCTTTGAAATTAAGTCCATGCTTTCATGAGCTAATTTTCGATGCTATAACCAGCTAGCTTCACTATTTTTGATTTTTATAGAGCACCCATTGTCCAAATACCATTTTTTATTTGATGCTTGGGATGCTAGACACAACTGCAAAACAAAAATTTATTTCTTTATCTTTGGTACCCAAGCTTTCTTAGGTCCTTGAATGTTAGCAATGATGGTTCCCTGATCGGTTATTTCAATTTTAAAAATAAACCACGCAATAGCACGTATCCCGTAGGATAGTGATTACGGGTGTCGGTCCACAGGGATTGGAGACAAGTTATTTTTCCCTAATTGAATAGTTACTTCAAAGGGTATAAGCTAGAGTAAATGATAAAAACTAAGAATTAATATGGATGTAATAGTATGAATTATCTATGGAGGGAGGTGTTTAGGGCTAGAATCCACCGATAGATTTATATTCGTGACGCTTTCAATGATTGAGTTGTATTTAAGACTTGATTGCTTCCGACTACAAGCCAAAGCAATTATAAAAGAAAATTATAACTAATTTTCCAGCATGAATCATCTAAGTCTAGCACAACCATCTACTCTAACGATAAGCATGACCTGTCTAACCTAGCATGATGCATCTGATCATTAAACATTAAACATGAAATCGATGTCACATGAATATCTCCTCCAAACCATAGGTGTTGGATTTGATGAAATAGATCAATCTATGTAAAATATCTTATGCAAGATAAATGATTCACATAAATTGGATAAATCATAAAGATCAATTGATAAATTCTTCATCATGCAACACTCTTACAATACAAACTCAAATCAATAAAAATGAAACGAATACTCCTCTATGGCTTCATCAAACCCCTAAACCGAGGTTTAGCTGCTCATGATGCTCGGCGACTTTGATCGGCTTGTTGAGATGATCCACGCCATCCGTCTCAAGTCCTTTTTTTCGTTTTTTCTTTCTTTCTCTAACTCATCCGCTCACAGCATCCCTCTTTCTTTTATTCTTCTCGGCACCATAACAGAGCATGCTCTGTTCCTTGGTTCTTCTCACCGTCCTCCCCCCTTCCTGTTCGCAGAGTAATCTCCTCTTTTATAGCCGTCCGGCGCATGCGGAGAGAGGGAAGAAGGAATCACGGCGGCTGATTCCGGGGCGTGGTGCCGGGATGCAGATCGCGGGAGAGGAGGAAGAGGGGCCACGGGATCTGGTCGGTGATGGCAGAGAGAGGTGCCGACTGATGAAGTGGCAGAGGATCTGGTCGCTCCGGATGCGCCACGGGCGGAAGACTGGGCGACGATGCTGGGATTTCGACGCGGCTGGTTCGCTGATCTTGGAGGAGAAGACGCCGCACGCGGTGATGGCGAAGGGGCCGGATCTCCGCTGCTGGGAAGAGTCGACCGCACGGGCACAGTGGGCACGCGGCTGATTGTAGCCGACTGGAATCACGGAGGACTGGTTGCTGGCGGATTTGGTCGCGGGATCGTCGGGAGGACGCTGCGGACAGTGGGTGGCCGCGGGATCAACGGGGAGACGCCGGGATTTCGACGCGGCTTGATGGCGGAGCTGGATCTCGGCTGCGGGCTGCGTCACAGGCGAAAGACGAGGCGGAGATGCTGGTCACGGGATCGTCGCCGCGGACGGTGGGCGGCCACGTGAGGTGCTCTTCGGGGGAAGAAGATGAACAGTAGCCAAGCCATTTATTTATTTTTTTATTATTATTTATTCATTTATTTATTTATTTATTATGTATTATTTATTTTTTTCTCAAACACTGTTCACATGAACAGTGTTTTTACGGAACACTGTTCATATGAACAGTGTTTTAGCGGGACACTGTTTATATGAACAGTGAATCGTGAATTTTTAGTTATTATTATTATTATAAATTTTATATGAAGGCAGGTAACGAATTGGTTGGAAATTGGCTTTGGGTTTGCGGTGGGTCATGATCGTTGAGTTGCTTGAACTTGTTCTCGAGCCTAATGTCTTCCAAATTTAATTATTGCTAAACTGCTTCAGATCGAACTCGACCAGTCAAGACTAGAAACAATACCATGACTTAAGAAAAAGGGTTAATCAAATATTTTCCTTAGCAAATTATAACTTTTGATCGAGCCAGGACCAAAACCTATTTAATTATAACCTTAACTTCATCAGGTTACCAAACATAATCAACACAATCTCCTCCTTATATATTTTTTTTCTATAGTTTTCATAAAAAATCGTAATCAAAAACATATTTGAAATTTGTTTCAATGCAATTTTCTGGTAAAATATGTATTTATTAGTTTAAGAACATTGATAAGTGCTATGGAAAGATAACTAATTTATGAATTATTAAGCACTTATCACACCCCCAAACCTATATTTTGCTAGTCCTCGAGCAAAATAAAAAAAAAGAAAAGCTCTAACTCACTTTCGCAGGCATCGCGATCGCATTTACCATATGCAACAAGGCTTTAAACTCCTAGGTTACCCTAGTGGACGAGTTATAGTCTCGTGAGGGTTTGCAGCGAAGATACCCACAAACTTCAATATTAAAATGAATCATTTATTGTTATGATTAATTTGTTGTTGTTTTTTTTATTTTTTTATATATTTTTTTAATTTATTTTTATTTTTATTTTTATTTATTTATTTTTTTAATTCCTTTTTTTTTAAATTTGTTTGATCTATCAAATTCCAAATGCATACTAGCTAAGAATTTCAAAAAACTCTCTCTTTTCATTAAAATCTAATTTAAGATACATAAATGATGAAAATTTTAAAGCACACACGGTTTTATTTACTAAGTCAGCCCAAATTCTAGGTTAGTATGCTATCTAAGTTAAAGTTATTAAGTTTCCATTTAGGGAGTTGTAAGACTCATTTATACTGGAGTGCTCGGTGAAATCTGGATCGTACACAAGCTAAGGGTTCGGATCTCCAAAATATTGCGAATACTAGTAGTTTCCAAGGATTGGTCGAAAGGACCTGCTCACTAATTCAAAATCATCTTATCTGCAGGATTTCGAGAGTTGTGGATGTTTACTTTAGTACCTCACAGGCTTTATCTGTAATATTCCAGTTTACTCAAATTTTTACAACGACGGCTTTCACACTATTGTCTTTTTCAAGGTCAATACAGAGTTTTTTTTTTATAAACATCATAAAAGATATATAAATTGTGCACTTTTACTCTTGTGGTGATTTCTCCGTGTAACGAGCAATCAATCGACAACTCTCACACCAGTTGGCACAAGGTGTCAGGCATCAAGACTCCCCTACGGACTTATGCTCGGAGTTCTCATCACAAGCCCACTTGACCTTTGACAATAGGTAAACCTTTTCGATGTTTCTGACTAAATCCATTATTATTGATGATATATATATATATATATATATATTTTGAATTAGATAAGAATGATTCATCAGGGTCCAAGGTTGCTACTATACTATCAACATATTGTCGAGCCTAGACCTTAAAAGGGTCGGCCAGTGTGTAGTAAAATTCCAAAGTATTAATTAGCTTACAACTCTCTAAGAGAGACTTAATAAAAAGAACTTAAATTTATATTACTTCCGACTAGTCATTGGGCTTTTTAGATTTTATATACCTTGTGTATTTATCATTCTCGCATTCATGTATAGAAATTAGATTTTTAAAAACAAAAACTTTTTTTTATTTAAAATTTTATTATTATTATTATTTTATGAACAATTTTTTTTTTTGAATGAAAATCAAGAAATGAAAATCAAGATGAATACCCCCAAACCTAATCCTAACATTGTCCTTAATGTTAAAAAAAAAAATCTAAGAGAATTGGGTTGCCTCCCAACAAGCGCTAAGTTTATTATCTTCAGCCAGACACAGTGAGGTAGTTTTTGCATCTCCTTCTATGAGGTCATCTATTTTGTCTATTATAAAACACTCAACTTCTCTCGCGGGTTGTTCGGCCGCATTGAACACATTTAATTTTACCTTCATGTTCTCAAATGATATGTTCATTACTCCCATTCTACAGTTGATGCATGCATTGGCTGTTGCTAAAAAGGGGCGCCCAAGGATCACTGGGATTTGTTTCTTAGGATTAGGCTCATGTTCCATATCAAGGACGATGAAATCTACTGGAAAATAGAATTTGTCTACCTTGACAAGAACATCTTCAATTATCCCACGTGGTGTTTTTACAGATCGATCAGCCAGTTGAAGGGATACCGAGGTTGGTTTTAATTCTCCTAACCTAAGTTTTTCATAAACTGAATAAGGTAAAAGGTTGACACTTGCCCCTAGATCTAAGAGTGCTCGATCAATGAAATTATTTCCTAAGACACAGGAGATGGTGGGAGCACCAGGATCTTTGAATTTCGGAGGCGTGTTGTGTTGGAGAATAGAACTCACTTGCTCAGTTAGGAAAACCTTTCTAGGCACATGTGTCCTAGATTTTCGCTTTTGGGTGCACAGGTCTTTAAGAAATTTGGCATAGGAGGGAATTTGTCTAATAGCATCAAGAAGTGGAAGGTTGATCTTCACTTGTTTGAAAACCTCCATCATCTCCTCTAGTGAAGTTCCCCTTTTGCCAAAGGAAGAGGGTGAATTAACAGCTTCAGGAAATGGGGCCTTTGGGATGTGAGTTTTGGCAGAAGATGGACTAGCTGAAGAAGAAGAAGAAGGTTTTATATTTTTATTTGACACATCTCTATCCTCTTCTTCACCTTCCTTATTGTTGTTCTCCCCAATCTTATTGTCTACTATACGTCCACTCCTTAGGGTAGTCAAAGCATTGGCTTGTTCATGATGAATTGCATTTAATTGATTTTCTTGAGCCATGTATTGTCCCCTAGGATTACTTAGTGGTTTGCTTGGAAGCTTTCCTTCCTCTCGCTTGTTCAGTGCATTAGCTAGTTGCCCCATCTGGAATTCTAGCTTGGCGATTGATTGCGTATGAGAGTACACCAATTGTGTAATGGTTTCCAAACCTTGAAGGGCGTTCAACACTTTCTCCTCAAAGGCTGTGTTTCTTTGGGGTGGAGGAGGAGTGTGTTGAAATTCAATCGAGGGACGGTAGGGATGAATATTTTGTGGGGTTTGAAAATTCTGAGGGTTTGAAGAATTTTGGGAATAGGGTTGGGCAGTATTCAGAGCTTGCTGCTTCCAAGAAAAGTTTGGATGATTTCGCCATCCCGGGTTATATGTATTAGAAAATGGGTCATTACCCGATCTAGGCTGTGTTTGAGCAGCATTGATGTGTTCTTGCACGAGTTCGGGAAATCGGGGCGCTGAAGGGCACTCATGAATAGGGTGGGATGGGCTAGAATAGATAGTACACACTTGTGCTTGGGAAGAGTTCATGTAATACCCACCTATCATCAGTTGATCAATCTTATGGGACAATGCATCTACCTTGCTAGACAGGTCTATAGAATGACTTATTTCACAAATGGTCCCTTTTCTTTGAGAACTCAGGGGTGCTTGACGAGAACAAGAAGCATGGTGGAGGGAGTTTTCATTTAGATTTTCAAATAATTGCCATGCTTCATGCTCATTTTGAAGCATGAATGTCCCCCCGCATGCGGCATCAATCATCTGACGGTTTCGTTCAGTCAATCCGTCATAGAAACATTGCACTAGCTGCCATTTAGGTATTTGATGATGTGGGCATTTACGGATTAGGTCCCAAAATCTCTTCCAAGTTTCATGAAATTCTTCTCACTCAGTTTGGAAGAAGCTTGTGATGGCACGTCTAAACTGGTTCGTTCTTCCAATGGGAAAGTATTTTTTTAAGAATTCTTGTTGCATTTGATCCCAAGAACGAATCGAGTTGGCTTCTAAAGAATTCAGCCATTGTTTGGCTCTATCTTTAAGGGAGAAGGGGAATAATCTAAGTTTTAGAGCATCATCAGTAAAGTTCTGAATCTTGACAGTGGTGCAAATCTCAAAAAATTCATCTAGGTGTTTGTATGGGTCTTCATTGGTGAGCCCATAAAAAGATGGGAGCATTTGGATCACACTAGATTTTATTTCATATCGTACAGCTGCTACTTCAAGTAATCGAATGCAAGATGGGGAAGTGTAAATGGTGGGAGTAAAGTACTCCCTCAGGAGTTTGGGTTGTTCTTCAGCCATCTCAGGAGGTGGGGATGATCCTAATATTTTGATCTTAGCTCGAATGTTCCTAAGGGTTCGTTCTATTTCAGGGTCAAAAGGTAATAGGTTTCGTACTCTAGAACGACTACCTTGCATACACTAGTACTCGATCAATCAAGCATGCAATAAAAGAGAAAAGCATATCAATCCTAGTCTTTGTCCTAAAATCACTAGACAGCTCCTAACTGGTTTGAAGATGACACCTAAGCCTCCAATCCGGTCTAATGAACCGAGTTGACCAGGTAAGCTCCCAGGTAAGTGGAGGGGTCACGATGCGTTCGCAAAGGTCCCACTTAAAACCCACTTGCCTCGAACAGATGAACTGTCTCCCTTAAAGGGACAAAGCTTGCCTAGACATCAACTAAGCCACAGAGCGAAATTGGTACAACTTTTGGTGATCTTCGTCCTATTGAGCTCGAATGTCCCTAGGAGCCAACATCTAATTGATTTTAATTAAAGTGACACTATGTGAGATTGAGTTCACCTAAGTTGGGCAAGAATCCGGTGATGAAATCCGGCTCTTATCTTGTTGGGGTGATTGCCCTTACTATGTGCGGATTAATTTGTGTATGTGTATCAAGCATGTATTCACACTTGTGCTAAAATTAAAATCAAACAATCACCACAAAATTTCAAGCTAATAATTAATTTAAATAAGAAAGGTTTAGAGGTTACCAAAAGAAATTTTTCCAGCAATTTAAAATTTTTTTAGGCAAATCTCTAAAGCATTCCTTTTTGATAGCCCAGATCTCCTCTTCGATTCCTGATCAAATAAGACCAAAAGAAAAATTAAAAAAAGAAAAAAATTGGTAGAAGAGAAAAAGGAGATAAGAAAAGTAACAATAATAGAAAATAATTTTTTTATTTTATTTTAGATATATATATGTTTTTTTTGAAATTTTTTTTAATTAATTAATTTTTTTTTAATGATAGAAAAAATAACTATGCTAGCAATCCCCGGCAACGGCGCCAAAAATTGATCGGTTATTTCAATTTCAAAAATAAACCACGCAATAGCACGTATCCCGTAGGATAGTGATTACGGGTGTCGGTCCACAGGGATTGGAGACAAGTTATTTTTTCCTAATTGAATAGTTACTTCAAAGGGTATAAGCTAGAGTAAATGATAAAAACTAAGAATTAATATGGATGTAATAGTATGAATTATCTATGGAGGGAGGTGTTTAGGGCTAGAATCCACCGATAGATTTATATTCGTGACGCTTTCAATGATTGAGTTGTATTTAAGACTTGATTGCTTCCGACTACAAGCCAAAGCAATTATAAAAGAAAATTATAACTAATTCCCAGCATGAATCATCTAAGTCTAGCACAAACCATCTACTCTAACGATAAGCATGACCTGTCTAACCTAGCATGATGCATCTGATCATTAAACATTAAACATGAAATCGATGTCACATGAATATCTCCTCCAAACCATAGGTGTTGGATTTGATGAAATAGATCAATCTATGTAAAATATTTTATGCAAGATAAATGATTCACATAAATTGGATAAATCATAAAGATCAATTGATAAATTCTTCATCATGCAACACTCTTACAATACAAACTCAAATCAATAAAAATGAAACGAATACTCCTCTATGGCTTCATCAAACCCCTAAACCGAGGTTTAGTTGCTCATGATGCTCGGCGACTTTGATCGGCTTGTTGAGATGATCCACGCCATCCGTCTCAAGTCCTTTTTTTTCGTTTTTTTTTTCTTTCTCTAACTCATCCGCACACAGCATCCCTCTTTTTTTTATTCTTCTCGGCACCATAACAGAGCATGCTCTGTTCCTTGGTTCTTCTCACCGTCCTCCCCCCTTCCTGTTCGCAGAGTAATCTCCTCTTTTATAACCGTCCGGCGCACGCGGAGAGAGGGAAGAAGGAATCACGGCGGCTGATTCCGGGGCGTGGTGCCGGGATGCAGATTGCGGGAGAGGAGGAAGAGGGGCCGCGGGATCTGGTCGGTGATGGCAGAGAGAGGTGCCGACTGATGAAGTGGCGGAGGATCTGGTCGCTCCGGATGCGCCACGGGCGGAAGACTGGGCGACGATGCTGGGATTTCGACGCGGCTGGTTCGCTGATCTTGGAGGAGAAGACGCCGCAGGCGGTGATGGCGAAGGGGCCGGATCTCCGCTGCTGGGAAGAGTCGACCGCACGGGCACGGTGGGCACGCGGCTGATTGTAGCCGACTGGAATCACGGAGGACTGGTCGCTGGCGGATTTGGTCGCGGGATCGTCGGGAGGACGCTGCGGACAGTGGGTGGCCGCGGGATCAACGGGGAGACGCCGGGATTTCGACGCGGCTTGATGGCGGAGCTGGATCTCGGCTGCGGGCTGCGTCACAGGCGGAAGACGAGGCGGAGATGCTGGTCACGCGATCGTCGCCGCGGACGGTGGGCGGCCGCGTGAGGTGCTCTTCGGGGGAAGAAGATGAACAGTAGCCAAGCCATTTATTTATTTTTTTATTGTTATTTATTCATTTATTTATTTATTTATTATGTATTATTTATTTTTTTCTCAAACACTGTTCACATGAACAGTGTTTTTACGGAACACTGTTCATATGAACAGTGTTTTAACGGGACACTGTTTATATGAACAGTGAATCGTGAATTTTTAGTTATTATTATTATTATAAATTTTATATGAAGGCAGGTAACGAATTGGTTGGAAATTGGCTTTGGGTTTGCGGTGGGTCATGATCGTTGAGTTGCTTGAACTTGTTCTCGAGCCCAATGTCTTCCAAATTTAATTATTGCTAAACTGCTTCAGATCGAACTCGACCAGTCAAGATTAGAAACAATACCATGACTTAATAAAAAGGGTTAATCAAATATTTTTCTTAGCAAATTATAACTTTTGATCGAGCCAGGACCAAAACCTATTTAATTATAACCTTAACTTCATCAGGTTACCAAACAGAATCAACACAATCTCCTCCTTATATATTTTTTTCTGTAGTTTTCATAAAAAATCGTAACCAAAAACATATTTCAAATTTGTTTCAATGATTATTCAATTTTCTGGTAAAATATGTATTTATTAGTTTAAGAATATTGATAAGTGCTATGGAAAGATAACTAATTTATGAATTATTAAGCACTTATCACCTTTCGAACCCATATCTTCTTAATTAAAATATTGCTCATAAGATTCTGGCTTATAGGATTGCATGCAGTGTATTTCTGTTTCAATTTGTCTAATTTGAATAGTATAGATTTCGGTTGAACATAAGTTAGCTTCACAAATATGTTTTTCAATGTTTTCTATTTTCTCCAAGGATTATATCCTAAACCAGCTTTATCATAGATAGCTTTCTGACTTTCAAGAATTAGATTTAATTTCTCAGAACTTAGGATGAATTTGTCTACTATAGGTTTCAATTTTCCAATTTTTTAGCTAACTTCTAATTTTCTTTGTGCAGTTTCTTTTTATTTTTCAGAAGCAGAATATTTTCTTTTTCTAATGATTGGTTCTTAATTTTCAGTTCCTTATTTTTTAAGCTAAGTTTTTGATATTCAATCATTAGCTCAGAAAAAACATCTTGAAGTTCATCAAAAGTGAAATCATATTCAGTGTTCAAATATACCTCATTTTCGTATGCCATTAAACACAGATTTGCAGCTTTTTGTTGTTGTTTTTCTTCTCCAAAGCTGGATTCATCACTATCACTCCAAGTAGCCAGCATAGCTTTCTTCCTTAATCTTTTTGGAGCCTTTTTCAATAGAGGACAGTTAGTTCTGAAGTGTCCTGGCTTTTTGCACTCATAGCAAATATATTGCTCCTTATGATTGTTTTCTTTGCTTTGCTCCTCCTTGATTACAGGCCTTTTCTTGAAGTTTTCTCTATTTATTCTAAAATTTTTTTGAACCTTCTTGTAATCAGGGTCATTTCCTCACTGTTGTCGGATTCAGAATCCTCGCTCTCATCTTCATGTAGAGTGGACTTAAGAGTAATAGTTCTGTGCTTCTTGGGTTCATCCTCCTCAAGGTTTTGTTTCATTGAAAGCTTATGAGTCACTAAGGAACCCAACAATTCTTCTAGTGGAAGAGAGTTTAGATCTTTGGCTTTTTGGATGGCAGTGATTTTTGCTTCCCATGCTCAAGAAAGAGATCTAAGAATTTTCCGAATAAAATCACTGTTAGAGTAAAATCTACCAAGGCTTTTCAAGCCATTTATAATATCAGTGAATCTAGTAAACATTTCAGTTCTAGACTCACTATTTTTTATTTTAAATAATTCATATTTATACATTAGCATACTGATTTTAGATTCTTTGACCTAGTTGGTGCCTTAATGTGTAACTTCCAGCTTATCCTAGATTTCTTTAGCAGTCATGCAAATAGATATAAGATTAAACTCATTTGCATCTAAAGAACAGTAAAAAACATTCATGGCTTTTGCATTCAGCTGAGCCATTCTTTTATCATGGTCATTCCATTCAATTTCAGATTTGAATAAGGTGATGCCATCAATAATCTTAGTTGGTGTATGAGGTCCATTGACAATAACAGTCCATAAATCATAGTCAAGTGCTTGAATAAAAATATGCATACGTGCTTTCCAATAAGTAAAGTGTGTGCCATTGAAAAAAGATGGTCTATTGGTAGATTGCCCTTCGGCAATAGAGGATCTCATTGTGGTTGTCATGACCTTTAACTTTTGATTATTAGATCAAAAAGTTACTGTGAGTATCAGGCTCTGATACCAATTGTTGCCTAGAGGTGCAGCCCAAGGGGGGGGGGAGGGGGTGAATTGAGACTTTTAAAAATTAATAGCGTGAAATGAATGAGTTACAGTTATCCTTTAGTAACTTGTAGATTCAGCAGCGGAAATAAGGTTGCACAATTAAAGCAATGAATAAGATGAAAAAAGCAGTCAGAAATATGCAGTGGAAGAAGAGAGATAAACCACACACACAAACACCAGAATTTATAGTGATTCGGTACACTTCCAGCACCTACATCCACTCCCCAAGCCTAGCTTGAGATTTCACTATAACTCAGCAGATTACAGCCTGATTGTTTTTCGGGATTATAATCAAAAACTCAGTTGGTTTTTCCAGGCAACCAACCGAAAATCTATCACCGTTTGTTTTCCGGGCTCACAAACAACCTAGTTGGTTTTCAAACAAACCAACCAAAAATTTTACACCGTTTATTTTTCTGGGCTCACCAACAATCCAGTTGGTTTTCAAAAAAACCAACCAAAAATTCTTTTCCTTGTTGAATACTTCTGATTCAGCAACTTTCATTCAAAGCTTGGAATAGCCTTTACAAGTTTCAAATGAATGAAACTGTTACAGCAACAGTTAATCCAAATAAATGAATGTTGTAACCAGAAAACTTAAAGCTTCAGAGTATATAGAATGTTTCAATAAAAATGAAAGCTGAAGCTGATGAAGAGATTGGCTGTGGAAGAGTGTCCCAATGCTCGAACACTAGCTCTTCTTGATGTGATGAGAAGCTTCGACAAATTTTCTCATAGGAGAAAGTTTCAGATGAATGCTGGTGAGGATGATGAACTGTTTAGCTTTTTTTTCTCCTTTCTTTTGTGGAAACTTTTCTTTCTTTGACAGAATATTTCTTTCTTTTCCTTGTTTTTTTTCTTCTAAGGTTTCCTAGAATTTATAGACGAGTTCTTCAGCAGGATTTGAATTTCTTTCTTTCCGTTCTGATGGAAATCTTTTCTGTTACAGAAGAAGATAAAAGTTATTGCAAGCTTCCCGTTGTGGTCCCAGCAGTACAGGGGTCGACTCATGTAACTCAGGGGTTGACTCATGTTTATCCTGGGTCGGCACTTCAAGATGTTGAGATGGCTCTTGCTGTGATAACTTCAAAGGGTCGACTCTTTAACCTTAAGGGTCGACTCATCTTCTTTAGGAGTCGCCTTTTTAAACACAAGGTCGACTCATCTTCTTCAGGAGTCGCCTCTCTAAACACAAGGGTCGACTCATCCAATAATTTTTCTGTATGACATTGAGACTGAACTGGGGTTGACTTTTCAAATGCAAGGGTCGACTCTTCAATTTTGGGGGTCGACTCATTTGGAATAAGGATCGACTCTTCAAACTTTATCTCAAGCGGTAAAAGCTCTCTGTTTAATTTGATCTACACAAGGGTCGACTCATATTTTGCAAAGTCGACTCATTGACTATGCCACTTGAAGAAAACATACCAGATTCAACTCAAACTTGTCCTTTTTGCTAGGGGTCGACTCAAGTTTTTCAAACAGAAAACTTTAGACTTCATCTTTGATCTCCATGGATTAGATTAGGATTATTTTTCTTTTAGAACATATCTAATGAAGTGTTTGCGAAGAACTTATGATTTTGCAGTGCTTCATTTCTTCTGATTTTTCTTAACTTTTAAAACCTCACAATTAAGCCAACATCATTAGTACACAACATTATCTCAAGTGTTTTGTAATCATCAAAATTCATCCTTTAGGGTTGACATGACCCATCAGGTAAAGTCTATGAGTAAAAATGAGATATGAAAGTTAATTACTTACTTTAACAACTTGGCTAGTGGCCAAGGAGCTCAAAAATGAGAAATTGGAGGTGGACTCTAGAACGAGGTTCATGTGAGGAATAGACACTGATGAAGGTTCTATTGTGTTGGCATGGTTGGGTTTGGCTGCAATTTCTCAACCATGCAGGCTCTCGAATGGACTTCATCTTCAGAAAGCTTTGTCGGTTTCTCTTGTAGTTAGAGAAGTTCTTGGTGGGATTTGGTTGTTAGAGAGCTAGCAACATTGGCCAATTCACCAGCTCAGGGTGAAGACTTTTTATTCGTCCCCTCACTATTCTCTTAGATTACTAGAGGAATAGAGTCCCACTCGAGCTACTGGTTACTAGGCTCTGGTAGAAGAGTTGGCTGGGTTTGCTAACCACGGTCTTCTTCCATTTAGGGATTGATGACTCAACTTGAGGCTGGATAGGCCGAACTAGGATGGCCACCATAAGATCTGCAAAACAAAATAAGAGGCTTAAGTTAGTGAAGGAATGATATTAATCAAATTTATATAAACTCACCCTTATAATCGGGAGCTATAGAGACCACCCTTTACAAAGACAATCATTGCCAGTCTGGGTAATAATACCTAGCCTAGGCGACCAAGGTATCCATGGTGTATTTGATGAGGGACATTAAGTTAGTAATCCCAAATTTAGCCATTGACCTTGGAGGCAGACATCTAGCCAGCTATGCACGGAACTGCCTATCATAGGCTGACCAATCTATATGTTGTCCTGACCATCTCTTTCTAGCTATGTATTTTGCCTCAAACTTTGCTCTTGAATGAAGTCATGAAGAATACCTTTATCCTCGGAAATGTTGAAGTTTCTTTACCTATAGGCTAAGAAATAGGATGATCATCGGTCAGGCTAGCATCAACAAAAGATGGTTCACCTTCTGACTTGGAGTCGTTAGTCTGAGCAAGGATGGGGGTTGCTGACTTAGATCAAATTTATAGCATGTAGGTGTCCCACCAAACTACAAAATCCTCGACTAAAGTAGGTTTTGGTATTAAAGGATGAAAGTATACCTTGAACATGATTTCTTGTAGAAGTAATCAACTGATGTTATTAAGTTTGGATCAAAAATAGATAGTTGATCATAGAAAGATGAGTTCAAGGAATACAAAGGTGGACATAGGATTGTTTGAGCAAGGCCAAACTGATAAGCAAAGTGGTTTGGGCAGTAGTATTCGAACGTATATTTATTATTATGTGATTGCTTGAATGGTAGAACCAACATTGAGATCTCTAGAAATGAGAAAATATTTCCATACCATAGCTTCAAGGTCCTCCGAAGATATATCATCTAGAGGAAAGAGGAGCATTGATGGCCTTGGGGCTTGGAGGAAAGTGCAAAGAAGGGAGTTGGTGCGATGAGTCAAGCCTTCGTAGAACTTTTTGTAGTTTTTGATAAAGGTAAAAGTAGGTCCTATCAAACGAGCATAATGGAGACCGAGGAGAGGAATTTCAAAGATCTCAATCAAAGGGCAGATCTCTAAAAAATAGGCAGAGCCAAAGTTGAATGATCTAGAGAGGACCTCCATAGCTCTAGGTGTCTGAATTGAAGTTTTTAGGCTTCGATAAAGACAACTTAAGATTAGGGGTGCCAAAGATATATATTAATCTTTGGCTAGGGCAGCGACTAGTCAGATATGAGACTTTAAAATTTTCGTCGATTGATAATAGAAAAGGAATCTATAGATGTAGACAAAAAAGAAGGAAATATACTCGTGACTGGAGACTTGTCCGTCTTGATAGCAAAAGATCTTCATATAAGAAGTATAACTGATAGTTTTGCTAAAAATGTGGCCGAAGTCATCCTCAAGGGTCTTAACTAGGGTGTTCATGTTAAACAACTCACCGATGGGTCTAAGATTCAAAAGGAACCCTAAGTCTAGACGGCTTGTATTAGACATTCCAAAATTGAGGTGTATGGAGTTTGTCAGGGAAGATTAAAAGCACAGAGCAACAATTAATCAAGGGCTAGTTGGCGATGGAGGGAGACTTTTAAAAGATAAGATGTCTAAGAGACTATTTGCTTTTGAGACAACAACTTTTTGATATGAGACTCAATAGAGCCAAAGATCCCAAAAGTGGGCCTTGGTTGGCCATGGGTGATGATTGTTCAGGTTCCTCTAGAATGAAGTCTTGAAACTCGCTCGGACTCTCATATAGAAAGGCTTCATCATGATAGTGGGAAAGAAAGAAACAAGACCATCAAGAATCTCAAAATAGAAAATTAGCTGAGAATGAGAATACTTGAAGGGTCCTAGATGAGTACGTACAAGTTTATTCGCTTGAGAATGGCAGAACAAACAAGGTCTTCTGGTCTTCGTTGAGAAGCAGCCTGGAATGGAGCTTCAAAATTCATGAAAGCAAGGTGGTCTGCAAGAAGATAAGTACAATAACAAGGATCTGAAGGCTAAAGGTTATGGTGGAAAGGTTAAAAAAGGAAGTTGATTTATAATTGGATGGTGCTCCATGCCAAGGCGTAATATGAAGAGATTTGTTTTAATTATGAGATCTTCGGCGATCATATTGCAATAGCTTTTAGGAGGCGATCTATACTATGTACGTACATGGCCTCTACATTGAAATGAATTGCATAGTTTCTATATAATGATAGAGACATATTTAAGAAAGGCAAGCATTCCGATAGGTGGATTTATTTGAAATACCTTTTGGCACCGACATTTTGCACAAAGTACAGATATGTGGTACATCTCATCATTTTTCCTAACCAAAGTCTGATAGAACACGAGCTGCATTGTTTATACCACATCTCAATTAATGATGACATCCAAAGGGTAAATGCATACTCAGCCACGTGGCAAGACTAGGACAAGATAATGATGAAGGGTTTCGAGCCGTACACCTTGAAGTGACAAACTAATATAGTTAACCTAGAGGCCATAGTTTTGATGCCCTCTAAATCCATCTGGGAAAATAAACTGGGTAAGCTTGGGGACGGTTCAATATGGGATCTATATGATGCCTCATAGGCCAAGTGATGAAGGCATCTATTGGGACAGTCTAAATAGCCATCAAATACATACCAAGCGAAAACCAACTGAATGCAATTTGATGCTGATCAGATTCAATGGCCTATGGGATGTCCCTATCGATCTGGCAAGAAATTATGACAATTATTGAAACATGGCGAATCGAAGAACGGTTGGCTCCAATTACTAAAACCATGGAAAGGTGAGATCGAATATGGATAGGTATTGACACTAGAGCTAGGTGGTTACTAGATCGTTAATAATGATATGTATAAATAGTGGGATGTAACTCTTAGAAAAGAACCTTTTGAGCAATCAAACACTTGTCATTGATCTTCATCTTTACTTTTTTCCCCTTAATTTACTGTTAATTTACTTGCTTAATTTATCCTACTTTACTCTAGTTTGTCTATAGTTCTTTGAGTATAATTGTAGTTCTAGCTACAACCTACCTCCTCCTCCTTCAACAAGTTGGTGTCAAGCTATCAGGAACCATGTTATCAACCTTTTACCTTTTTTATTTTCTGGTTTTGACCCCAGTGGCATGCCCGTGCACTCACACAAACTGACCAAAAAAGCAGGTGCCATTCCTCCCTTCAGTGTAGAATCCAATAGTCAACAAATATTGAAAAAGTAGTAGTATGCTCCTGTGAAAAGCAATGTATACCCATCCTGCAAAGTTGAAGACATAGCTTAAAGATATTTTAGAGCCTTGGGCTAAAAAATTAAGGAAGAATTTGAAGCTTTATGAGTTGGTGCGAGTTGTCGGTTTTTCTAAGAAAAAAGTGTTAAGTACTAAGCACGCCTTGGTCTCTTACGAATTACTCGGATGTGACATGTTTGGGCAGCTCGATGCTAGGCTCTGGCCATTCCAGGCAACTGATATTCCTGAGAAACATTGAAAGCAAACTTATATTTGTGGTGGGCAACCAGGCATGTGTGAGCATCCTTAATCATGACTTGTACAATGTTCTTTCAACTTTCTCCAAACAACCAAGCTCTATTTGTTTCCTACAATATTAATGGAAATACGTCGTAACTTTAAATTTCGATGCTTGAAGTTCACTGACTATGATTTAACTTCATGGATTTTTTTTCTTTTTTTTAATTGATTTAAAACTGACATAATGCTCAGCATTAGTGTACCATGTAGTTGTTTCTCAAACTCTTTTTGGGTAGGTATCATTTAAACTACGTAGAAGCAATCACACAAACTTGAAAATTTGCCTAAAAGAAAACCCAACTCAAAGAAAATATTTTCTTTTTAAGAAAAACAGATGAGTTGAAGTACGAAAATAATGAAAAACAACAATAATAGCAGTAATGATAGTGGTGGTGGTAGCACTAATAATAATAATAATAATAATAATAATAATAATAATAAAGATTAATTGAATGATTTTATGAGGCAAAGAAGGAAAGAAGGGGCATGGTAGTATCAATAACATCCTATGTGAATGGAGCTTGTGAAGTTCAAATCTAACAAAGGCTTCACCAATGGAGAAAACTAGTGACTTTTTGCTTCATTGGAACAATGCAGTAACATTATTTAACTTGGCTAGGAGTCGAGGATTTACACGTGGTCTTAAGTGGCTCTAGATCATAGCTTTCTGCATATGCTAAACCCAAGCTAGTAAAGATTTCTGTTAAACCAGGCCTACTTGAAAGTTCATGGAACCTCATTCTCCAGTCCCAAACGAACCCGATGGGCTACAACCTATAACCTTAGCGCATCAGTGATTTGTTGTGATTAGACCTGCTCAGAAGCCGGGCAGCCGCCTGGCCCCCCCAAGCCCAGTACATTTCGGATAAGCCCGGCGTTGGTTTTTAAGCCTAGCAGGCCCGATCAGACCAACGCTTTAAGTCTCTCCTTTTAACGGGCCAGGTTGAGGTTAGCATCGACCCGGCCCAAGCCAAATTATGTAAACTAATATGAGAATTAGCCCATAAGGGCCCATCCCGAATTGAAGTCCGCAACACCCACCGACTTCAATTTGAAAATTCAAAAAAAAAAAATGGATTGGAACAGAGGAACCGCGTTCCCCTGCCCGATCCATCGGCCATTGAGAGGATAATGACGTGGAGTCATGGCCGGTGACGACTCCACGGGTGAACGACAATTGGCCATTGGGTCCCGCAAGACCGCCGCTAAGATCGCGGGCGGATGCAACGACAACGAACTTATTCTCCATTCGAAAACTTTTAAATCCTCTCTTTGTTAGTGATTTATCACCACTGAGCTCCCTCCCTTCTTCTTCCTCACCTCTGGTGACCGACATGCCGCCACAATCGAGCTCCATTGTCGCATGAAGTTTCCGCCTCTTCTCTTTATTTTTTCCGTGTGCTCTATTTCACTATTTTGAGCTTCATCGCCCTTCTTCCATCGGAATCCATCACCACCGGCAGAGATATGTCATCTCAGTTAGTTGCTAGTGAGCCTCTTCTCCTCTTGCTCCCTTCTTGACCGAAGGAGCTGCCACCTAAGGCAGCTGGGGGCTTTGTCTCTTTTTCTCTTGCATGGTTGAACCATTGTGGCGCCTCGCCGCCGGCTGCGCCACTGTGATGCAGTCCGCGCCACCGCACCTTAATTAGGCCGCACCACAGCCAGGCCATCAACCACCTTCTCTCTGTTTTCTCAATTAAGCAGGATGAAGAACCCCTGTTCATTCTCAGTTTGGGCCGAGAGGAAAGAAAAAAATGATTTTCTTTTCTAGTTGTTAATTCTTATTTTCTGGCCCATGGGCCAGATCTAATGATGATTTATGCCACTATGACAAGCAAACCCAGACCCTCGATTGAACCCAGATTGAGACTCTCTTTCCTTCCTCTTTCTCTCTCTAAGCCTCTTTCTCTCTTAGAGATTTGAAGCAAGATACAGATGGGTTCACATTTATAAATCTTTCAAAGTTGATACATACTGGTGTGTTATTGAAAAATGACCCATTCGTTTTTTCATCTCAAGCTCGATAAGTGTTTTTTATGAAAGACTCAAAAGATACAGAATGGGCTGTTATCATCAAGACTAAACCTAGAGACTTGTAAGATATTGAGAAAGCGTTGGAACTAGAGGATGAGAGACTTACGTTCAGTGTATGCCTTACAATGTTATATCTACTGATGAACTAAATGCTACAACAATTTTGATTAGGATGGATGTTGAATGGGAGAATAATATTGCTTGATTCTTATTAGTAAGAAATATTTATAATGTGTAAATTGTGTGAAATATTGTCTTCTTTTATCATGTTCATTTAACGAATATTATTTCTTATTAATAATTCATTTAGTATTGTATTTAATATTGTATTAACTGATATTGATTTTTATTTTGCATACTAGGTAACATCATGCATCGTGAGAAATATTCAGAGATGTAGAGTTTCAGCATTCTCAAGTTGGATCATCTTCTGATCAGTTCCAGCAATCCCATCAGTCATCCCAAGGCTGGTCCCTCGACACGCCAATCTCAACAGCCTTAGGCAGGGTTTTCCTCATCTGTGCAGCAACCCTAGTTCTAGCACGAGCCTCCTACTGATTATCCAAGCAAGGAGGTTATTATGGATGAATTACATATCCAAAGTAATTCAATTAAAATACTATATTTTTATTACTATTATGATTTAAATATTTTATTATGTTTATTTTATTTTATTTAGTGCATATTTAATAGTTTTGAATATGTTTTTTTAATGTATTTTCGTAGATGAATACGGGAGAGTGAGGATGGAATGGGGACCCACACAAGCAAGGGATGGGTGGCAGCTTGGTGAGGGTTATAGGATCATTATTTGATGCAACTAAATAGGGCAGCCCATTAAGAGAGCTCGAAGTATATTAGCAGGTTTTTTAAGATCGGTTGAGCAGAATGATCAGCAATGTTCACTCAACTGTGCTAACTAGAATGATATGCTTCCTTCGTATAAGGTTGAGCTTCTACAAGTTGTATAGATAAAGAATTGAATTTGATATTGTATGTTAATTTGCTAACTATCAAAAGTATCTAATTGTATTTAACATTTGTAATATTATTTACTTTGTTATAGAGTAAGTTTGTGTTTTCTCAAGAGAGCCATAATAGGGTACTGAAGTCCCTCAACCACAAGTGGAAAGAATTTAAGGAGAAGTTGAAGAGGGATTATAAGAGAGAGGGTATGACAAAGGAGAAGATTGCTCATAATTGTCCTCCTGATGTATACCCTCATCAGTAGAGGAAGCTTATTCACTATTGGTTTTTCGAGAGAGAATAGGTTGTGTATACTCTCTCAATAACCTATATTTTATTTTTATTAATATAGATTGGACATATATACAAGATATATCCCATTGTCTGCTTTATTTTGCATATATATTTTGATATCAGTAGAGTTGCACAAGCATCTCAATCAGTTCTTCATACATCAGGCTCTAAGAGTTATGCAAGGTGTATAACGAATTCATATGTTTCTTTAAAAATTTTTGGCATATTACAAACTTCTTGGTAAATTTATTTATTTTTTATTGAAACACTTATGCTTCTTAATAAAACTATATATCATGTATTGTGTACTATGTACCATGATATTATGAGTCTTATTGAAACTCTTAGACTTCTTTACTTCAAATTGAAACTTTAAACTTCATATTTGAACCATGTATCATGTATCATATTTTATATCATATAATGTTTATCATGAACCATGTATCTTCTATTATATATCATGTATCATGGACCATGTATCATGTAGCATATACTTTTTTTTTGTATATGAAAGACCTTGGGAGGGAACTAGGTGAGGTAGAGTTTTATATGATGACTCATACCCACCGAGATGGCAACTTTATTTAAGAGAAGTCGAGAGATATAGTCGTATCTATTGATAAACGATTTGTGCAACAATTTGTAGTTTCTTTTTTTTCAAACATTAATATATGATTTTTTTTCTCTTAAATATAGAAGAAGGCTACATCCCTTATTGTGGAGCATGTCGGCAAATCATTATCATCTTCAGAGACCAATCACATCAAAACTCAAATGTTCACCGTATTGATGGAATTGGAACGTTATAGTTGAGTGAGGGGTTATAGGGTTGGAGTTACCCTCACTCAGTTATCTGCAGTAAGTAGATATACCCCAATGTTAGACAGAGTAGTAGCACTGTAAACATTCGTACGCTGGAGGCAAAATTGGAGGAGATGAGGTAGAGCCACCAAATAGAAATATAATTCTTGAGAGTTTAGCTTGACCATAACCATATTACATCCTTGTTGTAGAGGTTTGTCCCACCTTAGGTAAATAATTACATATATTTGTATATTTTTAGATAATTATCATGTATATTTTTGTCTAGATTTAATGATTTATAATATATTGTGATTTTCGTATTCTTAACTTTTAAAGTTTCTATCTTTTTCTTATAGATTTCTGATACCTTCAGTAATTATAGAGATGATGATGCTACCATGGACCACTGATAGCCCTTAGACTTTATTTGTGGGGAGAGTTTAAATATGTATATTGTTATGTTTTTCGAGCACATTGAGTTGTAATAGACATTCAATCATATTTGACAATGTGAATATTGGCTATTTTTATATATGATACATATGTTATGTGACTTTTGTTATATACGTGTACGGTGCATATATATATATATATATATATATATATATATATATATATATATATATATATATATATATATATATATATATATATATATATATATATATATGCGCGTGTGTGTATATGTGTGTGTTTAAGTTTTTCTATTTTTTAAATATTTTTTTTAAAAAAATGATTATGTTTACGATGCTTTAAAGTGTTGTTGAAAAGGTAAACTAACGATGCAAATAAGCTTCACAAATTAATGACGCCACTTTGCGTCGATAATTATCGATGCTTATTTGCATCGTAAACTAGCGAGGCAAAGTGGCGTCGTTAATTTGTGATGCTTCAAAGCATCTTTGGATGTCATGTCCAGACGCTTCACTTACCGATGCATATTAAAGCATCGTTTTGATAAACACGCAACGCAAATCAAAAGCGCTGTGATATTGCTTTTCCACATTTGTATTGCCGGCACTTCTTCGATGCTTTTTCTAAAGCATTAGAGCATAATCATACGATGCTTTTAAATATCAGCAGATGACTTAACAAGTGCCGGCAATATCAGGTGTTCTAGTAGTGATACTACTTTCTCTAGTACTGATTGTGGTGTTCATAATACTATTCCATTCTAGCATAAGATATTCTATTTATATCTGAATCATTTTATTTTGCTACGTCCTGTTCATGCACGGAGACGTTAGTGCAAAGTTATGGATTCATGCTGTTATGTGACAGGTCATTTTTACAGATCATCAGGATTCATTCTCTTATGAGCGCTAGGAAGCAAGGTTGGTCATGCTACTCCTTTGCATTTAAAGAGAAATCAAACTGGGATGCGGACAACTTGGGACCATTTGGTAGCTGTAAGGTATGGGGTGCATTTAGAAGGGGAGAGCCAAAATGACCGGATTTGCTTGATAAGAAGGGAAAATTGGACTCAACTCCATGCAGGTTCCTCATTATTTTGGGCATCCCTTGAAGTCAGGATATGGGAAGACTCGCAGTTTAGGGCATTCGGGTATCCATTATTTTATGCTGTGCCAGTGAGATAGAAGTTCTCTCGCTGCAACTTGTCAGGTCCTTTACCTATTAATCATGGAGCTCACCGCAAATGATGCTCCAACGAGTAAATTGTGCTGAAAAGAGTGCAAAGCTTACGATTCTATACATGAAGAAAGAATCACGCATGCAGCATTCTGACAGCAAAATTGAAGAATTCAGAGCCGTGCCGAAAAGAACTGTTGAAACATCAAGTCAGTCTATAACATGATCTCTTCGTTTCTGGTTTATAGAGTTAACGACACTGAATTAAGCTTAATGTATCACCATGAGCAAAATTCTCAGCTTTAGTGCGTTAATTTCTGCTAGTTGCCTTGTAGGAAACCTGTTTGAACAAACATAGTTAGTGCTGCATACTCTCTTTTTTGTCCGCTTGTATCTTACTCCTACATGAATCGGGAGAGATGGCCCGCACACCAGCACACAGCTTGTTCAGCGGCTTTCGACACTGCAAACAAAATATGACATACGAGGGCTTAAAATTTAATCAAAAAAAAAGAAAAAAAAATCAGGCTCCGTCCGTGTTCTACTCTTGAGGCTTCGAATAGATGACGGGGAAGTTCCAATCTTGTAAAAGGAAGACCAACACAGAGGTGGAAGACGAAGAAGCTCAGAAGAAAACTAGACTGCCTTGTATCCCAATTTCCATGGCTGCGTTACCATTTTTCTTTTTTTGGCCTAAATTCTTTAATAAGAAAGAGATCTCTCCCTCGGGAGTTCTATGCGTTGGCAACTGCCAAATGGCAAGTATTCAAATATTAATTTATTAGTGACCCCAACACAAGGAGAAATCAGCATGTCAACCACTCTCATACTCAGAAACTAAAAGCCAGCCTTCCATTTTATTCCATCAAAACATAAGATAAACATGATAATACTAGACCGTTAATTACCATGCAGGAAATCTCCTAATGGTTTGCATAATTTTTCACCAATAATAATAGAAAATATTTTGTCCAAAGTTCTCATTATTTGTCTCACAAGAGAACATGATATTTAAATGTATATGTTAATAGATGCTCTATCAACAGATTTGACAAAGTTTATGAGCAAAGGGGCGTGTACTGATTTTGAAATAGAAGTTCTTGACCCCTGCTCAATACCCATATGCAAGAATCAACTCAATCAAGTTCCCACAGAAGTCCGTTACCTTGACAGCATGCACATCTGACTTTTCCCTTGCAGCATCCAAAATTCATAGCAGAATGTGACCTGAAACAATGCCACCATGCTTCTCAAAGTTAGGGTATTCTAACAGTAAAGTACCTCCTTCTTCATCTGTCCAATAAGAGGGGCAAAAAAAAGGAATAGATAAAACTGATGACAATAAATGCTGAAGAAAAGATTTGTGCATTCACGAACAAGGAGAGACAAAGAACCAGAATGGAGTTCACCAACCAAACTGAACGATTTGTCTTTAGAAAAATGTGACAAGTCAAACAAACCTATCCTAAATATGTAGCAAGACCAAATCTTGCATTCCTATCGTTCTGAGATCTAGAACCTGGTAAAAAAATTTATCCCAATTCAAAGAAAATTTTCTAGAATAAAGTTTGAGATGACCGAGTTAATAGGTTAGAAGAGTGCTCCAAGCACTCGGCAATTCGGAATAGTTATATGGCCACTCTATGCAACCAAGTGGGACAACCAATGGAATCAATTCCAATATACCCAAATTAACCAAAAAACCTAGTTTCCGGTAACATTTATTTCACTCATACTGCAACAAAAGCATGATCTACTTTGATCATAATATCCCAACATATAAGCAGAAAAATTAACTAATTAGTCCTTCAGTTCAGGGACAAGTATTTGGACAATTTGACCTGTCAAATACGTGTTGAGAGAGAGAAAGAGGGAGAGAGCATACGGGGGAAAAGAAAGCAAGCACAGCCAGGAGAATGACATCGAACCATCAAATTAGTTAGAGAAATCAGTACCAGCTTGCTATTTATTCCCTAGTGAAAGCTCAAACTAATCCATAATATTGCTTTAAAATAATTGATAAAACAAACTGGATGAACTTGCAGATTTTATAAACCTAGAACACAAAGCATCTGCTGGAGACCATTCACGGAAGGGATAAACTTCCACAATTTTAGGGGCCATGCTTGCTTTTCTGACCATTCTGGTGGCTATTTAATCAATCAATTTTCCTCACGTTGGTCAAGAAAAGACTGGTAACAAATGTTTCAACGTCAAGTTCAAAATTTATCTCAACTTAAAGGCTCCAAGTATAAAACACATGGAACGATGATTGAGAGAAAAAATATTAAAAGTTATGGAATATTTCATCAACTTAAATTCTGATTATTATTTAAAGGTAATTTGTGATGCCACTCACACCCTGTATCTACAACACTCAACAACATGCACTTAATAATATAAAAAATAATATCAGGAATTCTGCTTCCCAATTCTATTATTATAACCATTAGGCAGCCAATGGATATATTGTTGAGTTGTTTTTCAAATTCAAATCTTTATATTCTAAAGAATTAATTCTAAAACGGCATTCATTGATTGAACATTGAATTGATCAACTAGTGTACTTTTATTGCTCTTATTATCTATTTTCTGTGCTATTGGCTAATAATGTTGGTGGAGACCCAAGGTTTTAAGTGCAAGTATTAGTAACTTACCAATATAGTACCATACTAACACATGCTAACTTATCCATGCTTTCTTTTCTGACCATTCTGGCAGCTCTTGAATCAACCCAATTTTCCTTGAGTTGGTCCAGAAAAGACCCGTAACAAATGTTTCAACATCAAGTTAAAAGTTTATCTTAATTTAAAGGCTCCAAGTATAAAATACATAGAATGATGATTGAGAGAAAAAAAGAATATTATAAGTAATGGAATATTTTTGATCGACTTAAAATCTGATTATTATTTAAAGGTAATGTGTGATGCCACTCACACTTTGTATCTAGAACACTCGTTAACATGCGACAACATGCACTTAATAATATAAAAATAATATCAGGAAATCAGGAATACTGCTTCACAATTCTATTATTATAACCATTAGAGAGCTAATGGATATATTGTTGAGTTGTTAATTTTCAAACTCAAATATCTATATTTTAAAGAATTAATTCTAAACCATCTCAAACAATGAATTGATCAAATAGTGTAATTTCATTGCACTTATTATCCATTGTTTCCTGTGCTATTGGCTAATAATATTGGTGGAGACCCAAGGTTTAAAGTGCAAGTATTGCTAACTTACCAACAGTACCATACTGACACATGGTATTCCTGCTACTGTCAGCATAGTAGAGCAAATATATCATACCATAATGAATTGAGGACTCAGCTAGTATCGGTCTCCACCGAATATCTCGGATTGGATTGACCGTGATCCCCTAACAACAGGTTAGTCCAGGTAGGTATAGCTTGATGCAGACCAGCCGAAAATGGGATAGTGACCATGACAATCTGGCAATCAATCATCATGCTCTCAAAAAGCCCCCTACCTACCTTTTTCTGTCATATCTTTTGAATGTGAGGAGGAAAGAGGAAGAAGACAAAGAGAGGTCAGCCACAGCCTTCTCCAAGCCCAAACTTAGCATACATCTAGGTAATTTCCTCTCCCACCTTTTTCTTCTCTGCTACTAAAATGGTCAAAATTCATTAAAAATCACGCCAAAAGCCTCATCTAACCTTAAACAAACGGAAAAAAAACCCTACAATATTAAAGGCATCAAAACTATTAGCAAAAAATGAAAAAAGGGGTCCCATATGCTACAGGGACACCACAATATTTTTTTAAACCTTGGTAATTACATAGAGATACTGATACAATACACTATTTATGATGAGTATGGACCAGCATGCACCAATAATTCAGTCTATTGTTAAGACTTAGCAATATTCAGATATGGGTTTTCAATTTTTTCAGCATGATAATGGTCTGTCATAACATTAGAACAGCTAATGGTCTCTTAGGAGATGTTACATAGCTATAATGACAACAATGAAACCATGGTTACATGCAATGGTTGCATCATCAGTTCTTTGGAAATTGTTTGAATGTATTATGCAGGTAAAAAAGAAGTGGATGAAAACCATAAGCAGCCACCTATCCCTCTATCATGATTTCACAAGCTCTAATATCACCTGCACACGTTGAATTTCAATCTCACCACCAAATCAGTTTACCCTAATGCAAACGAATCATGGAGTGGAGGATGGAAACGAAGTGTGTTCATGACTAAAAGTCAAAATTTAAACCCCTAATGGCTCCAACAAGATACATTTTGGTTAGTCCTTTTATTCCTTAATAGTAAGCTCCATCATTTATTTTCTCATTTCTTCTGTTTTATGAGCGACTGAATGTGCAGGATTGGGCAAAGAACCATTAAATCATGTCTATTCACTTGATCAGGGTTATTTGGACACGTAACATGGGTTTCAAGTGTCCGATTATCTAGAAGAATCTGACACGAGAACTTCTTAAAATTGGGCACACACATCTTTATCCTATATATGTATGTCGAAATATGTATTAATGCTTACATATAATAAAAGATGAGCTGTATTTATGCTCCTTTACTTAAATTTTTTTAATAAAATAATGGTTATTATGATGTTAGAATTAAAATAAAAGTCCTAAAAATGTAAAGAATAATAATGGCATCATAATTTGACAGTCGTGAAGTGCCCCAACTGTCCAAGTGTCCAACATGTCTAAAAAGCCAAAAATTGGAGTATCCAGGTAACACTACTTCACCAGGCATAGCTGGATTCTAAAGAACTACAGACACATACATATATTATGGATGTATATTATAAATTTGTACATAAATTTGTTTTTTCATTTGTTTGTACATATATATACATATATATAAGTTGCCCTGAATACATAACACTGATACATATATACCCTCAATTGTCATTGATAAATTACCTCTCTACATAATTTGAAAATGCAGGCAATGTTATACTTTATAGAACGAGTCAAATGAAGGTAAATGTAAAGCTAAAGCCAACAATATGATATCCTAAGCCAATCATATCCTTTAGCTAAGCCTAGATCAAGTACAAGACACCAGACTAAGCAAGTGAAACTTGAACCTAGACCAGTCCATCTGTCTGATAACAGTAATGGGAAAAATTAGTCAATCCACATTATTCTCTTGACAACGCTGTTGAACAAAAAGGTCCTAAATGTATATCTGGATATGGATATTGCATGGCACCTTAAGATTCCAAAGTTCTCCCATATATAAAAAATGCTTAAAGGGTGAGAGAAGTCATAACAAATATCAATCAATAAAAATACTCTGGGTCCCCATTGCTCTAGTACCACCACAGCAATTATCCAACTTATCCACTAGGACTATGGAGAGTCAACCCCAACTAGTTTGGGATTAAGGCTTATTTGAGTTGAGTAGAACCACCATGAGCGTGGAATCTATGCTACCCATGTCCTATAACTCTTTCTCAAGAAAAGATCAATCCTGAAAATAAGGACATTTACCACCATTATCCCCTTCCTTTCACCAAGTTCACTGAAGTTATGGAACTCCCGACCCTTCTTATATGCATTAAATCATATCAAACATGATCTGCCAAAAGTTAATCTTATATCATGTGTGTTGACCTAATGGATTGATTTTGATAAATTCAACTAATGATTTTGTGTTAATGGAAAAGTAAAATTTATTTTATAGGAAGCAAAATGAGGTTAAAAGGTTAGAGAAGCCTAGAAGAACAATTCTTAAAGTTGGAGAAGTTTTGGAAAAATTTTGGGAGATTTTGAAGTGGACGAGTCGGTCCCAGCACAAGTCGAGTTGATCCCAGAATGGCCGCATACAGAAAATAAAAAGTAGTAAAAATCAGCCTTCTCACAAGTCGACCTTAGTAGATCACGATCGACCCCAACAATGACCACAGGCGAAAGATAGAGCACAGCGAAAATGAGCAGTTTGTTGTGTCGACCCCTCAAGAAAAAGAGCCGACCTCTGAAGATCAAAAGTCAACTCCTGAAGAAGTCGAGTCGACCTGTTTGCGCCTGACAACAGTAACGGCTAGTTTTTCTGTGAAACCAGAACGGCCATATTCACCTCCAATGGCTCCTTCAGCCTCTCTAACGGCTAGAAACGTCTTCCAACTGCATTTTGAAGATATAAATGCATGATTTCACCCAAGGAAGACAATAAGAAGAGAAGGACTAAAGAGAGTGAGTGTATGAGGAAAAAGAAAAGAAATTCAAGTTAACCACAACTTCTTGAGCTTCAAATTGAGGATCAATCTGAAAAGTGACCCTTTAAAGCCTTCACCCACTTTAAAAAGAGCTGTCGAATATTGAGAGAGAGAGCTTCAACTTTCTATCATTGAGTTTTTCCACAACATCAAGAGCGAGCAAGAAAGGAAAAAGGGAAAGAGCTGAATTCTGTTCACCAACATCCCAACTTTCAAAGCAATCAAACTTGAACTTTAACGGCATTAATCCAACCTTTGTAAAGGTTACTTTGTATGTATTTTCTATCTTTCTTTTGTGCATGAGATTAGAAAATCTCGTGTGGTGTTTCTTGGTATGGCTAACACTATGAAAAATTAGCAACCTTGTAAGGTTTGGTTGTACCCGTGAAACAGCTAGGTTGTGGTCGATTATGCTAAAAAAATCGACTAAATTTTGCTAAGCTTGAAAATCAGCAAGAAATTCCTAAGGTTGGAACTCCGGGTTGGGTTAGCTGTACCAGTAAAACAGCTTGGTTTTGATTGATTGCTAGAAAAAATCAACTGGATTTGATTGTGAACAACAAAAACAACTGAGTTGTAATCTTGCCTATAGATTATAGTGAAAAAAAGCCTTGGGCAGTGGACGTAGGAGCTGAATTTGGCTCCAAGCTACTACAAAATCTTGGTGTTTAATTTGTTTGAGCTTGTTATTATTTTCTGCACTAGATTATCATTCATTTTATTGTATATACTTAAATTTTAGATTTGTTTTACTTAAGAATTATTTAAGCTTATAAAAAGATTTGAAAACCCAATTCACCCCTCTCTTGCGTTGTCATCTTGGGCAACAATTGGTACCAGAGCAGGTGCTCTTGTATCTTTTGAAGACCAAACTGTCTAGAGCTCAAGATCCATATGGCAATCTTAGGAATGTCTTTTGCTAAAGGACTCCTTTATTAGGCCTCCTCTTTTTAGCAGATTTGATTACGCTTATTGAAAAGTTAGAATGAAAATTTTTATTCAAGCACAAAGCTATGATATATGGAATATAAAAGTACATGGGCTACACATGCCTACTAAAACTATAAATGGAATTCAAATTCCCAAATACGAAAGTGAATGGGACAATAATGAAAAGAGATTAGCTCAACTAAATGCTAAAGCAATGAATATACTTTATTGTGCACTTAATAAAAATGAATTTAATAAAATTTTTACATGTTCTTCTGCTAAGAAAATCTAGGATAAATTGGAAATAATCTATGAAGGAACCAATGATACGAAAGAATCAAAAATTAATATGCTATCACATAATTGTGAAAGGTTTAAAATGCACTCTTATAAATATATTTATGAAATGTTTTCAAGATTTTTAAATATTATTAATGATTTGAAAACATTAGGAAAATCATATACTAATATTGATCTTGTGAAGAAGATTCTTAGATCTTTGGCTAGGTTGGGAAGCAAAGCTGACAGCTATTTAAAAGGTAAAGGATCTAAATGAGCTACCTTGGAAGAACTCTTGGGTTCCCTCATGACCCACAAGCTGAGCATAATGAACCAAGAAGAGGATAGCAATGAAGGAAAGAGAATCTTAGCATTCAAGTCCTCCAATCAGAAAGCTGGCACAACAATTGATGAATCTGATGCTGAAAATAAGACCTATCCTTAATCACCAGAAAATTCAAAAGCTTTCTAAAGATGAAGAAAAAGCTAGAAGGAAGAAGTGAAACTCAGCTGAGAGGGAGCTAAACAAAGAAAGAAAGAAAAGGATGAGAGAAAAGAAAGGTTCGGCTAAGGAGGAGCCAAGCAAGAAAAAGAAGAAGAAAACTTGAAGCGACAACGAAGATTTGAGCTCCAAGGAGGAAAAAAAACAAAAGATAAACAACTTTTGCTTTACGGCACAAGAACCTAAGGTAAAATCTGGATCTCATTCTGATTTTACATTAGATGAATTGCAAGATGCTTTTGAAGATCTTGTTGAATTAAACAATTAGAAAAAAAAAATAGAGAACTTAGAAAAATAAACTCCAACAATCTGAAGAAAAAGACCTATTTTCAAAAGAAAAAGATCAATTAACTACAGAAAATAATGATATGAAATTAAAATTAGAAAACTTAAATAGTAAGCTTTCAACATTCACACATAAGAAGAAGAAATTAGATCACCGTTTATAAAGCATAATTATTTTGGAACAAAAGAACATATGGCACATATTTGTGCTCTTAAAAACAACACTAATATCGAAAATAAGAAAATCTGAGTTCCTAAAGGAACAATAATTACTAGTCAATAAGGATTTAAAAAAATTTGGATACCCAAAATCAAACCTTAATCAATATTAGGGTATTTTGATTTTAACTTGAAATTATTGTAAGAGCTGAAAATTAAATCATGCATATCTGAAAAAAACAAAACCCCTAAAATGGAGCAAAATGAATTCCTAAAAATGAATAAATAATTCTGAATTTGTAAATAAGTTAGAACTGAAATAGTGGATTGTATTTGATGAATCCCTTTGTGTTACCTTACATGCTTTGATTATATGATACTTGTACTTAATGCCATATTACATATTGTAATGTTATAATACTTGCTGAAACTCATCAATTATTAGCCCTTATTTGACTTTGGTTCTATAAAATTTCTTATATTTTTAAAATAAATATGATCTGATACTTTGAAATATGTGTTTTCTATATCCTGATACTCCAAATCTTAATGACTTAAGTTGAGCTGCAATGCATAGAAAATACATTTGTCAAATTGTTAATCTGAAAGTTTTATTGGAAACTTTTTACAAATCCTGAAACTTTAAAAGAAATGACAAATTGAGGGGCGGAAAGAAAACTTAAGGGGGAGAGATCATATCGAACTTAATAGCATAAATTAAAGAATTCTACAAAAAGAAGGAGAAAGAATACTAAACATATAAAGAAAAAAAGTAAAAAATAATTCTCTCCATAAGCCTCATCTGAAATTTAAATTTCAAATTTATTCTGATACACCTTGATGCTTGCTATTTAGTTGATACATCAAGTGCTTCAATTAAAAATCCAATTGCAATATTTGATGTTTTTAGCACCAATGTAATTAATCTTGAATTGCTCTAATTTAATGAAAAAGGGGGCGAGAGAAAGTTAACTATTGCTAATTCTGAAATTTTTTAAGCTTAACTCTTGAACCCCAAGTGGTCTGATACATCAAATTTGAACGACTAAAAGCTCTAAATATGATCTTTTTTGCTTGCATCTTAAACTCTTCAATTATCCTGAAATTTGATCGGGACAAACTTAATATTGTTGTAATTTCCTTGACATTCTCTGAATATTAAAAGGTAACTTTTTGATGTTGTCAAAAAGGGGAAAAATTAGGTTGAGTATATGCTTAATTGAATAGATGATTGAGTTAATCTGAATATTTTATAAAGTATTCATGAAGTATATTTTTAAGGCATATATTTGTTTAGTTTATGTTTTACATAAATGAATTAATTATGCATAAATCCCAAAAACACAATATGTTTTATTTTGCATATACTCAAAAGTTTTGTCATCATCAAAAAGGAAGAATTTTGGAAGATCTTGAAGTGGACGAGTCGACCTTAGAGGATCATGAGTCGACTCCTGCCGAACACGAGTCGACCACAGCACAAGTCGAGTCGACCTCAGAATGGCCACAGGCAGAAAACAGATAGCAGTGAAAATTAGCCTTCTCACGAGTCGACCCTAGTGGATCACGAGTCAACCCCAATAGTGACCACAGGCGAAAGACAGCATAGCGAAAATGAGCAATTTCTCTAGTCGACCCCTAAAGAAGTCGAGATGACCCATCTGCCCTTGACAACAGTAACAACTAGTTTTTTTGCAAACCCAAAACGGCCATATTCACCTCCAACGGCTCCTTCAGCCTCTCTAAAGGCCAAAAATGTCTTCCAACTACTTTTTGAAGATATAAATGCATGATTTCACCCAAAGAAGACAACAAGAAGAGAAAAAGGATTAAGAAAAGTGAGTGGATAAGGAAAAAAAAGAAATTCAAGTTAACCACAATTTTTTGAGCTTCAACTTGAGGATTGATCTGAGAAGTGACCATTCAAAGCCTTCACCCACTTTAAAGAGAGCTTTCCAATATTGAGAGGGAGCTTCAACTTTCTATCATTGAGTTTCCCCACAACATGAAGAGCGAGCAAAAAAGAAAAAAGAAAAAGAGTTGAGTTTTGTTCACCAAGATCCCAACTTTCAAAGCAATCAAACTTGAGCTTCAACTTCAACAACATTAATCCAACCATGGTAGAGGTTACTTTGTATGTATTTTCTTTCTTTTATGCACGAGATTAGAAAATCTCGTATGGAATTTTTTGGTGTGGCTGACACCATGAAAAATCAGCAACCTTATAAGATTTAGCTGTACCCATGAAACAGCTAGGATGCAGTTGATTATCCTGAAAAATCGACTAGATTTTGCTGAGATTGAAAATCAGCAAGGAGTTCCTAAGGGTTGGACTCCGAGTTGGTTTAGCCGTACCAGTAAAACAGCTTGGTTTTGGTTGAGTGCCAAAAAAATCAATTAAATTTGGTTATGAGCCCGAAAAACAACTAAGTTGTAATCTTGATTATAAATTATAGTAAAATTCCCAGGGAGGAAGCTTTGGGGAGTGGTTGTAGAAGCTGAGTTTGGCTCCGATCCAGTATATAATCTTGGTGTTTGATTTGTTTGAGCTTGTTCTTATTTTTTGCACTTATTTATCATTCATTTCATTGTGCATACTTAAATTTCAGATTAGTTTTACTTAAAAATTATTTAAGTTTATAAAAAAATTTGAAAACCCAATTCACACCCCTTCTTCGGTTGTCATTCTGGGCAACAGTGTGAGCTTCACCAATCCCCAATCCTAACAGGCATTTTTCCAAGAAAGCCCTACTAATTTCTTCAACAATTATTCCAGTATAATCCCCCGGCACTTCCTCATTTCCCAACAAATGTTGTTTACACGAATTACCTTTTTTGAACTTACATCTGATCATTCAGAAGATTTTAAACTATGCCACTGCAAAAAAAGGTCATTAGAGACAGCTTCAATTGAAGTGTTTATAACCCCTAGATAACATAATCTGACCTTCAAATCAATGAATCTTCAAGGGAGTACAAAGTACTAAACCAGTAAGCCCTTAACATTACACCCAAAACGTTCAAAACAATTAATAGTCTTGCCTTAATCCATGCAAATTTCTGTCAAAGAGCAAATCACTACCCCCCCGGTGCCATCAAATGCTCAAAGCAAACAATGAAATTAATATAAACAAATTCAATTTGTCATTTTTGTAAAACAAGATGAAACTTCCACATAACAAAGCTGAGTGGTATGCACCCATCAACCTTTTTTCTCCTCTGAAACGTACACACGTCCAACATCTTCACCCTCAAGGCAAGAAATATTGGGTCTCGTTGTCTCGTTGCTTAAAGCCCTTTCCTAAACCAAAGAAACCCATTTGATAGGAGCCTTAAACTAAGGCCTCCTTGGTAATGCTTCTATATTCTATTATTTTTTTAGAAACCCAAGAAGAAAAGTGAATTAAAACGAACACACGGATGAAACCTTTTTGTATTTGAGCATGTCTGTAAAATTTTTAGATCTCCTGGTGGCAAAAACTTACTGCTTTCAAAAAAAAAGTGAAAACAAAAGCAAAGAATACCAGAAGTTTTGGCAAATCTTACCTACAACATCAATCTTCGTGTGGTATTTAACAAATTTTTAGAGGGAGAAAACATAAAAACAATAACTATGCCAAACAGGCCCTAAATTATCTACAAAAAAGATATAATCCAATTGATTCTACCATTTTAAACTCTTGTGAAACTACCACCTCTTGAAAACATACCATATTTCATGTTAATTCATATTAACATAACTCTCAAGGTTTACTTTCCAAACAACCAACCCTTTGCTTACTAGATTTGGCACTTCTAGAATCATAGACTGCAGCAAAGTTAATAATATGCCAACATTCATGAAAGCATTTACAATCAAGGAACTGAGGCAAGTCCTCTTTTTCAAGACCCAACCAGCACATTGATCGATAATCCAGTATCCAGCTTAGCCAGTTAATCAGCCTCAGATTCCAAAATTCTTCTTCTTGGAAAAGGGCAACCAACATTGCATCAAGGCTACTCAATCTAGTATGTGAGTCAGTGTTTTGTTTTCCTTTTCTGAGGGTAATGAATCAGTGAGAAACAGTCATAAATCACAACTAGGAGTCTCCTTATATGTCTGTGCATGACGTCCCATGGCACATCAATACCAATATGCTAGATCTACCTTGAGCCCCATGACAACCCTCACTGCTGACTTCTATAGTTAGCTCCATGCAAAACCATTTTCACCATCCAGTTAGGTCTATTAAAATAAACATTATATAAAAGTGAATATTCAGAAGAGTTTTATTTTCATCACCTCCAAGCCTTACATTTATTATCATACAATCATCATCATTCACTTCAGGGTCTACAAGCACTAATGCATGTCAATATTGGAGCAAGCCCAATAATCAAATTCAAAGCTTTCTCCACACAAATTCCTAAATCACTTCACACTTTATGATTTAATTTAAATAATAATAGTATGCTCATGTTTATTAGTCCATCATTCTCCATCAAATCTTCAAGCCCGTTTCATTGAATCAGCAATTGAGTTTTCAGACTCTTGTATGCATGTCGGTGGCCCAGGTTCCATCTTTCAAAATCCTTTATGCATGCTAAGTTCTCAAGTGAGTTTGGTCCAATAAGATATCAAGTCCGGTCAAGCATTTATTTTGTTGATCTATGGAACAAGATGGAAGTCAACATCACAGGGATTTCAACAAACTGATTGCCCTTTTTATTAAAACAAAGATACACCTGAAAAAAGGATAGGTTGGATGGGTGGGGCATGTGTGCTGAAGAGGGAAGGGGGAAGGGGTGAGGGCAGCGGATAAATAGAAGCAACTTGCAAATGAATCCGTAAGACAGCCAATGCACTAAGAGGACATTCTCAAATCTCGATAGGAAAAGGAAAAAAAAAAGAATGTTAAGCAAAATAAGCAGAAAAGAGATATATCCACAGGAAATTTGTGTTCCACCTTACATCAATCCGTCATATATCTACTCTATATATTCACAGCAATTGAAATGTTCAAATCCTAATCATGCTTCATTCCTCCATATAATCTTCCATTTCTAATAATATCAAGATATTCTTGTGACTGCATCAAGCAGTTAAATCTGCTGGATCACCAAGTTCTCTCTCTCTCTCTCTCTCTCTCTCTCTCTCTCTTCTCCCTCTCGAGTCACTTCCAATAACCAAACCCTCAATCACCTCACAAGAAAACTCTTGAATCACTCAATATTAATCGATAAATAAAACAAGCAGTCATTAAGCAAGTGGGCCCATATCATCCATACAATTTATACTTAAATAACTTAAGATCTCTTCCAGTACTTGGCAAAATAAACACCTATTACTTATTTCCCAAAACCCTCAGAAGCAGTGCATCAGATGCTATACTTCATTAAGGCTTTCTACCCAAGCTCAAGATTTTTTCTCATGTTCATCCTCAAATCAAGGCCTTGCATTGGACAGAATCGTAGGAGGACATAAATTGCTAAAAGAAACAACTATAGTTTGCATATGTAACATAATAAATCCATCAAAGCAAGCACATAATAATTGTGAGTGAACTGGAAAGGACCTCATTCATTTATTAAATGTAAAAATGTACTGAACAGGCAAGATTCTTATATTGCGCTAGAACTCACAAAAAAATTAATTGCACCAAACACTAAATGAAAAATGCCTAAACAAGTGAGTCATAACATGCATTTTCCTAGCAATAAATTTCACACCATAAAGTAGGTAAAATCCAAGATCCCGGAGTTAATAATTACATGTTGCACGTAATCAAAATATTTGGCAACTTAAAATAGGGTCGTGATATTTAAAATATGGCATGCCCTCAAGAATAAATGTTGACAGCAAATGAAGGTCTCAAGAAAATGTAGAGTAGCTTAGTTTGGACCTGAATTTGCAGCACAAGAAGCTGATATATTGGTATCATTCGGAAGACTGTTAATATGACTCCCTATAGCCCTCCCATCACTTGTCTCTGTAACTGAATGAGTTTGAGCGCTATTCGAGGCAGAGGTTCCAGATGCTCCAACATTTTCTCTTGTTTCGAGGCGTTCTATCATGCGTGACACAGTGGCAATTCCAGCATTAACCTCTCGCCTGACTTCAGAACCAAGATCTGCTATAGAAGTGCTTCGGGTGAACAGCCTCTCTTTCCATCCTCTCGTACTCTTAGTTATTGATTCTTTGTATCTAATATGAAACAGATACAACAGCATTTTATTTACAATCATTACCAAACTTTTGAGCACAAACAAAAATTCAAACTACCTCATTGAGACCGCACTGAGGCGAGATTTTAAGGACTCTGAAAATGAATGGAAATCAGATGGTCCTGCTCTATCCTGGCTGACGGGCATAGACTGACCAGCAAAAATCCTGTTATAAAGTGAGCATCCAACATTGTCTTAATATCCAGAAGAATAGAAGTGTATACAGAAAACACAATATGTAACCTCAATAGGTCCCGAGAAGTACCGGGGACTGTTAGCAGCAGCAACACTATTTCCAGATGGCAAGGTAGTAACTTGATCAGCTTGACCTGTGCTTACCTCATCCTGGTGTATAGATTCCACTTCTGTAGCAGCAAGGGGAATTGATGGAATAGCAGCAGTGATAGCTGGGGCTGGTTCATTTTCCCATCTATGAGCAGAAGATGCAGATACAGAGCCAATAGAAGGTCCACTTGAAGGCCCTGAGAAAACCAGAAATTGTGATCGCCCCTGAGACGCTGACCTACCCTGCGGACTCTCTCTTCTAGCAATGTGATGTACTCTACCCATTGCAGCAGCAGCATTTAAGTGTTGGATAATACGCTCTTCAAGTTCAGCATCATCCGCACCGACTGGCAACTATACAGGAAGTTGGAGGGGGAAACTGGAATAAATTGATAGCACTTAACTCATGGCGACAAGAGTATGAAATGAAACAGAATAATCAATGGAACACGCACATGCTGCAATTCAAAATCTCCAAGCATCGGGTGATGGAAAATGGTAGCATGGCGCGATCGATTAACTCTGATGCCCCTCTCTTGTTCCACAGCCTCAAGTAGTTCCTGGCTGTTATTATTGGCAGCAAAAATGGTATCAAGAAAAGTATTTAATTAAGACAGTAAACTATTTGATGAGAGAGTCGAAAACATGTTAAATGAACCTTGTAGGATCCTTCAAGCTAATGGACTGCCAACACATGGGGCATTGCGAGCTTCTTTGGCACCTGGATCCACAACTTAATTAGCATGGCATACAATTATAAGGGAAACCCAACAAAATGAGCTGCAGTATAGATTGGCACCCGAAGGCTGACAAAGCTGTACCACTTTATATAAAAAAGCATAAAAAGGCAGACTTATTGGGTCATCAACCATTCATTGCAAGTTTATAGTACCAGGTAACCTCCAAACCTTGCAAGTCCTATAAGCAGGCAAGTATTAAGAAAAAGAAAAGAAAAGAAAAGAAAAGAAAAATGAAAAAGGATGGATATGAACCCCTTTTTATCCATCGGAAGTTACTTTCTAATGAATGCTATATCAAGAACAAACAGCATAACACATTCCAATTCTTAAGAGAACAACATGGAGCACATAATGGCCGGTCTCCTCCAGTCATGGATCATTATATGGTTATGGTGCAACTGCTTTAGTGTAAAAAAGAATGACACTGTGTAACGTAATTACTTAATCAAGTTAAAAGAGCAAAAAAAACTTTAAAGAACATCCTTTCCTTGAATTGTAAAAAACTGTACATAGTATGCTACAAAGAGAAAATTTCACTAATCCAAGCAATAATTAGGGGGAGCGATCTAAATATCAATACATGAATAAAATGATCAACTAAAATATCAACATATTATGTATCAAGATTTAAATGATTATCACTCAACAGGAACAGGTAATTTTTACAAGAGTGGTACATTTCAAACAAACATAAAAATTGTAAGAATGTCTTCCTTTATACAAAAGAAACAGTCCCTCATGACAATTTGTTCCCTATATTTATATATTATTGCATACTTCTGAATGTTGAAAAGAGAAGAGGAGAAGAAGGAGAAGAAATTTACAACATGCATAGACCAGCTGAGAAAGTGAAAGAATAAATCCAAGAGCCTTCTCTTTTCGATTGGTAAAAACCTTATGCAACATTGCATATACCAATTAAAAAAAAAAATCGATAACACATATCACGGCTAGAAGGGAAATCCAAAAACAATGATGGCATGAAGGGCATACGCAATCACCCATAACAGGAAGATGTCTACCCAAACATAATTCTTTACCTGGCAATTTCAAATTATCAACAATTCAACAGAACAAAAAACCGCATTGGCCCCAGATATAAAAGTATCAAATAACAACCAGTCACAATAAGGAAGAAAATACCATTCAAGAATGCACTGAAGATGGAACTCATGCTTGCAACCAGTCGCCTGAACAATCAACAAAGAATAAATGCTAAGAACAGTCTAAACAACCATAAATGGCAACCAAGACACCAAATCATCAATATGAGATGGGATAGTTAAGGATCATCAAATGCACACCGCCGAAGGGTCGCTGTCACAGAAGGCCTCAAGGCATATGCTGCAAGCATCATCGCAGGCATCCTGGATGCCCCCTTCAACGAACGCGGCTGCAGATGACAGATGGCTCTCCATCTTAGCAGTGTCCTCCATCCTAACCCCCCCGCTCCCCCCAACCCCTGAGAAAGAAAGTTGGACAGGTACCTCCATAAACAAAAAAAAACAAATAACGCGCACAAAGGCTGTAATTATAAGCCAATAGATGTTTCATCTTCCTGGGACCCGGTAACTTTATCGATAAAACCGATGGTCAGTCACCAAACCAAACCAAAACCAATAACGGTGCCGCCTTTATTAAAAATTATACATGATTTTCCATAAAGATTTCGTCTTTATAAAAAGAAACCCGATATTTCGAACATGCATGCCAATCTAATCTAAAATGCATAAAAATTGGCAACTGATCATAGAGAAAGCCCTAAACAAAAAAAACGAAGAGATGGAAAAGCGAGGAATATAATTTCATCCAGACGAGTCAATAGAACGCAGAAAAGATTAGAAAGGGCAAGAACTAGAAACCAAAGCATACCTACAGCGAATTTCCCTGGATTAGGGTTGCGGAATCGACGAATCGGCCCTGCTAGCTAAAGGTAGACCTCGAAATCCATGGGAAGGACGACAGTGTTCCAGGGGATGTGACATCTAGGGCGAGAGGAGATAGAGAAGAGAGGAGAAGGGAAAGGAAGGCAGCCGCGTCTCTCTCTTTCTCCTCTTCTTTTCCCCTTATCTCGGCTGTGGAAAACAAATAAAACAAAAAGGAACACCTTTAAAGCACTCCGTATGGATAGAGTTATCGTCGGGTAGAGTTTAGAATGTTGTCGAACAGCTTTTAAACTCTCAATTATCTATTATTTTATAATTAGTTAAATGATTCTGCTAATAATTCTATGTTAACGAACTAAACAAAAATTGTTATCTACCAATAAAAATATAACAAGAAATTTTAACTATTTCAGAACTCATGGTAACGATATTCTCCAAGTTATTGAAAAATTATTGACTGATTATCAATTTTTTGTTGATCAAAATAGTCTCCATAAATGAACCAATCATGAATCCTACTGAAATTTTGGGATTTGTTTCAGTTATTCAGAATTAATGCGAGAATTATGTCTTGTTGTTGGTGGCATTTATTGCCTTGATTGTTGTACTTAGCCGTAATTATTTTTACATAAAATAGTATTTAGCAGGATGGAGGGATATTAAAAGTATGCATGTTGGAAAAGTCCAAGCGGACAGCTCTCTCCACACCTCTCAATTTTCTACATATCAAAGCTCCAATGGTTTTGATGCTTCGTGTTTGATCTTGAAAATAGATTATGCGCGTCAAATATAAAAATAGATTATGTGATGGGGATGTACGGTGTAGTATTTTGATTGGGAAATGGAGATGGTTGGTGTGAGGTGCAACTATTGCACTTTTTTTTTCTTATTCCCAAATGAAATACTAATCCTAGTTTGATAGCATGGATTAAACTTGTGCAAATTCACCCCAATCGGCCCTTCCAATCCTAGACACATTTCGATTTTTGCCGGCTTGAGCCTAAGAATTTGGCTTGTTGAGCTAGACTAGGCCTCAATTTTCTAAGCTCAAATAAAATTGGATGGAGCTCGAGTTTGCTATTTTTTGACATTGCTTGGCTCAAAGTAGCTTAAAACCTGTGTGTGTATATATAATATTGATATGGTTCGAGTTCACTATCTTTAAAATTTCGGCTGACAGCTCAATCTGCCAATCAAACGACGATATGCGTCTAACAAAATCAATAGCCAATCAAATCTCAGAACAGTCTACGTGATCGCTTATAACTTGGCGCGATGTTAATGTGCCCTAAAAGGAATATCACAACCGATCAGATCAATAATTAAGAAAAGCGTCCGATCATGGCACATCTGAAAAGAATATTCTAACCGTTCTGATTAGCGGTTTGGAAAAAGGCTCAACTGCTCATCCACAAATCGTGTAATCCTAACTGCATAAATTTGCATCCTCTCCTCTATAAATACCAAGCACCGGGACCCTCAAGTATGACGAAAAATCGGAATTTCATACTCTCGTACTTCTATCTCTCTTCATCTCTTCTGTTCTCTCTTGAAACTTTACCTGACTTAAGCATCGGAGGGTCCTCAACTAGAAACATTTCGGCGATCCTTTGATCGTTTTCTATAGTTGCAAAACAACTCGATTGCCGTCGACGCTTTTTCAACTTAACCAAGCAGTGCAGCTCGTCCATCCATCAGATCAGGTTTTGAGTGGCAATGATTGGCACTAGAGTTCTTTGAGGTTTCCCTAGAGATCCAAGAGAGATGAAATCTAGGCAAAATAATTACCATTCAACCAACCAACCCCAATAAGATTCTAATGACTCCCAACCTAACACTCGGCGTTCATCGACTCCACAACCATCTCCTGAGGCGGTAATGGCCGAGTAGTTTAATCTACTCATCCAACAAATGCAAACTCTAACGAAGGTAATTCAAGGTATGCAACGTCTAAACCAACAAACTACTACCATGCTACTAGAGCAGCAAGACAGCTTGGCACAGCATATCGGTCGCCGCCCTGAGAACTCTTGTCGTCCCCAAGAAGATGGTCTCCTCGGCGCTCATTCCGAAATGGCAACATCCTAAGAGATTCGGAGTCTCCCTAGCCAAAAAAACTCCCCAAGAGAGGCCGATCTCGATTGAAAGATCGGAGAGATGAACAATAAGATTGAAGCCTTGAGAGAAAGGCAAGCCAACTAGGGAGAATATATGGAGATTACAACTGATTCATTGTTATCCAAGACGATCATGGACAAACTATTGCCAAGGAGATTCAAGATGTCCTAGTATAAGATGTGTGATGGCACCTCAAACTCGATGGATCACCTCGAGTGCTTTAAGGCTCTAATGATGTTATAGGGAGCAATTGATGTGGTTTTATACCGAGCTTTTCCAGCCATTCTAAGGAAAGTAGCTTGTCTCTAGTACTCTGATCTTCGACTAGGATCTGTTCATTCTATTGATCTACTCGACCGACAATTCATGGCTCACTTTATAGCAGCCAAAGGTAGAAGAAAGACACCATCATCTGTTCATGTTGAAGCAAAGGGAAGATGAATCCCTCAAGAGTCACTTCAACCGCTTTAATATGGAGATGCTGGAGATTCATGACCTGAACGAGAAGACTATAATATAAGTAGCAAGGAGCGGGCTGAAATCTTTTTGCTTTCTACTTCTCTTTGGAGAAAAGGACTCCCAAGGATCTGGCCAAGCTGGTCCCCAAGCTGAAAAACATATCAAGACTGAAGAGGCCATGGAAGCTCGAGGGCGGAAAATAAAGATGGAAAGAGAAGAAGAAGGGGTCGGGAAGAAAGAGAAGAATCAAGAAAGAGGCCTAGACGTGAAGGGGATAGCTGACAACCAAGCCCACCACCAAGGTTTGATAGGTATACTTCTCTCAATGTGTCCAAAGCCTAGATCCTAATGGAAATAAAACGTCAGGAGTATTTGTAGCGGTTGAAGAAATGAAGACCCCTTCAGCTATTAGGAATTCTAGGAAATATTGTCGTTTCCATAAGCATCATTGCCACAACACTGAAGAGTGCATTCAAATGAAGGACTAAATTGAAGCTCCTAACTGCTGAGAACATTTTGGTCGGTACGTAGTGTTAGAAGTATGCCCTAGAAGCCAATTTGGCTGACGCATTATTTTGTTCTGGGACATAAATTTGTACTTGACTTAATTATGAATTTATTAAGTTGGGCATTCTTTTCATTCATGTTCTTATGTATCCATAAATCGTCCAAGGAATTAATAAGATGATGAAATATATTCTCAAGAGTTGAGAATTTGAGGCATGTATCATTGGTGATTAATTTCTGAATTGCTCCTCATCGATGGATCATCACGAGGACGGTGATCGATCCGCTGAGATTAGTGCTCTTTGATGGACGAGTCTTTAATCCATAGTATGGGAACACTGGAGTAATTGTGCAAGTGCTTGTTAGAGAACAAGGATACTGAGCGTGACCATAGCAAGTAGTCACTTGGATGTCTATCCACTCGTCAGTGACTTACTTGATGCTGTAGTTGTATGACTAGTTCTTTGACCTGCGATGCCTCAGCTATTCACAGTGAAGTTGCTGTAGTTTGACGAGCACATAAGCATGGGCCCTATCCATCTAGATCCTTGTGGTGCAGATTGGCGGTAGTAGGTTCATTGAAGGAGTAGAGGTGCATCTGGATGGAATCCATCGATCTTGAGAGATCCAATGTGATTTATGAGACTGAGTCCGTAAATCCTTGGTCAAGGTAGTTTTTGGAAAAAGAGTTTTCCAATCTCGAACTAGAGTCAAATAAATCTTAACATATGACAAACGATGGGGTTTGACGAGTTATCCATAACCTCTATCCTGTCGAAATCCATAATAGAGGGACTGTATCATACGCTAACTGCACCTAGAGGTTCATATATTTTATTCTGCTGGATAGCCACTACATGCTGTTAGGTGTCACTGGTGGATTGTGAGACTCAAAAGCATTCACTTGATGATCAGTGAATCCGAATGAGAAGAGTTGGAATTATTCCAACCCACTGAAAGGAGTTTCAATAATATTGTGATAGGGATCATAATATATCTCACTACCAGACCGAATATAACCTATGGGGTCACCCACAATAGAGGATCTGATCGATCTAATAGTTGAATTGCGATTTAGAATTGCAATAGTCTTGATTATCAATTTGATTGATAATTGGTTTAACCCACTAAGAGTTAGTGAGTTAAAGAAGGAAGATTTGCAATTGGATTGCAAATTGATTGATTCAATTGGACTAAATCAATTAGGCTTAACCTTATTAGATAAGGATGTAAAATCCTAATTGATTAGGACTCCTTATTAGATAAGAATCTTGAATCATAAAGTCAAATTTGGATCCTAATTAGATTAGGATTCATGTGAATCAAATAGGGAGACTAATTGGGTCCTAAGTAGATTAGGATTCAATGAACCAAGGGCCACCTAAATTCTAATTTGGTTAGGGTTAGAAGGGAGGGGCTCTTGCCCCTCCTTTCCTTGGATACTCCCGAGATCTGCATCCCGGGTGTCCGGGACCCAAGACCCATTTTGGCAGTCCCTCTTTCCTCCTTCTCCTTGATTCAAGGAATCCACCCCTCCTTCCTTCCTTAGCTCTCTCAAATCCCTTTTAAGTAAAGGATTGGGAGGGGGTGGTATTAGGAAGAAATTCCCCTAATCCCTTTCCTTGTTTAACATGGCAAGAAAGGATTATAAAAGAGAAGGAGGCGGGAGGCATAAGAGGTGTTCTCCCCTTTTTTCATGCCATGAAGCAATGAAGTCTTCTTCCTCTTCTTCATCAGCCGCATGGAAGAACATATAGAGAGGAAGGTGTTCCTCTCTTCTCTCCTCCTTCTTGGTCCAAGGAAAGGACTCTTCCTCCTTCCTTCTTCTTCCATGGCAAAAGAAAGGAAAGAAAGTGTTTCTTCCTTCTCCTTCTTCCTCCTCTTTAGAGCAATCAAGAGTTGATTGCTTAAAGAAGTTCCAACCATTAAAAGAAATCTCTGCAAGGGTGCCAGCACACCGGTGAGATCACCACCTTGATCGATCTAGATCTTCGTGTGGATACCCGTAGAGGCAGGATACTTATGCGGCTTCAAGCGAACCCGACTTCCACGATCATCAGATAGCGGTGAAAATCTACCCACTCAAAGGTAAAAATATGATCTTTACTATTGCTTTTATTATAGTTTTTAAATTAATCAAGTTTTAATTTTAATCTTTCCTTTTGAATTCATAACTTTCAGAGTTTATGAACTCAAATTTTTTTTGAATTCTACCTTTCCTGGGACGTTCGTATGATGAACGACTTCGCGCGTGTATTTTCGCTGCGATCGTCGCAATGCATACGGGGGTAACCCGACGTGTAGAAAATTGACAATGAGAAAAGGGAGCGCCGTGGAACAAGCATTCACTTGAGAAGCTAGAATACCACCGACCCACGACAAAGGTCATTAATACCATCTCAGGAAAACTTGCAATAGGAGGGTCGAGTTCATCGGCTAGAAAGACTTATGCTCAAGCAGCTCGAGTAGAAGATTCAGCTCCGAAGAGACCATGATCTAAGAAAGTCACATCATTCTCGGATGCAGACTTGGAGAGGGTACAGAACCCCCATGACGATGCAGTTATAATCTCTCTTACATTAGCAAATTATGATGTAAGAAGAGTTTTAGTAGATAATAGAAGCTCTGAAGATATCTTGTTCTTTGAAGCATTCTAGAAAATGAATTTATTAGTAGATTGGCTAAGGAGAATTGACTCTCTTTTGATTAGTTTTTTTGGAGATCTTGCATCGGTGGAGGAAGTAATCACCCCTCCGGTCATAGCTAGCCAAGAACCTCGACAAACGACCATCATGCTAGACTTCTTGGTCGTCAAGCTTCCCTCAGCACACAATGACAATCCTTGGTCATCCTAGATTAAACATGATGCACATTATGGTATCCATTTACCATCTAATGATGAAATTCCCAACTAGTAATGGGGTTGGCGAAGTCAAAAGCGACCAAGGGTGGCCCAATAGTGCTACATGGACACCCTCGGGAGAAATACCAAACCTCAGGAGATATTGACCATCAAAGGTTTAGACGTCCGATATTTATAGGAATAACATGGAGAACCAGCCAAGGAACTCATCTCCATCCCGATTTTTGACTAGGGAGATAGTCGAGAAATCTAGATCGGCTCATTGCTTGATGTGAAAACAAAGAACTAGCTCATCCACTTCCTTTGCTCCAATGTCAATGTGTTCGCCTCATTGGCCATCAATGTGTTAGGTATAGATCCTACTGTTATAATGCACATGTTAAATATAAACCCCAAACATTGGTTGGTACATCAATAAAAGAGAAGCTTCATCCTTATGCGACAGCAAGCCATTGATGAAGAGGTCGGTAAGCTTTTGGAAGCCAGGATCATCTGTGAAGTTGACAACCCGGGATGGATAGCCAATGTGGTGCTCGTCAAAAAGGCCAATGGACATTAGAGAGTCTGCATTGACTTTACTAACCTTAATAAAGCCTGCCAGAAAGATAGCTTTCCACTCCTAAGGATCAACTAACTTGTTGATGCCACCTCAGATCCCTAGCTTTTCAGTTTCATGGATGCATTCTTGGGATATATAGATTAGGATGTACCCCGAGGATGAGGAGAAAACAATTTCATCACTGATAAGGGATTATATTGCTATTGGGTGTGTCATTCAAACTGAAGAACTCCGAAGTTACATATCAACAACTAGTCAATCAAGTTTTTAAGGATTAGATCAGCCAAAATATAGATGTTTACATGGACGACATGCTCGTGAAGAGCCAGAAGGATGAACATCACATCACTGATCGACATGAAGCCTTCCAAATCTTGAGGAAATACAATATGAAGCTCAATCTGAGCAAGTATGCATTCAGAGTTACCTTGGAAAATTTTTTGGGCTTCATGGTTATCCAGCAAGGAATTGAAAAAAAAGTCAAATATAAGAAATGCAAAAAGGGAAGAAAAGATGGAAATGGAAAAAGCTTAAGGGAAAATTAGAGAAGCAAGCAAATTTAAAATCTCTACAAATGGTACTTTGAAATCCTTCTTAAATAGTCATGTTATTACATCAAAAAGGAGGAGAAATTTATATTGTAGCTAAAGCAATTTCAATCAAGCATAAAGAGCGAATGGTATAAAACAAATATAAACTCAATTTTTACTCAATGAATTTTGTTAACAAAAATTCAGATGTTGTTCATGTTTATTCCTTCTATCTGAATTTTGAAAATATATACTTTTTTTCTAAAAGATATTATCATTGTTTACATCCTTTTGGAACTCAAAAGATTTTGTCATCATCAAAAAAAGAGAGATTGTTGACCCTGAAGGGTTGATTTTGATGATGCAAAACAGTCGAGTAAAAAGTTGACTAATCTATTTTTTTGAGTTTAATTGATTAATTTCAGAAAGCAATAAAGAAAGCCTTTAGCTACTCTCAGAAGAAGAACAGTTATCTGAAGGTCTACATAAAAAGCTGAACTCCAAAAGGCCATAAAAATATTCCGTAAAAGTTCACATACAAGATAGAGAATTTTATCTTGAGCTACCTCAAGAGTCGATCCTAAGCTTGCAACGAGTCGACTCCGGCACAATGTTGTTGTCTAATACACCTTCACGAGCCAACTTCAGCAGATCACAAGTCGACCTAGATCAATCTGAGAAGACAGACAGAAAATCATAAAAATTCAACGAAGTGGTGAGTCGACCCATGCAATTCATGAGCCGACTTTAGACAAACAAGAGTCGACCTCAGAAACAGACAAGTCGATCCCAAAATGACCATAGTGGAAAGACAAAAGGCAATGAAAGTTAGTTCATTGAAGAGTCAACCCTTGATAGCAACAAGTCGACTTCTGTCATCTGACGAGTTGACCCCTTAACTAAGAGAGCCGACTTCACAAGTGCCACAGAAGAAAGACAAAGCATAGCAAAAATAGAAAAAAGTTCAAGGCGACTCATGAAGATCACGAGTCGACTCCTAAAAATCTCGAGTCGATTCTAGAAAATAGCGAGTCAATCCCTCTATGCCTGACAATTTTCTTGCAAATCTAAATGGTCATTTTCATCTCACAATGGCTATATTACCTATCTAATGGCCAACGAAAAAAGGAGGAAAAGTGTGGTCAATGGAAAAGTAAAGAGATGCCTCTTGTTTGGTTGGAGTTTTTAAAGAAGAGAGACGAAAAAGTTGTATTTCCGTAAAAATATGATTTCCATGTTTCAGGAGAAAGTCTTTCCGATAAGAAACATGAAAAAGTTGCTTTTCTTACGAGTCGAAAAGTTACTTTTTTATGAGCTGAAAATTGAAACATTTTTATTTTTTTTTCTAAAAAGGCCCTTCAGCTATCACCGGCCATCCATCATTCGCGATCCCTCCCCTCCAACCCTCTTCCATCGTAATAACTCAAGCCCTAGCACCGCTCATCTTCTCTGGCTCAAAGGAGTTCGATTTCTTGCCGGTACCCCAGTCTACAAGGTGGTTGTCCCTGAATACATAACCTTGTCGTCGTTATTGTTCTTCGACGAAAGGTTTTCCGCCAAACTTCCAAATTTCTAGAGTTTGCAACATTACTGAGATGCTCTGTTTGTTTTTTTTCCTTTGATTTCAAATTTTTTTTGCTCTTCTTCTCCCTTCCACTTCCCCTTACCGAGAATCGTGAAAGAGAGAACCAGCAAGTGCTCAAAAGAAAATCAAGAGAGAAGAGAGAGATCCATCCTCCTCCGTTGCCGTCTCCTTCCCTTCGTCCACCAACGTCAGATCTGAAATCAAACCTTGCCGGAACCCTCCCTTCGTTGAGCTCCATCCTCCTCCATCACCATCTTCTCCCCTCCCTTCATCCATGTCTCATCGACCCATCTGTTGAGACTCCATTCATCACTGGAACGGAAACTAGACCTCGCCGGAATTGAAACCAAAAAATCTCATCCGTCGTCGTCTTCCCCCTCCCTTCGTCCATTTGTCATCAACCCGAGCTCAAGGAAAAAGAAATCAAGAGAGAAGAGAGAGAGATTGGAGTTTTCCTAGAGAAAAACCTTAGATCTGAGCCCAACCTTGGTCGAAACCCTCCCTCCGTTGAGCTCCATCCTCATCTTTCGCCGTCTTCTCACCTTCCATCGCCCATTTCACCGTCTTCTCGCCTCCTATTGCCCACTTCTCTCTATCTTCCTCTTCCCTTCATCTTTCTTGTTTCCAAGAGAGAGAGGCGAATCTTCCTCTTTCCTTCCTCTGTTTCTTATTTTCGAGAGAGAGAGAGTGAGATGCGTTGCAGTCGTATCTTGGATCTCAAGTTTGATTCATTCGAGATTTTCCTATTGATATGTAGTATTTTGGTGCCCCCACAGCGAAAAATGGGATTTTTTTTGAATTTTTTTTGTTGATCTATTGAATCAATGACCTTGTTGGCTTTCGACCGGCTGAATTCGTTTTCTCTTTGCTTGTTGTTTGCTGCTTTATATTCTTGATTATCTTGTTTTAATGTATTGGATTAGGAGTTGGGCAGATCTGTAGGTTTTGTCAAAATTTTGATGTAGATCTGATGGGTATAGCCTAGTTTAAAGTTGTGATGAGGGTAGAAATTGTTTCTTCACCGACAGGGGTCGTCAATGCTGTTACTCTCAATTTGCTGAATAATTGTAAGAATGAGAGTCGATTCACGAATGAATCAATGTATCGAGAATGTTTATTTGATAACTAGATTTACTTAGATTTCAACTTCTATAAGGGTAAACTTCTTTCTGTTGATGTGTTAGAACTTTATCTCTATTCCTTGTCCATTGTTCTCTCTCTCTCTCTATCAACTTTCCATTGTTTCACAATGAAAACCCAGTTATCAAAAACTGGTAAGATCTTTCTCCTCTGATCCAAGAGTAAACTTCTATCTATGCGCATGTGCCTCCAAGATTTTCTTCTCCCTTTCCCATTTTCGGTATATATTTTAATACTCTCCATTTTCTATATATCTTTTAGATTTACATGTGCATTCTCTTATTTTGATCAGTCAGAACCAACATATTTGTAGATGATTTAATTATTTGTTGTAATACTTTCTGTTTGCTTATGGCAGTTATGGCTTGTTTATCTATTTCTAAAAAGAAAAAGATGGCAATTACCATTTTGGTGATATACACAGAGATAAGGTTGATGATAATGTCAATGATGGCCAAGATTCTTGAAACCTTGGCACGAGTAATGTTAGGATTTCTAGGGAAATTATGTATGTTTTTGATAGAACACTTGATGAGAGGGTGATGAATTGAATAACTAATCTTAGGCTTATGATAATGGAGAGTGATCAAATTTGTATTGATCAACTTAGAATGGATAGGAGGGTATTTTGGAAGCTTTGTGAAATGCTTAAATCGATTGGCAAATTGGAGAGAAATAGAAATGTTCAAGTGGAAGAGATGGTTGCAAGATCCCTTCACATCCTAGGCCATCACTCAAAAAATAGGATTATACAATTGTACTTTTGTAGATCGGGTGAGACAGTAAGTAGGCATTTTAATACTATCTTGAGGCTTCATAGACACTTGCTAAAGTATTCTGAGCCTGTCATAGAAAGATCAACAGATGAAAAATGGATGTGGTTTTCGGTGAGTTAATATTGTATTTTACATTTTTAAAGGCAATATTTTGGCCCATATTATATTCATACTTGCATTGTAGAATTGTCTAAGTGCATTGGATGGTATCCATATTACAATGCGGGTCTCGGAGAAGAACAAATAAAAGCATCATTCGCTGGCAATGCTTTTAAGCATCGCTTACTAAAATGATGCAACCAGCAAGCATCAGAAAGTTTGCTTTTCCCACTTGCATTGATGATGCTTCTTCGACATTTTCAGTAGTGTATGTGCATCATATTGTGACGCTTATGAGCATTAGCCAAGGATTAAAAAGCATCGGCCTAGGACTAAAAAAGTGTCGACAATGCCCAGTTTTTCTGTAGTGCATGCAATACTAAGCAATAATTGTCGTTCATATCATAGACATATTCTTAATGAACATTAACCGCCTTTAAACGGACTTCAATGGAAGACATGTGGCTCTTCTCCATTGCTCGGTTTAATCCATCCGGCACCTCGCCCAATACCGAGGTCAGGATAACTTCGGCTCATACCAATATCATATTAACAAATATTCAGCACATTAGTAAGAGTGGATGTTTTCCTCCTCACTCTCAGAAGAGGGAATTCAGAATGTTGGAGCATGGAAGGGTGGTGTTGCTGAGAAGGGGAAAGATAGGATGAAATCCAAGTGTATGTATGTTCCTGCAATGCTGTTTTATTTAACCATGCTAGATCTGTAAATACCTGTGTTTAGCAATGAAAGGTCACGTGAAAATTAATGAAACAATATATGTACTAATGGAAGGCAAAATGGATTGTCCTACTCTGGCATGGAGTCACCCAATTCCGGCCAAGACGACCTCAGAGCCGAGCGGGCTGAAGAGGCTCTGTCGACCGAAGATACAATGGCATCTCGATCCGAGCTCCGGGGCACCCTGCAATGTCGACCGCGAGCGAAAGAGGCTTCCTCGACCGCAGGCAATGATGCCTCGCCAAGAGTTGAGCAGACCTCGGTCCCGCCAAGAGCTAGGCCGACCTCAGCCCACCAAAGGCCAAGCCGACCTCAAGGGAGAGGCCAGGTTGACGTCAGCCCACCGAAGGCCGAGCCGACCTCAGGGGGGAGGCCAGGACGACCTTAGCCCACCGGGCCGACTTCGGCCAGAGCCAGGTGGACCTCGGACCCCGCTGAAGGCCGAGTCGACCCTGGCCCGAGGCCGAGCCGACCTCGGCCCTACCAATCTTGATTCCGTCGAAGATCCCGCAGATCCCATGCCCAGGCTGCCGAGCGGCCAGATCGTGCCACATGGAAGACCCAGAGGCTCCCTCAGCAGATCCACCTGAATTGTGGTGTTAAAGATCGGTCATTATGACAGTCGCCTCGGAGGGCAGGGCATTGATGACGGGCCCCTCGTATACCACCAGATAATGCCTCGGAGTGAGTGCGCACGCAACGCATTTAAGAAATTTCTTGACCACTTCCGTTTAGAATGATGTGACGAACCCTCAGAACAGATCCGAAAAGATATCTTCTGAATTCTCTGCCCACAGGATTGATCTTTGTGCTGTATGCCGCTAATTGATGGCCAACTGATCACGAATCGATTCAAAATTTCAGATAACGGCCGAGACCCTCACCCTATAAAAAGAAGGTAGAGAAAGGCCTTCGGTAAGCCATTATAAACTATTTTAAGCTACAAGAAGCCATCTAAGCCACTCAAAAACCTTTCCAAAAGCTCGGCTAACTTAGCCATGGGAGGGCCTTGACTGGAATCCCCAGCCAAGGCTTTGTGTAGGTACCCTGAAGCGCAGGAGGTGACTTTTCTCCGTCTCCGCCGGTGTCTCCTCGGCTTCTTTCGATGTGGTCACCCTCAGGCCAGATTTCAACCACAACATCTGGTGCTAGAGGAAGGGCCTGAGTTGCGATCATGAGGTTGAGGAGTCAAGGAACTTCTAATGCATCGAGGTGCCTGGCACCGACTCCCGGCAACTCGCTTCAAAGCCCCCCACTTGCGTACCGACGGATCAAATTTCTCAGGTCCGGCCAGAGCAGTTTAATCTACTTGTTCAGCAAGTCCAAACACCCACCGCGGCCATTCAAGGCCTACAGCAGGCAGGAGTCCAGCATGCACCCCGTCCTCGTGGGCGTGAGTCCATAAGACGGTGCTCGCGACGTCATTCCCCTGCCAAGCAGGGCACGAGGGTTGACGAAAGGGAGCCTCACCACTACCGAAGCTCCCACCGAGCCCGGTCCCGAAACCAGATAGGCTTGTCGCGCAGCCATCACTCAGAGAACCTGCGCCCATGCCTGATGCCCCAAGTATGGGAACAACCATTGGAGGCGGGGTCCGCCCCAAGCCGAGCTCAACTTGGAAGAAGAAGAGGCTCCTGGACAGCCTCAGATCCTACCTGTTGATAGCTCCTCGACCCCCGGGGGTAGCGAAGCAGGCCTCACCCTCACCAGCACGGAGGAAATCTGCGGAAGCCATCAAGAATACAATGATGTCCCAGTCCGAGCTTCGAGGGGCCCTGCAGTGTCGACCGCGAGCCAAGAGCTCCCTCAACCATAGGTACATTGACATTCTGGCCAGAGGACGGGGCGCCCTGTAGTGTCACCGCGAGCTAAGGAGACTCCCTCGATTGCAAGTACAATGACATTCCAGTTCGAGCTTTGGGGCGCCCAACAGTGTCGATCATGAGCCCAAGAGCTCCCTCGACTGCAAGAACCGACAACGATGTCCTGATCCGAGCTTTAGGATGCCCTGCAGTGTCAACCGCAAGTCGAAGAGGCTCTCTGGACCACAGGTAATGACGTCAGGCTAATGGGCGGGGCACCCTGCAAAGTCGATCGCGATCCCAAGAATTCCCTCGATCGCAGGAATCTACAATGATAACCCGAGCCTGAGCTCGGGGCACCCGCGAGCCCAAGAGCTCCCTCAACCGTAGGTATAATAACGTCCCAGTCCAAGCTCTGGGATGCCATGTTGAGTCGACTGCAAGCCTAAGGGCTCCCTCAACCACAGGTAAAGATATTCCAGCCAGAGGGCGGGGCGCCCTGCAGCATCGAACGCGAGCCCAAGAGCTCCCTTGACTGCGAAAATCCACAATGATGCTCCGGGCCCGAGCTCGGAGCATCCTGCAGTGTCAACCGCGAACCCAAGATCTTTCTGGACTGCAGATATAATGACGTTCCAGTCCGAGCTCCGAAATACCCTGCATTGTCGACCACGAGCCCAAGAGCTCACTCGACTGTAGGTATAATGACGTCCCAGTCCGAGCTTCGAGACGTCTTGCTGAGTCGACCACGAGCCCAAGGGCTCCCTCGACCGCAGTAAAGACGTTTCGGCCAGAGGGCGGGCATCCTGCAGCGTCAACCACAAGCCCAAGAGCTCCCTCGACCGCAGAAATCTGCAATGACCCTCCAAGATCGAGCTCGGAGCACCCTGCAGTGTCGACCGCGAACCCAAAAGCTCCCTCGACTACATATATAATTATTGGGAATTGTGTCCTAAATCAAATCAATTGTTGATTGTAAATGTATTTGAATCAATTATAAATAACATGGTATTTATTCATCACCAGAACATCTTCACAAACTCCGATGTGATGAAGTCCTTAGGACTGCTTTGTGTAATGAAATATGATTTTGTCACACAGGTCCTTAAATGTTCATGACCGTATGATACTATTAAAAGGACGATAGTATTATCGGACGTAGGTCATTGTGTATCATATTTATTGGTTGTCTTCCAAACCAAAGAGTATAAAGATACTAGTATGGTATACAGGTGAATGGTAGTGTGTGTTCACTGAACGTGACCAATCGACGGACTCTTTCTTGTCAAGAGTTGTTCCGAGTGGATATGGGTATATGTATCATTTAGATCTAAGATTGCAACCGGTGGCTTGCAAGCAACTCACTATACTTTGGTGCCGGACTATCTGAATTTTTAATTTAGCAACGAAAGGTTTCTGGGTCCAGTCAAGTACTTGTGGTAGTCAGTGCAGATCAAGATGGGATTGATCTTCCTCAGAAATAAGGGTGAATGCCTTGTGTTTTCAATTAAGTAGTACCCTGGCCAGAAAAAGTCAAATCACTATCACTTGACTTATTGAATTGAAACATATTTTCGGATGGAACGTTTCAGGATAGACAGACTCTGAACCCACCCTGGGCATTTTCTGGTCAAGAGGATGAATTATGCAATAACCATAGTCCATAGGTTCTAGAATGTTGCTCTGCATCTGTTTCGGCTTATCTGGACGTTGGATCCCATTGCTAGATGGTTACATCGATTGGTACAGAAAGTATTTCTATGCTATCAGCTTAAGTTCGAACCTGTGAGGTCACACGCTTCGAGGTTTTTTCTGGATCGATCATTTCTGGTTGAGAATCATGAAAAGGTAAAATGATCAATGTGATTAACCGTTATACCCTGAGCAAATTATTGCTCATATTGGAGAGACCAATTGGTGATTGGATCACCAATTAGACTCAATTAGATTGAGTGGAGGAAGTTAGGACAAACCACAATTGACATTAAATATGATTCGGTATTCAATTCCCTTGGGTTCGAGTCAATTCAGATTTGACTAGCTAAAAGGTTGATTAGAACCCTTTTCCTTTATATAGGGTTGGGACTATCTTCTTTTTCCCTTTTGCCCTTTGCGTAGGTCCCACCTTATGTCCTTGTGGGCTCCACATTTTGCTTGAGTAGGACCCACACCTCGTGATGCGTGTGAGGACTGCATACTGGATGCATCCTAGCCCTGTGGTAGAGTTCAAATTAGATTTGTACTCTTTACAAGACACCTCACACCTTGGATTGCCTTTGAGCTTATCCATCCAACCTGCAGGGCCCGCATCCTGGACATGTGGCACAGTGCATGTGTGCCACCTCCACCCTACAAGATACCTCACACCTTGGATTGGCTTATCCATCCAGCCTGCGGGGCCCGCGTCCTGGACATGTGGCACAGTGCATGTGTGCCACCTCCACCCTACAGGACACCTCACACCTTGTATTGGCTTTGAGCTTATACATCCAACCTGCGGGGCCCGCATCCTGGACATGTGGCACAGTGCATGTGTGCTACCTCCACTCTACAGGACACCTCACACCTTGGATTGGCTTATCCATCCAGCCTACGGGGCCCGTGTCCTAGACATGTGGCACAGTGCATGTGTGCCACCTCCACCCTCTAGGGCACCTCACTCCCTAAATTGAGATTCTTTCTCATAGCCATCCAATCACACTTCATGAGAGCTTTATAGGCCATCATGAGCACCAGGACACGTGGCATCATGCATGTTTGACATGTGGCAAGTGAGCCCCTTTGTTGGACTTCCTCTCCCTCTATAAATAGGAGAGATGGCTGCCATCTTTGTAGAGAAAAAAAAGATCTGCTTAGAGTATTTGGTGTTTTGACACCGGTTGGGAAAGAGTGAAGTGAGCTTTGAGAGTTCATGTTGTAAGAAAAAGAAAGGGAAAAGAAAAGATTGAAGGAAAGGGTAGCTTGTCCTCTTCCTCCTAGTTCTCTCCCTCTCTCTCGGCCACCTACTGCATCCCTGCGAGTTAGCACTCCCTAGGACGCCGGTTGATCCAAAGGCCTCGCGTGGATTACTTGTAGAGGCCAGACGCTTGTGCGGTTGCGGAGCAGCAAGCTAGAACCAACCTGCTGAAAGGTTAGTGTTCTGTTTTCAGTTTTTGGAGTTGAGATTTGATCTCAATTCAAGAATACATACGATGTGATCCATGCATGAATATTTCTATCACATATCTTGCGAATTCATCTGGGAATTTTGTAGAATTGGATCAGATCCAAAGTTTGCAATGGACTGTTTTGAACAGCCCTGTTTTATTCCGCTGAAAATTATTTTCAAATTGCATACTTTTACCTTAATCGGTGAATCCTCGGCGCATACGATGCTCGAATTTTCTTCAATAATAACATCTCAGTTCGAGCTCCGAGATGCCCTGTTGAGTCAACCGCGAGCCCAATGGCTCCCTTGACCGCAGGTAAAGACGTCCCAGCCAGAGGGTGGGGTGCCCTGTAGCGTTGACCGCGAGCCTAAGAGCTCCCTCGACCGTAGGAACCTACAATGACGCCCCGGTCCGAGCTCTGGGGCACCCTGCTACGTCGACCGCGAGCCGAAGAGGCTCCCTTAACCTCAAGAAAAACTTAAGAGCACCTCGACCTTAGTTTGCATGCCCAAGTTAAAGCCTAAAAGGATTTACAAGATCAAAAGGCATTAAAAGGATCTACAAGGTCAAAAGGCACGACGATCGTGGCAGTTCTCAAAGCCCCGAATTAGGCCATCAGTTGCCTCCTCTGCCAGTTCATCCGGTTACTCCTCGGACTGGCGATAGCTCTGTATCGCCTCCCGGATCCGCTCTTTGGCCGACTTCTCAAGCTGCTCGGCCTTTAGCCTCAAAATTCCGACCTCAAGCTTTTGGCCGGCCAAAGCAGCTTCAAGCTTGGAGATGCGACCTTTGGTGGTCGAACTAGTCTGGGCGTGCTCAAATTCCATCTCCCGAATCTGGCGAGCCCGGCCTTGAGCTGAGCCTCGGCCACCCTCACCTTCTCCTCGGCCACTTGCTGCCGCTGCTCGGCAGCCATTGCTCGAGCCTCGGCCTCTTACTTCTGTCGCTCGGCAACCTCCAATCTCAACCCATGCGACCTCACCTGTTTCCGGTAGTTGAACGCAACGGATGCCAACATGTCAATCATGTGAAGGTGCTGGCACAAGAGACAAGGCATTAGCCGAGGTTAAGTACTTAGAAAAATATAAAAGCAAGAGTATGACATCACTCACCATGACGCCAACAGAATATGCTTGATTGACGAAGCTGTCGAACCCCAGCTATTCCAGTCGTTCCCGATCGATCGAAAGTGTGGCACAATAGACGATCTCCCGAACGACGTTACCAAATTCAAGGGCCGAATCGTCCTCAAATAGATTATTCCGAGGAAGGAATGGTGTCCTCTCGGGCTCGAAGAGAGCGGGGTCAGCTCTTGAGAAGCTTGGAGCACTAGAAGAGCTCAAAGCCCCAGAAGAGGACAGGACCCCAGAAGAAGTTGGGACGCCGAGCCCACTCCCCGGCTTAGGACCTAAACTCCGCAATCGGATGATCTTGCAGATCCTCTGAGCTCCGCTGCCAGGCGCCGCAGCCGCCTGTTCTACTGTTAGAAGTATGCCCTAGAAGCCAATTTGGCTGACGCATTATTTTATTTTGGGACATAAATTTGTAATTGACCTAATTATGAATTTATTAAGTTGGACATTCTTTTCATTCATGTTCTTATGTGTCCATAAATTGTCCAAGAAATTAATAAGATGATGACGCATATTCTCAAGAGTTGAGAATTTGAGCCATGTATCATTGGTGATTAATTTCTAAATGCTCCTGATTGATGGATCATCACGAGGACGGTGATCGATCCGATGAGATCAGTGCACAGATCGCTTTCCTTATGGATAGACGAGACTCGAGTCCACAGTGTAGGGATACTGAAGTGATAGTGTAGGTGCTTGTTAGAAAACAAGGGTACTGAGCGTGACCAAGACAAGTAGTCACTTGGATGTCTATCCACTCGTCAGTGACTTTCTTGATGTTGCAGTAGTGTGACTAGTCCTTGGACCTACGGTGCTTCGGCTATTCACAGTGAGGTTGGCGTAGTTTGACTACACGTATACATGGTCTCTAGTCATATGGGTCCTTGTAGTGTAGATTGGCTGCAGTAGGTTCACTGTAGGAGTAGGGTATGCACCTACAAGGAATCTATCAATCTGGGTAGATTAGGAGAGATCCTATGTGATTTATGAGACTGAGTTCGTAAATCCTCGGTCGGGGTAGTATCTATAGTGAAAAAGCAGTTTTTCACTCACGAACTTAAGTCGAATAAATCTTGACATATGACAGACGATGGGGTTTGACGAGTTCCATGACCTCCGTCCTGTAGGGATCCACGATAGAAGGACTGTATCATATGATAACTGCACCTAGAGGTTCATCATTCCATTCTGCTGGATAGCTACTACATGCTGCTAGGTGTCACTGGTGGATGGTGAGACTCACAGGGACCATCTTGATGGCGATGATCCCTGGTGAGTTGAGTTAGAATTGTTCCAACCCATTGAAAGAAGTTTTCAATGATGTTGTGATAGAGATCGCAATATATCTCAATACCAGACATTATAGAACTTATGGGGTCACACATATTAGAGGTATTGACCAATCCGATGGTTGAATTGTGATTTGGAATCACAAATAGTTTATAATTATCAATTTGATTGATAATTGGTAAACCTTCTAAGAGTTAGTGATTTGAAGAAGGAATAATTGCAATTGGATTGTAATTTAATTGAATTAATTGGATTTAATTAATTGGACTTGATCATATAAAATATGAGTCCTACTTGGAGTAGGATTCCTAGAGTCCTAATTGGATTAGGATTCCAAATTAAATTAGAGTCCTACTTGGAGTAGGATTTCTAGAGTCCTAATTAGATTAGGACTGAAATTTAATATGTCCTAATTAGATTAGAATTTCTTAAGTCCTAATTAATTTTAATCTAATTAATTAAAAGACTCTTAATTGGATTAGGATTGAAGAGTTCAATTGAGTCATGGTTCAATTGAATCCTAATTAGATTAGGATTTGAAGGGAAAAGGAAATGGGTGCACTCAATCCTCTTTGGAAGAGGATTAGACCCACCTTGTACATGGCCCCACACCCCACTTAATTGGATTAAGCGGGCCTGTGTGAAATAGGAAGAAGAGGGAGGGGCTACACCCCTCCTTTTGGCTGAATACGTGAAGAAAAGAATACGCCCCTCCTCTTTTCTTAGAGATAAGGATGGGAGCTCCTAAATTTTAGGAGCTCCACATGCCATATATAAGAGAGAGAAAGGGGGCAGCACCCAAGTTTTTTTCTCTCCCTCTCTTTTCAGCCATGAAGAACCACCTCTTCCCTTGGGTTTTTGAGCCGCAAGCAACAAGGGAATACGGCAGCAAAAACCCCTTTCTCCCTTCTTGGTTTCAGCCACAAGGAAAAACAAAAGGATAATGATGGAGCTCCTAAAAGGTAGGAGTTCCATATGCCTTTAAAAAGGAGGATAAAGGAGCAGCCGTGAGATGAGATTTTTCCCTTCCCAAGGAGCCGTGAATAGCATCCTATTCCTCTTGGTTTCAGCCGTGAAAGAAAAGGAAAAACTAGGGAGGCGTGCATCCCTTCTTTCATCCATTTTCTTTGGTTCCAAGAAAAAGAAAAAGAAAAGGCTGCAAGGGCTTTTTATTTTTCTTTTGATCCATCCTTCTTCTTCCTCTTAAGATCAATTAAAGAGTTGATAGATCAAGAGAGGATTTCAGCCATCAAAACAAATCTCTGCAAGGGAGCTAGCACCCTGGAGAGATTTAGGTGTTTGGATTGGTCCTCTGTCGCGTGTGGATACCCGTAGAGGCCGGACGCGTGTGCGGCTTCAAGCGAACCTTTAATAAATCCACGAATATCAGATTTGCAGTGTTCATCTATCCGCACAAGGTGAAGATCTGATCTTCCTAATCATATAAAAAAAAATTTAATCCTAATCTATCTACGAACGATGGTTTTAAAATACGTTCATGCGATGAACGTCGATCCCGCGCATGCTCCTTCCGCTGCAATCAGATTTTTTTGAAATTTCTGCGGCATGGGCGGGTTCCCAACAGTGATATCAGAGCCTAGGCTTCATAGATTAAGATTAGGATTAATTATTAAAGGGCATATTAGATCTGAAATTTAAAGGAATATGCCTGCTGATTTTTATGCATGCAGAATTTCAGGTTGCAGATTTTTCTGCATGCTGAAATTTTTGAATATTTTGATTAATGATTCTATTGCTTTGATAATGTGATTACAAATATTTAGAATCATGTCTTGCATGATCAGCAACTCATGTGATGACGTAATCAATTAGATTTCAGATCTGTAAATTATAATTTATGCATGTGATGCGAATGGTGATGATCATGGATGATCATTTGTGAATGTGCTGAAATGTTCTGCGATGTTCTGTGATGTTATGTAAAGGCATGTAAATCAGATTTTTAGATGCCTGCGTGCATCTTATATTGATGTATTAGAGACCTGCGTATCTCATAAAAAAGGGTTGTAAATATTATTTAATTTTATTTATTTTAAAGTTATCTGGGATGTAATCTGTGATGTGTTTGCACGTCAATGGTTGATCGGTGCATTCCTCTACAAGCACGATTTGCGTGGATCGAGATCAAGGGTTGATTGGAGATGGATCAAGGAGTTGATCACAATTGGACCAAGGATGCTCAAGATCGAGTCAAGAGTTGAAGACGATCTAACCAATTGACGTGCATGTGCTTGTACTATGACCCCATCCTGGATCCATGATCATCACCAATTATTTTGTGATTATGCCTTATTGTTTATGTTTATGTTTATTCATAGCGGATAGATAATTATTTGCATGAGATGTAGATAATTAAATGAAAGAGACCTAAATTAAATCTTCTCGAAAATATTAAGTCTAGCGGTCTTCCACCGTAGTAGAGCTGCTAAGGTCTTTTCGGCGTTGATTTGTCTCGGCTGGATACAGTGGGTAAGTTACATCGGGGGACTGAACCTCTCTATTAGGCATGAGATGCTGTAGGAGTAAAGATGGGGTTGGGCCCAATAATTGTTGGGTGAGGGACCCAATGACGACTTTGCTTCTGCGGTTATACGGTGGGTCCGACTTAACTAAGATATGGGGCCTATAACTGTTAGGTGAGCTCTTCATTACTTAGAGACCGGATAGCGCTACAACTTGCTTGAGAAGCATTGTACAAGAGTTGTGCACTCATTCATTTATGTGTCACCAATAACTGTTAGATGAGGTGGCATGTAAATTGGTGGGACCGTAGCACCTCACTTGAAACTTAGAGTCACAAGTTTCCGTCTCTCTACTGGAGGAGTGTAAGAGATTCGAGAAAATAGTGAGAAGTGTATTTATTTTAAAAGGCCCTAAAATAAATAGGTTTCAAGTACAAAATTCTAATTAGAATCTTTATTCTCTGAGGATTAGAAATTCAGCCTCTAAACTCTTAACTCATATCCAATAAAACAACCGTTTGAAATTATGAGAAATTAGGGTATGTGCTAGACCATGAAAACCCCGTGTTACCAGTCCGTCCGATCACTGATCAGCGTAAGACGCATGCTAAGTGGACGGACGATGACAATGAAGTTAGGTGCTACATATTGGCATTGATGTCCAATAAACTACAATGCCAGCATGAGAACATGAAGATTGCCAACAACATATTATATCACCTACAAGAGTTGTATGGTGATCAGAGTCGTGCAGCACGGTTTGAAGTGCCAAAAAGGCTCTTCAAGGCCAAAATGCGCGATAGGCAGTCTATCCATGATCATGGTTTGACCATGATAAAGGATTTAGAGGAGCTTGAGAAGCTCGACATGACTATGCACAAGGAATGCAAAATGGATTTGATCCCGCAATCCCTTCCAGCTTCATATGAATAGTTCATAGTAAACTACCATATGAACAAGATTGTATGCATCAAAACAGAATTGATAAGTAAATTGGTAACTACCGTAGAAACCTTGAAGAGTTCAAGGGGCATCGTTCTCGCTATCAAGTTGGCTTCTACTTCCAAGAGAGAGTCTACCTGAAAGAAGAAGCCTGCGAAGAACCAGAAGACCGAGAAAATGCCAAGTAAGGAAGTTCCAAGAAAAAAGCCGATTACAAAGAAAAGTGTTTCCATGGACGGCCATTAGAAGAGGAACTGTCCTTTATACATGGAAAGCATAAAGAGCGAGAAGGGTGATAGACCTTTAGAAGGTATGTCAGATATGCTAATTATTGAAAGGATATTTAGGGACTGTTACCTGTTGTTAGCAGAAATTTGATTTCTGTATCTTGTTTAGCACAGAAAGATTTTTATAAGACTACTGTTCCATTTATTTGAAAAATAAATTGGTTGCATGTGGTTTTATGATTGACAGTCTCTATCACTTATATTTGGATGTATCTGTGAACGTATCTGAGCAAACAGTGAGTACCATAAGATCTAAAAGGATCCAAAGATGAGATAAATCTAAAGTATTTGTGGTACTTCACGCTTGGCCATATAGGAGAACACAGAATAAACAAATTAGAGAAACATAAGCTTTTGGGCTCATTGACTTTCGATTCATATCCGATTTGTGAATTCTGCCTTCAAGGAAAGATGGCTAGATTATCCTTTGTAGGACACGGAAAGGTCCACTGAAATACTTACACTAGTACACACTGATGTGTGTGGCCCATTCGATGTGCAGGCTAGGGGTTGTAATTTTTACTTCATTTACCGATGATTACTCACGGTATGGATATGTGTATGAGACACAAATCTGAAACTTTTGAAAAGTTCAAAGAGTTCATATATGAAGTAGAAAAACAAACAGAAAAACTCATTAAGGTTCTTCGATCGGATCGAGGAGGTGAACACCTTAATAGAGAGTTCCATGATTATTCAAGAAGAATGGTATAGTTTCACAATGGACCCCTTCTGGAACACTTCAGCTCAATGGGGTGCCAGAGAGGAGGAATCAAACCCTATTGGATATGGTTAGGTCCATGATGAGCTTCACTAATGTACCCTTGTTTCTTTAGAGAGATGCCCTATTTTTAGCTATTTACTTATTGAATAGAGTTTTTTCTAAATCTGTTCCTTCCACACCGTATGAGATATGACATGGTAAGAAGTTGAGTCTTGGTTATCTCAAGATTTGGGGATGTCCGGCCCAAGACAAGCGACAATAGGCGGACAAGTTAGAGGATAGAACAATTAATGCTCGTTTTATAGGATATCCTAAAGAGTCATTAGGATACGACTTTTCGTCTCAAAGGATCACAAAGTGTTTGTAAGCCTACATGCTATCTTCATGGAAAATAGTTTATCCTTGATAGAGACAGTGGAAGAAAAATTGAGCTCGAAGAGAAAGTCTCTAAAGAGCAACGAGCCATTGTGCCTATAGAATCTAGTCATATAAAGCCAGTACACGTATGTCACGCCCCGGACCCGGATCCGTGACACGGCCGTGCTATTGCCGACTACCGCCCATAATAGCACGCAGCCTCATATCTGGGTAACAGGGTAGTCAAACCAACCGAATCTTTTCATGTGAAAGCATTCTTAGTACAACCTGCTGGTCAGTACCCAAATACAGAGCTTCTATATAGTTTATGTACATAATAGTATACTTGCTTTACCCCAAAAGAAAGAAGCCCTGATACCAAATTAGTGTGTCTCTGGCAGCTATCAGTGGTGAGGATCTGAAAGAAAAAGTAAATGAACTGATATGAGCTACACGGCTCAGTAAGTAATCATACATAATCTTACCGGATCGAACATAACGGTAACCATATTTATGCAGGGTTTGAGAAGCTGACATGCATATTTATCTAATCATCATCATGGCATAATATGTATGCAATTTAAAGGAGATAGCTGTTATAGCAAAATACAACATTGCATAAGGATATATTCAAAAAACCCGTTGTAAAACAATGTATGCTTTGGCCATGCACGTTCATAGATGTCACGGCCCGCCTGCGCAGGGCACGTGACTATCGGGCCCACATGAGGGGGAAACACGGGGCTCCCCTGCCAGATGTTGGCCGGTTCCGGGGCTTCACGCAAGCGTCCTTCACCCCTCACCGATTTTGCTTCTCCCCAAAAACACATCTGCAGGATTTGGAAGCACCCGCCTCATATACCCAGGCTCTGAAACGAGCCTCATGATCATGCTTCAAATATCATTTTCATAAAGTATGCATATGAACCGCGCCCCGGCATGCCGTGGTCGTGCTCTTAAATGCTACTGTGAAGTCATTCTTGGCCACTGGCGAGACCGGCTCAGTTATTAGGCGGCCACTGGCGGGGCTGGCTCAGTCATTCTCGGCCACTGGCAAGGCCGGCTCAGTTATATTGGGTCAATAGCTCTTAAAAGTTCATAAATAATGCTTCGTATAGGTAGTACCTCATAGATGCTACGGCGAATTCATTATTGGTCACTGGCGGGGCCTGCTCAGTTATTAGTCGGCCACTGGCGGGGCTGGCTCAGTCATTATCGGCCACTGGCAAGGCCGGCTCAGTTGCATTCGGCCCGTAACATTAGTAGTTCTTAGGTACCCCCTTACAAGCAATATGCAGCTAGAGCAAATCATTATCATTCTTTACACTCATGCTAAGAAAAATCATAACATGGAACTCCATTCATTTTGCATGTATCACAAGAGCTATGAAAACATAATATGTGCACAACCATTAATTATGTGACTGACATGTACCACCCATGTTCATATTTCATAACTCATATTTTAGCATGTAATGCAATCCCAGTATTTTGTAGGCATAACGGAATATAAAGCATATATCATCATATCTTGTGTAACTAGAGCATGTCAGATACACATATCGTTCTTAGCCTACAGTACATACACGATTCACAACAAGATTAAAACAAGTTACTTACCCTCTTCACAAATCATGTATACAATTCAAATTGTATGAAAAACTCTGGTTCATCTTATAAAACGTAATACAGGATCTACGATAAGATTAAGGCAGATTACTTACCTCAATTCGCTTTCCAAATTGCTCAAGTCCAGGTGACAAATCCTTAATCACCTAAAACAACATCATAGGGTTTACATTATTCCCCATTTATTTATTATAAAATCTCTTAGTTCATCATACTATGAACTTACTTGCTTGGATCCCATCCAAGGATCTAGCCAAGTCCAATTTAAAGCCTTTGGAGTTCGATTTAACACCAGATTGGGCCTCGTTTATAATTGGGTCCAACCTTTTCTAGCCAATTGGGTCCTCTGTCAATTTACTCAATTTGGAACCTTTGGGCTCGGTTTAAAACCAGATGGGGTTCATATAGGTCAATTAGGCTTAACGGGTTTCGGACCCGAACCCAGATCTGATCCGATAGGGTCTTTTTTTTTTCTTTTCTTTTCATTCCTTTTTCTTTTCTTTTCTTTTCTTTCCTTTTTCTTTTCTTCCCTGTTTCTTCCCGAACCTTCCTTTCCTTCTCTCTTTTCCTTTCTTTCTTCTGTTCTCCTCCCTTTCTTTTCTTCTCCCGATCCCTCTTTTCCTTCCCCCCTTTCTTCTCCTGCGAAGGGAGGAAGGCGAGCTCGGGATGAGGGTGACGGAGTTCTCGAGAGGCTAGCCGAGGCCGGCGGCGCCTACGGCGGCCCTCCCTTCTCCCACGGAGGAGAGACGCGCCGGGAGAGCTAGCGGTGTCACGGGATGCCCGCGACTGAGCCCACGGCCGCACCATGCGATGGTCGTGGTGCTCACGGCCGGCTGCAACGCCGCGGTGCTCGCGGCCGAGGCCAGCGACGCCGGCGATGCTCGCGGCCGCACGCGGTGAGCCCTGTTTCTTCCCCTTCCTTTCTCTCTTTGTTTCTTTCTTTGTTATCTTGAATAAATTAGAAGATAGGGAGGAAGGGGCTTACCTAGCTTCCAGGGCGCTGGCGACGCTCGCGGCCGCACACGGGAGTCCCCTCTTCCCTCTCTCATCTTTCTTCTTCTTTTCTTTCCTCCCTTCTTTTCTTCACCGAGACTCCCTATCCCACTGAAGAAGAAGAAGGGAATGGGGCTCCGGCCGACTGCAACCCCCCCCCCAGCCGAGAGCCGGCAGAGGCTGCAGTCGAGAACCGTGTACGGAGTCCCTCCTCTATTTTATTTTGGAAACAGGAGCTTACCATTTCCGGGGATGACCTGCGGTGCCTCCTCTCCAACACCTCTTTTGCTAGTTACCGTTGGGCAGTTCTTCCCCTTGGTAGTCCCTCCTTCCTCTTGGAGCTTTAGGGCTCCTTCGCCTTCGGCTCCAGGGCTTCGGCTCTCTCTCTCGTTCAGTGTTCTTGGGGGTCTGTGACTTGGGGTTGCCGGCAGAGGCTTAATAATTGTTTAGAGGATGAGACCCCCCTCTGAGAGGTCCCATCCGCTCCATTCCTCCCCTCTCCGGGACTGGCCGCCGCCGCCCCCCTGTCTCCGGTGCGCCGGCATCGGCTGCCAGCAGGGGTGAGGGTCACCCTTCCCTGTCGGTCTTATCCCTTCGTTTTTTTTTTTTGATAATTATTATAATTATACTGGCTACAATGAAATTTGGGCCCAAACCCTTAACTGGGCCCATTTCTTATTGGGCCTAGTAGGTTGTGGGCCCGGACATTACATCCTACCCCCCTTAAAATAAATTTCGTCCTCGAAATTAGTCATACCTTAAGGTTCAAGCTTTAAAAGTATTCAACCATCGAGTCACCCTCTAGTTCTCGGTTAGTCTCCCTCTTAAAATGCTTGCTGATAAGATTTTGGCAAAATCATGGCATCTCAAAACTTGATCCCTTCTATTTATGATATAGGAGTTCTTTTGATCTCTCCCAAAAGAAGACTAATCTTCCAACCTTAGATTTTAAATGCTATGATTCTTGGCCCAAGAAATTAATTGCTCTCGATTAAGTCCACACAACGGTCGTAATCGGGTTAATAGAAATAGGTGAGAGCATTAACATCAAACACTTTTCATAATCTATAATCCTCTTTCTTCTCTTGATTTTGCCTACAATTTAATGATCAACCTTTACCCTAGCAAAACTTCAAACCCCTTTCAAATAGGTAGATCGAAAATGTCATAGCTAGGAGTAAGGAACATTCCAGGTCTGAGCCTATCCAAGGCACCATCAATCCGTTAATACTAAATTTAAGATGCTCAAAATCTCCCAGGAGTTGCCAACAATAGAAAAACTCACTGGTGAAATTATATAGCTATCTCCAGATTATTCGGAGAATCAACAACACTTTTCTCCATTAGAATTCTAATTCAAATTTTTCAATAATTCTATTCATCAATACAGTTTCATCATTAGATCTTATCAAAAGAATAAGGTCTAACATTTTCAGATTTGATTCTTTTGGTAGGTGATCTAAATCAAACTTTTCTCTTATACACAAAAATCTACATCTCAATTCTGAATGAGAACTTCGAGTTTCTATGTCAAAGTATCAACTGCTCTCGATTACCCGATCTATCACAAGATTAGATCATAAACAACTTCAATCCACCCTTGATAGATATTCATCAAAGTCAATTGACAACCTCAATTTCTTTCAATCGAATAAAGGATGGATATTAATTAAAAATTCAAGCTTCAAATTTAGGAGGGAGAAGGTTCATACCAACGTATTCTAGATCCAAGATCAAAATCAATGATCTATTAATTCATGTCAAAAGATGCTAAGAAGTTTCTTAGCATGACGTAAAACTGGAGACTCTAGGATAGCACAGTGCTATCCAAAAATCAGAACATTCTCCTTTTATTTATCCAGAAAAATCTTACTACACAGGAAAACAGATCAAATCTTTTGTTATTAAAACTTTCCGAATTAAAAGAATAATACTTCTGGCCAACTTAGATTAATAATTCAGATCACTATGTTTTCGCTGCGCATTCTGATCAAATTCCTTTGAATTCACAAATAACTTTTGATCAACATACTATTTGCCTACAAACAAAACTATTTAATTCCTCATCTGTATTTGCATTTCAAATCTTTCCTCCATCTTGATCGAATGTTACTTAGCCAAAACTTCTTTTTACTTTTCCATGAGCGAGTAAAGAAAGGGTATCCCAACATAAGATCCTCTTAAATAAGCGACAACGCTTTAAAATGAATTTTACATTTTCAACAACTTCATTCATTGAAAATAAGCCTTCTTTCCTAATACGAGATAAGCTCTCAAGTCATCTTAGGACATTTTAAGCTCGAAATTGTGTAAACTTCTGAAAATTATTTCTCAATATCCCAATCTTATATTAGGTATCTTTAAATTGCATGAACAATAATCTGCCCTACTTTAGCATTGCTAGAAGGTGATTCTGGATCTCACATCCCCGTTAAAAGAAAAGGATGTATACTTTTGTTGTAAGATCTCTATTTAAAAATCTTCTTCTATTGTACTCTTTCCACTAGACGATGATATGTGGAATTATCATCCATAATTTTTCACCTTCCTCATAAAACAATTTAGACTTGCTTCTTAGTGATAAATGAAAGCATTTAATAATTGCCCCTCTATTAGAGATAAAATAATTTATTTCAAATCTTACAAGCATGATCACTAAATACAAACTCCTGCAACATCATGTGCTATTGGGCATGTTCCCGTATCAACTCTATTGTTGTTTCCACTCGTATTTCCTAATGACCCCATGTCATCATCATTCTCTCTTCTTCTTCTTTTTTTTTTTGTCAAAACATCAACTAATATTCGTTTAATTGATTTATCACAGGATCACAAACTACTGCACTTTATCCATAGTAGAACATTTGAGCCTAAAATATTCTTCAAGATTGAAAATTATCTCAGAATTTACTAAATGACTTCCAATCGAAATATTAATCTTGCATTATAATTTGCAAAGATCTAATATTTCACATTCCAAGTAAACAAAGGAGAAATTCTTAAATCTCATTTCTCAAATATACTTTCTTTCTATATAATAGTTGCCTGCATAATTGTCATACAGATTTTATCCTCGAAGAATATTAAAAAATATCTTTCCTTGTCCAAGCCTTAAACAACTTATGAATAAACCCTATCTTGTCATCAAAATAATTAACTTCAAACTAGAAGTATCATCCACAGTACCCAGTACCAGGTTAAACTTCCAATATCACCTATATACTGATACATAAATAATCACAATGTACTTTAATATTCCATGGCTAGTATTCCACTTAACATCAGTCAAAATCTAATTTAATCATAATCCAAAATACAAATTACTCCGTCGAGAAATCTCCAAAATAGCTTTTTCTTATTTTGGCATGGCTCGTTAGCATTCTGATTCAAAACACACAAAATCCTTAGTAGTCTTAAATCTTAAGCTCTAATACCATACCTGTCACAATCATGCCCCTAGAATGGCTTTGTATTAGCCCTAGCTTCTTTCTTTTTGTTGCTCATTATCACCTATCAAAATATTTGTGTCAAGCAATTTTCGTGACTGACCGATGATACGACCAATAAAATCTTTTCTTTCCTTTCCGGTTATGCGGAATCTCACTAAATGAGACTTAACTACCCATTTCCTTATTAAAGCTTAAAATTTTTACTCATGGTTAACCTATTGCTCTGATACCACTAGAATGTCACGCCCCGGACCCGGATCCGTGACACGGCCGTGCTATTGCCGACTACCGCCCATAATAGCACGCAGCCTCATATCTGGGTAACAGGGTAGTCAAACCAACCGAATCTTTTCATGTGAAAGCATTCTTAGTACAACCTGCTGGTCAGTACCCAAATACAGAGCTTCTATGTAGTTTATGTACATAATAGTATACTTGCTTTACCCCAAAAGAAAGAGGCCCTGATACCAAATTAGTGTGTCTCTGGCAGCTATCAGTGGTGAGGATCTGAAAGAAAAAGTAAATGAACGGATATGAGCTACACGGCTCAGTAAGTAATCATACATAATCTTACCGGATCGAACATAACGGTAACCATATTTATGCAGGGTTTGAGAAGCTGACATGCATATTTATCTAATCATCATCATGGCATAATATGTATGCAATTTAAAGGAGATAGCTGTTATAGCAAAATACAACATTGCATAAGGATATATTCAAAAAACCCGTTGTAAAACAATGTATGCTTTGGCCATGCACGTTCATAGATGTCACAGCCCGCCTGCGCAGGGCACGTGACTATCGGGCCCACATGAGGGGGAAACACGGGGCTCCCCTGCCAGATGTTGGCCGGTTCCGGGGCTTCACGCAAGCATCCTTCACCCCTCACCGATTTTGCTTCTCCCCAAAAATACATCTGCAGGATTTGGAAGCACCCGCCTCATATACCCAGGCTCTAAAACGAGCCTCATGATCATGCTTCAAATATCATTTTCATAAAGTATGCATATGAACCGTGCCCCGGCATGCCGTGGTCGTGCTCTTAAATGCTACTGTGAAGTCATTCTTGGCCACTGGCGAGACCGGCTCAGTTATTAGGCGGCCACTGGCGGGGCTGGCTCAGTCATTCTCGGCCACTGGCAAGGCCGGCTCAGTTATATTGGGTCAGTAGCTCTTAAAAGTTCATAAATAATGCTTCGTATAGGTAGTACCTCATAGATGCTACGGCGAATTCATTATTGGTCACTGGCGGGGCCTGCTCAGTTATTAGTCGGCCACTGGCGGGGCTGGCTCAGTCATTATCGGCCACTGGCAAGGCCGGCTCAGTTGCATTCGGCCCGTAACATTAGTAGTTCTTAGGTACCCCCTTACAAGCAATATGCAGCTAGAGCAAATCATTATCATTCTTTACACTCATGCTAAGAAAAATCATAACATGGAACTCCATTCATTTTGCATGTATCACAAGAGCTATGAAAACATAATATGTGCACAACCATTAATTATGTGACTGGCATGTACCACCCATGTTCATATTTCATAACTCATATTTTAGCATGTAATGCAATCCCAGTATTTTGTAGGCATAACGGAATATAAAGCATATATCATCATATCTTGTGTAACTAGAGCATGTCAGATACACATATCGTTCTTAGCCTACAGTACATATACGATTCACAACAAGATTAAAACAAGTTACTTACCCTCTTCACAAATCATGTATACAATTCAAATTGTATGAAAAACTCTGGTTCATCTTATAAAACGTAATACAGGATGTACGATAAGATTAAGGCAGATTACTTACCTCAATTCGCTTTCCAAATTGCTCAAGTCCAGGTGACAAATCCTTAATCACCTAAAACAACATCATAGGGTTTACATTATTCCCCATTTATTTATTATAAAATCTCTTAGTTCATCATACTATGAACTTACTTGCTTGGATCCCATCTAAGGATCTAGCCAAGTCCAATTTAAAGCCTTTGGAGTTCGATTTAACACCAGATTGGGCCTCGTTTATAATTGGGTCCAACCTTTTCTAGCCAATTGGGTCCTCTGTCAATTTACTCAATTTGGAACCTTTGGGCTCGGTTTAAAACCAGATGGGGTTCATATAGGTCAATTAGGCTTAACGGGTTTCGGACCCGAATCCAGATCTGATCCGATAGGGTCTTTTCTTTTTCTTTTCTTTCTTTTTTTTTTTCTTTTCTTTTCTTTCCTTTTTCTTTTCTTCCCTGTTTCTTCCCGAACCTTCCTTTCCTTCTCTCTTTTCCTTTCTTTCTTCTATTCTCCTCCCTTTCTTTTCTTCTCCCGATCCCTCTTTTCCTTCCCCCCTTTCTTCTCCTGCGAAGGGAGGAAGGCGAGCTCGGGATGAGGGTGACGGAGTTCTCGAGAGGCTAGCCGAGGCCGGCGGCGCCTACGGCGGCCCTCCCTTCTCCCACGGAGGAGAGACGCACCGGGAGAGCTAGCGGTGTCACGGGATGCCCGCGACTGAGCCCACGGCCGCACCGCGCGATGGTCGTGGTGCTCACGGCCGGCTGCAACGCCGCGGTGCTCGCGGCCGAGGCCAGCGACGCCGGCGATGCTCGCGGCCGCACGCGGTGAGCCCTGTTTCTTCCCCTTCCTTTCTCTCTTTGTTTCTTTCTTTGTTATCTTGAATAAATTAGAAGATAGGGAGGCAGGGGCTTACCTAGCTTCCAGGGCGCCGGCGACGCTCGCGGCCGCACACGGGAGTCCCCTCTTCCCTCTCTCATCTTTCTTCTTCTTTTCTTTCCTCCCTTCTTTTCTTCACCGAGACTCCCTATCCCACTGAAGAAGAAGAAGGGAATGGGGCTCCGGCCGACTGCAACCCCCCCCCTCCGGCCGAGAGCCGGCAGAGGCTGCAGTCGAGAACCGTGTACGGAGTCCCTCCTCTATTTTATTTTGGAAACAGGAGCTTACCATTTCCGGGGATGACCTGCGGTGCCTCCTCTCCAACACCTCTTTTGCTAGTTACCGTTGGGCAGTTCTTCCCCCTGGTAGTTCCTCCTTCCTCTTGGAGCTTTAGGGCTCCTTCGCCTTCGGCTCCAGGGCTTCGGCTCTCTCTCTCGTTCAGTGTTCTTGGGGGTCTGTGACTTGGGGTTGCCGGCAGAGGCTTAATAATTGTTTAGAGGATGAGACCCCCCTCTGAGAGGTCCCATCCGCTCCATTCCTCCCCTCTCCGGGACTGGCCGCCGCCGCCCCCTGTCTCCGGTGCGCCGGCATCGGCTGCCAGCAGGGGTGAGGGTCACCCTTCCCTGTCGGTCTTATCCCTTCGTTTTTTTTTTTTTTTGATAATTATTATAATTATACTGGCTACAGTGAAATTTGGGCCCAAACCCTTAACTGGGCCCATTTCTTATTGGGCCTAGTAGGTTGTGGGCCCGGACATTACAACGTAGTACCTCTTCCACCTCGTAAATCTAGTAGGATCTCCCGTCCGCCTGAAAGGTACTTAGGTATGCTTACAGAGAATGTAGAGGAAGTGTTCCTCATAGAAGATAGGGATCAAGGTAAGGATCCCAATACCTACAACGAGGCAATGTTAGACATCGATTTCGAAAGATGGCTAGAAGCAATGAAGTCAGAGTTGGACTCCATGCATTCCAACCAAGTCTGAACCTTAGTAGATTCACCAGAAGGTATAGTACCTATTGGGTGTAAATGGATCTACAAGAGAAAATTAAGTTCGGATGGCTAGGTAGAGACCTATAAGGCAAGGCTAATGGCGAAAGGTTATAGTCAGTGCGAAGGCAATGATTATAAGGATACTTTTTCACCTGTAGCCATGCTGAAGTCCATTAGAATATTGCTTGCTATTGCAACATAATATGATTATGAGATATTGTGATGGTGATCACAAGGTCTGCAAACTGCAAAGGTCCTTCTATGGACTAAAGCAAGCATCTTGGAGTTGGAATACTCGTTTCAATGATGTAATCAAATCGTTTGATTTCATCAAGAACGAAGAGGAACCATATGTTTATAAGAAAGTTAGTGGGAGGGCTATTGCATTCCTCGTATTGTACGTGGATGATATCCTTCAAATTGGAAATGATATTCCCATACTAACTTAGGTCAAGGTTTGGTTGTCTGAGGAATTCTCCATGATAGACTTTGGGAAAGCATCCTATATTTTGGAAATTAAGGTCTATAGAAATAGATCTAAAAGGATGCTTGTCCTATCACAAAATATTACATAGAGGGAGTGCTGAAGAGGTTCGGCATGGAAACCTCTAAAAGGGGATTATTACCCCTTAGGCATGAGATAAATCTCTCCAAGAAGATGTGCCCCAACACATCTGAAGAGATTCAGCAGATGAGCAAGATCCCTTATCCTTCGGCTATAGGGAGCCTCATGTCTATCATGCTATGTACGTGACATGATATAGTATATGTTGTGAGTGTCATGAGCATATATCAGTCAAATCCAGGCAAGAAGCACTGGATAGCTGTGAAGAACAGTCTTAAGTACTTGAGAAGAACTAAGGACATGTTCTTGGTCTTTGAAAGATTATCAGAGTTGAAGGTAGAATGATGCACACATATTGATGATAGAAAGTCAACATCAGAATATGTGCAATGATGGTTCAGTAAATTGGAAGAGTTCCAAACAACCGATCATTGTAGATTCTACCTTAGAAGCTGAATGTTAAGCCGTATCTAAGGATGCAGTGGAAACCTTCTGGTTTAAAAAGTTCATTGCTGAGTTAGGTATAATGTCATCAGATGCTATAACACTCTACTGCGATAACAAAGGCACTATAGCACTAGCTAAAGAGCCAAGGTCTCACCAGAAGCCGAAGCACATAGAGCGGCGGTTTAACCAATAAGCGACTACCTCCAAAAAAAATAAGTAGAGGATCAGAGAGTAGACTCCACAGGAAATGTGGTGGACCCATTCACTAAGCAGATAAGTCAGCAGAAAACTGAAGCGCATCTTGAGAAGATGGGGCTTAGGTTTATGGCTGATTGGCTTTAGTGCAAGTGGGAGATTGTTAGAAGTATGCCCTAGAAGCCAATTTGGCTGACGCATTATTTTATTTTGGGACATAAATTTATACTTGACCTAATTATGAATTTATTAAGTTGGACATTCTTTTCATTCATGTTCTTATGTGTCCATAAATTGTCCAAGGAATTAATAAGATGATGACTCATATTCTCAAGAGTTGAGAATTTGAGCCATGTGTCATTAGTGATTAATTTCTAAATGCTCCTGATCGATGGATCATCACGAAGACGGTGATCGATCCGATGAGATCAGTGCACAGATCGCTTTCCTTATGGATGGACGAGACTCGAGTCCACAGTGTAGGGATACTGAAGTGATAGTGCAGGTGCTTGTTAGAGAACAAGGGTACTGAGCGTGACCAAGACAAGTAGTCACTTGGATGTCTATCCACTCGTCAGTGACTTGCTTGATGTTGCAGTAGTGTGACTAGTCCTTGGATCTACGATGCTTCGGCAATTCACAGTGAGGTTGCTGTAGTTTGACTATACGTATACATGGTCTCTAGCCATATGGATCCTTGTAGTGTAGATTGGCTGCAATAGGTTCACTGTAGGAGTAGGGTATGCACCTACAAAGAATCTATCGACCTTGGTAGATTAGGAGAGATCCTATGTGATTTATGAGACTGAGTTCGTAAATCCTCGGTCGGGGTAGTATGTACAATGGAAAAGCAGTTTTCCACTCATGAACTTAAGTCGAATAAATCTTGACATATGACAGACGATGGGGTTTGACGAGTTATCCATGACCTCCGTCCTCTAGGGATCCACGATAGAAGGACTGTATCATTTGATAACTGCACTTAGAGGTTCATCATTCCATTCTGCTGGGTAGCTACTACATGCTGCTAGGTGTCATTGGTGGATGGTGAGACTCACAGGGACCATCTTGATGGTCGATGATCCCTGGTAAGTTGAGTTAGAATTGTTCCAACCCATTGAAAGGAGTTTTCAATGATGTTGTGATAGAGATCGCAATATATCTCACTACCAGACAGAATAGAATCTATGGGGTTACACACATTAGAAGTATTGACCAATCCGATGGTTGAATTATGATTTGGAATCACAAATAATTTATAATTATCAATTTGATTGATAATTGGTAAACCCACTAAGAGTTAGTGATTTGAAGAAGAAATAATTGCAATTGGATTGTAATTTAATTGAATTAATTGGATTTAATTAATTGGACTTGATCATATAAAATACGAGTCCTACTTGGAGTAGGATTTCTAGAGTCCTAATTAAATTAGGATTTCAAATTAAATTAGAGTCCTACTTGGAGTAGGATTTCTAGAGTCCTAATTAGATTATAATTGAAATTTAATATGTCCTAATTAGATTAGAATTTCTTAAGTCCTAATTAATTTTAATCTAATTAATTAAAAGACTCTTAATTAGATTAGGATTGAAGAGTTCAATTGAGTCATGGTTCAATTGAATCCTAATTAGATTAGGATTTGAAGGGAAAAGGAAATGGGTGCACTCAATCCTCTTTGGAAGAGGATTAGACCCACCTTGTACATGGCCCCACACCCCACTTAATTGGATTAAGCGGGCGTGCGTGAAATAGGAGAAGAGGGAGGGGCTACACCCCTCCTTTTGGCTGAATACGTGAAGAAAAGAAGAGGGGCGTACGCCCCTCCTCTTTTCTTAGAGATAAGGATGGGAGCTCCTAAATTTTAGGAGCTCCACAAGCCATATATAAGAGAGAGAAAGGGGGCAGCACCCTAGTTTTTTTCTCTCCCTCTCTTTTCAGCCGTGAAGAACCACCTCTTCCCTTGGGTTTTTGAGCCGCAAGCAACAAGGGAATACGGCAGCAAAAACCCTTTTCTCCCTTCTTGGTTTCAGCCACAAGGAAAAACAAAAGGATAATGATGGAGCTCCTAAAAGGTAGGAGTTCCATATGCCTTTAAAAAGGAGGATAATGGGGCAGCCGTGAGATGAGATTTTTCCCTTCCCAAGGAGCCGTGAACAGCATCCTATTCCTCTTGGTTTCAACCGTGAAAGAAAAGGAAAAACTAGGGAGGCGTGCATCCCTTCTTTCATCCATTTTCTTTGGTTCCAAGAAAAAGAAAAAGAAAAGGTTGCAAGAGCTTTTTATTTTTCTTTTGATCCATCCTTCTTCTTCCTCTTAAGATCATCAAAGAGTTGATAGATCAAGAGAGGATTTCAGCCATCAAAACAAATCTCTCCAAGGGAGTTAGCACCCCGGGGAGATTTAGGTGTTTGGATTGGTCCTCTGCCTCGTGTAGATATCCGTAGAGGTCGGACACGTGTGCGGCTTCAAGCAAATCTTTAATAAATCCACGATCATCAGATTTGCGGTGTTCATCTACCCGCACAAGGTGAAGATCTGATCTTCCTAATCATATAAAAAAAATTTAATCCTAATCTATCTACGAACGACGATTTTAAAATACGTTCATGCGATGAGCGTCGATCCCGCGCATGCTTCTTCCGCTGCAATCAGATTTTTTTTGAAATTTTTGCGGCATGGGCGGGTTCCCAACATCTACTGCGGCCCCTTCTCGAGCTACTTCTTCAGTCAGCAGAGGCAGCCCGACCTCATGAGCGGGCTCGCCCCGCATAGCACCAGAGGAAGATTCAGCCTTGGCTTCTTCGACCTCGGCTCAGGCCGAGCTCCACCCGAGGCGGCCACCCTCTTCTTATATTTTGCCATAAGGGTCTCGTCGCTGAAGACCATCCCTGCAATTTCTAATAGCAGGAACCTCAATGAAAATCAAGTATGAGAAAAAAAAACAAAGGACAATGACTGTGTCGCCCTTACCCTCGCGATGAGCTGAGCTTAGGCCGACATTTAACAACACCTCCTCGCTGAGCAGGTTGGAAAGCTTCAGAGTTACTTCTAGGCCGAGCAGCCTATCCAAAACCCCCATCTCAGACCGTGACAACTTGGAGGGTTTGTTCTTCACCGTGGCCAGTGGTGAGCCCCAGGTCGGGTCGAACCCTCACGACCGCTCGAAAATAAGAAAGAACAATTTATCCTTCCACCCATGAATGAAGGAATAAGTACCTCAAAAGAGTGTGCGGCCTCCCCAAAAAGAGAAGTACCACCATCTTTTGTTTGAGGGGCAAGCTTTCAACACAAAACAAGCCCGAAAAATATTCACCAAGGTGGGAAAACCATGAGGAAGGCTAAGAAAGAGGAAGCCGATGATTATCTGCCATGAATTTGGAGCAAGTTGCACAGGAACGAGGCGATAAGTCGCCAAGAGATCGCTCATAAACCCATGAAGAGGGAACCTCAGCTCGGCCTGGAGCGTGTCCACATACGCCCCGATCTGACCTCGGGAAGGGTCGGTGACTCGAGCCCCAGGCTCCGGGAGTTCAAGAGTGAACTCACACGGGAAGAAGAACCGGGCCCAAACCAAGCCCAACTCCTCTTAAATCAAACTCGAGCCAACCCGACCAAACCATGGTCCAGCTCGAGCTCGACCTTCTCCACATCCGAAGAAGCCCAAGCTTGGGATGGACCCGCGTCGAGCTTAGGAGCTCTCGCAGGCGAGCCCATTGCCTCCGACATCAAGAGCTTTGCCTTGCTCATAGAAAACCAAAGAAAAGAAGGAGAAGGCAAAGGAAAAGAAGAATATGGAAAATGGGTAATAACCCTCCGAGCGACTGAAAGGAAAAAAAGGCACCTACCTGAGACTTCACCAGAAATCACAACCAGAAAAGAGAAGGAATCGCCGAAAACCAAAAATAAAGGAGAGAACTCCGGCGCAAAATTCACCAGAAAGCACCAAAAATACTCGAAGAAGAGCTTGAGGACGACGGTGATGGCGGCCGGGAAGAAGAAATGTGAGAGCGATGGAGGACAAATGGAGGCTCTAAGGCATCCCCAAGGCCTTATATAGCCTACCTCAACGACTCTGATTGGCCTGCCTAGGCGGCCGAGCAACCGATCTCGCCACATGGCAGATCTAGAAGCCTCTTCAGCAAATCTTCGTGGATCGCGGAGTTAAAGGCAAAGATCGTCATGATGGCCGTCTTGGAGGGCGGGGCATTGATGATTGACCCTCGCATACCCTCAGATAATGCCTTTAAAGGGAGCCGCACACACAACGCATTGAAGAGCTCCCTCAATCACTTCCACTGGAAATGACGTGAGAGCTTGAACCGCCCAAGCTCGGCTCGGAAAGCTCGGTCTAAAGCCGATTAGCTCCAAAGATAAGAGAGATGCATCCCACATAGCACATGCACCTTCACGGACATGTGGCTGTAGCATAAGACGATTCAGAGCTCGGTTGCTTCCTTCGCTCGAGCCAAAGAACGACTCGAACTCAAAAATCAGAGGGCAAATGATGGGAGGCAAAATGGATCGTCCTACTCCGGCATGGAGTCACCCAATTCCGGACAAGCATACCTCACAGCCGAGCGGGCCGAATAGGCTCCCTCGATCGAAGGTACAATGATGTTCCGATCCAAGCTCCGAGGCGCCTGACAGTGTCGACCGCGAGCCAAAGAGGCTCCCTTAACCGCAGGTAATTGTTGGAGTGTGTGGAGACCCAAGATGTTTTGGATTGCATGTGGATGCATTCCGGATCGAAATCTTGCATGTAGTAAGCTTGCATAGTGGTTTGTTTCGTATTGTTTTTTGTCTCGAACAATGTGTGTCTTGTTAATTATCTTCCATAGTGGTTTGTCTCATATTGTTTTTCGTCTCGTACAAGGTGTAAGATCCTACAATTCTGCATTAGGATTGTCCTCCCCAACAAGTGGTCGAAGCCTGCTGGAGATTTCAGGCTCTCCTTGTTTGTTCATCTTCCAACAACTGGTATCAGAGCGAGGTTCGTTACACATGGCAAGCGAAGGCAAGATGTAGATCGAGAAGTTCAACAGTGCGAACTTTGAGTTCTAGAAGATACAAATAGAGGATTACCTTTACTAGAAGGATCTCTATTCATCTCTCGGAGGAAAGGCACAGAAACCAGAAAAGATGTCCGACACGGATTAGAAAGTCCTCGATCGGAAGGCGCTCGGCACAATCAGGTTAACTCTCTCTCCACATATTACGTTCAACATAAAGATCGAAAAACCATCGGCATTAAACAAGGTCTTTCTCACAAAGAGGCTGTTCAATCTGTGCATGAAGAACGACAGTAGCGTGGCTGAGTACCTCAACGACTTCAACAGACTCACAGCTCAGTTGGAATCAATAGAGATCAGTTTCGACGATGAGATTCGGGCATTGCTAATTCTGTCTGGATTACCGGATAGCTGGGAAGGCCTGGTGATGGCAGTGAGCAACTCATCGCCGACAGGTAAGCTGAAGTTTGATGACGTAATTGGAGTGCTTTTGAGTAAAGAAGCAAAAAAGAAAGTCCACAGGTGCTACAAAATCTTTAGGGAGCGCATTGAACACATATGAGCGCGGTGAAAAGAAGGACGGTCGACATCGAAGCGGCTCGAAGTCGAGAAAAGGCAGATCTATACCACCTCAGAATAAGGAGACAACATGCTGGAACTGCGGCAAAAAAGGGCACTTTAGGAGGGACTGCAAAGCTCCTAAAGGAAAGCAAGGCGACTACACTGAAAGAATCAGCGGAGATTCGGCCAATCTCGCTGAAGGTAGTGATTCTGATGCCCTAGTCCTATCTTTGTCTACCGATAATGAGTCTTAGGTGATAGACTCGAGCGCGTCTTTCCATGCTACATCCCAAAATAAATTTTTAGAGGATATCAGATTGGTGACTTCGGTACAGTCTACCTAGGGGATGGAGAGCCTTGCAATATCGAAGGAAAAGAAAGTGCATAAGTGAAGATCAATGGTGGTACTTCACTAGAGCCGAAAGACATGAGGCACGTACCTCGGCTACAAAGGAATCTGATTTCTATTGGACAGTTAGCGAGCGATGGGTACAGGATGACTTTCACGGATGACCGGTGGAAGATCTCAAGAGGCTTGCTGACGATGGCCAGTGGCAAAAGGGTTGGGACTCTCTATGTTACCAACGGCACGCAAAACTCTATTGGTGTTGCAGCTACAGATGTGGATGCCAAGGTGTGGCATCACCGACTTGGACACATGAGCCATCAAGGCATGGTGGCTATGCATCAGATGGGCAAGCTGCAAGGTCTTAAGGCAGTCGAGCTAGATTTCTGCGAGGACTCCGTGTACAGAGCTAGTAGGCTTAGGCAAAGACTTATTGTTTCTATCCCTGTTATCCCAAAGTTGGGCAGTCTCAGTAAGAAAATCCAAATACTCCCATGCCTCATCAGGTTATTTTTTTAAAAATCTACCATTGCACATGGTCTCTACAAACTGTTTCAACTGTGGAGATAAACCTTCATAAAAGAAGCTAATAGTTCTCCAAATTTCAAACCCGTGATGAGGGCATGAGAGAAGAAGGTCTTTAAATCTTTTCCAACATTCATAAAATGTTTCATTATCTTTTTGTTGGAAATTGCCGATATGTCTTTTTAAAAAGTTGGTCCTTTGTGCGGGAAAGAACTTCTTCAAAAATTCTCTCTGCATATCTTACCAAGTTCTTATTGATCTAGGTCGCAAGGGGTTTAGCCATGTTTTGACCTCATCCTTTAGAGAGAAAGGGAACAACGTTAGCTTGAGGACATCCTCGGTGACGTTAGGCACTCTAAATGTAATGCTCAATTCTTCAAAATCCTTTAAATGAAGATACGGACTCTCGGACTCTAACCCGTGAAACTTGGGCAGCAATTGGATTACCCCTGGTTTGATTTCAAAATGTCCTACATTATCAGGAAAAATTATGCATGAAGGCTGACTAGTTCTAGTCGGTTGTTGGTATTGTCTTAGAGTCATAACATGGGGTTCACGTTCTCGATCGTGGTGACTCCCCGCATCTTCATTTAAATCAGCCATCTCACAAGGTGTGAGATACTTCGAAGGAATTTCAGGGGTGTGTCCTAAGGGATGATCTAAAGTTGTACGACTTAATCGACCGGTGTCGTCCCTATTCCACTTTAACATGCAAAATTTTTCTCTCTTTTTTTTTTAAGTATAAGTACCACCTAAAGATACCCTAATACAAAAAGCATGCATCAAAATATTACACCTCAATTTCTAATGTTTTTTTTAAATTTTTAGACAGCTCCTAACTGGTTTGAAGAGGACACCTAAGCCTCCAATCCGATCTAGTAACCTAGTCGACCAGATAAGCTCACAGGTAAGTGGAGGGGTCACGATGCGTTTAGCAAAGGTCCCACTTAAAACCCACTTTCCTCGAACAGAGACTGTCTCCCTTAGAGGGACAAAGCTTGCCTAGACATCGACTGGGCCATAGAGCGAAATTGGTGCAACTTTCGGTGGTCTTCGTCCTATTGAGCTCGAATGTCCTTAGGGGCCAACGTCTAGTTGATTTTAGTTAAGCTTAGGATATTTATTCACTGGGGTGATTTTTGGGCTAAGGACGAGTGATGAAATTCTGACTTTATCTTTTTTAATGGGTTCAGCTCTTAAAATATTTTATGCTGATGCCTTATACTATATGCAACAATCAAAAGATTTTTTTTAATGTTTTATGACATGACATTAAATTATATTGAATAGTTGATCAAACAAATTATTTATTTCTTTTTTTTAGTTTAAATTTGAAATTTGAATTCTGAAATTTGAAATTTAAAATTTAAAATTTTGAGTTCTTCCCTCTTTTTTTTTATTTTGAATGATCACCCTTGATCTTTTCTTAAAGTTTTTTTTTTATCAATTTTCAATTAGCAACAAGAGTTAATGAGATATGATAACAATAAAATTCTGATTCAAAAAAAAAAATAAATACAGAAAATTCAAAATAGAAAGCAGCAAGGTTTCATATTAATCTAATGGTCATAAAAGTCTCAGAATGTCAATCCGACCGTTCAGATTATCGAAAAATGTGTCCTACACCAGCCGACCAAATTTGAGTCCAATCAGACGATGAATGTCTCTGATATCAGAGTTTGAGGCAGACTGTGCAGGGAATAAAAATAGTAGTAAAGATTTAATTATTTTTTTCGAAAGAAAAAGACTAACTACTAAGGTACTAATTGAATTTAAAATTATACTAATAACTCAGCCATTCCCCAGCAACGGCACCAAAAATTTTATGCGCTCGCAAAATTGCTCTCCTAAGTGCAGGAGAATCGCGCAAGCAGTAAAACTCGGGAGTCCGAGGTCGAATCCTCAGGGAACGATATAGGTATTATTAGCATAATTTCAGATGTAATTTTTAGTTGATTTTCAGAAATCAAAAGCAGAGAATAATAGGTAATTAAACAAAGTTCAAGAATATAGAGAAGGCTAGGGATCTGGATTCCCCCATGACAATGTTATTTTCAACAATTGAATTTTTGCGATTCTTGATTAAGAATTAATTAGATAGAATAGTTCTAAACATGGAATATATAATTTGAAAACATGAATTCAACATTCAAGTATTTATCGTGCCGGTTACGTCTACGACAAATCAAAAATCGAAACAATCCATGCATCACTAAATATAAACCATACAAGATCTATCTAATAAAATAAGTATGCAAGAATCAAGAGTATATAATAGATGTAAATCAAAGGGAATAATCGTTCAAAATTTACTGGAAGAAAGCAAACTGTCAAGGGTTCTTCCATCACCCTTGACCAAAGGAATTAGCCTCCCATTACAAGCATCACCTCTTCCTTTATATTTTTTTTTCTTTTCGGAAATAGGACATACCCTGTTTCTTTTTTTTTTCCAATGTGAGAGCTCAACCCCCTTCCCCTGTTTGTGTGGGAACCAGAACAACGTCCCAAGCCCCAGCCTCCTCTGTTTTTCCCGAATCAAAGCTCTCTTCCTTTCCAGCCGAGAGAGAGCTATATAGATCGCATCCCTCAACGCACGCGGTGGAGATGGGCGGATCGGAAGGAATTTCGAACGTTGATCGCGAGATATTGATGAAGGAGGACTGAATGCGGGGGATGCTTCGCGGGATCGGCGGCGGATCGGAAGGAATGGACGCTAATCTCGGCCGAGAGGAAGGCTGATCGTGGTCTCCGGAGCATCGTGGACGGCTGGGATGGCTGAGACGCGGATCCGGAAGCTTTGAAACGCGGATGATGCTGGGAGGTCGCCGAAGGAAGCTGAGATGGGTGGGATGCGGATGGTGCCGAGACGCTCACGAATGGCTGGAACGGAGGAAGAAGCGGGCGTTGATCTCGGCTGGGAGGTGAAGTGGGCTGTTGGGAGGCGCTGATCACGGGCTGAAGCATGGGATTACGGGCTCGGGCAGACGCTGTGGAGGAGGCGGACGGCTGGGCGGTGATGTTGCTTGATCCGGAAGCTGGGATCGGTTGATATGCCTGGGAGCCGAACCGTGGACGGTGGGAGATGCGTGAGGCTGGCAGAAGAACGAACGGACGCGTGAACGGGGGAATCGCGAATGCTGGGATCACGGAAGACGTTGATCGCGGAAGTTTTGAAACAGGGAAAGAAGATGATGTGGGATGCTGGGAAGCTTCACGGGCTCGGGCAAGATGAGAACGCAAGCGGACCGATGCGGGAGCTCATCATGGGTGCGGACGACGTGGAGGAGACTCGTTGATCACGGAATGATCGTTGATGTGGCCACTTTCTTCCTTTTGGATCTTCTCGGCTTGATAAATCTAAGCCCTCGGATGTCCCATTGCGCGTTGCCTTAGGATGGTTGCTATATATCCCTCGAGTGCAAGTGTGCTTGATGAATGGTGGGTTCGATCAGACCATGACGAGGTTGGGCGTATGTGGTCTAAGTTATGCATTTGTCTAGGCCCATTTTATACTAAATGCGCATTGTAACTTTGATTTATGATCACCTGCACCCAATCAAAAATATAATATTAAATTAGTGATAATATCGTTATCCGTGGCAATAATACTAATTTAGATAGTATGTAGATCGAACTTTTGTACTCTCATCAGCTACAACTTGGAATTCCTGAAGAAGCATGGACGGGGAAGAAGATTGACTGAGCGCACCTATGGATTTTTGGCTGTACCGCATACGTCCATGTGGATTCCACTGAAAGACGTAAACTAGATGCCAAATCAAAAATATGCATCTTTGTTGGATATGGTGGTCATCAATTTGGGTACAGGCTTTGGGATCCAGAAAATAAAAAAATCATCAGAAGCAAAAACATGACCTTCAACGAGAACGAGATGCAGAAGAACCCAGTTTCAAAAGAAAAACCTAAGGAGCCAAACTTTGTAGATCTTGAAGAGGAGTCTACAAATTCTGATTAGAAGGTTCAGTCCGGGCAAGAGACGGAAACTACATTATGGCACTTCCTCCACAGCTAAGAAGATCCACTCGTACCATACATAGAAAGCCTCCTCAGCGATATGATGGGACTCTTAGCTATTTGCTGCTCACAAATAGTGGTGAACCTGAATGCTTTCAGGAAGCATTGCAGGTTGACGCCAAGAAGGAGTGGAAGTTTGCCATGGATGACGAGATGAAGTCATTGGAGCAGAATCAGACATGGGATTTGGTGGATCTGCCCAATCGTAAGAAAACACTGTCAAACAAGTGGGTTTACAGGCTAAAGGAAGAGCATGATGGTAAGAAGCGATACAAGGCTAGATTAGTTATTAAAGGTTTTCATCAGAGAGCCGGTGTCGACTTCATAGAAATATTTTCTCCTGTAGTGAAGATGAGCACTATTTGAATAGTGCTGAGCATGGTAGCTGCAAAAGATTTACACTTGGAGCAGCTTGATGTGAAGACAACATTTCTTCACGGTGATCTCGAGGAAGAGATCTACATGCAGCAGCCTGAGGGATACATCAAGGGTGACTTAGTGTGCAAGCTATGAAGAGTTTATATGGACTGAAGCAAGCACCCAGATAGTGGTACCTCAAGTTCGACAGTTTCATGCTTCAGATAGCTTACAAGAGATGCAATGAAGATCATTGTTGCTACTTCCAGGACTTCGGGTCATCATATATTATCTTGCTGTTATATATTGATGATATGCTAGTTGTAGGTTCTAGAATATGTGAAATTGCAAAACTGAAAAGAAGCTGTTCAAAAAGTTTGTAATGAAGGATCTAGGAGCAGCAAAACAGATCCTTGGCATACGGATCACCAAAGATAGGTCCAAGCACATCCTCAGACTATCTCAGGCAGAGTACATTCGCTGAGTACTCAGAAGGTTCAGCATGAAGGGTGTTAAACCAATTAGTACACCGATAGGTGCCCATTTCAAGCTTTCAATGGGGCAAAGTTCGAAGACACGGGAGGAAACAAAGGACATATCTAGAATTCCGTATGCATCGACAGTAGGGAGCTTGATGTACGCAATGGTGTGTACATGACCAGACATTGCTCAAGCAGTGGGAATAGTTAGTCGTTTCATGAGCTGCCCGGGTTTGGAGCATTAGAGAGCAGTCAAGTGGATACTCAGGTATTGAAGGGCACGGAAAGCATGGCACTATGCTATGGAGGGTCTGAGTATTAGCTACAGGGATTTGTAGACTCAGACATGGCTGGAGACTTGGATGGCAGGAGAAGCACGATAAGGTACTTATTCACCTTGGGCGGTGGGGCTGTTAGTTGGATCTCCAGGTTACAGCCGGTTATTGCACTATCAACGATAGAAGCTGAATACATGGCAGCCACAGAGGCATGAAAGGAATTGATAGGGCTTCAGAACTTGATGAAAGAGATTGGAAAGGAGCAAAAGGATTGTAGGTTGTACTCTAACAGTCAAAGCACAATTCATCTAGTGAAGAATTCATCTTTTCATGCGAGGACAAAGCATATTGATATACGGTATCACTTTGTGAGGTCGATGCTCGAGCAAAAGCTTATCAGACTGGAGAAGATCCACACCAGTGAGAATCCTGCAGATATATTGATGAAGGTCGTCATGGTGGAGAAGCTCAAAGCGAGTTCAGCTTCTACTGATCTTTTTTGAAGACATTGAGGAGGTACCGTTCTGATTCAATTACAGTGGGAGCGAAGGAGCCAGAGTCTACGAGAAGGCACATCTAAGGTCTCCAAGTGGGAGATTGTTGGAGTGTGTGGAGACCCAAGGTATTTAAGATTGCATGTGGATGCATTCCGGATCGAAATCTTGCATGTAGAAAGCTTCTACAGGTTTCAACAGCAGTGGAGTCGACCCTAGCAATTCAGGAGTCGACTCCCACTGTGCCGGAGTCGACTCGTGCTTTGTCGGAGGCGACTCAAGATTGGTCTAGATTTCGGATGTTTCTGTCTCGTTTGAGGGAGTCGACTCGCTCTGTGATGGAGCCGACTCATGCTGTGCTGGAGTCGACTCGAGTTTTATCCAGAATTCAGATGTTTCTGTTTCGTCTGAGAGAGAGTCGACTCGCGTTGCAATGGAGTCGACTCGGTGTCAGGGAGTCGACTCGAGCATTGTAGAAATCGACTCCAGGTCGGACGGAATTTTTGGAAATTTACTGAAACAGGCAAAAGGAGTGCTATTTTTGGGATCTTAAGGATATAAATTCGTGGCCAAAAGATTTGGAGAAATAACGAATGGTTGTGACGGCTAGGATTACAAACTGAGAGAGAGAAAGACATATGCGAGAGATTGAGAGGAAGATTTTTCTCTTGCAAAAGGAAGAAGTTTGTTTCTCCTTTGTTCGAGTAATCAGTTTGTGATTGACTCGAGATTGTGTTCTTCGTTGTAATTATTCTACTGTAATAGACTCGGGCGGTTTTGAGGATGTAGGCATGTTTTGCTGAACCTCGGTAAATTCTGGTGTGTCTTGTTAATTGTCTTCCATAGGGGTTTGTTTCGTATTATTTTTCGTCTAGTACAAGGTGTAAGATCCTCCGGTTCCGCATTAGGATTGTCCTCCCCAATAAGTGGTCAAAGCCTGCGGGAGATTTCGGGCTCTCCTTGTTTGTTCATCTTCCAACAGTAATGACGCCTTGCCAAGAGCCGAGCAGAACTCGATCCCGCCAAGAGCCCGGCCGACCTCGATCAGAGGCCAGGCCGACCTTAGCCCGCCAAAGGCCGAGCCGACCTCAAGAGGGAGGCCAAGCCGACCTCAGCCCGTCGAAGGCCAAGTCAACCTCGGCCAGAGCCAGGCTGACCTCAGACACTGCCCGAGGCCGAGCTGACCTCGGCCCTGTCAACCTTGATCCCGTCGAAGATCCCGCGGATCCCATGCCCAGGCCATCGAGCGGCCAGATCATGCCCCATGGCAGACCTAAAGGCTACCTTAGCAGATCCATCTGGATTGTGGTGTTAAAGATGTTGGGAATTGTATCCTAAATGTCAATCGTCAGCATATTGATGATTGAATATTGTAAATAAATTGACAAATTAATAAAGTATTATTTGGCATTATTCATCATTTCATCTTCAAATGAACTCTTATATGATGAAGTCCTTAGGACTTATGTTATGATAAAGGAGGATTTATCTTTGAGTCCTTAAACTTGTTCGCGACCAAATGATATGTTGTTACTAGGACGACAATATTATCGAGATTAGGTCGTTGTGTGACATATACGTTGGTTGTCCTCTTAACCAAGGAGTGTGGAGACACTGGTATGCCATACAGGTGAAGTGTAGGAGTACATTTCACTAAACGTGACCAATTCCGGAACGCTCTACTGTCGAGAGATGTTCCGAGTGGATATGGGTGTAAGTTTGGCCCTCTGACCTGAGATCGCAACCTGTGACTAGCAAGCAACTCACTGTACTTTGGTACCGGACTACCTGAATTTCTAATTCAGTGACGGAAGGTCACTGGGTGCAATCAAGTACTTGCGTAGTCAGTTGTGAGTCGAGATGGAATTGACCCCTCCTGCAAACAGGAGATAATGTCTTGTGATTAATTTAGCAAAACCTTGGCCAGGGTAATCTCAGTGAGGAGTCACGGGATATCTAAAGTTAATCACATAATGGATGTACTAATTATAGGGTTGACAGTGAGCTCTAAGTCATCCTGGCATTAGGAGTCAAAGGGATTGAATTATACAGTAACCATAGTTCAGGGTTCCAGAATATTTGCTTCGCATATATTCGGCCTATTCGGACGTCGGGTACCATTGCTAGATGGTCACATCGATTAGTGTAGGAAGTCGTTCCTATACTACCGGCTTAGGTTCGAACCTATGAGGTCACACGCATAGAAGATTCCTGATTGATCAAGAAGGCTGATGAATGATTAAGAATCATTCAGGGATAATTTGGTCAATTCGATTGGCAAATTATCTTATAAAATAATTAAAGTAATTATCGAAGGATTAATTAGTAATTAGATTGCTAATGAACTCAATTGGATTGAGTAATTAGACTAAGGATGAGCCAAATTGAATTAGATTCAATTCTGGGCTCAATCAGGGTTTTTGACCTGATTGGATTAGGTCTGAATCAAGAGGACTTAGGTTGACCAAATTAAATTAGATTAAATTTGTGCTTAATTAGGGATTGACCTAATTGGATTAGGTTCAACCCATGGTAATTGGATCATTCTAATTGTTAGAATTTAATTAAATTAAATGGGTTTGATCTGAAACTGTTCGGATTTTGAAATCCACTTGTCACATATCCATGCATGGCGCCATAAATTGATTTTTAATATGATTAAAAATTAATTTAATTTTTTTAATGGTGCCATGGGACACTTGGCAACATCAGGGACCTCTTTCATCATTAGATGGGTCGAAATGGAGAGATAAATTCATGAAAAGAATTGGATAAGATCAAATTCTCTCTCTTCATGACATATGCCATCCTTATCTTTATCTCACTTCTAATTAAGGTTGAATTTCGAATTTAATCACCACAAAATCACCACGTGACCCTCTAATCTGATTAGGAGCATGGGAATTTCGAAATTGAAAGAGGGAAGTGGCAACATGATGAATGGTTTAGATTAGATCAAGCTTCATCATGTAATGGCACATGAACTTGAATTTTGAATTCAAAATTCAAAACCCCACAAAATCCTCCACAAATATGGGATGGTTGGCATGAAGTTAGGTAGGAGAGCAACATTAAAAGGACCTCCATCATCTGGTGGTCGAATTCAAGGAAAAAAGAGAGAAAAAGAAGAAGAAAAAAGGGAAAAGAAAAGAGAGGAACCCTAGTTCATGCATGGAAAAATTCTGCATTCAATCTAGCTGACTTCTTCCTCCTCTAAGTCCATCGCGCCATTAGTGTTAGGGGTCCCTGATAAGAGTCTTTAGATCAGATCTAAGTCCTCTTCAATCCCTTTAAACCTTTCCTCCAAGTTCTTCCAAGAAGGCGGATCAAAAGTTGATAGTGTTTGGAAGATCAAATTTCAGCCTCAAGAAATTCTGCGCAAGCTAGCACTTCCGCAGGATTGGATCTCTTCAGGAACTTCGCGTGGACTTCTTGTAGAGGCCATTCGTGTGCGTGGCTGCGAAGTCGAGGATCAGATCCACAAGTTTCATCCATCATAAAAGGTATTAATCCTACATTAATCTTTTATTATGGTGTCAAGATCTAGGTCTGATTCCCCGAGGTTTTACCCTCTTTTGGGGCTCCTCACGGAGATATCTCCAGAATCCATTCAATGGATATTCGGAGATTAATCGGAATAGAGTTCTTAAGTTTCAGATCTGATAGTTAATCATGCATGAAAGTTTTAGCATAATTGTTTAAACGATTCCGGCATAATCCTATGTGTTCTTAAGGTGCTGATTTCTAGATTTGATCTTGTAAGCATGCATGAATTAAATTGTTTGATTCGATTTTTTCGCTGCGTTTTAAAACTTAAAAAGAACTACGTATGGCTTGATCTCCCTTATGAAGGGTTACGTAGGCAACCCGATCAGGTTCAGCCATGGTTTTAAAAAAAAAAAAAAATCCACATGCTTAACACCGAAGAACCTAGGATTCACTTTCAGTGGTATCAGAGCCAGGTTCATGTTTAAACTTTTATGTTTTAATTCTTGTAATTAAATCTGAAATCATGAGCATGCTTAGATTAGATCTAAAGTATTTTTTATGATTGATTTAATTACTGATTATGCATGATTAACTAGATCTGAAATTTTGAATGCATATGATGCATGTTTGTGTTAAGATTTGTAACATAAATAAATCTGAAATCATAATATTGTTTAGATTAGATCTAAATAAAATTTATGATTCATATGATCTCTGATTTTAATGAACAAATCAGATCTGAAAATAAAAGTGAAAAAACAAATACATAAGATGTATGTTGTTTGTATTAATTCATGTTGTTATGTATATGTGATGCATGAACATTAAATATAATGACTTAAACATGAATTTAATCTGATTACATGTGATTAATTACAAAAATTCAGATCTGAAAATATGTTTTAAGAACTGAAAGATTGTAATTAATATGTAATTAAAAAGAAATATGCAATGATCAAAACTTTCATAAGTCTAAACTTAATTGAGAATTAAGTGTTTTGAAATAGAATTGTAACTCAATTAATTGACATTGCATAATTCTTTGGGCATATGGGTTAGCTTGAATCAAGTTCCTAGGATTGGGTTAGACCTAAGGTTAGAATCATACATGGACAAATAGAATTAATTGATCAAATCTAATTAAGTAGTAACTAGATTAGGTCAAGAAAATTCTAGATCAATTTACAATAGTTGTAGATGGATCAAGTCCATGTCTTTGATTAGACCAAGATGGAACTTGATTTAGGCTCAGAGGTGTAGCCCGAGTCATTTGAGTAATCAAATCGAAATTGATTAACCAGTCGGTGTCTAAGGTAAGTTTGGCAGTTTTGACCGGTGGTTTTTAATTAGGAGCTACTCGCACTGATTCGTCTTTGCCGAGTTAATGGCATATCCCTTCCACCGATCTCACTTACCTGGCCGACATGGTCAATCACATTTTGATTGGATCACTTAATGATTCGAGTTAGCCCATGCCTATAAGGAAAATCAGTTTGACTGATTTAGGTGTCTCCTTAACCGGTTTGAGTCTAATCTAATTTGGTGAAGTCAGTGGGAGAAATTAGACTAACTGGATCTTCTCATCTATCCTAATTATGAAATCCTCTAAAATTATTAGGTCCTTAAAATGAAATGGTTATGGGGATAACTAGGTCATAGCCTCCCATTAAGTTGGGTGATAATGGGTCCAATGTTTTGATAATTATTGGAGGCGCGACACGCCTGGTACTTATCAAGCATTGGAATTGTCATTCAATATATGATGAGTTAAGTGTACCTTCAATAGGCGGTCGGGTGAGCCGAGCCACACTCGGGCTTGGTCGTCTATTAGTTGATTAGACTTAACCCTATCATTTAATGGTTGGACCTGACTAGGGTATTCGGTGGAGGCGCCACACGCCTGCCGAAGAACCTAGGGCAAAATTATCACTAGAAGTTGCTTGGTGAAGCAACTGGTTTAGAACCTACCAATAGGTGCATATGGGTTAGCCGAGCCACACTCGGGCCTATATGCGATCTATTGGGTTCTAGTGCCCACTAAAGAATTAGGAGTAATTTTTTGAATTGGAGGTAGAGGCTACCAATTTGTATAAAATAGTGGGAGTATCTTTAGACTAAAGTCCAAGTCTACTGTGTTTAGTCAATTCATATACTAATAGCCAAATTTTCTTTTATGTAGAAATGGCCACAAGTTTGTCACTTCGCTCATTATTGGATAATGACAAGTTGACTAGTCCCAACTTCAATAATTGGTATAGAAAGCTGAAAACTCAGCATAGTCGGACCAAAAGGATTAAGGATGACCAAAGTCAGGCAGAATGCTTCTATTGTAAGAAGCAGGGGCATTGGAAGAGGAATTGTCCTCAGTACCTTACCTCACTTGACCCGAACAGGCTAAGCAAGAGAAAAGGGCAATCAGTTGTTGATCAAGGTATTTATATGATAACACCTTGTAATTTCTCTATATGTGATAATTCAACCTGGGTATTAGATACTGGAAGTCCGTTTAATATATGCAATTCATTGCAAGGACTTCAGGTCAATGAGAGATTTGAAAACAGCGAGAGATTCCTGAATGTTGGAAATGGAAGATCTGTTCCAGTTCTAGCTTTAGGAAATCTCAAACTTGTTTTCAATTCTCATGTAGTTGTCTTGAGTGATTGTCACTATTGTCCTACATTCTTATTGAATGTAATTTCCGTAGGCCTTTTGGCCATGAACGGTTATGAAATTTCAATAAAGAAATATTCTTGTGATATCATTATGAATGGTATTACTGTAATGAATGGACAATTGAGCAATGGCATCTACTTGTTATCACAACCTGTTAATGTAATGTACACGTCAAGTAAGCGTCCTAGAATAGATAATGTCACGGATGTCTACCTTTGGCATCATAGGCTAGGTCATATTAACAAGAACAGGATGAACAGGTTAAGTAAAGAGGGAATCCTCAATGTTAATGATTGTGAATCATTGACAACCTGTGAGTCATGTCTTCTTGGTAAGATGACCAAATCACCTTTTACCGGAAAAGGTGAACGAGCCAGTGATTTATTGACCCTTGTACATTCTGATGTATGTGGGCCAATAAGCACAGATGCTAGAGGTGGGTATTCATATTTCATTACGTTTACAGACGACCTTTCTAGGTATGGTTATGTCTATTTAATGAGACATAAATCTGAAGCATTTGAAATGTTCAAATTGTATCGTAATAAAGTAGAAAAACAAACTGGAAAGAGTATTAAAACTCTTCGATCAGATCGAGGAGGCGAATACCTTTCCAATGAGTTTTTGACATATTTAGGAGAGAATGGGATTCTCTCCCAATGGACTCCTCCTGGTACACCACAGTATAACGGTGTATCAGAAAGAAGAAATCGAACTCTGTTAGACATGGTTCGATCCATGATGGGGTTTGCAAGTCTGCCCATATCCTTTTGGGGATATGCACTTGAGTCAGCCTGCTACATTCTAAATAAGGTTCCATGTAAGTCTGTAAATAAAACACCACATGAGATGTGGACTGGACGTAAGCCAATGCTGTCTCACCTTAGGGTTTGGGGGTGTCCAGCATATGTCAAACGTTTGAAGACAGACAAACTTGAACCCAAGTCTGACAAATATTTCTTTGTTGGTTATCCTAAAGAAACTAAAGGATATTACTTCTACTTTGCTGAAGAACAAAAGTTATTCGTAAGCAATAGAGCTGTTTTCTGAGAGAAAGAATTTCTTAGTGAAGGAACTAAAAGCTCTAATGTTGAGCTTAGGAAAGTTCAACATGTAGAAGATCCGACACCATCTACTAAACTAGTTGAGTCGGATTTGATTAGATCAGATCCAAAACCCATCTTAGATGCACCATTAAGGCGATCAGGTAGAGTACCACGTCAGCCGGACAGATACTACGGTTTCTTGGTCCAGGACGGGGATCCTGTCGAACTTGATGAAAACGATGAGGATCCGATCACCTATATGGATGCTATGCAGAGGCATGACTCTGATGCATGGCTTGGAGCCATGCAATCCGAAATGGAATCCATGAAGGTCAATGATGTATGGACATTAGTTGACCCACCCGAAGGGATTAAACCCATAGGGTGTAAGTGGATTTTCAAAAGAAAACGGGGCGCAGACGGAAAAGTAGAGACCTATAAAGCCCGTCTGGTTGCCAAGGGATATCGTCAACGTTATGGTATTGACTATGACGAGACATTTTCTCCTGTGGCAATGCTCAAATCCATTCGGATTATGCTTGTGATAGCAGCACACTTAGATTATGAGATCTGGCAGATGGATGTTAAAACCGCTTTTCTAAATGGAGATTTAGAAGAAGAGGTGTATATGATGCAACCTGAAGATTTTATATCTGCAGATGAGTCTAAGGTGTGCAAGCTTCAAAAATCCATTTATGGATTAAAGCAAGCTTCATGGAGTTGGAACATACGATTTGATAAGGTGATCAAATCATATGGCTTGATTAAGAATGAAGAGGAACCTTGCATTTATAAATGGGCAAATGGTTCAGTTATTATATTTCTTGTTTTGTATGTGGATGACATTCTTTTAATCGGGAATGACATTCCTGCATTACAAGGAATAAAGGTTTGGCTATCATCTCAATTTGCCATGAAGAATTTGGGAGAAGCATCTTACATCCTAGGGATGAAGATCTATAGAGATAGATCTAGAAGATTGCTTGGATTATCCCAATCCACATACATTGATACTATACTGAAAAGATTCAGTATGATTAATTCCAAGAAAGGCTATCTTCCAATGGGCCATGGAATTAACCTCTCTAAAAGGGATTGTCCGACAACCTCTCAAGAAAGAGAGACTATGGATAGAATTTCATATGCTTCGGCAGTGGGATCTATAATGTATGCCATGACATGTACTAGACCAGACGTGGCATACTCACTAGGAGTAGTGAGTAGATACCAGTCTGATCCAGGTAGCAACCACTGGAAGGTTGTCAAAACCATCCTTAAGTATTTGAGAAATACTAAAGATCAGTGGCTTGTCTACGGTGATTCTGACTTAAAACTTGAGGGATATACCAATTCAAGTTTTCAGTCAGATCAAGATGATAGCAAGAGCGTGTCGGGATATATCTTCACTCTTAAGGGTGGGGCCATCTGCTGGAAGAGTTCCAAGCAGCATACAGTGGCAGATTCTACATGTGAAGCAGAATACATTGCAGCATCTGATGCAGCCAAGGAAGCCGTATGGTTGCGCAAGTTCATCACCGAGCTGGGAGTGGCACCTTCCATTGATGGTCCAGTTCCTATATTTTGTGATAACACTGGAGCCATAGCTCAGGCAAAGGAACCTAAAGCACATCAGCGGACCAAGCATATTCTGTGACGTTATCACCTGGTTCGAGAGATTATAAAACGAGGTGATATTGATCTTCAGAAGATTGACACAAAAGAAAATCTGGCTGACCCATTTACCAAAGTCCTCGGCATCAAAGAGTTCAACGAACACAAGTCGAAGATGGGTATTAGATACTGTGCCGATTGGCTTTAGGCTAAGTGGGAGTTGTTGGGAATTGTATCCTAAATGTCAATCGTCAGCATATTGATGATTGAATATTGTAAATAAATTGACAAATTAATAAAGTATTATTTGGCATTTTTCATCATTTCATCTTCAAATGAACTCTTATATGATGAAGTCCTTAGGACTTATGTTATGATAAAGGAGGATTTATCTTTGAATCCTTAAACTTGTTCGCGACCAAATGATATGTTGTTACTAGGACGACAACATTATCGAGATTAGGTCGTTGTGTGACATATACGTTGGTTGTCCTCTTAACCAAGAAGTGTGGAGACACTGGTATGCCATACAGGTGAAGTGTAGGAGTACATTTCACTGAACGTGACCAATTCCGGAACGCTCTACTGTCGAGAGATGTTCCGAGTGGATATGGGTGTAAGTTTGGCCCTCTGACCTGAGATCGCAACCTGTGACTAGCAAGCAACTCACTGTACTTTGGTACCGGACTACCTGAATTTCTAATTCAGTGACGGAAGGTCACTGGGTGCAATCAAGTACTTGCGTAGTCAGTTGTGAGTCGAGATGGAATTGACCCCTCCTGCAAACAGGAGATAATGTCTTGTGATTAATTTAGCAAAACCTTGGCCAGGGTAATCTCAGTGAGGAGTCACGGGATATCTAAAGTTAATCACATAATGGATGTACTAATTATAGGGTTGACAGTGAGCTCTAAGTCATCCTGGCATTAGGAGTCAAAGGGATTGAATTATACAGTAACCATAGTTCAGGATTCCAGAATATTTGCTTCGCATATATTCGGCCTATTCGGACGTCGGGTACCATTGCTAGATGGTCACATCGATTAGTGTAGGAAGTCGTTCATATACTACCGGCTTAGGTTCGAACCTATGAGGTCACACGCATAGAAGATTCCTGATTAAGCAAGAAGGCTGATGAATGATTAAGAATCATTTAGGGGTAATTTGGTCAATTCGATTGGCAAATTATCTTATAAAATAATTAAAGTAATTATCGAAGGATTAATTAGTAATTAGATTGCTAATGAACTCAATTGGATTGAGTAATTAGACTAAGGATGAGCCAAATTGAATTAGATTCAATTCTGGGCTCAATCAGGGTTTTTGACCTGATTGGATTAGGTCTGAATCAAGAGGACTTAGGTTGACCAAATTAAATTAGATTAAATTTGTGCTTAATTAGGGATTGACCTAATTGGATTAGGTTCAACCCATGGTAATTGGATCATTCTAATTGTTAGAATTTAATTAAATTAAATGGGTTTGATCTGAAACTGTTCGAATTTTGAAATCCACTTGTCACATATCCATGCATGGCGCCATAAATTGATTTTTAATATGATTAAAAATTAATTTAATTTTTTTAATGGTGCCATGGGACACTTGGCAACATCAGGGACCTCTTTCATCATTAGATGGGTCGAAATGGAGAGATAAATTCATGAAAAGAATTGGATAAGATCAAATTCTCTCTCTTCATGACATATGCCATCCTTATCTTTATCTCACTTCTAATTAAGGTTGAATTTCGAATTTAATCACCACAAAATCACCACGTGACCCTCTAATCTGATTAGGAGCATGGGAATTTCGAAATTGAAAGAGGGAAGTGGCAACATGATGAATGGTTTAGATTACATCAAGCTTCATCATGTAATGGCACATGAACTTGAATTTTGAATTCAAAATTCAAAACCCCACAAAATCCTCCACAAATATGGGATGGTTGGCATGAAGTTAGGTAGGAGAGCAACATTAAAAGGACCTCCATCATCTGGTGGTCGAATTCAAGGAAAAAAGAGAGAAAAAGAAGAAGAAAAAAGGGAAAAGAAAAGAGAGGAACCCTAGTTCATGCATGGAAAAATTCTGCATTCAATCTAGCTGACTTCTTCCTCCTCTAAGTCCATCGCGCCATTAGTGTTAGGGGTCCCTGATAAGAGTCTTTAGATCAGATCTAAGTCCTCTTCAATCCCTTTAAACCTTTCCTCCAAGTTCTTCCAAGAAGGCGGATCAAAAGTTGATAGTGTTTGGAAGATCAAATTTCAGCCTCAAGAAATTCTGCGCAAGCTAGCACTTCCGCAGGATTGGATCTCTTCAGGAACTTCGCGTGGACTTCTCGTAGAGGCCATTCGTGAGCGTGGCTGCGAAGTCGAGGATCAGATCCACAAGTTTCATCCATCATAAAAGGTATTAATCCTACATTAATCTTTTATTATGGTGTCAAGATCTAGGTCTGATTCTCCGAGGTTTTACCCTCTTTTGGGGCTCCTCACGGAGATATCTCCAGAATCCATTCAATGGATATTCGGAGATTAATCGGAATAGAGTTCTTAAGTTTCAGATCTGATAGTTAATCATGCATGAAAGTTTTAGCATAATTGTTTAAACGATTCCGGCATAATCCTATGTGTTCTTAAGGTGCTGATTTCTAGATTTGATCTTGTAAGCATGCATGAATTAAATTGTTTGATTCGATTTTTCCGCTGCGTTTTAAAACTTAAAAAGAACTACGTATGGCTTGATCCCCCTTATGAAGGGGTACGTAGGCAACCCGATCAGGTTCAGCCATGGTTTTAAAAAAAAAAAAAAAAATCCGCATGCTTAACACCGAAGAACCTAGGATTCACTTTCAAAAGACCGATCATTATGACAGTCGTCTCGGGGGGCAGGGCATTGATGACTGCCCCTCCCATACCACCAGGTAACGCCTCGAAGTGAGTGCGCACACGACGCATTTAAGAACTTCCTCGACCACTTCTGTTTGGAATGACGTGACGGACCCTTAGAACAAATTCAGAAAGATATCTCTCGAATTCTCCACCCGTAGGATTGATCTCCATGCTGTACGCCGCCTCCAATTGATTGGCCAGCTGATCACGAATCAATTCGAAATTTCAGGTAACGACCGAGACCTTGACCCTATAAAAAGGAGGTAGGGAAAGGCTTTTGATAAGCCATTATGAACTATTTTAAGCTACAAGAGGCTATCTAAGCCACTCAGAAACCTCTCCAAATGCCCGGCTAACTTAGCCATCAGAGGGCCTTCGCCGGAATCCCCAGCTAAGATTTTGTGTAGATATCTCGGAGCGCAAGAGGTGGCTTTCTTTCTCCGACCCGGCCGGTGTCCCCTCGGCTTCTTCCGGCGTGGTCACTCTTAGGCCAGATTTCAACCACAACAGGTACGAAGTTATCTATTATATGTTAAGATGGCAATTTTGAAATCAAATATATTTCTTTTAGATTCCATTACTTCTTAAAGCAAGAATGCTCTCCTATCCATCTTAAGATATATATTAATTATCCCATTTGTACTTTTCTTCTTTTATCCATATCAACTGTCAGATGTAGAATTGAACTGTCTCTCTCTTATCCATGTCTATACACACACATATATAGATATATACATATATATATACATGTATGTATGTATGTATACATGTATGTATGTATGTATATATGTATTTGTATGTGTATAAATATATATGGATGGGTTGGCTTGCGTGGGTCTGTTCGGTCTACTTAAAACATATCCGGTCCATCTTCTTCTTTTCTTTTCTTCTTTCAAACATGCGTGATATATGCGCTCGGTTGGCCCCGTTGATAGTAAATGCGGACAAGAAAGACTTTTGTCGGAATATAATCAATAAATACGAATGTTACATGCAAAAACTTTAAACCCGATGTTGAGACAGCCAGTTTGTATAAAAAGAACATCAAAAATTAGATCTATCCGTAATTTGTCCTTCTAGGAAGGTGGACGTTCGATATCAATGGCCCCGGCTGACATAGACCAGTGAGGTGATGTGCACCGACCATGTTCACCACAGACAAGCTTTTTACGCAAAACACCCGGATCTCGTTTGTCCAAACCCTTCACGAAAAGCCCAACCACCCCACCTCTAACCAAAACCAATCCTTTTCCTTTTTCCAATTTCTCGAGAGTTCTCGGCCGTCTATAAATTAAACGCATCGTTGTATGTCGCTCTTCAACCTGGAAGAGATTCATAAAAGTCCCCAGCATGGTTGATTTGGTCAAAAACTAAAGAAATCAAATGTTGATAAACTATAACAAATATGTTTGAAGTCAAGCAAACACTTAATCTATCTGTCCTTAAAAAATAAAAATCATATCTGAAACCATAAACCTCATCAAAAATCACATTCTCCACCCCTCCCAAGTTCTAAAAAACACTTCAAGCCGTAACCTTTCCTAACACCCTCCAATATTGCAACCCTAAAAGTCTGACCACGGAAATACCATTCAACTGATTATCGCATTATCCTGTATTTATTGAATGTAACAACATATACAACTATTCTTATCAACTTTTTCACATGCTTTTCATATTTCTTACACAAATACCAATTCTGAGATTCTATTTTGATATTTTTGTAAGATTTTTCCCCTCAAAAGAATTTAAAGAAGCGAGAACCGTGAGATCTGCACCTGGGATGAACCATAGATCTTCACCTTAAGCTTACTTAGCCTATCACATCTGGCTAGACAGAAACGATCGCCTGTTCGAGGATGGGCGGTCGTCACCACGGGCTGTGATGGAGAGAGCTCTACGACAGGCGGCGGAGGTAGCTAGGGTGGCCACATCGACATCATCTGGTAGGGCCAGGGACATTTGGGGTACTTGTACTGCTGTTTCAGCGTCCAGGTTCAGTTACTTCTCTTGGGTACCCCCATTCCCTGGTTATCTTAAGGTAAATGTCGATTATGGCATGGCAGAGGATGGCGCCTCTGGGGGCGTGGGCTTTGTAATCAGAGACCATGGGGGCAGTTTTATCGCCGCTGGTGGGTGAAGCACACCTGGCATGATGGCTGTGGGAGCGGAGCTGCAGGTTGCTTGGGAGGGCATCTTGTATGCGAGACGGGTCCTGGGGGCCGACAGGCTTTTTCTCGAGGGTGACTGTTCTACGATGATTGACTGGATACGAGGAGTGGACACGTATGGGGATGGCCACCCCCTGATACGGGACACTCGCAGATTGGTGCGAGAGCTGACTTCCTGTGAGCTTGTTCATGTATATTGGGAGGCAAACAGTGCAGCAGACTGGGTCGTCTCTTATGTTGCCCAGCACGCTAGGGAGGTCCTCTGGACTAGCTTAGATTATGTTCTACACACTTTATTTATTTACTTTTTTTGATATGTCTGCTTGTACTCACGTTAGAGGTATATGAATGAAATACCGTTTTGATAAAAAAAAAAAAAAAGAGGAGAGTAGTGTGACTTTTAGTCCTACAAAGCGCCACAAATATTAAAAAAATGAGTGCAGAACTAGCCCCATTCTAAATTCGCATTCGGACAAAATTCAAAATCAAAGCAAGCCACTAAGTAACGAAACCCAGCTTTTGACAAATATCTCAATGACCTTCATTCAACAGAACCTTACGACAAATTTTGTTCATACAGTTTTAACTGATCGGACACCAAATAGTTCGTACAGAATAACCCCATTGCATTCCCCACCCAACCAAAGGAAAACAAAAGTGCTCCAGTTCAACATCCCAACAGGATCATTATTTAAGCATAATCTATTACTTAACCTAGTTCCTCTGGCCATCATCCAACATGAGACATATGTATACACACACATACAACATGAAACATACACACACACACATACACATTATTGCCGCTAAATCGGGCTGAGGTTGGAGAGCAGCTAGGATAACCCTGAGGTCGGCTGGAGACGAGCTAAGCAGGACGGCCGAGATGCGGAGGATAGATTTTCTTCGGAGATAGCTTGCAAAAAGTCTGCTTGCCAGAGAGTTTCTACCAAAAGGCCTTCAATGCCTAAGTTAGAATAACGAGGCAACAACGTAAAAAATAGAATTTCAGTAGAGTGTAGTCTCTATGTGTAATATAATATGCATACCCGAGATCTTTCGGGCTGCCCCTTTATATAGGAAAGCTCATTTTGTTATTAATTGGCTTGACGTGGCATGCAATGATGCCAGATAATGGCTGATAGTACGACCGAGAGTGGATGCCAGAATGCGTGGGTGGCAAGCAGCGCCGGTGGGGCGCATACCACGGTGCTGCCACGACTGCGGACAGCCAAGGCTGTTGGTTGTTAGGACTGTCAGTCCTTATCGACACATATTGATTATTCTCCTCAGCTGATTGGCTCCTCGATCGGTGTCGAAGTCGCTCACCTCGATTGATTGGCTGCTTAGATAGGGCTAGAGTTTTTGGGCTTGGTTCATGTTCAAGGTCCAGGAGGATGGTCTGGCCTGAGGTCGAGGTATCCCATATTTTTGTCAACACTTGCCCCCCACTTCTGAGGCCGAGCTCATCTCAATTCAAGTGACGAAAGTCATGATGTCAACTTGATCAAGGGCAGTGCTCTTATTGGGGGCATTAAATGCATCGATTACTCATCTCAAAGCGTCGTCATATCTCTGTCTCGAGGTGTCTTCATTGTAGGATTTTCTTCAAGGCATGTTTACTGTAGCGATCCTGATGAATCGTCGTGCCGTATTTGGGGCTAACATGTGGCTTGATCTACTTGGGTAGCCGAATTGGCACCTTGATCAGGACCATCAATGCCTCTATGTAAGAGTACCCCCTCTCCCTAGTTTATGCTTATTGTTTCATCTGCTCCTCCATCCGACTGCACAAGTGTCTAGGCTCCTACGTAGTGCTCCAATGAAGTGCTTCATCTCTGGCTCTGGCATCCTCTGTACTCCTCCTTTTCTAGTGGGTATCCATTCTTTGGCTGCTCGGCCACTTTCCTTTGTCTTCTTCTTCGCTCCTTGTCTTCTCCTTTGTCTTTTCCCTTATATTTGCCTCCACCACAATGAGCGACGGTGAGGCTAACGCCTTAGAGGAGAGTTGGTCCAGACCACTCTTCTCGAGGTCGGCAGCCGTCGCCTTTGGGTGAGGCTGAGTCCGAGGTCTAGTCGAGTCTGGATCATGAGGCATCCTCCTTACTCATGAGGAATTGGGCCTTATCCAAGCTCAGCATTTCATTCCCCCTGAGTTCACACTTGAGCTCGTCGGTCCTGATGTTTGGGTGTCCAGTTCCTCCCCTTCGCAGCTCACCCTGTACGAGGAGACTCTAAGGGCCGGGCTGAGACTACCTATCCACCCCTTTTTTTTGTTTGTCTGATGAGGGCCTATGGCCTTGTCCCGACCCAACTGGTCTCGAACTCTTGGCTGGTTCTCAGTGGTTTTCTTTCTCTTTACTTTCTTTGGGACATTCGAGCTTCGTTTTTTTTTTAAGGGTGCTTCATGCTGAAAAGCTATCCTCAAGATAGCAATTGGTGGTACTTTTCTCCTCAAAATGACCACTAGTTGATTCGAGGTACTCCCTCCTCCATCCACAGATAGAAAGGAAGTTTTTTTTTTTTTATTTCCTCCAAGCAACCATAGGGGTTCGACACCGAATGGAGGACACCTCAGAGGGATTTGCATCGGCCCTGGAAGTTCTTGGGTGACGATCGAGGAGACATTAATCGACGTCAGTCTGAGCCCAGTCGACTCCTAGGGTAAGTTTTTTCTGGATTTTTTCTTTCTTCTCACCTCAATGTTGTGGACTGACTTTGTCCTTAGTTTTACAGCTCTTACTGCCATGAAGACTGAATTCACGCTGAACCGTGAGAGGAGCAAGATGAAGAAGAAGAGATTAGATGCGGTTGCCAAGGATGAGGCCTCTCAAAGAAAATAGTTGGGGGTGGGGGAGGGGGGGAATGGCCTACGATGCCGAGACCACCATCAAGGCCGATGCCGAGACCTTGATTCTTAGAGTTTCCCCTAAGGTGCTCGTACCTTGGGGGAAAATTGTAGAGCTCGACCCCAAGGTTGAAGTCGTTCAGCCGACTAGATCCAAGCCATATAGCTCCGAGGTGACAGGGAGCTCATACATTCCCTTGACCACACTGAGTTCTTCAACACAACCTTCGCCTCAGTCATTCGGGTAGGTTTCATAAATCTTCATTAAGTCATTTTCCTCAGCAACTAGCTCCTCCTCTTCTTTTTAGCACATCATCGAGGTTGGTTGCTTGTATGAGAGGTTCAAGATACTTTGGAGGAGCATCATGGAATATAGAGTGAGGGCAGAGGCCCCCGAGGAGCATGCCCGTCTAGTCGAGGTGGGGAGTAGGATGCCGGGGTGCGGGCTTGGGAAGCGGAGCAGAGGGCGAGGACAGCCAAGGACTAGGTTGAGTCGACAGAAGCCCAAGCCTCGGCCGCACACCCGAAAGGTCGAGAAAGGACTTATGTATGGCCCCATTGTTCAGGTAAAGGCGGGATTCTTGCTTGCTTGACAACTAAGGAAAAAGGATATGGGTATAGTAGAAAGATTGACTCACTATCATGACTTTCATTGGCAAACTTCTCGACGAAAGCCATTCTTTTCTTTTCGGCTTGCAGGTCAAGGAGAGCGGAGATTGACGGCTCAACTGTCTCTTTCCTCGGTTCTTGTTTGAAGGAGCACTTGACTAAAAAGTAAAGAGTTTAGCATTTTTCTTCCCGTAACCGACTTGACTTTCTGCGTGGACCCAAGCCATAATCAAGGAGAGGCAATTGTCCACGGTTAGGGAGGCCTACAAAGCTGCCGAGCAGAAGGCTGCAGAGCTTTCTGCGAAGCTAGTCGAAGCAGAGCAGAGGGCTACAGAGGTCGATGAGCAAGCCGCCAAGGCCAGGAGGCAAGCCATTCAGGTCGAGGCAGGGATCGTGTAGCAGTGAAGAAGTAGCACACCTCAGAGGAGTTCCAAGAGGAAGCCTTGGAGAACGCGACCAACACCTTTGGAAAAGGCTTCGAAGCATGACAGGCTCGAGCTCAGCAGCTCTTTTTACAGTTGGACTTCTCTAACCTTTGTGACGACGACAGTGATGACGACGGAGAGGGTTGGGATGATCAAGGCAGCGACACTAGTGGCGGGGGCAAAGGTAATGGCGAAGGTGCCAAGGTGGCCAAGGGATCGATCCAAGGCAGTGCCCTTCTTGTCTTGAATCTTCATCTTGATGTCACGGACCGCGCCCAAGGACTTGACCCCTAGGGTGATGGTTCTGCTAGCAAGGGTCTTCATGAAGGCCTACCTTTGGTCGGGTCAGGAACTCTTCCTTTCAATCGAAGGAGGATTGGGTACTTTGGCGGTGACGTTGATAAGGGCGAGGAGTGAAGTCCTGCCTCCCTAAGTCAGAAATAGCCCGAGTAAAAGACTGAGTTCACTCATAATTTTTTGGGAGCTGAACCCCGGAAGATCAACTGAGAAGCCCAAGACAAGCCAAAGCCCCCCATAGGGAAGAGCTCGACACAATGACCCGAGCTAAAATTGAAAAGTTGTTGAATGCGCAAGTAAAGGCTGAAGTCAGATACTTTGAAATATTTCTTTATTTTTATTATTTTTTAGTATATATATTGACCTCGGTAGAAGAAGCCGACCAAAAAGAGCTACAAAAGAAGGTCGAAGCTTAGGGCGACAACCTAAACTCGGACAAAAGAGAACAAGCAACAAGAACAGAAGCTGAAGTCAAGTACTTTGGAAAATTTTATGCTTTTATTAATTCTGAATTTTTACACTGAGCAGAGGCCAAACAAAAAAAGAGTAAATTGAGCTCACTTTGCCTGAGTGAGAAGAAATACAAGCAAAATGTACGTGCCAAGCCTTCGGCATAGGGGTCGATCTCCTGCTTGGACCATTTACGACTTGAAGAGGTCGAGTGGCATGCCAAGCCTTCGACATGGAGGCCAGTCTTCTGCTTGGGCCATTTACGACCTGAGGAGGTTGAGTATCATACCAAGCCTTCGAAATCGATCTTCTTCTTGGGCCATTTATGACATGAGGTCGAGTGGTATGCCAAGCCTTTAGCGCGGGGGCTAGTTTTTTGTTTGGGCCATTTACGACTTGAGAAGGACGAGTGGCATGCCATGCCTTCGGCGTAGGAGAAGGTCTTCTGCTTGGGCCATTTACAATCTGAGAAGGTCGAGTGGCATGCCAAGCCTTCGGTGTAGAGGCCGGTCTTTTCATCCTTGGACTCAGTCCTAGAGAAATTTTGAGTGGGCATGATCTTGAGGAGGCCCCAGGCATCCCTAGGATATCTCCTTTATTAGGGCCCATGCTTCCTGGGGTGTCCTAAATCAAATACGTTCATCATTGTCATCCGATAGGAAGATAGGAAGATTTTTATTAAGGCTCGTTTGGTTCGCAGAAAGCATTTTTCCTTCTAGGAATATGATTCCTGAAAAACAAATTCCTAAGAAGAGGATGCCTAGAAAAGTACTTTTGGCATGTTTGGTTGACCATTAGAAAGTAACAAATTTCCAAAGTGCTTATGTTTGGTTGGCCATCCACTTTTGGAAAAGTTATGTATAATTCCTATTATGCCTTTAATAAAAATTAGATCTTTAATGCCTTTTTAATGCTTTTTTAATTCTGAAGGGCCTTTTTGGAAAAAAAAATAAAAATAAAGTGATTTCCGCCTCATGGGAAAGTAACTTTTCCATGTTTCTCATTGGAAAGACTTTCTCATGAAATGTGGGAATCATATTCCCATAAGAATACAACTTTCTCATCTCTCTCATTTGAAAACTCCAACCAAACAAGAGGCATCTCATTACTTTTCCGTTGACCACACTTTCCCCCGAACCAAATGAGCTCTTAGAGATAAGCTCGAGCTGCAATGGACCTTACGGATAATAGGGGCGAGGATTGCTAGAGTTCTAAGTCCGTGGGATTGGGGCGCCTTTGAAGTGCCCCAACCTGCACCCCGAAGACCTCAAGTTGCCGGATCCCGAGCTCCTTTAAAGGCTTAAGTTCGGTGATGAGTGCCTCGTACTCAATTTTGATGTTCAAGGTAGAGTTTTTGGACTAGAGAGCATGCTGCATGATTACTCCATTAAGATTGGCGAGCATGGGACCGGCCCACATGATTACCCATCCACGTGTAGGGTTCATGGAGGCTCGGTGGTCATATTTGTGAGAAACTCGGTTATCCGAGACACTTGAGACCTCATTAAGTGTGTCAGTGATGGTGTTGATGACGCTTACTGTCGGGTGATTTTCAATTAGCTTTAGGGGCAGCGGATCAGTGGTTGATGCGGGCACTTCTCAGTCCTGCCAAGGGAGTATGTATTGGTCCAGCCACCAGCACCAAATAAGTACTTTGATTTTGTTCTTGAGTAGAACACACTCCTCGGTGTTATGGCCACGGTCTCGATGGAAGCAACGATACTTCTTTTAAACTCTCTTGGTCGTTAGGCCCTTCATCGGATGCGGAGGGCGCATATTGCCTTGGCCTTCGATTTCCATGAGGATCTAGGTCCTCTAGACAGTGAGAGGAGTGTACTTCCTGAACTTCTGAGGAGGGCTTTTGGACCGTTGTGAGCCCCTCTCGCGTCGATGTGAGACACTCCTTGGCTCTCTTCGCTCCTCGCATCCCACTTTTCCTCCTCAGGGGGGTCTTCCACCTGCAGACTCGCGATGGGAGGCCATGACGTCCTCCGTGTTGGCATACTTGTTGGCCTACGCCAGCATTTAGGCGAAGTCGACGAGGAATCACTTTTTCTAGGGAGAACAGAAAGCTCAACGGCTGCAAGTCTCTTTCATCGCTGACATCGTGACCGATTGATCTAGGTCGCAAACCTCCAGGGTCGCCGCATTGAAGCGGTCGACATAGTCCTTGAGGGACTCTTTCTCTTGTTGCTTGATGCCGAGCAGTGCGCCAGAATCGTCTCCAGCTGGAGGTAAAGTGCGGCATGAAGAGGCGGGCGAGCTACTCAAAGGAATGGATAGATTCAGACCAAAATCCAAAGAACCAGAATCGAGCTATCTTGTGAAGGGTCGCAAGGAATACCTTGCACAACACGATGTCAGTAGCTCTGTGCAGCATCATAAGAGCCTTGAAGTTCTCTAGAGGATCTAGGGGATCGGTGGCGCTGTTGTACAGCTCCACCTAGGACATCTTAAATTGAGGTCAGATCGGTTCCGGCATGATATGCCGGAAGTAGAGATGGGCACTGGGCCGGGCCGCCCATGGCCCGGCACGGCCCGGCACGAAGCGGGCCGTGCCAGTAACGGGTCGTGCCTAGCACGGCCCATTAAAGTGGGCCGGGCTGGGTTACCACTTTCTGGCCCGCGGGCCAGCCCGGCACGGCCCATAAGGGCCTGGGCCCGGCGCTGCCCGCGAGCCAGCCCGGAACGGCCCATAAGGGCCTGGGCCGGGCCAGGCACGGCCCGTCCCCCTTAAAATAAATGGAAATAATTTTTTTGAATAAATTAATAAATATTGAAAACTAAGGATTTATGAATATAAAGCCACCTTAATGGTGGGGGGTTTGGCATAGACCCCTACCAGTTTATTAATTTAAATCAAAATGGTATATGAAGGGAGGTTTGGATCTTGGTCTGACCTCCAGAATACAATAAGAAAGAAAAAAAAATAGAGATGACTCACTTTAACAATTAAAAAAATAAAAATGTACAATTATAAAAAATTAAGAAATCTTACTAATCATTAGTGATTCAGTATTCACTATTCAGTAGTGTTTGTATCATCATCATCAGAGGATATTGTATTATGTCCACCTTTATTTTGAAGTCTCGCCTCAGTATCCAACCAATCTTTGAAGCAGAGAAGCATCTCAACCGTTTCGTCAGTCATCCTACTTCTCTTTTCGTCAAGAACACGCCGACCTGCACTAAAAGTGGATTCCAATGCTACTGTGGACATTGGCACAGCTAAAATATCGCGTGCAATTGCAGACATAACAGGATATTGATTTTTAACACTCTTCCACCAAGATAATACATCTAGACTCTCTATTTGATTTTCATCATATGCAGACTGAAGATCATTTCGTAAATAAAATTCTAGTTCACTACTTAAAGATGAAGAAGATGAAGATGAACTTGAAGCATGTGTGTATTTTCTCTGTACAATGAATGAAAAAATAGATGATGAACGAGAACTACTAGAAAAAGAAATAGAGCTTTGTACGGAGAATCTAGATCCACGAATTTTTTCATCATATATAGCATAAATATCATAAAGAAGTTGTTTTACCTCAATTTTAGCAGGTTCAGGATCTTGAATCATATTTTCACAGTATGCATCAAGTAAAATTAGCACGCCATTCAATTTAACTCTTGGATCAAATACAGCAGCTAAGTTATGTATAGAACATATCTTGTCCCAATACTCATTCCATTTAGATTCCAATTGTTCAATAATAGGCATTAAAACATCATCATATCTATGTTCTGCAAATTTTTGACTAATTATATATGCTTGTTGTAAAAATGAACATGAAGTTGGATAATAAATACCAGAAAGAACATTAGTAGCATTATAAAAACTAAGTAAAAAATTTTCCAAAATTTTTCCTTTATTCCAATCAGTTTCAGTCAATGTAAAACCTAATCCACGATCATTAATACATGCACTTAATAAGTTTTTATATGGGTATGCATCATGTATCATGCTATATGTTGAGTTCCAACGAGTAATTACATCAAGTTTAAATTTTTTAAAACGTTTACCATGATTTATACATAGTTTCTTAAATTCTTGAAGTCTTGATCTTGAAGCATGAATAAAAGAAACTGCATTTCTAATTTTTGAAATCACATCTTGAATCATGCCCATGCCAGCTTGAACAGAAAGATTTAAGATGTGACATGCACATCTAATATGCAATAAATTTTCATTTAATATGGGATACAATGAGTCCTTTAATAATGTAACAGCAGAATTATTATTAGATGCATTATCAAAAGTAATAGACATAATTTTATCATTAATATTATATGAACATACAGTTTGATAAATGGCATTTAAAATTTGTTGCCCAGAATGTGGAAAATCAAAAGCACGAAAAGCAAGAATACGTTTATTTAATTGCCAATCATTATCAATATAATGAGCAGTAATGGCAATAAAACAATTACTACCTACAGATGCTGACCAAATATCAGAAGTTAATGAAATTTTTACATTTAAAGTAGAGAGTGTTTCAATTAAAGTTTGTCTCATTGCTAAAAAGTTAGTCATAGCTACTCTTCTAAATGTACGCCTACTAGTTCTTTTGTAAGCACGTTGTAGGTTTAATTGAACATATTCTTCAAAATTAAAAGATTCACATAAACTAAAAGATAATTCATCCTTAACTATCCATTTTACAAGTGCTTTTATTTGATTTTCATGATTATATGCAAAATTACCTACAAGTGATCCTCCTTATATATTAAGAGTACTTTGAGCATAAGAATCATGCATCCTATGACTCTCTCGATGTCTTTTTAAATGGCCTGTTCCCCCACTACTACTACAACTATAAAGTTTGGCACATTTTTTACATTTTGCTTTCCAGACTCCATCAACCATAATTCTATCAAATTCATTCCATACAGCACTAGTCCTCTTACGAGAAGAGGTTTGATCTTCACTCGGTTCACTAGTTCTAGAGGAACTAGGAACATGGGGCTGGGGATTAGTTTTTTCTCCCTCAGAAATAGGAGGAATGCCAAATTAAATTGCTAGAAGAACACTTTAGAAGAGAGAAATAGTAGTAATAGAGAAGGAGAGAATAGTTGGTTTGGTGTGGTGAGAATGAGGGACGAAAGGGATATTTATAGGACTCCAAAAAAATTCCCAAAATACCCCTCAAATTAGCCATTTTTGGACTATTGGGAGGGGTATTTTGGGAAAAAACCAAAAAATAGCCGTTGAAAACGGCTATTTTCTTCCCCCCTGCCAGACGGGCCGTGCCTGGCACGGCCCATCTGGCAGCCCGTGATGGGTCGTGCCTGGCGCAGCCCGTGATGGGCCATGCCTGGCACGGCCTGTCTCGTGCCGTGCCGGGCCCGGCCCGCCAATCCACGGGCCTAGGGCCGGGCCGGGCTTGGCTTTTTGGCTGACACGGCCCGTTTAGTCCGTGGCTCGGTGGGCCTGGGCCGGGCCGGCCCGGCACGGCCCGATGCCCATGACTAGCCGAAAGAAGAGGAGCTCCGGAGAGAAGTTGAGGTCATTGTTCGCCCTCACAGCCTATTCTCTAAGGGCTTGAATTTGCCAGCCCACTTCCTCGATTCTCTTGTCGAGGTCAGCATCTCATTAGGGCAGAGACTCCATGAGGTGAAAAGGCGAGAGGCTCTGGATGGAGTCCTCACCAAAATGGAGGCTTGAGTGTGTCATTTTCCATTATGGCCGGAGTTGCTTTGCAGAGTACTGGCTTTGGTGAGACCGCTACAAATCTTAGTGTTAGAAGCGGTGGCTGACTAGGCACATGCCGTGCCCTCACAACTAAGAGTGGTGGCTGGCTGGCCGGTTTCGATCGGATCAACTCCAGTTGCTACACTATCTGTTGCAGGCCCTGGATCGCCGAGGCCAATGCCTGCACCTATTGAGTGAGCAAGTTGAACTCATCATTGTCCATAGGTGTAGCAGGTTGTTCCGACAAATTAGCTTTCGGGCTATGCAACAACCCTCGGGAGGTCTGAGCGCGGCGTTGCAAAGCATGCAACATGTCACAAGTTCCTCGTGACTTCTTGCTAGTTGTCCCTCCCTTCAATGGATATCGATATTGCTAGGTGCTAGAAGCCTTCTTTCTAACGTCAATCTGTTGCCGCTGAATCTGGGCTGAGATCGAAGAGCAGCTCAGATGATCCTGAGGTCGGCTGAAAATGAGCTAAGCAGGTTGTCCAAGGGGTGAGGTTGATCTCCTCCGGAGATGGCCTGCAAAAAGTCCACTTATCAGAGATTTTCCAGCGAAAAACTCTCCGATGCTTAAGTTAGAATAATGAGCCAACAATTTAGAAGGAAGAGAATTTCAGTAAAGTATAATCTTTGCAAGTAATATAGCGTGTGTACTTGAAGTCTCTTGGACTATTTTTTTATATAGAGAAGCTTATTTTGTTGTTACTTGGCTTGACCTGGCATACAATGATGCTGGGTAATGGCCAGAAGTATGGCCGAAGTGTGAATGCCAGTCTGCATAGGCGACAGGCAGGACGGTGGGGTGTAAACCGTGGTGCTGCCACGATTGCGGGCTGCCAGAGCTATCGATTGTTAGAACTATCAGTCTTTGTCGAAACATGTTGATTGTTCTCCTTCTTGTCGAAACATATTGATTGTTCTCCTCGGCTGATCAGCTTCTCAGTCGGGCCGAAGTCGCTCACCTTGGTTGATTGGCTACTCGGACGGGCCAGAATTGTTGGCCTTAATTTATGTTCGAGGTCAAGAAGAATAATTTGGCCTCAGAGCGAGGTGACCAATATTTTTTCCAACATATATATATATATATATATATATATGTTGGGGGGAATAAAGTTTCCCCCCAAATGACATAAATGCCCCTAAGAAGCCGTACCACCTCCGACCCCGGACAGCCGAAGTCAGCGTCCGACCTCGGAACGCTCGGCCACAAGACGACCGACCCCGAAACCTCCGACCTAAGAGAAACCCCGATGTCCGAGGACCGTACTCTAACACCCCTCCGGCATTTATTGCGCATGGCCGCTGTAATCTTCCGGCACACTCAACAATAAATGCGGATCTCCGGCTTACTCCATAATAAATGCGGATCTCCAACTTACTCCACAATAAATGCGCATGGCTCCTGACATCTACGGATCCCCAACTCTCCACGGCAAATCGACCCAGCAGAGTCTAGTCGACTATGATAAGTCTCTGATCTCGGCCATACCGCCGACATCAGCGCGATGATTCGCCTGACCGAGCGCCGACCTGAACAACATGCCAAGCCGTACTACGGCCTCGCCCTGTTACATCACAGGTAAACCGACCCCCGCATATAAAAGGGAGCCTTGGCCTCTCAAGAGGGGATTGGAACATTCATACACCCAAAAATCACTGTTTATCCCCTTCTCCCCACTATTTGCCCCCTCCCTGACTTGAGCGTCGGAGGGCCGGCGCCGGAGAACCCGGCCACCGGTTCGTGTGCAGGCACCCGGACGGAGGACGCCGCCAGCCAACGGATCGCCGCCCTGCTGCGAGGACCTGCTGCCCCTTCTCTCCGATCGCCCCGGACGCAGGACGCCGCCCGCCGACAGACCGCCGCCCCGCCGTGAGGACTAACAGTCGCTCCCTCTCCTCGACCGAAGATTGCCCCCGGGTCCAATTTCCAGCAACAGTTGGCGCTAGAGGAAGGGCCCGAGTAGCAGTCATGAAGTTGAGAAGTAAGGGAGCCTCTAACGTCTCCCGGCGTCCCCCGCAAAGTCCTGGACACTCCGTCCAGAATTCTCCAACTCCGGCTGACCCAGCTCCTCAGGTCCAGCCGGAACAGTTCAATGCCCTGGCACAGCAAGTCCAGGCCCTGGCCGCCGCCGTTCAGGGCCTGCGGCGCGTGGAGGCTTTACCGGCACTTCCCTCGCAGGCCCAGGCCCCGCCGGAGTGTCTCCCCAACGGCCCGGTTCTCCCCAGCCAAAATTTGCATGGCTCCTCCAGAGCCAACAATGGAGAACGAGCTTCTCCCCGGAGAGAGTTACCGGGAGAAGGTTTCGACCGGAGACCCCAACTTTCTGAGGCGGAGTCAGCCCCGGATCACCGTGAGCTGGCGCATACCACAGCGACAATCCCACGGGTGGGGGAGCTCGACCGAAAAGTCGAGCATCTGGAGCGCCAGATTGCGACACTCCACAGCAAGAAGGCAAGACAGGAAGGGGACTTTGAGTTCACTACCAAGTCCCCCTTCTCCCGCCAGATCGAGGACGAGCCAGTTCCCGCAAGGTTCAAAATGCCCCAGGTGGAGCCCTACAGCGGAATCACCGACCCCCAAGACCACTTGGAGAGTTATCGGGCCCTCATGGCCCTACAAGGGTCCTCGGAGGCCATACTCTGCAAGGCCTTCCCAGCAACCCTCCGAGGGACCGCTCGGCTTTGGTTCTCTGGTCTGAAGCCGAACACGGTGTCCTCTTTTGAGCAGCTCGGCAGGCAGTTCGCCACCAACTTTGCTGCCAGCCGGCGCCAGCGACGGACATCAGACTCCCTCCTGGACATCAAGCAGAAGGAGGGGGAGTCCCTCAAAGAGTACCTGGACCGCTTTACCGCCGCCACATGGGAGGTTCGCGAGCTAGACCAGTCGATAGCCATGTCGGCTCTGAAGACTGGGGTCCGCTCCTACCGATTCCTCTTCTCCATCGAGAAGAGCTTCCCGGCCGACTTCACCGAAATGCTGGCCCGAGCCCGGAAGTACGCCAAGGCCGAGGAGGCAGTCGCCTCCAGGCGGGGGGCAATCGAGCCCACCTCGAAGAAGCGGAAGAAGCGCCGCGAGGAGCGCGGTCGACAAAGGAGCCGGTCTCCCCGCCGAGAGAAGAATCTCCCCAGACTGAGGAGCCCGCCCCGTCAGCAGGGGCGACCTCAGCAGAGGACACCTCCTCGTCCGAGGTCTCCACCACGGCCCCGGACGTACCAGGCGAGGTACGAGAACTACACACCCGTCAATGCTCCTCGGGCCGAGATCCTGATGGAAATTGAGGGTCGGGACTTCTTCCGACCCCCGCCTCCTATGCGAGACACGGGATTTTCCCGAAACTCCAGGAAGTACTGCCGCTTCCACCGAGATCGCGGGCACGACACGGAGGACTGCTTCTAACTCCGGGACGAGATAGAAGCGCTCATCAGACGGGGAGTACTGAACCGGTTCGTGAGGAACCGACATGAGGAAAGGAGGCCGGCGGAGAATGTCGCACCAACCGAAAATCCTGGCGGCAACAGTCCTATCGCCGGCACCATCAACATGATTGGGCGGACCTCGGCAGGAACAGCCGCCCAGGGAGCACCCCCGAAGCGCCCACGCACTGATGAAGTCATCTCGTTCTCGGACGAGGACTTAGAAGGGGTCGAGACCCCTCACGATGACGCTGTGGTCATCTCAATGATTGTAAATAGGTTTGATGTAAAGCGTGTCCTAGTTGACAATGGAAGCTCAGCCAACATTTTGTACTACCATGCCTACCAAAAAATGGGGTTGACAGAAGGACACCTCCGGAGAATCAATGCCCCGCTGGTCGGGTTTACCGGAGATGCGGTCCCGGTTGAAGGTGAGGCTAGCTTCCTTGTCACAGTTGGCCTCGCCCCCCGGGAGAGCACTGTGAGGATGGACTTCCTGGTGGTCCGTCTGCCCTCGGTCTACAACGCCATCCTTGGGCGCCCAGGGTTAAACGCCCTTCGAGCCGTGGTTTCAACTCGCCATTTGCTCATGCGGTTCTCCACCGGCCAAGGAGTGGGCGAGGTCCGCGGAGACCAACTGGTCGCCAAGCAATGCTACATGGCGGCCCACACAGTAAAGCAACCAGCCGAGGCACCAGACCGCCCGATAGGCCCTTCACTGCCCATAGAAACCCTCGATGCGAGGGACACCCTCTGGAAGAAGCAAGTAGAGCCCGGTGAGCTCCTTATTCAAATCCCACTACAAGAAAATTTTTCCGAGCTGACCGTGCAGGTTGGCTCCGGCCTCGGCGCCCATGAGAGGAATCGCCTCGTCAGCTTCCTGCAGGACAACGCTGACGTCTTCGCCTGGTCGCCTGCGGACGTGCCAGGAATTGACCCCGAGGTCATGGTCCACCGACTCCAGGTGAGGCCAACCAGCAGGCCCGTAAAGCAGAAGAAAAGAGGCTCCGCCCCTGAGCGACAACGAGCTGCGGCCGAGGAGGTGGACAAACTCCTCGGAGCCGGCTTCATCCGGGAGGTCTCCTACCCGGATTGGCTCGCCAACGTAGTCCTCATAAAGAAGGCCAACGGAAAATGGCGTATGTGCGTGGACTACACCGACCTGAACAAGGCCTGCCCAAAAGACAGCTTCCCTCTCCCGAGCATCGACCAGCTCGTCGACTCCACTTCAAGACACCAACTGCTAACTTTTATGGACGCCTTTTCAGGATACAACCAAATCCGAATGGCGCCAGAAGACGAGGAGAAGACGGCCTTCATCACCGACAAGGGCACCTACTGCTACAAGGTGATGCCCTTTGGCCTGAAAAACGCTGGGGCCACCTATCAGAGACTGGTCAGCCAAATCTTTAAAGACCAGATCGGCCGGAACATGGAAGTCTATGTGGACGACATGCTGGTAAAGAGCCAAGCGGCGGAACACCACATAGCCGATCTCAACGAGACATTCGCCAAGCTCAGAAAATACCAAATGAAACTCAATCCGGCGAAGTGCGCGTTCGGAGTCACCTCGGGCAAGTTCCTGGGTTTCATAGTGACCCAACGCGGAATTGAAGCCAACCCGGAGAAAATCCGGGCACTGCAAGAGATGTCGCCTCCAAAGACAGTTAAGGAGGTGCAGCGGCTCGCGGGGCGGGTAGCCGCCCTGGGAGGGTTTGTTTCTCGATCAGCCGAGCGTTGCCTCCCCTTCTTCAAGAGCCTCAAACGACCGAAAGACTTCCGGTGGACAGAAGAATGCCAGCAAGCCTTTGAAGAGCTTCGGAGCCTTCTGGCCTCTCCCCCGCTGCTCACCAAGCCCCAGAAGGGCGAAATTCTTTACTTATATCTGGCCGTCTCCCCAGCTGCAGTAAGCTCGGTCCTCGTCCGGGAAGAAGACAAGCTCCAAAAGCCGGTCTATTACACCAGCCGGGTCCTCAGGGATGCTGAGACCCGATATTCTAAACTTGAGAAGACCATTTTCGCTCTCATCATCTCGGCTCGGAGACTCAGGCCTTACTTCCAAGCCCACACGATAGCTATATTAACCGACCAGCCTATGAAGCAGATATTGCAGAGGTCGGATCGTGCGGGGAGGATCGCCAAATGGGCGGTCGAGCTCGGAGAATTCGACCTAGAATATCAGCCCAGGCCGGCTGTCAAAGCTCAGATACTCGCCGACTTCATCGTGGAGTGCACCCTTCCGGACGACCCCGAGCCGCCATCTGAGTCCGTGGAGGAGACCCCGAAGCAGCCATGGGTCCTGCACTCGGATGGGTCTTCGACCCCGGGGGGCAGCGGGGCCGGACTTATCCTCACCAGTCCAGATGGAGTGGCGGCCGAGCAAGCTCTGCGCCTCGAGTTCCCGGCCTCGAACAATGAGGCCGAGTATGAGGCTCTCATCGCCGGGCTCAAGCTGGCGAAAGAACTAAAAGTGGGAGACCTGACGGCCTTCAGCGACTCCCAGCTGGTGGTGAACCAGGTCCAAGGAGATTTTGAAGCTAAAGAGCCATCCATGCAAAAGTATCTCCAAAAGGTGCGGGAACTCACATCTGCCCTGAATTCTTTCAATATTCAGTATATTCCCAGAGCGGAAAACCTCAGGGCAGACCAGCTATCCAAACTGGCCACCTCCCGCATGAGCGAGCTTCCCAAGGGAACAGCGCTCGAGTATCTTCGGGTCCCCAGCACGGAGGAACCCGAGCCCACTATGTGCATCGACTCCGAGCCAAGCTGGATCGACGGGCTCGTCTGCTATCTTCAGGACGGAACTCTACCTCATGACGAGACGGAGGCTCGCCGAATCAAGCGCCAGGCTCCCCGATGCCTCCGCCCCTCCGAGGCGGACTACGCCCTCCGAGAGGTCCATGAAGGAATCTGCGGAAATCACCTGGGGGGTCGAGCCTTGGCCCATAAGATCCTGCGGCAGGGATACTACTGGCCCACACTCCAGAAGGACGCAACAGATTTCGTCCGCAAGTGCGATCGGTGCCAGCGAAACGCCAATATCCAGCGCCGACCTTCAGCTCTGCTGACCTCCATCATCGCCCCCTGGCCGTTTGCCCAATGGGGGATCGACATCCTGGGGCCTTTTCTCCTGGCCACCGGACAGAGAAAGTTCCTGGTCGTCTCCATCGACTACTTCACCAAATGGGTCGAGGCCGAACCTGTTGCCCGGATCACCGAGCAAAAGATGCGGGACTTCGTGTGGAAGTCTATAATCTGCCGATTCGGACTACCCCGTATCCTTATATCTGACAATGGTCGACAATTTGACAATGTTCATTTCAGGAAGTTTTGCTCTGAGCTCGGCATTGATCATCGCTTCACCTCGGTTGCCCATCCCCAGACAAACGGGGAAACTGAGGTAACTAACCGAACTATTTTGCAGGGACTCAAAGCTAGGCTTGATCGATCCAAAGGACAGTGGGTCGAGGACTTGTACAATATCCTTTGGGCATACCGGACCACGTTCCGACTGCCCACGGGAGAGACCCCCTTCAACCTAGCATACGGCACTGAGGCCGTCATCCCATTGGAGATCGGCTTGCCTTCTCCGAGGGTGGAGCATTACGACCCCGATACCAATTCCTCCCAGCTCAGGAGCAATTTGGACCTCGTCGAAGAGACAAGAGAGGTCGCCCGGGTGCGCATGGCGACATATCAACAGCGAACGGCCCAATACTACAACTCCAGAGTTAAGCCCAAGCTCTTCAAAGTAGGGGACCTCGTCCTCAGGAAAGCCGAGGCTTCTCAACCAACCGAGCAAGGAAAGCTCGCCCCAAACTGGGAAGGACCGTATCAAATCGCCCGGGTACAACGGCCAGGGGCGTACAAATTGAAGTCCCTGGAAGGGACTCTGATCCCACGAAGCTGGAACTCCGAGAATTTACGGATGTACTACCAGTGAAACCCCAAGGGGTTCAAGATAATCAGGATAATGGACTCAGCTCCTTTTTCTGCAAATATTTCTCTCATTTTGATGACTGTAATCCTCTTCTAATATTGGGTCGTCTGTGATCCTCAGATTTCCCGGCCAAAATCGGGATGCCTCGAGGCTCGACCGTAGAGTCCCAAACTCCCTCGACCTCGGGAAGAATCGCAGGACGGTGAAACGTCGACTGGTGCAAGATTCCTCGACTAAGATCGAGATGCCCCGAGTGTCGACAGTGCGTGCCCAGACCCCTCGACACTTCGGGAAGACGGGGTAGTACCTTCGCAGTCCCCCGTGGCGCTCAACACCAACAACGGGGTAGTACCTTCGCGGCCCCCCGTAGCGCCTCCTCGACTAAGGTCGGGATGCCCCGAGGGTCGACCGTAGAGAACCAGACTCCCTCGACCTCGGAAAGGCGCCGTGAGGGGTGGAAAGGGTGGCTCCACCCGGGGCGCCACAAAGTGGACCCCCGGGAGCGGTCGACGATCCCCGATACCCGAAGCGAGCGATCCCTCGACTAAGGTCGGGATGCCCCGAGGGTCGACCGTAGAGAACCAGACTCCCTCGACCTCGGGAAGCGTCGCCGGTCGGTAGAGCGTGCCCAGACCAGCCGACCTGACGAACGATCCCTCGACTAAGGTCGGGATGCCCCGAGGGTCGACCGTAGAGAACCAGACTCCCTCGACCTCGGGAAGGCGCCGTGAGGGGTGGAAAGGGTGGCTCCACCCGGGGCGCCACAAAGTGGACCCCCGGGAGCGGTCGACGATCCCCGATCCCCGAAGCGAGCGATCCCTCGACTAAGGTCGGGATGCCCCGAGGGTCGACCGTAGAGAACCAGACTCCCTCGACCTCGGAAAGCGTCGCCGGTCGGTAGAGCGTGTCCAGACCAGCCGACCTGACGAACGATCCCTCGACTAAGGTCGGGATGCCCCGAGGGTCGACCGTGGAGAACCAGACTCCCTCGACCTCGGAAAGGCGCCGTGAGGGGTGGAAAGGGTGGCTCCACCCGGGGCGCCACAAAGTGGACCCCCGGGAGCGGTCGACGATCCCCGATCCCCGAAGCGAGCGATCCCTCGACTAAGATCGGGATGCCCCGAGGGTCGACCGTAGAGAACCAGACTCCCTCGACCTCGGGAAGGCGCCGTGAGGGGTGGAAAGGGTGGCTCCACCCGGGGCGCCACAAAGTGGACCCTCGGGAGCGGTCGACGATCCTCGATCCCCGAAGCGAGCGATCCCTCGACTAAGGTCGGGATGCCCCGAGGGTCGACCGTAGAGAACCAGACTCCCTCGACCTCGGGAAGCGTCGCCGGTCGGTAGAGCGTGCCCAGACCAGCTGACCTGACGAACGATCCCTCGACTAAGGTCGGGATGCCCCGAGGGTCGACCGTAGAGAACCAGACTCCCTCGACCTCGGGAAGCGTCGCCGGTCGGTAGAGCGTGCCCAGACCAGCTGACCTGACGAACGATCCCTCGACTAAGGTCGGGATGCCCCGAGGGTCGACCGTAGAGAACCAGACTCCCTCAACCTCGGGAGGTATCACAGGTCAGCAAAGCGTCCACGAACCCGCCGACCTGACGTGAGATCCCTCGACCAAGGTTGAAGCGCTCCGAGGTCCGACCATAGGGTCTTAAGCCCCCTCGATCTCAAAAAGGGCTACAAATCAACAGAGCCTCCCCAGATCCTCCCAACTCCGGCAGGAGTCACCGGGTCCATGGGAAGCCCGAGCCCCTTTTACAAGTCAAAAATGACTCCGGAGGTCGACGAGGAAGGGAAGCGACCTACTCCACCATGCGAAGCATGACCCCGAGAATGCAAGAGGTACACCCAACTAGACGCCCTCCTTGTCAAATTTTATCTACATATTGCCGAGCGGGATCTCGTCCAATGTTGGAGTCTTATTTTGCCCCAAAGCCGGGCTTCCTCGCTGGGTCGGCTTAAGACCGACCTCCCAACTTCATCATGCCTGCTCTGTTCGTCAAGTCTCCGCAATCCGTACTAAGGCTTCATAAAGTAGGGCCCAACTCGGCTCTTCTAAGTAAACTCCGACGTCCAGCTGAGAAAGTGGTCCCGGCCACGAATGTACCAGCCAAGCACAGGTACCAAGGCAATCTTTGGGAATCCCAGCCTTGTTCACCGAAATCTCGGCAGGGTCCGAGAACGATAACTATGAAAACCTTCGGCAATAACTTGTTTATTAGCCCGCGCTCCCTATGAGAGGTTCGGAGTTGAGTTCGGAAACCCGACTAGACTCCCCGAATAGCGGCACGAATAGACCTATTCCGGTCCCACTTGAAGGGCTAAGGCCCGACCTCGGTGCCTTAAGATTTTCCTAAAGGCCAAACGTGGCAACTCCCACGACTCTAAGATCCGAGTTATAGGACTTAGAGAAATTTTCTAGAAACCTAAGCTCGGAGCTCCCTTTGGTCGAGACGACTGGAATCCGAGAAGGCTAAGATATAGCCAGGGAAAAGGGCAGCTTCGTTAAGCAGCCCAAAGATTAAAATACGAAGTTAGAGGTCGTCGAGGCGGTTAGCTAAGGTTCTAGCCTCATCCACGACAACAGAGGGAAAGATGAACACAGAATGATAAAAATATTTCTTCATTAACAAAGGGCCGGAAGGCCAATTACAAAATTGGAAGTCGGCCACTCAAGGGCCGACCCCGGATACAATGAAAAAGAAAAGAAAAATATGCTTAAGTCCTAAGCGGCGGGAGCCACATCCGGGGGGTCATCCGGCACATTGATGACCTCATGATCTTCCTCCGGAACAGGCTCGGGGCCGGGAGCAGGAGCTTCGGGCGCCGCCTCCGGGACAGCGTCGATCTCGGCTGCCGGAGCCGCCTCCATGACACCGTCCGCCTCGGCTACCCCCGTCGAAGGCTCGGCGGGGTCCTGCTCGTATATTCCCGCCTCGGACGTTAGGATGGCAGGAAGGGCTTGCACGTCGGACCCCCAGCCCCGGTCCTCCCTCGGACGGACCGTCGAGAAGTCGTACTGAGGGCAGTACCGGCGCACCTGCTCCCGGAAGTTCTCGAAGCCTCGAAGGAAACCGTCGACCGTCTCCTCCTCCAACATGTCGCGGAACTCTTGCGACTCTTTGAAGAGTTCCACAGCATGCTCGGCTCGTTCGAGGGCCCTCCTCTCCCGGGCCTCAAGCTGCCCGAGTCGGAGGCGCAAGACCCCCTCCTCATACTCGAGGGCCGCGACCCTGGCCTGGACCTCCCCTAAGCGCGCCTCCGTGCCGCGCATGGTTGCCCTGGTCAGGGCATGAGCCGCCTTCTCCTCCTCGAGCGCCCCCACCATGGCAAGACGCTCAGCCTCGGTGGCTGTCCACCGAGCCTCGGCCGCGGCCAACGCCGCCTCCAGCTCGGCGACTCTTTTCTTGGCCGGCTCCAGTCGCTGGCTGAGCTGTTGAACTTCTTCCCGATACCCATGGGCGATGAACACCATGGTGTCGAGCTCGAGAATATGCTGAAAAGAAAGAAACGAGGGTATTGTGAGTTGAAAAGCACATATGTACGCTAAAAACTCGGGGAAATTAAGAAGGAAGCTTACCCGGGCGGTGTTGCAGTAAGCACTGCCGACGACCTCCTCCAGCGAAATACCCCGGAACACGGCCCGGTCCGCTGGAAGCACCGCACGCCGCAACATGGAGCGTGCGACCTCGGCATCTTGAAAGGCCGAGCGCCCCTCGGGAATAGAAGAATCCGGCTCGACCGACTCTTCTCGGAAAGCCCGGGAAGAGCTCGGCACGATCGAACCCGAGGTCCCGGAGCCGCTCGCCTCGGTGCCTCGGGTAAGCCCGGGTCCTGGCTGCTGCGGCCGGACCACGGACGGCTCCCCCCGCTGGGAAAGGGGGGTAGGGCAAGGAGGGGCCGACGGGCCCGCATCACCAACAACCCGCTCCCGCCTCGGGTCGGCTGCAGGGGCCCCCGCCTCGGGGCCACTCGTCCCGGCCGACGAAGAAGCGCCGTCCGTCCTCGCCCTCTTCCGAGGCTGGGGTGCAGCACCCCCGGCCTCGGCCTCTCGCCTCCTCAGGCGAGAGAAAAGTGATGTGTTGCTGGTCGGCATGCGTGGAATATCTGAAATCAAGAATTTTGTTAAGAGTCAGACCCGTGACCGTAAAGACGGAGAACAAGAAATAAATAAATAGAATAATGCAACCGCCCTTACCCTCGGGGCGCGCCGAGCTCAGACCCACGCTCGCCAGGGCGTCCTCCCGCAGGAGCTCGGTCAGGTCGTTGCCCCTCCCGAGGGCTCGCAAAGAGTCCAGGGTCCTCAGCTCCCTCCCCGTGGGCTCGGAGAGTTTGTTGAGGGCCTTCAGCCGAGGGTGTCCCCACCTTGGCTAGAACCCCCAAGGCGCCGCAGACGCCAGAAAGAAAAACATCCTCTTCCACTCGTGAATCGAGGAAGGGGCGCCCCGGAAGAGTGACATACCGCCCCGAAAGGCGAAATACAACCACCCTACGTCCGCCGGGTTTTTCTTTAACAGAAAACACCGGCGAAAAAGGCCTACCGAAATCGGGATCCCGTGCCCGAGGCACAGGGATAAAAATCCGATTATGGTCCTCCATGAGTTCGGAGCCAACTGCGCCGGGACGAGCTGGTACTCGGCCAGCAAGTTGCTCACGAACTCATGGGCGGGAAAACGCAGGCCCGCCCAAAGTGTCTCGCGGTAAACCGCGATCCGACCTGGGGGCGGCCGCGTCACCCTGTCTTCCGGCCCTGCGGTTTCAAGGCGAAACCCGGGCCGGAAGAAGAAACGGGAGCGGATTAACTCCAGCTCCTCTTCCGACAGACTTGACCCAACCTCTTCGGGACCGGAACCCATTCTCACGGAAGAGTGGAGCAAAAGTTAAGAGTAGAAAATGAAAGTTGAAGAGGAGGAGAAAAGGGGAAACCCTAGTGAAAACAGGAAGAAAACCTACTGGACATTGTCGGAAATCGCTCCGGGCACCACCAGCAAGATTCAGCTGAGGGAGGAAGCAGGGGGGAAAGACGACGAAAATAAGAGGCAGCCAAACAAGACCTTCAGGGCAGACTCGTGGGGTTTATATAGACCCCCTGACGGCCCAGATCGACGGGGTCGGTTCCCATCCCCCCGACCGAGTTGCGCCACGTGTCGACCTCGGAAGCCGAGGCACCGTATTCACTCCGGTTTGATAAATCGGATACGAAATCGAAGCGTTGTCCCATCGGATCTCGGGGCCTCATCATGGGTCCACAGAATCAAATCGTCTTGAGGAACGAGCGGACGTAACCCCCGCTCCCCTCGTTTAATAAGATCTGGGACACGTGGAGCCCCGATGAGGCCTCCACTTCTTCGGAATTATGATCCAGTAACATGAAATCGAAAGCGTCCGACCTCGGGTCGCGCCGCGTGTCCGTTTCAAACCCCGTAACGGCACACTCATTAATGAGCCAGAAACGTCGATTACGGAATCGAAACACCGCCTCGACGAGCTCGAGGTCCCCCATCATTAATCCGCCGTAAAATGATCCTGGCGATTCGAGAAGCATGATGATACGAGCTCCATCATTAGCTCACCGAATAAAGCAGCCTCGAGACGCCAAAGGGCGCATATCTCACCATGAAAGCTCCGGAAAGCACAAGGGGGCGGGCGAGACCTTCCCCCCAACCTTAGTGACAGACTTTACTTCCCACGTCCGAGCCCCACAAGCCGCTCGAACTCGGAAGTCGGGGGGTAGTGTTGGGGGGAATAAAGTTTCCCCCCAAATGACATAAATGCCCCTAAGAAGCCGTACAACCTCCGACCCCGGACAGCCGAAGTCAGCGTCCGACCTCGGAACGCTCGGCCACAAGACGACCGACCCCGAAACCTCCGACCTAAGAGAAACTCCGATGTCCGAGGACCGTACTCTAACACCCCTCCGGCATTTATTGCGCATGGTCGCTGTAATCTTCCGGCACACTCAACAATAAATGCGGATCTCCGGCTTACTCCATAATAAATGCGGATCTCCGACTTACTCCACAATAAATGCGCATGGCTCCTGACATCTACGGATCCCCAGCTCTCCACGGCAAATCGACCCAGCAGGGTCTAGTCGACTATGATAAGTCTCTGATCTCGGCCATACCGCCGACATCAGCGCGATGATTCGCCTGACCGAGCGCCGACCTGAACAACATGCCAAGCCGTACTACGGCCTCGCCCTGTTACATCACAGGTAAACCGACCCCCGCATATAAAAGGGAGCCTTGGCCTCTCAAGAGGGGATTGGAACATTCATACACCCAAAAATCACTGTTTATCCCCTTCTCCCCACTAGTTGCCCCCTCCCTGACTTGAGCGTCGGAGGGCCGGCGCCGGAGAACCCGGCCACCGGTTCGTGTGCATGCACCCGGACGGAGGACGCCGCCAGCCAACGGATCGCCGCCCCGCTGCGAGGACCTGCTGCCCCTTCTCTCCGATCGCCCCGGACGCAGGACGCCGCCCGCCGACAGACCGCCGCCCCGCCGTGAGGACTAACAGTCGCTCCCTCTCCTCGACCGAAGATTGCCCCCGGGTCCAATTTCCAGCAACAATATATATATATATATATTCAACAATAGTTCGCCGGACTTCCCCGACTTTCTCTGCACATTAGACTGACTGACATCATCATCTCCCCAACAATATTACAACTTTATATCTTCGAACCACATCTCTCTCTCTCTCTCTCTCTCTCTCTCTCTCTCTCTCTCTGTGGAATGCAGCGGCCACGAGCCGAACGATAAAAATCAAGTCCCGGGAAGGTAAAAACAAAATAAAAGAGTGAATAAAAGGAAGAAAAAGACACCACCTTTCAACTTTTTACTGTAGAGAATCAGGAGGCGGAAAGGAAGACAGAGGGAGAGAGGCCGCTACCGATGCCGTAACCGTCACCGTCTCACCGTTCCTCCTCCTCTTCTCTTTGTGACGGGCTCCTCCAAAACCCCGCGCTGCAGAACTTAGCCCACATCTCCTTCTCCATCTCCGTCACCTCCGCCGGCGACGCCTCTTTTGCCACAGCGACCGCAACCACCGCCCCGTGGAGACTCACGCCCTCCTCATCCCCCTCCCCGGACTCGCGGCCGCCGCCCTGCTTGGGGCCGAACAGCCCCTCCTTCGGCTTCTTGATCACTGCCCGCCGCTTCGTCCTCGCCTTCAGCGCCCGCTGGCAGAGCACCGCCGGCAGCCGCACCACGGTGAGCACCAGGAGGTTCACCAGCCCGCACGGGCAGCAGCAGCACACCGCCGCGCAACCCGCCGCCGTCCCTCCGGCGACCTCCGCAAGCCGGGCCGACGGCTTCGACGGTTGCTTCAGGATCACCGGGTGCCGGCGGGCAGCGGCAGCCACCGCCCCACCGGGCGGGGCGATATAGGTCTTCTTCCTCGTCATGCTTCCCGGCGGCTCAAATCCGGCGATGGCTCGACCTCATCGTCGGATGCGGTAACCGTCGCCGTTTGATTTGAGCGGAATCAATAAGAAGGGTGATCAGCGATTTCGTTTTGAAGAAACCGGGGACACGTTTGATCGGAGACGAACGGGCTCGGGGGTATCGGAGAGAGGTGGACCTCGGGCGGCCCGAAACGCGTTAAAAGCCGGTATAAAGGCCCGGTTCCGACGGAGAAATGCGTTATCGATTCCGTCGCCGGAGAATCCCATTCGCCCCTTTAGAACCGCCTCTAATCCAAATGGACTCCATTAATATACATACATATTCAAAGACTCGAAGCCTCGGATTGATAAGAATATACCGCGAGAGTAACATAAGCGGTATTATCTCGGCATCGTGGACGTATTGTAATAGACCACGTGTTTTCTTCAGTAGTGGGAACGGATTAGAGGAGACGATCCGAGACGAGCTGACCGGGGGGTGGGGACGGCGGAGCTGGAGGCGACTGCTGACGCGTTGGAGGTGATGTGACCGACCGACTCTACAAGGCAGATCATCGCGGTTGGTTCGTACATGTATGGAGGGAAGTTTGGCCACACGTGTGATGCTCCCGTTTTTTCAGGCTGGGAGGCGTCCTCGTCTACCGATTGCACCACGATAACCTGCAATGCCCTGCAAGTACATTAGGTCGGGACATCCAGACGGGTTAATTATAACTTGATCATACCATGAGACGTGCCAGTATCTAAGTTTAATAAGAATACATTTTTCTGACTCATTTAATGCAGTCCATGTTTTTTAGCAGGAAAAATACCTGTTCACTATTTGCTTACGTTAGCCAGGAAATGCCACGATGTGTTTTTAGTTTCCATACAGGTCCATGATCCTACCCATCGTTTGAATTTGAAAACGAACATTTTAAGATGTGACTGACAAGCAACCGTACAGTCCCCTTGAATTGGTTTTGTTGTAATTAAGTATTAAGCCGTGCTTCCTTTTTTTTTTTTAAGTATTAAGCCATGCTTCTTTCCAACGTTCTCTCCATCCCTTGGGCCTTGGGCCTTCTGCTACCTCCTACACCATGATGGCCGACGTGGAGCCACGTTACATAAAACGGGGGACACCGCCTACAACTTCAACAAGCATGCCAAGCATGACTTCCTTCATATGCGGATGCTGCGGCCTTGCACAAGGCTCTATGATCCGTACCAAAGGTGAGGCTGACATCAACAATATGCTTGAGGCAAAACGTATGTCCACCACATCGTGGGTCCTAGGCCCTTTAACGACTGATGTTGAACCGGTCTGATCCATTTCACTGGCCTAAAAAGTGTGGATCAGCTTGAACTAGCCCAAAACGGTTCTAGATCTTGAATTAGCCCAAGAAATTAGCCTGGCTAGAAATCAAAATTTTAGGGGGAAAGGGATTTTTAAGCCTGGCCCGTGCAAAGCACGTCTTGGGGGGTGGACTTGAGGTGTTGGTGCGACGCATATGCAAAATGTGAAGTCCAATGGGAGTCGTCTTCTCCTTCAACTCCGGTGGAAGCTCGATATTATATGGGATTATGGTGCTAGATTTCAGGTCTACTTAAACTATCCTAGCTTCCTTTCGACCCCCACCAGCAAAGCTTGGCCTCGAGTTGGAGATTTGCTTATGTTTGCCTGAGCTTGGTTCCAAGCATCGTCTGCCACCACCACGGCCTAGCATTGTTGGTAATTGGTATTAATTCTCTAATCCTCCAATTGATTATTCTCCACATCCTCCTTAGCCCTTGAATTGTGGTTTCCAACAGAGAGGTCACTGGAACAAGGGGAGCCCTGTTTTGGCTACGATTCCCCTATTTTGCAACCTACTAATCTCTTCCCTATTTTGTGAAGCCAGCCAGCGTCATCCCTTCCTCCACCAACCTTTCCTAAATGGAACTAAGGCCGACGTGAAAGCTCAGTCATAGCAAGCGATGGAGGCACGAGCCAAGGCCAAAGGCTGTCGTCCCCTATATCAAGATCTTTTTGCCATCTACTGCTATGAGCCGTCAACACTGGGGGATGGATGGTGATGACTTGCACCACCACCCAGCCACTTGGCCTCTCCTTTTCTTCTTAAGAGAGGCAATAGGAGGCCCTATCCACTCTCTTAGTTTCTCTCTTCTTCTTCTTCTCTCTCCTTCTCTGTTTACTTAATCTATGGACCTAGTGGCGGGAGCCTCTTTGCTTGAACCTAAGTTAACCCCAGTGAAGGGAACTTGAACCGCTCTATCAATTAGACAGCATGTTGAACACCAATAGATTATATCATCATCAATTCGTATTGATTTATCTAAATCTTATCTTGATTCTTGATTTGTCATTTGATCGGATTACCCTGCTCAGACAGATCTGGGCTACTAGGCACCACAACCAATCCCTCCACCTTTCTCTCACACTTTTTCGTCAGTGTCCTAATTTTTTTATTGATATTCTCTGAGTGTTGGAGTTAAATATGTGTAAGGATAAAATTTTCTAGATAAAAACATGTCCAATGAGGGGATACTACGTTATGATCTATAAATCAAAGATTTTGAAAAGAAATTTTTGGAATTATTTGGATTTGTTAGTGTACTCATGAGGTAACCAACGTAAACTTTTTCGAGATTTATTGGTAAATTATATATAATATTGATGCTTAATAACACAAAGTCGTAATATTTATGATTCATGAATTTGATGCGCGGTACTTTATTATTGAATATATCTTATTTTGGAATATTATATGATGCATGATCAAAAGTATTGAGTTTGCTCAATTGATTTCGATACCATTTGGTTTTATGTATTTTTGTCGATTTGGAATATGAAATGTATTTATGTGAAAACGAGTTTTGATTCGAGATGGTTTTGAACTCTCAGATTGACTATGTTAGATCTCGCCAATGGAAATTAAACATTGGCACTCGATTTGACTTAAGGGTTTATGCAATAAGAAGATATGCGACATACTGCAAGAAGATATATGGTCCTGAAGGACTTTGTCGAAAAAATATCTATAGTATCATGAAAAGACCCTACCACAAGAATTAATGATATGGTTATAGCTCATGGTTGACGAGATAAATTTGATATTTTAAAAAAATTTAGATTTATGAATGAAAATTTAAATTTTAAGAAAGATTGAATTCACATGTATGATATTTTCATAATGCTACAATCTAATTTTGGTTTTAAACCAATAAGTAACATATTTATCTTATTTAGTAAAAGTATTATTTATCTTATCATCTAATTTATCTAGTTATAGTGTTTATTGCTTGCAGAGCTGTTTAGCTCATTATTTGTTATCTTACTACTTTACAAATTCAAAGAACTAGTTTGACATGGAGATTTGCTATGGGATAATGATTAGGATTAGAGTTTTGACTTCTTTATCTTAGATTATGATTTTATTAATATTTAATGTAAAACTTATGAATATTGTTGGATTTGTCAGATATTAAAGTTGGATTTCGGTTATGTAAATTTAAAATTTGAACTTTAGTCGTCTAAATTTATGTTGCTGTTTGACATGTGATATCATGATGGAATTTTTGCATGCCGTAAGGAGGGTTCCCTATAACTGTAGGGTGGTTGCTGTAATCCCGACTCGTGAATTTGGGCCGAGGTGTGACATATCCACCACTCGCCTAGATCAGATCGAGCAACATCCACCAAGGGAGATTAAGTTGGTGCAATTGGCGGTGGTGGCATTATGGTCTATGGAAGGGGAACCGGGGTGGTCGGGTCGAATGGGGCACTGATATCAAGAAAGGTAATGATGGATTTGAAAGATGGCAACAAAGTCAAGCAGTGGCAGTGCAGATGAGATGAATGTAGTTTGGAGGGAGCAGACAACCTTCTTTACTATTAAAAAATTATAAAATGGTGCAGTAGCAAAACGCATGTTAGCTATTTTAGAAATTAATTACTAATCATGTTGGTAGCAAAACCCATGCCGGTTATTTTAATTCACGGTCATGTTTTAGAGAGAGAAAATAAAAATAATTATAATATATAATCTGACAAGGATTGCATTGCTGTTGAGAACCGACCTATCCTAAGTGCTGCGTTGCCGTTGAGAATTGACCTATCCTAAATATCGAGCGGGAGTGGTGCAGAGTTCTCAGTGACGAGCTGTTCGGGTTGTGAAAGGTTGCAATTCAGAGTGAAAAGTTGCAGTCAGAGTACTGGTCAGCGATTGAGCTCCAACCTAAAATAGTAAAGATGAAGTAGTCTTCTTGTCGAAGTATGCCTGTAAGGGACCTCCGATGCTTAAGGCAAGATGATACTTAGAGAATAGAGGAGGTTCTCAATGGCCTATTAAGGCACGCAATTACTTACCTGAAAGGTCCCCAAGAGAGCGGATTATATAAATGAAGGCAAGCGTCTATCGTCTACATATCGATTGGTCAGGATTGGTAGGCCTATGCACATTTCGAAATCAGGTGCGAGCATTTTTGCACAGGGATCATATTTTGTCCATCTGGGTGGCATAATTTTAGAGACCGTTCGAGATTATGACCGAGGTATCGTCGCCTGTATGTAATTTTTAAAATTCGAAGTTAGCTGCGCGGTTTGGGGCTTGCCATATTGAGAGCTTGAATTATCAATTCCGAGGTTCTATGATAGGTTTTGGGTGGTCGACCCGTCGCATGAGCCATGGTTGGCTCCAAAACACATCACGAAGCTAGGCGCACGCTTTTGGGCTTACCATATCCTGGCCTTCGTGAGAGCTATGGTCGATTCTATGACCACGTCAGATTGGAAAAGGCACAACACGCGGGAGTTTTTATTTGGAGGAACTAGGCAAAAGAAAAGAAAAGAAAAGAAAAGAAGAAAAGAAGAAAAGAAGAAAAACACCTGGTGCTTCCTCCCCCGAACGAATAGACTTCCATGCTTCATCTATAAAAAATTCTTTTAGTTAGGCTGGCAGAACGTTTGTCGCTCTGAAACCAAACCTAACATTATACGACCTATCAAAATCTTCCACGTATCCAAAAATATAAAAAATTGAAATTCCTACAACCGGGTATCGGGATAGCACTGGATATCCGTCGCCGCCTCCTGCCAGCGCTCTCTCAACACCACCACCATCCGATGGGGCTCCTGTCCACCTGGCTCTCTCGCCTCGCCTCCCCTCACTCCTCCAAGTCCTTCTTCCACAGAGCCCGGGAACTCTCCCATCGCTTCAGAGGCCCTCGCTTCTCCGGAGCCCTGCCGTCCAGCGGCAAGGAGCGGCTCCTCTCCTGGTCCCGCTCCATCGTCCCCTTCGCGATTGTGGCCTCCGCCGGAGGAGCCCTCGCCCTCGAGCTCAGCTCCACCTCTTCCCTCGATCACCGGTCATAACACTTGCTTCTCCTCAATCGATTCTTTCTTTCTTTGACGAAATGGTTCCTTTGAATAATCATACGGATAGCCTGGGGAAACTGCCGTGAGTTCACCTGGAGGCGATTATAAATGTTCTCGATATGTCCCCCCATCGTCCGATGATTTCCTTAATTATTCTCGATAAAGAACTTTGCCAGGAATTATCCCATTATTCATGTACTATTCAAGGTTTCTTTGATTTATACATGAGTCATTCTCGACTTATTCGATAAGCCTTTCGTAAATTGCTATCATTTATGGCTTTTCTATCTCCTGTGCTTTTCTCGTGAACAAATATACAAAGAATTCTATTGATTTTTAGTTTCTTAGTTTTTCTTAAGTTTTAATTATCGGATTTGCTTTCCAACTTCTAAAAAATTTTTCGTACTCTTTTCCCAAATTCAGAGTCTTTACCTTGCTGAACACCTTCCCACTTTTTTTAAAAATCTGGGAGGTTTGAATAAAATTATTTCCGAACTGGGATTTTGCAGCATTGAAGGGAAAGAACAGACTGGACTATTAGTTCAAGGACCTCACAAGGAGCTTCCAGAGGAGTTCATTAAAGAGCTAAGAGCTATTTTACAAGTAATCACATCATTCTTCCCTTTTTTAATTTTGTTGAGGTTTGGACATGAGAGTTTAGTGTTCTACTCAGCAATGACGATTGTGCAGGATAATATGACATTGGAATATGATGAGAGGCACTTCCATGGGAATCCACAGAACAGCTTCCATAGAGCTGTGAATATTCCCGATGTGATTGTCTATCCGAGGTACAGATCCTTTTTCCTTTGTCCCATATTTATTCATCACACAAATAGATACAATCTGTTACTTGTAATTTTTCTTTCCAATTTGACTGATAATTGAAATTGTTTCCTCAATAGTGTTGATTTCCTAAGATAAATAGGAGGTCAAAATCAAGCATATTGGAAGGCTTATACTACTTCACTCTTGAGACCACGGTCCACCGTACTGGGTCCGGTAGGCGTACCAGTTGCCTACCGGACCGGTATGGTTCTGGTTCGTACCGAAATCGGGCGGTACGAACCGGAAAGCTCTTCTCCGCCGGAGCTGGGGAAGAAGAAGAGAACGAGAGAGAGCGCGGGGAAGAGAGGGAGGGAGACCACCTGTGACCGCCATCAGAGAGCCGCGGAGGGGCGGCAGAGGCTGGTGGGGGGCGGCGGAGCCTGGCGAGGGGTGGGGGAACCCGCGGGGGCGCGGCGGAGGCTGCGGTGTTTTAATTTGGGGGTTTTAAGTGAAGTCAGCATATCCGTTGCCGACTTCACTTAAAAATTTGGGGACTTTACTTAAAACCTCCAAATTAAAAAGTCTCGGCCTCCGCGGGTTCCCCCGCCCTCCGCCGGGCTCCGCCCCCCCACCGGTCTTCGACGCCCCTCCGCGGCTCTCCGATGGCGGACACAGGTGGTCTCCCTCCCTCTCTTCCCCGCGCTCTCTCTTTTTCTCTTCGTCTTCTTCGTCTTCAGCCGGACCGGTTTGTACCGGCCCGTCCCCGGCCCATATGGGCCGGTTCGGCATACCATGCTTGAGACCATGGAAGTATACCTTTTCAAAATAAAAAAGGCCCCCTTCGGGACGTCTCTTTCGAATGAAGTCGAAAAATTATAGGCGGAGCCCCTCCTCCAGCCCTTTGCGCCCCTCTCCGATCCTCTGCGGTACTCTGCCGGCTGCTCGCTACCCTTCCTCTCTCTCTCCCCCTCCCTTCCCCCTCTCTCTGTTTTCTGCTCTTTCTTTCCCCCTCTTCCCCTCTTTTATCGGTTTCTTGATTTAAAGGATGGAGTAGTTGTCACGCCCCAAACCCAGAGCGTGACGGACGCCATATGCCTGTACGACGGACCGTATGGACATGCAAGGCTACAGATCATATCAAAGCAATGATAAATCTTAAAATTTTATTAATTAACAATTTATTCAAAATAATCTTACAATAGTTTCAATGTAACAAGTGCTAACACAAAACAAATATACTAACTGGTCTAACTAAAATGCAAGAAAAATTGAAATGCACTCCCCAAGTCCCGTACGATTGTACATTTGGATCTGAAAAATAAAAAAAAACATGATAGTGAGCTACACTGGCCCAGTAAGGAACATAATACCCCAGAGTGGGGTTAAAGCATGCCAGATATTTAATTAAAACACAAAATAATGTCTAGAAAATAAATCATCAATAAACATATTTTTTTTTAAAAAATTTATTATCATTTCATAAAAATTGATACCAGAATTCCAATATCAATAGGCTATGGCCACATTATCCAATGGCATGGGTTGCACAAAGTGCCAAAAACTACTATTATTAACTACTGATGGCCATAGTGTCCAAATACTACTATTCTAATCACTGATGGTGCGGTGTCGAAATCAATTTCTTACAGATTATAAGTCGACAGGGCTAACGAATAATCTCCATTGGGGCCAGATCATAACCATACTGAGAATACATACATACAAAATAAATTTTTGATAATTTGCACAATCACAATTTTCAGATTTCATAATATATAACATAATGTTTAAAATAATTGTTAACATGCCTGACTTATTTTACTAAGTACAAAATAAATATCATAATTTAATCAACTAATTATTAATTTTACAAAAACATTGGAAAAAATACACTTTGAAGTTTTAGGTTACTTATCTCTTTTCGCTTTAAATCCTACTTCAGGCAAACGGGTTAGGTGCACCTATTTAATATCATTAAAATATTATTAATTTTAATATAATTTTAGAATTCAAAATTAAACACTTCGGTCTCATGCCCCCAGATCAGGTTGGACTAGTGACAATGTTCGACTATTCAGGTCGATCCAAGCCAGAAAGATTCAATGGGTTGGGTAAAGATCAAAAGTGGTCAAATCTAGCTGGGGCTGAAGTAATAGACGGTCAACTGCCCGGTTACCGTAGCTATTTAGGATTTCCAAACTAGGTCAACTTGGATCCGAGCTACAAGAAGAACATGATTTACACTAGGATCCCCGAGCTTGTTTAGAGGGAGAAAAAGGAAGGAGAGAATTTCAGCTCGGATCTGGATTTGATCTGATCCTGGTCTTGGGCTCGGTTTGAGTGGTTTGGGTAGACCATTAGGGAAAGTCTAAGCCCACTTAATTAAAAGGAGTCAGAGACTAATTTCTTTTTTTTTTTTTTGGTCCAAGATGAACGGACTCGACCCGCATGGATGAACATAGTCCAACAGAGTTCAAAAGGAATACGGACCATAATGGATGAACAGGGCCCAACAAGGCCCAAAAGGAATACAACCCACAATGAGCATAGTCCGACAGGGTGAACAGGGCCCAAACTCGGGCTACAATGGGCACGACCCGATAGGGTGAACAGGGCCTAAACCTTGCTCACAATGAGCACGACTCAATAGGGTGAACAGGGCCCAAACTCGGTCTACAATGGGCACGACGCAATAGGGCCCAAAATATCTGAACTGGGTCCAAATTTGGCCCACAATGGGCACGACCCAACAGAGCCCAAAATGGCTGGCCCAAACTTGCCCAACTCGTCCCACGATGGGCGTTCTTCATCCTGATGAGCAAGGAGGAAGAAGAAAAAGAAGGAAGAAAAGGAAGAGGAAAGGAGGTCCGGCGGTGGCTGGAGGTCGAAGTCCAGTCGACGGTCACTCGACCGCAGTGGCGGCCGGCGGCCGCTGCGGTGGCTGGCGAGAAAGAGGAAAAATGGAGAATATCCTTGGTTTGGGTCCGGCTTGAATTATCTAAGAATAGAAGAGCAAGGAGAAGGGGAGCTCATCGGCGACTGGCAGAGAGGAAGGATCACAGTCGAGGGTAGCTAGTCCGGCGGGCTAGCGGCGGCGGCGGCGCTTCCGACGACAAGGTGGATCTCAAAACAAGGAAAAAACAGGGAAGAGAGATCTCAGGTGGTGGTGCTTGGCCGGGGTGGCACGCCGGCCAGAGGAGGAGTGAGGAGATGGAGAAGGCTTGGAGGAGGATCAAGCAATAGAGGAGGAGGGTTTTTATAGGAAAAATTCGAATGGCTCACCGCTGCGATTCTTGCGGCGGTTGAGCATGATTGGCGGCCACTCAAGTGGCCACTGGGCTACTGTGAAACAGTCGCAAGGCTGCCGCGGAACGGCCATGGCGCCTCTGCTTCCGTTTGATTGCGATCTTCTGCTCTAGCTCTCAAGGAAACCTTGGGCTGAAGTCGGTTGGGACTGCTAGCTTCATCCCATTATTCTCACAACAGCCCCACTCCGCCACTGGTAAGGCTCAGTATGCTCCGAATAAGATGGTTCAGGATGGTTCCGCTGACGCTGGTTGTATTTGTTATACAATTAATAATGGTTTTGGCACCATAACTTATTTAGGAATGTTGGTATATCGAAACCTTGATAAAATTGTTCTCTCTCGCTATATATAGACACATAAACTTGTACATATTCATATACACATACATAATACACATCTACACGCATATCAATATGTTTGTATATATTAGTTCACACGTAAAGAATATGTATATGTGTATGTATGGAAGTCCATATAATGTATTTATGTATATTGCAGTGCAATTATGTGAACAAACAAATACAATGGGAGTGAGGTGAAATTGCTTGCACTATACAGTAAAAGTGTGGTTGCATCATAAAGATAATGAATAATAACAAAGGAAAAAATATATATAGTAACAAATGGAGAAAACAATGATATAGTTGTTTGCACATTTAAAATTTACTTTGTTGACCAGGTTTTGGTGAATGTCAGTTGTTTGATAATAAAGAAAGGTTCTTTGTTGCCCTAAAGAAGAGAACTTATAGAAATGCCAAGTGATTTAATGAAAAGAATAATAAAATAGATCTTAGGGAGGACACTCGGATGGAAGAAAGAAAATTAACCAACATTCAATCTTAAAAAATCATATATCTTTAATATACAAGATGATTGAAAATAACCAAGAAGAATTCTAGAGCAAGTTGGGCTTCCACTTTAGAGGAGAAAGAGAAGAAAAGATAAACCATACAGTAAGTCAGTTCTCCACCCTAGAGAAGGATCTAATATTACATCTTACGCCTAAGATAAAAGGCTAAGGGAGCCTTGTTTCATGCCTAAATATCCATGGAGATAGTGGATAGATAGTCTAGAGAGTCCGAATGAAGACCTCTTCCACTTTTTGGGTAGTTCATTCTAGCAGTAGCTTGATAGTAGTTAATATGCTTCACTACATAACAATTCTTAATTCCTTATTATGATGCATGGAAACAATTATGTGACGTGGATATGACATGACGTAGACATGCTGGTATGAAAATTCCTACGTAAATGGAACATGAATATGGCATGAGTATGCCGATAAAAAAATATTTTTATATGCATATTACATGAAAATCATTATTTTTTGTTTAGTTTTTATTGGATTTCAAAGTTTTGGACTCTTCTCTACAAGGATCGCTGAATCGGTACTGGTCGGGGTATTGGTCAGCCACCGGATCGGTTTGGTATCGGTTTGGACCTAACCGAACTGGTACCACTGGTTCAGCCTGGTTCACGCATCCAAAAGCCTCAAAAAAATTTGGAACCGGTGCGAACGAACCGGTTTGCACCAGTTCCTAGCCGGTACGGGTCGGTATCGTTTTTTAACACCGAATTGGACCGGTCAGAGATCGAACCGGTTCGGTACGGGCTGAACCGGCCGTTACGGGCCGGTTGAGCATTCTTTGCTTCTCCATGCTCTTTTTGTAGGCTCTCTCTCTTGGTTAGGACACATAATGCTGAAGCTAAAGGGGATATATTTACCTTAAAGACCATGGATTTTGGCATTGAACATTCATGACCATACTCAACTAATAAACAAAGAAAACCCAATAATAATCAGAAAATGTTGAAAGTATTCAAACGTGTACTTATCTTATCTGATAACCTTTCTTTTAGTAACAAATGGATACTTGAGGAAAGCACCGAGCATGGATAAAGTCATATCCATGGTGTATTGGTATCTGATATGTATCAAATATGGATGACTATTTTAGGGAAGTATGCGTGCTTCATTTCTTGAGATCTTAAAAGTGTTTCAAATATTTGATGAGCTGTTGATATTAATTTAGGTGCTTAACATTTTTTTGTCAACATTGGAGTTAGGTGATTCATAGTTTGTGTTTAGACATATGCAGAACTAAAATCTAATTTTCTTTCTTTTTAAAGAATAAAGTTATACTTTCTTTAAATGGAATTGCAGGTGGCATGATGATGTACAAAAGATTGTTATATCATGCAACAAATACAAGGTATCACTTGACATCCTTAATAAAGGGCTATGGAGGGCTATAAAGGGCCATCCTTAACTGCACCACCGAAAGCTTCACATTGAAGGATTAGACTTTCAGCTTAATGCTAACATGTTCTCTATCTTTATTCATCTTTTTTGCAAATGAATTTGATTAACTCTGGTTTGGTGCTTGCTGATTTGAACCATGAAACTGCGGTTATGTAAGGTTGTCTTGATTAAGTGCTTATGGGTACTTTTCTCTTTGAAAACAGGTTCCTATTACGCCATATGGTGGAGCTACCTCAGTAGAGGGTCAAACTTTAGCTCCTCAGGGAGGTCTATGCATTGACATGTCATTGATGAAAGTATGTATCGTAACCATTATTAAAAATGTACTATTATATGAATTTGTGGCTATAAAAAAGCAATGGATGTTTTATATTCTGTTTCTATTTTCATAAATTTTATAAATGATGTTCTATGTAGACATTTGGTTTTTTGATGGCACACAAAGATAAAGTCGCCAACTTTGAATTCCAAATGTATTCTTCTGCATAAACAGAATGATGAATTATATTAAATAAAGGTGTCCTACACGGGAAAGCAAATGATGGCTATGGTTCTTCTGAAATGAAAAATCCCCAAAGGAGGTTTCTTCTTCAGATATTGTGGCCCCTAACCCACTTTTGTCACCCATCTGTTGCTTGAGAAAAGCTAGTTGTTTTGTATTTGACTACATATGGCATCTCATCCCATAGATATTATTATAGGTCCGCAACCCATGCTGTCTCTCTCCTTGCTTCCCCTCATGAAGTCCTCTTGAAGTGCCCCTTTAATGCATTGTTCTCCTTGGAAGAGCTGACTTAATTGAATGAATGAAGGTCCTGTATCTTCTAAAACTTCTATAAAGTGCTCTCTTAGTACACGGTTTTCTTTGATAGCAACATTATTTATGAGTGTCATGGACCAACATGTCATTTCATATCTGACTATCCAAAAATGCTAACACCAGGGTTCATCGTAGCGCCTCGAACCGTCTAGTTTGGGGCGTACTAAGCCGTATCGAGGGCAGATCGGCATGGTTCCGCTCTCCATTTGAGATACTGATGAGAGCGGGTGAGAGAGAGAGAGAGAATGATAGAGACAAAAATAGAGTTTGGTGGAGGGAGGGAGGGAGAGAGAGGCAAATGGCTGGAGGATGCTGGCGGAGGGCCGTGGAGGGGCAAGGGGCTCCGTACTCTAGTTTTTCTAGTTCATTCAAATCAGAAGTTCTGGAGGGGCCCGCTTTTTTTTTACTTTGAAGAAATTAAGTGCAATCGACAACCCCCTTGCCAATTTCACTTATTTTTTTTCAAAATAAAAATGACTATTTCGAATGAAATAGGAAAACCGGAGGGCGAATCCTTCCTTCACCCCTGCCCGCCCCTTCGCGGCCCTTTGCTAGCCTCTTTCGGCCATCTGCCTCTCTCCCTTCTTCCCTCTCCCTCTGCCTCCCTCCCCCTTTCTCTCTTCCTCTCTCTCGTTCTCCCTCTCTCTTGCCCTCTCTGCTGTGTCGCTATGGGCCTTGGACAGAATAGCATAGGGGCATACTAAATCGTGATATTGGGCAACCGGTATAAGCCTTGTTACTGGCACAACAATCCTTGGCTGGAATGTTTGATGTATACCATATAGACACTTTATGCTTAGAACCACATTGAATTGGTGGCACTCTCATAGGAATTGAAGTACTAATATAGGTTGACACTTGACAATAGGTTAGTACCGCTAGGTGGCCCAACGCTTGGTATCCGGTGGTGGTGTCCCATATTGGCCTATGTCGAATAGGTGCAAGACTCAGCATAGTATTAAGCTGGGAGTGTTCAAACCCCCTTTTTTATCTCAACAATGTCTGAAAAGACATGTACCTTGGTTGTACTAATTGTTTTCAAGTGCATTCTAATATTTTTTTTAAATAAAGCTATTTTGGTAAATGTACTTTGATAACTCTCATAAAGTATCCGTTCGAGTTTCAATGAACATCGATCCACATTGCTTCCATTCTTTTGTTTTCTTGATCATAGTTTGTTTAATATGTTTGATACTCATTGAGCTGTGTAGCTCACTGACCTACTTGTTATGTTTTAGAGTGAAAGACTTGTTCGCTCAGTTCGCTAAAAGGTCTAAAATACTTTTGCTGTGCATATATTCTAGCCACTATTTCTGAAAGAAACTTAGTATTATTTTGGTGTGCAATAAAGTAAGGTGTGTTTGTATTGTAGTTGTTGTCCAAGGTATGCGAAGAGTGTTCGAATGTACTCACAAGTGTGTTCTAGTGAGATGTGTATTATAAGTAAATGATCTATAACTGGACCTTATTTGATTCAGGGCTGTGAGTTCTAAATGTTTAATTGGGATCATGGTATGTTGAACCTGCCCATACGGGCTGGTTCAGCTCGTACCGGACCAGTTACAACGGTGAAAAATGGTACCGCCTGTACCGGTCCGAACCGATCCGAACGAGCCCCGAACCGGCCCCCGTGCCGGCCCGAACCGGCTCGTACCGAACCGGTCCGGTGGCCGACCGGTGCGCTTGTCGGTACCGGTTCGACGATCCTTGATTTGGATGGAATTTTAGTTTGCTTTGTATAATCGAATGGCCATTCATGTTATGATTTCATGACTTGAAGTTTAATTTGAGAACTATGTGATTAATTGAATTGATTTCAGGCCATTGATTCATTGTAATTGTTGTCAAACATTCACACTTGACACTTGGCAGAGCCAGGTTCTTGATCATGGCATTCTTTGCATGCATAATGAACCAAACTCAGTTATAAATGGATTTTCATTACCCAAAGCTTCTAAATGTGCATTTTACATGGGAGACTCCTTCCTGGGTTTTCCCCTTAACATGACTCTTTTATTTTAGTTTGTATATTTTTTTTGTAGTTTTGGTCTGTTAAGTTTGTTGTTAGTTTCTTCCTGTTTCATTCTTTTAGGTTTCATGCTAAACACAATTTCAAATTTCATGAACAATTGATCTCATCTATAGGAAAGGATAAGAGAAAAAACATACTGAATCCCAATTTTCATGTGCAATGCAGAAAATTAAATCATTGCATGTTGAGGACATGGATGTAGTTGTTGAGCCAGGTGTTGGGTGGATTGAACTTAATGAGTATCTGAAGCCCTATGGCCTTTTCTTTCCACTGGATCCAGGCTAGTAAAAATTTCTCCGAGTTCCTCTTTGTAATGTTATTTAAAATTTCTGTCAGGCATGGGAATTGTTATATATTGAAATTGTTTTTGTTTGACATGGAGCCAACAGTGGATTTTATTTTATTTTATATAGATACACTAATTTACTTGATTTGACTTTCCATTTCCAGCCATATGCTGTATTACCAGTTAATGGTCCTCTTGATGCTGGTTCTCAGCTGTCGGCTCTGCTAACTATATGTATTAGGCACATGTTCTAGAGTTTAATACAGCATTCACTTTCAGTGAGAAAAGAAAAAATACAGCATTCACTATATGTGTAAGTTGTTATTACATGCCGGCCTTTCTTCCTTGCTCTATTTCTCTTGCTTTTTTCTTCACTACAACTTTTTGATTTGTAATCCATACGTGTCTTTTATGCATCTGCCAGCTTGTAAATCTTTGAACTGGTTTGTAATCCATACGTCTCTTTTGTGCATCTGCCGGCTTGTAAATCTTTGAACTCTTCTGCTTGCTTGGTGGACCTTGTTATAGGCTGGCAAGTTGACTAACACATTGCTTACATAGGAGCTGTTACATGAAGTTTTCCTCTAAGTGCATGCCTTGATTGCAACAAGGACTCCATTGACCTAGTCAGCTTGGAGTCGATTAATCTCTCTCATCACAATGGCATTCAGGTCAAAAAAGAGAGAGAAGGAAATATTCAATTCAACAATTTTTCCTCTGAAAAAGATGGCAGCTCCATCGTTTCATTTCATTAAAAGCAAAATAAAAACCATGACCAGGTCAGCAATAAATCTGACCAATGATAGTCACCAGTTATGTCATATAATAAAAAACCCTGGAAACACCCAAACATTACCAATACGTCAAAAACACATATCATCAATCAATGTTCTATAAAAAACAGAGACAATCCCTAAAATTTAATCAATTGTTAATTTATCATAAGATGATGTTGTAAACTACTTAGCTGTCAATATTTTTAATTTAAAGTATGAGAATATCTTCATGGTGAGGATGCTGATATGAAATTTAGATGTCTTTCTTTTGATTGACTTGCTCCAATATGACGAGGAAAGCACTTACTGACATAATTTTATGATATCTTATGATATTGCAGATTAGTCAAGCATTATCCTTGTGCTTATCTTGTCAATGGATTTATGTAGAGCCACAAGTGCAACTATTCGTAGGCTTGTGGAACTATTGCTTCATTGCTTATCTTATAGATTGTGATAGTCCCTCTTGTTTATCATGTTCTCTGCTAAATCTCAATCTTGGCACCATATCTCTCATATGCTATTTTTGTCATAACTGTTCCATTCACATACAGGGCCTGGTGCTACAATTGGGGGCATGTGTGCTACTCGTTGTTCTGGATCCTTAGCTGTAAGGTAGTTCTGGTCTCTGATTTTGTACTTTTCTAGCTTTATCCACCTTAAAATCAGATGTGTTATTGCCTGAATTTGAAGATTCAATAATCAACTGTTAGGTATGGGACTATGCGGGATAATGTCATTAATCTTCAGGTATTCTTGTAACTTTTATCATATCTTTATCAAACTTGTTTTTTCATATTTTCAGGTTTTATATTCAATTGCAGGTTGTTCTAGGTAATGGTGATGTTATCAAGACAGGTTCCCGTGCGCGAAAAAGTGCTGCTGGGTATGCAGAAGCTTCGTTTAGTGTATAAAATAAAAATGTCTATACTTTATATTTGTTCTGTATTGTTGATGAGTTTTTGAAATTATGTTTAGTTGCTGCTATTAAACTTGAGTCAGTTCTTCCTTGATTTTGTTCTTTTTCTAATCTTTCAAGCTTTCAAATATTCTTGTTAGTTGTTACTGAATAGTTTTCCTAGCATGCTATGATATTATTTTCCATTACATAAATGTATAGAAACAAGCCAGTTCGGTTGTAAACTAGAAACAGAACAGAAAAAACTTAGTATGTAACTATTCTGCAAACATATACTTCTTGTTTTATGACTTGAGGTCATACCATTGACCTTGTATTTTACTGTATATTAGGTATGATTTGACTCGGTTGATAATTGGAAGTGAAGGCACCCTAGGTGTAATAACAGAAGTGACTTTACGACTTCAAAAGCTTCCTCAACATTCAATGGTACTTCTTATTCCCTTCATTTGCATCATACTATTGTGTAACAGAAAATTCTTCACATTTCCCTTCTCAATTTTATTTGAGTACTTTTTCATTGGAAACAAAAGGTATTTATTTTCTTTTTCTTGAACTTTTATCTTAGTCTCATCCATGAATTGAGGTGCTGGTCACATCTCATGGCGTGATACATATTATGCTGTGCCTTGGTGGACCACAATTTTGGCATGGTAAATGCTGCATGCTAGAACTTGGCATATACTCATGCCCAAGGTTTGCTGTGCCAGTATGGGAACCTAAGAGGGAAGGAGGTAGAGGGAGAGGGAGGAAGGGAGGGAGAGAGAAAGGGAGAGAGAGAGGCCAAGAGAAGGAGAGAGAGGGGGCTTTCGAGCCCCTATCTCCCCCAGCGCGTGAGAACAGGGGGAGCCCCTATTTTAAAATGAAAAAGGGGCTTCGGCCCCTTTTTTTTATTTTTTTCAAGTGAATTCAGCACTAAGGTTGAGCCCCTATTTTGTTTTGAAAAAAAAATCAAAAAAAGGGGCTAGAGATCCTGTTTCATTTCGAAATAGGGGCTCCGCTCCTATACTTGTGCATTGAAAATGGGGGCTCGAAAGCCCCCCCCCCTCTCTCTCCTTCTCTCAGGCTCTCTCCCCCCCCCTCCTCCCCTTCTCTCCTTTCCTTCCTCTCTGCCCCTCTCCCTCCCTCTCCCACTCTGTCTTTTCCTCTCTTTCCTTCTCTCTCTCCCCCTTCCTTACCGGTTTCTTGAATTGAGGGGTGGAACCATGCCAATTTGCCCCGATATGGTTTGGTATGCCCTGAACCGGATGATTCGGTGTGGTACAACATTCTTTGCTTTTGCAATGCATGGTGTCATGCTATCCAACCATTGGCATTACAAGATACGATACATACCATGCTAGTGCTAAGTAACATGCCAGTAGAATGCGATACCTAAATCCTTGGTGTCAGTTGATTCCAAATTGCTTTTGAGAATTAGAACAGGTCTTGGTGGTTCTAAAGGATTTAGGAGGGTGGCAATAGTTTGGAAATTGCTTTAGTTTGCTTGGTATTTTATGTCCATAATTTTCTTCATCTATTATTTTCATGTTTAATTGATTATATTATTATGATTATGTGGGAAAACATAGTATAGTAAATAAGTGAAATCAAGGTCTGCCAAACAAGCACCGGGACCCATACTGGTCGGCTATTAGTTCGGTACGGTACTAGATCGATACGAGGAAAATTGGGCTGTTCACTCTAGTTCAATAGACCATGATTTAAGCCTTTTAAAAAGGTTGGAGGTTGTGCGGTGTGTGAACTGAGCAGTTTACACTGGTTCACTCCGAATTGCTTGGTTTGGGGCGGTTTGAAGCTGTTCAGGTCGATTTTGGGAGGATTTCAAAATTTTGGAGCGGTTCGGAGTGGTTTTGGCAAAAAAGTTAATTAGTACGTCCCAGAATAGCAGAGTATGGACCCATACTATACTGTACCACCCGCTAATTGGTACAGATCCCGGTATCGGTTCGGCGAACCTATTGTCTAGTTTCACATGATAGCTGCTAGTTTGGAAATGGCACCTAAATAGAATCAAAAACTTAAATAACAATTCTTGTCTGTGTGTTTCTTTCTACCTCGAAATAACAATGTTTGTTACTTTGTTACTTTCTCCTGCATTCAATTTTTTGTTGATAATCTATTTTTCCATATTGAACATTGGCATGCCAGGTTGCAATGTGCAATATTCAAACGATTAAAGATGCTGCTAATGCTGCCATTGCCACAATGCATTCTGGTATACAGGTAGAAATATGGACAGTAAATTTCTTTCCCTCTATCTCTCCATATTTTTGCTGGACTTATGTTTTTCCTACAATGTTTTATATCTATGGTTGCTAATTCTATTGAAGTAATTACACCATTAATAATTTCTTTTTTTCCTTTCTTTTTTAGTATTTATGTGTTTGATTAAACTAATTTGTTATGTAAGAATCAGAAATGCAAGCTCCCTGTATACAAGCAAACACTTTTTCAGGATAAGGAAGCTATTTGCTGGCTAAAATTTAAAACCTACTAAAGCAAACTTCAGATTTGGACCAGCAAGAAACTTAGCTACATCCAACTTCCCTTGCTATATACTATACTCTAATATCAGCAGTAAGAAGATGAGACATATCTAGTTCATTCCGAATGCTCTGGAAGAGCAATTCCAATCCTCAATAATTTTATTTCCTTGCTGTTTTTGTAACCCAAAATAGTCTTGAAACAAGTTATAAATTTTAATGTATTGTTTTCTCCTGGATACCTCCTAACAGCTTTCACAATCTTGTTGGCTGTATTTAGTGACACAATATTAACACTATATGTTCCACAACCATGGCATAGCTAATGCATTCTCCTGAGTCTGTTCGTCAAAATTTGTAGCATTAGAATTAGGTGGATCAAGGTCTGCCGAATTGGGCCGAACTGCCCAGTTCGGGCAATATCGAGCCGACCAGGTGTGAAATCGGGTCGGCCTCGAACCGGCCGGAATCGTTACTGAACCGACTGGAACTGGTCTCAAACCTACCGAAACTGGCCGGAACCGGCGCAAACTGGCTAGAACTGTCCGAAATCGGCTGGGACGGTTTGCACCGAGTCGACCTGATTCTAAATCGGGCTTCCTCTTTTGAGTTGTATAAAGAGGTTAATTTGTTGTCGCGAAGGCCTGAGAAGGCCTTCCTATTGGGAACCCTAGTGGTCGCATGTATATATTTTTAAAAATTTTACAGCGGAAGCATGAATTAAACTATTTAATTCCTATGCATGCTAGAGATCATATCTCTACAACAAAAATAGATCCAGAACTTTAAACATTTATCCTAAACAAGTATGCATGATTCTGTCTCACATGTAGTCATGCAAAATTTCAGCAGCCTAGTTGATTTCTAATCCTAATTTCTAATGAGATCAGATTTTATACCTTTTTGCTTTGAGGACTTTGATGATGCCTTGATCACCTTATGCAGCCGCACACGCGTCCGGCCTCTACGGATAGTCCACGCAAAGCTCTAGAAAGATCCACAACTGCAGGAGTGCTAGCTCACGCAGAAGTGCTGCAGTGGCTAAACTTTTCTCCTTCGAAGCACTCAACTTTTGATTCTTCTTCGAGAGGATGAAGGATGGAGATGAAGGAGGAGGAGAGAGGGCGGCTGGCTCTCAGAATTTTTCCAGAATTTAGAACCCTTTCTAAAGACCATTTCTCTCAAACCCTAGGCGTGGGGGTCTTTTTATAGCCGAAAGATCCTCCACGCCTCACACCTCTTTTAGCCAACGAATTTGGCTGATAAAATTTTTTAAAAATTCTGGTGAACCGGTAGCTAAGAGGTGAATAAATTCTCTTTTAATCTTGCGTCATGAATCCCTAAAAATCAGAGGGTTCATGCGCCCCAAACTTTAGCCGCACGCCACCCTGCTTGATGCGCTATGCAGTCCCTACAAATTAGGGATTTGATTCTTATCTTTTTAGGAAGATTTGAGGCGCCATATTTTTCTGAAAAATAGCCCCACGCCTCTTCTTTCCACACGCCAAAAATTAGCCAAAAATAAAGAGAATAGGTGCCACTAATTTTAGGGATACGGATGAGGTGTCTTTCTTCTCCAAGAAAGAAAGCAAGGGTCTTAAAATTAGGGATTCTTCTTCTTATCAATTTCTGAATTTTTGAACTTAGAATTCTTATCAAATAAGGACTTTTAATAGGCTAGGGTCAAGCCCAATCCAATTGGGTCAAGTTTGATTAATTGGGTCGAGCCTAATCAACACAGATCGAGCCCAATCCAATTAGGTCAAACCCTAATGTAGCCCAAATTGAATTTTATTCAATTTGGCTTAATCTAAGCTCAATCATTCAATCAATTGAGTTCATTAGCAATCTAATTGCTAATTAATCCTTCAATAATTCAATAATTATTTTTCTGCTATTTTTGCTTGGGGTAATTTGTCAATTGAATTGACTGATGTACCCCTGGACGATTCTTACTCGTCGATCAGCTATTTGATCAATCTAGAAACTTCTATGCGTGTGACCCCATAGGTTCGAACTTAAGCCGGTAGCACAAGAACAACTTTCTGTACTAATCGAAGTGACCATCTAGCAATGGTACCCGACGTCCGGATAGGTCGAGTAATCGCAAAGCAATATTCTGGAATCCTTGGACTATGGTTACCGTATATTTAAACCCTATGACTCCAAATGCTTTGGATGATTTCAGAGTTCTGTCAACTCTTTAGTCAGTGCATCCAAAATGTGTTTCAACTTTACAAATCTTGTGACTTCTCACGAGGATTACCCTGGCTAAGGTTTTGCTAAATTGAACACAAGGGCATTATCTCCTGTCACCAGGAGGGATCAATTCCATCTTGACTTATACACTGACTTTGCAAGTACTTGACTGCACCTAGTAGCCTTCTATCACTGAATTAGAAATTTAGATAGTCTGGTACCAAAGTACGGTGAGTTTTTTGCAAGTCACCGTGGTGATTTCAGATTTGAGGGATACTTATACCGATATCCACTCGGAACATCTCTTGACAGCAGAGCGTTCCGGACCTGGTCACGTTCAGTGAAATGTACTCCTATACTTTACCTGTATGACATATCAGTGTCTCTACACTTCTTGGTTAAGAGGACAACCAACGTATATAGCACACAACGACCTATTCTTAATAATGCTATTGTCCTAGCGATAACATATTGTTTGGTCGCGAACTAGTTTAAGAATTCGTAGATAAATCCTCGTTTATCGTTTAATAGAGTCTTAAGGACTTCATTACATTACTTGAGTTCACGAAGATGCAAAATATATAATGAAACATTGCCAAATAATTTTTATTAATTTCATTAATTCATATACAATTCAATCATCAACAGGCTGACAATTGTCTTTCAGGACGCAATTTCCAATAACTCCCACTTGGACTAAAGTCAATCGGTACAATATCGTATACCCATTTGACTTGTAATCGTTGAACTCTTTGGTGCCGAGGACTTTAGTAAATAGGTCGGCCAGATTTTTCTTTCCATCGATCTTCTGAAGATCTATATCGCATCGTTCTACTATCTCTCGAACAAGATGATATCGTCGCAAAATGTGCTTGGTCCGCTGATGTGCTTTTGGTTCCTTCGTTTGAGCAATGGCTCCAGTGCTATCACAGAATAGTAGAGCTGGACCATCAATGGAGGGTGCTACTCCAAGCTCGGTGATGAACTTTCGCATCCATACAACTTTCTTGGCGGCATCGGATGCAGCAATGTACTCTGCCTCACACACTGAATCAACCATAATATGTTGTTTGGAACTTTTCCAACAGATTGCACCACCTTTCAGGATAAAGATATAACCCGACACTTTTGCGTCATCCTGATCTGACTGGAAACTGGAATCAGTGTATCCCACTAATTTCAAGTCAGTATCTCCATAGACAAGCCACTGGTCCTTAGTATTTTTTAAATACTTAAGAATGATTTTTACAACCTTCCAGTGGTTGTTACCTGGACAGACTGGTATCTACTCACTACCCCTAGTGAGTATGCCACGTCTGGTCTGGTACATGTCATTGCGTACATAATAGATCCCACTGCTGAAGCATATTGAATTTTATTCATAGTCTCTCTTTCTTGAGGAGTTGTCGAACAATCCTTTTTAGAGAGCTGAATTCCATGGTCCATCGGAAGATAGTCTTGTTTGGAATTCATCATGCTGAACCTTTTCAGCACGGTATCTATGTACGTGGATTGGGACAATTCAAGCAACCTTTTAGATCTGTCTCTATAGATCTTCATCCCTAGGTCTAGAAATAACCCCTATGTGAGATCTATAATCCATACTAAACCACTCAAACATGGGGGAAGATCTTCAGCCATTCAAAACAATGCATGCTATTCACATAAACAAATAATCTAAACCTAGCAATCAACAAGCCTATAGTTAATAATCCCACCACACCAATATGTAGAATCCAGCAAATTGAAAGAGCAATCAGTTGATTGCAGCAACCTCTAAACCAAGGTTAATTGTACCGGTACCAGACTTTATTGGTGGTGAGAAATGCTTGCTACAGTATGGTACATTCCCCGTATTGACATAGGAAAGGGAGACTTTTCTCACATCCAGCCATGGTGCCGCCCAAAATCGGGTGGTATGGGTTTGTGCAACATGAAACTGAGCTGAACTGGTTAGTTCCACTCAGTATAGGCTGGTTTGGTCATTGCCTTTATTGAACCTTGGTAAGGTATTGGTAGCCTTGGTATGGTAAGATATGCCGGTACAGGGTGGTATGGGTTGGTATTGCCAATCATACTGTAAGCACAACCTAGCATATATATTATGTAGCCAGTCACTAAGATGTATGAAAACTAGGCCATAGGCTGGGGCTCTCTTACTTGTGTTGTTGCAAGCCCAGACAAAAGCATGGATGCAATTACAAAGAAACCCTATCTTTGCTGTCACATTATGAAACATGTAGTATGTTGGCAGCAGCAGCAGATGACAAAGAATAAACCCCATGCCACATCTCATGTTAATACTTGACTAAATTAATGAGAATAACACTATACATGCATAGATACATAGATACATACGTGCATACATATATATGTACATATATTATATGCATACATATATCTATATATATGTATATATGTATGTATGTATGCATGTATGATGTATGCATGCATGCATGCATGTATGCGTGCATGCATGCATATATTTGTATATAAATATATAATGTAATACATATATATACTGATTTTTGATCTTTATACGTTTTAAAATGTTTAGATCATGATCGACAAGGTGGATTCTCAATTTAAATGCCCTATCATGCATTTTAACACACTAGGAAAGCTGACACAATCCATTTTTTTGCAAGCACTTGATGCGTAGATTAGGTATACCTAGGAGATATTATTTTATGTTTCTATGCATTTTTGAAGCTGTAGATCAAAATCCATGGTTTGTATTTTAATTTGGAGGGCCCATCATCGGTATGTACATGCATATATACGTACATACACACTAGAACAATTGACACTATCCATTTTTTGCAAGCACTTCATGGGTAAGTTAGAGATGTTAAAGAGATATTATTTTATATTTCTAGGCATTTTTCAAAGATCTAGATCAAAATCAATGGTTTGTAACTTTGATCCATAAATACATACATACATGCAGGAGGGCATATGCATGTCCATTCATACATACAGAATAGGGTCTAACTTTTAAAATGCACGACCCCATGTCATGAGCATAGACATGGTGGACAAGAAACCACCAGCGAACAAGGGAATTTTATATGATTAGTCCAATCAGGGAATTCTGATCATAAAGTCAATAAAGGCTGTCAGATTGACAGCCTATCAGATCATGAAAGGCATCAGATCTGTCTAGTTTTGATATCTTGAAAACCCTACTTGGTGTCAATGCTTTAATACCATGTAAAGTCCAAGTTTAGAGAGAGAGAAATAATGAGAGAACAATATATACCTTCTGTTTGGGACATTCCAAACCCATATAAAGATGCAACAACAGCAGCAGCAACAAATACAATGTCAACAATACGTATAGATATAAAGTATTTGTGAAGTTGTTTGGAGAAAGATCTTTTCCTGTGCATGATCTTGGAGGGCAATGATTTTGTATAGTTGTGGGTTCAATAGTGTCACCATATTATCCCTAGCATTGACACAACAACAATAATGAATGTAAATATAAATATAATATATGTAGATATAAATATAAATAAAAATATAGAGATAAATATAACTATAAACATAAATACAAACATAAACATAAATAAAAATAAAAATACAAATATAAATATAAATATAAACATTAAGTGTATTTATTGCTTTGCAAACTGCTAAAGTGATACGTTTTTTTTGGAGAAAGTGTTTTCCAGTGTATGATCAAAAGCTATTCCCAATGACTGTGTATAATGGTGGGTCCCATAGTGTCCCCATAAAGTTATTTATCACAATTGATGCAACTTATTGACTATGGTGTAGGGAAATCAAATAGAAATGTTTGAGTTATCTTGTAGAGGGACTGACATCTCATGATATTCTTATTTTGAGGTTTTCCTAGGCTGCTTATAGCTTAGGTTCAGGGGGTCAAATCAGATTTGATAGGTCTAGTTAGTTAAGATATTGATTGGTCATACACCTGTACCTTTTGATTGGAATCATGAATCTACCATAGCTACTCTGCAAGAATTCATGCCTTGTGTATCCATAGATGCGTGGAGATAGATCAGATCATCAGACCATGTGTTTTGATCGTACGCAGGGTCTGTTGTGCCGGTACCGAGCACTGGACTAGTTGTCCGATGGCACGAGTCAGTACGGGCCCGCACCGTGCTGTGCCGGGCCTGTATCGACACAGTTGACTGTGGGAGAGAGGTAAAGAGAGAGAGTGAGAGGGAGAGGGAGAGGGAGGGAGGCCGACGGAGGGTGGCTGGGGCCGGTGGAGTCCGTAAAAAATTTTGTGATTTTTAAGTAAAGTCGGCCGACTTCACTTAAATATCGTGAAATTTTTTACGGCCAGACTCCTATTTCCAACGAAACGGGGGTTTGGCCGCGGCCTCCGTCGCCCGCACCAGCACCAGCCTCTGCCGGCTTCCTCCCTCTCCCTCTCCCTCCCTCCTCCGCTCGCTCTCTCTTTTCTTCTCTTTTCTTCTCATTCTCCTCTAGCACGGCATTTCGGATTCTTTGCCAGAACCGTTCCGATAAGCTGCTGCTATGGCTTGGGACACTCCGAACTAGGCGGTTCGGGACAGTTCCGCCAACTTTGATTGTACGTGTTAGTTTGAACCTAGACTACATATGTGCTTTGCTATAGGAGAATATCTTATGTTTTTCATTAAATTGGGTGATTGGTTTTGCTTTTTTCTATTGCCTTTACTATCCCATGCTTTTAGTGAATGCGTAGAATTAGTGTCAAGCTTCATTTCCTTTGTAACTTTCTAGCAAGTAAACATAGGTACAATAATCATCTCAGTTGGGTGGCCAATCTTGACATGTTCTTATACTGATTGGTATATAATTCTTGATTGTCCATGTACTAGGGATCAAAACTCGGGAGATAAAGATTTGCCATAGCAACCCATACTGATTGTATCGTTATTGGTACGGTACGAGGTTTAGTTCAATATATGAGTCGAGCCAGTCTAGCTTGAATAGAACTACCCTGTACTGTCCAAAAATGGGATGCATACCATACTATACTGTAGTGCCTAGTTTTGAATGGTATCATGATAAAAAGTGAGAAAAAAGGGTTCGGGGCTGTCCTGGTATGGGGTTTGTACTATACCATATCGACCTACCTAAACCAATAACTTACCTGTACAGTACCTGGTATTGAGATTGTTGACCTTACCTAGGGCTGTTGATATTGGTCCCATGCTTGCAAAGTAAATGATTGGAGGCCTAAAGGCAATTTAATAGATGGTTAAAAAGTGGTTAAACATAGAAGGCAATCATAACTAGGGTTTTGCTAAATTAGTGCACTTTGACAATGCACAAATTGCCAAAAAGGACTTGGTTCCAAAAATTGCATTGTTTCTTATGGATATGATGCCATTTCCGAATTTTTCAAGAATAACAAAACTTGAAATATACACAAGAGTAATGGCTGTTTGTTTCAGAAAAGATTCTAATATCTGCATTAATTAATGATGGTACAACTTCCATCACACAATTTTTTGTCTTTATTTAGGTCTCGAGGGTGGAACTTCTAGATGAGGTTCAAGTAAAGGCCATCAATATGGCAAACGGAAAAAACTTACCTGAACTTCCCACCTTGATGTTTGAATTTATTGGCACAGGTAGATATACTGACTACATTGCAAGCCTGTTAGTTGTATATTTCCTTGTTTTTAAATGTATCTCGGGTTATAAAAGAAAAAAAAATCAGTATAAAATAATTGATGTATGTTACATGCATTTTTCCAATAATTAAGTAAACTTTTATATATAAATGATTCAGTAACATTGATCAATTTGTTTGTCCATATAAAATTAAAAATGATAATGAAAGTCATCATGATGATTTTTTCTTAAAACTATAGCTGACTTGTTTTATTTCTTCTTATTCACTAGACCAAAATATTATGTTCATTAATTATCTAGAGTGATGAATTGAAATAAGTTTTTCAGGTGTCAAATTACTGGATGCCTGGATCTGGATCAGGGTTTGAAATACCAGTAGAATGGGGTACTTGCAGTGCCCTTCTTTTCCTCTAGGACTTCAGCATCAGAACAAGGCCTCGGTCACCAAAACTAGATCTAGATAGGGCATCTTGGCTAGAACAGGATAATACATTCTGGTACAGGCACGATGATTCTTGTTTTTCGACCAATATCTGCTTTTTAGGAAACATATATTTCTATATTAAAATAATAATAATAAAATATATAGGAATTTAGTTCGAAAAAACTGTAGCATGCTTGCATTCATGGTGTGCACATGCTACAATTTTTATGTCTGGAATATCTTGAAAATATTTATATTCATTTAACTAATATTTTAATTATGAAAATGACTAAAAAAATTCACAAGTTCTTTAAAAGTCTAAAATATTATTAGTAGATGTCCTAAGGTATAATTGTAATTTTAAATTTTGTTAACATGCATATCAGTAATTAATGAAAATTTTCTGTTTTAGATTATTTTTAATGTAAAGTAAATAAAAATTTGAAAAATATTTGCTAATGCAAATATGGACCATGCATTGATAATTTTCTGATTTTCAATCTATTTTTAAGGACAATTTAATTATAAAAATGATAAAAAACTATAAAAATGATTTAATTTTTAAAAACATGGAACATGCATTTGATAATTACTAAGAACAATTTTGAACTAATTATCTTGCATTTTGTTCATAGATTAAAATAGCATATTTTTTCAATTATTTGCAATTGAAAAAATAAAAACTATTTAGGAATCATGAAAAATGTACATCAAATAATGTTTGTGATTCTTAATTTTAGTGCATAATACAAAGGGAGCATGGATTTTTAGGGCGGTAGATGGCTTTTAGTAAGAAGAAGAGTCAAAAAGAGCCTGATATCAGGAGGCACATGGAAGGATGGGCTGGGAGAGACATCACTGTATATGCAATTTCTACGGCATGTAGAATAAAGAAGATGAATTCATTAGAAGCTGCATCCAGCAGGTGGCAGTAGTGATGTTGGGAAGTGTACTAAGGTGCCTGGGTTGGTGAGACGGGCAATGAGGGACCATCTGTGGAAGTCTAAAAGCAGTGAAGCACAGAACTGCAGGGTAATCGAGGTTGATGATCAACATGGTAAGGATGATGAAGGCAGTGGGAGTGAACAATCTGATCTAGATGATATGGAGGCTGTTGAGATGTGGAAGGCCATACTAGGCCTCTAAGAAGGTTGAGTGGGAGTATGAGGAGGCCATGAGACATCATAAATAGTCTGTCTTCACATTATGAGAGGGGTGGTGGGTAGAGTGCATCCAGGGGAGGGCACACAACCAAGGATAGTCCCCAGGTACATAGGATCCTAATCGACTAGAGGTGATGGAGGGATCCAATCCCTATTCAATATGTTTTCAAAAGGGAAAGGAAAGAAGTAGGTCCCACAATTTATAACATCGATCCGATAGCCTACCCACTTCTAGCAGCTATGCAGCCTTGGATGGGTGACTACATCAAGAAGGATAAGAAGCATGAAATAGGACTGCCATAGCAAAGTGGTTCCGTTACAGTCAGACACCGGTGTGGGCTGCAGCAAACAGTTTCATTTGGAACATGAATACAGAAGGGAAGAAGTAGGCTCTAGATATTAAGCCTCCCTCTCATACGAGATTCATGGACCATATTTTTGGCAGAGTTTGAGGGTCTGAAGAAGTGGTAGATGGATATAAGCAGCAGTATCAATTATATGGCATAACACTGATGTGTGATGTATTGTCGAGGCCAACAATGAGCATCATCAATTTCCTAGCATATTGTGATAAGTTGACATTCTTTCAGACCTTGATCGTTGTATTTAACTGGATCCACAATTCTAACTACATCCTAGATTTGATGAAGGTGATTGAGGATATCGGGTTGCAATATGTTGTCCAGGTGGTGATAGATAATGTTCCCCAATACAAGCGAGCATGTGAGAATCTCATGTTGGACATGCAACATATTTGCTAGACATCATGTGCAGCCCATTGTACTGATTTGATGAAGATATTGAGGACCTGCCTTGGGTGAAGGTAATTGGTGGGCAGGGATAGACTATTACAAGGTATGTATGCAATCATATATGGGTCCTTACACTGCTGAGGCAGCATCTGGGTGGGGAGCTACTGTGACCGGGCGTGACTCAGTTTGCCATGCGTTTTATAGCTTTGAAGATCCTCCTTTATAATAAAGCAGTCTCAAAGCTATATTTACATGCAAAGAATGGATGATAAGTGTGGCAAGTCAGCTGAAGGCATAAGAGTTAACGGTATTATTTTGAGCAATGCATTTTGGAATTGATGTGTAGACATTATAAATGCAGTGGCTTATTTGTATATGGTGCTGTGAATGATTGACGACAAGAAGTTTCCACAAATAGGTTTTCTGTATCCAAAAATGTAGGAATGCTAAGCAGTAGATTATTGATGTAGTGTGTCAGAGGAAAGCATTCCTGTGCCTTCATATCATTGACGATACATGGGTCTTATAGATGGGCAAGGGGTTGCACATGGTTGGTATAATAGCCAAGTGGTTCTTTTGAGAAGTATGTACTTCAAGGTTTTCAAGTCCTAGCGGGACGCAGGGCAACCTGGCTATCCCATGGGATCAGGACAAGGTGGAACTTCGAAATTGATCCATGCAGGGAGAGAAGAAGAATGAGGAAAGAAAGATGAAGAAAAGGAAAAGGTGATAGGAAAGAAGAAAAAAAAGAAAGGGAGAAGAAAAAGAAAGAAAGGAAGGAAATAAAGAAGAAAAAGAAAGAAAGAAAGGAAGGAAACAAGAAGGGGAGGGAGATGTAGGATATTTATCGAGATGGATGATCGAGATCGCCACCGGGATGGGGCGGGACAACAGGGCGTCCTGTTCCATGGAGGAACCAAGATACCCCAATCCCACAAGATTTAGAACCTTGATTTACTTTTTTAAAATTTCTTATATTTTTATGATTGTAAATTTGTGCTTTATTTATTATGTGCAACTACTTTTTGGATATAAAGCAAGGTTTTAAATTCCATGGGACGAGGCTGTCCCAATTTTTCTATGGAATGGGATGTGCAACCATCCCGCCCCGTCTTGACACTTGGGACAGGGGATGTCTCAAGATGTGTCAATCGGGATGCTGAGACGATAGTGGGATGGTCTTGTCTCGACACATGGGATGGTACTCTTTCTTGGTGTCTCGTTGGACATCTCGCAGGGACTTGAAACAATGATACGAAGTACTAGTATGAAAAAGACAGGCCTAAATGGGGAGCCGCTGCATGCAATCAGTGCAATGGTGAGGATGCTATCCCCTAATCAGGGTTGCACTGAAAAGCAATTTGTGCGGTGATATACAAAGCATTGTACTACAATTCATACTTAGATGATATTGGCACCAATTCCTCTGTATTTGATCGAGGAAAATATTCTCTAAGAGATGCAGAAGGTTTGGGGAAAATGGAGTTCAGCAGTTAATGGACAGGATGACTCCCCAAAGATTTGTTGCTCATGAAACTTATGTCACCTTAAATTGTTTCATTGCAAGGAAGGTGTAGTGTGGCATTGATGCATCTAATCAAAAGGGGATTGTCATCTAAGTTCTCTCGTAGACTATCTCATCCAATTGGCGTGAATAGAACTGGTCTACATTCGCCGTGATCCACCGTAAGATGTGGCATTGGTTGATGGCCAAGCGGCCGCATGGCTTGGTGTTCCGCCCACTATAATATGCAATTGAGATAGAAGCAGTATTTGCCGAACCGGGCAGTTCGGCCTCTATCAAGCCGACCTGGTGGGGGACCGGGTTGGTTCATTCATATTTTTCGGAACCGGCTCCGAACTGGCTGGAATCGGTCCCGAATCGCATCGACTCGGTCCGATCCAGTCAGTTCCATGCGGAACCGGTCCGACTCGGTCGGACCTGTTCCGAATCTGTCTCCCTACCCTCTCTCTTCTTTTGCTTTTAAAGATAAGTTGGGAAGGCCTGAAGTTGTCTTCCCAACATATCCAAACAAACTTCCCTCCGGCCAAAAATATGCCGATTCAACATGATTGAAGGAGGATTCAAACCAAAATAAGGTATGCTGCTTCTCCTCTCTCATTTCCTCTCTTTTTTTAGACACCAAAAAATGCCTCAAAATTTGCAAAATGAGGGAGGATCATGCAAAATTTTTGATTTGGTATGATTTCATGACATATTGTAGATCTATGGATGATCTACACAATTGAATAAATTTTTTTAATTTTTAAAGTATATATAATTTTTAAAATTTAAAATATATTTTTGGATTAAAATTTAAAAAAATTAAATTAAAAAAAACGTATTTAGGGGCATACAAGCTACTCTCTAGCTAAATTTGGTGTCCATTTATTCAAGTCTTGATGCAATCATGCGTATAGTGGTCTAAGCCTAAATTTTACAAAAATTGAGAAATAAGTAGCCTTTGATGTATCTCTATGATTTTAGAAAAATATATATAGCATCCATGGTAAGGTTCTACATGGATCTTAACTCATATTAATTTTTTAAAATATTTGTATTTAAAGATTATTTTTTAGTTTAAATAATAATTAAAAAGATATAATTAATACCAAAAATTATAAAAAATAGTAGTACATATTACATATTTCAGAAGTATTTTCTGAAGTAAAAAATATATTTTTATGAATTTATGGGATTTAAGCATATTTTTAATTTCAAAAACTATTAAAAATATATAAATAAATAAAAATATGAAAAATTAATGCTATGTATTAGATAAGTCAGGTGTATTTTGTGAAGTAAAAAATATTTAATCATAACAAAATTTTGCTATTTTTAAATAATTGATAAACTGACGTATTTGATAAACCAACTGGAATGAAACCATCAAGAAAAAAGGAGCCAGGATGTGACAGGTTGGGATCATGGCCAAATGCTGTCGGGTCGGCACCATTGGAAGTGTAATGGGTGCAACATAGAGTTCCAGAGAAGAGGGGTGATCAGGTTGAAGAGCATCTTGCTGTTGGTTATCCAGACACATTTGTGTCGAAAAACCCGTAGAAGATTTGGCAACTGATGAAGAAATATTTCCCTGATTTCAGAGCAACGAAGGAGAATGCTGCCAAGAAGAAGGCAGAGGTGGACTGCCGAGTAGCAGAGCCATCTTTCTATCCCTTTAGAGAGTTAGAGAAGGCGTTCGCTCTAGATGACGAGGAGGCATAAATCCAGGTTGCCATTCAGACGAGCCTGGATGATCAGTGGCAGCCGGACCATCACACTATGAGTTGGGCTCCAATTCTGTTAGTAGGGCAAATAAAGAGTTCAAGAGGACCTCCTCAGTTAGAGAGGCCATCAGCAGAGGCGGTGGCTGTATTGCATCTATACTGGAGACTTTTGGTAGAACAAAAAAGTTCTTCAGAAAGATCCAGTAGGAGCCACCATCCATGATTTAGATCCATATGCTTTTTCCAGCAAAAATTTGAAGCAGCAGAGGATTGACACAATACTAAAGAAGAATAAAAAGAAGGATATATGGCGAGCTATTAGATCCTGGTTCCACATCCTAACGAATGCAACAGACTACGTACTATATGTCTGCCATTTTCTCCATACAGGCTGTCGGTCCTGGTGTATATCCTTCAGAACCAAAAGACATCATTGGTGGGCTTGACAACAATAAGGAGTTAGAGAAATGGATTGCCTCATACAAGAGCAAGCGGCCCACATATGGATCGACAATGATGTGTGATGGTTGGACTGGTCCTACCCTATGGAGCATCATCAACTGCTTGACATATTGTAATACGAAGACTTTCTTTCATAAGTCGGTTGATGCTTCCGATCAGGTGCACGACACCATGCTAATTTTCAGATTTGTTGAGGTGATTTATTAGGTAGGAGGGGAGAATGTATTGCAGATCATTACTGATAATGAGCCACAATATAAGGCCGCCGGAAAGATATTGATGGAGCGATGACCAAATATTTTCTGGATCCTATATGCTGCACATTGTATTGACCTAATGTTGGACATTGCGAAGATTCATATGGTGCAACAGAAATTGGAGACAACCTAAACCATCATAACATCATTAGATATATTTATAACTATACATGGATGAGATATGCAAGAGGAGAGATCTTGAGACCAGGTATGATACAGTTTGCTGCCAGCTACGTTGCACTTGATAATTTCTTAAGAGAAAGGCAGCCCTATGCCAGATATTTGTTAGTCTCAAGTGGCAGAAAAGCAGATTTGGGAGGGTCGGCACTGAGGGGAGCATTGTCAAGGACTTGATGATGAGGCAGACATTTTGCCAACAAGACTGAGAATATAGTGAAGGCTATCAAGCTATTGTACGAAGTGCTTCGGAATGTGGACAGTGAGAGGTACCTCTAAATGGGCTTCCTGTATCATATGATGAAGAGGGCAAAGAATCAGATCAGGCAGACAGATTTGATACATGCCCAAGAGCACATCGACATTATTGAGCGATGGTGGGACTACCAGATAGGTAGAAACTTGCATCTAGCAGATAAATAAGAACATTAAAAATTAGATCGCGCTTATACTTGTATAATTTTACTAAAATAATTACAAACTCTATCTGCAGCTTACTACCTGAACTCGAAGTTTCAATACACCATACCTGAAATCGATATAGATGACGAACTTCTGGCTGCTTTACGTAATCTGATTTATAAGATGGAGCCTGATCTACATGTTGCGGCCTTATATCTAGAAGAGGTAAGTTTAACTTAAGTGACACGTGTAAGTTAACTCATGTCTTCAATGATTAACATATTACAAGATTTTTTTTCATAGACCAAAATATTTAGAGAGGGCACTGACAGCTTTAGACTCTCGGCAGCTGTCGTAACTAAGCAAAGAATGAATCCAGGTATATTATATTATTAACGATAACTATTATCTGGCGTTAGATGGTCACTAATATGATACTATCTTATATATATATTTTAATATTTTGGCAGCTGAATGGTGGATTTATTTTATTTTTTTGCGAAAAATCTTAAGTGGCTAGCTATCCAAATCTTCTTTCAGACGGTCTCCTCGAGTGGCTGTGAGCGTAATTGGTCCACCTTCGCCCTCATTCACAATCACAAAGAAACCGTTTAACACAGAAGTGCCTCAACGATCTTGTATATATTCAGTACAATCTGAGGTTGAGGCTGCAGTGCATTCAAAAGAAATTGGAGTTAAAAAGTACATAGATTCGATCTATAATGCTTTCGTTGACAATGACGATGATGATCCGATGGCTTGTGGGCAACAGCAGGAGTCGGAGCTTGATGAGCCAAGATTACCTCCACGACCGGCCAATTTCATAGCCAATGTGGCTAGGGTCAATGCAGGGCAATGGGCAGATCTTGACATTCCACGCATGCTTCTAGCTAATCAGCCACAATCATAGGGGTCACTGAGGAGCCGGTCATCACTTGACTTCTTATCCGAGACATCCTCTTAGATGAGGCCAACCCACTATCCGGTTGATTCAATCAGGAGGGCGACATCTATCCTCCCAGCATAGTCAGGCGGAGAGGAGATGAATGGTAAGCAGGCAGTTGCTCAATACAGCAAAAAAAGAAAAAAAGTGCAGCTGTAGCCCCGATAAAGAGTGTGAAGGAGTCAGTTCACTCAGATTCAGAGACCAGAAGTAGCAATGATGATAGTTTTGGTTGTCATAGATTTATTGGTTAGTGAGTGGAGGACATGAGACCACCATTTATCCGACACAACCGCATGATAGATTTCGATTTATCGGTGAGTCCTAGTTTGCGCATGCTATACAGAATAGAGACCACAGTTCATAATCTAGTAGAGCTCGAGAGTCCATGATTGCATCTAGGAGACAGGCTCCTCAGGTTATTCATAAAGACACGATGCGGCTATAGATGATCTTGCACATGGAGTAGGATTCATAGACGTATTAGGTTTTAAGTTGTATACTGGATCCTATCATCCACAGCTATAAGCAGCCTATGACCCATACGAATATAGATATGGATATGTCTGAGGCATCATCTTCTGGTGGCTACCACCCTACGTAGTTCGGAGTATTTTATTGATCAGATCATTTTATGGGTCGGATTTTACTGCCGGCATATTTGGATGGACCCCTCCACAGCCGTATTATCAGCTAGAGGATACCTCTTAGAATCAAAATCTTCAGCGAGAGATCCGAGAGTGCTTATAACCCAGGGCGTGTTCTTTATAGGATGAACATACAGGACCATAATGCCGCTTAGTTAGAGCGGTTGGTTGATGTGCCTCTTGGTTATACTAATGATCTAGATATCTACGAGAGGCCTTGTCACTTGACAAGATTTTAGATATCAGTATGTATGTTGTACTTTAAGTATGCCTAATTGATCGTATTATTTTGTATTTTTCATCTCAGTAGTTGATTTTAGAATGTCATATTGCTTATTGTAGCATGCAACATCACACTAATTATTTATTTTATATTTTGTGATGCATCATTTAGGTTATATCGAGATCATAGAAATGTAAAAAAAAATAAATTATACTTAAAATTATTGAAAAAAGTTGAAAAAAATTGATTACCAATTAATCAAACCTGAAAAGCTTTAAAAAAAAATTGGCGTGCCGGTTCAGAACCAGCATGCCCAAGCATACCGTGTTGGTACGATACTGAACCAGTACCATACCGAACTGCAGAACTGGCACGCCTAAGCGTACCATGTATTGGGACGATACCGAACCAGTACCGTACCGAACTGCCCGCCGACTAGTATGGGTCTTGGTACTAGTTCGACGGACCTTGGATAGAAGTATTTGAATTGAGACTAGGGAAAAAGGCAGGCAGACCCACAAGCAGATGGCTTCCTTTGTGACGAGGAAGATTCTATGCTTGGTTGGGTGATGAATCAGCAGTCTTGAGAGTAGGTGCTAGATGAACCAGGGGTCCTTCATGGCTGGATAGAACCATCGCGAAAGAGTTGTGGGATGCACGATGCAAATAGATGGGCAAAGAAGCATATCTTACCCACTTGATAGGAGACCATCATGAAAGAAGGGGTTGGAGGATCAATAGTGAGAAGCTATGTTCAGGGTAGGAGGATTATATGCACTCTTGGCACATTAGAAATTGAGCTAGGGGAAAAGTTTAGATAGGAGACAAAAGGAGATGGGGTTGAGTATTGGGAGACTTGGGAGTGGTTATGTAGATTGGAGGGAGTCGATATTAGTGATATATCTGCTGGTGCATCAAACAGCTATAGTAGACAGTAGATCTTATCATATGCCGTTGGTCAGTCTCCAAGTGTATCAGATAGTCAGAGGGGATATTATGCTCCATCCATGTATGATTCATTGGGTTTCTTCTACTCATCATATCTCAGGAGATTTGACCTTGCACATTATCCCTTATGGATATGATATGGCCAAGCGCAGAAGTACAGTGTTGCTTCCTATTATCCTGAGCAGTGATGGTTGGGCTCCAACAAGCACCATATATATTAACATTGCAGCTTCAATAGCCACAACCTAGTCATCATCTGATATCTTAAACTAGTAGGGATGGGGACAATATCCAAGGTGGTATAACGTTCCAAGTCCAAACTACCAGGAAGGCCCGAATGAATGGTTGGCCATACTACCTTGTTTGGGGCGTACGAAACTGAACGGACTGGAAACCAAGATGGTTCATCCTGTCGGTTTGGAAAATAGGTTGAACCTCCCACTAGTCGATTATAAACCTCTCAGCTTGGTTGGTTTATAACCCCCCACCTCACGATCGCTCCCCTCCTTTGGCATCACCAGTAAGTTTCCCTCCTCTCCCTCTCTCTCTCTCGTTCTTCTAAGGTTACGGTTTTCCTCAGCCCTTCCCCTTCGTCCCCCTCCCTCCCTCTTCCTCTATTGCATCGATAGGGTTAGGGTTAGGGTTTAACCATCGACCTGCCTCCCTCTCCCTCTTCCTATCCCTCTCTCTTCCTCTATCCTTTTCTCCCTCTCCCTCGTTTTCGATATGCCCTGGAATGGCATTGACATTCTACATGGAATTAGACTATTAAATTGAATTTTTATTATTTTTCAATATTAGATTTTATTTTCCATTCTTCACTTATAAAGGTTGTTAGATGATTGATAATTGAGTGTCTGTATTAGGGTCGGCGGAACCGTCCTGAACCAGACGGTTCCGGTCGTATTGAGCCATCTTGGCAGTGGACCGGGATGGTTCTTGCAACAAAAACAAAATCCGTCGTCGGAGGGGGAGAAGGAAAGAGAGGAAGAGAGAGCGAGCGGCCAGTTCTCTCTCTCTCTCCTTTCCTTTCTTCCTCTTCTCTCTCTTTTACTCTCTAGTTCGCCCTCTCCCTCGCCTCCTCTACTTTATCAGTACAGGTCTGGCAAGGCACGATGCGAGCTAGTTCGGCTAACTTTGGTACTAGGCCTTCCCAGCAGTGAGTCCATACAGAGCCAGAGCTTTTCCTTTTTCAAAAATCCACAAACAACACCGATTCAGGTTATCAGAAGGACGAGCCAAGGCTAAATATGGTGTTCTTCTCTCCTATCTCTTTTCTTTTTTTGAGGACTTGAAAAAATAGATCAAAAATTGCAAAATAATAGGAGATCATGCCAATTTTTTTGATTTGGGTTTGTTATTTTTATATGTTGTGAATCTATGGACGATGTACACGTTGACATAAAATTTTTTAATTTTTAGATTATATATAATTTTTAAAAATTAAAATATAATTTTGGATTAAAAAGAATAATTTTTTTAAAAAACTTATTTAGGGGCATGCAAGCTACTCTATAAAAAAATTTGGTGTTCATTCATTTAAGTTTTGATGCGATCATGAACACAATAGCTTAGGGCTAAATTTGAAAAAATAAAAAAATAAGTAGCCTTTTATGCATGCCAAGGGTCTAGAGAAATATATGTCGCATCTATTGTTGGGATCTACATACATCTGAGCTGAAATTAATTTTTTTAAAAATTAATATTTAAAAAATAATTTTAAATAAAAAATTATTTAAAGTATATAATTAATACCAAAAATTATGAAAAATTAGTAGTATGTGTTACATAATTCAAAAGTAATTTTTGAGATAGAAATCATATTTTTTTGAATTTATGATATATAAATATTTTTTAAAATTAAAAATTATGAAAAATATATAAATATATAAATAAAAATATAAAAAATTAGGATTATGTATTAGATAAATCAGATATATTTTTTCAGAAAAAAATATCATCATCATATTAATAATTTGCTAATTTTAAATAATTGATAAACCAACGTACTTGATAAATCTGTAGAAATGGAGCCATCAAGAAAAAAGGACCTAGAGCATGATATTGGCTGAGAGCATGGGCAAATGCTCTCGGGCCGGCACCATTGAAAATGTGACTGGTGCAACACAGTTCAAGAAAGGAGTAACCAGATTGAAGCAGCACTTAGTTGGTGGTTACTCCTACGTATTTATGTGCCAGAATGCCCACAGAAGGTTCGGCAACTGATGAGGAAGCACTTCGTTGGTTTCAGAGCAGCGAAGGAGAGGGCTGCCAAGAAAGTGGAGGCGGACTGCTGAGCGACAGAGCCACCTTTCTATCACTCTAGGAAGTTAGAGGAGGCGTCCATTTCAGATGTCGAGGAGGCATAGATGCAGGCTGCCATGCAGGCGAGCCTGGATAATCAGTGGCAGTAGGATGAGGTGGCTAGACATCGAGCTCGATTTGGGCCCTCGTACTATGAGTCGAGCTTCGGTTCTGCAAGCATTAAGGCCGATTTAGAGTTTCTAAGGATCTCCATAGTCAAGAAGGCCGTCAGTAGAGGTGGTGGCCGGATTGCATTGACACTGGAGGCTTTTGGTAACAAAAAAAATCATTCAGAGAGATTCCACTAGGAGCAGCAATCCATGATTTAGATCCACATGCCTTTTTCAGTAGAGATTCGAAGCAATAGAGGGTTGACTCAATGCTGAAGAAGGATAAAAAGGATATATGACGAGCTATTGGATTCTGGTTTCACTTTAGCCACATTCCAGCGAATGTAGAAGACAATACGTACTACATGTTTGCCATTTCTACCATACAGACTGCTGGTCCTAGTATACGTCCTTCAGGCTCGAAGAACATCTATGGTGAGCTTTCTTGACAGTAATAAGGAGAAGCTAGAGAAATGGATTACTTCCTACAAGAGCAAATGGCCCACATATGGATTGACTGTGCTGTGTGATGGTTGGATCGGTTTTACCAGACGGAGCATCAACTTTCTGCAATACTGTGATACAAAGACTTTTTTCCACAAGTTGGTTCTTCTGATCAGGTGCACGATGTCGCGTGCATCCTCAAACTAATGGATGAGGTGATTGATCAGGTAGGAGAGGAAAATGTTGAAGATGAAATTTATTTTGATGTGCTACCCATGGATGCCTGTCATTTGCTTCTTGGCAGACCATGACAGTTTGATAGGAATGCTTATCATGATGGAAGGAAGAACACTTACACTATTATCCATAACAAAGTGAAGTATATTTTGACCCCTATGAAAGACATTCCCAATAGTGTGCCTTCTTCGAACCAGATTAGCTTTTTATCTTACAAGAAATTTGAAGAATCCTACAAAAAAGATGGTATTGTTTATGCTCTGGTTGCTGCAGAAAAAAGTGAAGAACTTGAAACAGAAGTTCCGGATGAAGTTCGAGACTTATTGGATAGATTCAAAGGCTTAGCTCCTGCTGACCTTCCTGCTGGTTTACCACCACTTTGAGACATTCAGCATCGAATTGATTTCATTCCAAGTGCTATTCTTCCTAATCTGCCTCATTATAGAATATCTCCTAATGAGCATGCTGAATTACAAAGGCAAATCATTGATTTAATGCAAAAGAGATTGATTAGAGAATCACTTAGTCCTTGTGCTGTCCCTGCCCTTTTAACTCGTAAGAAAGATAAAACATGGAGAATGTTTGTTGATAGTAGAGCTATAAACAAGATTACAATCAAGTATAGGTTTTCCATCCCTAGACTTGATGATATGCTGGATGAGTTGGCTGGTTCAAAGGTATTTTCTAAGATTGATTTACGGAGTGGTTATCACCAAATCCAAATTAGAAAAGGTGATGAGTGGAAAACAGCCTTTAAAACCAAAAATGGTTTGTATGAGTGGCTGGTTATGCCATTTGGATTATCAAATGCCCCTAGCACTTTCATGAGGCTTATGACCCAAGTTTTGAAGAACTTCATGGGGAAGTATGTTGTGGTGTATTTTGATGACATCCTAGTTTACAACAAGGATAGTGTACAGCATGTGAATCACCTATCCAATGTTTTCAAAGTGCTCCATGAAAATCAGTTATATGTGAATCTGAAGAAGTGCTCTTTCATGACTAATCAAGTTGTATTACTAGGCTATGTTGTTAGTGCAGATAGCATGAAGATGGATGACGAGAAGGTAAAAGCTATTCTTGATTGGCCTACGCCTAGAAGTCTGACTGACGTGAGAAGCTTTCATGGTTTGGCATTATTCTACAGGAGATTCATCCGACACTTCAGTACCATTGCTGCTCCAATGATGGATGTTCTAAAGAAGAAGGAATTTTAATGGACCAATGAGGTTGAAAGAAGTTTCCAAGAGTTGAAGTCCAAACTTGTTGAAACACCGGTCCTAGCACTACCAGATTTCCCTAAGCCATTCCAAGTGGAGTGTGATGCTTCCAAAGTTGGCATAAGAGTTGTTCTCTTGCAAGGGAGAAGATCTGTTGCTTATTTCAGTGAGAAATTCAGTAATGCAAAGCTGAAATATTCAACCTACGACAAGGAGCTATATGCAATTGTTCAAGCCTTGCGGCATTGGGAACATTATCTTATTGGTGTCGAATTTGTGCTCTATTCTGACCATGAAGCTTTGAGATTCTTGAAGGGCCAAAAGAAGCTGAATTCTCGCCATGCTTGTTGGGTATCATACCTTGAGAAGTTTTCTTTTGTTCTACACCATAAAGCCAGTTCATCAAACAAAGTTGCTGATGCTTTGAGTCGACGGCATAGTTTGTTGACAACACTCTCTTATGAAATTACTGGCTTTGATCTCTTATCAGATTATTATGTTGCAGATCCATTCTTTAAAAAGGTGTTGCAGAATTTGAATAATGAGAAGAGTAAAGACTATTTGCTGATCAATGGCTTATTATTCAAAGGCAATCAACTTTGTTTGCCAGAGGGATCTTGGAGATTATTTGTTATTGCAGAATTACATGCTGGCGGACTTGGTGGACATTTTGGAAGGGACAAGACTGAAGCTCTTGTGAAGCTGCGATACTTTTGGCCTACCCTGAAGCGTGATATTTCTCGGTTTGTACAAAATTGTCTTGTATGTCAAAAGGCCAAAGGGGGAGTCCAGAATAGTGGTTACTATCAGCCCTTACCAGTCCCTAATGCTCCTTGGGAAGGTTTATCAATGGACTTTGTTCTTGGTTTGCCTAGAACACAGCATGGGTTTGATTGCATTTTTGTGGTGGTAGATCGATCCTCCAAGATGGCTCACTTTATACCATGTAAGAGCTCTACTGATGCATCTCACATAGCTACTTTATTTTTCAGAGAAGTTATTCTTCTACATGGTGTTCCAAAGTCCATAACTTCAGATCATGATGTAAAGTTTGTTGGTCACTTTTGGAGGATGCTGTGGAAACTTTTGGGAACTCGATTGCAATTCTCTAGTGCTTACCATCCTCAGACCGACGGACAAACTGAAGTAGTGAATAGATCCTTGGGGAACTTACTGAGAAGCTTAGTGGGAGAGCACCCAAAGAAGTGGAAATTTGTCATTCCTCAAGCTGAATTTGCTTATAATAGTTCAGCCAGTCGATCAACGAAGAAGCCTCCATTCGAAGTTGTCTATGGCAGAAATCCAAGTCAGGTTCTTGATCTCTTGCCACTACCAAATCAAACAAGAGTGAGTATGGAAGCTGAAGAGTTTGCTGAGCACATAAAGGAGGTCCATAAACAAGTTCGACATCAGCTGCAGCAATCTACTCAAATGTACAAGTCACAAGCTGATGTTCATCGAAGGAAGTTAGAGTTCAAGGAAGGAGATTTGGTTATGGTATATTTGAGGAAGGAAAGATTTCCTACAGGTAGTTATAATAAGCTGAAACAGAGAAAGTTTGGACCTTGTCAGATTCTAAAGAAGTTGGGTCCAAATGCCTACCGAATTGAACTGCCTGAAGGATTTTCAATCAGTCCTACCTTCAACATATGTGATCTTTATCCTTATTATGGAGATGAGGAGAAGATTGTGTTCCAACTAAAAGACTTTGACTGCCGCTTCTCTAATCCTCCGCGTGAGTCTGTTGATGTTCTGGATGTACGTTCTATCACGACTCGGCATGGCACTTATACACAATACTTGGTCCATTGGCAAGGAATGCCACATTCTGAGGATGCATGGATTTCAAGTGAGGAGCTCAAGAAACTAGATCATCAGCTTTGGGAAGACCTAAATTCTAACTCGAAGGCGAGTTCTTTTCAAGCTGGGGAGAATGATGCAGGAGCAGTAGGGGTCGACTCTTTGCTTTCAAGAGTCGACTCATGTGCAGCAGGGGTCGACTCTTTGCTTTCAAGAGTGGACTCATGTGAAGCAGGGGTTGACTCATTGCTTTCAAGAGTCGACTCATGTGTTTAGTGAGTCATCCTTTGATCCTGGCAGCATGACAGAGTTAGTTTTGAATTAATTCTGGAAACAATATATGGTTATTCAGCTAGCATGCCATATACCATTGGGAAGCTCTATGCCTCTAGTTTCCAACGCACTTGATCTCGTGCCATTTGAAGATCCCTAGAGAAAGTTATGGCATTTTTACTACTGCACATCTGGATTAGCAGTGCCCAGCGAAGTGCATTTAAGTTGGTCTTTTTCCAGCACATAGTTTCATTTCCCTAAGTGTCTTTTGGTATTTCTAAATATTGGAACTTGTAACTAGACTCTCATCAATGTGTTTTAGCATTGTTTTGTCTTACCTATGCTTGGAGGGATGTTCCAAGATAGCATATAAAGCTGGTACCGGAATGAAATGAGAATCAGAGTTGTTATTTTCATAATTTCTTTCCAGCAAGCCTTTCTTGCTTTTGTGAGTTGAGTGGCATCCTCCTCCCAATCAAGCGTGTGGCTTGGTCGCATCGAGTGGCATTTGCGATTAGTAGCGTCGAGTGGCATCCGCTACCCCTGGTTGAGTGGCACTCCAGGATTATCTTTTTCTTGGTTGAATCCTTTTGGTTTGGCCAAGACTTGCAGGTTTCAGCCTGCATCATCAAGTATTTGGCATCCATAAGGATTTTTAAAATGACTGATATACCATTTACTAGACTTGCAGTTCAGTTTCAACATATGACCAGTTAGTACTAACCATGTGTCCATAAATAGGCATTCAATACTCTCCCTCAAGCTGGAGAATAGATGTTATTTATTCCCAGATTGGAACACAAGATCTGAAATTCATGTCACCCAAATGATTTGGTAAAAAGATTGCCTAACTGATCTTCTGACGTCACATATAGCATCATAAATTCATAAACTTCATAGTCATGATAGCCAAGGTTTTAAATCCTGTGGGATGGGGGTGTCCCAGTTTCTCCGTGGAGTAGGATGCCCCATTATCCCACCCAATGCCGATGGTAGTCCTGGTCGAAAGTCCTGTAGGTACCCTTGATCTTTCTCCCCTTTTTCTTTCCTTTCCTTTCTTTCTTTCTTTCTTTTTCTTCTTTCCTTTCCTTCATTTCTTTCCTCTTTATTCTTCTAGTTTTTCTTATCCCTTCCTTTGCTTCTTTCTTTGTTTCCTTTTTCTTCTTATTTCTCTTTCCTTTCTTCCTTTCCTTCCTTTCATTCTTTTTATTCTCCCTTTTTTTCTCTCTTTTTCTTCTTTTTTCCTTTCAAATTTTCATTTTCTTCATCTTTCCTTCCTTTTTCTGTTTTCTTTTTTTTCCTTCTTTCCTCGCATGGATGGGTTTCCAAGTCTCAACCCCATCCTGTCTCATTTTCTCATAGGAATAGGACAGGATTGTCGGGACGTCCATGTACCGCCTGGACTTAAAAGCTTGATGATAACATCATTAATGAAATCTCAGTAACTTTTATGTGCTTTGTTCTTTTGTGGAGCAGAAGACTATATATGTAATTCCTTTCTAACCTGAGTGATTTATTTTAATTATCATGCATCTTCACTTGCTTTGAATTTGCCTTGTGAAAATTGTGGCTTGCATGTAGCAATGATTGGTGCTGCACAAACATGTGAAATTGCAGTGTCAAAGTTCTTACTGATGCTAATCATAGTTTTAGCATTAAGTAGTAAAATTCTTTATGAGGATATCTGGTTTAATTTTATGGGAAAGTACCACGTTTAGTAATGTAATCAGTACGTTTTCATTTGATTCATGTCATGGAGCTTAATAATCTTTAGTCCAAAGGCATCATGCATTATGTAATATATTAAATTTTACTGTTCTTAGTCTCTGGCATTATTGAAACTTTTCCCTCTATTCAATTGCAATTTATCAGAAGCATATTTACGAGAACAAGCTTTGTTGGTTCAGAAGATAGTTTCTGAACACAATGGATCTGATTTTGTATTTGTGGAAGATGCTGATGCTAAAAAGGAGCTATGGAGGGTAAGATGGTGAATTACTATAAGAATCTATAGCTGGCTAGATTTATCCTATATTTTATCTTATTATTTTATTAGTTCCCATTTTTTGAATTTTTAAATAATAAATATGGTGATCTCCTGTTATGTATTTTTTTTGTTTGTTTATTAAAGTCCTTTCTTTATAAATATTCAACTTAAATTAAAATTTTATATTGAATAATATTGAAATAGATAAATTACACTTCATATGCTGAACTATGAATAGCTTGTTTTTCCTTGATCATTGTGCAAGTATTGCATGATAATGCATGGTGTGACATCTAAATCCCTGCTCTTCACCCTTTGTTATAATTAGTTTTGGGCATGGACTGCATTCCATATTCTTAAACAAGCCCTGCCATACATTTTTGGCCCTTTGAACTAAGTCAAGTCCAGATATCAGGTCCAATCAAATTTTGGCCAAGACTCTCTTGAATAAGACGGCTTGGGTTGGTGGATCTGATGATAAATAAAATGTTTACAAATAAGTTATAGAACTGTATATTCGTGTATTCTCCACTAACTCTAACCCTAAAAATCATTCACCACACCCCAATTTCTCCATATTAGTGTATGTTCCCTTGTCTCTCTCTCTCTCTTCATTGCTAGATGGCAATTCCATATTGCTTCCTTAGCTACACACCCTCACCACTTCTAGCCCTTCCCTACCTCCACCCCTGGCACTATGCATGGTACCGTGGTTCTGCTACCACTACTGCAAACATACCTTCACTCTCCTGGTGCCATGCCATCCTTCCCCACCACTAATGCCATTGGCACCTAGTTATCACCACCAGGTCAAGATCTACTCCTAGTCCCTACTTTTTCTTCTACCTCTCTTTTTAATACGTTGCAAGTGAGAGTGACGAGGTGCCATAGGACGATCCTAGGGAGATGACAGCCTAGCCCACTCAATTCCAAGGTATAATCCCAATATATCTATACACACTGAAATTAAATTTAGGAGACTTCTTAGCAGCACATCAATTTCTCGAAATGAATTGTTTTTCAACCATTGGAATAAAAGATTTTCTAAATGATTGTTGGAAACTATCCAAACCACCTAAATTTTGGGCCTCAGATATTTTAAGATGAGCACAAGATAACTTGGAATATAGATCAAGTTGGATGGTTAAATTTGCATTTTGATAGGCATGATTATTATTATAACCAAGATACAGTATGTTGGTATGTACCGCCTTGTACCGGGCATATTGTATATTGCCGATACCAAATTGAGACCTAGTATAGGGGCTGTACTGAGTCTTGGTATGCCACTGACCCCATACTAAGCATGCCGACACTTTATCATCATAGTGCCAGTATGGGTCCGATACCTATATGGCAAACCTTGGTTATAACCTAGAATATTTAAGACTTGGAAAGGTCATGCAAGTTTATGATCGACATAGTACCTGAAACATTTTATAAAAAAAAAATTGAGTGATGCAGATCATAGTGAAAGATGTAAATCATGGAATAGATGTTTACGTTTTTCAGCACGCACTTTGGCACCATAATGTGAGCACACTAGTTAAGCTATGGGAACATAAGTGCCATGGATGTTTATTAACTATTAAATGCTTGAAAATTTGAAATGGCGCCATATACCCAGTACTGTATTATGTAGTTATACATACAATCCATAAATCTAACTTCTTCACTCAAAATGTTCCTTGCATATGAATTGAGAATTTGCCTAGTGTATAAAAGTTTGTGGTGATGTTAGTCTTTTTAAGAAAAGAATTGCCTAACAAACTGATGTTACCAGATAAGATCATGATAATTATGATTGAATCAGATTCAAAATGGACATACCATCAACTATATGAAGCTTCAATTTAATATTAGTTTGTGTATCACTTGGACTAGAAATACTTGATCAATTAGAGGTGGTTAGGAGGGCAACCTTAAGATTTAAAAAATCAGGAAAAGAAGGCATATACATGTTTAGTTATGGCCTATTAGCACCATATGGTTAGAACCATGGAATGCCGTACCGGCCGGTACGTACCGGTCCGGTCCTAGACCGGTACCGGAACCACAAGAAAACCGGTATCTCCGGTTTTCTTGTGCGAACCGGCCGGTACGGAGCCCGTACCGGCCGGTACCGCTTGGTACTGGCCTCGTACCGGTGCGAACCGGCCGGTTCGCGCCGGTACGATTTTTTTTTGTTTTTTTATGAACCACAGCGTGAGGCGCTGTGGTTTTTGGCTCGCGGTACCGGCCGGTACTGTACCGATACCGGCCGGTACGTACCGGACCGGTACCGTACCGGTCCGGCCCGCCACCGGTACGCCGACCGGTACCGGTACGCCGACCGGTACCGGTACGGCGGACCTTGGTTAGAACTGATGGTATTACATTTCTTTCATGTTATTATTAAGTCCATGCAACATTGTAGGAAAAGAAAGGATGACTCAGTCTATGTCCATGCAACATTGTAGGAAAAGAAAGGATGACTCACAGTCTATGTCCATGCAACATAATATGTTATGATTGTGAATGTTGTGCACTAACTAGGGACATGGAAGGTGGTGCCATCTTGAACCACCCAGTTTCGGATGTCTCGAGTCGCATTGGGGGCCGACCGGCATGGTTCCACCCCTTTGTTCGAGAAACCGGCAAGGGAGGGGGAGAGGGAGAAGGAAAGAAAGGAAAAGAGAGAGACAAAGGGAAGGGGAGAGAGGGAGAGGGAGGGGAAGAGAGAGGCCATAAGAGGGAGAGAGAGGGCTTTTGAGCCCCCACTCCTTAGCCCGTGGCATAATAGATCCACCCCTATTACGCCATGGCCAGAGGAGGGGGCTCAAAAGTCAACTCCCTCTCCGTCTCTCATCCTTTCCTTCTTCCTCTCCCCTTCCCTCTCCGGCTCCCCTTTGTCAATATACCGCGAGTTTGCATGGCACGGTACCATACTGTAACATACCGCCAGACAACCAGTACGGATCTCGGTACCCGTTCTGCAGATCTTGACTAGGCCATAATTTACTGAAAAGCCTTTGTTATATAAACAACAAACCAGAGCTTATTTTGGCTCCATTAAAGGCCCAACAACAATGGACCATGCCCTTAAGCATATGAAACACAATATTGACTTCCATAACAGCAATAAATTAATAAAATCCTAAATCAACCTCCCCTCCGAAAGGGAAAAAGTCACTAGCTTTTGATGCATTTCTAGGTTAGTTATATGCTCTTCCAGTCTTCCTAATTAGTTTACAAACTTCAACTAATATATTTCTGAAGAAGCACCACCTTTCTAGATGGACATCTTCAATTCCAAGAAAAAATAGCAAGGTCCTAAATCTTTGATCTTAAAGCTCTGATCCAAGAACTGTTTTAGAGTGCCCATCTACACTAGATCATCTATAGAAAGAAGTAAGAACAATATCATCAATAAATCTTCTCAATAAATAGAGGGTTATCAGTTTGATTCTTCTGAAACCAAGGTCTGCTGAACTGGTCGGAATCGATCAGTCAGCCTGTACTGTACCGGTACCGGCCTCCACCGGTACGGTCTAGCTATAAAATTCGGTTCGCATTGGTACTGACGGGGAAGAAGAAGAGGAAGAAAGAAGAGGAAGAAGAAGAGAAAGAGAAGAAGACTACCTGTCGAAGGAGGAAAGAAGACCTCTCTTGCGGGGAAGAAGACTACTGGGCCTCTTTCTTCCTTCCGAGCACCTCGTGGGGAAGAAGACCTTCCTTACTCGCGGAAGAAGGGGGAAAGAGAGGAGAAGAGAGGAGGAGAGTGGGGAAGGAAAGAGAGGCTCAGGAAGAAGAAGAGAAGGAAAAAAAAAGAAAAAGAGAGAGGCCGGGGGAGTAACCCCGCATGCGGGGACGTGGGCGCGAGTGGGGAAACGCGTCTCTGACTCGCCCCCACACGTGTTCCACGCAATGCGAGCCATGCGTCCACGCGCGGAGAACCATGCGGGCTCGCCGCGCGGGGCAGCAAGCCCATGCAGGGCAGCCCGCATGGGCACTCTGTGGCATAACACGGATGCGCGCGCGTCCGCGTATTTTTTTTTTTTTGAATTGGTTCGGTACCGGTTCCAATTGGTACCGGTCTCCACCAGTACGTCAGTTCGGTCGGTTCCGTGTACTTTGCCTGCAACCAAACATAAAAGAAGAATGGTAGGACTTAGCACATTGAGATGAATTGAATCCATAAAGCAAGTTCTTTGACTGACACAAGTTTCATTGTACATAATTCATTTTGTTAGGTGGAACAAAGCATGAAGATTTGTTCATGTAAATTCTTAAGAAGGCATCATGTACCTCAGGTTAAAACATGAACAACCATGTCACGACTCGAGACTCAAACTTGTCCAAATATCATGGCATGACAATCATAGTGAATCGAAAGTAACATTAGCATTTGATCATCCTTAAATGAGACCATATGATTGAAGAAAGCAAAAACAAGGTTATTTCAAGACATTAGTCTTCAACAAAAACCAATTACAAAGCTTGCACATAATACTATACCTTTATGATATGACAACAAAAGAAAGCTACAATATTTTTCATGTTTCTTCAATAGTCAGCAGATCCGAAAGATAAAGTCAATAAGTAAATTACTTCAAAAAGGTCCATTACAACCTATTGTTTATCACTCTGAAAAATACTATATAAATGATGTGAGCTACATAGGTAAGCAAATTAACCTCGATCATGTTTAAGGAATTTTAAATGTTCACCAAAAAAATGACCTTTGAAAAGTAATGCATAAATGCAAAATCCAAGTAAAGTTTTGGTTAAATATATTATAGTGTAATCTCAAAATCTAAGTTTTTCCACTAAGGAATAAGATACTATAAAAGTTTTAGAACACAAGTTCAGAAAAGAGTCAAAGAATTAATATGAAATATTAGGTCAACTGTTTGTTTGGAATCAAATGACAAAAGCATAATTTGTATTTCAGATAATTCTTATATTTTATACAGATTCATATTTTTCTACAACAGTTCACTTGCAACCTCGAGGCCAAATAAATTCTTGCAACTGATGTAGAAGAAGCCACATATATCCTCATTAGTGCTAGCAATGGTCAAGTCAATTCAGGTTCTAGTCGGGTTGAGATGTGGGTACTAGGGAAGACCTAGTAACCTGGACAGCTGAACCTGACCTAACTCACCTAACCTCTTTAATAAATTGGTGGGATTAGGTCAAGCATATGATAACAAGTTAGACAAGTCTTAAATGGATTAAACAGGTCTTGAACATTTTAAAGGAGCTAAACAGATCTTAAAAGGGTCAGGTTGTAACTGTGGTGATTTGACCCAATTATTTAACACGTTGAAACAGGTTAGATGGATCAGGATTCTAAACCTGAACCCGACCCATTTAAAAAATGGATTAAGTCAAGTTCAGCAGTTTATAACCAGGATCTGTTTATGTTAAACTCAAACTTTCATATCTTAGGTCGGTTGCCAGTCAGGTTTGTAGGTTGGGTTATAAATAAGCCATTCCTAATCCTAATCCTAATTGGTAAATTTGATGAGGCCACATAAATCCTAATCGCTAAAGCAAATGTGGCCACAAATATTTTCACCTGTAAAACTGGATATGGTTACATAAATCCTTGAAATCCACATATAATGCTTGGCCAAGGATCCAATATAAATCCTTATTGGTAAGTTGAATGAGGCCACATATACCATTGTGCCAAGCTCCAAAAAATTCTCATTGATAATCCATATGCAGCCAAGTATACCACTGGGTAGAGGTCCACTTATATATTTGAAGTACAATATTGTTTTCAGATTTGGGAGAATTTCATGAATGCTACTGTTGAAAAGATTCTATTAAGAACCGAATGTTAGGTCGTAACACATATATGAGTCCTTAATATATATTCAATCATTCAAAACTTAGTATGCTTCTTTCATAATATCCACTTTAAAAATAGAAAGAATAGATGCCAACTAATATATCAACACATTTTCAAAGCATGAAAATTCATTATTTGTACAACGAATAACTGATTCAAAATACTGAACAACTTTAAACTAAAGACACTTGTAGAGTTCAAAAGTGAAGGACCCTAATTTTGAAAATGTACCAAGCATGGTCTGCCGTACCTGTCCGGACCGGCCGGTACCGGATCAGCGTGGAATCCGGTACCAGTAGTTTATTGTTGAAGAACCGGTACGGGACCGGTTCGGACCGGTACGCCGTCGGTACGGACCGGTACGCCGCCGGTACGGACCGGTTCGCCGCCGGTACGCCACCGGTACGGGACACCGGTACGCCATCGGTACGGACCGGTACGGGACACCGGTACGCCGTCGGTACGGACCGGTACACCGACCGGTACCGGTACGGCGGACCTTGGTACCAAGGTTTATCATATAAGTTCAAATTTTCAAAGTTATCAAATAACTTGACTATTCAAAGGAAGTACAGCTTCAAAGATACAAAATAGAATTTAAATCCAAGAGATATGAAAAGGTTACTCAGAGGGGAAATCGTAGATTTTGGAAAAGACAATAAAGTTTAGAAATTCAAAATGATGCATAGATCATGTGACTAAAAACCAATCAAATCTGAAATTCAAAGGCATGAAGAAAGGTTTACTTACCAAATGAAGAAAATAAAACCTCAAAATCCTTGTTTTTCTTCTTCTCCTCTTGTCTTACCAGCCCCTAGCCACTATGTATAGTCATGAACAGTTGTTTAGTTTTGTAGGGCCCACTAGTTTAGCCTACTTGAGTAAATCGGTTATCTAAGTCTATTTCCCTATGTACTTCAGTTATGATTGGCAGGTTGTGTCGGTGCTTCAGACAATATTCAAAAAAAATAGCTGGGTCAGGTTCAAACTTTATTCCTGTTAATAAGAGATCGACACCTTTTCAGATGTGTCATAGTATTATGATTTCTTACCTTAGTCCAATGATATACATGGTAAAAACTTGTAAGGTGGAACTGGCATGGCATCCTTTTTTGGGTATCTCAATACTCTTATCAGACCATTCTTTGCTTGCAGATAAGGAAGGAGGCACTTTGGGCTTGCTTAGCAATGGCACCTAATTTTGAAGCATTAACTACGGTTTGTCTCCTGATGGATTTTCTTTCTGTATCACTTGTTTCTTAAATTGCATGTCATTGTGAATCCACCTTTCCTTTTACAAATTATCTTCTTAAGGAGAAAAATTAGAAAAATTCTTGCTCCTCTAACCAAGCAAAGGAAACAAAGTCAAAGGATAGTTATCAATTAACCTAGAATTGAAATATATTTTCTAGTTTGCGTTGTAGGTGGGTTGGCAAGAGTTATATGGTTAAAGCAATGGACCATGCAAAAACACTATTTTGTTAAATGAATTTGATAGAGATGCATCTATTTCATGTTCATCTGCAAAATCCTTTTTATTACATTTGTTTTCCCAAGCACTTTTAGTGCAAATGTGGATCCATGTATTGAGAAAGCAGAATATAAAAGGATGTGCTGTTGGTTTTATTCGAGAAATTATATGGAAATGGTTCAACAAACAAGAACTAATTGATTTTAAAAGACCTAATAGCAGTGATTGATGTAATGAAAATGAATTTGAAAATATGTGCACTAGCAGACATGGCACTTGGTTGGAATAAAAGTTTAGAAGGTTCATTAAGGGGCTCCTTATCATTGTGATACTGGCAACTTTTTATATTTTTGATTGAATTGAACAGTCATAGATTCAAGAGTACTTGATGGAAGTAGTTTTAGAACTTGCGAGCATTAAGAAGTATAAAAGGGGGAATGAAATTTTCTTGCATATTATTCCCTCTTGGAAAAGACGTATTGCAGGAAACAAGTCTACTGTTCCAGATAACATCTGAAACTGAGGTATGCAAAATTTTCTTCTATTCCTACTCACTAACATTTTCTTTTGAAGGATGTATGTGTTCCTTTATCAAGGCTTGCAGAGTGCATTTCAAAATCTAAACAAGAGCTCAATGCATCACCATTGTTGTGGTATGTTGTTTCACTTACCTGCTCTGCCAAATTGGATTAAATATATGTTAACTATCATGTACTTCAATGATGAATCTTGAAGAAGTTATGTTGAATTTAGTCGTCATACGGGCACAAATTTCTAACGTTGTATAAATATTCTGTGTATTGTTGCTAGCATGGTTATTGCTCATGCTGGTGATGGAAATTTCCACGCATGTATTCTATTTGATCCAGACCAGGAGGAACAGCAGCAAGAAGCAGAGAGACTGAACCATTTCATAGTTCATACTGCCCTATCAATGGAAGGTACTTCGTGAAAAGCTTTAAAATGTCAAATTTCAATAAATTAGTATCAAATATAAACTTGAAAGAGATTATATCTTATTTGTATATTGCATCTTTAAGTTATGCACTATAGACTTGGAATAAGTAGTTGTCATATTTAGCATTTGTGGCCTGTTTTTTGTTTGAAAGTCAGCGCTAAATAAAAAGATACATGTGCTCCTAAAATACTAATCCTTGAATCAACTTGTTATCACTGCATGACATTACAGAAGCAACCATGACATATTGTTATATATATAAATGAGGGTTGATTGCCCTCAATACGATTGTTTTCAATCAGGAATTTTGTGTTGGCCAAATTCCGGTTGAGTTCAAATAACTAACATGCGAACCTAAACTATGTGTACCAAACTGATACGGAACCCTTAACGCCCGAGGGCCTATATTCACCGGTGAGTCCTAATTTACGCATACTATATAGGATTGGAACCACGGTGCACGATTTGGTAGAGCCCGAAAGCATACGATTGCATATAGGAGACGGGCTTCTCAAGGTCATTTAGATGTATCAAGTTCCGAGTCGTATACTAGATCCTACTACCTGCAGCCACAGATATGGATATGGTGTGTTTGAGGCATCTTCTGATAGCTACTACCCTACGTAGCTCGGAGCATCTTATGGATCGAATTTTTCTGTCGGCATATTCGGATGGGCCCCTCCACAGCCGTATTATCAGCGAGAGGATACCTCTCAGAGCCAGAGCTTCAGCGAGAGATCCGATAGTGCTTATAACCCGGCGCGCGTTCCTTATGGGATAAACGTACAAGACTCCTGTTGCCCAAAGCGACAAGCCAAGAAGGGGGGGTGAATTGGTTTCTCTAAATTTTTAGTTCCTTAACGAAATTGATAGATGATTGAATCGCTTAGTTAATACTAGTTAAGTGCGTGTAGTGAAAATAGAAAGACACACAAGGAAAACACACAAGAAGTATAGTGGTTCAGTGCTCTCCTAAGCACCTACGTCCACTCTCCAAGCGTCCCCTTGGAAATTCACTATAATCCTGCGGATTATAGTTGGATTTTTTTCCGGGCTCACAATCCAAAAATCTTTACACTTTGGTTTTCTGGGATCACCAAAAACCTATGTTGGTTTTGTGGGCTCACCAACAACCTACACCGTTGGTTTTACGGGCTCACCAACAAACCTTACAAAGTAATTAAGAAGAAAGAATTTGAAACTCCTAGATGAGCAAATATAACAATTTTACACTAAGAGAAGAGATGAAAAAATAGTTATCGCTTTGAGGATGCTCTTCTCTTCTTTGCTAAGGTTACTTCACTTCACAATGGATTGGTGGAGCTGTTGAATGTACACTCAGATTGCTCAACCACCTTTTTGAGACTTGAATGAAGAACCTTAATAAAGAGCACTTAGGCTTGCTTTCTCTTGAATATGCTATTAATTTTTGCAAAAGATACTTTTCTCTGATGAATAGTGTCTCTTTAAATACTTTCCAACTTATATTAGTCGCTCCCCATTGGTTAGATTTGAAAAACTAGCCGTTACTAGCCGTTGGGAACTCAAAAAGCACTTCTGCAGAACTAGTCGTTATGCCCTTGCCCATGCTGGGGTCGACCCAAACTTTCCTGGGATCGACTCAACTTACTGTTCATTAGACTTGGGGTCGACTCAACCTTCTCTGGGATCGACTCAAACTTCACTGGGGTCGACCCCTGCTATAGTGGGGTCGGTCTTTTCAGGAACCACAGAACCTTGTATTTTCGGCTGTTTTCATTAGAGTCGACTCAACCTTTCTTGGAGTCGACCTATGCTACGGTGGGGTCGACTCAAGCTCCATTGGGGTCGACCCTCTCAGGGATTCCAGAGACATGATTTTGAGCACATATTCTTGGGGTCGGCTCATGTCACGCCCCCGTCCCGAGATCGCGAGCCGGGGTCGCGCCAACCGCCGCACACCCATAGGAAACTCTTCCCACGAGCATGCAAGGCATCTTAACCAAACATCTCAATTATAAAAGTCTAAAATAATTTAACTGAATGAATGAAATCTTATTCCATCGACTAACTCAAGTCATAAGGTTTCACAGTTCAAAATACGCAACGGAACAATAATTTACCAACATGCAGAAACCTAGTTCTTAAAATAACAAAACCTTGCAATGTCCAACAATCATAATAAATGTCCAAGATAACATATCAACTTAAATAACCCTAATCTAAGATAACTTATGCCATAGTCCTTCTAGTTGCTTTCCCATTTTGGAACCCCAATAGACTAGTTTTCGGAATCTGTAAAACAACAAGAAATTGTATAATGAGCTAGACAGCCCAGTAAGTAATGAACACTCTAACTAGATAAATCAAGCAATAATATGTGGAAAATAAATATATACGCAGTTCCAAAGTACAAGTCAAATATTTCTTAAATTTATAAGATTCTTTTCACGGTTTCGAGATTTTTTCACATATTCAATTCAACTTGTCGATCCTAGACTATGACCACATGTTTCCTATGGCAGGGTCATCAACACCGACTAATCTTCTTACGGTGAGTCCCTCAGGACAGTCAATTGCCAACGTATTTGCTCCCATTGGCGGTGTTCTCAACATAGCCAGGTCGAAGTTCAATTAGTTCACTATTTCATATTTCAGTCATGAAAACATGCAGTATCAAAACCAAATAGTGCAGCGACATCCAAAACCTAAGATAGTGCAGCAACATCCAAAAATTCAAAATCAAATCAACTCTTTTGTTATTAAAACTTGCCGAATTAAAGGGATAATACTTCCGACCAACTTAGAAAAATAGTTCAGACCACTACGCTTTCGCTGCGCACTCTGATTCAAACTACCAAAATTCTTTTGAATTCACTAATAACTTTTTTTTTTATAATCAAAATACTACCTTGTATTTTGAACTAAGGAGATCCAAAATTTTAATTCCAAGTAAAGCCCAAAAAGAACTTTTGATTTCTTCCTCTAACTGCCCCTGAGTACATCCATCTAGACTCATCCTCGAGTCAATTGATACGTTTAAAAAAACACCATATAAGCTAGTTACTATAATTCAAAATAAATTAAATCTTAATTCTCTCATCTACTCAACTAGACGATTCCAAGTCAAACACTTACAAGTAAAAATAACTAGAAAAATTTTCTCAATGCTCCACCAAGTTAGAAGACCTTAAATCAATAGATATAAGTAAAATTGACTCGGCGATCTCTTCTAGAGTTTTCTTCATTGAGATCTATAGCATTTATCAAAAATCTTCTATGATAATCATGCAAGCCTCAAAAATTCAATTTTTTTTTCTTTCACAAAACTAGATTTCATCAGCAACCTCAACAATATTGGCAAAAGATCTCTAAGTCAATCTATAAGCCCAGCTTTGAATTGAAGTTTATTACACACCACATAGTCTCCGATAGACATAAATAAGATCTTTTATTTGGATCCAAAGATGATAATTTAAATTATTAATAATTCCACTGCGATGAATACTTTATAATCTCCAATAAAATTATTTCTTCAAGATTGATAATTATTCCTTAATTCTTTCAAAAGCATAAGCTACAAATTTAAGAGAAAAGAGATCTATGCTAAAACATTCCAAATCCAAGATCAACTAATGCAGAAACCATTAATCCTAGACTTGGGATGCCAGATTTCTCTCTCTCTCTCTCTTTTTTTTTTCTTCATAGCAAATAGAAGAACCTACTAATAATACGATAATATCCATATTGGTCAAAATCAAAAGCACTATTCTTTTCATTGACAACGAAATTCTCCTTAATCAGGAAACCCGTTAGAAAATATTTCTCAATCACAAAGTTTATATCGTTGACCATCTTAAAATAATTTAAACAACCAACATTCTCATAATTTACTAAATCACTTCCAATCAAAATACCAATTTGCATTGTAATTTGAAAAGATCTAAAGTTTCAAATTCTAGGTAAAGCCAAAGAATAATTCTAGAATTTCATCCCAAATATATTTTCCATCTACATAGGAGTTTCATACATGATCCACATATAGTTTTCAATCCTCGAAGAATATTTCAATGAATATCATCATATATATATATATATTTAGCCCAAACCTCAAACAACATTTCATATCTGAACCTTAACTTGTCACCGAATTAATTAACTTCAAGCTAGAAGTAACATCATAGTACCCGATATCAATTTGAACATCCAAAATACTTACATTGCACGATAATATTCCAAGACTAATACTCTTTCACTTAACTTAGTCAAAATCCAATTAATAATATCTTGAAATACAAATTACTCCACCAAGAAAACTCTCAAAATAGTCTATTCATACTTTGGCTATAAACACAGTTAGCTAGCATTCTGATTTCAGTATCACAAAATTCAGATAAGATAGCACAAATTTACCACTAACAAAAGTAAACAAAGATATTGGTCTTCTTACCCCATCTCTCAAACTTTCCGACAAATTCTCAGAATCCTAAAAGCTAAGCTCTGATATGACTAATCATGATTCCGAAGTAATCTTAAACCTAGGCTCTGATACCACAAAAGTTGTCACGCCCCCGGCCCGAGATCGCGAGCCGGGGGTCCGCGCCAACCGCCGCACACCTGTAGGAAACTCTCCCCACGAGCATGCAAGGCATCTAAACCAAACATCTCAATTATATAACTAAAATAATTCAGCTGAAATAAATGCAATCTTATTCCATTGACTGACACAAATTATAAAGTCTCACAGTTCTCAATACGCAGCGGAACAATAAAGATAGAACATTAATTTAAATAAAACCTAATCTAAGATAACTTGTGCCATAATTCTTTTATTCGTTCTCCGATATTGTAAAATTCTGGATCGAGCTAATTCTTCGGATCTGTAAAACAACAAGAAATTGTATAATGAGCTAGACAGCCTAGTAAGTAATGAACACTCTAACTAGATAAATCAAGCAATAATATGTGAAAAATAAATATATACGCAGTTTCAAAGTACAAGTCAAATATTTCTTAAATTCATAAGATTCTTTTCACGGTTTCGAGATTCTTTCACATATTCAATTCAACTTGTCGATCCTAGACTATGACCACATGTTTCCTATGGCAGGGTCATCAACACCGACTAATCTTCTTGCGGTGAGTCCCTCAGGACAGTCAATTGCCAACGTATCTGCCCCCATTGGCGGGGTCCTCAACATAGCCAGGTCGAAGTTCAATTAGTTCACTATTTCATATTTCAGTCATGAAAACATGCAATATCAAAACCAAATATCGTTCATATCTTAATTTCTTTCAATTTATCAGATTCAACTCAACAGCCAGGAACTATGACAACATGTTTCCTGTGGCAAGGTCATATCACCGACTATTCTTCTTGCGGTACCCATGTATTAGCCCCCATTGGCAGGGTTCTCAACATAGCCTGACTGCAAGTCTGAATCTAGTACAAATCATTATCTTTTCTTACATTATGTTCAGTGTTTCAAGCCGAAAAATACAATGTCAGAGCAATTAAATACAATTCGAACCAGAAGCAAATACGTTCAATCAGAATCATACAATCTTCTAAAAATATACATATAATCCATGCATCAAATTCGTAATCACAAATAATTCGATTCGTAAAACAGATATTTAGTTTTGCCGATAAATCTAGTAAAGAGGTTACATCACTTACCTTGCGAACGCGATCCACAACAAATCCAATTAATTCCGCAAATCCCTCGCAAAGTCTAATATTCAAAAATCATATTCTTCTTTTAAATTCGGATTCATACCCGTAAACCACCCCTCTCTTTATTCATTTTTTTTCCCTTCTTCTTTTCTTTTTCTTTTTCCTTCTTTTTCTTTTTCTTTTTCCTTCTTTTCTTTTTTCTTTTCCCTTCCTCTCATTTTCTTTTTCTTTTCTTCTCTTCCTCTCCAGAAACTTCTCCCGACTTCTTTCTTCTTCTCTCTTCTCTGTTTCTTCTCCTTTCCCCGCTTCTTCCTTTCTTCTTTTCCTTTTTTTTTCCTTCTTCCGTTCCCGATTCACCTTCTCTTCTCTCAGCTCTCCCCTTCTTCTCATATTCTTCTCAACCCTCCCCCTTTCTTCTCCTTTCTTCTCCCACGGAGGGAGGAGGCGAGCTTGGGAGGGGCCAGGCCATGACCGGCAGTGCCTCCAGCCGAGCCCGCTGCGCCCTCGATCGCGTTTGCAGCCGACGCTCGCGGCCTGCGCGCACGGCCGAGCCGAGGCTGGCGGCTCCCGTGATGTCCGTGGATGCTCCCCGTGATGCCGACGAACTCGCAGCCGCACACGGGTAAGCCCCCTCTTCCCTCTCTTCTTTCTTTCTCCTTTTCTTCTTCTTCCTCTTTTCTTTTCTTTTCTTTTGAATTGATCTATCCTCCCGAGTGGATTGGGAGGAGAAAATGCAGGAAAGGGAAAATGAGGTGGTTGGGAGGCTTACCTGGTTTTGGGGGTGAACTGTGATGACCCTCTCCGGCGGCTCTCTTCCTCTCCGGCGGCAGTGGAGTTTTTTTTTTTCAGCGGCAAGAAAGGAAGGTCGCCCAACCGAAAGGGGACTCGGCGTGGCGGCTCTACCTCGGGTGGCTTTCAAATGAGGAGAAGCCCTAAAAAAATAGGGGTTTCCGTCTTCCTCGGGCGATCGCGATGAATCCCCCTTCATCGTGTGCCCTCACGTGCGACACACGTGAGGCCAAAAGGCTTGGGTCTCACAGCTCATGTTCAGTTGGGGTCGGCTCCATTGGGGTCGGCTCAAGTGTTCCTGGGGTCGGCTCCATGTGGGGTCGGCTCAAGAAAACTTGGGGTCGGCCCTCTCAGTAAATTCTAGAGAGTTGTTTTCTTGATGCTTCAAACTGGGATCGGCTCAAGATTTTTTAGGGTCGGCTCCTCTCCTGGGGTCGGCTCAAGGATACATGGGATCGGCTCCACTCACTGTTCATCTGTGCCATTTTTGCAGGGGTGTGCCAGATGGTTTCAAGGTGTGCCAAGGTCGACTCCACTTCCTCTGGGGTTGACTCTATCCACACTTTTCTGCATCTTAAGGTTAGACTAATTTATATAATCAAAGAAACATATTTCAAGTAATTTTGAGTGTATGCCACGATAGAGCTACATACCCTTAACAATGAAAAATACTGTTTTGCCCTTGAGAGTATATTTCACTTGAAACTTTGCTAAATTAGATTTAAGAGTTCTCTATCACTTTTCTACTAAAAATTTTATCTCGTTAATTATTGGAAGACGTCTTGATCTCATTTTCTTAATGTATCATGAATGTATCGAGGGTGTCGTATTCATTAGTGATGTATCACGTTAAACTGTATTATTAATTTGATATTCTCTCAATGGTTGTGTTAATCATCAAAATAACACTATCATCCTCAATCTTCCTCTTTTTGATGATTACAAAACATTGAGCATGGGCAGATTGACGCTTGTATTAAAATTAGGAGTTTTAATTTAGAAATAGCTTGAGTTGCTGAATTTTAGTTTTTCTAAATTTGAAAGTGAAAGCTCCCCCTTTTTCATCCAAATATTGCCAATTTAAACTTTTGATTTTTTTCCCTTTTCTCTTGTATTTTATTAAAGATGAAACTTTAAAAAATTTGAGATAAAGTAAGAGTTTCAGGTTATGTATCGAGGCATGAGGAGTATGTGCCAAATTCAGAAATTTTGATTGAAAATTCAGATTTTTTTGTTTTGAAAATTTTTATTGTTACATATTGCTCCCTCTTAAGTGAATATAATCTCTTCCTATTTAATTTCCAAACTTCTCCCCCTATATCGCAACTTCTCTCTTTTCTTACTTGTCTCCCTTTTTGTTATCATCAAAAGAATGTATAGCAATAGATAAATAGAAGCAATAAATGATAAGATCCAAATTTCATTGATCAAAATGAAACATTGTAGTACACTGATGCCAAAAGTACAATGTTCATCAAATAAGGTGCAAAATACATCAACAAAGTAAAATGCATATGAGAACTAGATAAATCCTAGGCATTAATTGTGATGTACTCCTATAGTGCTATCATCGAGCCTAGAGGGAATCTAAAGGCTGTGATCTAGTCCTCATCCTCCTAGCATAAGTGGCGAGGGAAGGTCTGGCCTGATGGAACTGAGTCTGTCGTGGACCTCTGTGAGCTGGATGAATCTGTGCCGAAACTTCTGACTTAGCTGCTCGGGGCACATATGGACCATGAGCCTCTCTCTCTAATGCTATCACCTGGTCTCTGAGGCCTCTAATTTTAGCAGTTATACTGTCCATCATGCTCATCATGCCACCAGAGAGAGTCCTCACCTGAGCTGACACAAGCTCAGTCATCCTACTCCAAAATTCTTTTGTGCATCCCGTAGGTGTGGATGATGAAGGTCCTGCCTCTGAATGTGCTGAAGGATGATCCGCAAATATCTCAGGCTCAGGGATAGAGTCTCCAAGCTTTGGTGCATCAGCCTCTGGTGCATGTACCCCTGCACCTCCACGCACCCACTGACTGTCCACCTTCTCATAACCCATGCGCACTAGGGACCGTGCAGTGCAGGTATCGGTAAATAGCAAATGCCTGGATATCTCTTCCTCTACACATGTCATGATGCCTGAATATCAAAGTGAGTACCATATCGTAGGGCAAGGAGACTCTCGATTTGCATATGGCCTCATGCATCTGCCTAATGATCATAGCTGGAAGATTCAGAGGAATACCCTGAATAACATGCTCCATAATGGCCAAGTCTCGCTCAGATATATGATCAAATCTTCCACTTTTTGGAAATAGAATCCTACCTATGAAATTATGCAATAGCCTCATCTCAGCTGACGAAGAACTAGCTATTACATTTTTTGAGTAATCAAAATCATCTCTTTCAAAGATCAGCTGTAGAGCTCTCATCTTGTTCTCTGGTTTTTCTGGTGTGGCTCCTTCGCAGGGGAGATGAAGCAACTCACTTAGGCTTTCCTCTGAAACATGAACTCGTACTCCTCGGATCTCAGACACAAGCCCTCCCGGACCGACTTTTAGAAAGGCATAGAACTCACGAACTAAGCCCGGCTAGGTCACTACATCTAGGGAGCACAGATACTCCCATCCTTGCCTTCGGATCCAACCACCCAACCGGAATCCTTCTTGATCCAAAAATTCGGAATGGATCCTTCTTCCCGTGGTTACTGGTCTTCCCGCATATTTAGCAAGTTGAACTGAAGGAGAAGGAGGTGGAGGAGGCTCAGCACGTGTCTTACCTTGTGGAGGCACTGTAGAAAACTCTCTAGAACGCCCTTCTACAATGGTTGGCCGTGAGACTCTCCCGGATCTCTTAATAACGGCTCGCTTGGGTCCCATTTTCACCAAATGTGACAAGAACCCACCAGGAGACTTGCCCTAGGAACCCTTGAATCAATTTGCTATACTTGCCCCGAGATCGCTAGAAAAAAACAAGTTGTAGGAGATCAGATTAGAACTCTAAGGAAACTAAGTCCTTAAAACCCTAATCCTTGAAGACGCCACAAAGGTTGATCACTCCCTTTGATAAGTCAGAATTTTGTATTCTAATCCAAGAACACAAAAGAGCATAGCAAAGCTTGCCAACACTTTAATTCATTCATAATAATCCCTTGGTTACATATGGCAGCCTTTATATAGGCTTCAAACTAAGCTATTGGAAAGGACACCATCCCCTTTCCAAGGCAATAAGTAAAAAACGTTTTCCAAGTCACAACTTCCAAGTTACAACTTCAAAATAATAAATGACACAACTTTCAAGGTTCCTAACTACGAAGTACATGAATAACTTAGGAAAAACGAGTTGACAAGTCAAAACTTCATGTACAAGTAATTAGGAACACAACAAGACTCAAGCCCAAAAGTACCCACGAAAAATGGGCCTAAATAGCATCTCCACGTGGATCAGCCTTGTTTAATGGCTCCAAGCTTTGTTCTTCAGCATTTACTATGTAAAGATAAGTGATCAATCTTGGTGAAGCCTTAAAGTCTTCTAGAGCAGCCTCCTTCTCTTGAATTTCCATGACTAGTCCATATAAAGCTTCTTTCATTTGTTTTGCCCTTGCTCTAGTCATTGGACCTCCAATTCCTTGTAATGGATCTTTGGAATTAGCTTGAACCATTCGGCCAGCCCCTTGATCTCTATCATTCCCTCCCTCCTCGAAAGGATTCGTCCTCGAATCACCTACATCAAATAAGGATAAATCAGCAACATTAAAAGGATAACTAATATTACTATAGTTGCTTGGCAAATCCAGCTTGTAGGCGTTGTCATTGATCCTCTCTAAGACTTGAAAAGGTCCATCTCCTCTAGGCTGTAGTTTGGATTTTCGTTGAGTTAGAAACCGTTCTTTCCTCATATGCACCCAGACCCAATCACCAGGTTCAAAAACAATCTTTACACGTCCTTTGTTGGCTTGCTTAGCATATTGCTCATTCTTCTTTTCAATGTTAGCCCGAACCTTGGCATGTAAATCCTTCACAAATTCTGCCTTTTGCTTTCCATCAAGATTAGCACGTTCTTTAGTAGGCAAAGATAGAATATCCAAGGGAGTTAAAGGATTAAAGCCATAGACAACTTCAAAAGGTGAAAATGAAGTAGAAGAATGAACAGTTCTGTTGTATGCAAACTCAATGTGTGGTAAACATTTTTCCCATTGCCTTAAGTTCTTTTGAATGATGGTACGTAACAAAGTAGTGAGTGTCCTATTAACTACTTCAGTTTGTCCATCCGTTTGAGGATGTGCAACAGTAGAAAATAAGAGTTTAGTTCCTAATTTATTCCACAAGGTGCGCCAAAAATGACTTAGGAACTTCACATCTCTATCACTAACAATTGTCTTAGGCAAACCATGCAAACGAACTATGTCTTTAAAGAACAAGTCAGCAATATGTATTGCATCATTGGTTTTAGAACATGCAATGAAATGAGCCATTTTGCTAAATCTATCAACAACAACAAATATGCTGTCCTTTCCACTTTGAGACCTTGGTAATCCTAAAACAAAATCCATAGAAATATCAATCCAAGGTTGGTTAGGCACGGGTAAAGGTGTATACAAGCCATGTGGTAAAACTTTAGATTTCGCTTGTCTACATGTAATGCATTTATCATAAACAGCTTGCACATCATGCTTCATGTTAGGCCAATAAAAATGTTCATGCAAGATATCTAAAGTCTTTTGCACACCAAAATGTCCCATCAGACCACCCCCATGAGTTTCTCTGACAAGCAATTCACGGATAGAACAAATAGGCACACACAACTGATTTTTCTTAAATAGAAATCCGTCATGCCTATAATACTCACCAGATGCACTCTTTTTGCATGTATTCCATGTTTGGCAGAAATCAGAATCATTGGCATACAAGTCCTTAATCAATTCAAAACCAAGTAACTTAGTTTGCAAGGTAGTAAGTAAAGCATACCTTCGAGACAACGCGTCAGCAACGATATTTTCTTTTCCATGTTTGTACTTGATGAAATAAGGAAATGTTTCTATGAACTCCAGCCACTTAGCATGCCTCTTATTAAGCTTACCCTGGGATTTCAAGAACTTCAAGCTCTCATGATCAGAATGAATGATGAATTCCCTCGGCCACAAGTAATGCTGCCATGTTTGAAGAGTTCTCACTAATGCATAAAGTTCTTTGTCATATGTTGGATAATTCAAGGCTGCCCCACTTAGCTTTTCACTAAAATAAGCAATTGGTTTGGAATCTTGCATCAAAACAGCTCCTATTCCAATTCCGGATGCATCACATTCAACTTCAAAAGCTTTATCAAAGTTAGGCAAACTTAACAAAGGTGCATTAGTTAGCTTATCTTTCAAATCAGTGAAAGCTTGTTCATGCTGATCATTCCACTTAAAAACAACATTCTTTTTAACAAGTTCATTTAAAGGTGCAGCAATAGAACTGAAATTTTTAACAAACCTTCGATAAAAACTTGCTAAACCATGAAAACTTCTTACCTCGTTCGCATTCTTAGGTGTAGGCCAGTCCCTGATTGCCTTCACCTTCTCCTCATCCATGCTAATACCTTGAGAACTAACAACAAAACCAAGAAATACAACAGATTCCATGCAAAATGTACACTTCTTAAGATTAGCATATAATTGGTGTTCTCTCAATTTGCTAAAAACAGCATGCAAATGTTGTTCATGTTCATCCAAGTTCTTACTATAGACTAAAATATCATCAAAGTAAACTACCACAAATTGACCTATGAAAGCACGCAAAACATGATTCATCAATCTCATGAAAGTACTAGGTGCATTAGTTAAACCAAAAGGCATCACTAACCACTCATACAATCCATATTTAGTTTTGAATGATGTCTTCCATTCATCTCCCTCTTTCATACGAATTTGATAGTAGCCATTTCTCAAATCAATTTTAGAAAACAAACAAGAGTCATGTAATTCATCAAGCATATCATCTAATCTTGGGATAGGATGTCTATACTTAACTGTTATTTTGTTGATGGCTCGGCAATCCACACACATGCGCCATGTTCCATCTTTCTTTGGGACTAGGATGACAGGAACCGAACATGGGCTAAGACTTTCTCTGACAATTCCCTTTTTCACCAGCTCATCCACTTGCCTTTGGATTTCCTTTGTTTCTTCGGGATTAGCTCTATATGCAGGTCTGTTTGGAATGGTAGAACCGGGCATGAAGTCTATTTGATGCTCAATGCCTCTTAAGGGTGGTAGTCCATTAGGAATCTCTTTTGGAAATATGTCCTCAAATTCCTGCAATAAAGTCACAACAACACTAGGCAAGGAGGGGTTAAGATCGTTAGTAGAAAGATAAACATCCTTGTACATAAGTACAAGTAGTTGCTGTCTTGAGAACATAACACTCTTAACCTCATTTTTTTCAGCAAACACACTCATTTTTTTACTTTTCTCTTTTTTTTGAATACTTTTCTCTCTGCTCTCAATCTCACTCCTTTCATTTGCATTTTTCCTCTCGGACTCACCTTCTCTCTTTTTACACTCTCTCGCTATCCGAATCTGATCTTCATAAGCTTGCAAAGGTTTGAGAGGGGTTAGGACTACAGTGCGGTTGTTCATCATAAAAGAATAATGGTTTTTGTATCCATTGTGTGTAACCTTCCTATCAAACTGCCATGGTCGTCCAAGCAAAATATGACTAGCATGCATTGGTGCCACATTACAAAGAATCTCATCTGTGTATTTGCGTATTTGCCAATTGAAAATGAAACGAGCACTTGCTTGTTTACCCTCACTTCTCCACATTCATTTAACCATTGCAACTTGTATGGATTAGGATGCTTCATGGTGGGTAACTCCAGCTTATCTACTAACAAAGTACTAGCAACATTAGTGCGGCTTCCGCTATCAATAATCATGGTACATACCTTTCCCTTCACATGACATCTAGTATGGAAAATATGTTCACGTTGCTCCTTATCCCCATCATCCTTAGGCTGGATGCTTAGTGCTCTTCTTGTCACCAACATATCTCCATGTACAGGTTCTTCAATGTCAATATCACTGCAATTTTCTAAGGGTGGCATCTCATCCTCACTTGAACTAGCACTTTCAATGTCACCATTCTCCAACATAATCATAATCCTCTTGTTTGGGCATTGGGAAGCAATATGCCCAAATCCTTGGCACCTAAAACACTTAACATTACGTGATTTAGAAGAAGTGTTAGTTTCGGTTTTACTTTTTGAAATAGCAACCGAATCTTTTGGCTTTGCATCTTCTTTTGTTTTTGAGGCAGATTTGTTATCCTTCCAATTAGACTTCCATGTGGAACTAGAAGCCAAACCCGATTTGGATCCTTTGGACTTGATTTGCTTTTCTATTTAGATGGCCTTGTGCAACAGCTCCTCCATCTCCACATAGTGTTGCAATTCAACCACATCAGCAACCTCTTTGTTTAAGCCTCCAATAAATCTTGCCATGGTAGCCTCTCGATCTTCCTCTATATTAGCTTTAATCATTGCCATCTCCATTTCTTTATAATAGTCTTCCACACTCATGGAGCCTTGAACCAGCCCTTGTAACTTTCTATGTAAATCTCTATAGTAATGGCTAGGTACAAATCTCTTGCGCATTACCAATTTCATATCTTCCCATGACCGAATTGGCCTTTCTCCAATCCTTCGCCGACTAATCATCAATTGATCCCACCATATGCTTGCATAATCCGTGAACTCAACGGCTGCCAATTTCACCTTTTTCTCATTTGAATAGTTGTGACAATCAAACACATGTTCAACTTTTCTCTCCCATTCCAAGTAAAGTTCGGGATCATTCTTTCCTTGAAAGATAGGAATCTTCATCTTGATGCTGCCCAGATTATTATCTTTTGAATCATCGGCCTTCTTTCCCCTTCTAGAGTAAGATTCATAATCTAAATCTTCTTCATCATCTTCAAACATCTGCCCCCTCAAAGGTTTGATTCTGCTTGGTGATTCCAAATCATCCATTCGTGCACCAAGCTTAGTAAGTTGATCAGCAATGGCTTTCATCCATAACTTCATATCAACATCTGGTTGTTCACTACCTCCACTACTCATCTTTGTATGCTGCAATCAAAAGATTAGTATAAACAGAATAGGTCCTCACACACTCCTCTCTCGGGTGGACACTCTTTTATGGCTTTTTCTTGATGATGAACTCACACTCTTGCCTTTTACCACTCAAGCCAGCCCTCTTTATGTTCTTGAAAGAATCAAAATCAACAAATCACAAAGAGCGATCAGATGGATGGTGGCAAATCTCCAAGAAAAATCAGAATTTTAAGGACTTCGATGAGGCAAATGGTACTCACAAGAAAAATTGTCTTAAAGCATCAAGAACATAAGAAGACTTCAAAAGGAAGTAAAGGATATGTAATAGAAACAACTAGAAAGCAAGGAGAAATAAGAACAAGCTAAGCAGCCTTGTAATACGTAAAACGGTCTTGTAACAAGTGAAACAACCTTGCAACAAGGGGTCTTCAGCTTTGCAACAAGTGAAACAGCCTTGTAATTAATGCCCCTTAATCAATAACCTTCCTTCTTTCTTTCTTTCTTTCTTTTCTTTTCTTTTTTTTTTCGTTTTTTTTTTTTCATTTTTTTTTTCGTCTTTTTTTTTTTTTTTTTGAATCAAACTAAGTAACAGAAGATTAAAGAACAAAACAGATTAGAGGAAACAAGAAACACAAGGAACTGAAAAAAAACAGAAATAAGAGAACGAACAAAGAAACTTAAAGAAATAAAATAAGAACAAAGGAACAAAGATGATAAAGGATAAGTAACCTGATTTCAAGAACCAAAGCTCTGATACCAAATGACAAGAACCCACCAGGAGACCTGCCCTAGGAACCCTTGAATCAATTTGCTATACTTGCCCCGAGATCGCTAGAAAAAACAAGTTGTAGGAGATCAGATTAGAACTCTAAGGAAACTAAGTCCTTAAAACCCTAATCCTTGAAGACGCCACAAAGGTTGATCACTCCCTTTGATAAGTCAGAATTTTGTATTCTAATCCAAGAACACAAAAGAGCATAGCAAAGCTTGCCAACACTTTAATTCATTCATAATAATCCCTTGGTTACATATGGCAGCCTTTATATAGGCTTCAAACTAAGCTATTGGAAAGGACACCATCCCCTTTCCAAGGCAATAAGTAAAAAACGTTTTCCAAGTCACAACTTCCAAGTTACAACTTCAAAATAATAAATGACACAACTTTCAAGGTTCCTAACTACGAAGTACATGAATAACTTAGGAAAAACGAGTTGACAAGTCAAAACTTCATGTACAAGTAATTAGGAACACAACAAGACTCAAGCCCAAAAGTACCCACGAAAAATGGGCCTAAATAGCATCTCCACGTGGATCAGCCTTGTTTAATGGCTCCAAGCTTTGTTCTTCAGCATTTACTATGTAAAGATAAGTGATCAATCTTGGTGAAGCCTTAGAGTCTTCTAGAGCAGCCTCCTTCTCTTGAATTTCCATGACTAGTCCATATAAAGCTTCTTTCATTTGTTTTGCCCTTGCTCTAGTCATTGGACCTCCAATTCCTTGTAATGGATCTTTGGAATTAGCTTGAACCATTCGGCCAGCCCCTTGATCTCTATCAAAATGCTTCCTTAGGTCTTGATCTAACGGCTTAGGGAAGCAATCTAACACTGTTTAGAGTTGATTAGAAGGGATTGGAGAGCGGAAAATAGGGTTTTAGGAAGGAGACAAAAGGAAAGAATGCCCTAAAGTGGCTCACGGGTCCCCTTTAAAAACAGGGGTCCCGCCGTTAGGTCGACCCCAGCTTTTGCTTGGGTCGACTCAAGGAGGGGTCGACCCAATTCTGGCTCGGGTTGGCCCCAGTTCAGGCTTCCCAATTTTTTTTTTTTTAATTTTTCCTTCTTTCTGATTCTTACTAAATCTTTATGGGACATTGAAATATGAGTAAGGAGTCTATAAATGAACAAATTTTACTAATGTTTCATGGGATTTTCAAAATGGGAGGAGAGTATCATAAGACAACTTGTTCCTTTCATTTGTTTTTCAATCAAAGGGATCACATATGCCTAATTTCCTCCTAAGCATGCAGAATCTATCTTCACTTAGAGGTTTTGTAAATATGTCAGCTAATTGTTTCTCGGTACTCACATGCTCAATACATACATCCCCATTTTGCACATGATCTCTAATGAAGTGATACCTTATTTCAATGTGCTTTGCCTTAGAGTGTTGAACAGGATTTTTGGTAAGATTAATGGCACTAGTGTTATCACATTTTATAAGAATGTTGTCTAGTTTGATTCTATAGTCCTCTAGTTGTTGCTTGAGCCACAACACTTGAGCACAACAACTCCCGGCTGCTATGTATTCGGCCTCAGCCGTTGACAATGCTACTGAATTTTGCTTTTTGCTAAACCATGATACTAAGTTACTTCCTAGAAATTAACATGTCCCACTAGTGCTCTTCCTATCTAATTTGTATCCCACAAAATCCGCATCAGAATATGCAAGCAAATCATGACAAGAGTCTTTAGAGTACCATAATCCTATATTTGTGGTTTCTCTTAAATATTCAAGGATTCTTTTGACAGCACTTAGATGTGATTCCTTAGGGTTTGATTGGTATCTAGCACATTCCTATATTGAATACTATGTCAAGCCTACTGGCAGTAAGATAAAAAAAAGATCCAATTAAGCCTCTATAGAGTTTCATATCTACACTTTTTTCTTTTTCATCTTTGTCTAGCTTACTAGTGGGGTTCATTGGAGTGCCTATTTCTTTGTGATTTTCATTTCCAAACTTCTTTAGTATTTCCTTTGTATACTTAGTTTGATGAATAAAAATTCCTTAGTTTGATTTGTAATTGAAGAAAGAAATTTAGTTCTCCCATCATACTCATCTCAAATTCTCCTTACATTAATTCAGCAAATTATTTACAAAGATTATCATTAGTGGCACCGAATATGATGTCATCTACATATATTTGTACCACTAGCAAATTTTTGTCTTTTCTCTTAAGGGAGTGTTTTGTCTACGTTTCCTCTACTAAAATCATTATTTAACAGAAATTTGCTTAATCGATCATATCATGCCCTAGGTGCTTGTTTCAATCCGTATAGTACCTTATGTAGTTTAAATACATGATCAGAAAATTTATGATTCTCAAAACCAGGGGGTTGCTCTACATATACTTCTTCTATATAACCATTTAAGAAAGCACTTTTCACATCCATTTGATATAATTTGAAATCCATAAAGCATGCAAAAGCTAGAAGTAATCTAATAGCGTCTAATCTAGCCATGGGAGCAAATATCTCTTCAAAATCTATCCCTTCTTCTTGATTGTATCCCTTAGCAATAAGTCTAGCTTTATTCCTTATAACTACTCCATTTTCATCTAACTTATTTCTAAAGATCCATTTTGTTCCAATTATAGAATTATGCTTTGGTCTCCCAATTAATGTCCATACATTGCTTTTTTTAAATTGATTCAATTCTTCTTGCATAGCATTAATCCAATTTATGTCATGCTCAGCTTCTTCATAAGTTTTAGGCTCTATTTGTGAAACAAAAGCAAGATAGTCATTCAAATTTCTAAGAGAGGATCGAGTTCTTACCTCTTGAAATGGATCGCCAATAATTAAGTCTTTGGGGTGACCATGTGCGTACCTCCATTCTTTTGGCAAGTCTTAAGATTGTGATGGCACAAGATCATCTTCCTTTTCCTTTTCATCTCCCTTTTCTTGATTTGGCAAGTCATTAAGATTCAGATTTTCAAGCTCAAAAATTCCTGCATCATCATCAAAAGTACTTTCTCTTCTAGAAGACTCACTATCAGACTCATCAAAAATAACATTAATTGACTCTTCAACTACAAGAGTTCTTTTGTTGAATATTCTGTATGCCCTGCTAAAAGTGGAATATCCTAAGAAGATACCCTCATCTGACTTGGCATCATATTTGCTTAGATCCTCCTTGCCATTGTTTAAAATAAAACATCTACACCCAAATACTTTAAAATATTTAGCAGTTGATTTCTTATTCTTCCAAAGTTCATAAGGAGTTTTCTTTGTTATAGGTCGTATTAAAACACGGTTTAAAATATGGCAAGCAGTATTTATAGCTTCAGCCCAAAAGTACTTTAGAAGATTTGACTCACATAACATCGTGCGTGCCATTTCTGCCAAGGTCCTATTTTTTCTTTCAATAACCCCATTTTGTTGAGGCATTCTAGGTGCTGAAAATTGATGTGAAATATCATTTTCATTATAGAATTTTTCAAAGTATTGATTTTCAAATTCAGTTCCATGATCACTTCGAATTGCAATTAAGGTGAACTTCTTTTCAGTTATGATATTTTTATAATATTTCAAGAATGCTGAAAATGCTTCATTCTTATGTGCAAGAAATGAAATCCATGTATATCTTGAAAAATCATCTACTATTACTAGTCCATAATTTTTTTCTCCTAGACTTGTAGTTCTAGTAGGTCCAAATAAATCCATGTGTATGAGTTCAAAAGGCCTAGTGGTTGATACTACATTCTTTGATTTGAAAGATGATTTTGTTTGCTTTCCTAATGTGCATGGCCCACAGATTTTGTCTTTTTCAAAAATCAATTTTGGCACATCTTTTATCAAATCTTTTTTGACTAGTTTTGATATTAAGTCCATACTAGCATGTCCTAGTCTACAATGCCAAAGCCAACTTGTTTCATTTCTCTTTTCTTAATTAGTGATTAAGCATAACCCATTTTTCTTGGCTAAGTCATGAAGATCTACTATATAAATGTTTTCATGCCTGTCCCATAAGTACAATGGTATTGTCTTTAGGATTTGTGATTATGCATACTGAGGCTTCAAATGTGACCTTAAGACCTTTATCACAAAATTGAGTTATGCTAAGTAAGTTATGTTTCAAACATTATCTCATAAAACATTTTCTATAAAACTGGATGGAGTAATACGAATTTTACCCTTTTCAATGATAAGTCCTTTTCCATTGTCTCCATATGTTACCACTCCACCCTCCTTAGATTCCAAAATGACAAATTGTTCTCTGTCACCTGTCATGTGTCTTGAACAGCCGCTATCTAGATACCATCGTCTATCCCTTTTATTGATTGCAAGACACACCTGCAATCAAAATTAAGGATATATTTTAGGTACCCAAACTATGTTGAGTCCTTTACGGTTAGTCTTTAATGTTCCTTTTGGAACCCAAATTTTTTTGTATTTTAGCTTGCCTTTATCACTTAACTTGTTATAGCTGAATTTTCTAAAATCGCATTCATATGCTTTGTGTCTTGTTTTATTGCAGCAATAACATATTGTATTTCCATTTTTGGCTTTAACGAATATGTTCTTTAAGTATTTTTGCTTTCTATTTGTTTTATATCCTAATCTTACTTTATCATATACAACTTTTTGACTATCAAGAATCATATTTAATTTAGTTGAGCTAAGCGTTTATTTGTCCACTAAGGATTTATATTTTTCATCATCTTCCTTTAGTTTGAAATTTTCAGTAGTTAGACTTTTAGTTTTATTGGTGAACTTCCTACTTAGTGTTTCATAGTCATTAGATAGTTTCAGCTTTTCTTTCATAAGAGATTGGTTTTCATCTTTTAGATTTTTATTTTTAGTGATTAACTTTTTGTGCTCTTCCATAAGATCTAAAAATGCATGATGTAGTTCTTCTACTATAAAATCACACTCAAGTTCAGAGTCTACCTCATCATCATTGGCCATGTAACAAATTTGGGCCGTCTCTTGTTGCTCTTCCTCTTCCGAGCTTGATTCTTCACTTTCACTCCATTCAGCCATGAGAATCTTCTTTTTAAGTTTTCTAGCCATCTATTTCAATTCCGGACAATCTATCTTGAAGTGCCCGGGCTTGTTATACTCATAGCAGATTGGTACTTCTTTTTTCTTTTTTTTGTCTTTTCCCTTTTCCCTGCTTGAGCTACCTTTGAGGAAAGGTTTTCTTTTATGGAATTTCTTCTTACCTCTCATGAATTTTCTGAATTTTCTTGCAAGCATGGCCATTCCTTCTTCATCATATTCCTCCTCATCAGACTCCTCTGATTCAATGTCTTATTTTGGAGTTGTGGACTTCAAGGCAATGCTTTTCTTTTTCTTGATCTCTTCTTCTGAATTTTGCTTCATAGTCAACTCATGGGTTATAAGTGATCCTAGAAGTTCTTCCAATTGTAGTGTGTTGAGGTCCTTTGCTTCTTGAATTGCGATTACCTTGGCCTCCCAAACTCTTGGTAGAGACCTGAGAATTTTTCGCACCAATTCAGAGTTAGAATATGATTTGCCTAAACTCTTTAATCCATTTATGATTTTAGTGAATCGAGTGAACATTTCAGTTATGGACTCTGTGGACTCCATTTTAAACAATTCATACCTATGTACTAACATATTTATTTTTGACTCTTTAACCTGATTAGTTTCTTTATGTGTGACCTCTAGCTTATCCCAAATTTCTTTGGCGGATGTGCATGTAGATATTCTGTTGAATTCATTTACATCTAATGAGCAGTAAAGTACATTAATTGCTTTAGCGTTTAATTGTGCATTTGTGCCTGTCTTCTATCACTATCATTCCAATCCATTTCAGGTTTAGAATGATTGTGCCCTCTATACTAATTGTGGGTGTGTGTGGTCCTCTAGTTATGATACTCTACAAGTCATAATCTAGAGCTTGAATGAATATCCTCATCCTAGCTTTCCAATATGTGTAATTAGTGCCATTAAACAGAGGAGGTCTATTTGTGGATTGTCCCTCGCTCATAGAACATCCTACTTGGGTTGTCATGATCTTTGACTCTCGATCGTAAGATCAACAAATACTATGAGAGCACCTCGCTCTGATCAACAAAACTAGTCGTTACTAGCCGTTGGGAGCTCAAAAAGCACTTCTGCAGAACTAGCCGTTATGCCCTTGCTCGTGCTGGGGTCGATCCAAACTTTCCTGGGGTCGACTCAACTTACTGTTCATTAGACTTGGGGTCGACTCAACCTTCTCTGGGGTCGACTCAAACTTCACTGGGGTTGACCCCTGCTACTGTGGGGTCGGCCTTCTCAGGAACCACAGAATAGAACCTTGTATTTTTGGCTGTTTTCACTAGGGTCGACTCAACCTTTCTTGGGGTCGACCCATGCTACAGTGGGGTCGACTCAAGCTCCATTGGGGTCGACCCTCTCAGGGATTCCAGAGACATGATTTTGAGCACATATTCTTGGGGTCGGCTCATGTTCAGTTGGGTTCGGCTCCATTGGGGTCGGTTCAAAGAAACTTGGGGTTGGCCCTCTCAGTAGATTTTAGAGAGTTGTTTTCTTGATGCTTCAAACTGGGGTCGGCTCAAGGTTCTTTGGGGTCGGCTCCTCTCCTGGGGTCGGCTCAAGGATACATGGGGTCGGCTCCACTCACTATTCATCTGTGCCATTTTTGCAGGAGTGTGCCAGATGGTTCTAAGGTGTGCCAGGGTCGACTCCACTTCCTCTGGGGTCGACTCAATCCACACTTTCCTGCATCTTAAGATTAGACTAATTCATATAATCAAAGAAACATATTTCAAGTAATTTTGAGTATATGCCACGATAGAGCTACATACCCTTAACAATGAAAATTACTGTTTTGCCCTTAAGAGTATATTTCACTTGAAACTTTGCTGAATTAGATTTAAGAGTTCTCCATCACTTTTCTACTAAAAATTTTATCTCGTTGTTAATCATTGGAAGACGTCTTGATCTCATTCTCTTAATGTATCATGAATGTATCGAGGGTGTCGTATTCATTAGTGATGTATCACGTTAAACTGTATTATTAATTTGATATTCCCTCAATGGTTGTGTTAATCATCGAAATAACACTATCATCCTCAACTACAATGCCACTTGATTAGAAAGGTGAGTTGATCTGCCTTTTGATTATACTGATGATCCGGATATCTACGAGAGGCATCGCAACTCGACCCGATTTTAGATATTAATATATATGTTGGACTTTAAAAGTATATAATTGATTGTATTATTTTTTAATTTTCACATCACTACTTGATTTGAGGATATTTTATGTTCATTTTATGATTTGTATTATTTTAAAACAATAAGATGCATCATCTAGGTTAAACTAGGTTCGTAGAAACACCAAAAAAATATCAAGAAAACATCAAAAAAAAATCAAATTAGACTTAAATTCATGGAAAAAGTTTGAAAAGAGCGATTACCAATTAAATTTTTTTGAGAACTCCAAAAAAAAAATAATTAGGGTGTGCTAGTGTATGAACCATGCCACTCTACCGGTTTGGTTCCGCACTAAACCTGTACCGAACCGTACTGGGCGTCGACTGGTAGGGGTCCCGGTACTGGTTCGGCGGATTTTGGTAGAAACCATGGTATACTGAACCAGCCTGTACCGGATCGGTCCGGTCTCTGACCGGTCCGGTACAGTGGTGGAAAACGGTTCCGACTCTATAGAGGCCGGAACCGAGCAATACGGAGGGCATACCAGTGCGAACCGGATCGGTACAAGCCCGATACCGCCTTGTACCGATGCGAATCGGACCGGTTCGCACCGGTACGAGCGCTTTGTGGCATTTACCGGTCGCACCGGTACGGGCGCTCTGTGGCATTTATCGGGCGCTCTGTGGCGTTTAAAATGCCACTGTGGCATTTTTTTAATTCCACCTTGCGGCATTGTCCACAACATGCCGTGCGCTGTGTTCTTGGTTCGATATCAGTCGAACTGGTAACGAATCGGTCTAGTAGTCGACCGGTACCGAACTGGTCCGGCAGGCGACTAGTACGCCTACTAGTACCGGTTTGGTATATCTTGGTAGAAACTATATAAATCCTGCTATGACTAGAGTACTCGCCCCACTATACCCCACATATTCTTCTGCATTCAAACCTCTCTAACAGCCACACTCTTTTACTCAACGACAACCATCGATGATACTTTAAGATATCTTATTTATAATACAGTACAAATGAGGTTATCATGGTCCGACACTTGAAGATTGGTATAATTAGGATTTCTTGCAAATTTCAAATCCATTAAACCAACACTGAAGCACCCAAAAAAATTCCTAATATAATTAAGAATATAGCAATGACTAAGCCAATTGGCGCAACTCAAACTTTTAACTAATGCCTAATCTCAAATCAAGCCTAATTCAGTCTATTAGCTAAAGCCTACTGTAATTAATGTCAATGTAATTTTTAAATTTTAATTATTTTTAATAACAAAAATGTAGGCTGATATGCCTAGGACCATCACCTTTCACCTCAGATTATTTTTATCAAGTATAGATTTGTTGTACAAATAACTTTGTTTTACTTGGTAAAATTCATGGCACAAAACTTATTAAACTTATTTAAATGAAGAGGACTTAAATTTATTTTAAACATGACAACTTCTAGCCTGATAATGCCATAGCTTGCTTGTCATGAAATAGTCATGAACATCATTTCGTGTTTCTATTGTGCCAATTATGTTAATAATTTGTATTTGGCTTTCCTTTCTAACTTTTTAGTTAAATCTTGGAATTCAGTTTTTTTTCTCAAAATTTATTTTGTCTAAATGTCTTGCCTTGTAGCCAGCATGGATGTGCTTGATTGCCATGTATTGCAATGTTTGCCTAAATGGTTGTGATGTGTTCAATTGTCATGCCATGATGTGACTAAGTCTAGCTCATCTTGATGTCACAATTATGATTCTCTCATCTTGTATGAGGGGGTTGCCTCCAGCTTTCCCAAATGTCAGATCTTACAAAAAAAAAAAGAAGAGCAAAAGCTATTTGTTTAAGTTGCCTTGTTTATCGAACAGGAGATGGAGCCTAAGAAAGAAGGGTTTTATTAAGAGAATTTCTCAGGTTCATTTTATTTGTGGATGTTGAGGAAAATGTTTGCTCGATGCTCGGTCAATATGTTACCATATTGAACACGCAGTTTGGGCCATCCAAGCAGCTCCTACAACCTATAAGTTTTTGTTTATTGTGTTTGCATTGTTATTTCATGGCTTAAGAGACTTTTGTGTGTCAATTTTTTGTAGGTTTTTATTATTATTATAGGTTTCATATTAGTTTCAGGGTTGAAAAATATAAAAATAAAATGAACTATGATTTAAAATTTGATAGAAAATAAATGCAAATCAACAATTAAAAGAGAGAGTAATATCCACTCACTTCTAATTCCATGTAGACTCTGTGGGCCTTTATAGACATCTGGATCTTCAGATCTTGTTACCAGTCTGGCCCTTGGATCCGATACCTACCTAGATATGTCCAGCCATCACAGTTCAAGGAAATAGGTGGAAGCGTACTGCATTCTTGGAATATATGTCCTCGAAGGAGGGTAGGGTTGTGGAGCATCATATTGGATAGAATGTGAAGGTTGAAGTGATGTATATGTGTGCAGGTCATATTTTCCTCGCATGAGCAAAGAGCAAGCAGCTTACTTACCTAAGAAAAAAGGGCAGGATTTGATTCATAAACTCTTGGATAGAGTGGTTGGTTTGGGGCGTCAGATGAGGGATTAGCTTCATTGAACTGAAAGGGCTGGTCGAAAGCCGTGTTATCAACACTTGGGCTGATATCATCAATCGTGCTAACCTTGGTATGGAAGTAATGCATGAACGTAATGCTCACAACTTCCCTCTAGACCTAGCTGCTGTCGAAGTTCCATCTACAAATGGAACATTGAGGTGGGGCCATAGCACTTGTCATAGGTTTGCCAAACTGACCTGAACCACAAAGTTCGAGGCTTCGAGCCGTACCGAGCTGAACAGGCATAGGACTGAGTCAGTTTGGCCATAATATTCGGAAGCGGTCTGGAACCGGTCTGAGCTGGTTCCCCTCCCTCTTCCTTGTTAAGTAGTGGGAAGGCCTGAGAAGGCGTGGTAGTGGAAAGGTCTTCCAAGCTTTCTCAGGCCTTCCTTCAAGATTTTTTGAAACCCCCTGGTCCAAAAAATGTACTGATTTCAGCGATTCAAAGAGGATCCAGCCCAAAACAAAGTACATTCCTCCTCCACTACCTCATTCTTTTTTTTTCAACATTGAAAAATGCCAAAAAAAAATTCTAAAATAAGAAGTCATGCCAAAATTGGCAACATTTTAATTTTGGCATGATTTTAAGATATGTTGTAGATCTATGGATGATCCACACAATCCCACTAAATTTTTTATTTTTTGAATTTATATAATTTTTTAAATTAAAAAAATATTTTTTTGGATTAAAAATTAAAAATAAATAAAATCCAAAAAATAACTGTAAAATTAGAAGTTATTTTAGAGTCATGCAAGCTACTCTCTAGCTAAATTTGATGTCCATTTATTTAAGTTTTGACGTGATCATGCACATAGTAGCCTAGGCCTAAATTTAAAAAAATTGAGAAATAAATAGCCTTTGATGCATACCCATGGGCTTAAAAAAATATATGTAGCATCCATAGTAGGGTTCTACATAGATCTCAGCTGAAATTAAGTTTCTGAAATATTTGTATTTAAAAATTATTTTTTTAATTTTAAAATAATTAAAAAAATATATAATTAATAAAAAATGAAAAATTAGTAATATGCATTACATAATTCAGAAGTATTTCTTCAAAATATATTTTCTAAATTTATGATATTTAAACATATTTTTAAATTTAAAACTAATTAAAAATATATAATTAATTCAAAAAATAAGAAAAATTAGCACTATGTATTAGATAAGTTAGAAGTATTTTTTGAAGTATAATTTTTTTATTGTAATAAAATTTGCTATTTTTAAATAATTTATAAATTGACGACTTGATAAACCTACAGGAATGGAACCATTGAGAAAAAAATCTAGAATATGACATTGGTTGGGATTATGGACAAATGCTCTTGGGTCAGCACCACTGGAGGTGCAACTAGTGCGACATAGAGTTCGAGGGAGGATAACTAGGTTGAAGCAGCATTTGGTTGGTGGTTATTCTGATGTATGTTGGAAATATCTATAGAAGGTCTAGCAGCTGATGAAGTAGCATTTTGCCGGTTTCAGAGAAAAAAAAAGAGTTACCAAGAAGGAGTTGGACCGTTGAGCGGCATAGTGATGCAGGACGATAGAGAAAAGGAAAGAGAAATAAAGAAGAAGGAAGGGAGGGAAAGGAAGAAGAGAAGAAAGGAGGCTGTTCATTTTATCAATCATTCATTCATTAAAACTCTAAACACGAACATGGACTCATATGTATATGGTTACAAAATTAACAAAAGACCCTTGCAAGAAAAACAATCCCATAAAGTCCTAGAATAACAATATGCAAACAAGCCCATAAAATAAAATAAAATAACATAAAATCAATCCAAAATAACATCATAAGACTTGAACTGGCTGGACCCTGTGAACTGGCTGGACCCTGTGGCGATTGTAGACTCGAGTGATGGCTGACCTGGCACTAGTGTCCACACCAACTCTCCCTATATGGAAAAAAGTCGACCTTGACGAAAGCGGCTCGGTATAGCTCTGATAGTACTCCAACAAGTGCGGGTCAATCGGGGGTAGCTCCTTGCGCTGGATCCAAGTGTAGCTGGACTTTGGTTGGCCTTGCCAACGAACCAGAAAACGCTGGATGCCTCCATCACTGGCAAAAACTATTTACTCGGCTAACATAGAATCAATAAACTCTTTTTGTGCTCGATGGAGGAGAAAAGAAGATGAAGATGGCATGTAATCAGTAATAGGATAAGCGATTGGCGCAGGAGGGGGTTCAGCAAAAATGTTATCAGAGTTTGCAACCAAATCTTTAATAGTAAAAGTAAGGCTATGACCAAAATCAAATGGAAGATCAATGGCATAGGCGTCAGTGCCATTCTTGTGCAACACCCTGAATGGTCCAATACTAAGAGACTGCAATTTCTTAATACGGATCATTATGTAACCCCAAGTTTGAAATTCTTTAGTATGAAAATCAGCCTGCATCTTATATTGAGCAGTACGTGCATGAATGCCCTTATGGATTTCCTAATGCAACTTAGAAATGTGTTGTGCAAATGCATATGCAGACTCAGAAATCCTAACATCAGTTTCGATGGGTTGTGCGAGGGCACATCTAACTACAATCATGGTGGACTGGTCAGACTTTCTATTTGACTGTGCAAGCGAACTAGGTGTAGTGCCGGACTCTACGGTTTCAGGTTCGTCATCACACTCTTTTTCAATGTCCTGAATATCAAGGTTTGGTTCATAGATTTGCTTCTCTAAGTCATCTGTGTCACCTCCCTGCTCTTGTTGAGCAATAACGAAAGATTTGTTAGCACATTGGGAGGCAACGTGACCAAAATCTTGGTATTTGTAACACTGAATTTTGGAATGTAGTTTGGGAGGCTCACCAAGGATTCCCTTGCTGTTAGTGTCTCGGCTTGGGACAGGGCAGTAGGAGGGGGTCTAGGGGTAGAGGGCCCTACAAAAGGTTTGGATCCTGAAGAATTAGGGCCTGTGGAAGTGCTCCGTGTGTCAGGGCGCCTTACAAATATGGACTTAGTGTTCCATTGGTTAAGAAGATCGTCTTGGTGGCCAAGGGGCAAGTATTTTTTTTTAAGTTTTTTCTTCATTTCTGTCCAATCAGTTATGGCAGGCTGACATCTCCTAGCCAAAAGCTGTTCGGTGTTTTGCCAGAAAAGCTTAGCTCGACCAATGAGCTTCATTCTGGCAAACCGGACCTTCTTGTTGTCAGACAAATTATACCACTCAAAGAAGTGGTTCATTTCGTGTAGCCAGTCTGAAAAAAATTTTGGGTCAAGACGACCATCAAAGGTGGGTGCTTCAACCCTAATGCTCTTAAACACATCCTCATTACGATCACGGGGCCCTCTGGGTTCTACGTTGTATCGATAACCCCTATTGACATTAGGAAAAGGACCATGTCCTCTATGATGAGGGAAGGTTTGAGGATAGCCTGGGAAAGAGCTAGTGTCGAATTGACCCTGTTGGACCGACCCTGGATGGTCTAGGGTTTCATCTTCGATCTCTGGGCCTTCCAAATGAGAGGCACGACCTTCTTTGTATCCCATAATTCTCTGAAGGTTAGCCTCAATTGAGGTTAGTCAGGCATGGGCCTAGGTGGACACTGTGGTTAAGTTTTCGATTGCCTTTATTAGGGTGTCGATGCGGGCATCCATGGTCAGCTGGGACTCGAACTGGGAGACAACACGACCACAATGAAGGTGCATATACCGAGGGTGCTAAATAATGCTTGGCCCCTTAATGCTAAGACAGTGGTGATTCCTAGGCAGACCTAATGCATGAAAATGATATCTAAAATGCAACGTATATGCTTAATATAATTGGAAGCTAACTTTAGCAATTGAAATCAGCATAGAATTACGTAATAAATCCAAACAAGTAGTTGCAGTCAGATAGTATTAATTTCAGTGTGTTGCAGGGTTGCACAGAGCCTTAAAGAACTCCGAAAGATTAGATAGCCCTACAATTAATAACAAAGATAGGCCACCACTAGGGTTTTGGTGTTGTCTGGAGTGGATGTGTTGAAATTTTCAAGGAGTAATATCAATAGAGCATTTAAGAGTTAATTGATGCTAAATTTAGACAACCAAATAGAATTTCCAGAAATAAAGGAAACTGACCTGGGTTGGGCGACAGCCAGAAGCGCTACGTAGCAAGTATGCTCATCAAATGGCTCCAATTGGGGCTAATCTCAGCAACTCGGCAGGTCGAAATGGGCTCTACGTTGTATGCCGGTGGGCTTGGGCCCGTGAGGAGGAAATCGGGTTGGGCCCGATGTTTAGGGCCTGAGAGTCGGGCAAGGTGGGTTCTTTGGGGGTGCGGGCTCGGGCCTGATGAGAGAATCGCCCCGAGAGAGAAAATGAAGGGGGGGTCGGATGAGGTGGATGGGGGGGTGGTGGACCGGGTTCGGTAGGACCTTTTGGGCCCGAAGTTAGAGAGGATGGAGGGGGTGGGAGGTGAGGTGGGTTCAGCCGTGAAGGAAGAAGAAAGGGGAGGAGAGATGGGGTTACCCTTGATCCCATAGAGGGGAGGGGGGGTGCGATCAGTGGAGGAAAGAGGAGGGAAGGATGAAGGGGATCGTGGAGAAGAGGAGAGGTGGGAGAAGGGTGGAGCTCAGGGAAGGAGTTCGGAGGCGGAGGCGGCCGGTGAACGAGGGGAAGGAGGGAGGTGGAGGCCGTGGGGTGCGGCATTGCGGGGTGGCGCGGAGGTGAAGAATAGTGGCGGCGCGTGGCGGCAATGAAGGCGATAGCGGCCGGGGATAGGAGGCCACGGCAGGAAGAAGGAGAAGCAGGTATTTTATTATTATTATTCTTTTTTTCTCTCTTTTTTTCCTTCTCTCTTTTTTTTCCTTTTTCTTTTTTGGGCAGCATGTACAGGTCATGTGCCTTCTTTTTTTTTTTTGGAACGGACCCGGGCTAGCGGTTTTTTGGGTTTTGGAACTTATCCGTGAAGCGCAATCCGTCTTCAATCGCTCGACAGGTTCAGGAGGGCGTGCCGATCTTTGCAGCTGGGGCTGTGGGACGGGGTTGCGGCGGCGGAAGAAGGTGATGGGGCGGTGGGTTCGGTTGCTCTCCACCTTGCTTCGGCCGCGGACGATGACGGGAGAACGTAGCGGTGCGTTCGGCTGCGACGGTGGGGCGGGGAAAAAAGGGGCATCAGGTCACTCGGGATTGGGCGTATTTTTCTTCTTGCACCCGATCGCCGGCCTTCTTCCTCGGGTGCCGTCGGTTTGGGTTCCGGCCGAGGCCAGGGAAGCAAGGAACCCCACCTCAGCAGGACGAGAGGGGCTTTGGACGGGGCGTCCAAACCCCTGCCTTCTTCTACTATTTTGTTTTTTTTGTCTTTCCTCTATAAAGCCTGAGGCCCACAAGGTGGCCACAGCAAACAACAAATGGTGTTTGTTGATGACGGACTCTACTTTTGGCGGTGGCTCCTTGCATGGTTTTGAGCGAAGATCGCGGAGCTTTGGCGACGGAGGCAAAGCTCGTGGCTCTGATACCAAAGTTGATGCAGGACGATAGAGAAAAGGAAGGAGAAATAGAGAAGAAGGGAAAGGAGGGGAAGGAAGAAGAGAAGAAAGGAGGCTGTTTGATGCAGGTCGGCTACGAAAACGGGAGGAAAGGAAGGAGAAAAAGAGAAGAAGGGAAGGAAGGAAAAGGAAGAAGAGAAGAAAGGAGGCTGTTCATTTTATCAATCATTTATTCATTAAAACTCTAAACACGAACATGGACCCATATATATAGGGTCACAAAATTAACAAAAGACCGTACAAGAAAAACAATCCCATAAAGCCCTAGAATAACAATATGCAAACAAGCCCATAAAATAAAACAAAATAACATAAAATCAATCTAAAATAACATCATAAGACTCAAACTGGCTGGATCCTATGGCGACCGTAGGCTCGAGTGATGGCTGACCTGGCACTGGTGTCCGCACCACATAGCCACCTTTATATCACTCTAGGAAGTTAGAGGAGACGTCCACTCTAGATGATGAGGCATAGATCTAGGCTGCAATTTAGGTGAGCCTGGATGATTAGTAGCAGCAAGATAGGAAGGTTGGGCATGGACTTGATTTGGGCCTTCACACTATGAGTCAGGCTCTGGTTTTGCGACCAGCAGGGCAGATCGAGAGTTCAGGACCTTCTCAGTTATGGAGGTCGTCACTAGAGGCGGTGGCTATATTGCATCTATGTTGGAAGCTTTTGGCAGCAGAAAAAAGTCCTTCAAGGAGATTTTACTAGGAGCCACCATTCATAATTTATTCTACATGCCTTCTCCAACAAAGATTCGAAGCTGTAGAGGGTTGACACCATATTAAAGAAGGATAAAAAGAAGGATATATGGAGAGCTCTTGGATCCTTATTTTACTTCAGCCACACCTAGTGAATGTAGCAAAGAACGTGTACTATAGGTCTGCTATTTTCTCCATACAGCCTGCCGGTCCTAGTATAGGTCCTCAAAGACCGAAGAACATTTATGGAAACCTTCTTAACAACAAGGAGAAGCTAGAGAAGTGGATTGCCTCATATTAAAGCAAGTGGCCCACATATGGACTGATGGTGATATGTGGTGGTTGGACCAATCCTACTAGATGGAGCATCAACTTCTTGACTACTGTGATACGAAACTTTTCTTCTAGAAGTTAGTTGATGCCTTCATTCAGGTGTGCGATATACATCCTCAAATTGATGGAGAAGGTGATTGATTAGGTAGGAAAGGAGAATGTTGTGTATGTCATCATTGATAATGGGCCATAATATAAGGCTGCCGGAGAGATCTTGAGCAGCGGCCAAATATTGTTCGGACCTCATATGTTGCACATCGTATCGACCTCATGTTAATGGACATTGCGACAATTCGTAGGATACAGCAGATTTGTGAGGGGCGGTACTGAGAGGAGCATTGTGGAGGACTTAGTGACGAGATTGATATTCTGATAGTGGTCCGAGAAGATAGTGAAAGCTATCAAGCCATTGTAGGAAGTGATTCGGACAGTGGATAACGACTGGTATCTCTACATGGGCTTCTTGTATTATATGATGGAGAGAGTAAAGAATCAGATTAGGGAGGTAGATTCGACATATGCCTAGGAGTACATCAATATCAGTGAGCGGTGCTGGGACTACCAGATGGGTAGAAACTTGCATCTAGTAAGTAAGCATGAACATTAAAAATTAAACTGCTCTTGTACTTGTACAATTTTACTAAAAAATTACGAACTCTATTTACAGCTTACTACTTGAACCTGAGTTGCTAGTACACCGTACATTGAATCAATATGGACGACGAACTTCTGGCCGCTCTGTATAATGTGATTTACAAGATGGAGCTTAATGCAGAAGTTGTGGCTCTATGTCTAGAAGAGGCAAGTTAACTTTAGTTAACTTAAGTTACATCCCTGATGAAAAGTGTGGAGGAAGATTTAGTTCACTTAGATTTAGAGACCAGAAAGAGCAGTGATGACGGTTTTGGGGGTCATAGATCTAGTGGCAAGAGAGAGAGTGGAACTCTATCTACAACTTACTACTTGAACCCGAGTTGCTAGTACACCGTATATTGAATCAATATGGACGACGAACTTCTAGCCGCTCTGCGTAATGTGATTTACAAGATGGAGCTTAATGCAGAAGTTGTGGCTCTGTCTAAAAGTGGCAAGTTAACATTAGTTAAGTTACATCCCTGATAAAGAGTGTGGAGAAAGATTCAGTTCACTCAAATTTAGAGACCAGAAAAAGTAGCGGTGATAGTTTTGGTGGTCATGGATCTAGTAGTTAAAAAGAGAGTGGACATGAGACCACCATTTATAAGATACAATCGTAGGATAGTCTTCGATTTTTCGGTGAGCCCTAGTTTATGCTGCCGCACAGGATAGGGATTATGGTGCACGATCTGAAAGAGCCTGCGGTGATATGATTGTATATAAAAGATGGGCTTCTTGAGGTCGTTCAGGAGGACACGATGCAGCTGTTGATGATCTTGTATGTTAAGTAGGATCTATAAACGTATCAGATTTCAAGTCGTATGCTGGATTCTATTATCTGTAGCCATAGGCAACTTATGATTCATATGGATATGAATATGGATATGGTACATCTGAGGTATTGTCTTTCGGTGACTACTATCCTATGCAGCTCGGAGCATCTTATAGGTCAGATCTTGCTACTAGTATATTCGGATGGGCCCTTCAGCCGTATTATTAGCCAGAAGACATCTCTCAACGCCAGAGTATGTTCTTTATGAGATGAGTGTACAAGATTACAATGTCGCTTGATTAGAGGGGTTGGCCGATGTGTCTCCTGATTATACTAATATTCGGATATCTATGAGAGACATCGTCATTCGATGAGACTTTAGTTATCAGTATGTTTGTTGTATTTTAAATATATGTAATTGATTATATCATTTTATATTTTATATCACACTAATTGATATTAAAATATTTTATTTTGCTTCTTCTAGCATGTAACATCTCACTAATCATTTTATGTTTTTTATCACTGTAGAACATCAAGAGACATCATTTAGGATGTATCGGAATCATAGAAACATCAAAAAACATCAAGAAACATCAAATTATACTTAAAATTATTGAAAAACTTGATTACCATTAATTCACACTTAAAAGACATTAAAAAAATGGCGTGCCGGTTTGAAATTGGCATGCCATTTTGGTTCCATGTGTCGGTGCGCTACTGATTGGTACTGTATCGAACCCGCCGCTGACCGGTATGGGCTCTGGTCCCTGTTCGGCACACCTTAGTGCCTACTCTGGTGGTTGGAGATGATGAGGAATCGCCATATGATGATTTCATGTGAATTAGCCCCATCCAGGAGACCTACTCGACATGTGAGATCATTAATATCATCAAATGCATTGGGTGCTTGAGATCTCCTGGCTCTCCTATGGTGTTTGCCAACCTCTCCTATGTGATATCATTTCCTTCCATTGTTGTGCTTATGCTCCATGGCCCTAACCCTACATGGCATGGTCATATTAGGACTTGTCATCAAATGGACTAATATCCTAAGTCGCCCGCAACCCCACCCTAGCCACTAGAGCATCATTAACCGAATTATTATTATCATGGTAACTATTATCGTGAGATGATCTAAGCAAGCCATCATCCATTTCATCCAAGGGATCCAAGGCATCTTTTTCTTCTCGTTTAATGTCTAGATGCCTTTCTGACTAGATGTCTAAGGTATCTTACCATTACTGGCACCACCCTTTTGTCTCCCCTGACTGGCTTGCATGTGCCCTTGCCTCCTTCATTGGCCTTCGGTGCTCTGGTTGGCCCTTGAGGCTTACGTGTAATGATGACCACCAAGGTTTAAATCCCATGGAATGGGGCCATCCTGGTTTTTCCATGGAATGAAATGCACTCCATCCCAACATTCGGGACGAGGGATGTTCTAAGACTCCCCAACCAAGATGCTGGGACAATGGATAGACGCTCCTATTTTGACACTTGGGATAATACCTCATCCTGTAGTGCTGTGGGATGTCCTACCATGATTTGAAGCCAATGTAACCATCTATTCCCCGCATCTCTTAATCATAGCAGTCATTCAAATCCTCTGATTAGTCATCATTTTCTTCTTCCCCTCTATTCCTACCTGCCTCCCACTACTTTGGTGGGCAACTTGTGAAGATAACATGTTCTATTTTGCCGACTGATCAACATTCATGCCTGCTAGCTCTACTAGGAAATTAGCTTGTCTAGGAGGACTACCTGGCTCATCCAACTCCCGCTAGCTATTCTAGGCCTCAAGCTAGCCTATCATAGGATCTTCTTCATTATGAACAAAGTTTTTGTACAACGAATCTTTATATTTCTTCTCTAACTCCTGCTTAATGATCTTTAACCTTAACCATAGATTATAGTGGACGTAAACCAAAGTTCCAGTCTTTCTGATGTAAATCGATTCCTCTACTTGCTATGGATGAGTGCAAATGTCGTTTAATTGCATTTGCAGCTACAAGAGGTGACTGCTCTGAGGTATCTATTTGAAGTGCTATAATGAGTCAACATGTAGCTTAAATTACTTTTCTTTCAGAAAATTCATATTTTGAGAAAAAAAATAAAAATATAGTGACAAATGGAAAAAAATTGTGGCATTGTGTAGATTTAGTTAGGACTACGACATGTCATGAAATAATGCCAAATATAAACTTTGGCATAATTTCCCCTTTTTGATGTTTTCCACTTTAAAAAGAGGAGAGGGATCAGTATTTACCTCCATGGATGTTGATCCAAGCATGGTAGGAGGTAGATTTCTCCATATTTTTGTTTGTTAGGCAGGTTCAGTCAGGAGGGACAAAATATATGTGCTGTTTTCTATCAGTCCCAAGCAGATACCTCCTGCTTCTACGGTCTGCTTACCAAGGAAGAGATGCCGGAATACCTGGGGCTAGAGGAAGTTGGGATGGGGTAGCTTCATTTTAAGTTTGTAGCCACTCTCTAATTTCCTTAACTTTGTCCTAGACTTCCTTCTTAATTTCTTGACTTGGATCTCACAGCGAGGTAGATCCAAAATAAGCACATCTATGAAAGGATTGCAACTGAAAAAGATAAAAATCTTAGAATGGCAGTCCACCTTGATAGAGAAAAAGGGTAGATTTATCCTTAAAGTGCACATAACTGCATGATGAAAAGAAAGATGAAGAGCTTTAAAAAAAAAATTTGGTGGTCTTAGTGGGACTTTAGAAGTGTTGTTATCTAAGGCCTTTCAACTCCTCGGACATTGTATCTATTCCCACCTTTTCTCGGTTGCCTTTTAGATGGAATTTTTTGTTGTTTAGGATTTTTAAGGTCAGACCATGTTGACGGAGTCCCAGGATAATGTTAGTAAAAAATGATAGCTCTTTTAAGAAGGAAACATGGTTTGTGGTTGCTTTTGTCTCAAGAATTAGGTACCAAAATCCATGTTAGGTGACAAAGTTTGAAGAATTTCGAGTAATTTTGCTTCAGGGAGAAGAAAGGAACCAACATTTTTTGGCTGTTTACTTCTTCCCTTTTCTATCACTCTCTTTATTTATGCTTTCCTCTAACATTTCTCCCTGTACTATTCTTTTTCTTCTTCTACTGTTTATTTTTCACTGTTGTTTTACATTTGTTCTTAATACAACTAAGCTTATTTTGGATTATATTTAGAATAAATCTTAGTTCTGTTCCTCACTTTTTTAGTCTCTCTTATTCTCTAGAATCCTTGCAAATTATTATCAATTGTTGTTAAACAAAGAAAACCCATATATCCTTGTCTCTGCCTTTTACTTTCACAAGATTTTATGAAATTGTTGCATTATTGCAAAAATCTGTTCGCCAAAACCTGATATCTGATTTCAGGTCAACAACCAACCTTCATCCCATGCCCTAAAACTTGTAAATTAGCACTCATAGTATCCATACCTACCCTCTAAACCCTGGGGCAGACCCTCTAGGCCCCTTGTTTTCGCACGAGATCTGATGCAACTCTTTTTTTCCCTTTTGTGGCAACCAGACAGCATGCACCTGGAGGGATCATAAACCCAGGTGAATCCCTTCCCTAGGTGCACCCATGCAGTTAGGTGGAGCTCCCCCTAATGGCCCTGCATCATATGCTATCAGTCAATCCATTTTATGCACCTCCGACACCCGGTGGTGTAACTAAACCTAGTTGCATTGCTTCTAAAAGCATTTCAAAGAATATACCAATTTTAGGTCACCCACTTTGCATGCCTAGTACCATAACTTTGACCCAGTAAGTTAATTGATTGTGTCATGTGGACTAAGGCAAGGTTTTAAATACTACAGGATGGAGCGGTCCATGTTTTTTCATGGAATTGGACGTGGGTGTTGCAGCCTGGGGATGGTAGATGTCCAATTCCATCCCTTTCCATTTCCTGACATATGCTGTCTTGACCAAGGAAAGCCGTACCGGTCCGTACCGGCCGGTACGGGCCGGTACGAACCGGTCCGGTGCTTGACCGGTACCGGAGAGCGATGAAAACCGGTATCTCCGGTTTTCATCTGTGTACCGGCCGGTACGGACCCCGTACCGGCCGGTACGGGACTCGTACCGGTGCGAACCACCGGTACGGGTGGTTTTTTTTTTTTTTTTAACGAAACCACAGCTTCGCGCTGTGGTTTCAAAAACCACGCGCGCGCGTGGTTTCAAAAACCACGCGCCGCGCGTGGTTTTAGGGAGAAGTGGCCCACGGGGCCACTTCTTTCAATTTTTTTTTTTTTTTGGGGGAACCATAGCGAGGCGCTGTGGTTCCCAAAACCACCGCGGCGCGTGGTTTCAAAAACCACGCGCCGCGCGTGGTTTTGTGAAGGAAGTGGCCAACCGGCCACTTCTTTCAATGAAAAAATAAAAAATAAAAAATTGCTGTGGCCGACAGGCCACAGCTTTCTCCCTTTTTTTAATAGGAAAAGGAGTGGCCGGAGGCCACTCCTTCCCATTAAAAACCAAGAAGCGGCCGACCGGCCACTTCTTTCCGTACGAATTTAACATTACTAAGCTGGGATTTTCTGTTAATCTGGGATTAACTTAACCCTCTCGTTCGGTTATAAAAACCGAACGAGGCTCACTTCTTTCCCAAACAATTTGAGGTTGAGACTTGAGAGGTTCTAGTTAAGGTGCGGAGACGGAAAGATTTGAGAGATAGCGAGGAGGAGGTCCTGCCCAAAAAATCCAGCGGAGACTATTTAAGGTGCGGTTTTTTTATCCTATATTATTTCATTAATTTTGTTAATAATTTATTTAAAAAAAATAGTTTATAAATTACTTAAATAATAAGATAATGCAAAAATTTACTTTATTAGCTTAATTTTTTGATAAGTTGTCCTTTTATGATAGAAATGGAGCCATCAAGAAAAACGAACCCTGCAAAGCGTGATATTGGCTGGTCTTATGGGCGAAGACTTGGAAGTGAGGGGCAACGACACCAGTTTCAATGCAAGTTTTGCGACAAGGTTTTCAAGGGAGGAGGGGTAACCAGGTTGAAGCAACACTTAGCCGGAAATTCCGGTGAGGTTGCTACGTGCCGAAATTGTCCTAACGAGATTCGTGTGCTGATGAGGCAGAATCTTGCTGAGGCCAAAGAAGCGAAGGAGGTGGCTTCCAAGAAGAGGGCGGAGGTCGATCGCCAAGCGGCAGAGCCACCTTCCTATCACTCTAGGGAGCCAGAGGAGGTCGAGGATCTAGATGAGGAGGAGGCAGATATTCAGGCGGCCATGCATGCAAGCCTGGATGATCAGTGGCAGCAGGAGGAGGTGGCCAGGCATAGGGCTCGATTTGGGCCCTCTGCATACGAGTCGGGCGGCGGTTCTCGAAGCACTAGACAAGATCCAGAGTTCTTGAGGACAACTTCAGTAAGGGAGGGCGTCGGCAAAGAACGTGGCCGGATTGCATATATGCTGGGTGGTTTTGGTAGCCGAAAGAAGTCATCTAGAGGAGTTGCAGAAGGAGCGACAATTCATGATGTAGATCCGCATGCTCTCCCCAGTAGAGATTCAAGGCAGCAGAGGGTAGACACAATGTGGATGAAGGATAAGAAGAAAACTATGTGGCGAGCTATTGGATCCTGGTTTCACTTCAGCCACATCCCAGCGAATGTGGCAGACAATACATACTACAGGTCTGCCATTGCCGCCATACAAGCTGCCGGTCCCGGTGTAGCTCCTCCAGGCCCGAAGGATATATACGGTGAGCTTCTTGACAACAATAAGGAGGAGCTGGAGAATTGGATTGACTCCTACAAGAGCAAGTGGCCCATATATGGACTAACCATCATGTGCGATGGTTGGACCGGTCCGACCAGGCGGAGCATCATCAACTTCCTGACATACTGTGATGCTAAGACCTTCTTCCACAAGTCGATTGATGCTTCGGCTTCTGTGCACAACACCTCGTACATGCTGAAACTTATGGAGGATGTGATTGATCTGGTAGGAGAGGAGAATGTCGTGCAGGTCGTCACTGATAATGGGCCGCAATATAAGGCTGCCGGGCAAGTCTTGATGGAGCGACGGCCACATATTTTCTGGACCCCATGTGCTGCACATTGTATCGATCTTATGTTGATGGACATTGGAAAGATCCGTAGGGTGCAACAAACGGTGGAGACAGCCCAACGCATTACGAGGTATATTTATAACCATAACTGGGTTCTTTCATTGATGAGAAAGTATGCAGGGGGAGAGATTCTGAGACCAGGAGTCACACGGTTTGCTACCAACTTCATCGCACTTGATAGCATACTCGAGAAGAGAGGAGCCTTACGTCAGATGTTTGCCAGTCCGGAGTGGTATGATAGTAGATATTCTTATGCCGGCTCTGAAGGGAGCAAGATAGAAGACTTGGTGACGAGACAACCATTCTGGCAGCGGGCTACTACAATAGTCAAGGCTATCAAACCATTATATGAAGTGCTGCGGGCCGTAGATAGCGAGATCTACCCCCAGATGGGGTTTTTGTATCACATGATGGTCAAGGCAAAGGATCAGATTATGGAGGCAGATCCAGCACATGGCCGGTCATACATCAACATCATTGAGCAACGGTGGGGAGCGCAAATGGGTACGGAATTACATCTAGCAGGTAAACTAAGATATAATTATAGTGACAATTATAGTGATGGATATAATTATATAATTATGCTAAGATAGTCTCGTATATGTGCAGCATACTACCTAAACCCCCGGTTTCAGTACAGCATAGATGGAATTGGTATGGATGAAACACTTCTGGATGCTTTGCGTAATGTGATTTACAAGATGGAGGCAGATCCAGAAAAAGCGGCCCTATGTCTTGAAGAGGTAATTATGATTTAGTAATTACTAGCATGTGTAAGTATATCAGCATCTTCAATTATTAACATGGTTTTCTTATGCTTATTTTTCACAGAGCAAATTATTTAGAGAGGGCAGCTACAGTTTTGGCCAACGAGCGGCTGTCGTCAGCAAACACAATATGAATCCAGGTACGTGACACATCAGCAAAACATTCACCTGGTGTTACTTAGTTACTATTATGGAACTATCATATATGTAATCTTCATAAATATTTTTGCAGCTGAATGGTGGGTGCATTTTGGCGGATCCGCGAGAAATCTAAAGCGGATAGCTATCCGGATCCTCTCCCAAACAGTCTCCTCTAGTGGATGTGAGCGCAATTGGTCCACCTTCGCCCTTATCCACAGCAAACAAAGAAACCGTTTGACGCAAAAGCGCCTCAACGACCTTGTTTATGTGCATTACAATTTGCGGTTGAGGCTAAAGTGCATCCAGGAGGAAGTGGAGCTCAAGTATACAGATCCGATTTACGGGTCCTTCACCGCTGATGACGATGATCCACTACTCGGCTGGCTTGTAGGCCAGCAGCAGGAGCCCGAGCTTGACGAGCCAGGATCGCCTCCACGACCAGCTACCTTCATAGCCACCGAAGCTGGGGTCGATCCAGAGCAATGGGCTGAGCGCAATATTCCACGCACTCCCAGAGCTGATCAGCCGCAGGCACAGGGGAGCCAGACAGAGAGGGCCAGGAAAGGAAAACAAAGAATCCCAATGGAGAGTGTCGAGGAAGAGACTTGGACTAGTAGCGATGAAGGTTCTGGTGGTGATGGATCTTCTAGCCATGGAGGGAGCGGAGGACAGTATGGTACTCATGAGACACAGCCGGAGGGTGGTCTTTATTTCACCGGTGAGTCCCAATTTATGGGTGCTACACAGGATACGGACCACGGTCGACCACCTGATAGAGATCGTGAGGATATTATTGGATATAGAAGACGGGCTCCTCGAGGTCGTTCAGGAAGACAGGATACGACTGCAGATCCGAGGACATACGGATACGGATTCTATTATCCACAGCCTCAGCCTGACGAATACGGATATGGTGCATTGGATTTTGCTTCCGCCATATTTGGATGGGCCCCTACACAATCAGAGGACACCTCTCAGAGCCAGAGCGTGAGCGAGAGATCCGACAGTTCTTATAACCTGGCGCGTGTTCCTTCTGATTGGGTTGATTTGCCTCCTCCTGATTATACTTATGATCCAGATATCTACGAGAGCCATCGGCACTCGTCCCGATTTTAGATATCCTAGAGTACTTTAAATGTATGTAAATGATTGTATCTTAATTCGAAGATATTTTATGTGTATGATTTTATCATTTCGAACGGGAGGAAAACGTAACATGCAATCATGCATCATATATGTTTCAAATTTCAACCCTAAATTTAAATATGAAAATATCAAAAATCATGAAAAAAGTAATAAAAAAACATCAATTTTCATTTAATTTAAGATCCAACAGAGACAACATTAAAAAAAAAAAAAAGTCTGACTCGTGGAGCCCGGCCGGTACCGTACCGGTCCGGACCGGTACGGTACCGGTCCGGACCGGTACCGTACCGGTCCGGCCGGCGACCGGTACGCCGGACCGGACCGGTACGGCGGACCTTGGTCTTGACACTTGGGACATTACACTGTTCCGACGCTCTAGGAGGTGTGATGCCCTGCCATCCCACTAGCATTTAAAATCTTGGACTAAGATATGAACATAAAGGGTTGAAATCTCATGTGTACCGGCTCTCTACCAGCCATGGGCCAGAATAGAAGGGGCTAGTGTGCATTGATATTAGATGAACCAGGCCCATATCATACCGTATCGAGGTATATCAAAGCATGTAGATCTCATACTGACCCCATAGCGCTTTGTAACGCCTCTTTTTTCTTTTTCCTTTTTTTTTGCTTATTTATACCGGGACATATTGAGGCATACTACCCTGTATCTAGGATCATAACATGCCGTATGGCCATCCATACAATAGCTATCCTTCAGTTTTGAATCCTTGCTCAGCATCTACAATCTACTTCAAATAGCCTACTTTCTACCATATAAGATATCTTAGGTGATCTCGATGAGTAGGTTCTATTTCCTATGTTATCTTTATCTATATCGGCTTTCAATTTGAAATTCTGCCAGTATGGTGACTAATCGATGGTTGAAGAATTTTCAAGAACTAAAGTATGGATATGGCATAATGCTGCAGTTACATGTAGTAATTGTAGCTTGTCTTTATTTTGAACTGTCCTTTTGTGAACAGGAACATGTTCCGGAGAGCATGGTGTTGGTACTGGCAAAATGAAGGTACACGTTCCTAGCTTTGTTGAAGTTGCTTCATTTGAATCAAAATAATCTGCCATATGTCCATTAGATAGCATTACATTTAATATTACATTATTTGGCAGAACAGGTGCATAACATAGGGTTTGGAATTTAGAATTCATGAATGTTATTGAAACTTGGAATCAAGGGATGCATGGAAGAATGTTGCCGTGCAGGAAGCAGACATGTTTTGCAAATTTAAAATGTTGTCAGTATTTATTGCCATAAAGCATTAAGTGATGTTGGCATAATTATTGATCAAGACTCGAGTAACTGCAAATACTAGTTCTCATGTAGTTTACCAGTGCCATTATTAGTATAATGCAAGGAACAAGGACTATGATTAAAGTTTTGGTACTGATAGTTGGTGGTATAAAGAATCCAAATCCAGACATTCCCATGCACATGGCTACCATCTATGTAGCATGGATAAGGATATAGTATATAGATATGATATGATGCGGATACTGTAAATCTCGAAAAAATAAGATATGGTACTCTAGAGCATGAACATGAATAAATTTTTTTTATTTTCACATTTGTATAATAGCATTTTAGAGCATTTATAGGTTATCAAAGCAATATTGTCCATGCTTTATACAATAACATTAACACGCAAGCAACCATTTAATCATTATCCAAATTAGAAGACCTTAATCCATACTCCAGACAGTGATATCAACAATGCAAATCCTAAAATTGATCATTTATCATTAAAAGGTTAAACTCATTAAACAATTTAAAAGAAAGAAAGAAAGAAAGCCCACACCAACATCCTTAGAGGTAGCGTAAAAGTATCTTGGGCTTGTCTAAGATGTGTCCAAAGTCTTTTCCAAGTTCTGAAAAATAAGATAGCTTAAAGAAGTATCCAACATGTACACTAGAAGCATCCAACAAGTATTCATATCTAATATGTATCCCATATTGGTACATTATGCAATCTAAAGTATCCATGTTTCCTATGCTACCATTGGCGTTGATATCATATCTGTTTTACATTTATCTATGTATGATTTTTTTTTTTGGTATATATTTCATAGTATCTGTTAAGTACCATCAATGTTGCACATGTTTCCCAGTCCACTTATTTTTTCTGATTAAAAGAATACCAGGATTTTTAGTTAACTATTATATAAAATCCAAATAAATTTAGGATCCTCTAATATTTTTCCTTAATTTTTCATATTTTCTCTTATGAGCATCAATTGTTTAATTTCAGTTATTGCTCCAAACAGCTTGATATTTTCATGAGACTTGTATATGCTTGTTTTTCCTAGTACCTTGAAGAAGAGCTTGGTATCGGAGCACTGATAACCATGAAAAGAATAAAGGCTGCATTAGATCCCAACAATATTATGAACCCAGGGAAGCTTATTCCTCCTCATGTCTGTTTTTAATTACCCATATTTGTTCAGAGTGATTTCAAGAAGAAATACTTAAGTACTATTTACAAATACAGATAAAGACTTTGGGTAATTGGTGCCATTATCAGTTCTAGTCACATGCAGCTGTGACATCATTCTGTATTATCTTTCCATCCCTGGGTTTTCTAGAGAGCCAGAATGCTCCTGTCTGTGATAAATTAATTGGTTCCGGTCAGTTTCTGTCCAGAATATGGTTAACTGAGATCAATGATATTGGAGCAAAGAGTCTTCTGTAAGCATTAGAACAATTTGTTGTTTCTAATTTAGTTTATTTTCTTGTTATTGTTTGTTCTGATTGCACTGAAGCAGCTATACAATCCTAAGATCTAATTACATGGAACTAACATGGTCGTACTTGGTCCTAGTTGTGCCAAATGGCGGGACAATGTCAAACTTCAGTACCTTGCTAACTGTGTGATTCATGCTACCCTAAATTACATGGAAATAACGTGGCTATTCTTGACCCTGGGTGTGTCAAATTGCTTGATGTGGTCAAACTTTGGTAAGTTAGACTAAGCGATTCATGCTACCTATGCCAGCTTGAACTGAACCATGCTAACCAGCAACCAATTGAAGTATAGTGTTTTCCTGCACCTACTTGAATCGAACTGTTGCATCGATTCGAATCAAAATGTTCTACTACTATGTCTAACCCACCTTCAGGAAAACCGAATGGGATGTGAACGAGGCACCTTCTCTGCCTGGAAGGCTGGCAGCATTGGAATCAACCAGAAGGTCAACTAAGGTTGGCGCATGTCTGCTTTAGATTTGTTTTGAAGTTTGTAGGATTTATATTAACTTCAACCATGACCAATAAGCTTGTCTCAATTAGCGGACGAGAAGTGATTCAGCATTGCAGGAATCTAAAGTAGAAAAATAAAAGCAGCCGATATGTTACTTTGTTATTTCTCAGTTGAGCAGCCTCTACTGTTCTAACTGGGCTATGCATATTAGATATGCCATGCATGCACCATGTAAAAATTTTGTGGTGCACTATGGCTGCTCGGTATGGCTTGTCCTTGTGAATCATTTCTCACTAATCATTTTTATGGGTTTGAAACACTAAAGAGCCTCTCCACATGCAGGGTGAGATTGCATAAATTTGGCCCTCTCTAGATTTTGCAATAATACGAGCCTCGTGCACTGGATGCCAGTTTTTTTATTTTTCACGTTAAATTCAAATATGTTAATAAAGCTCTATTTGAGTCCTGTTTATGATTAGTTACGTCTTTTCCAAGTTTCATCCAGTAAGAGAATTTATCCAGAACTAACCTTTATGTTTTGATATTGCAATTTTCTCTCCTTTTTGACTCTGAAATGGCTTAAGCCTTTCACACTATAGGATGTTTATAAGTATTTTGCATAAATAACTGGTTATATTTTCAAATTTGCAAAAATAGCTGTTTCTTTTTTTTTTTCAAGATCGGTTTTTCTTCTATTACTCTGACCAAATAACCTTGATGCCATGTTATGTGATACACGGACCGAGGGGAACTTTTGTATATATTATGCAGAGCATACATCTAAGCTAGCATGCCATGACCCCAAATCCAAATTTATTTGAATGTGTTAGCTTGGACAGATGAAAATATAACAAAATTTTAACACCCTCAATAAAAGAAATATAATATATACCATTGATGACTGAAATATACAGTATAATCTTAATGCAAATAAAAATCTATTTACAAATCTGATATATCATATTTTACTAAATATTATACTTTCAAAAATACATGCAACTAAATATGAACTGAGATATTGATGACATGATTTTGATATTCATTAAATTCATGAATGCAATTTTAAAATATTGAGTTTGGTTTCTCAAATAAGTTGGCTAAGGCTCTCAGTAAGTACTCTAAAAGATTGTTCAAAATACAAGATGAGCTATGACACTCAGCAAGTGAATTTCTACCTTGATCGAATTTAAATTTTCACTAAGAAATATATCTCTTAAATTGTGAGACATGGCACTGAAAATATAAATACAGTGTATTGGAACTATATTGCAATGAAATCTAGAAATTAAAGCATTCCACAAGGAATAAGGTACTATTAGAGATCCATTACATGGTTTCAGAAAAGGGCTCAATAATTCATGTAAAACCATAAATCAAATTGTTATTCAAAAATTTAGGCAAAGATTCAAAAGTTTCATAAATCAAAATTCTTTAAAAAAGAAAATATATTTAATTGAGTATTATATAATTTCACATTCCCTTATAATTCACATATTCCCTTGAGCTTACTCATGTCTTCTTTGCAAATACAAGTGAAGTCCTTCTAATTCAAATAAGGCCACTCATACGGCATGGTTAAGGATCCACATATACCGCTTAGCCAAAGGTTCCTCATCAACATTTGAGAGAGGTCATTCATTACCACCTAGCTAGGTGTTCATATAAATCTTTGTGCATGCCTTAAAATCTATCTGCATGTAATTGTAAATATATATTCATGGTTTTTTTCCTTTTAGATCATACAAATATTATAGGGTATGTGTCATATATCGACTTTAGAGACAGAAAAGAATCCATGAGTATTCCAGAAGGTATATCTAAGTGGTTGGAGTGTTTATCATAGTGGATTGGATATTCCCGAGTACTTGAAATATTTCATGGCAATGGGTGAACAGTGATTTCATGGAGTTTGTCCTTTACCAAGGTATGACCTTGCACTGACATTAGGGTATGCTATCACATTAAATAGCCAATGTTGCAATCCATTTCGCAAAGAACTATCAAAGGCTGAGGAGTGAATCAGGTGCACAATTTACAACCCTTGACTTAAAGGATAAGATACCTTGCTGTATTTTGAAGGTCAATAAATTTATGAACTAACTAATGTATTTGTTAGTCCCATGGTTTCAGTAGTTTAATATTTGATTTTGATGATAATAAACAAATGAATTTCGTTCATTATTATGATTATAGCAAATGAATGAAATTTAGGAATTGAAATTTCTTTTGAAAGCAAATACTGGAATTCTGAACTTGTGTTAGTATTTTTAGCATACCTTTTAATTGAAATATAATATTAATACAATTCTTGATGATATGGAAAGAATACTTATTTATTTAAAACTTTTATAATAAATATAATTTCAAATTTGAACGTTATTTATAAGTAATAGGGTCTGCAATTTATCTATCTATAGCTGTAATTCGGAAAGAGATAGGTTTTCTTCATCTGCCTCGGAGCCTGCAAAGAAAGAATCTCTCAATCTGCCTACTTCTATGTTTACTTCTTTAGTTGTAACTTTTCAACCAAATGTACCTTTGAAATGATTATTATCAGGTTGGAAAGATAACTTAAAAATCTACAATGTTTATATTAAATATATTTTTAAATTTGAACGTTAGCTATGAGTAATAGGGTCTACAATCTATCTATTTATAGCTATAATTTAGGCTGATATATGTTTACTCTTTTAGCTATAACTTTTCAACCAAATGTCCTTTTGAAATGATTCTTATCAAGTTGGAAATATAACGTAAAGAGCTATAACTTTTATGTTAAATATATTTTTAAATTGGAATGTTATTTATGAGTAATAGGGTCTGCAATTTATCTATCTATAGCTATAATTCAGGCTGACATATGTTTAGTCTTTTAGCTGTAACTTTTCAACCAAATGTCCTTTTAAGATGATTCTTCTCCGGTTAGAAAAATACTTTAAAGGAATACAACTTTTATATTCAATATATTTTCAAATTAGAATGTTAACTATGAGTAATAGTGTCTGCAATCTATCCATAGCTATAATTTAAGCTGACACATGTTTACTCTTTTAGCTGTACCGTTTCAACCAAATGTCCTTTTGAGATGATTCTTATCAAGTTGGAAAGATAACTTAAAGGTCTACAACTTTGTCTCCAGCTACTAAGTCAAATTCAGCCTTTTGATTTGTTAAAAAGGTGCTACAAAATAAGGAACCAAATCTGACCCGAATCTACCTACATTAAATATGTTGAAAAAGGATTTCTAAAGCTTCATATTATTTCAAACAGAAAAATGACTTCTCAAGCCCATAAATAGAAGTTCATACCTCATATTGCAGCAAGGAAAAAAGAAAAGGAGGAGAGTTGCATAGGATAGAAGAACAATCAAGAGAGTATTGTGCTTACAAGTAAAAAGTCTTTCTTGTTGAGAAATTGAGTGTAGTGCTTTCATTCTTATAATTTTGATTAAGTATTGTAAGAGGGTTATTGAGCTCTTGTTAGCTTGAGTGATAGAGAGAATTGCTTGGGAGGATCATACTCGTGATAAATAAAAGAGTGTTGGAGGGAGTAGATCAACAAAGGGTTAGCTCGGATTTCACCAGGTGTAAAGGTTACTTGCATCCAGAAGTCAAGCGGTTTGTAAAGCTTTGGATAAGCATAGTGGATTAAATCCAATTCACCCCTCCTCTTAGGCTGCCTAGTTAGGCCAATAATTGGTATCAGAGCAAGGCTCAAAAATTATTTTGAGACTTCATCGTCTTTTGAGAAAAGATCTATGACAAACTTTTTGAACTGGTATTATTGAAGGGCATTCTACAAATAAATATCCATTTTTCAATGGCTCAAACTACATGTATCGGAAAGCCTGTATGAGAATCTTTTTTTGTGCTCATAATGTAGAAGCATGGAAAAGTATCATGGTAGGTTATAAGCCACCTAAAGAAGGAGTTATTAAACTATTAGAAAAACTTAGTGAAACCGAGCTTAAGGCTTGACAAAATAATTCTAAGGCCATGTATTCTTTGATTTGTGCTATTGATGTTGATGAGTATAATAAAGTCTCGGCATGTGAAACTGCTAAAGAAATATGGGATAAATTAGAGGTTATGCATGAAGGAACCAATCAAGTGAAAGAATCAAAAATTAGTATGCTTATTCATATTTACGAGTTGTTTAAAATGAATGAAAATGAATCTATCTCTGAGATGTTTACTCGTTTTACTAACATCACTAATAATTTGAAAGCTCTTGTGTTGCCCAAGGTGACAACCCAAGAGGGGGGATGAATTGAGTTTTCTAAAAATTATGTTTCCTAATTAACTTTGAATTGAATACAGCGGAATGATAAGATGTTATCTTACTTGAGCTCTAAGCAATTACAAGTAAAGCAGTAGAAGATTAAGCTAGAGCAACTACACTATGACTTTGAGGGATAATTGATCTAAAATTAACTTATAGTTGTATGATCAATTTTAATCTATGTGAATGGTATGAATGGAGTGGAAGCTAAGCAACCTCTAGACAATCACATATAAATCAATAGGAAACAATGCTAGAGATATTACACAATCAAGTATGAATGTAAAGTATGAAGCACAAGAGATAAGGCATCACAAACATAAAGATGTATAGTGGTTCGGTGCACCCCAGCACCTACATCCACTCCCCAAGATCTCTTGAGAACTTAACTATAATCCCTTAGATTACAGCCGGTTGTTTTACAAGCTCACAACCTAACTTGTTGTTTTCATGAGATCCCAACGAACTCGGTCGGTTTTCACAGGCTCACCGACTAGAACCAATCCGACTATTTTTACGGGCTCACAATCCAACCCAGTTGGTTTTTCCCAGATTACCAACTACAACTTACAACGTTGGTTTTTATTGGCTCACCAACAACCCTTAATGCCTTGATTCAATCCCTTGATTAAATCAAGTTATAAGATGTCAGAATAGGAGTTTAAAACAAATACAAGCTTCTCAAACAAGTAGATATAATAAATATAAACAAATAGAGTAAAGAGAAGAAGCCCTCAAACAAGTTTTGTAGATGAAGGAACTCGGCTTCTTCTTTACTTGATCCTCTTCTGATTTCGCACGAGGTAGAGGATCACTGAGGCAGCACACAGTTGGAGAGGAAGCCTTGGGATTCACTCAGATACTCTTCTTCTCTCTCTTTTGCTTTGAATGGCCCTTTTGTGCTTTTGAGAGGTTTCTCTTAAAATTTCTTTGAAATCTCTTTCCTATGTGTTCTCTCCTTCTTGCTACCTTCTCCCCTTGATTTTATAGCTTTGGATGGCGTGGGAGCAAAGATCTAGCCGTTAGAGACAAGAATAGAGTTGTTGGAGTTGAGAAAAAGCTAGCCGTTATGCCTCTCAGCGTGCTCGAGTCGACTCGGCTGAAGTAGGAGTCAATTCGTGAATAGGAGTCTGCCCGGCACTGTAGCTAGAGTCGACTTCACTGTAGCTGGAGTCGACTCGAGAACTGTAGCACTGAAAACTACTTTCTGTCCTAACTGAGAGAGACGGCTCGAATGAAGTAGGAGTCGACTCGGCACTGTAGCTGGAGTCGGCTCGTGAATAGTAGGAGTCGGCTCGAGCACTGTAGTGCTGAAAATCAACTCTCTGTCTTTTTCTGTGGAAGTTGGCTCGTGAACAGTAGGAGTCGACTCGAGCGCTGTTCCTTGAAACTCCAAAGTGCCAGAGTCAACTCTGAACTTCTAGGAGTCGACTCGAGAACTGTTCTTTTGAATTTTTCTTTGAATTTGCTACTCCAACTTGAATCCTTTGAACTTGAAACTTAGGCCAATGAAGTGTGGCTTTCTTCCAACTTTTCTTGAGAGCTTTTGAGGCCTTCTTGTATTTTTCCAACTTGCTATGTTCCTTCGAAAATAAATTATCTTTCTTCTTGCAATACAAACATTAGTAATTATACTTCAAGGTTTTGTGATCATCAAAATCAATCTTTGGGCCAGCATCTTGGTAAGACTTATCCAAATGTAGAAATGGTGAGAAAGTTTCTCCGATGCTTGCTAAGAAATTGGGAACCAAAAGTGACGGCAATCCAAGAAGCTAAAGATGGCAATCGACTAAGTCTTGATGAACTCTTGGGTTCACTCATGACTTATGAGATTACCATGATGAGTCACAAGAAGATTGATGACAACAACAAAAAAAAGAACATCACTTTGAAGTGCACTTCCAACGATACAAGCGATAATGATAGCTCGGATGAAAAAAAGACGAGATCGCCAACCTTTGCTTAATGGCCATTGACGATGAATCGGATGAGCTATGCATTTCTGCTAATGAGACTTTTTCTTATGAAGAATTACAAAATAATTGTGAAGAACTTCATGATGAGTTTCAAAAATTTAGAGTTAGAAATAAAGTTCTTAAAAAGATGGTTTCAACTCTTAGTGAAGAAGTGAGGATTTAAAAAATAAGAATGAAATGTTGAAAAGTACCGATGAACATCTTATTTCTAGTTCAAATTCTTTAAATTAAGAAAATAAGGTTTTAAAGAAAAAGATTGAGGATTTAAATTCTACTCTTTCAAAGTTTGTTAAAGGAGAAAAAAAAATTCTTGATCAAATCCTTGGAAGTCAAAGAGAAGTTTTTGATAAAGTCGGACTTGGTTTTAATCTAACAAAGAAACAAAAGGTTTACAAAGAATTTTTTGTAAAAGTATCGTCTTCTACCTACTCTTCATGTATTCATTGTAGGAGAAATGATCATTCTTCATGTCATTGTCCCTATAGATTTAAACCTCCACCCTCTACAATGGTTTGGGTTTTCAAAGCCCACTAGCCTAACCCTTTTGGACCCAAGAGAGTTTAGGTACCAAATTCCAATGAGTACTTTTAATTTTTGTAGATATGTTTGAAATCTCAAAGCAAGGAGGATAGATGGTTATAAGATAGTGCTTGCTCAAGGCATATGACCGGAGATGAATCCAGTATAGTAATTAGAAATAAAGCTAAATTAGTAGCCCAAGGTTTCAACCAAGAAGAATGTATTGATTTTAATGAAACTTTTGCATTGGTAGCTAGACTTGAAGCAATTAGAATGTTACTTGCGTTTGCATGTTTTAAAGATTTCAAGCTATATCAAATGGATATTAAAAGTGCTTTTCTAAATGGTTATATTTTGGAAAAAAATTTACTTAGAACAACCTTTCCGTTTTCCAGATTATGAATTTTCAAATCATGTTTTTAAACTTTCAAAAGCTTTGTATGGTTTAAAATAAGCACTTAAAGCATGGTATGAAAGATTAAGTAAATTTCTTATTGGTAATTGATGTGGGGTCGGAACCCCGACACCAGCCCGCACACCGGACGAGCAGGGAAAGCATCCGCGTCCTCTCCGAGGTATTGTCCGCTCTGGGATTGCCGCTTCGGGTCTGCGGGAGGTCGCCCAGGGCCGTGGCCCAATGACAGTCCCGAGCCCTGCCGGCGCGGAGGTCCGCGGAGGTACTACCCCTACCCTCACGGTTTTGTCCTACAAAAGGGCCCTCGGTGAGAAGAGGTGTTTGCACCCCCCATTTAAGGCACAGACCTTTCCGCTGATTATCCGATGTGTGACTAAACTGGGAACCCCATCCCACAACACAGCCCCCCCCAGCGGGAAGGTCTGTACGTGGCCGGGGCCCTTCCTCTAGCGCCAACTGTTGCTGGTGGTCCAAACCGAGAACGATTGGCACAGCGAGGTGAACGGGGTTCCGTCTGAGTTGCCTTGGTTGGTGTTGATCGTGCTCCACCTTCCACCGAAAAACCTGCAAGCAAGCCTCGCACCACCACTGGGGTAGTGGGGGCCCTCCGACGATCAAGTCAGAGGAGGTTGGAGGAGAAGGAGAGATAATTGCAGGTAGTAGGAGAATGCTCTGGAAGTTCTTGCTTACCTCCCCCCTTCTCCCCCCCGCCGCATATATACCAGGCTGGGGGGTCCTTCGGGGGGGTTGGTCATCGTGTGGCACGATGGAGTCGCCACTGACATGGCCGTTACAGGGCGTCGTGGGGCAGCGCTGGGTACGGCCGTGACAAGGCGTAGTGGAGCTCCGCCTTGTACGGCTGTTACAGGAGATCGTGGAGCAGCGCCGGATACGACCGTTGCTGGGACAGAGGGTCGTGGCGTGCTTCAGGGGAACAGCCTGTCGTTGTCGAGAGGTTGCCGACTCGGGATCGGATTGCTGGATCAAGGGGCAGCCGACTCGGGGTCGGGCTGCGAAGCCGAAGATATCCGACTCGGGGTCGGATTGCTGGATCAAGGGGCAGCCGACTCGGGGTCGGGCTGCGAAGCCGAAGATATCCGACTCGGGGTCGGGTTACTGGATCAAGGGGCAGCTGTAGTCTTCTTGGGCGCGCGTGTCGGTCACGTGGGGCATGGTGGCTGAGTTCCCCCGTAACAGTAGCCCCCCACTTCCGAGCCTGGAACCAGAAGGGGAACGGGTGAAGGAAGTGATGCTTCGAGATTGCCGCCATCCCTCGGAGAGGCGCGCGCGCTTCGAGCTCCCCGTCTTCTTTATGACGTATGGCGGTTGTTGCTGACCTGGCAGTCTGAGGATTTCGGCGGACATCCTTCCTTAATGGCGTCGATTCGCCTTTGGGGCGCGAGCGACCCTTCGGCAGCCAGGCGTCCTCTGGCGTCACCGGGGCGTCACCCACCTTTCAGCCTATTTAACCGGGGGTCCTCCTCCGTCCGTCTTTCTCTTTACAGACATCTTCGAGTTTCTCCTTTGCGCTGCCGTCATCGCCGTCGGACTGTTCGCTTGCTCCTCCTTTGACGCTCTCGGAGCTGTTCTTCCTTCTCTTCCGGTGAGTTGCTCCATTCTTTAATTTAGGGCTCTCCATACTCTCCTTTTGTATTAGTGTACTCCAGTCGTTCCGGTCTTTTCCCCCTTTTCGACCCTGTCCTGACCGTAGATTCACTGGCCATTAGGGATGGGCGAAGTGAGAGCAGACCGCATTAAGTCGGAGTTGGCCGCCGAAGACCTAGATAGGTTCGTGGCTCGATACCACCTTCCCGAGGCCTGCAATGTTACACTCCCGGGGCCTGAGGAGAGGATGTCCCATCCTCCTCCAGGGAAGGTTGCCATCAATGAGGGCATTCTTCAGGCCGGGTTCCGCTTTCCCCCCTCGGACTTAGTCGTTCAGGTGCTTCGGGGTTTAAGAGTGGCGCCGACGCAGCTGGTGCCGAACTCATGGCGCGCCCTGACAGCCTTTCAGGTTCTCTGCCGCATGCACGAGGTTCCCGCCACCCTGAATGTCTTTTGGGAATGCTACGGCCTGAGTGGCCACCCCCAGGATAAAGGGTGGTGGTGCTTTGCAGCGCGGCGAGGGTGCGGCCTCGTCAAGGAGGCTCCCACCTCCATTCACGGCTGGAAGGAGCGCTTCTTTTTCGTTGACGCAGATCCCTCTTGGGGAATCAGGGCAACCTGGGAGACGCCGATGAAGTCCCCGATTGGCCTATCGAGGTTGTCGAGGGAGGAATCCGACGGCGTTGCCGTCTTGAAGGAGTTGGTTGCCGAGGTTCGGCTCCCCCCGGTGTGTCGCCTTATTTCCGAGGATACCTTGGTGAACGTCGGTCTGAGCTCGGTCCCCACTGACCGTGAGCCCGCCACCATTTCTTTTCCTTAGCTCTCTTCTCCTCTTTCGTTTCGTTCTTTCCTTCAGTTTCTCAACCTCCGACCACCTCGTCCTTTTTGCAGAGATCGACGACGTCATGCGGTAGGACAAGGCAACGGCTGTTGGTAGGACGTCCCTACTAGAAGCAGTCCGGAGGAAGAAACGAGCTCCTCCGAGCGGGGCTCCACCGGCGAAGAAGTCCCGCCGGCAGGCGACTCCGACGCCGACAGACGGGTCCGGACCCACCGATCAGGGGGACGCCGCGGGCGTGGACCGGGAGTTGACGTTGTATCAGCCCTCCGATGCTGAGACTACCGTTTCTCCGGAGGCATCACCCGGGCGCGCCCAAGATGGACGGGTCGGACGTGATCGGTCCCCAGCCCAGCCTTCGACTCGGTCGGCTCCGGATGATACGAGGAGGGACGCGCCGAGGCCCCGGCCGAGCAGGACCCTGTCAATTCCAGGGGCGGCCCCCGCCCCGAGCGGGGTCAGCATGACTCTTCCCCAAGCGATGGGTAAGGGTAAGGCTGCGGAACCACCGTCCGACTCCGGGGAGAAGTCGGGGTCGGCCTTCACTTTCGCCGGCGCCCGAAACCTCATCGAGACGGTACTGCTGGAGAAGGACCGCAGGCGGGTCCGGGAGATGAGGGTCCCTGACGTTGGGGCTGCCAGCTGCGTCTGTCTCATGTCGGTGAGTGTTCTTTCGGTCGCTTTTATCATTTATAGGCTCTGTTGATCCCCGCCTGACGCCCTTGTTTTTCCTATCCCTTAGCTCGCCCAGTACATGATCCGCCTGGAGGAGTGCTACGAGGAACAGGCGAGGCTTCTGGCGAGGGCCGAGAGCCAACTGAAGGCAACAGAAGTGGGAGGTCAGGCTGCGGCGGGGAGGACGACCAGGGACCTCGAGACGAGGCTCCAGGTAGCCGAAGAGCGGGCACTCGGCTTCGCCACCCTCGAGAAGCAACTGTTGGAGGCTCGGGAGCAGCTCAAGGTTGCCTCAGGTCTCGAGGGCGAGATCAAGAAGGCGGAGGAGCGGGCCGAGAAGCAGTCCCGAAAGGCTGCCGACTACCGGGAGAGGTGGGAGAAGGCCCAGCGGTCAGCCGACAACGCCCGCAACCGGACCCGGTCTCTTGAAGCCAAGCTGGGCGAATTGGAGTCGGCTTTGGAGAAGTCCCGCGCGAGCGACCAGGAGCTTCATTCGCGCCTGGAGGAGGCTGAGGCTGCTCGCATCGCTGCCGAGGCGAAGCACAAGGAGGCCCAGGCTGATCTGTTGAGGGTCTCCTCCGAGGCGGATGACCGGATTGTGGCGAAGGTCTTGGAGGCAAAAGCTCAGATTATGGAGCGAGCAGAGGCGACGCTGGCCGAGAAGAGTGCGGAGATCGGGCGTCAGGCGGTACAGGCTTATCGTCAGTCCGCCGAGTTCACCCGTGATATGTCGGAGGCGGTACAGGCCTATCGTCAGTCCGACGAGTTCGTCCGTGATATGTCGGACGCGGGGTCCGACTCCTTTATCTTAGGCTTCGAGGAAGGCCTGGCAAGGGTGTCGGCTAAGTACCCCGAAATTGACCTGAGTGGGATCTCCCTTCTCGACTCCCCTCCGGCGCCATTGCCTGCTGCTTCTCCAACCGTCTCCCTACCCCCTACGGACGTGCCCGACGTTCTCGACCCGGGGGTTCCTTCAAGCTGACCTTCTGTATTTTGTTCTTTTCTTTGTGTGTTGGCGTTTTGCCAAGTTGTATGGGTCTCAGCCCTGAAACAATGAAAGTTAATGCAAATAGAGTTTCTTCATTTCACTTTCGTCCTTCTTCTTTTTAACTCTTGGTAGCGTCTCGCTGACTCCCAACTTCGAGGGTTAGGCCTCAGGAAATTCTTCCGGCGCTAAGCCAGGCATCCGAGGGTTAGGCTTCAGGAAATTCTTCCGGCGCTAAGGCAGGCATCCGAGGGTTAGGCCTCAGGAAATTCCGCTCGTTGGTCGGCCAAGGCTGGCGCAAGCCGAGGCGACCGGTCGGGGCTTCAGGCTAGTCTGCTCCCGGGATGATCATCGGGTTAGCCTGGCATCCAAGGGCCGAGCCTCGAGAAATTCCGCTCGTTGGTCGGCCAAGGCTGGCGCAAGCCGAGGCGACCGGTCGGGGCTTCAGGCTAGTCTGCTCCCGGGATGATCATCGGGTTAGCCTGGCATCCAAGGGCCGAGCCTCGGGAAATTCCGCTCGTTGGTCGGCCAAGGCTGGCGCAAGCCGAGGCGACCGGTCGGGGCTTCAGGCTAGTCTGCTCCCGGGATGATCATCGGGTTAGCCTGGCATCCAAGGGCCGAGCCTCGGAAAATTCCGCTCGTTGGTCGGCCAAGGCGGGCGCAAGCCGAGGCGACCGGTCGGGGCTTCAGGCTAGTCTGCTCCCGGGATGATCATCGGGTTAGCCTGGCATCCAAGGGCCGAGCCTCGGAAAATTCCGCTCGTTGGTCGGCCAAGGCTAGCGCAAGCCGAGGCGACCGGTCGGGGCTTCAGGCTAGTCTGCTCCCGGGATGATCATCGGGTTAGCCAGGCATCCAAGGGCCGAGCCTCGGAAAATTCCGCTCGTTGGTCGGCCAAAGCTGGCGCAAGCCGAGGCGACCGGTCGGGGCTTCAGGCTAGTCTGCTCCCGGGATGATCATCGGGTTAGCCTGGCATCCAAGGGCCGAGCCTCGGAAAATTCCGCTCGTTGGTCGGCCAAGGCTGGCACAAGCCGAGGCGACCGGTCGGGGCTTCAGGCTAGTCTACTCTCGGGATGATCATCGGGTTAGCCTGGCATCCAAGGGCCGAGCCTCGGAAAATTCCGCTCGCTGGTCGTGCGCCTGTCGCTCGCCGCCCGACGGGATTTCTCCATGGCCAGCTGCGATTGTATTTCTCCTCCTCTCCAAGCGTCGCCTGGGGAACACCAGATGGGCATTAAGTGCTAATTAAGGGGTTACCTGGGAAATCGGATCGCCAGTTGCTGCTTGCGAGGAGTGTCAGTTAAGCGGCCGCGATACGCGCGTTCTTCGAGGCGGATGCGGCTTAGGGCGCGAGCGGAGATACGTGGGCCTAGGGGTACAGGCCACCCGGAGTGTCCTGCACAAAAAATGCGATTAAGGAGAATAACGCTTAGGAAATCGCGGAAAGATACGCCTTGAGAGCCGGATCGGCTCCGGATTCAATGCGCCCGCATTTATTGGAGCCACCCGTATCGGAACGACCGGGGGGCCGCAGTTTGGCTATAAATATAGGTGCAGGTGCGATGGAGCCTGCCAAGCCGGAGCTGTTCAGGTTGCAATGGATCGTGGGCCTCCTCTCCGGCGCATGGTTGAGAGACCCCTGCCGAAGGAACAGGAGGCGCGCCCTTCGCGACTTCCGCCAACTAGCCGTTTCATCTGGGATCAACAAGGAGGTTCTCCCCGGCGGAACTCCGCTCTAGGCGTTTCATCCGGGATCACGTCTCCCCTCCTTGAAGTTCGGCCTCCCGATTGAGCTCCGCACCAGGTGCTTGATCCGGGACCGCGCCTCCATATGCTCTTCCCCCTTGTATTCCTTCTCTCCCCTAACGCTGGGGAGGACCGGGATATCCCTTGGAGGTGGCGTTCCCCTGGAGGCAGCGGGAGCTTCGTCTGCGGCGGCTCCTCGTCCTCTTCGTGGGGCGTGGATGGCGCCTCCGGTTGGAGGCCGTGTGGACTTCTCCTTCGTCCACTTCTTCTTCATCCGCGCCGGCTCTTCGTCTCTTTCGTGAGACGCCGATGGCGCCTCCGGTTGGAAGCACCCACTTCCGACGGGATTGCAACCGCTTCAGATGGAGGTTTCGGGATCCCAGATCCTCAGCTCCTCGGAGTCTCCACCTCTTCTTTACTTTCTTTACACCTTAATTCCCCTCTGGGAATTCCTTGTAATCACACGAGCACGCCGTTGTAACCAGAAATTATTGAAATGCAAAGTGTTATACATTTTTGAACTGTCTTTCTGGCATCGTCGTTCTACTGATAATACATCCGCAGGTTAGCGGAATTCCAGCTTCTTAGAATTTCTCGACCATCTAGGGCCTCCAACTGGTAGGAGCCAGGTCGGTTTACCCAGCGAACCTTATACGGGCCTTCCCAATTTGGCGCTAGCTTCCCACCTTCCGCAGGTCGAGATGCTTTAGCTCGCCTTAGCACCAGATCTCCGATTCTGAAAAGCTTCGGTCGGACCTTGGAGTTGTAATATCGGGCCACCCTCCGCTGATACATCGCCATCCGAACCTGCGCCATTTCCCTCGCTTCTTCCAAGAGATCCAGGTTCCCTCGGAGTTGTTCCGAATTGGCCTCGGGTCGGTGCGCGGCCACCCGAGGTGAGGGGAGTCCGAGCTCCACGGGGACAACGGCTTCCGTGCCATAGGTTAGGCTGAAAGGCGTCTCCCCGGTAGGGGTCCGATGCGTGGTCCGATACGCCCAAAGGACATTCTCGAGTTCTTCGACCCAAGCTTGCCCCGTCCGACCGATTCGCGCTTTGATTCCTTGGAGGATTGTCCGATTTGTGACCTCGGCCTCGCCGTTGGTTTGGGGATGCGACACAGATGTGAACCGATGCTCGATCCCGAACTCCTCGCAGAAGTCACGGAAATGCTTGTTGTCGAACTGTCGGCCATTATCCGAGATGAGGACCCGAGGTACCCCAAATCGGACAATGATGTTCTTCTTCACGAACTTCCGGACTTGCACCTCCGTGATAGTGGCCAGCGGCTCTGCCTCCACCCTCTTGGTGAAGTAGTCGATTGCAACAATCAAAAATTTCCGCTGAGCTGAGGCGACGGGGAATGGTCCGAGGATATCCATTCCCCACTGGGCGAAGGGCCAGGGTGCAGTGATTGGTGCCAAGGGGACAGAAGGGACTCTCTGGACGTTGGCGTGGCGCTGGCAGGCGTCGCATTTCCATACATGATCCTTTGAGTCCTCCAACAAGGTAGGCCAATAATAGCCTTGCCTCATGATCTTGTGCGCCAAGAACCTAGCCCCCAAGTGGGATCCACAAACGCCTTCGTGGACTTCGCCGAGGACGTAGGCCGCTTCCGAGGGGCGGAGGCACTTTAAGAGGGGGGCGGTGAACGAGGTCCGATACAGCCTCCCTTCGTTGAGTACGTAGTGGGCGGACTTCATAACAAGTCGCCGAGCTTGATCTTCGTCTTCGGAGAGGATCCCTTCGGCGAGGTAGGCGACAAGCGGGTCCATCCAAGATGGCTCCGGGTCAATCGCCATCACTGCTCCAGCCTCGCCGATGCTCGGGGCATCCAGGGTCTCCAGGTAGATCGCCCTCGACAAGTTGTGCGCGTCTGCGCTCACTAAGCGGGACAGCCTGTCGGCCCTGGCATTTTCACTCCTTGGGACCTGCTGGATGTCGACACTGCCGAGGTCGGGAATGAGTGCTTGCACCTTCCGGACGTAATTCTGCATGGTCGGGTTCCGGGCTTCGAACTCCCCACGGACCTGCCCGACCACCAACTGGGAGTCGGTGAAGACCTTCAGGCGCCGGATGCCGAGCTCCTTGGTGAGTTTGAGTCCCGTGACTAGGGCCTCATACTCCGCCTCGTTGTTGGTCACTGGAAATCCGAACCTCAAGGCATACTCGGCTATCACTCCATCAGGGCTGGTGAGGACCAGCCCGGCCCCTCCACCTTCGGGGTTCGACGACCCATCGATGTGAAGCGTCCAAATCGGGAGGTCGAGGCTAGGTGTTTCCGGCGACCTAGGTTCCGTCTCCTGCACCGTGCACTCAGCGAGGAAATCCGCGAGCGCCTGGGCCTTGATAGCGGGTCGGGGCTGGTAGCGGATGTCGAACTCACCAAGTTCTACTGCCCACTTCACCAGCCGTCCTGCATTCTCAGGATTGCTGAGGATCTGCCGCAGCGGTTGATCGGTCAAGAGGGTGACAGAATGGGCCTGGAAATAGGGGCGAAGCCTCCTGGTCGCGGTCAGCAGCGCGAAGGCGATCTTTTCAGCTTTCGTATACCGCGTCTCGGCATCCCGTAAGACCCGGCTGATGTAGTACACAGGCTTCTGGAACTTTGCCTCTTCCCGAACCAGTACCGCACTGACTGCGGTTGGGGAGACCGCCAGATAAAGGTAGAGCATCTCCCCTTCTTGCGGCTTGGACAGCAGGGGAGGAGACGCCAAGTATTCCTTGAGCTGGTCGAATGCTGCTTGACATTCGGCCGTCCAGATGAAGTCTTTCGGGCGTTTCAACACCTTGAAGAAAGGTTGGCAGCGTTCGGCCAACTTTGCCACAAATCGTCCGAGCGCGGCGACCCTCCCAGCGAGCTCCTGAACCTCCTTCACTTTGGTCGGAGGGGACATATCTTGAATGGCATTGATTTTGTCAGGGTTGGCTTCGATCCCCCGCTGGTTGACAATGAAACCGAGGAACCTCCCGGCCGAAGCGCCAAAGGCGCACTTCGCTGGGTTCAGCTTCATGCGAAACTTCCGCAGGGTGGCAAAAGTCTCCTCCAGATCCGCGATGTGCTGGTCTGCATGGCGGCTCTTCACCAGCATATCGTCCACGTACACCTCCATGTTCCGGCCGATTTGCTCTTTGAAGATTTTGTTGACGAGGCGCTGGTAAGTGGCGCCAGCATTCTTCAGACCGAAGGGCATTACCTTGTAACAGTACAGCCCCCGGTCTGTTATAAAGGCAGTTTTCTCCTCGTCCTGTGGAGCCATCATTATCTGGTTGTAGCCGGAGAAGGCGTCCATGAAAGACAGCAGCTGATATCCGGAAGTCGCGTCGACCAGTTGGTCTATCTGCGGAAGCGGAAAGCTATCCTTGGGGCATGCCTTGTTCAGGTCGGTATAGTCGACGCACATCCTCCACTTTCCGCTCGCCTTCCGGACAAGTACGACATTTGCCAGCCATTCGGGGTAGCTGACCTCCCTTATGAATCCTGCCTCCAAGAGCTTGTCTATCTCCTGGTCGACCACTCGGATCCGATCCGGGGCACAGTGTCTCTTCTTCTGCTTTACTGGTCGGTGGGTTGGGTCGACGTTGAGGGCGTGAGAAATGACCTCCGGGTCGATCCTAGGTACATCGGCCGCTGACCAAGCAAATACATCGGCGTTGGCTTGGAGGAATTCCACCAACCGAGCCCGAGCTCCCGGGTCGAGATTGGTGCCGACCCGGACCGTCCGGTCAGGGCGACCTTCCTCGAGGGGAACTTCGATCACACCTTCGGCCGGCTCCCCGTGCCGCAAGGCCACCTCGTCTCTGGCGTCGAGGGACTCGACGCTTAAGGCTTCTACGGGCTTCTTCCCTTTGAGAGTTGCTAGGAAACATTGCCTTGCGGTCGGTTGGTCACCTCGGACCTCTCCAATCCCGGCCGCCGTGGGGAACCGCATGAGCAAGTGGTACGTTGAGACCACCGCGCGAAAGGCGTTCAGTCCGGGTCGTCCGAGGATAGCGTTGTAGGCTGAGGGAACACGGACGACCCGAGCCGCACCGTGGCTTCTGCGGGTGCAACGCCCGCAGTCACAGGCAGCTCAACGACACCTTCGGCCGAGACAGCGTCTCCAGTGAATCCCATGAGGGGGGTAGATGTTTTGTGCAACAATTGTCTGGACAAGCTCATCTTTTGGAAGGCCTCGTAAAACAAAATATCAGCTGAGCTTCCACTATCCACAAGAACACGCCTTACATCATAGTTTGCCATAGTGAGGGAGATCACCATGGCGTCGTCGTGGGGGGTCTGAACCCCCTTTACATCTTCATCACAAAAAGTGATTACATTACCGACCCTCTGCCTCTTTGCGACGGCTGCCCTTGATGCTTCAGTCGAGCCCCCCGCGTTCCTCTCGGGCCGGGGGCAGCCCCCAGTGATAGTATGGATCACGCCCGCGACGGGTCGATTCTGCTCCCGAGGCTCCGGAGGGACCGGGTCGGCCGGACGCGAGTCTGCGGGAGGACGTCGGTCGTTTACATATCGACCAAGACGCCCTCGGCGGATGAGAGCCTCGATCTCGTCCCGAAGCTGGAAGCAGTCTTCGGTGTCGTGGCCGTGGTCTCGGTGGTACTCACAGTACGCCCGAGAGGGCCTCCTCCCAGGGATCTTCTTCATCTGTCTCGGGACCGGGAGGTCCTCCCGCCCCTTGATTTCCATGAGGATCTGGGCCCGGGGAGTCAGGAGAGGAGTGTACCGGTTGAAACGTCGGGGCGGAGAACGAGGGCGTAGGGCGCCGTGGTTCCTCGCCGGCGACAGGCTTCTGCGCCGACGCTGAGGCGTCGGGCTCCTCCCCTGGCGTGCCTCATTTCGCCTTTTCTTCCCGAGCTTTGGAGGGATCTCGGCGGCCTCCTTGCTCCGGTGGGCGGCCGCCTCCTCGGCGTCCGCATACTGGTTCGCCCGGGACAACAGCTCCGGGAAGCTCCGCGGCAGGCGTTTGTCCAGGGAGAAGGTGAGTCTGCCCTTTCGGAAGCCACGCTTCAGGGCTGAAAGAGCCACCTCCTGGCTCAGGTTCCGGACTTCCAACGTAGCCTTGTTGAAGCGGGTAAGATAATCCCGCAAGCTTTCTCCCTCGTTTTGCCGGACATCAAAGAGGGAGTCGGAGACCAGTCGCCGCCGGCTACTGACGGCGAAATGGGTGATGAAGAGGCGGGTAAACTGATCGAAGGTCTGGATCGAGTTAGCCTCCAAGCCGGCGAACCACGCCCTTGCCGGGCCACGGAGGGTCGCCGGGAAAGCCTTGCAGAGGAGAGGACCTGATGCTCCGTGGAGGAGCATAAGGGTCCTGAAACTCTCGACGTGATCCCGCGGGTCCGCCGCCCCGTCATAGGGCTCGATCGCCGGCATTTTAAACCCCGGCGGATTCGGGGTCCGCAGGATCCTCGAGGCAAGCGCCGGTTGGGAGGAGATCTCCAAGTCGGCGAAGGGATCTTTAGAGTGGCCCTTCAGGACCTGGAGTTGTCGGTGGAGATCGTCCACCCGCCGGTCCAGGGAGCGCGACCGATGGGTGGGAGACAAGGAGCACCGAGAGGGGGACCGACTGGAGCGCGGGTTCCTTGAGGACTGGGGGGTCTGGGAACGCGCCCGGGCCCGCTTCTCGTACCCCGCGCAGCTCCGATGGGACGGTCCCAGTAGAATGGACCGTGCTCGAGAATCTTCCTCGCGCCGGCGCTCCTCCCCATGGGAGAGGAAGGAGCGCGGGTTAAGGAGGACAGGTGAGCGCTCAGGGAGCAGCGGCTCCTGGGCCCGCTGCGGCGCCCGATACATCACACCCTGCAGGTTCTGCACCGCCTCCGCGAGGGTGCGAACCTGCTGGCTAACTGGTCGAACTGAGCGGCTTCGACCATCTGAATGGGGGGTGGAACGGTGGAGTGTTGCTGAGAATGTGTTGGAGACGCAGCGGCCTCCCGGCCGGAGGCGCGAGAGGCCCCGCGACCGGAGGCATTGGAAGCTCCCCGACCACCTCGTCGTGCCATTACGATCGCTCTAAGATTCGGGCCCTTCCTTTAGCGCCATCTGATGTGGGGTCGGAACCCCGACACTAGCCCGCACACCGGACGAGCAGGGAAAGCATCTGCGTCCTCCCCGAGGTATTGTCCGCTCTGGGATTGCCGCTTCGGGTCTGCGGGAGGTCGCCCAGGGCCGTGGCCCAATGACAGTCCCGAGCCCTGCCGGCGCGGGGGTCCGCGGAGGTACTACCCCTACCCTCACGGTTTTGTCCTACAAAAGGGCCCTCGGTGAGAAGAGGTGTTTGCACCCCCCATTTAAGGCACAGACCTTTCCGCTGATTATCCGATGTGGGACTAAACTGGGAACCCCATCCCACAACACAGCCCCCCCAGCGGGAAGGTCTGTACGTGGCCATGTGGGGTCGGAACCCCGACACCAGCCCGCACACCGGACGAGCAGGGAAAGCATCCGCGTCCTCCCCGAGGTATTGTCCGCTCTGGGATTGCCGCTTCGGGTCTGCGGGAGGTCGCCCAGGGCCGTGGCCCAATGACAGTCCCGAGCCCTGCCGGCGCGGGGGTCCGCGGAGGTACTATCCCTACCCTCACGGTTTTGTCCTACAAAAGGGCCCTCGGTGAGAAGAGGTGTTTGCACCCCCCATTTAAGGCACAGACCTTTCCGCTGATTATCCGATGTGGGACTAAACTGGGAACCCCATCCCACAACACAGCCCCCCCCAGCGGGAAGGTCTGTACGTGGCCGGGGCCCTTCCTCTAGCGCCAACTGTTGCTGGTGGTCCAAACCGAGAACGATTGGCACAGCGAGGTGAACGGGGTTCCGTCTGAGTTGCCTTGGTTGGTGTTGATCGTGCTCCACCTTCCACCGGAAAACCTGCAAGCAAGCCTCGCACCACCACTGGGGTAGTGGGGGCCCTCCGACGATCAAGTCAGAGGAGGTTGGAGGAGAAGGAGAGATAATTGCAGGTAGTAGGAGAATGCTCTGGAAGTTCTTACTTACCTCCCCCCTTCTCCCCCCCGCCGCATATATACCAGGCTGGGGGGTCCTTCGGGGGGGTTGGTCATCGTGTGGCACGATGGAGTCGCCACTGACATGGCCGTTACAGGGCGTCGTGGGGCAGCGCTGGGTACGGCCGTGACAGGGCGTAGTGGAGCTCCGCCTTGTACGGCTGTTATAGGAGATCGTGGAGCAGCGCCGGATACGACCGTTGCAGGGACAGAGGGTCGTGGCGTGCTTCAGGGGAACAGCCTGTCGTTGTCGAGAGGTTGCCGACTCGGGATCGGATTGCTGGATCAAGGGGCAGCCGACTCGGGGTCGGGCTGCGAAGCCGAAGATATCCGACTTGGGGTCGGATTGCTGGATCATGGGGCAGCCGACTCGGGGTCGGGCTGCAAAGCCGAAGATATCCGACTCGGGGTCGGATTGCTGGATCAAGGGGCAGCCGACTCGGGGTCGGGCTGCGAAGCTGAAGATATCCGACTCGGGGTCGGGTTACTGGATCAAGGGGCAGCTGTAGTCTTCTTGGGCGCGCGTGTCGGTCACGTGGGGCATGGTGGCTGAGTTCCCCCGTAACAGTAATAATCTTACAAGAGGAAAACTAGATACTACTCTTTTTATAAAATTAAAAGATCATGGCATGCTCATTGCTCAAGTTTATGTTGATAACATTATATTCGGTGCTACTAATGAAAGCTTGTGCAAAAATTTTGCTGAGTGTATGCAAGGTGAATCTGAGATGAGCATGATGGGAGAAGTAAACTACTTTCTTGAACTCCAAATCAAGCAACTAAAGGAAGACATTTTCATTAACCAATCCACGTATATAGAGGATTTGCTTAAAAGGTTTGGAATGGAAAATGCAAAACCAATTGGAACCCCAATGAGTCCATCAACTAAGCTAGACAAAGATGAAAATGGTAAGTCGATAGATGACAAAAAATATCGAGGTATGATTGGCTCTTTACTCTATTTAACTGCTAGTAGATATGATATTATGTTTAGTATTTGTATGTGTGCTAGATTTCAATCATGTCCAAAAGAATCTCACATGATTGCCATGAAACGTATTTTTTTATATTTATTGGAGACTCAAAACATAGGATTATGGTATCCTAAAAATATTTCTTTTGATCTTATTAGTTTCTCCAATGCGGATTTTGTGGGTTATAAGATTGATCAAAAAAGTACTAGTAGTTCTTGTCAATTTTTTGGACATTCTCTAATATCCTGGTTTAGTAAAAAGCAAAATTCAATAGCTTTATCTACTGCCAAAGCCGAATATATTGTTGTCGGTAGTTGTTGTATTCAAATTTTGTGGATGAAACAATAATTAGAAGATTTTGGATTTCATTTCCCTCATATTCCTATCAAATGTGATAATACTAGTGTAATTAATTTAACTAAAAATCCTATTCAAAATTCTAGAACCAATCATATTGAAATTAGACATCATTTTATAAAATATCATGTTCAAAAAGGGGATATTGAACTTGAATCTATTAGTACCGATTATCAATTGGCGGATACTTTTACACGAAGAAAGATTTTGTTATATTAGGAGAGAACTTTGTATGTCCAATCCCTTTGAAAAATGATATTTTTTTATGCTATGCATATAGATAGGGGGAGATATTGTGCATAACTTTGAATCTTATCCATCTCTCTACATCTTGATGAATTAGAATTCATGTTGTTCTCGTCTCATGTGCTAAAATGCAATTATTTAAGGTGAGAATAAATGTTATTAGATAAGCTTGATTCATAAACAATTATTTGATTTACTTTGCTCTCCCATCTATATTTTCTTAGATTTGATATTTCTTTTTGTTGATACCAAAAGGGGGAGAAGATATATGATTAATACCAAGAGATGCTATTTAAACATAATAATAATAATAATATATAAGTTTGCATCTATTGTCTGTCATCATCAAAAAGGAGAAGATTGTTAGCCCTATAGTTTCAACATTTTACTATTTGATTTTGATGTTAACAAATAAATAAATTTAGTTCATTATTATGATTATAGCAAACAAATGAAAATTAGGAATTGAGATTTCTTTTGAAGGCAAATGCTGGAATTCTGAACGTGTGTTAGTATTTTTAGCATACTTTTTTATTGAAATATTATATTAACACAATTCTTGATGATCTGAAAAGAATACTTATTTATATAAAACTTTTATATTAAATATAATTTTAAATTTGAACGTTATCTATGAGTAACAGAGTCTACAATCTATCTATCTATAGCTGTATTTTAGGCTGACATATGTTTACTCTTTTAGTTGTAACTTTCAAGCAAATATTTTTTTGAAATGATTCTTATCAGGTTGAAAAAGATAACTTAAGGATCTATAATGTTTATATTAAATATATTTTCAAATTTGAACGTTAGCTTTGAGTAATAGGGTCTACAATCTATCTATCTGTAGCTATAATTTAGGCTGACATATATTTACTCTTTTAGCTATAACTTTTCAACCAAATGTTATTTTGAAATGATTCTTATCAGTTTGGAAGGATAACTTAAGGGGCTATAACTTTATATTAAATATATTTTTAAATTTGAACGTTAACTTTGAGTAATAGGGCCTACAATTTGTCTATCTATAGTTATAATTCAGGCTCTACTCTTTTGGCTGTAACTTTTCAACCAAATGTCCTTTTAAGATGATTCTTGTTCGGTTCGAAAGATACCTTAAAGAAAACATATTTTCACATTAGAATGTTAGCTATGAGTAATAGGGTCTGCAATCTATCTATCCATAGCTATAATTTAGGCTGACATATGTTTATTCTTTTAGCTGTAACTTTTCAACCAAATGTCCTTTTGAGATGATTCGTATCAGGTTGGAAAGATAACTTAAAGGAATACAACTTTATCTCCAGCCACTAAGTCAAATTCAGCCTTTTGATTTGTCAAAAAGGTGCTGCAAAGCAGAAAACTAAATCTAATCCGAATTTGCCTACATTAAATATGTTGAAAAAGGGTTTCCAAAGCTTCAAATTATTTCAAATGGGAAAATGACTATAAAAGGAGATTCATACCTCATATTGCGTCAAGAAAAAAAGAAAAGGAAGAGATGCACAGGATTGAGGAAAAATCAAGAGAGTATTGTGCTTACAAGTAAAAAGCCTTCCTTGTTGAGAATTTGAGTGTAGTGCTTTCATTCTTGTTATTTTGATTAAGTATTGTAAGAGAGTCATTGAGCTCTTGTTAGCTTGAGTGATAGAGAGGATTGCTTGAGAGGATCGTACTCTGGATAAACAAGAGAGTATTTGAAGAAGTAGATTAACCAAGAGTCAGCTCAGATATCACCAAGTGTAAAGGTTCCTTGCACCCGGAAGTCAAGCGATTTGTAAAGCTTTGGATAAGCATAGTGGATTAAATCTCGGAAAGAAGTCTCAAAGAGTAGATGTAGGCTGACAAGAAGACCGCACCACTATAAATCGTCGCTTATTATTTTTCTTCCCTTCACTCTTTATTTTTCTATACTTAGTTGCGTATTTGTGATTATTACTTACTATACTTGTTGCATCTAATTTATTTCATTAGATTCAAAAATTTGAGGGGATTTGATTTTATTTCCGCAAAACTTTATAAAACCCAATTCAACCCCCCCCGGGTTGCGTAGTTGGCCCAATAGTATTGGTAATGATATCTTGGTCTATGTCATTGATAAGGAGCATAGTGGTTCACTAAATTAAAATACAAAGCCAAGGTCTAGCTGTTCAATATGAAAATCATTATATGGTATAGTGTCTATATTAAAAAACAAACTGGGTCAGACACATAAGACCTGAGGATCAAGTGGTAACTTAAAATATTTTAAAAAGTAATTATTTTGATTAAATTATTATAATTAAAAATTAATTGTTTTCAAAAGGTTTCACATGATTAGTTTTTATAAAAAGATGTGTAATATGATATAGGATTCTAACAAGCCATGACATTGTATTATTAAATATTTGACAGTGTAGTTCTTAGTGGTCATGTGAGAACATTAGAATGATTGCCAAGCCCTTTAGCATCTCTCCCACTTGGCACATTGGTCAAGCTGGACCTCAATGACAGTAGATTAGTCAGAAGACTTTGGGTAGATTTTCAGGCTTACTCTATCACTGTTTTCTCCAAATAATTGCTAAAACAAGTCTTGCAGAAGAAGTTGAATTTGTTGGGAAGGTTAGTCAAATGGGCGGTGGAGCTCGGAGAATTTGACATCCACTACCAGCCCAAAGACTCCATCAAGGTGCAACTAGTGGCAGACTTCATCGTGAAATGCTTGATGCCTGAGGGTGCAGAAGTCAGTATGCTGTCGGTGGAATACGATCCAAAGGATTCTTGGATTCTCCACATCGACAGGTCCTCCAACCCAAGCAAGAGCGGGGATGGACTGATCTTAACCAGCCCAAAGAGAGTTGCTGTAGAGTATGCACTACACTTCACCTTTAAGGCCTCTAACAACGAGGTGGAGTATGAATCCCTCCTCATCGGGTTGAATCTCACCTAGGAGCTCAAGGCTCAATGCTTGAAAGCTCTTATCGATTCCCATCTTGTTCTTAGACAGGTTCGGGGGCATTTCGAGGCAAGGTTCCCAATGATGGCATGGTACTAGCAGAAGGTTAAAAAAGTCTCCTCATCATTTGAGGAATTTGAAATCCTACATATCCTAAGATTGGATGATGCCCGTGGTAACCTATTATCAAGGTTGGCCACCTCGGATTACCCTGACCTTTGCAAGATGACCTATTTAGAAGTGCTTGATCGGCCAAACATTAAGGAGGAATCAACTTCTATATTGCAGTCTGATTTCAAACCAAGTTGCATGGATGTGCTCATGGAATATCTCCATGATGGTAAGCTCCCAGAGGACCAAAGAGAAGCCTGGAGGTTGAAGAGCCAAGCTGCATGCTATGTTCTGCTGAAGAGAAAGATCTACAGAAGGTCCTTTCCTCATCCCAAATACACGCAAGTGTTCAACAACAGTTGTCCACGCATCTTACGCCAATCAGCGCCCTATGGTCATTCGTCCAATGATGGATGGACATCCTTAAGCTGTTCCCTCAAGTGACCAAGCAGAGGAAGTTCTTGATAGTGGTTATTGACGACTTCACCAAGTGGGTTGAAGCCGGACTTCTAGACCAAACAACTGAGAAGAATGCCTAGGATTATGTGTGGAGATGTATCATATGTCATTTTAGGCTTCCCCGATCTATTATCATCGACAACAAGGGACAATTCAACAACACTCGCTTTAGAACAATCTGTATGATCTATAGATCAAGCACCATCTCAGTTCGATAGGGCACCCCCAATCGAATGGAGTAGGTCTGAAGATACAGTGGGATAAAGCAAAAGAACTTTAGGTATATGAGCTCCATAACATCCTCTGGGTATACTGGACCACACATAAAACTCCAATAGGAGAAATCCTTTCACCCTTTTTGGATTGAAGTGGTGATCCTAGTGGAGATTGGATAGCCCTTGCATTTGGTGGACTTCCTGGGAATCCCGAATATCAGCCAGTCTTGATCTCCTAGATGAAACATGAGACAGGCATAGGTTTGTATGGCCTCCTACAAATAGCGAGTAGCCCAATACTATAATTCTCGGATGAAAACTAAGTTCTTTCAGCTCGAGGACCTGATACTTAGGAGGGCCAATGTATCTCAACTAGCTAAACGAGACAAGCTCTCTCCAAACTGGGAAAGCCCATATAGAGTATCCGAAGTAGTATGCAATGGGACCTACCATCTCGAGCACCTGAACGGGATGCCCATACCTCGAACATAGAACTCTGTCAATCTTTGGATGCATTATCTGTAGGGTGTATCAATGAACTCTATAAGTTTGGTCCATCAAATAAAATTAGCATCTTTTTGCAAGAAATTTTTGTGTTTCTGGCCGAGCATTAAACTTGTGATTGAGGACTCCTAAGCCACCACTGGCCCAGGTGTCCTCAAACATAGCAGACCAGATAAGCTATTTGGTGACCTAACTCACGAGCCTTCACTGAAGACCCAAGCGGAGCTACTAGCCCTTGCGCTGAAGGCTTGACAAGCTCACTAACCTATGCAAGTCAGGACAGCTCAAGCGGAAATACTGGCCCTCGCGCTGATGGCTTGGTCAGCTAACCGACCTCTCTAGGTTGGGATAGCCCAAGTGGATCTATTAGCACTCATGTCGAAGGCTTGGCGAGCTAGCCGGCCTCCATAAGTCGGGACAACCTAAGCATCGGCCCTTATGTCGAAGTTTGATAAGCCAACTAACTTTCACGGGTCAGGAAAGCCCAAGCGGAGCTTCTAGCGCTCATGCTGAAGACTTGGAGAGCTAAGTGACCTCTCTAGATCAGGACATCCCAAGGAAGATTTTGACCCTTGTGCCGAAGACTTGGTGAGCTAACCGACCCCTCTAGGTTAAGACAGCCCAAGTGGAAGTTTTGATTCCTGCAATCTAAGTAGAGGTTCTGATGAAGTGGCCCGAGTTGAGGTGCCAACTTCTCAGACAGCAACCCCTTCTGGTGAATGTGATTGTGGGCCTGCTAATAACCATTGATGCTGGGGCTGATTCCCTCGACATCTCTCAATAACGAGCTCGAGATTTAACCTCCAATAGAGGAAGTGAACTCCATGCCGGCGAGCTCGACCACTGTGCATGCATACACCACAAGAACAAGAGAGAGAGAGAAGAGGAGAGGAAGAGATGGGATTAAAAAAAAAATTTATTCACTTGTTGCACTAATTACACGGTACCAACTTATCAGTCAGATATATGCTTAAAGAAAAAAACATGATAGATTACAAAAACGCAGGGTTGGCCCAACCCTTAGGCGACATAGGCGGTCGTCTAAGGCCCCGGCCCCAAAGAAGGCCCTGGTTGGCCGGTTCTCTTTCCATCCCCCTCCTACCCGCCTCAGTAGCATCAGTGCTGGGCTCCACTGGATCGCACCGTCTTCATCTCCTCTTCCCTCTGGAGCTCCAACACCATCACCTCACCACTGGTGGCAAGGCCTTGAGAAAACTAGGATCTACACAACTTCTTCACCGGTGGGGACGAGGAGGCAAGGTCGTCGTTTGTCCCAGCATCTCAAGCTTTGTCATCTGCTGGCCCCACATGCCCAACTCGTGAGGTGAGCAAAAGGTGTTTGGCGAATTGTTTCTTAGGAAGAATAGAAATATCGTTGGGATTTCATAGGATAATGATTGCATAGTTGAAAGACTATTATTAAATCTCAATCCTTGCATGCAAATGTTCTCTTACAATTCTTAGAATTGCTAGGTCCCTTGAGAGTTAGGATCCACTTGGGTTGGGCATAGTGTAGTCCCTTAGTCATCTGGTTCACCAATAACCATAAGGTGGAATCAGTTTTTTAGAAATTTGGTGTTGCTATGATCAAAATGTTTGTAGCAGCAAGTATATATAGGTGCGCATAAGATGTTTGCTGAAATGTTTCTTCCAAATTTTGTCTTGTTTGGTTGAAATGTTTGTAGGAGCTAATCTAAATATAGTATAAGGTGTCTGTCAAAATGTTGGCCAGTGTTAAGTCACGTTTGTGGTGTTTATTAGGCTTGGAGAAACTCTATAACAAGGTATTTGAAAAGGTAATTTAAGTAGGAAAGGTATGATTAAATGATATGAAATGGTGTTATTTTACAATGTGTTGAAATCATTGAGGATATGCATTTACAATTGCTGTAGGCTTGCACCAAGGATCAAGACTAAGGCATATCTTTTGAAACCAGTTGTAGAACTTACTGCTAATACATAGAAAGGTGGACAGTGATATATGTTATTTGCACATGATATATTATGAATTGATTCAACGCCTAGCACGAGTTATTTAGTCAATGAAGGAACTAGGGATTAAAAAAATCTTGGTATGAAGCTCAAAAGTTATAAAACAACTAATGAATATATTACTAGCATAAATAAGTGGATTGATTTAGAAGTAAGACTATTAAAAAACAAGATAATTGACAAAAGTCTCTAAGAATAAATAAACCAAGAGAAGGATCATAGTGTTGTCTTAATCTTGAAAACTTTTTAAAGTATGGTGAATATTCTAATACTGGTCTTGATATGTTTTCAGAGTTAAAAAAATTTTTTAAAAAAATTACAAATAGAAACTAGTACCCCTATCGATACTTTACGTTTTATAAAAAAATAGATTTTTTTTCAAATGCATGCATTGCTTATAGGATATTGTTAACAATAGCTGTAACAGTTGCTTCTGCTGAAAGAAGTTTTTCAAAATTAAAGTTGATAAAATCTTATTTGTGGTCAACTATATGATAGTCAACTTTAAAGACCATGCAATAGCACGTATCTGGTAGGATAGTGATTACGGGTATCGATCCACAGGGATTGGGGTACAGTTATTTTCTTAAAAATATTTAAATAAACAAAATGTAATTAAAATGATACCAGTTTGGGAGAACCTAGGGTAAGGAATTCACCACTAGCATCGGAACAAGGATTAATTATATTTTAATTTATTCTTGGATTAACATGCAAATTGACTACAAGCCTAATAAGCATTCAAATAAAAATCTCACAAAAGTAATTTAGGAACATCCATCTTCGGTCGGTATGAAATGTCTACCCTAAACTAATGTGGCAGGATACTGCATCTTTCCTAAGCATGGGTGATTTTTTATTAACTTAGTGATCATGAAGAACAGTTGTATAAACGTCATACTTAAAATCATAGAAATAAAATATGAGATGAAACAAAATATTCATTAGGAGCAAAATAAAGTTTATACAACTCCAAGAATAAAAATCAAAAATACAAAACTCTTGGCCCTTTGTTAGGACTGCATCCGGCCCTAGAGAGGAGATCAGTCTTCCATGCAGTGGTGGACAGCAGCAGCAGTGCCAAGAGCTTCCATCACGATTGGGTTCTTCCTCCTTTTTTCCGTCAGCTCCCTCTTAGCACATCATCATCTCTTCCTATGGGAAATTATTCCCAAAGTACCCAAAGTCTTCTCCCTCCTTTTATTTCCGTGGGACTTGGCCTGTGAAGAGCTTAAGGATGGATCGGGTGGGAAAGAAAGGAACGGAAGAGAAGAATGCCTCCTCTATTCATGCCTGACCCCTTTTATAGGCTGCCCCCCACCCCTCTCTCCTCTCTTCTTTCGGATCAAAGATAAGGATAGATTGAAGTGGGATAAAGCTGCGAGATCTCTGCTTAATCTGCGTTGTAGATGTAGGCTCTGGTCCTGATCACTTGAACAACCTGTGAGGATAAGCTCAGGTTTTGTTTTCTTGTAACAGGAGATGCGTGGGTGAATGAAGTTTGATCCGAAGATCATGGGATCTAGCTTCGGAATGAACACCTAAACCTTATCCTATGGATGATAGGAGCAATCCGGAATGAGAAGAAGCTCGGGAATGGCTGGATTTGGCTAGTAACAGAGGATGGTGTGGATTTGTAAATGGGATAAGATTTGTTCTGCTGAAAAGAGAGGAGCTGGGAGCTGATCCTGTGAACGGAAGAAAGCTTGGGTTGTTCTTGGATTCGGTTCGTGGGGTTATGGCTGAGATTTCTTTATTCCGAAGCAGAGAATGAATGTGCAAGCTGAGAAGATCTCGGATGCTGGGATATGGCTTGGGAGATGTCCGTGAAAGGAGGGAATGGATGCAATCCATGATAGAGTTAATCCGAATGAGATAGAAGGAAGAAATTTGGGAACGGCATTGGCTACAAATGTGGAGCATAATCCGGACTTGTCTGGGTGCGGGAGACTTGGGAATCCAGCTGGGATCAGTCCGGAAGAAGAGGGAATGAATTCATGAGCTGAGATGCAGGGGATACCGTGAGTTGGTTTGAGTCCGCAAGGGGATGGCTGCATTCGACTGAGAAGGAGACCGGATGAACTCGAGACTGGGTACGATGTGGATGAAGCTCACGGGTGTGAGGGATAATGTGAATGGCTGGCTTGATGGAACCGTGGAGCTCGAGATGAAGCTGGATGTGATCCGTGATGCTGGTGATGCGGCTTCAACGTGGAGGATCTTAGCTCTGTTCCGAAACAGAGCCCTGTTTGTTGGACACGGGATGATGGTTTGATGGTTCTCATCAAATCTGGATGATGGGAGGAATCCGGAAGAAGATCTGGGAGGAGATCAAATCTGGATGATGGTTTGATGCCACTCGGAAGAAGCTGAAACTCTTAGATTTGCTGGGATTCTGGCGGAAGAAGAAGATGTCGCATGGGATGAGCATGGGATTGTTGCGGATGCAGGGGATTTGAGCTCATCCGTGGATGCTGGAATAAGCTGGTGGTTGCTGGTTCTCATCCGGAAGGGAAGTTGGCTTGGTTCGGGAGGAATCAGACGTTGGCATTCATCGCGGGAAGCATGGGAATTCGGCTGGATATAGATCATGAACGGAAGCACAAAGGAAGCGGATGAGATAGGATTGGATGCTGGGAAGGAGTTGGATTCCTGGGCTTTATCCCGTGGAGGGGATCTAGCGGGAGAAACTGGGAAATTCGGAGAAGGCTTTAAACTCCTAGGTGGCCCTAGTGGACGAGTTTTGTCTCGTGAGGGTTTCCGGCTCAGATACCCACAAACTGCTGTTGAAAGAATTTATTTTACTGTTTTATAAAATCTAATTTCAAATGCCTTAATGTCAAGAATTTCAAAAGCACACAAAGTTTTAATTTCTAAATCAGCCCAAGTCCTAGATCAGTATGCAATTTAAGTTGAAGTCATTTAGTTTTTCTTAGAGAGTTGTAAGACTTATTTATACTTGGGTGCTCGGTGATATCTGGACCATGCACAAACTAAGACTTTAGATTCTCCAAAATACTGCTAAAGCTAGTAGTTTCCAAGAATTGGTCAGATAAGACCTAATCACTGATTCAAAATCATCGTATTTTACAAGATTTCGAGAGTTGTGGATGTTTACTTTAATACCTCATGGGCTTTATCTGTAATATTCCAGTTTACTCGAATTTTTACAACGACGGCTTTCACACTATTGTCTTTTTCAATGTCAATATTATTTTCTCTTTCTCTATTTTTTTTAAATTAATAGATAAATTATGCACTTTTACTCCTGTAATGATTCCGCCGTATAACGAGCATTCAGTTAACACTCCCACACTAGATGGCATAAGGTGTTGGCATCAAGACTTCCCTACGGACCTATGCTCGGGGTCCTCATACAAACCCGCTGACCTTTGACAATAGGTAGCCCTTTTCGATGTACCTGACTAAATTTACTTTTTTTTTAAAAATAAATATGGGATAATAGTGAATTAGATAGAAATGATTCATCAAGACTCAAGGTTGCTACTAGACTTAACAACATAATGTTGAACCTAACCCTTAGAAGTGCAGGCCATGTGTGTTGTGAAATTTCAAAGTAAAAATTATCTTACAACTCGCTAAAAGAATTTTTAATAAAAAGAACTCAAATTGACTTACTCCTGACTGGTTATTGGACTTTTTTTAGATTTTATATACTTTGTATGTTTATCATTTCAGCACTAAAGTATAGAAATTTTTTTTTTGAGATACTTATTTAAAAATACGAAAAATTTCTTCAAAAATTCGAATCCTATACCCCCCAACCTAGACCAGACATTGTCCTCAATATTTTTTTAATTATTTTTTTATTTTTTATTTTTTAATAATATTATATTATTTTTTATTTTTATTGTTTTTTATTATTTTTATTTTGGACGAAAATATGATGCATATGGAGGATAGATGCATTTTACCGCAGTTGCATCAGTAATATGAGGGATCCTGTTAAATATTGAAAAATGCAATAAGAAAAATGCAAAAACGAACTACGAAAATTGGGTTGCCTCCCAACAAGCGCTAGGTTTTACATCTTCAGCCAGATGCAGCGCATCCTTATCAAATCATACCGGGTTCATGCCGAGTTCTCCAAGGAAGAAAATTTGTGGGAGATTGATTATCAGGTAAGAAGTTGACTGCTTCTATGGTCTTGTCTATATCAAAGTCAAAATGGGCCAAGCATATTTTCAGAGGGTCATCTGCCAAAATATAGGGAAGGGCTTCTCTACAAGATCATCCATTTTGTCTATTAGGAAGCACTCAACTTTCCTTGCAGGTTGGTCGGCCGTATTGAACACATTTAATTTTACGTTCATGTTCCCAAATGATATGTTCATTACCCCTGTTCTACAATTGATGCACGCATTGGCTGTTGCTAAAAAGGGACGCCCAAGGATTACAAGGATTTGTTTCTTAGGATTAGGCTCATGTTCCATATCAAGGACGATAAAATCTATTGAAAAATAGAATTTGTCTACCTTGACAAGAACATCTTCAATTATCCCACGTGGTGTTTTTACAGATTGATCAGCCAATTGAAGGGATACCGAGGTTGGTTTTAACTCACCTAACCCAAGTTTCTCATAAACTAAGTAAGGTAAAGGGTTGACACTTGCCCCTAGATCTAAGAGTGCTCGATCAATGAAATTATTTCCTAAGACACAGGAGATGGTGGGAGCACCAGGATCTTTGAATTTCGAAGGGGTGTTGCGTTGGAGAATAGAACTCACTTGCTCAGTTAGGAAGATCTTTTTAGGCACATGTGTCCTAGATTTTCGCTTTTGGGTACAAAGGTCTTTGAGAAATTTGGCATAGGAGAGAACTTGTCTAATAGCATCAAGAAGCGGGAGATTGATTTTGACTTGTTTGAAAACCTCCATCATCTCTTCTAATGAAGTTCCTTTTTTGCCAAAGAGAGAGGGTGAATTAAGAGCGTCAGGAAATGGGACTTTTGGAATGAGAGTTTTGGCAGAAGGTGGACTAGCGAAAGAAGAAGAAGATTTTGGATTTTCATGTGATACATTTCGCTCCTCTTCTTTACCTTCCTTATTGTTATCCTCCCCAATCTTATTGTCTACTACATGTCCACTCCTTAGGATAGTCAAAGCATTGGCTTGTCATGATAAATTGTATTTAGTTGATTTTCTTGAGCCATGTATTGTCCCCTAGGATTACTCACTGGTTGGCTTGGAAGTTTTTCTTCCTCTCGCTTGTTCAGTGCATTAGCTAGTTGCCCCATTTGGGATTCTAGCTTGGCGATGGATTGCGTGTGAGAGTATACCAATTGTGTAATGGTTTCCAAACCTCGAAGGGCTGTCAACACTTTCTCCTCAAAGGCTGCGTTTCTATGGGGTGGAGGAGGAGTGTGTTGAAATTGAGTCGAAGGACGGTAGGGATGAATATTTTGTAGGGTTTGAAAATTCTGAGGGTTTTGAAAATTTTGGGAGTAAGGTTGGGCAGTATTCGAAGCTTGCTGCTTCCAAGAAAAGTTTGGATGATTCCGTCATCCCGGGTTGTAAGTGGTAGAATATGGATCATTACCCGGTCGGGATTGTGTTTGGGTAGCATTTACTTGTTCTTGCACAAATTCAGGAAATTAAGCTGCCGAAGGACATTCATGAATAGGGTGAGACGGGCTAGAGCAAAGAGCACAAACTTGTGCTTGGGGAAAGTTTGGAAGCTGTTCTCTAGACATTAGCTGGTCCAACTTGCGGGATAGTGCATCTACTTTGTCAGATAGACCTATGGATTGGCTAACTTCATATATGGTCCCTTTTCTTTGAGAACTCGGGAGTGCTTGACGAGCGGAGGAGGCATGGTGGAGGAAATTTTCATTAAGGTTTTCAAACAACTGCCATGCCTCATGCTCACTCTTAAGCATGAAAGTTCCCCCATAAGAAGCATCAATCATTTGACGATTTCGTTCAGACAACCCGTCATAAAAGCATTGCACTAGTTGCCATTTGGGTATTTGATGATGCGGACATTTTTGGAGTAAATCTCTAAATTTTTTCCAAGTTTCATGAAATTCTTTTCCATCAAATTGGGAGAAGCTCGTGATAGCACGCCTAAATTGGTTCGTTCTTCCTATGGGAAAATATTTTTTTAGAAATTCATGTTGCATTTGAGCCCATGAAAGAACGGAATTTGCTTCTAATGAATGGAGCCACTGCTTAGCTCTATCCCTAAGAGAGAAAGGGAACAACCTAAGTTTCAAAGCATCATCAGTGAAGTTCTGAATTTTAACAGTAGTGCAGATCTCAAGGAACTCATCTAAATGTTTGTATGGATCTTCATTGTTAAGTCCATAAAAAGAAGGAAGCATTTGGATGACACTAGACTTAATTTCAAACTGTACAGCAGCAGTGGTATCAGGTAGTGGAATACAAGATGGAGAGGTATAAATGAAAGGAGTGAAGTACTCCTTTAACAGCTTGGGTTGTTCTTCAGCCATCTCGACAAGTGGTGTAGATCCTATGGTTTTATAGGTGCGGATTTCGGCTCGAAGGGCCCTAATAGAACGCTCTATTTCAGAATCAAAATGTACTAATTCAGGAGAGCTGGAACGACACCCTAGCATACACTAATACTCTTCTGATCAGTCAAGTACAGTCAAGCATGCACTAAAAGAAAAGCACATCAAATTCTTGTGTTTACCCTAAAATCACTAGACAGCTCCTAACTGGTTTGAAAAGGGCACCTAAGCCTCCAATCCGGTCTAATGAACTGAGTTGACCAGGTAAGCTCCCAGGTTGTTGCCCAGAGATGGTCACCCAAGAGGGGGGTGAATTGGGTGTTTTAAAACTTTTTGTCCAATTAAAAATAAAACACACAAATGTATGAGCTAAGGTAAAAATAGAGGTATGAAAACAGACAATCGCAAACACAAGGTTTTATAGTGGTTCGGAGCTTCCACTGCTCCTACATCCACTCCCCAAAGCACCTTTGGGAATTTTCACTATAATCCAAGATTACAGTCCGGTAGTTTTGCGAGTGCACTACCCAACTCGTTGTTTTACACCGGGCTAACAACGAACCCTACAACCCCCAATTTTACCTAGGCTTGGGACGCCTTTCCCTTGTTCCAAGTCCCTTGACTGGAACAAGCACAATAACCAAAGGTTTTACAAAAGATTTGAAAGCTCTAAATAAGCAGATAAAACAGTGAGAAATAACAAAACCCGGAAGAACCCTTTTAGCCGTTGGAAGCGTGGGAAATGGTGGTTCTTCCGATGTGGATCGCGTTGTCTTGAATGTGAGCTTTGAATGCCGATCGGGAGAGAGTAGTTGAGCTCGAAATAGTTGGGAAGCTTGAAAGCACTTGATTTCTTCACTTGAATGCACTAACTCCCTTGAACCTTTTTCTCTTACTTCTCTCTTGAATGATCTTGTGTTGGGTTGGTGAGAAGTTGTTGGAAGGCACTTAAGAGCTCCCTTTTATAGCCCAAAAAGCAAATATAGCCGTTAGACACAAAGAAAGAAACGTTTGAAATTCAAACAAACCTGCAAAAAGGTGTCAGTCGCGTCCCAGGCGCTCCGGAGACGTCTCCGCTTCAACGCGAGACGTCTCGGCTGTAAGATTTTTCTTTTGACGTTGTTTGGGGTCGACTCGGCGCTTTACGGGGACGACTCTGATGATGAACCGTTTGAATGCTTGTTTTTCTGTTTTTCTGAGAGGGTCGCCTCGGCACTTTACGGGGACGTCTCGGGATGTTTGCACTTTTTGCATGAGGACGACTCCGCTGCCTCGGGGACGACTCCGCTGTTTTATCTTCGAAAAACAAGTCCTCTGGAATTCTCTGAGAGAGTCGACTCCGCTTTTTCAGGGGACGTCTCCGCTGTTTTATCATCGAAAAAGACATCCTCTGGAATACCCTGAGAGAGTCGACTCTGCTACCTCGGGGACGACTCCAGAAGTCTGCTTTTTACTCGCGGGGACGACTCCGCGTCCTGTGGAGACGACTCGCGCGCATCCCTTGAAATCGGCCTTTCTGCCGCCTCTGAGAGAGTCGACTCCGCCTCTGAGAGAGTCGACTCCGACCCTGCGAGACGCCTCGCTAGGTGCCGGGGGCGTCTTCAGACGTGCCAGTTCTTTCTGTTTGTGCCAGAGACGTCTCTGAGACAACCCGGAGACGTCTCGGCTGTCCCTGATCTATTTTCTTCAACTCAAAAATTCTTCAATAAATCCTTAAAAATTATGGGAACTTGCCTAGACATTTCTTAACAATATTGTTAATTAATCACCTGAAATTCTCAAATAAATTGTTAAGATAAATGAAATTATACTCTAGTGTTTTGTATTCATCAAAATCCATTAGGGGGTCAACAATCTCCCCCTTTTTGATGATGGCAAAACACTGAGTATATGCAAAATTCGAAATTTAAACATATACACAGTATTTGATCAGATGTACAAGTATAATGTTTTGATTTGAGCTAGATACAGTGTGCATAATTCAAAATAGTCAACTTTCAGTTCCATCCTTATGCATAAGATTGATCTTAATAGCTCTTAAGCAATTTTAGCATATCAACTGAATTTGAATCAAGTTAAAATTTAAATTAATGAAATATTGATGCTAAAGACAATTGAAGGCTAAGTTCTTTTTGACACTCCCCCTTTCTTTTCCAGAAGGGCAATTATCTTAAGGCCAATATTCTTCAATTATATCTTTTTCTAATTCAATTTTTTTAAGTATGAGTGTAAATTTTGCATTCCATATTTAGGTTCTACTCCATATACTCCATATATATATATATATCTACTCAATACACTCCATAAATTTTGCATTCCAATATATCCAATATCCATATTGGTCCAATATATCCAATATCCATATTGGTTCTACTCCCCCTTTTTGTCATCAACAATGAAGGGGACAAATTATCCTTAGGTACTTAAAACTCAATTCCTAGTAGAATTCAGCATATTACCATGAACCACTCAAGGATATTCAAGTTATTTTTATTAAAGAATTCAGTATTCATTTCACTCCCCCTTTGTTTTGGAATTCATTTCAGACTCCTCTTTTTGTTTAAAATAGTTATCACAAGATGTGCTCCCCCTGTTTTATATGCATTGATAAATTGTGTCAAATTTGAACACTTAAGGTATGTTATGAGATTTTTATGGCACAACACAGAATCACATACACAAAGTTTGATTCCACAGGATTTGAAACAAACATTTGAAGGCATTTCAAAAGAGATTGTATGTCATTCATATGTCATTGCAATCATTTGAAGGCATTACAAGGTTAAAAAAAAAGGAAATCATTACAAGTATTGATTCCTAATACAAAAGAAGTGTCAAAATGAGCCTAGGGTTTTACAAAAACAGATGAACCCTAGATGTCTACAAAATGTCCCTCATCGGCGACGTTGCTCATAAGCCCTAGCAGCTGCATCTATAAATGCATTAATTGAGTCCAGTAGAGTTTTGAACTGCTCTCCTTGAGATTGATGGAAGGCTGCCACTAGTGCTTCAAATTCAATGCTTGCCCTTTCAATTCTTCCTCTAAGTTGGGCAACCACAGTGCCCACATTGCCTCCAGGGCTTGTCATTCTTGAAGGCTTTTTGATATGCTCTTCAAGTCATCCTGTAGCTCAATTGATCTGAAGGATTGGGTGGCACTCACATGAACTAGTTCTGTCGCTGTAGCTTCTATCTGAGCTCTAATTTTCTTCAACTCTTGTAGAAGCCCTTCATGTGAGGTTCTGATGGGGGCCAACTCAGCATAAATCATCGATCTCATCTCCTCCCTCATCTGCTGGCATATTATAGATGCTAAAGTGCGCATCTGTTCTTCTGATAGGGAGAAGGGCCCACTAACTGGAGGAGGAGGAGGCACAAATGTGGAAGGTCCAGCTGAGCTGGAGGGAACATCAGGGAAGGCCATGTGGCTATGTGGAGGAGAGTGGTGGTCAGGCTCCTGATGTGGGATCTCGGGCTCTAAGGTTTGAGATTTTCTTTTTGGTACCTTGACCCAAGACCCATCTACCTTGTGAAACTCCATTCTACGCATTGTGCTTTCATTATAGTAGTCGGTGTTTCTCAAGGATTTTGCAGGCTCATTTTTTGGAATTTGAACCTTGAAATATTTGAATACTAGGGTAAAGATCATCCCATAGGGTATGCTAAACCTAGAATACCTATGACATATAGAAATGTAGTTCAGCATAAGTCTAGGGAGATTTAGGGGAATCCCTAGTAGGATGTGGTGCATGATGACTAAATCTCGCTCCGAAACAAAATCGAAGCGACCGGTTTTTGGAAACAAGACCCGGTTGACAATACTCAAAAGTAGTCTCATCTCGGCATTTAGGTCTTGTGAGTTAACCACATCAAGAGGGCCGCAGTCCTCTCGTCCTAAAACTAGGTTTAGGGCTATTTCCCTTTGGGGATGTGAGGTCGGAGCCTCACCGTCTTTAGGAATTTGTAATATACTAGATAGGGTATCCTCATTGATCTCTATCAATGTCCCTCGGACATAGGCAGTGTACCCCGAGTCCCCTAAGGCCATATTACTAAACATCTCTCTAACTAGACCGGGGTAGGTTGATGTGTTGAGAGTACAAAGATATTCCCAACCTTGGGCACAGAGTCTCTCTCCAATAGAGAACCCCTCACTTTCTAAAAAATGGAAATCTATAAACCTACCCGTGGTTACTGTGCGATTCGCACAGGAAATGGTCGTGGTTGGCGGAGCAACCGGAGGAGACGGTGCGGAAAGTTCTTCCCTCCGTTCCTCGGCGTCGGTCGCTACCCTAGGACGCCTCCCACTTGTTCTTCTAGCTCTTTAGGTGCCATGGCTCAGAAATCCTAGGGAAATGGGGAGTTTTGGTTCGGTTTGAGGTGGAGAGAAAAATGGAGGCTAGGGTTTTGTATTTTGTTGGGGACGAAAGAGATAGCTCGGGTCGGCTCGAGCTGTTTCGACCTATTTTAAAAACCCTCGTTCGGTCCCCGAGACGTCTCCGCGACTAACGCGAGACGTCTTGCCGGGGGGACGTCTCTCCGATTTGCCAGAGACGTCTCCGGCACTGAAAAATTTCAGACTGAATTCTATCTTTTTCCAATTTATTTTATTTAACCACACTAATCAACATGATTTCTTTTGGTGAATATAGAGTGAGTTTGTTTGTGATCCTTCCCTTTAATAATATACCCTATAAAAGTTTGATAATGATTTTTGAATTATTAATATTGAAATGAGGAATGTTTGACCAAATTTCGAATACCTATAAAATAGGCTCTGAAAATATCTCCATGAAGAGTCCAAGGGAGGGTAACCATCCTCCGGAAAGTCAAACAGTTCCTCATTTAACTTAGATAGATTCATGCTTTCACTTAATAGATACTAGGTTTGCTATTTGTGACTTTGAGGTGGATTATTAGTTTGAGTAGCAAAGCATTGCAATACAAGTTCAATTTATTTGCTAGGATCATACAAGCTCAAAGCATTCCTTAAATAGTTGAACCTATCTTTACAAAGGGGCTTTGTAAAGATATCGGCCAATTGATTTTCAGTACATACATACTCAATCATCACATCATTTTTCAGCACATGATCCCTAATAAAGTGATGCCTAATCTCTATATGTTTTGATTTTGAGTGTTGGACAGGATTTTTTGTTAAATTAATTGCGCTTGTATTATCACATCTAATTGGTATATTGTCCATTTTGATACCGAAGTCTTCAAGTTGTTGCTTAATCCATAGAACTTGGGCACAACAGCTTCCAGCTGCAATGTACTCAGCCTCAGCTGTGGACAAGGCAACTGAATTCTGTTTCTTGCTAAACCAAGAAACCAAATTAGCACCCAAGAATTGACATGTGCCACTTGTGCTTTTTCTGTCGAGTTTGCACCCGGCAAAATCAGCATCGGAATAAGCAATTAAATTTATGTCAGATTGTTTAGAATACCATAAGCCTACATTAGATGTCCCTACTAGATATCTAAAAATTCTTTTAACAGCTTGCAAGTGTGATTCCTTAGGACATGCTTGGTATCTAGCACACATACAAACACTGAATAATATGTCTGGTCTACTAGCAGTAAGGTAAAGTAAAGAGCCTATCATACCTCTGTACAATTTGCAGTCTATACTTTTATCTTTTTCATCTTTGTCAAGCTTGCAACTTGAGCCCATGGGTGTGCTGATTTTCTTTGCATCCTTCATCTTGAATTTTTCCAACATTTCCTTGATATATTTGGACTGACTGATGAAGATGCCTTCCTCTGATTGTTTTATTTGTAGCCCAAGGAAGAAGTTGAGCTCACCCATCATGCTCATTTCAAATTCTCGCTGCATAAGCTTGGCAAACTCTTGACAAAGACTATCATTAGTAGCACCAAAAATTATATCATCCACATAAATTTGTACAAGCAATAAGTCATTTTCTTTTCTTTTAATGAAGAGGGTTTTGTCTACATTTTCTCTCTTAAATTTATTTTCAATTAGGAAATTACTTAATCTTTCATACCATGCCCTAGGGGCTTGCTTCAGTCCATACAATGCTTTATGTAATTTATAAATATAATCTGGATGTAAGTGGTTTTCAAAACCTGGAGGTTGTCCTACATAAACTTCCTCCATTATAGAACCATTTAAAAATGCACTTTTTACATCCATTTGATAGAGTTTAAAATCCATGAAGCAAGCATATGCCAAAAGTAGCCTAATAGCCTTTAACCTAGCAACAGGAGCAAAAGTTTCATCAAAATCTATTCCTTCCTCCTGATTATAGCCTTTGGCAACTAGTCTAGCTTTGTTTCTTATAACTATTCCATCTTCATCTAGTTTATTTCTATACACCCACTTGGTGCCTATGATTGAAACATTAGGGGGTCTTTTCATTAGAGTCCAAACTTGATTTCTTTCAAATTGATTTAATTCCTCTTGCATAGCATTTATCCAATTTTCATCCTTTTCGGCTTCCTCTAGTGACTTAGGCTCTATTTGTGAAACGAAAGCAAGATAATTACTAGTATTTCTTAGAGAGGATCTTGTCCTTACCCCTTGTGAGGGATCACCAAGGATTAAATCCCTTGGATGACCATGTGCATACCTCCATTCCTTCGGAAGATCTTGATTTCTTGCTTGAGGTTGATCTTCTTCATCTTGCTGAATTGTATCTTCCTTGACTTCATCTTCAAGTTGTTTGTCTTGTATGGAGAACTCCTTCATTCTGTCTTCAAGTATACCTGCATCACTATCTTCTTCTTTTCTAGAAGAATCTCCATTAGCTTCATCAAAAACAACATGAATGGATTCTTCAACAACGAGAGTTCTCTTGTTGAAGACCCTGTATGCTCTACTAGATGAGGAATAACCTAAGAAGATCCCCTCATCTGATTTAGCACTAAATTTACTTAGATTGTCCTTTCCATTGTTTAAAATAAAACACCGACAACCGAAAACATGAAAGTAACATATATTTGGCTTCTTATTATTCAGCAACTCATAAGGTGTTTTCTTTAAAATAGATCTGACTAATGCACGGTTTAAAATGTGACATGCAGTATTTATTGCTTCAGCCCAAAAATATTTTGGTAGATCCGATTCGCACAACATGGTACGAGCCATATCTGCTAGTGTGCGATTCTTCCTTTCTACCACCCCATTTTGTTGGGGTGTCCTAGGGGCCGAGAAATTGTGATTGATACCATTTTCGTCACAAAATTTTTCAAAGTGTTGATTTTCAAATTCGGTACCATGATCACTCCTAATTGCTTTTAGTTTGAGATTGAGTTCATTCGAAACCCTATTATGAAACTTGATAAAAGCGGAAAAGGACTCATCTTTATGTGCAAGAAATGAAACCCATGTAAAACGTGAAAAATCATCAACAATTACAAGACCAAATTTCTTACCCCCTAGACTAGCAGTTCTAGTGGGTCCAAACAAATCCATGTGAATTAGTTCTAAGGGTTTTGATGTTGAGACTATGTTCTTAGACTTGAAAGAACTTCTTGTTTGTTTCCCTAATTGACATGCAGCACAAATTTTGTTCTTTTCAAAGTCTATTTTTGGTAGTCCTTTGACTAGATCTTTTGTAATTAATTTAGAGATTAAATCCATGCTAGCATGCCCTAACCTACGATGCCATAACCAACTAGTCTCATTGACTTTGGGATCCATGGCTAGAAGACATTGGCCATCCTTCATGGTGAGATCATCAAGATCTACCATGTAAATATTTCCATGCCTATATCCTGTGAGTATGATCTCATTGTCAATTGGACTACTAATTATGCATAGTGATGATTCAAATGACACTTTAAATCTCTTGTCACAAAATTGACTTATACTTAATAAATTATGTTTTAGTCCATTAACTAACAATACATTGTCAATAAAAGAGGAGGGTGATATGGAGATTTTACCAACACCAACGATTTGACCTTTAGCATTATCTCCAAATGTGACTACTCCTCCTTCTTTTGATTTCAAGGTGACGAAGAGACTCTTGTCACCGGTCATATGCCTTGAGCAACCACTATCAAGATACCACATTCTCTTTCTATTTCCGGCTGCAAGGCATACCTGCAAAATAATCAAGTGATGCTCTTAGGTACCCAAGTCTTCTTGGGTCCTTCTTGGTTAGTATAGTTGGTTCCCTTAGGCACCCACACTTTAGTTATGTTTTTACCTCTTACAAATGTACTCTTGTTAGTTTGAATCTTTCTTTGAATGCAAGAGTAGGCTTTATGTCCACTTTTTCCACAATGAAAGCATGTAGGTTTTTCAGATTTGACATCTTTTGCTTTCACAAAGAAATTCTTTAGATACTTTTGTTGTTTGCTAGTTTTATATCCTAGACCGGCTTTATTAAAAATAGCTCTTTGATTGGATAGAATAAGATTTAACTTTTCAGAGCTATGTGTGAATTTTTCAACAATTGGTTTGTACTTATGTACCTCATTCTTGAGATCCACATTTTCTTTAACTAATTCTTCCTTATCCTTTTTAAGGAGTTCAACATTTTGCGCAAGTAAGGTATTACTATTGAGTAGGAATTTAACTTTTAGATTTAATTCCTTAATTTGTGTTTTTGCCGTTTCATTTTCAATGCTAAGTTTTGAATTTTTATTTTCTAGGTTTATTAATATTTTTGAAGCTCTCCTTCTCAATCAATAGGTTTTCAATATCATCCTTTAGTTTTTGATTGGAGGCTTTTAATTCTTTATTCTTTGCTCCTAACATACTACAATCACTCATGAGTTCTTGAAAAGCTTCATATAATTCTTCTAAAGTAAAATTTGTAGTTGAGCTATGACTTACCTCATCGTCTTCGAATGCCATGAAGCACAAATTGGCGGTCTCTTCCTTCTCTTCCTCGGAGGATGATGTGTCACTATCATCCCATGTTGCTTTCAATGCCTTCTTCTTCTTCTTTCCAAAATGCTTCTTCTGTTAAGGGCATTCGGAACGGATGTGTCCCGGTCTCTTACAATCATAACAAATGATTGGGTCTCTTTCCTTATCTTTTTTCTTTTCCCAATCATTTCTCCCTCCAAACTTCTTTCTTGGGAAGGGTTTCTTTCTTCTCATGAATTTCTTAAATTTCCTTACTATTAAACCCAAGTCCTCATCTTCGCTTTCTTCTTCACTCTCACTACTTTCTTCTTCACACACACTCGAAGTAGCCTTGAGTGCGACTGTCTTCTTCTTTGGCAACTCTTCTTCATGTTGCTTCATTATGAGCTCATGCGTCATCAATGAGCCCAATAGTTGTTCAAGTCCCTGTTAGATGTATGCCCTAGAAGCCAATTTGGCTGACACATTGTTGATTCTAGGGACATAATTTTGTACTTGACTATTTATTATTGAATAAATAAAAGGCATCTTTTTCATTCATATTGTTTATGTGTCTATGAATCGTCCAAGAAATTAATAAGATGATGATACATATTCTCAAGAGTTGAGAATTTGAGCCATGTATCATTGGTGATTAATTTCTAAATGCTCCTGATCAAAGGATCATCACGAGGACGGTGATCGATCCGATCAGTGCACAGATCACTCTCCTTCTGGATGGACGAGACTTGAGTCCACAGTGTAGGGACACTGAAGTGATAGTGCAGGTGCTTGTTAGAGAACAAGGGTACTGAGCGTGACCAATACAAGAAGTCACTTGGATGTCTATCCACTCGTCAGTGACTTGCTTGATGTTGCAGTAGTGTGACTGGTCCTTTGACCTGCGGCGCTTCGGCTACTCACAGTGAGGTTATTGTAGTTTGACTGCACACATACATGGTCTCTAGCCATATGGGTCCATGCAGTGTAGATTGGCTGCAGTAAGTTCACTGTAGGAGTAGGGTATGCACCTATATGGAATCTATCGACCTTGATAGATAAGGAGAGATCCTATGTGATTTATAAGACTGAGTTCGTAAGACCTCGGCCAGGGCAGTATGCACAGTGGAGAAAGAGTTTTTCACTATCGAACTCGAGTCGAATAAATCTTGACATATGACAGACGATGGGGTTTGACGAGTTGTCCATGACTCCGTCCTGTAGGGATCCACGATAGTAGGACTGTATCACATGTTTAACTGCACCTAGAGGTTCATCATTCTATTCTGCTGGGTAGCCACTACATGCTGCTAGGTGTCACTGGTGGATGGTGGGACTCATAGGGATTATCTTGATGATCGATAAATCCTAATGAGTTGAGTTGGAATCGTTCCAACCCATTGAAAGGAGTTTTCAATGATATAGTGATAGAGATCACAATATATCTCACTACCAGTCAGAATAGAACCTATGGGGTCACACACACTAGAAGTATTGACCGATCCGATGGTTGAAATCGTGATTAGGAATCACAAGAAATTAATTTGATTGATAAGAAGTTGAAGAAGAACAAAGGGAATTAATTAATTGGACTTGAAACAAGAATCCTACTTCGGGTAGGATACCTAGAGTTCTAATTGGATTAGGACTGGGATTCCTACTTGGAATAGGATTCCTCAATCCTAATGAGATTAGGAGTTTTGAATTAAAATTGGATTCCTACTTGGAGTAGGATTCCTAGAAATCCTAATAGGATTAGGACTTCAGATTCAAATATAGGACTAAAATTAAACAAATCCTAATTGGATTAGGATTCCTTAAGTCTAAATTAATTATTAATCTAATGAATCAACATGACTCCTAATTGGATTAGGATTGAAGAGTTCAATTGAGTCATGGTTCATTCAAGTCCTAATTGGATTAGGACTAGCATAGATTGAACCCAATTTGGCCAATCCTAATTAGATTAGGATGAAACCATGAGAGAGGCACCTAATCCTCTTTGGAAGAGGATTAGGTTAACCAACTAAGAGGGGCATCAGCCCCTCTCCAAATGCTTGGGGCGACAAGAAGAGAGGAGCTAGGGCCGGCGCCCCCTTCTTATTTGGTAGGTTGTCATTGGAACTCCTAAAAGTTAGGAGCTCCAATCCCTTTTTAAAGAGGACTAGAGGCCGGCGCCCTAAGAGAGCTTTTCATCCTCCTCTTGCTGCCGCCACCCTCCCCTCTCCTCTCTTGGTTCAGCCGCAAGCAAAGGAAGAGCAAGGTCCAAGCGTTGGCGTCTTCCTCTTCCTCCAATCCTTCTTCCAACGCAGGAAAAAGAAAGAAGGCTGCAGAAGCTGTGTTCTTCTTCCTTGAGTTCCTTCTTCTTCTTCCTCCTCTCAAGCACTTTCAAGAGTTGAAAGAAAGAGAAGAGATCAGCCATCAAAGGAGTCTTTGCAAGGGAGCTAGCACCCCGGGAAGACAAGAAAGCTTTGATCGGTTCTCTACTTCGTGTGGATACCCGTAGAGGCCGGACGTTTGAACGGCTTCAAACGAACCCTCTTCCAAAACCACGAATTCAGATTCGCGGTGATCATCTACCCGCGCAAGGTGAAGATTTGATCTTCCTATTAGTTCTAAAAGTTTTAATTCTTACCTAATTACGAAAGGTCTCGAAACAAGCGTTCATGCGATGAACGTCGAACCCGTGCATGCCGATTCCGCTGCCATCTGAAAATTTTTGAAATATCAGCGGCATGGGCGGGTTCCCAACAGTGGTATCAGAGCCTAGGCTTCGTAGATTAAGGTAAGAATTAAATATCTAAAGGCATATTAGATCTGAAAATTAAATGATCATGCATGCTGAAAAATTCTGCATGCAGATTTTTTCAGGGGTGCTGATTTTTTACATGCTGATTTTTATGTGATAAAAAGATGATTCTAATTGCATTGTTAATGGGATTACAAATTTTAGAATCATGATTAGCATGATCAGCGACCTATGTCATGATATAATCAGTTAAGTTTCAGATCTGAAAATTATAATTGTAGCATACGGTGATGGTCATAGGATTCAACCCCTTTTGGTATCAAATGTAATGACCTGCGATGTGATCTGCGATGTCATGTAATTTTTCAGATGCTTGCATGCATCTTATTTGATGTTTTGAGAGGCCTGCGTGCCTCCTAAAAGGAGATGTAAATTATTTTTATTTTTATTTTACATCTGGTTGTATTTCTGTGATGTGATGTACATCAACGATCAAGTCGAAGACGATGCATGAGATGAACAGGGGTCTAAGCGGTTGATGGCGATGGGATCAAGAGTTGATCAAGGATCGAATCAAGGAAGCTTGGATCCAATTCAAGAGTTGAAGACCACTTGATCGATTGATGTGCATGTGCTTGTAATACGACCTAATTAGAATCCATGATCATCACCTAGTTAAAGTTTAGCTTTAATTATTGCCGCGATTATAACTGCCTGCAATGCGCCGTTTGCATGTGATGTGAATGAGAGTCGGGTAGATAGGTCTACATGTGATGTAGCAAACCCAATTGAGACCTAAATCAAAACCTCCTCAATCAAGTCGAGAGTGAACCGACATGAGCAAGTCATATTAGATTAATTGATCTAATTGGTGTCTAGGAAAGCATGAAAGGTGGTTACTTAATTAGGACCTTACTCTCTGAGTAAGGGGAGCCTCCCACCTGCTTACCTGGCCAATTGTTCGATTACCTCTTATGAAAGGCTCAAGTTGCAAACACTAAGACCTGATTAACCAATATTAAGTCAATAGGTCTTCCACTGTAGTAGAGCTGCTAAGGCCTTTCTGATGTTGACTTGTCTCGGCTGGATACAGTGGTCAAGTTGCATTGGGGGGCTGGACCTCTCTATAGACATGAGATGTTGTAGGGTAAAGGTGGGGTTGGGCACCAATAACTGTTAGGTGAGGACCCAATGACGACTTTATTCCTACGGTTATACAGTGGGTCTGACTTAACTAAGAAATGGGACCAATAACTGTTAGGTGAGGTCTTCATGGCTTAGAGACCAAGTTGCACTGCAACATGCTTGAGAAGCATTGTACAAGAGTTGTACACTCATCCATCTATGTGTCACCAATAACTGTTAGGTGAGGTGGCATGTAAATTGGTGGGACCGCAGTACCCACTAGAAACCCTAGTCGTGTGGGATTTCCGTTTTCCTACCAGGGGAGTGTGAGGAATTTGAGAAAATAGTGGGAGTCACATTTGTTCTAAAAGACCTTAGGACAGATTAGGATCAAGTACAAAAGTCTAACTAGAATCTTTACTCTCTGCAGATACAATGTCGGCTTCAAACCCTTTGACCCGTATTCTTGAGACCAACCGACTGACCGGAACCAATTACAAGGACTGGCTTAGAAATCTCAAAATAGTTTTGGACTGTGAGAAGATAGGTTATATACTCGATTCAGATATCCCCACATTACCAGCACGTCCCACTGATGTTCAGCGTGAGATGCATAAAAAGTGGTTGGACGATGACATTAGAGTAAAATGCTATATGATGGCATCTATGTCTAATGAACTCCAATGCCAGCATGAAAATATAAAGACTGCTAGGGACATACTGGCACACCTACAAGAGTTGTATGGTGAGCAGAGTCGCACAGCTCGTTTTGAAGTGTCCAAGAGACTTTTCAAAGCGAAGATGCGCGAAGGGCAGTCTGTTCATGATCACGGTCTGACCATGATCAAGGACCTAGAGGAGCTTGAGAAGCTCGGTATGGACATGCACAAGGAATTGCAAGTGGATTTGATCCTACAGTCACTTCCTGATTCATTTGGTCAGTTTATAGTAAACTACCACATGAATAAGATTGAATGCACTAAGACTGAACTAATCAACATGTTGGTAACTGCTGAGGGAGCCTTGAAAGGTTCAAGGGGCAATGTCCTCGCTGCTGAGTTGACTTCTGGTTCCAAGAGAAAGTCTACTTGGAAGAAAAAGAAGCCTGCAAAGAAGCAGAAGAAAGACAAGAAGCCAAAGAAGGAAGTTCAAAAGAAAAGGGATAACGACAAAGGAAAATGTTTCCACTGCAATGTCGAAGGCCACTGGAAGAGAAACTGTCCTTCATACCTCGAGAGCCTGAAGAACAAGAAAGGTGACACACCTTCAGAAGGTATAGACTTGCTCATTATTGAAACTAATCTAACGGTTTCTTCTACTTCTAGTTGGGTTATAGATTCTGGTTCTAGTGCTCATTTGTGCACTACCATGCAGGGTCTAAAGGAAAGTAGAAGGCTGGCGGAAGGTGCGGTAACCCTTCGGGTTGGCAACGGGGCAAAAGTTGCTGCTGTGGCTGTGGGCACCTACCATCTGCGACTACCGTCTGGATTTAGTTTAATACTTAGAGACTGTTATTATGTACCTGTTGCTAGCAGAAATTTGATTTCTGTTTCATGTCTAGCACAGGAAGGTCATGTTTTTACATTTGACAAAGACTGCTGTTCTATTTATTTAAGAAATAAAATAGTCGCACGTGGTTTCATGATTGACAGTCTCTATCATTTACATATGGATGTATCTGTGAATGTTACCGAGCAAGATGTGAGTGCCAAAGGATCCAAAAGATCCAGAGATGAGATAAACCAAAGATATTTGTGGCACCTCAGACTTGGCCATATTGGAGAAGATAGAATGAACAAAATAGATAAAGATGGGCTCTTAGGCTCATTGACTTTCGAGTCATATCCAGTTTGCGAGTCCTGTCTTCAAGGAAAGATGGCCAGACTACCCTTTGTAGGACATGGGGAGAGGACCACTGAAATACTTACCCTAGTACATACAGATGTATGTGGCCCATTCGATGTGCTAGCCAGGGGACGTTATTCTTACTTCATTACCTTTACCGATGATTATTCACGGTATGGGTATGTGTATCTTATGAGACACAAGTCTGAATCCTTTGAAAAGTTCAAAGAGTTCAAAAATGAAGTAGAAAAACAAACTGGAAAACCTCTTAAGGCTCTTCGATCAGATCGGGGAGGAGAATACCTTAGTGGGGAATTCCGGGACTATCTCAAAGAAAACGGCATAGTCTCACAATGGACACCTCCGGGTACACCTCAACTCAACGGGGTGTCAGAGAGGAGAAATCGGACCCTATTGGATATGGTCAGGTCCATGATGAGCTTCACTGATTTACCTATGTTCCTTTGGGGAGATGCCTTACTCACAGCGATTTATTTATTGAATAGAGTTCCCTCTAAATCCGTTCCTACCACACCGTATGAGATATGGCATGGTAAGAAACCAAGTCTGGGTCATCTCAAGATTTGGGGATGTCCGGCCCACGTCAAGCGACTACAGGCGGACAAGTTAGAGGCTAGGACCATAAGTGCTCGTTTTATAGGATATCCTAAAGAGTCATTAGGATACAATTTTTACGTCTCAGAGGATCACAATGTGTTTGTGAGCCGTCATGCCATCTTCTTGGAAAATCAGTTTATCCTTGATAGAGGCAGTGGGAGGAAAATTGAGCTTGAAGAGAAAGTCTCTGAAAAGCAACGAGTCATGGATCCTATAGAACCTATTCATAAGGAGCCAGTACACGATGTCCCTCAACCACCTCGTAGATCTAGTAGGGTCTCCCATCCTCCCGATAGATACTTAGGTATACTAGAAGAGGATACAGAGGAAATGTTCCTAGTGGGGGATAGGGATCACATACAGGATCCCAAAACCTACAACGAGGCGATATCTGATATCGATTCCGAGAAATGGCTGGAAGCTATGAAGTCAGAGATAGACTCCATGCATTCCAACCAAGTCTGGACCTTAGTAGATCCACCAGAAGGTATTGTACCTATTGGATGCAAATGGATCTACAAAAGGAAGATAGGTTCGGATGGAGAGGTAGAGACCTATAAGGCAAGGCTTGTGGCGAAAGGGTATAGTCAGCGCGAAGGCATTGACTATCAGGAGACCTTTTCACCTGTAGCCATGCTAAAATCCATCCGAACATTGCTTGCCATTGCAGCATTTCATGATTATGAAATCTGGCAGATGGATGTGAAAACTGCTTTCCTGAATGGATATCTTGATGAAGATATCTATATGAAACAGCCTTTGGGTTTCACTTCCAGTGATGGAGATCACAAGGTCTGCAAGCTGCAAAGGTCCATCTATGGACTAAAGCAAGCCTCTCGGAGTTGGAACACTCGTTTCGATGATGCAATCAAAACGTTTGATTTCATCAAAAACGAGGAGGAACCATGTGTTTATAAGAAGGTTAGTGGGAGTGCTGTCGTTTTTCTCGTACTGTACGTAGATGACATTCTCCTGATTGGGAATGATATTCCCATGCTAACCTCGGTCAAGGTCTGGTTGTCAAAAGAATTCTCCATGAAAGACCTTGGGGAAGCATCCTATATGTTGGGAATAAAGGTCTATAGAGATAGATCTAAAAGGATGCTTGGCCTGTCACAGAAAATGTACATAGAGGAGGTGCTGAAGAGGTTCAGCATGGAAAACTCCAAGAGGGGTCTTTTACCCCTAAGGCATGGAATTCATCTCTCCAAGAAGATGTGCCCCAACACACCTGAGGAGATTCAACGCATGAGCAAGATTCCTTATGCATCGGCAATAGGAAGCCTCATGTATGCCATGCTATGTACACGACCTGATATAGCTCTTGCTGTGAGTGTCACAAGCAGATATCAGTCGAATCCAGGTGAAGAACACTGGACAGCTGTGAAGAATATTCTTAAGTACTTGAGAAGAACTAAAGATTTATTCTTGGTTTTTGGAGGATCATCAGAGTTAAAGGTAGAAGGGTACATAGATTCAGACTTCATGACTGATGTCGATGACAGGAAGTCAACATCTGGATACGTGTTCTTGTGCAATGGTGGTACGGTGAATTGGAAGAGTTCTAAACAACCGATCATTGCTGATTCGACTATGGAAGCCGAATACATCGCCGCCTCTGAAGCTGCTAAGGAAGGCTTCTGGTTCAAGAAATTCATTGCAGAGCTGGATGTGATGACATCAGATGCCATAACACTCTACTGCGATAACAATGGCGTCATAGCCCTTGCTAAGGAGCCAAGGTCTCATCAGAAGTCTAAGCATATAGAGCGGCGCTTTCACCTCATACGCGACTATGTGGAGAAGAAATATGTAGAGGTGCAGAGAGTAGACTCCGCGGATAACGTGGCAGACCCTTTCACTAAGCAGCTGAGTCAGCAAAAGACTGAAGCCCACCTTGAGAAGATGGGCCTAAGATATATGACCAATTGGCTTTAGTGCAAGTGGGAGATTGTTAGATGTATGCCCTAGAAGCCAATTTGGCTGACACATTGTTGATTCTAGGGACATAATTTTGTACTTGACTATTTATTATTGAATAAATAAAAGGCATCTTTTTCATTCATATTGTTTATGTGTCTATGAATCGTCCAAGAAATTAATAAGATGATGATACATATTCTCAAGAGTTGAGAATTTGAGCCATGTATCATTGGTGATTAATTTCTAAATGCTCCTGATCAAAGGATCATCACGAGGACGGTGATCGATCCGATCAGTGCACAGATCACTCTCCTTCTGGATGGACGAGACTTGAGTCCACAGTGTAGGGACACTGAAGTGATAGTGCAGGTGCTTGTTAGAGAACAAGGGTACTGAGCGTGACCAATACAAGAAGTCACTTGGATGTCTATCCACTCGTCAGTGACTTGCTTGATGTTGCAGTAGTGTGACTGGTCCTTTGACCTGCGGCGCTTCGGCTACTCACAGTGAGGTTATTGTAGTTTGACTGCACACATACATGGTCTCTAGCCATATGGGTCCATGCAGTGTAGATTGGCTGCAGTAAGTTCACTGTAGGAGTAGGGTATGCACCTATATGGAATCTATCGACCTTGATAGATAAGGAGAGATCCTATGTGATTTATAAGACTGAGTTCGTAAGACCTCGGCCGGGGCAGTATGCACAGTGGAGAAAGAGTTTTTCACTATCGAACTCGAGTCGAATAAATCTTGACATATGACAGACGATGGGGTTTGACGAGTTGTCCATGACCTCCGTCCTGTAGGGATCCACGATAGTAGGACTGTATCACATGTTTAACTGCACCTAGAGGTTCATCATTCTATTCTGCTGGGTAGCCACTACATGCTGCTAGGTGTCACTGGTGGATGGTGGGACTCATAGGGATTATCTTGATGATCGATAAACCCTAATGAGTTGAGTTGGAATCGTTCCAACCCATTGAAAGGAGTTTTCAATGATATAGTGATAGAGATCACAATATATCTCACTACCAGTCAGAATAGAACCTATGGGGTCACACACACTAGAAGTATTGACCGATCCGATGGTTGAAATCGTGATTAGGAATCACAAGAAATCAATTTGATTGATAAGAAGTTGAAGAAGAACAAAGGGAATTAATTAATTGGACTTGAAACAAGAATCCTACTTCGGGTAGGATACCTAGAGTTCTAATTGGATTAGGACTGGAATTCCTACTTGGAATAGGATTCCTCAATCCTAATGAGATTAGGAGTTTTGAATTAAAATTGGATTCCTACTTGGAGTAGGATTCCTAGAAATCCTAATAGGATTAGGACTTCAGATTCAAATAGAGTCCTAATTAGATTAGGACTAAAATTAAACAAATCCTAATTGGATTAGGATTCCTTAAGTCTAAATTAATTATTAATCTAATGAATCAACATGACTCCTAATTGGATTAGGATTGAAGAGTTCAATTGAGTCATGGTTCATTCAAGTCCTAATTGGATTAGGACTAGCATAGATTGAACCCAATTTGGCCAATCCTAATTAGATTAGGATGAAACCATGAGAGAGGCACCTAATCCTCTTTGGAAGAGGATTAGGTTAACCAACTAAGAGGGGCATCAGCCCCTCTCCAAATGCTTGGGGCGACAAGAAGAGAGGAGCTAGGGCCGGCGCCCCCTTCTTATTTGGTAGGTTGTCATTGGAACTCCTAAAAGTTAGGAGCTCCAATCCCTTTTTAAAGAGGACTAGAGGCCGGCGCCCTAAGAGAGCTTTTCATCCTCCTCTTGCTGCCGCCACCCTCCCCTCTCCTCTCTTGGTTCAGCCGCAAGCAAAGGAAGAGCAAGGTCCAAGCGTTGGCGTCTTCCTCTTCCTCCAATCCTTCTTCCAACGCAGGGAAAAGAAAGAAGGCTGCAGAAGCTGTGTTCTTCTTCCTTGAGTTCCTTCTTCTTCTTCCTCCTCTCAAGCACTTTCAAGAGTTGAAAGAAAGAGAAGAGATCAGCCATCAAAGGAGTCTTTGCAAGGGAGCTAGCACCCCGGGAAGACAAGAAAGCTTTGATCGGTTCTCTACTTCGTGTGGATACCCGTAGAGGCCGGACGTTTGAACGGCTTCAAACGAACCCTCTTCCAAAACCACGAATTCAGATTCGCGGTGATCATCTACCCGCGCAAGGTGAAGATTTGATCTTCCTATTAGTTCTAAAAGTTTTAATTCTTACCTAATTACGAAAGGTCTCGAAACAAGCGTTCATGCGATGAACGTCGAACCCGTGCATGCCGATTCCGCTGCCATCTGAAAATTTTTGAAATATCAGCGGCATGGGCGGGTTCCCAACAGTCCCAATGTGTTGAGGTCTTTAGCTTCCACGATCGCCGTGACCTTCGCTTCCCATGCTTTTGGCAAGGACCTGAGAATTTTACTCACAAGTTCTGGGTTAGTGTAGGATTTGCCCAAATTATTTAGACCATTTATTATATCGGTGAAGCGTGTGAACATGCATGAGATGGTTTCGTTGGGTTTCATCTTAAATAACTCATACTTGTGAACTAGAATGTTCAATTTAGATTCTTTGACTTGATTTGTACCCTCGTGGGTAACTTCAAGCCTATCCCATATTTCCTTAGCGGAACTACATGTGGAGACTCTATTAAATTCATTCACATCTAGAGCACAAAATAATGAGTTCATGGCTCTAGCATTGAGTTGAACCATCCTGTTATCATTCTCATCCCAATCCTCCTCAGGTTTGGGAATTTGAATGTCATTAACCATGTGAGATGGTTCGTGTGGTCCCTTGATTATGACCCTCCACAAGGCATAATCTTATGCTTGAATAAAGATCTTCATTCTAGTCTTCCAATAGGTATAATTTGTCCCATTGAAGAGTGGAGGTCTATTGGTTGCCTGCTCCTCAGCAGGAACATTGTTGAAGGGTGTTGCCATCTAGATCTTTAGCCAAGACGGTTAGGTCTTCAAGAAATACACAGAGCACCTGCTCTGATACCACTTGTTGCCCAGAGATGGTCACCCAAGAGGGGGGTGAATTGGGTGTTTTAAAACTTTTTGTCCAATTAAAAATAAAACACACAAATGTATGAGCTAAGGTAAAAATAGAGGTATGAAAACAGACAATCGCAAACACAAATAGTGGTTCGGAGCTTCCACTGCTCTTACATCCACTCCCCAAAGCACCTTTGGGAATTTTCACTATAATCCAAGATTACAGTCCGGTAGTTTTGCGAGTGCACTACCCAACTCGTTGTTTTACACCGGGCTAACAACGAACCCTACAACCCCCAATTTTACCTAGGCTTGGGACGCCTTTCCCTTGTTCCAAGTCCCTTGACTGGAACAAGCACAATAACCAAAGGTTTTACAAAAGATTTGAAAGCTCTAAATAAGCAGATAAAACAGTGAGAAATAACAAAACCCGGAAGAACCCTTTTAGCCGTTGGAAGCGTGGGAAATGGTGGTTCTTCCGATGTGGATCGCGTTGTCTTGAATGTGAGCTTTGAATGCCGATCGGGAGAGAGTAGTTGAGCTCGAAATAGTTGGGAAGCTTGAAAGCACTTGATTTCTTCACTTGAATGCACTAACTCCCTTGAACCTTTTTCTCTTACTTCTCTCTTGAATGATCTTGTGTTGGGTTGGTGAGAAGTTGTTGGAAGGCACTTAAGAGCTCCCTTTTATAGCCCAAAAAGCAAATATAGCCGTTAGACACAAAGAAAGAAACGTTTGAAATTCAAACAAACCTGCAAAAAGGTGTCAGTCGCGTCCCAGGCGCTCCGGAGACGTCTCCGCTTCAACGCGAGACGTCTCGGCTGTAAGATTTTTCTTTTGACGTTGTTTGGGGTCGACTCGGCGCTTTACGGGGACGACTCTGATGATGAACCGTTTGAATGCTTGTTTTTCTGTTTTTCTGAGAGGGTCGCCTCGGCACTTTACGGGGACGTCTCGGGATGTTTGCACTTTTTGCATGAGGACGACTCCGCTGCCTCGGGGACGACTCCGCTGTTTTATCTTCGAAAAACAAGTCCTCTGGAATTCTCTGAGAGAGTCGACTCCGCTTTTTCAGGGGACGTCTCCGCTGTTTTATCATCGAAAAAGACATCCTCTGGAATACCCTGAGAGAGTCGACTCTGCTACCTCGGGGACGACTCCAGAAGTCTGCTTTTTACTCGCGGGGACGACTCCGCGTCCTGTGGAGACGACTCGCGCGCATCCCTTGAAATCGGCCTTTCTGCCGCCTCTGAGAGAGTCGACTCCGCCTCTGAGAGAGTCGACTCCGACCCTGCGAGACGCCTCGCCAGGTGCCGGGGATGTCTCCAGACGTGCCAGTTCTTCCTGTTTGTCCCAGAGACGTCTCTGAGACAACCCGGAGACGTCTCGGCTGTCCCTGATCTATTTTCTTCAACTCAAAAATTCTTCAATAAATCCTTAAAAATTATGGGAACTTGCCTAGACATTTCTTAACAATATTGTTAATTAATCACCTGAAATTCTCAAATAAATTGTTAAGATAAATGGAATTATACTCTAGTGTTTTGTATTCATCAAAATCCATTAGGGGGTCAACACAGGTAAGTGGGGGGTCACGATGCGTTCGCAAAGGTCCCACTTAAAAACCACTTGCCTCGAACAGATGAACTGTCTCCCTTAAGGGAACAAAGCTTGTCTAGACATCAACTGAGCCACAGAGCGAAATTGGTGCAACTTTCGGTGATCTTCGTCCTATTGAGCTCGAATGTTCCTAGGGGCCAACGTCTAATTGATTTTAATTAAAGTGATGGCTACTTGAGAATTGATTCACCTAATTTGGGCAAGAATCTGGTGATGAAATCCAGTTCTTATCTTGTTGGGGTGATTGCCCTTACTATGTGCGGATTAATTGGTGTATGTGTATCAAGCATGCATTCACACTTTTGGTAAAATTAAAATCAAACAATCACCACAAAATTTCAAGCTAATTGGAAATCAATTTAAATAAGCAAGGTACAGATATTACCAAAGAGAATTTTCCAGCAATTTTTTTAAAGCAAACCTCCACAGCATTCCTTTTCCAGCAGTTCTCTTTTTGATTGTCCCAAATTTCCTCTTTGATTCCTGATCAAATAATACCAAGAGAAAAATCAAAAATTAGAAAGAGAGAAAAAGGAGATAAGAAAAGTAACAAAAATAGAATTTTTTTTTATTTTATTTTAAATATATATTTTTTGAAAGCTTTTTTTATGAAAAGAAAAACAACTATGCTAGCAATCCCCGGCAACGGCGCCAAAAATTGATAGTTAACTTTAAAGGCCACGCAATAGCACGTATTTGGTAGGATAGTGATTACGGATATCGATCCACAGGGATTGGGGTACAGTTGTTTTCTTAAAAATATTTAAAAAAAAGAGTTTGTGAAGAAAATTAAACTAAGAAATTATAATAAACAAAATGCAATTAAAATGATACTAGTTTGTGAGAACCTAAGGCAAGGAATTCACCACTAACATCGGAACAAGGATTAATTGTATTTTAATTTATTCTTGGATTAACATGCAAATTGACTACAAGCCTAATAAGTATTCAAATAAAAATCTCACAAAAATAATTTATAAACATCCATCTTCGGTCGGTATGAAATGTCTACCCTAAACTAATGTGGCAGGACACTGCATCTTCCCTAAGCATGGGTGATCTTTTATTAACTTAGGGATCATGAAGAACAGTTGTATAAACGTCATACTTAAAATCACAGAAATAAAATATGAGATGAAATAAAATATTTATTAGGAGCAAAATAAAGTTTGTACAACTCCAAGAATAAAAATCAAAAATACAAAACCCTTGGCCCTTTGTTAGGACTGCATCCGGCCCTATAGAGGAGATTAGCCTTCCATGCAGTAGTGGACAGCAGCAGTGCCAAGAGCTTCCATCACGACTGGGTTCTTCCTCCTTTTTTCCGTCAGCTCCCTCTTAGCACATCATCATCTTTTCTATGGAAATCATTCCCAAAGTACCCAAAGTCTTCTCCCTCCTTTTATTTCCGTGGGACTTGGCCTGTGAAGAGCTTAAGGATGGATCGGGTGAGAAAGAAAGGAACGGAAGAGAAGAATGCCTCCTCTGTTCACGCCTGACGCCTTTTATAGGCTGCCCCCCACCCCTCTCTCCTCTCTTCTTTCGGATCAAAGATAAGGATAGATTGAAGTGGGATAAAGCTGCGAGATCTCTGCTTAATCTGCATTGTAGATGCTGGCTCTGGTCCCGATCACTTGAACAACCTGTGAGGATAAGCTCAGGTTTTGTTTTCTTGTAACAGGGGATGCATGGGTGGATGAAGTTTGATCCGAAGATCATGGGATCTAGCTTCGGAATGAACACCTAAACCTTATCCTATGGATGATAGGAGCAATCCGGAATGAGAAGAAGCTCGGGAATGGCTGGATTTGGCTGGTAACAGAGGATGGTGTGGATTTGTAAACGGGATAAGATTTGTTCTGCTGAAAACAGAGGAGCTGGGAGCTGATCCTGTGAACGGAAGAAAGCTTGGGTTGTTCTTGGATTCGGTTCATGGGGTTATGGCTGAGATTTCTTTATTCCGAAGCAGGGAATGAATGTGCAAGCTGAGAAGATCTCGGATGCTGGGATATGGCTTGGGAGATGTCCGTGAAAGGAGGGAATGGATGCAATCCATGATAGAGTTAATCCGAACGAGATAGAAGGAAGAAATTCGGGAATGGCATTGGCTGCAGATGTGGAGCATAATCCGGACTTGTCTGGGTGCGGGAGACTTGGAAATCCAGCTGGGATCAGTCCGGAAGAAGAGGGAATGAATTCATGAGCTGAGATGCAGGGGATACCGTGAGTTGGTTTGAGTCCGCAAGGGGGTGGCTGCATTCGGCTGAGAAGGAGACCGGATGAACTCGAGGCTGGGTACGATGTGGATGAAGCTCACGGGTGCGAGGGATAATGTGAATGGCTGGCTTGATGGAACCGTGGAGCTCGGGATGAAGCTGGATGTGATCCGTGATGCTGGTGATGCGGCTTCAACGTGGAGGATCTTAGCTCTGTTTCGAAACAGAGCCCTGTTTGTTGGACACGGAAGGAACGGGATGATGTGGAAGCCGATCTTGGATGGGAGGAATCCGGAAGAAGATCTGGGAGGAGATCAAATCTGGATGCCACTCGGAAGAAGCTGAAACTCTTAGATTTGCTGGGATTCTGGTGGAAGAAGAAGATGTCGCATGGGATTGTTGCGGATGCAGGGGATTGGAGCTCATTCGTGGATGCTGGAATAAGCTGGTGGTTGCTGGTTCTCATCCGGAAGGGAAGTTGGCTTGGTTCGGGAGGAATCAGACGTTGGCATGCATCGCGGGAAGCATGGGAATTCGGCTGGATATAGATCATGAACGGAAGCACAGAGGAAGCGGATGAGATAGGTTTGGATGCTGGGAAGGAGTTGGATTCCTGGGCTTTATCCCGTGGAGGGGATCTAGCGGGAGAAACTGGGAAATTCGGAGAAGGGATATGGCTGGAAGTGGGGGAAATACTTGTTCTGTTTTGGGTCCGAATGAAGACTTCGGATTAGGAAGGGGGGCACAGCTTTCTTCCGAAAGCTGTGGACGTTGGGAAGGAAACGAAGTTGAAATGTAATGAAGGGGATTTGCATGATGACATGGAGGAAGGGGAGGTAGAACATGAACTAAAAAGTCGATCTTAGTTGGATGTGAAAGAAACAATAGAGTTGGGATGAACGGCTGAATCGAAAATCTGAGAAGATTTAATTCGTGGGATGCATGTGATTCGGATTCAGGGATCATCCCAAATAAGTTTGACTCGACCTGCATACATTCAACTCAATCAGTAAATAAATAAGTAAAACTCGAATTACCTTTAATAATTTATGCAATGATGAAGGTAACATATTTTTTTAGTTAAATTTATAAAATATGAGAATTAAAATAATGATAAGTGCTATGAATAAGATATTAATTTATGCATTATTTAGCACTTATTACTATGTCACAAGAAAGATTAAATGAATTAGCTATACTGTCAATTAAAAATAGTATTTTAATGAATCTTGAGTACAAAAGTTTGGTTAGTAATTTTACATCTCAAAAAGCTAAACAAATTATTTTTAAATAAAATTTTAAAGTATTTTACACTTATTAAAATATTTTTATCATTTTTTTAAAAAAAAAATCTTTCTTAGTGTGTTCGCCTTAGGCCCCCCCCAATGCATTGGGCCACCCCTGTAAAAATGACAACTTATGTGGGTGGTTCAAAGGCAATCAGACACCCACTAACTACAACATCTGGAAGGAGTATGGTGGTCACCTTCCACTGCGACCCTTTTGCGGGGTAACACAAGAATCCTCAGCCAAGTATCCCCTAGCAAGGATTTGATTTCTTCATATTTAGCAATAGCTGAAGATTCACGCTCCACTGTAGGAGCAACCTCACTCCCATCCCCTGTGATGTGTAGAGGCGTGACCTGCAATCTTACCGCTAGTTCGACGATTATGAGATCTACATCCTGCACTTGGATCACTCCCATCCTCAGCTCTACCTTTGCCTCTGTTAGCTGGACACTCCTCATGCTGTCGTAGCTCGATTTGGAGAAGGACGAGTGAACCTTGAACTTCCACTAATAGCTGCACAGCGTGCTGATGGTTTCATCAAAGAGGGTCGAAACAGACTAGTGAATGAAAGCTCGAGTGAAGAAGAGAGGAAATAGAAGTGTCATAGGGAGTGCGTGTTAGATGTATGCCCTATAAGCCAATCTGGTTGACACATTGTTAATTCTAGGACATAATTTTGTACTTGACTATTTATTATTGAATAAATAAAAGACATCTTTTTCATTCATATTGTTTATGTGTCTATGAATCGTCGAAGAATTAATAAGATGATGATGCATATTCTTAAGAGTTAAGAATTTAAGTCAAGCATCATTGGTGATTAATTTCTGAATGCTCCTGATCAATGGATCATCACGAGGATGGTGATCGATCCGATAAGATCAGTGCACACATTGCTTTCCTTATAGATGGACGAGACTCAAGTCCACGGTGTGGCGACACTAAAGTAATAGTGCAGGTGCTTGTTAAAGAACAAGGGTACTGGCGTGACTAAGACAAGAAGTCACTTGGATGTCTATCCACTCGTCAGTGACTTGCTTGATGTTGCAGTAGTGTGATTGGTCCTTTGACCTGTGGTGCTTTGGCTACTCACAGTGAGGTTATTGTAGTTTGACTGCACGTATACATGGTCTCTAGACATACGGATCCATGCAGTATAGATTGGCTGCAATAGGTTCACTGTAGGAGTAGGGTATGCACCTATATGGAATCTATCGACCTAAGTAGATAAGAAGAGATCCTATGTGATTTATAAGACTGAGTTCGTAAGACCTCGGCCGGGGCAGTAAAAACAGTGAAAAAAGAGTTTTCCACTCTCGAACTTAAGTCGAATAAATCTTGACATATGACAGACGATGGGGTTTGACGAGTTATCCATGACCTCCGTCCTGTAGGGATCCATGATAGAAGAACTGTATCATACGATAACTGCACCTAGAGGTTCATCATTCTATTCTACTGGGTAGCCACTACATGCTGCTAGGTGTCACTGGTGGATGGTGAGACTCATAGAGAATATCTTGATGATCGATAAATCCTGATGAGTTGAGTTGGAAATATTTCAACCTATTGAAAGGAGTTTTCAATAATATTGTGATAGAGATCGCAATATATCTCACTACCAGATAGAATAGAACCTATGGGGTCACACACACTAGAGGTATTGACCGATCCGATGGTTGAAATGTGATTATGAATCATGAGTAATTAATTCGATTGAAAATCAGTTGAAGAAGGAACAATGGGAATTGATTAATTGGACTTAAAACACGAATCCTACTTGGAGTAGAATTCTTGGAGTCCTAATTGGATTAGGACTAGGAATCCTACTTGGACTAGGACTGGGAGTCCTACTTAGAATAGGATTCCTACAATCCTAATTGAATTAGGATTTTTGACTTCAATTTGGATTCCTACTTGAATTCCTAGAAGTCCTAATTGGATTAGGACTTTGGATTCAAATTAAAGTCCTAATTGAATTAGAACTAAAATTAAATAAATCCTAATTGGATTAGGATTTCTTAAGTTCCAATTAATTGTTAATCTAATGAATTAACATGACTCCTAATTGGATTAGGATTGAAGAGTTCAATTGAGTCATGATTCATTGAGTTCTAATTGGATTAGGACATTGCATAGATCAAACCCAAAATTGGTTCACCTTGGACTAAGCCTAATTAGATTAGAGCTTAGCCACATTAGGGCATCCCAATCCTCCTTAGAGGAGGATTAGAGTTAACCATGAGGGAGGGGCGTGCGCCCCTCCCCCTTTTTCTCCTTGGTGCGGCAACACAAGAAGGGTCGGCGCCCCTCTTGGAAAATTATCAAGGGAGCTCCTAAAAGTTAGGAGCTCCACATGTTATTTAAAGGATCAAAGGGGCAGCACCTAGGGCATTCTTCCTCTCCTCTCCCTTATGCCATGGCCCCCTTCTTCCTCTTGTTTTTCAGCCGCAAGCAAGGAAGAAAATTCCAAGGAGTTGGCGGCCATCTTCTTCCCTCCTCCTTGGTTCCAACGCAGGGAAAAGGAAGAAGGCTGCAGGGGCTTCGTTCCTCTTCCACTCTTCATCATTCTTCTTCCTCCTACCAAGCACAATCAAGGGTTGATTCAAAGGAAGGACATCAGCCATTAAAGTTGTCTCTGTAAGGGAGCTAACACTCCGGGGAGACAAAGAAGCTTGGATCGGTTTCTACTTCAGGTGGATACCCGTAGAGGCCGAACGCGTGTGCGACTTCAAGTGAACCTTCATCCTAGACCACGAACTTCAGTTTGCGGTGATCATCTACCCGCACAAGGTGAAGATCTGATCTTCATAATTAGTTAAAAAGTTTTTAATCCTAATCTATCTACGAATGGTTTTGAAATACGTTCATGTGATGAACGTCGATCCCGCGCATGCCTCTTCCGCTGCCATCTAAATTTTTTTGAATTTTCTGCGGCATGGGCGGGTTCCCAACAGTGGTATCAGAGCCCAGGCTTCGTAGTTTAAGGTTAGGATTAATTATTAAAAGGCGTATAAAATCTGAAAATTGAAAGATTATGCATGCTGAAATTTTTCTGCATGCAGAATTTCAGGGTTGCTGATTTTTGCATGCTGATTTTCATGAGATAAGTTGATAATTCTATTGCATTGTTAATGGGATTACAAAGTTTAGAATCATGTCTAGCATGATCAGCAACCCATGTCATAACGTAATCAATTAGATTTCATATCTTAAAATTATAATTGCTGAATGTGGTGATGATTATTGGATTCAAACCCTTTTGGTATAAAATGTAAAGACCTGTGATGTGATCTGTAATGTCATGTAATTTTTCAAATGCTTGGATTTAAAATTCAGCTTTTATTTATTGCTGCAATTATAACTGCCTGCAATGTGCTATTTGCATGTGATGTGAATGAGAGCGGGGTAGATAGGTTTACATATGATGCAAACTAGTAGAGTAATCCCAATGAGACCTATACTAAAACCTCCTCAATCAAGTCGAGAGTGAACCAACATGAGCGAGTCATACTAGATTAATTGATCTAATTGGTGTCTAGGAAAGCATGAAAGGTGGTTACTTAATTAGGATCTTACTCTCTGAGTAAGGGGAGCCTCCTACCTGCTTACCTGGCCAATTGTTCGATTACCTCTTATCAAGAGCTCAACTTGCAAACACTAAGACATGCTTAACCAATATTAAGACCATAGGTCTTCCACTGTAGTAGAGCTGCTAAGGTCTTTTTGGTGTTGACTTATCTCGGCTGGACACAGTGGGCAAGTTGCATCAGGGGGCTGGACCTCACTATAGACATGTCATGTTGTAGGGATAAAGATGGGTTTGGGCACCAATAACTATTAGGTGAGGACCCAATGACAACTTTATTTCGACGGTTATACGGTGGGTCTGACTTAACTAAGGAATGGGATCTATAACTGTTAGGTGAGGTCTACATGACTTAGAGACCAATTAGCACTGCAACATGCTTGAGAAGCATTGTACAAGAGTTGTACACTCATCCATTTATGTGTCATCAATAACTGTTAGGTGAGGTGGCATATAAGTCGGTGGGACCGCCGTACCCACTAAAAACCCTAGTCATGTAGGATTTCCATTTTTCTACCAGGGGAGTGTGAGAAATTCGAGAAAATAGTGGGAGGTACATTTGTTCTAAAAGATCCTAGAACAAATTAGGATCAAGTACAAAAATCTAACTAGAATCTTTACTTTCTACAGATCACAATGTCAGCCTCAAATCCTTTGAACCGTATTCTTGAGACCAACAGACTGACCGGTACCAATTACAGAGACTGGCTTAGAAATCTCAAAATTGTTCTGAGTTGCGAGAAAATAGGCTATATGCTCGACAATGATATCCCCACATTACCAGCACGTCCGACCACTGATCAGCGTACGACGCATGAAAAATGGATAGACGATGACATTAGGGTCAAGTGCTACATTATGCATCCATGTCCAATGAACTCCAATGCCAGCATGAGAATATGAAGACTGCTAGGGACATACTGGCACACCTGCAAGAGTTGTATGGTGAGCAGAGTCGCACAGCTCGTTTTGAAGTGTCCAAGAGGCTCTTCAAAGCAAAGATGCGCGAGGGGCAGTCTGTCCATGATCATGGTCTGACCATGATCAAGGACCTAGAGGAGCTTGAGAAACTCGGTATGAACATGCACAAGGAATTGCAAGTAGATCTGATCCTTCAATCTCTTCCTGATTCATTTGGATAGTTTATAGTAAACTACCACATGAATAAGATTGAATGCACTAAGACTGAACTGTTAAACATGTTGGTAACTGCTGAGGGAGCCTTGAAAGGTTCAAGGGACAATGTCCTTGCTGCTGAGTTGACTTTTGGTTCCAAAAAAAAGTCTACTTGGAAGAAAAAGAAGGTAGCGAAGAAGCAGAAGAAAGACAAGAAGCCAAAGAAGGAAGTTCAAAAGAAAAAGGCTAATGACAAAAGAAAATATTTCCACTGCAATATCGATGGCCACTGGAAGAGGAACTGTCCTTCATATCTCGAGAGCCTGAAGAACAAGAAGGCAGACACACCTTAGAAGGTATGTTAGACTTGCTCATGATTGAAACTAACTTTACGGTGTCCTCTACTTCGAGTTGGATTATAGATTCTAGTTCTAGTGCTTACTTGTGCACTACTATACAGGGTCTAAAGAAAAGTAGAAGGCTGGCGGAAGGTGCGGTAACCCTTCGGGTTGGCAACGGAGCAAAAGTTGCTACTGTTGTTGTGGGCACCTACCCTCTGCGACTACCATCTGGATTTAGTTTATTACTTAGAGACTGCTATTATATACCTGCTGCTAGTAGAAATTTGATTTCTGTTTCATGTCTAGTACAGGAAGGTCATATTTTTACATTTGACAAAGACTGATGTTCTATTTATTTCAGAAATAAAATAGTTACACGTGGTTTTATGATTGACAGTCTCTATCATTTGCATATGGATGTATCTATAAATGTGTCTGAGCAAAAAGTGAGTGCTAAAGGATCTAAGAGATCCAGGGATGAGATAAACCAGAAGTATTTGTGGCACCTTAGGCTTGGCCATATTGGAGAGGACAGAATGAACAAAATGGATAAAGATGGGCTTCTCGGCTCATTGACTTTCGAGTCATATCCAGTTTGCGAGTTCTGTCTTCAAGAAAAAATGGCTAGATTGCCCTTTGTAGGACATAGGGAGAGGACCACTGAAATACTTATCCTGGTACACACAGATGTGTGTGGCCCATTCGATGTACTAGCCAGGGGATGTTATTCATACTTCATTACCTTTACCGATGATTATTCACGGTATGGATATGTGTATCTTATGAGACACAAATCTGAATTTTTTGAAAAGTTCAAAGAGTTCAGAAATGAAGTAGAAAAATAAATTGAAAAACCCCTTAAGGCTCTTCGATCAGATCGAGGAGGAGAATACCTTAGTGGAAAATTTCGGGACTATCTCAAGTAGAATGGCATAGTCTTACAATGGACTCCTCAGGGAACACCTCAACTCAATGAAGTGTTAGAGAGAAGAAATCGGACTCTATTAGATATGGTCCGATCTATGATGAGCTTCACTGATTTACCTATGTTTCTTTGAGGAGATGCCTTACTTACCGCAATTTATCTACTGAATAGAGTTTCCTCCAAATCCGTTCCTACCACACCGTATGAGATATGGCATGGTAAGAAACCAAGTTTTGGTCATCTCAAGATTTGGGGATGTCCGGCCCACGTCAAGCGACTACAGGCGGACAAGTTAGAGGCTAGGACCATAAGTGCTCGTTTTATAGGATATCCTAAAGAGTCATTAGGATATAATTTTTACGTCTCAGAGGATCACAATGTGTTTGTGAGCCGACATGCCATCTTCTTGGAAAAATAGTTTATCCTTGATAGAGGCAGTGGGAGAAAAATTGAGCTTGAAGAGAAAGTCTCTGAAAAGCAACGAGTCATGGATCCTATAGAACCCATTCATAAAGAGCCAGTACACGTTATCCCTCCTCCACCTCGCAGATCTAGTAGGGTCTCCCATCCTCCTGATAGATACTTAGGTATGCTTGAAGAGGATACTAAGAAAATATTTTTCATGGGAGATAGGGAACACATAGAGGATCCCAAAATCTACAACGAGACGATATCAGATATCGATTCCGAGAAATGGCTGGAAGCTATGAAGTCAGAGTTAGACTCCATACTTTCCAACCAAGTCTGGACTTTAGTGGATCCACCAGAAGGTATTGTACCTATTGGATGCAAATGGATCTACAAAAGAAAGATGGGTTCGGATGGAAAGGTAGAGACCTATAAAGCAAGGCTAGTGGCAAAAGGGTATAGTCAACGCAAAGGCATTGACTATCAGGAGATCTTTTCACTAGTAGCCATGCTGAAATCCATCCGAACATTGCTTGCCATAGCAGTATTTCATGATTATAAAATTTGGCAGATGAATGTGAAAACTACTTTCCTAAATGGATATCTTGATGAAGATATCTATATGGAGCAGCCTTTGGGTTTCACTTTCAGTGGTGGAGATCACAAGGTTTGCAAGCTGCAAAGATCTATTTATGGACTAAAACAAGCATCTCGGAGTTGGAACACTCGTATCAACGATGCAATCAAAATGTTTGATTTCATCAAGAACGAAGAGAAACCGTGTGTTTAAAAGAAGGTTAGTGGGAGTGCTGTCGTGTTTTTCGTATTGTACGTAGACGACATTCTTTTGATAGGGAATGATATTCCCATGCTAACCTCGATCAAGATCTGGTTGTCAAAAGAATTCTCCATGAAAGATTTTGGGGAAGCATCCTATATTTTGGGGATAAAGGTCTATAAAGATAAATCTAAAAGGATGCTTGGCCTATCACAAAAGATGTACATAGAGGAAGTGCTGAAAAGGTTCAGAATGGAAAACTCCAAAAGAGGTCTTTTACCCCTTAGGCATGGAATTCATCTCTCAAAGAAGATGTGCCCCAATACATCTGAAGAGATTCAACGCATGAGCAAAATCCCTTATGCATCGGCAATAGGGAGCCTCATGTATGCCATGCTGTGTACACGACCTGATATAGCCCTTGCTGTGAGTGTCACTAACAGATATCAGTCGAATCCAGTTGAAGAGCACTGGACAGCTGTGAAGAATATTCTTAAGTACTTAAGAAGAATTAAAGATTTATTCTTGGTCTTTGGAGGAGCATCAGAGTTAAAGGTAGAAGGGTACACAGATTCAGACTTTATGACTGATATCAATGATAGAAAGTCAACATCTGGATATGTGTTCTTGTGCAATGGTGGTACGGTGAATTGGAAAAATTCTAAACAACCAATCATTGCTGATTCTACTATGTAAGCTGAATATATCGCTACCTCTGAAGCTGCTAAGGAAGGCTTCTGGTTCAAAAAATTCATTGTGAAATTGGATGTAATGTCATCGGATCCATAACACTCTACTGCAATAATAATGGTGCCATAGCTCTTGCTAAGGAGCCAAGGTCTCATCAGAAGTCCAAGCATATAGAGCGGCGCTTCCACCTCATACGCGACTTTGTTGAGAAGAAGTATATTGAGGTGCAGAGAGTAGACTCCGCGGACAACGTGGCGGACCTGTTCACTAAGCAGCTGAGTCAGCAAAAGACTGAAGCCCATCTTGAGAAGATGGGACTTAGATATATGACTGATTGGCTTTAGTGCAAATGAGAGATTGTTAGATGTATGCCCTATAAGCCAATCTGGTTGACACATTGTTAATTCTAGGACATAATTTTATACTTGACTATTTATTATTGAATAAATAAAAAGCATCTTTTTCATTCATATTGTTTATGTGTCTATGAATCATCGAAGAATTAATAAGATGATGATGTATATTCTTAAGAGTTAAGAATTTGAGCTATGCATCATTGGTGATTAATTTCTGAATGCTCCTGATCAATTGATCATCACGAGGACGGTGATCGATCCGATAAGATCAGTGCACACATTGCTTTTCTTGTGGATGGACGAGACTCGAGTCCACGGTGTGACGACACTGAAGTAATAGTGCAGGTGCTTGTTAAAGAACAAGGGTATTGAGCGTGACCAAGACAAGAAGTCACTTGGATGTCTATCCACTCGTCAGTGACTTGCTTGATGTTGCAGTAGTGTGACTGGTCTTTTGAACTGCGGTGCTTCGGCTACTCACAGTGAGGTTATTGTAGTTTGACTACACGTATACATGGTCTCTAGACATACGGGTCCATGTAGTGTAGATTGGCTACAATAGGTTCACTGTAGGAGTAGGGTATGTACCTATATGAAATCTATCGACTTTGGTAGATAAGGAGAGATTCTATGTAATTTATAAGACTGAGTTCGTAAGACCTCGATCGGGGCAGTAAAAATAGTGGAGAAATAGTTTTCCACTCTCGAACTTAAGTCGAATAAATCTTGACATATGACAGACGATGGGGTTTGACGAGTTGTTCATGACCTCCGTCCTGTAGGGATCCATGATAGAAGGACTGTATCATACGATAACTGCACCTAGAGGTTCATCATTCCATTCTGCCGGGTAGCCACTACATGCTGCTAGGTGTCACTGGTGGATGGTGAGACTCATAGGGAATATCTTAATGATCGATAAACCCTGATGAGTTGAGTTGGAGCTGTTCCAACCCATTGAAAGGAGTTTTCAATGATATTGTGATAGAGATCGTAATATATCTCACTACCAGATAGAATAGAACCTATAGGGTCACACACACTAGAGGTATTGACCGATCCGATGGTTGAAATGTGATTATGAATCACGAGTAATCAATTCGATTGAAAATCAGTTGAAGAAGGAACAATGGGAATTGATTAATTGGACTTAGAACACGAATCCTACTTGGAGTAGGATTCCTGGAGTCCTAATTGGATTAGGACTAGGATCCTACTTGGACTAGGACTGGAAGTCCTATTTAGAATAGGATTCCTACAATCCTAATTGAATTAGAATTTTTGAATTCAATTTGGATTCCTACTTAGAATAGAATTCCTAGAAGTCCTAATTGGATTAGGACTTCGGATTCAAATTAAAGTCCTAATTGGATTAGGACTAAAATTAAATAAATCCTAATTGGATTAGGATTTCTTAAGTCCCAATTAATTCTTAATATAATGAATTAACATGACTCCTAATTGGATTAGGATTGAAGAGTTCAATTGAGTCATGATTTATTGAGTTCTAATTAGATTAGGGCATTACATGGATCAAACCCAAAATTGGTTCACCCTTGGACTAAGCCTAATTAGATTAGGGCTTAGCCACATTAGAGCATCCCAATCCTCCTTAGAGGAGGATTAGGGTTAACCATGAGGGAGGGGCGTGCGCCCCTCCCCCTTTTTCTCCTTGGTGCGGCAACACAAGAGGGGCCGGCGCCCCTCTTGGAAAATTATCAAGGGAGCTCCTAAAAGTTAGGAGCTCCACATGTTATTTAAACGATCAAAGGGGCAGCACCTAGGGCATTCTTCCTCTCCTCTCCCTTGTGTCGTGGCCCCCTTCTTCCTCTTGTTTTTCAGCCGCAAGCAAGGAAGAAAATTCTAAGGAGTTGGCGGCCATCTTCTTCCCTCCTCCTTGGTTCCAACGCAAGGAAAAGGAAGAAGGCTGCAGGGGCTTCGTTCCTCTTCCACTCTTCATCATTCTTCTTCCTCCTCCCAAGCACAATCAAGGGTTGATTCAAAGGGAGGACATCAGCCATTAAAGTTGTCTCTGCAAGGAAGCTAGCACCCCGGGGAGACAAAGAAGCTTGGATCGGTTTCTACTTCGTGTGGATATTCGTAGAGGCCGGACGCTTGTGCGGCTTCAAGCGAACCTTCATCCTAGACCACGAACTTCAGTTTGCGGTGATCATCTACCTGCACAAGGTGAAGATCTAATCTTCATAATTAGTTAAAAAGTTTTTAATCCTAATCCATCTACGAACGATTTTGAAATACGTTCATGTGATGAACGTCGATCCCGCGCATGCCTCTTCCGCTGCCATCTAAATTTTTTTGAATTTTCTGTGGCATGGGCGGGTTCCCAACAGTGTGCATAGCTGAGACCAGGGCACCCTAGCTAGATTGCGAGCCATGTGCCCAATCACCAAGTCCTAGGTGGCCCACATTCAACCTACAAAATATTTTCCATAATCGGTTGCTGAGGTGGCATCATCTAAGGTCATTTAAATAAAACTCAATAAATTCCCACTCGAGGAGGACATCTCAAGCTCTGAACACTGGTTAGCATGATGTCACTTAAGCCTTCTTGAGGAAATAGATATAACCCAACCAAATAATAATTGGGAGGCAGGTCATTATTATGCCTGCAGTGATACCGTTGAAGGCTAGCCTCAAACAACTACACCTCAGGTTGGAAGTGGACAATGCCATCATCAAAGCATCAAGTAGCCTTACCTCGAATTGGGTAACTCATCATGCAGAAGTGTATCAATCAAGCTAGACAATTAGAGAAAGTCAAGCGAGCAGATGGAAAATAAAAGAGAACTTCATTCATTCAATGCAAAGGAGGATTACAAAAATGATAGAGGCGAAAGGAAAGATAAAAAATTGTAGCTCATAAACACATGAGCTAGAAATAACTCTATTCATCTCTCGTCTATTCTTCATCTTTTTCCTCCTCCTCCTCTTCGGCTTCACTCACAATCATTTGGAAGAAGGCTCCCTCATCAGAACACTCCCCTAAGAAAGTGTTGAACTAAGATCAACCTTGGGGAGTAGTTTGTCGACCCTTCCTGAGCGAATGGTGAAGCCCTTTTTAAAGGAGTCTCTGGCGACCTGCAGCATTTCGTTGCAGAACTCTTTAAAAGCCTTGTACTCTGCAACAACAACTTGGACCTTCTCCTCAGCACGAGAAGCCTTCTCCTTAGCTTGCATGGCCTCCTTGTCGTGAGCTCTACCATCTCCTCGGATTGGGTGTGTTTGCCTTCTGCGTAGGTGAACCTCTCCTCAGCTTGAGAGGTTCGAAATTTGGCCATAGCGACTGTGTCCTTCTGCTAAGCATCTCCTTCTCAACCTCTCTCCTGACATGGGCCCTATCCCTAACGGTGCCCCGTTGCATCCCTTGGAGCCTTGCTACCACTCAACTTAGCTCGACCTTAGCAGCCTTGGCTGAGGCGGGCTTGTGCCTCTGCCTCCTCTCTCTCATTCTCCATTGCCGCTTGCTCCTCCTCAGAATGAGCCCTCCCACGTTCGGGCTCTCAGAGGTAGTGGTCGGTACCCTCTAACTTTCGCTGATAGGAGCAAATAACCTCAATGAGCATCAAAACGGCATAGACCCCTTGCAAACAAGGAAAGGAAAATAATTACTTTCCTTAAAAAAGAAAGAGAGAAGAAAAGAGAGGAGAGGAAAAAGAGATAGCTCAAAAGGTATAAGGTCAATCATGTTACCTCAATGGCAGTGCGGCACATCGAGGTGAGTACATCCTCCAGCGGCCTTCTCTAAAGTTTCTCTTCATCCTTGGAGAGCATAAACCTACGGACCATGTCCCACATGACCTGGGGGTCGCCTTGGCAAAGCACTGAATTAGAGGTCCTCACTATCCAATTCACCCAAAAGACCCTCGGATCAATACTCCATGGGGCAGGGTGGGATGAAGATGTAGATGTAGGAGTGCCCCCAACGGCCAAGGTGAAAGCTAGTGCAGCTGTCGCTACCGGAGGGGCAGCGACATCTGGGACAGGTGCAGAAATATAAGGCCACTTAGGATGGGCCATCAAAGATGGGGCTATGACTGGTTCAACTGGTAGAGTGGGGATGGTTTCTGAAGCCATCACAAGATCTGGAGTGGCTGCAAGAGCGACCACTGGAATGGACTCAGAGGCATCAACTGGAAGCATTCCCTAGTTGGCCTCCATGGTGGGCCAATGGACAAAGAGGGGAGGGGTAGCGATCACCTCCGCCTCTGGCGAGTCTCCTATAATGGTTCTCTCCTTGGCCCTAGAAGCGGAGCCTGATGCAGCAGAAAGCCTGGCTTTGATGACAATTGAGCCTGTTGTTGCCTTCTTCTTCCTTCTGCTTGAGGAGGGACTAGCCTCTCCAGACCTCCTCTTCCTTGAAGAGCTAAACAACTCAATCATCTTGAACTTTATCATTGCAAACACAAAGGAAGACTAAGTCAATCAGTAGAGCAATATCAATAAAAGACTAGGTGAAGCAAGAAAATATACTAATGGTGGAAGCAAGGCTCAAGCCGGTATTTACTAAAGCCGGCTCCCGGAGCTGCTCGATCAAAGCTAGGACTCTCATCCGGCGAAGGGCATCAACCAACACCTACTCTTCATCCAATCAAAGAGGGAAAAGGCTCAACGTCCGCTTTTCGAGTATTCTCCACCATCTCGGGAAGCCCCAAGAAGCCATAGAGGTCACAAAGGAAAATTGGTCCTTCCAACTGTGGATGGATAAAGGACCTGGAGGAAAGATATTGTAACCTTTTCTACAAGAAAAGTACCACCACTCTTTATTTCAAGTGTGAGCCTTCACGTAAAAAAAGGTCCGGAACATCGCCACAAAAGGGACAATCCCTTGGAGTCGAACAAAACAAAAGAAACCGACTATCATCCTCCAAGCATTGGGGACGAGCTGAGTTGGGACGAGTTGATATCATGCCAACAACTTGTGATTGACCATGGGGATTGGGAGCCTTAGCCCTGCTTCAGAAATTTATCGTACAAGGCGACCTAGTTCTCTTTGGGTGAACTCATCCAATTGAAGGACCAAGCAATTCAAGGGTGAAGTTCTAAGGAATAGAGGATAAAAGAAGGGAGAAGACTCCAAACAAGCTGAAAGTGTAAAACTACCGATCAAGAACCAGAGAAAAGCTCGAGCAAAGAGTGGAAAAGTCGGATCTTAGTACGGAAGCACAGAAGGAGTGGCTGCATAACCCTTTGGTTGCCCTCTCTCTCTAAGTTTCGGAGCAAGAAGGGACGAGGTAGAAGAGTTGTGGCTGTTGTTTGCTTTCTTTATAGAGACTTAGGTAACCGATGCCGATAGATGCCTCACCTATTTGGACACGTGTCACCCAAGCATTCGCCCTTAAATGATCTCATGGATTGCTGCCGGACTTCAAGCTTTTATTCAGCATGTAAATATCTCTCGCATAATTAGAACGCTTCAAAAACGACAAAGACAACCACACCTCTCATAAATGCAAAATCTAAAAAAATCTCTGCACTAGTATTGAATGGATGGCTACAGAAAAGCGGCAATGACGATCATCTAGCTCGTGGGCAACCTTCGCTAGTCGGCCCTATCAACGAAATTACTTTTGCTAACCAAGCCAATAAGATTGGCTCGACCATAGAAGTGGGGGCAAGTGATGTATCTCGGAACCAACCACAGCCCATACAAAGAGCCAACCAACCAAAGCCTGCCACGAAGCCTTTGAATCGACAACCAAAATCTGCCACATGACATAATCAAATTTTAAAACCTCCTGCAGCTAGCGACACCTCGGTCGTGATTTTTAGCAATTTTTGAAATCGTGCCAGCGAGATGGGCGGGGCATGACACGCTTGCAAAATGCTTGCACCTGATTCTCAGAATGTGTGGAGGCCTGCTAATCAAAGCCACCCATGTGCCCGAATTTCTGGGTGACAGGTGCTCTCCTTTGCCTATACAATTGACTCTCCAAAAAACCTTCCAAGCAAGTGCTCTGGTGTCTTGACAGACCATTATGCTCTCACCCACTGAGAAGCTGCTCTATTTTTTGAGGATCATCTTAACTTAGGCATCGAAGGGTCTCTTGCCGGACATACTTTTGGCAAGAGAACTTCATCATCTTTGTTGTTTGAGGACGGATCTGGATTGCGAACCAGGACCCGAGATACACCCATTTGTCCCAAACCACTGCTCCATATGATCCATGCAGCTCTTCACTGAGTCTTTCGGCATCTCTTCCGCTTGGCGCCCGAGTCAAGTCGATCCTCAACAGCAACAAGTGTGGATAGAAATTTGAGCATCCAACTAATACCATATATGTATCCATAACAAGAATAAAGAATATGGATATAAATAAATAACCATTCATCTGTATTTGAGTATTGGAATCTGGTACGGGGGAACTTAGCCACCATGCCCCACGTGACCGGTACACGCGCCCAGGAAGACTACGGCTGCCCCTTGATCCAGCAATCCGACCTCGGGTCGGATATCTTCGGCTCCGCAGCCCGACCCCGAGTCGGCTGCCCCTTGATCCAGCAATCCGACCTCGGGTCGGATATCTTCGGCTCCGCAGCCCGACCCCGAGTCGGCTGCCCCTTGATCCAGCAATCCGACCTCGGGTCGGATATCTTCGGCTCCGCAGTCCGACCCCGAGTCGGTTGCCCCTTGATCCAGCAATCCGACCTCGGGTCGGCAATCTCTTGACAACAACAGACTGTTCCCCTGAGGCACGCCGCGGCCCCCTGCTCCACTACTTCCTGCAACGGCCGAATCCGGCGCTGCCCCACGATCCCCTGTAACAGCCGTACAAAGCGGAGCTCCACTACGCCCTGCCATGGCCGTACCCAGCGCTGCCCCACGACACCCTGTAACGGCCACGTCAGTGGCAACCCCATCGTGCCACACGATGACCAATCCCCAGAAAAACCCCCCAGCCTGATATATATGGGGCTGGGGGGGGAAAGGGGGAGGGTAAGAAAGATTTTCCAGAGTATCATCTTACCTGCTACCTCTCCTTCTCCTTCTCCTTCAATCTCCCCTGACTTGATCGTCGGAGGGCCCCCACTACCCTGGTGGTGGTGCGAGGCTTGCTTGCAGGTTTCACGGCGGAGGGCGGAGCGCAACCAAAGCAACTCAAAGGGAACCCCATTCACACCGCTGTGCCAATCGTTCTCTGTTTGGACCCCCAGCAACAGTTGGCGCTAGAGGAAGGGCCCGGATCTCAGAGCGATCGTAATGGCACGGCGAGGTGGTCGTGGAGCTTCCAATGCTTCCGGTCGCGGGGCCTCTCGCGCCTCTGGCCGGGAGGCCGCTGCATCTCCAACACACTCTCAGCAACACTCCACCGCCCCACCGCCCATTCAGACGGTTGAAGCCGCCCAGTTCGACCGGCTAGCCCAGCAGGTTCGCACCCTCGCGGAGGCGGTGCAGAATCTGCAGGGTGCGATGTCCCGGGCGCCGCAGCGGGCTCAGGAGCCGCTGCTGCCTGAGCGTTCGCCCGTCCTCCTCAACCCGCGCTCCTTCCTCTCCCATGGGGAGGAGCGCCGGCGCGAGTAGGATTCTCGAGCACGCTCCATTCTGCCGGGACCTTCCCACCGGAGCTGCGCGGGGTACGAGAGGCGGGCCCGGGCGCGTTCCCAGACCCCCCAGTCCTCGAGGAACCCGCGCTCCAGTCGGTCCCCCTCTCGCCGCTCCTTGTCTCCCACCCACCGGTCGCGCTCCCTGGACCGGCGGGTGGATGATCTCCACCGACAACTCCAGGTCCTGAAGGGCCATTCCAAAGATCCCTTCGCCGACTTAGAGATCTCCTCCCAGCCGGCGCTTGCCTCGAGGATCCTGCGGACCCCGAATCCGCCGGGGTTCAAAATGCCGGCGATCGAGCCCTATAACGGGGCGGCGGACCCGCGGGATCACGTCGAGAGTTTCAGGACCCTTATGCTCCTCCACGGAGCATCAGATCCCCTTCTCTGCAAGGCTTTTCCGGCAACCCTCCGTGGCCCGGCGAGGGCGTGGTTCGCCGGGCTGGAGGCTGACTCAATCCGGTCCTTCGACCAGTTCACTCGCCTCTTCATCACTCATTTCGCCGTCAGTAGCCGGCGGCGACTGGTCTCCGACTCCCTCTTTGATGTCCGGCAAAACGAGGGAGAAAGCCTGCGGGATTATCTTACCCGCTTCAACAGGGCTACGCTGGAGGTCCGGAACCTGAGTCAGGAGGTAGCTCTTTCAGCCCTGAAGCGTGGCTTCCGGAAGGGCAGGCTCACCTTCTCCCTGGACAAACGCCTGCCGCGGAGCTTCCCAGAGCTGTTGTCCCGGGCGAACCAGTATGCGGACGCCGAGGAGGCGGCCGCCCACCGGAGCAAGAAGGCCGCCGAGATCCCTCAAAAGCTTGGGAAGAAAAGGCGGAAAGAGGCACGCCAGAGGAGGAGCCCGACGCCTCAGCATCGGCGCAGAAGCCCGTCGCCGGCGAAGAACCACGGCGCCCCACGCCCTCGTTCTCCGCCCCGACGTTTTCACCGGTACACCCCTCTCCTGACTCCCCGGGCCCAGATCCTTATGGAGATCAAGGGGCGGGAGGACCTCCCGGCCCCGAGACAGATGCGGAGGATCCCTGGGAAGAGGCCCTCCCGGGCGTACTGTGAGTACCACCGAGACCACGGCCACGACACGGAGGACTGCTTCCAGCTTCGGGACGAGATCGAGGCTCTCATCCGCCGGGGGCGTCTCGGTCGATATGTGAGCGACCGACGTCCCCCCGCAGACTCGCGTCCGGCCGACCCGGCCCCTCCGGAGCCTCGGGAGCAGAATCGAACCGTTGCGGGCGTGATCCACACTATCACTGGGGGCTACCCCCGGCTCGTGAGGAGCGCAGGGGGCTCGGCGGAGGCGTCGGGGGCGGCCGTCACAAAGAGGCAGAGGGTCGGCAATGTAATCACCTTTTGTGATGAGGATGTAAAGGGGGTTCAGACCCCCCACGATGACGCCATGGTGATTTCCCTCACTATGGCAAACTATGATGTAAGGCGTGTTCTTGTGGATAGTGGAAGCTCAGCTGATATCTTGTTTTACGAGGCCTTCCAAAAGATGGGCTTGTCCAGACAATTGTTGCACAAAATATCCACCCCCCTCATAGGATTCACCGGTGACGCTGTCCCGGCGGAAGGTGTCGTTGAGCTGCCTGTGACTGCGGGCGTCGCACCCGCAGAAGCCACGGTGCGACTCGGATTCTTGGTCGTCCGTGTTCCCTCGGCCTACAACGCTATCCTCGGACGACCCGGACTGAACGCCCTTCGCGCGGTGGTCTCTACGTACCACTTGCTCATGCGGTTCCCCACGGCGGTCGGGATCGGGGAGGTCCGAGGCGACCAACCGACCGCACGGCAATGTTTCCTAGCGACCCTCAAAGGGAAGAAGCCCGCAGAAGCCCTAAGCGTCGAGTCCCTTGATGCCAGAGACGAGGTGGCCTTGCGGCAGGGGGAGCCGGCCGAGGGTGTGGCCGAAGTTCCCCTCGAGGAAGGCCGCCGGGACCGGGTGGTCCGGGTCGGCGCCAATCTCGACCCGGGAGCTCGGGCCCGGTTGGTGGAATTCCTCCGAGCCAATGCCGATGTATTTGCCTGGTCGGCGGCCGATGTACCTGGGATCGACCCGGAGGTCATCTCTCACGCCCTCAACGTCGACCCGACCCGCCGGCCAGTGAAGCAGAAGAAGAGACACTGTGCCCCGGATCGGATCCGGGTCGTCGACCAGGAGGTAGACAAACTCTTGGAGGCAGGATTCATAAGGGAGGTGAGTTACCCCGAGTGGCTGGCAAATGTTGTACTTGTCCGGAAGGCGAGCGGGAAGTGGAGGATGTGCGTCGACTATACCGACCTGAACAAGGCGTGCCCTAAGGATAGCTTCCCGCTTCCGCGGATAGACCAACTGGTCGACGCGACTTCTGGATATCAGCTGCTGTCTTTCATGGACGCCTTCTCCGGTTACAACCAGATAATGATGGCCCCACAGGACGAGGAGAAAACTGCCTTTATAACGGACCGGGGGCTGTACTGCTACAAGGTAATGCCCTTCGGTCTGAAGAACGCTGGCGCCACTTACCAGCGCCTCGTCAACAAAATCTTCAAAGAGCAAATCGGCCGGAACATGGAGGTGTACGTGGACGATATGCTGGTGAAGAGCCGCCAGGCAGACCAGCACATCGTGGATCTGGAGGAGACTTTCACCACCTTACGGAAGTTTCGCATGAAGCTGAACCCAGCGAAGTGCGCCTTTGACGCTTCGGCCGGGAGGTTCCTTGGTTTCATTGTCAACCAGCGGGGTATCGAAGCCAACCCGGACAAAATCAAGGCCATCCAAGGTATGTCCCCTCCGACCAAAGTAAAGGAAGTTCAGGAGCTCGCTGGAAGGGTCGCCGCGCTCGGACGATTTGTGGCAAAATCGGCCGAACGCTGTCAACCATTCTTCAAGGTGTTAAAACGCCCAAAAGACTTCCTCTGGACGGCCGAATGTCAAGCAGCATTCAACCAGCTCAAGGAATACCTGGCGTCTCCTCCCCTACTGTCCAAGCCGCAAGAAGGGGAGATGCTCTACCTTTATCTGGCAGTCTCCCCAACCGCGGTCAGTGCGGTGCTGGTTCGGGAAGAGGCAAAGCTCCAGAAGCCTGTGTACTACATCAGCCGGGTCCTACGGGACGCCGAGACGCGGTATACGAAGGCTGAAAAGATCGCCTTCGCGCTGCTGACCGCGACCAGGAGGCTCCGCCCCTATTTCCAGGCCCATTCTGTCACCCTCTTAACTGATCAACCGTTACGACAGATCCTCAGCAACCCCGAGAATGCGGGACGGCTGGTGAAGTGGGCAGTAGAACTCGGAGAATTCGACATCCGCTACCAGCCTCGACCCGCCATCAAGGCCCAGGTGCTCGCGAACTTCCTCGCTGAGTGCACGGTGCAGGAGGCGGAACCTAGACCGCCGGAAACGCCCAGCCTCGACCTCCCGACCTGGACGCTTCACATCGATGGGTCGTCGAACCCCGAGGGTGGAGGGGCCGGGCTGGTCCTTACCAGTCCTGATGGAGTGATAGCCGAGTATGCCTTGAGGTTTGGATTTCCAGTTACCATCAACGAGGCGGAATACGGGGCCCTAGTCGCAGGACTCAAACTCACCGGGGAGCTCGGCATCTGGCGTTTGAAGGTCTTCACCGACTCCCAGCTGGTGGTCGGGCAGGTCCGTGGGGAGTTCGAGGCCCGGAGCCCGACCATGCAGAACTACGTCCGGAAGGTGCAAGCACTCATTTCCGACCTCGGCAGTGTCGACATCCAGCAGGTCCCCAGAAGCGAAAATGCCAAGGCCGACAGGTTGTCCCGCTTGGTGGGCGCAGAGGCGCACAACTTGTCGAGGGCAATCTACCTGGAGACCCTGGATGCCCCGAGCATCGGCGAGGCTGGAGCGGTGATGGCGATTGATCCGGAGCCGTCTTGGATGGACCCGCTCGTCGCCTACCTCGCCGAAGGGATCCTCCCTGAAGACGAAGATCAAGCTCGGCGACTTGTCAGGAAGTCCGCCCACTACGTACTCTATGAAGGGAGGCTGTATCGGACCTCGTTTACCGCCCCCCTCTTAAGGTGCCTCCGCCCCTCGGAGGCGGCCTACGTCCTCGGCGAAGTCCATGAGGGCGTCTGCGGATCGCACTCGGGGGCTAGGTCCTTGGCGCACAAGATCATGAGGCAAGGCTATTATTGGCCTACCTTGTTGGAGGACTCAAAGGATCACGTACGGAAATGCGACGCCTGCCAGCGCCACGCCAACGTCCAGAGAGCCCCTTCTGTCCCCTTGGCACCAATCACCGCACCCTGGCCCTTCGCACAGTAGGGAATGGATATCCTCGGACCATTTCCCGTCGCTTCCGCCCAGCAAAAATTTTTGATTGTTGCAATCGACTACTTCACCAAGTGGGTGGAGGCAGAGCCGCTGGCCACTATCACGGAGGCGCAAGTCCGGAAGTTCGTGAAGAAAAATATCATTGTCCGATTTGGGGTACCCCGGGTCCTCATCTCGGATAATGGTTGACAGTTCGACAACAAGCATTTCCGTGACTTCTGCGAGGAATTCGGGATCGAGCATCGGTTCACATCTGTGTCGCATCCCCAAACCAACGGTGAGGCCGAGGTGACAAACCGGACAATCCTCCAAGGAATTAAGGCGCGAATCGGTCGGACGGGGCAAGCTTGGGTCGAAGAACTCGAGAACGTCCTTTGGGCGTATCGGACCACGCATCGGACCCCTACCGGGGAGACGCCTTTCAGCCTAACCTATGGCACGGAAGCGGTTGTCCCCGTGGAGCTCAGACTCCCCTCGCCCCGGGTGGCTACGCACCGACCCGAGGCCAATTCGGAGCAACTCCGAGGAAACTTGGACCTCTTGGAAGAAGCGAGGGAAATGGCGCAGGTTCGGATAGCGATGTATCAGCGGAGGGTGGCCCGATATTATAACTCCAAGGTCCGACCAAAACTTTTCAGAATCGGAGATCTGGTGCTAAGGCGAGCCAAAGCATCTCAACCCGCGGAAGGTGGGAAGCTGGCGCCAAATTGGGAAGGCCCGTATAGGGTTCGCTGGGTAAACCGACCTGGCTCCTACCAGTTGGAGGCCCTAGATGGTCGAGAAATTCCAAGGAGCTGGAATTCCGCTAACCTACGGGTGTATTACCAGTAGAAAGACAAAGCCAGAAAGACAGTTCAAAAAATGTATAGTCCTTTTCATTTCAATAATTCCTGGTTACAATGGCGTGTTCGTGTGATTACAAAGAATTTCCAGAGGGGAATTGGGGAGTAAAGAAAGTAAGAAAGAGGTGGGGACTCCGTTAAGCTGAGGATCTGGGATCCCGAGCCCTCCATCCGAAGCAGCTGCAATCCCACCGGGCGTGGGTGCTTCCCCCCGGAGGCGCCATCGACGCCTCACGCAAAAGACGAAGAGCCGGCGCGGACGAAGAAGAAGTTTGCACTGCTTCTAGAGGAACGCCACCTCCAAGGGATATTCCGGTCCTCCCCAGGAGAAGGGGAGGAAAGGAATACAAGGGAGAAGAGCGCGAGGAGGCGCGATCCCGGATGAAGCGTCTAGCGCAGAGCTCAATCGGGAGGTGGGACTGAAAAGAGGGGGGATGTGATCCCGGATGAAACGCCTAGAGCGGAGTTCCGCCGGGGAGAATCTCCTTATTGATCCCAGATGAAACGGCTAGTTGGCGGAAGTCGCGAGGGGCGCGCCTCCCGTTCCTCCGGCAGGGGTTTTCCAGCCACGCACCGGAGAGGAGGTCCACGATCCATGGCAACCTGAACAGCTCCGGCTTGGCAGGCTCCACCGCACCTGCACTTATATTTATAGCCAAACTGTGGCCCCCTGGTCGTTCCGATGCGGGTGGCTCCAATAAATGCGGGCGCATCGAATCCGGAGCCGTTCCGGCTCTCGAGGCGTATCCTCCTACGACCTCCTAAGCGTCGTTCTCCTTAATTGCATTCTTCATGCAGGACACTCCGGGCGGCGTGTATCCCACGGCCCACGTATCTCCGCACGCGCCCAGGCCGCATCCGCCTCGAAGAACGCGCGTATCGCGGCCGCTTAACTGGCACTCCTCGCAAGCAGCAACTGGCCGATCCGATTTCCCAGGTAACGCCTCAATTAGCATTTAATAGCCTTCTGGTGTTCCCCAGGCGATGCTTCGAGAGGAGGAGAAATACGATCGCAGCTGGCCACGGAGAAACCCCGTCGAGCGGCAAGTGATAGGCGCGCGACCAACGAGTGGAATTCCCCGAGGCTCGGCCCTCGGATGCCAGGCTAACCCGATGATCATCCCGGGAACAGACTAGCCTGAAGCCCCGACCGGTCGCCTCGGCTTGCGCCAGCCTTGGCCGACCAACGAGCGGAATTCCCCGAGGCTCGGCCCTCGGATGCCAGGCTAACCCGATGATCATCCCGGGAGCAGACTAGCCTGAAGCCCCGACCGGTCGCCTCGGCTTGCGCCAGCCTTGGCCGACCAACGAGTGGAATTCCCCGAGGCTCGGTCCTCGGATGCCGGGCTAACCCGATGATCATCCCGGGAGCAGACTAGCCTGAAGCCCCGACCGGTCGCCTCGGCTTGCGCCAGCCTTGGCCGACCAACGAGCGGAATTCCCCGAGGCTCGGTCCTCGGATGCCAGGCTAACCCGATGATCATCCCGGGAGCAGACTAGCCTGAAGCCCCGACCGGTCGCCTCGGCTTGCGCCAGCCTTGACCGACCAACGAGCGGAATTCTCCGAGGCTCGGTCCTCGGATGCCAGGCTAACCCGATGATCATCCCGGGAGCAGACTAGCCTGAAGCCCCGACCGGTCGCCTCGGCTTGCGCCAGCCTTGGCCGACCAATGAGCGGAATTTCCTGAGGCCTAACCCTCGGATGCCTGGCCTAGCGCCGGAAGAATTTCCTGAGGCCTAACCCTCGGATGCCTGGCCTAGCGCCGGAAGAATTTTCTGAGGCCTAACCCTCGGATGCCTGGCCTAGCGCCGGAAGAATTTCCTGAGGCCTAACCCTCGGATGCCTGGCCTAGTGCCGGAGGAACTTCAAGAGTCAGGAGTCGGCGAGACGCTACCAAGAGTTAAAAAGAGGAAAGACGAAAGTGAAATGGGAAAACACTTTGTTTGCATTAACTTTCGTTGCATCAGGGCCGAGACCCATACAACATGGCAAAACGCCAACATACAAAGAAAAGAACAAAGAAAAAGTACAGAGGGTCAGCTTGGAGGAACCCCTGGATCGGGAACGGCGAGCACGTCCGCGAAGGGTAGGGAGACGGTTGGAGAACCGGCAGGCAATGGCATCGGAGGGGAGTCGAGGAGGGAGACCCCACTCAGGTCAATTCCGGGGTATTTAGTGGACACCCTTGCCAGGCCTTCATCGAAGCTTAAGGCAAAGGAGTCGGACCCCGCATCCGACATGTCACGGATGAACTCGGCGGACTGACGATAGGCCTGTACCGCCTGACGCCCGATCTCTGCGCTCTTCTCGGCCAGCGCCGCCTCCGCTCGCTCCGTAATCTGAGCTTTCGCTTCCATGACCTTCGCCACAATCCGGTCGTCCGCCTCGGAGGAGACCCTCAGCAGATCGGCCCGAGCCTCCGTGTGCTTCGCCTCGGCAGCGACGCGAGCAGCCTCAGCCTCCTCCAGGCGCGAATGAAGCTCCTGGTTGCTCGCACGAGTCCCCTCCAAGGCCGACTCCAATTCGGCCATCTTGGCTTCAAGAGATCGGGTTCAGTTGCGGGCGTGGTCGGCCGACTGCTGGGCCTTCTCCCACCTTTCCCGGAAGTCGGCAGCCTTCTGGGACTGCTTTTCGGCTCGCTCCTCCGCCTTCCTGATCTCGCTTTCGAGACCAGAGGCAACCTTGAGTTGCTCCTGAGCCTCCAACAGTTGCCTCTCGTGGGCGGCGAAGCCGAGTGCCCGCTCTTCGGCCACCTGGAGCCTCGTCTCGAGGTCCCTGGTCGTTCTCTCCGCCGCAGCCTGGCCTCCCTCCTCTACAGCTTTCAGTCGGCTCTCGGCCTTCGCCAGGAGCCTCGCCTGTTCCTCGTGGCTCTCCTCCAGACGGATCATGTACTGGGCGAGCTAAGAGACAGGAAAAATGAGAGCGTCAGACGGGGATCAATAGAGCCTATAAATGACGAAAGCGACCAAAAGAACACTCACCGACATGAGACAGACGCAGCTGGCAGCTCCGACTTCAGGGATCCTCATCTGCCGGACCTGCCTACGGTCACCCTCCAGCAGCACCGTCTCGATGAGGTTTCGGGCGCCGGCGAAAGTGAAGGCCGACCCCGACTTCGCCCCGGAGCCGGATGGTGGTTCTGCGGCCTTACCCTTACCCATTGCTTGAGGGAGAGTCATGCCGACCGTGCTCGGGGCGGGGGCCGCGCCAGAAATCGACAGGGTCCCGCTCGGCCGGGGCCTCGACGCGCCCCTCCTTCTCGTATCATCCGAGGCCGACCGAGTCGAAGACCGGGCGGGGGACCGACCGCGTCCGACCCGGCCGTCTCGGGCGCGCCCGGATGACACCTCCGGAAAAGCGGTAGTCTTATCACCGGAGGGCTGATACGGAGTCAACTGTCGGTCCGAGCCCGCGGCGTCCCCCTGATCAGTGGGCCCGGACCCGTCTGTCGGCGTCGGAGTCGCCTGCTGGCGGGGCTTCTTCGCCGGTGGGACCCCGCTCGGAGGAGTCCGTTTCTTCCTCCGGACCGCTTCCAGTAGGGACGCCCTACTAACAGCCATTGCCCTGTCCGACTGCATGACGTCGTCGATTTCTGCAAAAAGAACGAGATGGTTAGAAACTGAGAAACTGATGGAAAGAAGAAACGAAAGAGGAGAAAAGAGCTAAAAAAGAAGGAGTGATGGCGGGCTCACGGTCGGCGGGGACCGAGCTCAGACCGACGTTCACCAAGGCATCCTCGGAAATAAGGCGAGCCACCGGGGGGAGCCGGCCCTCGGCAACCAACCCCCTCAAAACGCCGACGCCATCGGACTCCTCCCTTGACAACCTCGATAGGCCGATCGGGGACTTCATCGGCGTCTCCCAGGTTGTCCCGATTCCCCAAGAGGGATCTACGTCGATGAAAAAGAAACGCTCCTTCCAGCCATGAATGGAGGAAGGAGCCTCCTTGACGAGGCCGCACCCTCGCCGCGCCGCAAAGCACCACCACTCTCTGTCTCGGGGGTGGCCGTTCAGGCCGTAGCATTCCCAAAAGACATTCTGGGTGGCGGGAACCTCGTGCATGCGGCAGAGAACCTGGAAGGCCGTCAGGGTACGCCATGAGTTCGGCACCAGTTGCGTCGGCGCCACTCTTAAACCTCGAAGCACCTGCACGACTAAGTCCGAGGGGGGAAAGCGGAACCCAGCCCGAAGGATGTCCTCATTGATGGCGACCTTCCCTGGAGGAGGATGGGACATCCTCTCCTCAGGCCTCGGGAGCGTAACGTTGCAGGCTTCGGGAAGGTGGTACCGGGCCACGAACCTATCTAGGTCTTCGGAGACCAGCTCCGACTGAATGCGGTCCGCTCTTACTTCGTCCATCCCTAACGGCCAGAGAATCTACGGTCAGGACAGGGTCAAGAGGGGAGAAGGGACCGGAACGACAGGGGTACGCTAATACGAAAGGAGAAAGTACGGAGAGCCCTAAATTGAAGAATGGGGCAACTCACCGGAAGGGAAGGAAGAACGGCTCCAAGAGCATCAAAAGAGGAGCGAACGAACAGTCCGACAACAACGGCAGCAGCACAAGGGAGAAACTCGAGGATGCCTGTGGAAAGAAAGGCGGACGGGGAGGGCCCCCGGTTAAATAGGCGGAAAGGCGGGTGACGCCTCGGTGACGCCAGAGGACGCCTGGCTGCCGAAGGATCGTTCGCGCCCCAAAGGCGAATCGACGCCATTAAGGAAGGATGTCCGCCGAAATCCGCAGACTGCCAGATCAGCGACAACCGCCATATGCCATAAAGAAGGCGGGGAGCTCGGAGCGCGCGCGCCTTTCCGAGGGATGGCGGCAATCTCGAAGCGTCACTCCCTTCACCCGTTCCCCTCCTGGTTCCAGGCTCGGAAGTGGGGGGCTACTGTTACGGGGGAACTTAGCCACCATGCCCCACGTGACCGGCACGCGCGCCCAGGAAGACTACGGCTGCCCCTTGATCCAGCAATCCGACCTCAGGTCGGATATCTTCGGCTCCGCAGCCCGACCCCGAGTCGGCTGCCCCTTGATCCAGCAATCCGACCTCGGGTCGGATATCTTCGGCTCCGCAGTCCGACCCCGAGTCGGTTGCCCCTTGATCCAGCAATCCGACCTCGGGTCGGCAATCTCTTGACAACAACAGACTGTTCCCCTGAGGCACGCCGCGGCCCCCTGCTCCACTACTTCCTGCAACGGCCGAATCCGGCACTGCCCCACGATCCCCTGTAACAGCCGTACAAAGCGGAGCTCCACTACGCCCTGCCATGGCCGTACCCAGCGCTGCCCCACGACACCCTGTAACGGCCACGTCAGTGGCAACCCCATCGTGCCACACGATGACCAATCCCCAGAAAAACCCCCCAGCCTGATATATATGGGGCTGGGGGGGGGAAGGGGGAGGGTAAGAAAGATTTTCCAGAGTATCATCTTACCTGCTACCTCTCCTTCTCCTTCTCCTTCGATCTCCCCTGACTTGATCGTCGGAGGGCCCCCATTACCCTGGTGGTGGTGCGAGGCTTGCTTGCAGGTTTCACGGCGGAGGGCGGAGCGCAACCAAAGCAACTCAAAGGGAACCCCGTTCACACCGCTGTGCCAATCGTTCTCGGTTTGGACCCCCAGCAACAGAATCTATTTGTAATCTTATTTAATTTTACATACTTATGAACTTCTAAAAAAATAAATATATTAATATATTCTTAATTTGATTTATTATCTACTTAGTAATATTTTTGATTCTATGGCCATACAGTTTAATAATTTAACTTATATCTACATTTATATCCTTACTATTAGTATTGGATTTGTATTTGGATCCATTATGAATATAAATCTTACATCTAATTAATATCCATACCTATATGTATTCATCAGGAAAATAAATATGGATATAAATACGGTGGCATCCGATGCATACCCAATACCTTTCAGCCCTGCGTGCAGCCGATCCGGTCCCGCCACACCTTCGGCTTCTCTCCCTGCTTCTTCCGATTTCACAGCATCCCACGCCATCCTGTTCGATCGTAATCAATACAAATCTCCACGTTAGCATTCTTCCCGTGCCCGTCTCCGCTTCCGCTTCCCTTCGTCGCCGGCGAAACCCCAATGCGGCGGAGCTGAGGCCAAGATCCGGATCGCCGCCGAGATCGAGATAGTGGGAAGCGGATGGGGAACACCTGCGTCGGCCCGAGCAACGCCGGGCGGCACGGATTTTTTCCAGTCCATCTCCGCCACCCTCTGGCGCACCCGCTCGCCGGGCGGCCCGGAGGTCCTCCCCCCTGCCACCTCCGCCGGCACCGCCGCGGCGGCCGTCGCCCCGGACAAGCCGCCGGATCCGGTCAAGATTCCCGACAAGGACCTCAAGAAGCCGGCGGCGGCGCCGGCCCCCGTTTCGGAGGAGCCTCATCCCCAATCCTCGCCCCCCAAGAAGCCCACCCAAATCAAGCGAGTCTCCAGCGTCGGCCTCCAGATCGACTCCGTCCTCCAGCGCCGGACCGAGAAGCTCAAGGACCTCTACAGCCTCGGCCGGAAGCTCGGCCAGGGGCAGTTCGGCACCACCTACCTCTGCGTCGAGAAGGCCACCGGAAAGGAGCATGCTTGCAAGTCCATCGCCAAGCGGAAGCTCGTGACGGAGGAGGATGTTGAGGACGTGAGGAGGGAGATTCAGATCATGCACCACCTCGCCGGCTACCCCAATGTGATCTCGATTGTTGGGGCTTATGATGACGCTGTAGCTGTGCACCTAGTGATGGAGTTGTGTGCTGGGGGAGAGCTCTTTGATCGGATCATTCAGAGGGGGCATTACTCGGAAAAGGCAGCTGCGGAACTTGCAAGGGTGATCGTCAGTGTCGTGGAAGCATGCCATTCATTAGGGGTCATGCACCGGGATCTCAAGCCCGAAAACTTTCTTTTCGCCAATCAGAAAGAGGAGTCGCCACTTAAGACGATCGACTTTGGGCTGTCCATTTTCTTTAAGCCAGGTACTTCTTTAGATTAGTCTCACATTGGAAGGGCTATTCATTAATTCCTTGCTATTTGTTTTTCTATAATTATTTTAATTGAAGTAAGAACTCGATTTTGATGTGAAACCTGTGCTTTTTCATTGTATTGATGTACAATGTTATCTGTACCAATACATGCATTTGTTGGAATCAGAAATCAGCAAAATGTTGAACATTGATACATCATTTCACTGCTGAATCATTTATGTTTTTATTTTCAATGAATTGAATCAAATGTATAACATGACATAGATGTAATATCACCAGTTGAATCAATGGAGGTGGATGAGATGAAGATGCATTTCTAACTGGATTTTAATTTTAGAGTAAAAAGGTTTATCAGCATATACAATATGCCTAAACTGCTTAAGAATGTTAACTAAATGTGTTTGTAGAGAGAGAGAGAGAGATTGTCTTTATCAGAATCTAACTGAAAAGGGTTTGTCCTCTCTGAAAAAAATTGAGAATGGTATGTCCTGGTATAGCGAGGGGGCTTCAGAAATAAGAAAAGGTCATGGGAGGCTTTTCTTTCGTTCTTTTCTTTCTTTTCATTTCTTTTTTTTATTCTCATAGATTTTAGCAAAAAATGAAGACATGGTAAAACATACATATAAGACTATAAGAAAGAATTTTCAAATTCTTCCTTTCATAAAGGATTCAGCCCTTAAAACAATACTAAAGGCAAAAGGTGCCTTAAATTAGGCTTTCAAAGAAGAGATGGAACTTTCTACTGCACTTATGAAATGTGCATGCCTTTTGTCCCAGAATCCATTTAAGATTCCATTGTCCTTTGTTATATTTGTAATCTAGCAACTAAACATATTTTAAGAACTTCCAAATCCATGAGGTTTATTTTCATGGTGGAGAAAACAAATTATGTCAGAGAATGACTTTCATATAATTATCATGCAGCACTCTACCTTTTTTATTGGGTCGGGGTGGGATTCATTATTAAAAGGCATTTAATCATTGTTTTGGAGTCAAGAAATCTCTGTTGAAATTTCAGGTTCATTTGCATATTTTTTTGGTCCAAATAAACTAAAATTACTAAGATTGATTTTTTTATTCTTGTTGTTATTCAATTTTTCATTCTTGTTGTCATTGTCTTGCAAACTTCAGCCATTATTTTGAACTTGTGAGGCCTCTTCCATGCGTGAAATATTTGTTTCACCTTTCCTTTGATCCAAACCCAGTTTACCCACCATTATTTGAGGTCAAATTTGACTTCTTGGTTTCTTTTGTTACCATTTTGTCACCATAACACTGAGCTGGTGTTATTTCATATCTCCCATCATTTTGTTGCATATTGTTGGGGTCTATTCTCCTATATCTGTAAATTTTTAATTCAGTTGGTTCCTTATGTTCATAAGTTCTTGGTTGGCCCTTAGCATACTCCAATTTTTAAGTTACTTAGCTTTTGAAGCTTAAATGGACATTGATGGAGATTCTTTGCATCATTAGCCCTTCTAATTCTTGTTCGCTCTTATTTATGTCTCCTTCTTCTGTGTGTTTGTGTGTGATCCTTTGCATGCCTATTGTTTAACATTCCACACTTATCATTAACCAATCAGGAAAGCACGATGACAAGTTTGATGTATGAAATGGCTTTATGAGGGAAGAAAATTTGAAATCCACTAAAGTTTTGGTAAGGTTTTAAAAAAGAAGAAAGATTAAAAATGTCTCCTTTTTGTGTATGTGATCCTTTTCATGTCAAGTGTTTAACATTCCATACTTATCATTAACCAATCATGAAAGAACAATGCCAAGTTTGATGTATGAAATGGCCTTTTGAGGGAAGAAAATTTGGACTCCACTAAATTTTTTGTATTTTTTTAAGAAAGAAGAAATCTTAAAGAAGATTAAATTTGTTGAAAAATTGATATATTGTTCATGCATGACATGAAACTTTCAAACAAGAATCGCCGAATCGGAACCGGTCGGCGTACCGGTCGGCGCCGGTACCGGTACTGGTTTAGACCAGTTTGAATCGGTCCGAACCGGCAAAAAAGCGTGGCATTAAAATGCCACAGCCATAGGTTGTGGCATTACATATCTAGGCTATGGCATTAAATGCCACAGATCAAACCAGACTCGGTGCCGATTCGCACCAAGTCCTGGCCGAACCTGACGGAACTCCCGTATGGGTCGGAACCATTTTGTATAACCTTGGACCGGCGAGCCCGAAACCATTTTGTATAGCCGAACTGGACCGGTCGGTGCCGATACCGGTTTGGTACGTGCTGAACTAGCCGGTACGGGCCAGTTCAGCATACCTTGCCTTCAAACATGGTTGTAAGAACAAAACAACAAGACAAGGGCAAAAACAAAAAATTCAGTAGATTCAAATTTGTGATGAATGAATGCCCTACATTATGCATTTATTTCTTGTTTAAATTCTAATCTCTCCTTTTGTTTCATAATTGATGTTTGGTCTTTGTAGATGAATGCCATTTCCTATATCTTGCCTTACCTTCTTCCTCTTCATTTAGATTTTTCCCAAATTTAGGAAACCATAGATTCCTGATGTATAATCTTAAACAATGTAACCAGGAAAATGAGTCTCTCTTCTCAACAATAAACATCCTAGGGTTCCAAGATTGGTCTTTGTTTTCACCATATTCGTTAGCTAGGAATATGGAATTTAGAGGGTTGATGTAAAGGTTAGAGGAGTCTGCAAAATATTCTTAATTTTTGATGGATGATGACTTGACTCTAAAGGCACGTTTGGTTGGGATTAAAAATGAGAATGAGTGTCCATTTCAGCCGTTTGGTTGGGGGGAGTCCCTTTTGTACTCCTTTTCCGAGGGAGAATGAAAATACCCCAATCCCCCAAAATCCAATATCTACTCTCCCCTAGTATTCAAATCTCATTTCGATTCTGATTCTGATTCCAGTTATGAACCAAATGCGTTGGAGGACATGGCCATTTTGATTTTCATTCCAACCCATTCCAATTTTGATTTGGATTTCGATTCCCATTCAAATTTCGGTCGCGATCCAAACACACCATTAAGGTTGAGAACATACAAATCAATGAATATTTCATGAACAAGTTATTAATTCTGTTATTAGAAATTATTACAATATTCAACCCTTTTCTTTAGTGCTAGGTTTAGTATCCCTATTGCCCTTTTAGGGTGCATTTGGTTCGCAACTGGAATGGAAATTCCGTATTCCCCTTTGCATTAGTTTGTGACTAGAATCGGAATAAGAATCAGAATGAAATTTGAATACTAGGAGAGAGTCCGGATTGGATTTTGGGGGATTGGGGCATTTTCCATTTCACCCCGGAATTGGAATGGGAACGGGACACCCCCCAACCAAACAGTTGAAATTGGAGTCACTTATTCCCATCCCCATTCTAGAGCCCAACTCCCCTCAACCAAACATGCCCTTAATTTAATTCCGTTTGTTTCCCTATTATATCCACTCATCCTTTGAATTTTAGACCTTTCCATTTTCCTTACAGATTGTGATAGCAAATCTTATGTTTTATTTGTTTATGTTTTCAATGGCTGTATTTAATGTGTTGCAAGTTGTAGATGTCTCATATTAAATGGACTAATGGAGGTTATCGCCAACCTTAGAACTTTGGTACACTAAGTCATTATGTATTTTAATTTAACCTTGAGTATCTATCTTTCTCATAATAAATGAACTTTGGTACACTAGGATCTTAGGTGCTATTTTGGGATTTGACATTTCATAATATCAGTGGATATGGTCAAGCCAAAATTATTACACTCTGATCATAAAGTATTCATTTAAAACTGCTAGAGAAAGATTGAAGAATCTCAGCCATTATGGTGATAACTTATCAGCTGGTATCCCGGGATATATCGGGTTATATTTCCTGAGATAATAAGGCTTGTGCTTTCCTGCACCAACCATAGGACAAAGGAATTTGAGAAAAATCTTCTTTAGTGGCAGTTGCTGATGGATTAGGAGCTAGTGCTCATTAATGCACTTGGTCATATAAGTTTTCCCTCTTTCATTAGAACAAATTTTTATATCATGCAAGTGGGTCTATGTAATCATGACTTGCTTTCATCTTTCTTATGTTGCTAAATTTGTCCATCATTTGGTTGTTAGTTATTGTGGTCTTGGCTATTTGAGCGCTAGTTTAGCTCAATTTAAAGAGTCACTGTTTTGTATTATCTACTTGAGGTGTATGGTGCATGTACGATCTCCTCGTGACCTTAACCTTCTCAACAGTTCTTTGCATTCAAGGTATTCATTTTGCATGTTTAACTAATTAGAACAGACAGCGACCTAATTCATCACATTCGAAGGCTTCTGATAATAGCCATCGAAAGTACTTCATAACATAGCTTCAGTCGTATAATAACCATAAGCAACAAATTATGCTACAATTCTCTATGGTTGGCCTTATACATCCTCGACGGTTCAAACTTATATCTTTTACAGGGGATTCCCTAGTGTGAGATAAATCAAATATACTTTCAGCATTTCCACATGGAGACTACCATCTAATTTGTTTGACTGTGCTTAGTGTCGCCTTTGATGTTCCAAACTTAATTTCTAAGTAGAAAAAGAGATCTCCAGAAACCTATGACTTAATTGGATTTACTTTTTCATCAGCTGGTTCTTGCCAATATAGCTTTTTCAATTTCACTTCTTGGCTTATAATTTTGTGCTTGCAGATTGACATAGTTTCCTATATCCAAACCTTGTCATCTTGCCCCTCCATCTAGACTCTTTCTTACTGGGGAAAACTATCTAATTTAGATTTCATAGAAGGGCTGTCTCATGCTTATAGCTGCTTTGGTTACAAATCTGGCAGCGATGGGTGGCTTTGACATCAGGTGACTGCTGGTCTAAAGATAAAAAATTCTTCTCACTCATTATGAAGAGTTCTGCTTAACTGTTGTTCATTTTTCACATGAAGGAACACGATGATGATTATATCTGAATTTTAAGAATACAACTAAGTTACAATTTTTTTTTGCAAAAACTAAACTATAATTTTGTCTGAATCTACCATAAATATGATCAAACTTCTATTTGCAACTGATGTTGCCGATTCAACTTTTTCAAATTGCTAATATTTGCTAAAATTTACGATATGTTGACCAGACATTCCCCAAAAAGGTGATCAATAGTGCCTAAAGTAATTTTTCTTGATCAATGCTCAATATGATGAATAAACTAAGATAACATTTTTGATGGGCCATTCTTTTGGGTTCAGCTTCGAATATTTGTTCCTTTACATTTTTCAAAGGATCCCTTACTTTTTCTCTATTTGATTGACTTTATTTGGTCATTAGTTGAGCTTGTTTGACCTATACCCTAGGTGATTATGATCATCCTAGAATGTGTTTCACGAAATATCATGACTAGAAGCAAATGAGCTTGATATGCACTAAAGGATAGATGAAGGCAGGATAGTTGCCCAAGAAAAAGATTCGTGATATACCTTATCATTTAAAAGTTGAAATTTATGATAATGCAGCCTTGTTTTTAATGAAGGCAGGATAGTTACCCAAGAAAAAGATTTGTGACATACCTTATCATTTAAAAGTTGAAATTTATGATAATGCGGCCTTTTTTTTAATGAAATACTAAACTGTTATTTTGGAGCTAATTTCCTATTCTGAATTCTATCTTCTTCATATTTATTTGTTCTATTCACGTTACAAAATTTTTAACACTGTTGCCTTTATGATTTGATGGCATCCGTTCTTTCAAACATCATCTGTAACGTTTACAGATGTTGTTGGTAGCCCATACTATGTTGCTCCCGAAGTTCTGCTGAAACATTATGGTCCTGAGGCAGATGTTTGGAGTGCAGGAGTAATTATATATTATCTTATTGAGTGGGGTTCCTCCATTTTGGGATGGTGAGTATATTGGTGGTTGTTACTCTTAGATTGCCATATCTAATGGATGGTTGGTCTTTATAATCCAAAATCCAAAATTTACTGACTTAATATTCTATTTGCCTAAACAGAATCAGAGAGGGATATTTGAACAAGTTTTAAAAGGTGATCTTGACTTTTCATCAGACCCATGGCCCAGTATCTCAGAAAGCGCAAAAGATTTGGTTCGGAGAATGCTTGTGAGGGATCCCAAAAAGCGATTGAATGCTCATGAAGTTTTATGTAAGTTACATTGCTGTCTGTTTTTTTTCCCATCTCCTCTATAGTAAAGTGTTATTTGTCTTTTCCTTCTGTATCATAAAATGTTACCTGTTTTATTCTTGTATAGTGAAATGCTCCATTAACAGCTTGATATTTTCTCAGTTCATTGAAGTGCTGTATAATTTATAAATTACCTGCTGGTGGTATTGGGTGCATTCATCATCGCATATCATGATCATTATTAAATATATGTTTTCTCATTGTCAAACACCTAGGAAGTATCTGATGGTTATTCTTTGTGAGCACTTATCAACTTTCTGTTGGAAAACACATTAAAACCTTTAATGTTTTAGCTTTTCAATTTCTTATATTTGATATGAAATTGCTAAACCATGTAATACTGTCTAGAAACTGAGCCCAGAAAATGTTAATTATCTGTCTCAAAATTCAGATAGCTGTGCCTCCTATTTTATTTCTGTATTTTGTTCTTTCTATGCTTGGAAAGACTGTTTGTTGAATGACTATACTTTCTACTCTCACAGGCCACCCTTGGGTCCAGGTTGATGGTGTAGCTCCTGATAAGCCTCTCAATTCTGCTGTCCTAAGTCGATTGAAGCAATTTTCTGCAATGAACAAGCTTAAGAAAATGGCCCTTAGGGTGAGTCATTGGATAACTTAAGACAGTTTCAAGGTTGTTTCAATATTTGAAACTGGTACTATAACCTACCATGACCTAGTATAATTCACGAACAAGTGTAGAAAAGCTTTAGACTGCTGCCATATGCAATAAACCTCACAACTTTTATTCACAGTATGCATTCTAATTTTATTTTATATAAATCTTCCCAGGACTAAAGTTTCTATGCACTTCTGTCCATGTCTGCTCAAGTCCATTTTCACTATGGTTTCTTTCCATGCAGCCAACTAATCTTATTCATTACTTTAAATATATTTGGAATGATCTATCGGCCGTATAATTTGACCAATCTAGTTTTTTCAAGGTCTCTGCTAGTGCTCTTGACTCTAGCTCATCAACCAACACATCGTTTGTAGATTGCATGTTCTGGATTAGATGCCATCAATTAATTTGAGACCAGTGAAATTTGATATGATCTCTTGTACTTACAGAAATGCTCTTCTAGTTTTGTGCACTTCTCTTTTGTGGTGGTTACGAAATTGCCTCAGGACTATATTTTATAGCTTGTGTAGTGTGTACTTTAACTTCTCAGCCTAATAAAACAGAATTAAGTTTATGGGTGTGAGATGCTCAATAAGAGTATTAAAGACCACAGAGAAAAGTATATTGCTAATATATTCTGAGTACAAAACTGATTTCTTCTTTCATTGTACTGAGCTTGCCGTATCGGAGTCTATTTCTTCTCTCATTTTTGGCAACCAATGTTTCTGCTTTTCTAGGTGAACCATAGAAAATGCTGGTTTTTAAAATTCTAAAGAACTAAAATAATCCTGTTAGTTTATGGAATTGATTTTTTTATATATCCAACGAAGCTTTATCATTGCAGAAGTTTCCAGAACAAACAGTGTCATGATCTATGTCATTTTGGCTTATCAAAATTCTGCATTAGCTAGACTTCTTGCTCTACAAATCATATCATTTTGCTTGTACATTTTGTTGAAAGTCCCCTGCCAATGCATAGAATTATTCCAGGGAATCTACATGAGTTTTCATTAAGAATGTTGTCATGCTTTATATCATGGTTCGCCATACTGGCTCGAACCGGAAGATACGGGGCATACCATATCATCCTAGTTCAGTACCGGTACTCATACTTGGTATAGGTGGCATATTGACATTTCGTATGCTAAAAAAACTCTGTACCATACCATACCGACACAGTGTTAGTGTGGCACTGGTATGGGGTCCGATATTGAGATGGAAAACCTTGCTTTAGATAATCTCAAGGCTAGTAGATTTGGTATCTTGTCCCTAGTAATGTGACTATGCAAAGACAAAGATTGATCATAGTACAGACAAGCTTGAATTCCATGAAGGATTCAATACTTTTGCAAGCTCAACATGGAAGTTCTTTGAGACCATGTTTCAAACACATTTCAAGCCTTCTTTTAGAACTTGGATACACAGTGATGATAAAATTCAATCTCATGTCCCAATGGCTTGGTGTAACTGAAATCAGTCTTCTGATTTTATAGAAGATGATTTTGTTGCCTTTGTTTGCTTTCTGAAATTCATCTCCTGTTTAAAGAACGATGTGTAATTTTCATCATGGAAAACTAAACCAGATTGTTCTTGAATGAGCCTGACCTGCTTATTGAAAAAGTGGGCCCATGCCTACCCAACCCAATGATGTGGCTCAGGTGGGTCTGACATGGCCATAGAGTCAAGTTGCCAAAGCCAACGGACTTCAATCTTGCATCAGTAGGACAAAACTAACCCAATCTTGTAATCTTGGTAATGTTAAAATTATCTTGGAGGCAAAGACAGCTAGTTGGATGCTTGATCATGTGACAAATCTCAAAAACTATTTTGGCCCTCTGGAGCTTTCCGTTAATCTTACCAAGTGTCTTAAATAGTGAATTAGTTTACATTTATTTGCACTTTATTGTATGGCGTTTGTCTATATGATGATGCATTAGGTTCTGATTCCCATGTAAACATGTTTGCCAACAACTTTTCGTGGCTTTGTAAATAAATCATTTAAATGAGAAAAACATTGTTTGCTCAGATTTTGTAATGTTGTAGTATCTGAGTCTTCAAATTTGCTGGATGTGACTGGGTTTTTTTATGAAATTGCTACATATTTGTAGGTCATTGCTGAGATGATGTCTGAAGAAGAAATTACAGGCCTGAAAGAAATGTTCAAGATGATAGACACGGATAATAGTGGTCAAATCACATATGAGGAACTCAAGGTTGGTTTGCAAAGAGTTGGTGCAAATCTCAAGGACACCGAAATTTCAGCTCTGATGGAAGCAGTAAGCACTACCTAAATTTTCTTTGTGAGTTAGTTGCTTCTCATAAAATGACTTGTAAGATGCACTTTATCTTAATCTTGTGACCCTTGGATTTTGTTTTCAGCATTATCTTAATCTTAATGAACGTGCTTTATACCAGTCGTATATAATGGCTTTATGGATTGGAGGAATCTTGTAACTTATCAAAGTTTGAGATGGCTCCAAGCCTCCAACTGTCTCTATTTGACCATTACCCCATACATTTGATTTAATGCTGAAGGTAGGAGATTTTGTGTTTTTGTGGGCCTTAGAGAATCATGTTATTTTAGGACAAATATAATCTGACAGTAAGTGGGCCTTTCCACAGAATAGTTAACATTTTTTTTCTTATGTTGTACAGCTCATCACTGATGTAATTATCTATATAGGTTGTAGAAAACTGAAGAAAAAGGTAAAGGAAAATTAAGTGAAGAAGAAAGACCAATTAATGGAAGAGGGGCTGAACCTTGATTATTTTGAAATGAAACTTCTGTAATGAGCTGCCAGGCAATCCTTTTATGAGTTGTAGGGGCTTGGCCCATGAGGACCACAAATCAAAGTCCTTTTCAAAGTCATTCTTGAAAAAAAGGAAGAAGAAATTTAGGACCACCCTGTACGTCCTTATTTTGAATCAACTATTTTAGTGTATATCATACAGGGAAAAAAGGAAAAATTCCTCAACTGCCTGGTAGATATCTGTCATAATTTCATTTGTGGTCAAAGAATTTCCTTTATGTTCTAAAATAGCTTTCTTGCTCAAAGCCTTGAACTAAACCGCAGAAGATGCTTTTTTTCAGCATATTTGCGCCCTATTTGAATTTCAAATTTGTCTTCAGGGTGAGATATGACTCTTTCCCATCATTAGCTTCTCCATGAAATAAGATGCTAATTGTGTTTCATTGTATAAAACAATAATTTATAATCTCATGGTAACTAAATGCTTTTACTTGGTTATATCTGTACCCAATAATTCAAGACTTCTTTGGATATTTTGAAATGTTATTTTCCTGAAATAATGAACATGTGATTTCAGTGTGCTAAAACATTAGCCATTTTATCAAGATATTTTATCTGAAGTCATATTCCTTCTACTCTTTTCATGAAACAAAAATCATGTTACCATAAATGAATCAGTTATTAGTGTTTTCGTGTGTGTCATATTATATCAGCATCTATATTTGCATTCCCTGCATCTTTCTTTATATTTGATACCTCACTTGTGCTATTGCTTTCAAGTTTTGTCCACATCTACTTTATAGTTCTCTGTAAGCTTTCTTTTAATTTATACATAAAACTCTCCTGTTTCACTATTCTGATGCTGCTTTAAGTAAATAAAATTTTCAGGCAGATATTGACAACAGTGGGACTATCGACTATGGTGAATTTATAGCTGCAACACTGCATCTAAACAAGATCGAGAGAGAGGATAATCTCTTTGTAGCTTTTTCATATTTTGACAAAGATGGGAGTGGATATATCACTCAAGATGAACTCCAAAAAGCCTGTGAGGAGTTCGGCATAGAAGATGCCCATCTTGAAGAGATGATTCGAGAAATAGATCAGGATAATGTGAGTTATCAAATTTTGCACATGAAGACTCAAATTTATATTTTGTAGACTTTTTTTCTTTTTTTTTTTTGATATTTTATCACAGCATGGACGAATAGACTACAATGAGTTTGTGGAAATGATGCATAAAGGAAATGCTGGTTTTGGCAAGAAGGGTCAGCAAAATAATTTAAGCTTTGGTCTTAGGGAGGCACTGAAGCTTGGATAAAAGTGATTAGGTATACTTTAGTTTCTTTTGTGTTTCCCCATTATCTTGTCGTTCCATAGATTTATAATGGCTCATAGGTTGGTAGTCCTTTATTTCAAAGTCATGACATTTTCTACATGTTGTATTTATTTTCAAATCCATGTCTTTCTTTTGCAAGAAGATCCTTATTGTTGATTGAAATGTTCATCCCCACTGTATTCATATTCATGGAAGTCAACTTCATATAAAAGGAAAAAGTATGTTTCGTTAGCATTAAGAATTCTCTTCAATGTATTGAATGGTTGTGTATTATATATTCTAATATAGTATGCTGAAAAGACATTAGATGATGGTTGATGGATCTGAATTTAGTGTTCTGAAGGGAGCAGCAAGTTCCAAGACTATTTGGTTTATAATGAATTTTTTTTTTATGCTTCATTATATGCCATTAATAGATGCTTTAGGAACATGGACAAAATATTCAGGTTTTCCAACTAAATTAAATCTGTCAGTAAGTAAAAATATAATGGTACATATTTGTAGCATCAGTATGAATCTCTCTTGTTGGAAATTATCATCTTGCATCATTAAACCAAGGAATTCCCCCAGCCAAGGACATGCCAGTCCAGTTATTTTTCATTACAGAAGTAATATTTTCCTTTAATTGTTGAGGATGATAGTGTTATTTTGATGATTAACAAACAATTATCCAAAGCATGCTATAAGTTAAATTGATACTTCATTTATAAGTTCATTACTCTCAGTACATATGCTTAATTGAAAATATATATATGGTCTTGTTCATTTGGATGGATCTAATCTTGAGAATGCAGCAAAGTGTGAATTGAGTCGACCCATAGGTTGATTGGGTCGACCCCGGGACTTAAAGGAATCATCTGGCACACTCCTGCAAAAACAGCACAAATGAACAGTGAGTTGGGTCGACCCAAGGTAGGCATGAGTCGACCCAACCTCCAAAGAACCTCAAAATGCAAAGGAAAAATGCTCTCTGGATTTACTGAGAGGGTCGACCCACACAGTGGTTGAGACGACCCAAGCTTGAGTCGACCCAAACCCTGAGAGGGTCGACCCAAAGGCAAGACAGAAAGACAGACAGAAAATGGTTCTCTGGAATTACTGAGAGGGTCGATCCAAGAAGAAGTTGAGTCGACCCAAGTGAACTTTGAGTCGACCCAAACCCTGAGAGGGTCGACCCAAATGGAAGACAAAAAGACAGACAGAAAATGGCTCTCTGGAATTACTGAGAGGGTCGACCCAAGAAGAAGTTGAGTCGACCCAAGTGAACTTTGAGTCGACCCAAAGAATGGTTGGGTCGACCCAAGTGAAGGAAGGTTGAAATTCATGTTTCTGTGTTCTCTGAGAGGGTCGACCCAAGGAATGTTTGAGTCGACCCAAGGCCAAGTTGGGTCGACCCAAGGACAGGTTGAGCCGACCCAAACACGGGCTGAACAGTAACGGATAGTTCTGCAGATGTACTTTTTGTCCTTCCCAAGGTCAGTAACGGCTAGTTTTTGAATTCTAACCATTGGGGCTTGACCAAAGAAGGTGGGAGGCTATTTAAAGGGGCACTATTCATCAGAGAGATATATCTTTTGAGAGGTCTATCAAAGAATACACAAGAATACAAAAGTGCCCTAATCTTCTTCATCAAGAGCTTCATTCAAAAATCAAAGAAAGAGATTGAGCAGATTCAAAGAGGCATCAAGAGCTCCTTCCCCCATTGAAGAGTGAAGCTTCCTTGACAAAGAAGAGCCAAGCGACTTCAAAGCGATAATTTCTTTCTAACTCTTCTTCATTGCTCATATTGTTCTATATGCTCATTTAGGAGTTTAAATCTTTTCTTTTCATTTGTTTGAATACTTTGTAAAGGTTCGTTGGTGAGCCCGCAAAACCAACAAAGGTTTTTGGTAAACCCGGAAAACCAAAGTTGTAAAGGTTCGTTGGTGAGCCCGCAAAACCAACAAGGTTTTTGGTGAACCCGGAAAACCAAAGTTGTATAGGTTCGTTGGTGATCCCGTAAAACCAACAAGGTTTTTGGATTGTGAGCCCGGAAAACAATCCAACTGTAATCCGCGAGATTATAGTGAATTCCCAAGGGTACGCTTGGGGAGTGGACGTAGGTGCTAAGGAGAGCACCGAACCACTATATATTGTTGTGTTTGGATTGTGTTTGTGCTTTCATTCTCTCTTGCTTTACTTTCTATTCTTGCATTAGTTTAACTCACTCTAATAACCTAAGTAAGCATCCATCGCATTTAACTAAGAAAGTTTTAAAAGCACTAAAGTTAAGAAGAAACCAATTCACCCCCCCCCCTCTTGGCTTGTCACCTTGGGCAACAAGTGGTATCAGAGCAAGGTGCTCTAATAGTACTCATTGATCTAACAATCAAGAGTTAAAGATCATGACAACCCAAGTGGGATGTGCAATGAGTGAGGGACAATCCACAAATAGACCTCCTCTATTTAATGGCACAAACTACACATATTGGAAAGCCAGAATGAGGATATTCATTCAAGCCTCAGATTATGAACTATGGCAAATCATCACTAGAGGACCTCACACACCCACACTTAACATAGAGGGCACTATCATACCCAAACCAGAAATGGATTGGAATGAAAATGATAGAAGATTAGCACAGTTAAATGCAAAAGCTGTAAATATACTTTACTGCTCTTTAGATGTAAATGAATTTAATAGAATATCCACTTGCACCACCGCCAAAGAAATTTGGGATAGACTTGAGGTCACACATGAAGGGACCAATCAAGTTAAGGAGTCTAAGATAAACATATTAGTACACAAGTATGAACTGTTTAAAATGGAATCTACTGAGTCCATAACTGATATGTTTACTCGTTTTACTGATATTATAAATGGGCTAAAGAGTTTAGAAAAGTCTTATTCTAACTCTGATTTGGTGCATAAAATTCTCAGGTCTCTACCAAGGAATTGGGAGGCCAAGGTAACCGCTATTCAAGAAGCAAAGGACCTCAACACACTGCAGTTAGAGGAGCTTCTAGGATCACTCATGACCTATGAGTTGACAATGAGGCAAAATTCAGAAGATGAGGTCAAGAGGAGAAAGCCTATTGCCCTAAAGACTACCACCCCTAGACAACAAACTGAATCGGAAGATTCAAATGATGATGAAGATATTGATGAAGAAGGGATGGCAGTGCTTGGGAGAAAATTTAGAAAATTCATGAGGTAAGAATAGATTCCATAAAAAGAAGCCCTTCATTAAAGGTAACTCAAGCAAAGAAAAGGGTAAGGACAAAGAAAAGGAGAAAGAAACTCCCATTTGCTATGAGTGTAACAAACCCGGGCATTATAAGATAGATTGCCCAGATTTGAAGTGGATGGCAAGAAAATTGAAAAAGAAGAATTTTATGGCCGATTGGAGTGAGAGTGAGGAATCAAGTTCGGAGGACGAAGATCATCAAGACACGGCCCAAATATGTCATATGGCCAATGACGATGAGGTAGATTCTGAACTTGACTGTGATTTTACTGTTGATGAATTACATGATGCATTTTTAGAACTCATGGAAGAACATAAGAAAGTAATTAATAAAAACAAAGCTCTAAAAGAAGAAAATCAATCTCTCATTAAAGATAAGATAAAACTGTCTCATAACTACGAAACATTAAGTAGGAAACTTGAAAATGAAACCAAGAACTTAATTGCTGAAAATATTAAGTTAAAAGAAGATGCTGAAAAATATAAAACTTTGGTAGATAAATTTACTCTTAGTTCTACCAAATTAAATTTGATTCTTGATAGCCAAAAAGCTGTATATGATAAGGCCGGTTTAGGATATAAAACAAATAGGAAACAAAAATTATTAAAGAATATTTTTGTAAAAGCTAAAAATGAAAATATTACTTGTTATTATTGCAATAAGTTAGGACATAGAGCATATGAATGTAACTTTAGAAAGTCTAGTCAAAACAAATCAAGTAATAATCAAAAGCTAAAATTCAAAAAGGTTTGGGTTTCAAAAGGAACATGGAGTACTAACCCTAAAGGACCCAACTTAGTTTGGGTACCTAAAGTTTCTTCTTGATTTTGATTGCAGGTGTGTCTTGCAGCTGACAAAGTTGAAAAACGTTGGTATCTAGATAGCGGCTGTTCAAGACACATGACTGGTGACGAAGATAAATTTGTCACCTTGGAACCAAAGAATGGTGGAGTAGTAACCTATGGAGACAATGGTAAAGGGTATATCATTGGAAAGGGTAAAATTTTCATTGCTCCATCTGTTTTTATAGAAAATGTCTTATTAGTTAAAGGTTTGAAACATAATCTTCTTAGCATAAGTCAGTTTTGTGATAAAGGATTTAAAGTTACATTTGAAGCATCTGTATGTATAATCACAAATCCTAAAGATAATAGTATTGTACTTGTAGGACAAAGGCAAAGGAATATTTATTTAGTAGATCTTCAAGAATTAGGCAAGAAAAATGGTTTATGCTTAATTACTAATGAAGAAAAGAAAAATGAAACTAGTTGGCTTTGGCATCGAAGACTAGGATATGCTAGTATGGAATTAATATCAAAACTAGTTAAGAAGGAGTTAATAAAAGATGTGCCAAAATTGACTTTTGAAAAAGACAAAATATGTGGACCATGTTCATTGGGAAAACAAACTAAGTCATCCTTCAAATCGAAAAATGTAGTCTCAACAACTAGACCATTTGAACTCATACATATGGATTTATTTGGACCTACTAGAACTACAAGTCTAGGAGGGAAGAAGTATGGACTAGTTATTGTAGATGATTTTTCAAGGTACACATGGGTTTTATTTTGGCACATAAGAATGAAGCATTTTCAGAATTTTTGAAACTATACAATAAAATCATAAATGAAAAGAAACTCACATTGGTAGCAATTCGAAGTGATCATGGCACGGAATTTGAAAATCAACACTTCGAGGAATTCTGCACTAAAAATGGAATATCACATCAATTTTCAGCACCTAGAACGCCTCAACAAAATGGGGTTGTTGAAAGGAAAAATAGGACATTGGCAGAAATGGCACGCACAATGTTGTGCGAGTCAAATCTTCCAAAGTACTTTTGGGCTGAAGCTATAAACACTTCTTGCCATATTCTAAATCGAGTCTTAATACGACCTATAACTAAGAAAACTCCTTATGAACTTTGGAACAATAGGAAACCAACTGCAAAATATTTTAAAGTATTTGGATGTAGATGTTTTATCTTAAATAATGGCAAGGAGGACTTAAGTAAATTTGATGCCAAGTCAGATGAAGGTATCTTCTTAGGATACTCCACATCTAGCAAGGCATACAGAGTATTCAACAAAAGAACCTTAGTAGTGGAAGAGTCGGTCAATATTATATTTGATGAGTCTGATAGTGAGTCTGCTAGGAAAGAAAGTATTGTTGATGATGATACAGGAATTATAGACTTTGAAAAGTTGAATATAGATGACGTGCCAAATCAAGATAAGGGAGAAGATTGCGTGCCACCACAACCCCAAGACGTGCCAAAAGAATGGAGGTATGCACATGGACATCCCAAAGACTTAATTATTGGTGATCCATCTCAAGGGGTAAGAACTCGATCTTCTCTTAGGAATTTAAATGATTATCTTGCTTTTGTTTCACAATTAGAACCTAAAACTTATGAAGAAGCTGAAAAAGATACTAACTGGATAAATGCCATGCAAGAGGAATTAAATCAATTTAAAAGAAGTAATGTATGGACATTAACTGAAAGACCAAAGCATAATTCAGTAATTGGAACAAAATGGGTATTTAGAAATAAATTAGATGAAAATGGAGTAGTTATAAGAAATAAGGCTAGACTTGTAGCTAAAGGATACAATCAGGAAGAAGGAATAGATTATGATGAGACATTTGCTCCTGTAGCTAGATTAGAAGCTATAAGATTACTTCTAGCATTTGCATGCTTTACGGACTTTAAATTATATCAAATGGATGTGAAGAGTGCATTTTTAAATGGTATTATTGAAGAGGAAGTATATGTAGAACAACCTCCAGGATTTGAAAATCATGAATTACCAAATCATGTGTTTAAATTGCATAAGGCATTATATGGATTAAAGCAAGCACCTAGGGCTTGGTATGATAGACTAAGTAAGTTTCTCATTGATAATGACTTTTGTAGAGGAAATGTAGATAAAACTCTATTTCTCAAAAGAAAGGACAAAAATCTACTAGTGGTACAAATATATGTAGATGACATAATCTTTGGTGCCACTAACGACACTCTATGCAAAGAATTTGCTGATTTAATGCATGGAGAATTTGAGATGAGTTTGATGGGAGAATTAAGCTTCTTTTTAGGATTACAAATCAAACAAACCAAAGAAGGTATTTTCATTCATCAAACTAAGTATACAAGGGAAATACTGAAGAAGTTTGGTAATGAAAATCATAAGGGAATTGACACTCCAATGAATCCCACTAATAAGCTAGACAAGGATGAAAAAGGGAAAAGTGTAGATATTAAGCTCTATAGAGGACTAATTGGATCCTTGCTCTATCTTACGGCTAGTAGACCCGACATTGTATTTAGTGTAGGGATATGTGCTAGATATCAATCGGATCCTAAGGAGTCACATTTAAGTGCAGTTAAGAGGATCCTTAGATATTTAAGAGGAACCACCACCATTGGATTATGGTACTCGAGAGACTCATGTCTAGATTTGCTTGCATACTCAGATGCAGATTTTGCCGGATGCAAATTAGATAGAAAGAGCACAAGTGGCACATGCCAATTCTTAGGAAACAATTTAGTATCATGGTTTAGTAAAAAGCAGAATTCAGTAGCACTATCCACAGCCGAAGCTGAATACATAGCTACTGGTAGTTGTTGTGCTCAAGTATTATGGCTCAAGCAACAACTAGAGGACTATGGTGTTAAACTAGAAAATATTCCTATTAAGTGTGACAATACGAGTGCTATCAATCTCACTAAAAATCCAGTTCAGCACTCTAAGGCCAAACACATAGAAATAAGGTACCATTTCATTAGGGATCATGTGCAAAATGGAAATGTATGCATTGAGCATATATGCACGGAAAAACAATTGGCCGATATATTCACAAAACCACTGAGTGAAGATAGATTCTGTATGCTCAGAAGGGAATTAGGTATATGTGATCCTTTTATTGAATGAATATGAAAGGAAGTTAGTAGTCTCATGATACATTCTTCTAACTTCAAAAATCTCATGAAACATGAGTCAAATTTGTTGTCTATAAATTTCTTACTCATGTATCAATGTCCCATAAGGAGCTTATAAGGATTAAAAGCGAGGAAAACTTTTTAGAAGCAAAAAGGGAGAGAAAACCAAGTTCTGCACTTGGGTCGACCCAACCCAGAACAAGGGTCGACCCAACGTTGAGTCGACCCAAGAAAATTCTTGAGTCGACCCAACGTCGGGACCCCACTGTTAAAAGGGGGCCCGAGAGCTCATCTAGGGCACTGTTTGCCCTTTGTCTTCTTCCGAAAATCCTTGTCCCCACTCTCCAATCTCCACTAGACTCCTCCAAACAGTAGATTTCTTTAAGATCTTGGAGAAATGGGTCCCAAACGAGCCGTAGCCAAAAGATCCGGAAGAGTGAGCCGAGTCCAACAAGAGGAAAGGCGCCCTACCGAGCCTTCTCCCGTGTCTCCACCACGTGAGGCACGTGCGGAGGTCCCTCCTCCTCCTTCCCCCTCAGTGCTCCTTGCAAGATTTGCGGGGAGGCCGGTTACTACCGGAAGAAGGATCCATTCGGAGTTTTTCAACCAAGAAGGATTTCGAATTTGGGAATGGATCCAAAGACAAGGATGGGAGTATCTTTGCTCCCTTGATGTGGTGATATACCCTGGGTTAGTCCAAGAGTTCTACGCCTTCCTCAAGACTGGTATGGGAGGGCTTGTTTCAGATGCTAGAGGGGTTCGGATCCGTGTATCCGAGGAGAGCTTGAGTGAGCTTCTACACCTACCTTGCACGGGAGCTATTCCGGAAAGATCAGATAACAAAATGAGAGCTCTTCAGCTGATCATGGAAAATGAGAACTTCGATTTCTCTCAGAAGGTAATAGCTAGTTCTCTTTCCGCCGAGATGAGGTTGTTGCTTAATATGATAAATAGAATTTTATTTCCGAAGACCGGGAGATTCGATCTCATCTCAGAACGAGATCTTGCAGTTATGGAGTGCATGATTAGGGGGATTCCCCTAAATCTTCCGGCCATGATATTGAGGCAAATGAGAAAGGTAATAAGCAGCAACAGGGTATCATTGCCTTATGGCATGATACTTACATTGATCTTCCGTCAGCATGGGTTACCTCTCGAGGAGGAAGCATTCAAGAATCTGCAACCCACAGACACGTACACTGCACGGTCACTCATACGCATGGGTTATGAGAAAGTGAACGGGCAGTGGATACATACTGGTGCAGGCATTCAGGGTGAAGCACCAGAGGGAGAGGCACCAGAGGGTGAGGATGAGGAGCCTATGGATCATCCTACTGCACCCTCAGAGGCTGGACCATCGTCATCTGCTCCTCCGACAGATACGGATGACTTCTGGAGCAGGATGACAGAGCTCATGTCAGCTCAGGCGAGGACTATTACTGACGGGCTCACGAGCCGATTGGACGCCCGCTTGGATGTCATGTCTGCTGATATCAGTGATCTGAGGCAGCAGATTGGAGCACTCAGGAGAGAGAGAGAGACACATGGACCTTCTGTGCCACAGGCTGCTGAGTCAGAGATATCGGCACAGAGTCATCCAGCTCGACGTGCTCCACGCCAGACCCAGTCTCACCAGGCTCGACCTCCCCTCGCCACTTATGCTAGGCGGATGAGGATTAGATCCCAGCCATTAGATTCTCCCTAGGCTGATTTTAGCATTTATGTTTAGAGCCTAGGCTAGAAATCTAGTTCTCGTATGTATCTTGCCTTTTCTTATATGTATCTTGCTTTTTCCCTTATATATCTTGTCTTTCCCTTATACCTTTAAATCTTGATTGTGGAACATTGTACTTTTCATCGTTTTGAACATTAATATATGAAAATGTTCCTATTTTGATCAATGAAGTTTGAAGTTTGTTCGTTATTGCATCTTTTCCCATATCTATGTTTTTGATGATGACAAAAAGGGGGAGAAGAGAAGAGGAAAGAGTATAAAAGAAGTTATGAAGGAAAGGGTATATAAAGGGACAAGAGGAAAGAGTATATAAAGGAGAAGAGAAGGAAAGAGTATATAAAAGGGGGAGACGAAAAGATAAAGTATTCACTCTAAGAAAAGAAAGAGTATTTCATTTGAGAAGAAAGAGTATTACTTTTGTGAGAAAGAGTGAGTAAAGAAGTTATGAAAAGAAAAGAGAAATAAATGGGCAAACAAATTGAAAATCATATAAGAAAGCTTATATATCTAAGGGGGAGCAATTTGCAACAATGAAAATCACAAAATCAAAAATTTCTATCAAGTTTCAGAATTTGGCACATATAAATTCAGAATTTGGCACGCTCCTCTCGCACCCCGATACATAAGCTGAAATTCATAAAATTTTTGAAGTTTCTAATGAATTATAAATGAAAGGGGGAGCCATTCAAAAAGTCAAATTGGCAACTTTTGGATGATAAAGGGGGAGATTTCACAAGTATATATGAAAAGCTGAAATTCAAAAATTTAATCCCTCTTATAAACTGATTTTAAAGACAAGTATCAATAGGCTTATACTCTTTTTTTTGTAATCATCAAAAAGGGGGAGATTGAGGATGATAGTATTATTTTGATGATTAACAAACAATTATCCAAAGCATGCTATAAGTTAAATTGATACTTCATTTATAAGTTCATTACTCTCAGTACATATGCTTAATTGAAAATATATATATGGTCTTGTTCATTTGGATGGATCTAATCTTGAGAATGCAGCAAAGTGTGAATTGAGTCGACCCATAGGTTGATTGGGTCGACCCCGGGACTTAAAGGAATCATCTGGCACACTCCTGCAAAAACAGCACAAATGAACAGTGAGTTGGGTCGACCCAAGGTAGGCATGAGTCGACCCAACCTCCAAAGAACCTCAAAATGCAAAGGAAAAATGCTCTCTGGATTTACTGAGAGGGTCGACCCACACAGTGGTTGAGTCGACCCAAGCTTGAGTCGACCCAAACCCTGAGAGGGTCGACCCAAAGGCAAGACAGAAAGACAGACAGAAAATGGTTCTCTGGAATTACTGAGAGGGTCGACCCAAGAAGAAGTTGAGTCGACCCAAGTGAACTTTGAGTCGACCCAAACCCTGAGAGGGTCGACCCAAATGGAAGACAGAAAGACAGACAGAAAATGGCTCTCTGGAATTACTGAGAGGGTCGACCCAAGAAGAAGTTGAGTCGACCCAAGTGAACTTTGAGTCGACCCAAAGAATGGTTGGGTCGACCCAAGTGAAGGAAGGTTGAAATTCATGTTTCTGTGTTCTCTGAGAGGGTCGACCCAAGGAATGTTTGAGTCGACCCAAGGCCAAGTTGGGTCGACCCAAGGACAGGTTGAGCCGACCCAAACACGGGCTGAACAGTAACGGATAGTTCTGCAGATGTACTTTTTGTCCTTCCCAAGGTCAGTAACGGCTAGTTTTTGAATTCTAACCATTGGGGCTTGACCAAAGAAGGTGGGAGGCTATTTAAAGGGGCACTATTCATCAGAGAGATATATCTTTTGAGAGGTCTATCAAAGAATACACAAGAATACAAAAGTGCCCTAATCTTCTTCATCAAGAGCTTCATTCAAAAATCAAAGAAAGGGATTGAGCAGATTCAAAGAGGCATCAAGAGCTCCTTCCCCCATTGAAGAGTGAAGCTTCCTTGACAAAGAAGAGCCAAGCGACTTCAAAGCGATAATTTCTTTCTAACTCTTCTTCATTGCTCATATTGTTCTATATGCTCATTTAGGAGTTTAAATCTTTTCTTTTCATTTGTTTGAATACTTTGTAAAGGTTCGTTGGTGAGCCCGCAAAACCAACAAAGGTTTTTGGTAAACCCGGAAAACCAAAGTTGTAAAGGTTCGTTGGTGAGCCCGCAAAACCAACAAGGTTTTTGATGAACCCGGAAAACCAAAGTTGTATAGGTTCGTTGGTGATCCCGTAAAACCAACAAGGTTTTTGGATTGTGAGCCCGGAAAACAATCCAACTGTAATCCGCGAGATTATAGTGAATTCCCAAGGGTACGCTTGGGGAGTGGACGTAGGTGCTAAGGAGAGCACCGAACCACTATATATTGTTGTGTTTGGATTGTGTTTGTGCTTTCATTCTCTCTTGCTTTACTTTCTATTCTTGCATTAGTTTAACTCACTCTAATAACCTAAGTAAGCATCCATCGCATTTAACTAAGAAAGTTTTAAAAGCACTAAAGTTAAGAAGAAACCAATTCACCCCCCCCTCTTGGCTTGTCACCTTGGGCAACAATTGTCGCTGATATCATATAACAGAAAATATGAAGCTCTCTCTTCCAAATAATATTAAGTTAGATGTAGCTCAATTAGCAATTGGTTCCTTGAGGTCCTTTGGTATGTCAGCTAACTAGACCATCACCCACAATTCCGCATCATTCAAGTAGTGGAGTTATGTGTTCTTAAGTGTTGTAGACTGACTGCTTGGGTGGCACGTCTAGAGGTGGGTATGGCATGGATATGTATCTAATGGAGGGAACAGTTGGTAAGGTTCAAGAATAGTTTCGGCTTTCAACAGTGATCATAAATGGACTTCCGAATGTCCTCGAAAATGTGTCCCCACTACCTAAGCATTCCTATTAATTTTATTTTATGGGAGCTGCTTCCCATATTCATGCTCTCACACCCGCACCTGCTTCTGGTAACTAAGATCCAAACAAATTATTTGACATTTGGTCATCAAAATTACCCTTTGCAATTAATTTGTTACACATACTCATGTAATTTTTCACCAACTCTTTCCTCGTTTATTTTATTAAATTGTACTTTTTTTAAGATAATATTTTATGCGACTATTAAGGGAATGTTGTATATGCTATGCAAGCCCTAATGTTAGTTTGATTGAGTATACTTGGACACTCTTTTCCAGCTCTTCTTTGTTAGATATGCATCCCAATTGGATACATATCAGACACTTGGATATTTACCTTTTTTTAGTTGCTGCTTTTAGAAGTTGATAGAGTCGGACTTTTCCAATAATAAGTTCACCATTATAATCAGTGTTTCAGTGGTTTATGTGCTGCATGTGTAGATGTGATCCCCAGACAACACTTCTTTTCCTGTATGCAGTTAATCTATGCAGTCAGAGAGCATATGGGTTGGATTGAAAAGGCAGTCACCTTAGCATCGTGTGGCTGCATACGCAGCATGCTTAGCATTGCGTGGCTACACATGCATCCTACTTAGCTTAATGAGCCCATATATGCGTTTCACTTTTATGTGAGCCCATGTGGATGAAACTATTTCAAGCTAATGGTCCGGTTGGATATGGATTCTAGAGGGCTTAGATATGGATGTTGTTAATAACATCAATATGTTTATTATATTTTAACTATTGCTATTAGGTAATAACTAGTAAGTAGCAAGCGCTAATTAGTAGCTTTCATTATTATTAATATTGTTATTATTTATTAAAATATATTGCTAAATTATTATTATGGTTATTGTATTTAATGTATTTTATTTATTTTAGATGTTTAAAAAATACTAAACCATATGTTGTCGAATATGCAGCCAAGAAAATGCATATGTGCTATTTGCTCCCTTGATGGCTGCATAATGTAACCATCTTTTATAACACTGATTGTAATAATGTTAAACCTCAGCTTTTGTTTTTTAGCGAGTGGTCAAGAATGTAAACATTAAAAATCTTTGCAAAATACCATTTTCTAAATTCCTTAAGATAATTAAAATATTTGAATAGGAAAATGTATATTGGAAGATTTTAAAAAAATACTATCTTTTAATGTTTTCTTTTGTACAATATTTGGATGTATATTTTAATTATCTTTATTTTTTTCTATATATCCCTGTATCTCATTATTTCTTCTTGTATGTGTCTGAATTTGATTCTCATGTTCATGTCCATGCAACACTGGTTGTAAGATTTTGAAAGTGGACAAGTTGGGGATTTCCATTTGTTTTAAAGATGTTATTAGCGGTCATGTTTAGTTTGGGTGTTTTCTAATAGCCTTAAGCTGATAAATTGATATCGGAATGTCATAAAGGTTGATTCTGTGATTCACTTGTTTGAATAGCAGGTGCTGATAAAAGCCCTCCTACAAATATATTTTTATTTTCTACCTCTCCTATGTTCTTGCAAATAATTGAAGTTAGGATTCATTGTGAAATAAAAAAATCACACGCTGAATGTGGAAATGAGCCTGTGATATCTTACTTCACTATTTTGGATTTGTTGAGCAGAAGATATGTTTGTTACATCAATAAATTATGCTTGTGCTTGAAAATAGAGTTATTGAACTGGATGATTTTTGTAGGATCACCAACATTGGTCTTAACATCATTATGGAAGCAGGTTATTTTCATGGGCAATGTTAAATAGCTTTGCTAATGAATATCATTCAATGGAGTAAACAAAGATTTGGAGATCAAAAGATGATTGCTGTTTGAATGTTATAAATTGAGTAACATTGACTTAATTGTTTATAGGAAAAGAGATGGTTTGCTGTGTAATAAGATTTCTTTGCTTAAATAGGTGAACATTTTGACAAATGGATGACAATAAGGACAAAATTTTTAGCAATGTTGCTAGGTTGGGTTTATTCGTGCGAAGAATAGAATATGAGATTCTGGTATTTCCTCCCTATTTCATTTTCAAAACTCAAATGCGATTAGTTTTTCTTCTAAAGAAGGTATGACTTATGAGAGTATTTCTTTTGGACAAAATGATTTTCTAATGTTTGTATAGGATGGTAAACTTTGGAGTTTCCTTTTAGTACTGGTTTTGTTATTTGGTATGATTTTCAAGGCAAGTTGTGCGACTTGGATAGTTCCTATGCCAAGGTTTGCCATCTCTCCCGTACCGGTGCTACGCTAACATAGTGTTGGTATAGTATAGTACGGAGTTTTTTTGGTGTACTGAGAGTCGGTACACCATCCGTACCATTGTCGGTACCGAATTGGTATAGTATGGTACGCTCCGTACCGCCCGGTTCGGGCCGGTATGGCGTACCTTATCCTATGCCATGTTTTTATACTTTCCTATATTTTGAGATAGGCAATGATTTACTAAAGATGCAGGACTGCTAAGGCGATGGCCTGCTTATGCATAGATGGCCCTACTAAGGATAAGAAATCAAGGGAATAGAGAGAAGAAAGTACTAGAGAGGGAGGAGGAAAGAGTGATGAAAGCAAGGGAATAGTTACAATACTTGATTGGATACTTATTTTTAAAATTCCTTGATAACATATATGACCAAACTCAAGGACCAAGTACTCGGGTATGACTTGGGACCCAAGTAACTTGATGGCCAAGTAACTTAAGATATTTACCTAAGAGCTGAATAACTTAATAAATAAGAGTAATAAATATTAAATGAGTATAATTTAATAAATTAACAATTTGGACTATCAAGTGGTTTTCATGCTTTGAATAGATCTTTTGGTGCTCTTGGCATCTGGACATTGGCTCTAATAATTATGATATAGATTGTGATGCATGATCCAAACCCTTGACTTCACCAACTAAATAACTTTGGCTTTTAATAGTGCATTCAGGTCCAAGATTTCTCCAATTTTGAGTATATCTCACTATAGAAAATCATTGTTGGATCTTTATGGGGACTGTGTGAAAGAAATGTGGTGAATGGTTTTTTAAAATCAAGATAGATTTATGGAATGTAGAGAAATCTAAAGATCTAAATTAGGAGCCATTTTAAGCATTTGCTTTGGGCAAGGTGGAGGCAAAAAACTAATTGAAGATAGAAATAAAACCTTGGTAAAACATTTAGTGATACACTTGAGGGATTGGTGGTTACTAGCTTTAAATAGTTGAAAAGAATTCTAGGAATTATTCTCCATACATTGGCCACCTTAGATTTTCTATTTAAATAGGTTCAATCAAGTAGGCTTTTGAGCAAGGTCCGCCGTACCGGTACCGGTCGGCGTACCGGTGGCCGGCCGGACCGGTACGGTACCGGTCCGATCCGGTACGTATCGACTGGTACCGGTACCGTGCCGGCCGGTACGTGGTGGTTTCAAAAACCACAGCGCGAGGCGCTGTGATTCTAAAAAAAAAACGCACCGGTATGAGGCCGGTACCGGCCGGTACGGGCTCTGAACCGGCCGGTATGGGCTCTGAATTGGCCGGTACGCACCCGTACCGGCCGGTGCGTACCGGCCGGTTCGGCTAAAAAATCGGGAAATACCGGTTTTTTAGTGGTTCCGGTACCGGTCTAGGACCGGACCGGTACGTACCGGCCGGTACGGGCCGGTACGGCATTCCATGCTTTTGAGTATGACAAAATTGCAGAAAGGAGGTCCTTCATTTTAATGTAGATGGTGCAGAATGGAAGATTTATTAAAAAAAGCTCCTTTAGTTTGTTTGACTTTTCTAGTGCTATTTGGGGACGCTGAATTCTCATTAGAGAAATTTGAGATTGAAGAAATTAAGGAAGTCTTTTAAGAGATCGATAGATTTATGAATTATTGTTGCGTGTCTTAAGTTCTACTTTGTGTAAATATTTTGAGGATTTGGTGGAGGTTTTGAAAGAGCTATCCTATATTTAGGGTAGTTCTATATACACCCCCCCTATTGCTCAGGACACCCCCCAAAAACCAAAAAAAAAATACCCAAACTAACCTTTAGTGTAATTACCATATTGCCCTTGAAATTTTCTCAGTACACCCCCCTTCCTCCTTCCTCCTCCTCCCCATCCCCCACCTCCCCCCCTCCTCCCCTCCACCTCCCCGTCCTCCCCTCCACCTCCCCCTCCACCTCCCCGTCCTCCTCCTCCGCCTCCCCCCTCCTCCTCCGCCACCTCCTCTCACTCCTCTTCCCCCACCTCCCCGTCCTCCTTCCTCCTCCTCCCCATCCCCCACCTCCCCCCCCTCCTCCCCTCCACCTCCCCGTCCTCCCCCTCCACCTCCCCCTCCACCTCCCCGTCCTCCTCCTCCGCCTCCCCCCTCCTCCTCCGCCACCTCCTCTCACTCCTCTTCCCCCACCTCCCCGTCCTCCTTCCTCCTCCTCCCCATCCCCCACCTCCCCCTCCGCCTCCCCCCGCCTCCCCGTCCTCCTCCTCCGCCTCCCCCCTCCTCCTCCGCCGGCGAGGTGCTCGTTGCTCGGGAGATGGCCGGGGAGGTGCTTGAGGCGAGGTTTTTTGGGCGGAAGGGAGAAGCCGGCGGGTGTTTTGGAGGGGAAGAGCGGGGTGGGGGGGGGGTTTGGGGGGTGTAGAGAGCAATTTAGGTGAGGGGGTGGGAAGGGTGGGGGGTAATTTAGGAATTTTTAATTTTTTAGGGGTGTCCTTAGCAAATGGGGGGGTGTAGAGAGTATTTAATTTTTTTTTAATTTTTGGGGGGTGTCCTGAGCAATAGGGGGGGTGTATATAGAACCACCCCTATATTTAATGAGGAAAGCTAGGTAGTCATGCCTAACCTCCCATGCCACAACTTCTACACCTCAAGTGACCCACATATCCGATATCCAGTTTAGAATATTTAATATTTCACAAATACCCTTCCCCTACCTTGTGCTTCCCTTTGACCTGCCCCAACCATTATCACCTTGGCTCTTCTCTACTTTCCAACTCATCAGCCCACATTAGCCTTGCTAGGAGTGCAACAATCAAATTTCACATTCTGCATCACTTTTTTCTTGGTTCTACGGTCTGCCATACCGATCGTACTGACGTACCGGTGGGTGCCGGTACCGGTTCGGTACTGGTTTGGACGGTACGGACCGATACCAAACCGATACTACTGGTTCGTCTTGGTTCATGCATCTAAAAGCTCCAAAAAACTTTGAAACCGGTACGGGTCGGTACAGTTAGCCAGTTTGGGCTGATATCGACCGGTATGGGCCGGTACGAGCCGATACCGATTTTTAACACCGAAGCGGACCGGTCAGAGCCGATACCTGTTCGGTACGGGCCGATTCAGCATTCTTTGGTTCTACCAACTCCTCGCTTTATACATCTCTCCTAACTTTTTTCCTCATTTTCTATAATTCCTCCCATGAGGCTTCTACTTGGGTAGCCATCAGAAATGGCCTAATATTTACAAAATTCGCAATGATAGATAGCTCTTTCCTTCTTTCATCTTTTTTTCCTTTTTCTTGATATTGAATCTAGAATATTTTAATTATAACAATGGGTCAAAAGCTTACTGTATATTCAAAAGAGTTGTATATGGTTATGATATTTAAATGTTACCTTCTCCTCTCACATATATTGTGAGGATCATACGAGCGTGTGTGACATTAGTTGTGTGTTGGGTGTGTTGGGAGGTCTTGGTTGCTTAAGCAGGGATAAGGACTTAATTAATAACTTTCGGGTTAGCCTTTTTGGGTGAGGTCGTTGGGGACTTGCTTAATAACTTTCTGGCTAGCCTTTTTGGGCGAGGTCTTAGATTATTATAAATGATGCCAGAGTTGATCCAACCCATGGCCCATGTGGTTAAAAGATGTTGCAACGGATGGACGTGAAACCCATCCAAATACAGAGGGTTTTAAGAATTAACCAAGCTATGGTGTGATGTTGGAATTAAATTTATCATCCTGGGAGATGTCGAGATTGGGAAAGCATATGATCCTCCAAGCTTTACTACCTATAGCTGCATCGCTCCGTGCTCATGATCCTTAGAGCCTTTCCGCGTATGTAATCTCCAGCAAATCACAAGCCATGGGGATGCTTCATTGTAGGGAATTGATATTTGCTTTAGATCAAACCCTCCTCTCTTCCTATCTTTTATTTGGGAAGAGCCTCTAGGTGCCACCCCCTCTTTTATATCCATGCCACCATTTTCCACACCCCTAGCTGCCTCCCTACGAGAATAAATAGGAGAGAGACTAGGGTTAGTGGTCAACCCCTCTTGGCACCTAACTAGGAAGTCCTAGTTAGGCTAGGACGCTAAGGAGGAGATGGTACTTACTTGGGCACCTCTTCCTCTTAGGAGTTGAACTCCCTTTGTGGAGTTTGGCTTCCTATTATGCGAAGGACAGAAGAGAGGGAGTGACCCAATGGAAGAATTGGCCTCCCACTTTATTAGTGCTAATCTAATTAGGATTGGATTAGGTCTAGTCCAATCTTGCTTGATTGGACTTGAACTAATCCAATTAGGCTCCAATAAATCCGTTTTGAGGCTCAGTAAATGTTTTAAAACCAGCACTTACTTGTTCCATGTAGGATTAATAAATGAGAGAATAATTAATTAGACTCATGTTCTAATTAATAACTAGAGATAGGTGCCTCGTGATGGACATGTTACGGGGATAAGCAATATTATGCAACTTAGATTTTGCTCACCAATAACCTGTCCTACTGGTCCGTTATTGTCACATATTAGCAATATAGTCTGATATGGGTATATGGAACCCATACCACATTATCAAATCCCTATTGTGTTAGGATGAAACCAACTGTCAACTTGTTCTTGCATAAGCTAACTTTTGCAATACGGTCCCCCATCATACGTTTGTCTTCACATGACCATTGAGATCACAAGCATTGTCAAGACCTTAGTTATGCAAAGTCATAGTCTATTAGGATCCTAGCTCATGCCAGAAACTTTTTTAAAAAAACTAGTTCGTACGAAATCTTTTTTGAACACAATCAATTATTAAACATAATATCAGCAAACCGATTATTCTACTTACAAAATACAAGTCATTGCCTGGGCCCCAGGTTTTGTGTCTGATTATGTTTTCACCCTAATATTGATATAATGCTATATGATGGTTTCCTTGTTGGATAGCCAGATCCTCACTCTTATCCGAGCCTAGTAAACTAGCGTGCTTCCTATCAATGATGTAATTCGGGATACCAAAAACAATCCATGGGTTTGCTCCAAAATTTTTTTAAGGTAGAACTAGGTGTTCTATCTTTCAGGTCAAGGAACTACTTGCAAATTATGTTCGTGGTTCACATCTCAACCTTGATGGTGATTTCTACGGTAGATTGCTGGGGTTTACTAGTTCAATGTAAGAGCACACCCTAGTATTAGTGTGAGGTCATCATCCTGGTGGCTGAGGAACTCTTTGTAGTCACATTATACTTCAATAGGCATTTGAGGGCGATACTTAAGCTCACTCTGGCCCATGGAATGCCGTACCGGTCCGGCCGTGGACCGGTACCGGAACGGATAAAAAACCGGTATTTTCCGATTTTTTATCCGAACCGGCCGGTACGGGTGCGTACCGGCCGGTACGGGGCCCGTACCGGCCGGTACGGGGCCCGTACCGGCCGGTTCGGGCCTCGTACCGGTGCGAACCGGCCGGTTCGCACCGGTACGATTTTTTTTTTTTTTAGAACCACAGCGCCGCGCGCTGTGGTTTTTGAAACCACCGCGTACCGGCCGGTACGGGACCGGTACCAGCCGGTACGTATCGGACCGGACCGGTACCGTACCGGTCCGGCCGGCCACCAGTACGCCGACCGGTACCGGTACGGCGGACCTTGCTCTGGCCACTTGGATATCCCCAAGAGTACTTGTGTACTCCTTTCTAGCTCTAAGGCTGATATGTGATGGATATCTAATAATGTTAAGTGATTATGCAAATAAAATATCCATGTTTTATTTTAAACATTGTTCAAAATTATATGCAAATGATTTTCAAAGCATATCCTAATCTAATAGCAGCATTAGCCATTTTGGGGCGATCATAAGCTTGTAATGGTTTTTGTGATTGGATCCTTGCCCTAATAAGGATGATAGAACGTAAGTGGGTGGAATGGGCTATATGTTTTAGTCCAATAGTGGGAATTGGGAGGCCTCGGCTGCTTAGGGAGGACCAAGGACAATTAGTAACCTTCTAACTAGCCCTTTATGGGTGAGCTCTTAGTTCATTACTTTTATGCAATGAATTTTCTCTTTTTTGTGAAAAAAAACATAGGGGATGCCCATCTATGTCTACTTCATTGAGGTAATGAAACAGGTTGAAGTGAAAATAGAGGAATTCATTACTTCCAAAGAGGCAAATCAAGTAATGGTTGGACCATAAAAGCTCCAAAATCAAAATCTACAACAAGTATACTAAAAAGTAATTTTAAAATGGCTATAGAGGTTATTTAGAATTCCATACTCTATTTGGAAATAAGCTAAAGGAGACATTTCCATGATAAAGAAAAGATAAGATGTTAGAGTAACCAGCTCCACACCTGGAGGGGAACCACCACATGGGTTAGTTAGTCTGATATTTTGTTAAGAGAAGATCATCTCTGTTTTTTTCTCTTTTCCTTTGCGAGTTCTGAATTTTTCATTTTTTTTATCATTCTTGCTCCGTGTTCACATAAATGCATCTACATTCCGTATCTTGTTACATCTGTAATGGGACTATTGCCGTATAGGTTTGGAGGAGACAGAGCAATGGGAGTAGATGTGAAGAAAAGGAGAAGAAGACAAATGGAGTATAATGCCCAGACGTGGCTTGGGGCTCACAAATGAGTAGGTGAGATGAGCTTAAGAGACTTAGATACTTTGGAGACATGGGTTTTTAAGTGTTTATTGGGCTTGATATGATACATTTTTTGGTTAAGTAAATGGAAAGTCCTGTTTGTGTGGGACTCTCAAATTCTCCAGTGGTGGCACTCAAAGAGAGAGCATGGGATAACCACATGGGAAGCATGGGTGTGAGTACCTATCTTCCTTCATATGTAAGTAGTGGTGGATATTAATGTGGGCTCTAATTTGTCACCTTGATTTCAAAGGTCGGGTGCAAGAGGTGAAGGAATTTAATTTCATTAGATTAATAATTATTTATATGATGGTGGCCAAGGTTGTTGATAGCATATTTATGAGGAATCTACTCTTTTGCTAGGGTCTTCCCATGAACTGCTTAAATTTTTTTTTCACATGCTTATATCTGGTATGTGGAATTGTGGAAAAGGATTTAAGATTGGGACCATTTGAAAAATCAGTCTACAAAAGGTGTCTTTGGCCTATTAAGACATGGAGATGCTGATAGGTTTGTGCAGTGGTACATCACTGTTTTCTTGCTTTTTTCTATGTTAACCAATGGCTCTTTAATTAATTCTGGTGCTTAAGAAGCTCAAGGATATGTGATCTTCTCTATCTTTTTATGACTTAAGGGGATTGATTTATTGTGCACATGTTGAGAGGGGAGGTTTATGCATTGACTTAAATGGTGGCTTAGGTTGGGACTGGTCATTGCCTGATGTCCTACCTCCCAATCTAGTCCTTTCTGTAGATGTAAAGGTTGCCTCTTAAATATGTGATTTAATAATCCATCTACTTTGAGGAAGTCTTGAGACTCAAATTGAGAGTTACTCATTTGATAAGGTGGCTCAATTGCTTAGTTTATAACATCCCTTGTTTTATTTAGGAAGCCCCCTTTTTCTCATTGTCATTCAATCATAGAAAAGTCTGGGAGAATTGACCTTGGATAAAAAATGCCTCTACTTCAAACTTAACCTAGCCAACTTACTAAATGTTTAACTTTAGAGTGCCTCTTAAAATGTTGATAAATCTGGAAAATTTTGAGGGTAATTACCATTTTTCTTTGAATGAACCAGCGTTGAGTGGAAGTCTTGTTTTTGGACGCATGCTTATGTTCCCTTTTGCTATCATAGAGAAACTCTGTGGGTTTGGGAACATTTAAAACGATACCATAATGATGCTTTACATGCAAAACAATCATGAAGAAAGGGCAGAAGGTAATCATCTTGGTGGGAGAGCAATTGTGGCCATGTATAGGGAAGAAAGTCGTAGATGATCATTTCAAAGGTATCTAGAAGTGCCTTCACTTTGCTTTCATATGGTCATATTATGAGATCAGAAGGTTCTATTGAGAGAGGAGCATTATTCCTTGTTGAGGGACAATTTTATTTTAAGTTGACCTTTGGGTGGAAAATTTTGAACTTAGTAAAATTTTCCATTTCTGTCTCAAGGATGTTGTCTAAGGGAAAGTTGCTTGTTGTGCGGATTTAAGAATGTTGATATGTGCATGTTTGTAATGCAGATTTTTTTTTTTTTTCTGAAACAGCAGTGGAAGAGAATAGACATATTGATGTCCTTGAGACGCTACTTTTCGCAATGTTTTTGTTCCTTGTGTTTTACGTGAATAACATCTTTGGGCCTTATTGTTCTAGTCTTGTGTTTGAACATGAAATTGCTTTTCAAATTTAGTCTGCCATGTGTAAAGAACTTGATCTAGTCTTTAGGCCTGATTGTTCTATTCTTTTGTTGGCATGTATACATTAAATGAATTTTGATATGTGGTTGCATTATAAATCTAACTTGATGAATTTCATTAGCCTTTTACATGCATGATGTATTGGATAACATGAAATGAACAACCACCTCATTATATATATGACAGAAAGTTGTAAATGATCTTGTTCTAAGAAGATGTCATGTAGCTACCCTGACATTTAGATAAATCACTTTTTTGTGACTTATGTCATAATCATAGTCTTTATTGGTGGGATGGAGAGGTATCATCGTAATGGCATTTGACCTGCCATTGTCTGAATAAAGAATTTGGAACTACATGGAATCCCAAGTGTTTATGAATTTATGGCTGGAACCCTAATAATTCAATATCTCATTATGTATTTCCTAGCCAGTGCACGTGTATTGCTCACGGTCTTGTAAACTGACAATTGTGATATTTCCTGGAATTGTAACAGATAATGTTTGCTTGTATCCACATATTGCTCAATGACATGGATTGAAAAATATATGGAAGTGAAAAAGATGGGAGATTCTTCGTTAGTTTGAAATAATATAACGGCATTTTAAACAACGAGTTTGAGAAACACTAATGCCTGACTTTGACTTAGTTATGGTAGATTTCACTTGTAGAGAAGGTTTCATTGCATGCCAATATGTATAAAATCATTGGACGTGTCAAAAATGATTATTTGCTTCATGTCTTGTAATGGTGTAATTGTTTTATAAACTATTTGATATGTGGATAAACTGCTTAACCCAACACTTATGGGTATTTTCTCTCAAATGACTAATCTTAATGCAGTTGTACGGCAGACCCCAAAGTATTAAGCACTTGTGCCAGATCTGCCGGACCATCCTAAAGCCGATAGTGAGGTTATGCAGAGTAAGCATCTCCACTCACTACTTTTCTACTTTCTTTTGCACATACTTGACAGAGTCCCAGATGAGATGAATTCAGTCAAAAAGAAAGCACCAATGACTCATTATCCTAAGCATCCCTTCAATAATAAGGGATAGCCATGGATAAAGTGAATTTCCTCAAAAGCGACCATTTACAATCATAGTCACCATTAGAAAGATGTAATATGGATCATATGCTAAGATTTAATCTGTGAAACACATGTTAGGATTTACAATAGCACTTGCATCCTAACATGCATAACACTAGTCCTTGGTAAATCACTCCCCATCTGTGCAGTGATGGATATCTCTTTGGTAAGCGACTTGTATGTCTTTGTATTATGGTATGAAGTTGCATTGGGTTTTTCAGAGAAGCTGAAGCAATCAATGGTGGGAGAGTGCATCATATGTGGTCATTATGCCTTTAGCATCATTTATACAGTATATTTTTGTTGTCTTCTTCTATATCACTTAAACACAAGTGGTGGGAAAAATGATATTTATCACAATAACACCTTTATGGAGTAGGCACTAAGATATCAAGTTGGTAAAATTCCTTCATGGTTAGACCCAAGATCCAGGCAAATTTCCCACCTTCACTACGGTTGGGGTGTTTCGGGGTATTTCTGGGGATGCTACCCCCATTTGTGTAGCCCATTACCATTCGGCCTCTTCTTCCAAAAAATATTACCTTTTACAGAGACACATTGGAGCCAACCTCGAGTATACCAAGTCACAAGAGCATATTAGAATAACAAAAGCATGTGATTATTTGGAAAGATGCCATGTGCGGTCAACTAAGGTTCATAATAACAGCTGAAATAATGTTATAAAATAGCATTTGGTTTTGGTGCCTTTCCATTACATTCTGTATGTGTATGTATGTATATGTGTTTATGTATATTAGGGATCTAAATAATGCTATTATTGCATTTATAGAATAGTCATTATTTTTCATCTACTGTATAAGAACCGACTAAAGCAAATAATTCTGTTATATTCCCATCATTGTTCAATATTTTCCATAATGATGACTAATAGTGGCTACTATAATGACCAATAATTTATTCCCAGAAAATCTAGTTGATAGTCGACCAGGTAAATCATGATCCTCATTTGGGGATATCATTGTGGTTTTAACCTTGCAATTAACTTTTCCAGTGATGTGATGTCTCTCTCAAAAGAAAAAAGTTCTAGTGTTATATAGAGATTGTTGTTAACCATGGTCTGCCGTACCGGTCCGGCCTCAGACCGGTACCGAATCAGCGTGGAATCCGGTACCGGTAGCTTATCGTTGGAGAACCGGTATGGGACCGGTATGGAACTAGTACGAACCGGTACAGACCGGTATGGGATCAACGTGGATCAACGTTGAATCTGGAACCGATATAGAATCGGTACGGACTAGTACCGTACCGGTCCGGGCCGCCATCGGTACGCCGACTGGTACCGGTACGGCGGACCTTGTGTTAACTATTTTTAATTTGAGAAACTTTAAAGGGAAATTACATCATTCACAACCTATTTTGTTGTATTGCTGTAACTCATATTTGTTATTTCTCATGGAAACATTTTAAGTTTGGGGACAGCAACATTTTGTCAAGGTGGGACAGACAGAAACCGCCAGCCCTTCAATGAATCATATTGTTGAAAGTGACAGACTCTGATCATTTTGTGGGCAAAGGGAGATGGGTCTGTGGGAAGCCAGGTTAAGTCTTTCATATATCAGCGATGTTAGCACAAACTACAGTGTCTTTTTTATGGAAAGGATTAAAATATTTATATTACCTCTGTGCCGATATGCTGTTGGCATGTTCATCATGATGTACTGTGCTGATACTTGGCAAACATCAGCACAGACAGATGTGTAAGTTTGTAAAAGAGATTTACAATTGCATGCTGATATATTAGTTCATTGTTTTTTTTAAAAATGGCCAATTTTAATTGCTTTATTATCGTCTGTAAACTTGTGTTGAGGGTATAAACTAGGATCATATATCATCTTAAATCTGTGTTGATTATTGTTTATTATAAAAGTTTCATAGTTTCAAGTAATTTGTCATATGGACTACTCAACTATGCATATATATTAATGGCACAAAAATTCCGGAGAACTTCATAAATATATGTCAGTAGTGGAACCATGTTAAAAAAAACAATACATTATACTTTGCTAATATTCTGAAGTTTTAATCATAGGGCTATTATCATGGGAGGCCTATATATCTTCATTATTGTAGGAAGTTTATATAATCCTTGTTTTCTGATGTAGTTAGTGAAGAGTTCCTAAACTATCTCCTATTGGAGAAAGCTGTTCATGGTCATCACTGAGGGTATAAGCCTGTACAGCTGCATATTGGTTTGTACTAGGTTATATTGGTTTGATGCCACTTCAATGCATTCCAATATGCAGCTATATTAATTGTTATGAATAGTACACAGATATACACCAAGGTTTGCCATCTCGGAACCGAATTCCGTATTGGTACTATGTATTATAATACCGGTATGCAGTATGATACGGGACGGCGAGATGTACAGAGTGTAGTGTCGGTACGAGATTGCATATCAGTTTAGTACCGGTGTGGCACAGTATACTTGGTACGATATGGTACCGATTGGTATAGCAAGGCACCAACCGGTACGGCACCAATCGTGCCATTCAGTAGGAATTAGCACTTAAGTCTTTGTTTTATTTATCATTACACCTTTTGGAGTGCCAGTGATATGACAGACTTTATTGCTAGGAATGGTCGACAGACAAGCTATTTCTTCTGAATGTTCCCTTCAGTCACTTTTAATGGGTTGGTCAAAATACTTCTTGCGATTTGATCATTTTTCCGATATATTTTTTGAAGTTCTACTGCTCAAATCTATCTAGGAGATTGATGATGTTGTTATGGTTGTTTCATAAACTTTTATCAACATGCAATCTTCGTTTTGCATGGACAATTTGTTGAATAATTCTCTCTTCTTGTAAAGATAAGCTGAAAAATTGAAATCTCAAACAGCCCAACAGCTGGTTTGGAGGAATGTTGGGTGTCCTGCAGATTGAATAGGTTTGATTGATATAAATCATATTGAAGTTTCGTAAAATGACGTCTTTCTGCGAAAAAAAAGGATTGGAGGATGGTTTATAAAAACCTTGAACATTCATATTTTTCATGAAGGTTGTGTATGGGTGCGTAGTTGTGATATTTGAGAAACATTGGATATATTAGTGCAGTACACTGGTGGGATTCCTAATACAGTATCTGAGCTAATCTCATGAAGTACATTTTTGGCGGAGTTTCCCATTGCACATAAAAAAAGTAATTTGTATTATTTCAAAACCTTTGAGATTGCAGGGCCAATATTTTTAATAAATATCGTTTCTTATGTGCAATGTCTGACTGTTCCATGCTGTTATGGCTTTTTCATTCTTGTACTAGACCAACCTCTTGATATGCCCTTGAAAAAAGGAAGGTGGGAAATGGTCTTGTTGATCACTTCTCTTCGTGGCCAGGTGGTATATTCATGTCAAATTTCCTATCCACATGTGGGATGTCATATGGATTTAGTAGCTTAGCTTCCAAACACTCCTTTGTTGCTTTCGTAGTATGGTGGTTTTCTTCATCTTCTTTCTTGCTTTTCTCAAATGTGTTTTTAGTCAAATACTCTACCTGAAGGCTTCCTAAGATAAATTATAATTGCTTTCAAATTAGCTTTTCTTTGTTAGTCTTCCTGTGTCAAATTTGTGAAAAGGGATCCTTTAGTCTGTTCTTTTGAGAAAAAAAATGATGGAAGTCCTCTGGTCCTGATTCTATCCTGAGGAACCATTGACAGAAGCCTTTTGGAAATTTTCTTGTGGTACTCTGGAATCTCAATTCTGCTCGTGGTTAGTTTGCTAACCTTCAAAACTTTTCAGTTGATGACTATGCTTGTCATATGACAACTCCCATGGCACCCTGCTTAGAGTTATGGAACCCACTATTACATTTTCCAGTTCTCATCATCTATAAAATGAGGTTAGATACTGTGTGCATGCTATTTGATAGATTTACAAATGTCAAGGATGAAAGAGGTATCCTTGTCAAATTATTCTGATGCATAACATACAGTTTGGCCTTAAGTTTCAGTCCTGGGTCTTCGACTTAATTAATGACTGACAGGTGCAATTATAGCTTTAGAAAAAAAAAATTGCATTAAATATTAGAACTTACTGCCCCCTCTCCCTTCGTATGTCATTGGATTTATTATGATCTATGAAGTCCCAATTAACTTGTAAATGCAACATCTCATTTGCTCTTTTTTCTTTTTGTGGTTGTGCAGGTGTAAATATTTAATTGTTGGAAAAAAGGGGTTTTCACTTACATGAGCAGATTTGCCTGCAAGTGAAGAACAAATCTCATGTTCTTTTTAAGCAAATCTGCACGTAACAGATATTCGAATTTCAACCAGGGCTCATGTGTGTTATGTTGTCAATATTTTTCACGATTACAATCAGGGACCTTCTCTGGTGTGATTCTAACACAAATGAAGGGGGGAACCACTAGATATTGGTATGTATCAGCTATCAATAGGCCAGATGTTTTGAAAGCTATGCAGCGCCTAAAAGAAAATCTGCTGCCATGCTTCACATGTAAATAAATATGTCAAGTTTGTGCCTGATCTGAGATTTTATATCTTTTTATCACAGGAATGCCAAGGCCTAGCCATCCACCAGCATTTACAAGTCTCCTTGGCATGCAGAATGTATGGTTAATTTGATATTATTATTCGGACTGCTGTAAATCCTGGATCCACTCACAAGAGCCCCCAAGCAAAATGGCATTGAATCTACATCCAGTCATGTTTTGTTCAAGTTAGATTTACTTTGACGTGCTTTTCCTGGAATCCCATGACTGCTCAATCGTACCTAGATATCCATCATCCTAGTAGCAGATAGTCTTTTTTAAGATTTTGCTACCGTAATTTTTTGATAGGTTTTTCTGCCTTGCCAACCAAAATTTCTGCTATGTACACTGTCGAGGAAGAAATGCTTAACATTCATTATAGGTCACAAATCTTGTTCGGCTTCATACGTATTTATATTATTATCATTTTACTCAGCCGTAAGCAAAATGATAATAATACAAATATCTGTGAAGCTGGATAAGATTTGTTCCATATAATGTGTTTCTCTCAATATGCAGTAAAAATGTTAATATTTCTTTGATGACAATCATAGGCATAGCAAATATTTTGGTTGCAGTGGAGCCAAGCCTATTGAAAAATCACAAATGCAAAACCTTTTGAAAAGTTTTAGTTGCTAAGGGAGCAAAATCTACTGACCTTCCCACTTTCCATAGCAAATGGTTTTTTGTAAGATTTTGCTCTAATTTTTCCTGTACATGTTCATAAACTATGTATGCGGGAGAAGAAAAATGTCTTAAGCGCTTTTGTGATGATGGGATGAAGTGGATATGTGATTTATGCAATGATTGAGAACATATATGCAAACTTTCGGTTCAAAACTACCAGGAATGTCATGAAGTCTGTTGTTTTCATGTTACTGCATTAATGAGCTTGTAAGTTTACGATTCCAGTCTAATTGAGATTGACGCACTGCAGCTCATATGACACTATCATGTATTTTAGTACAAGGCCAAGACAGAAACAGCAGCAGGAAACTCTGTGAAGATACTTGTACTCTCTGAAGATTTTATTGAAGATACTTGATTACTTTGTGGCAAATATGTGCACTCCGGCCCAAATTAGGCCCATATTGGACTTAAGTTAGCAAGCCCAACCAATTTCATTGGGGGGATTGGAATAGGGAATCATGATCCCCTGCCCGAGCGTCAGCTCTTGGGGGATAAGAATGCCGCCGCGAGCTTCTTGAGGCCGATACAAATGACTGGCGGCCGTTGGGGTCCTCCACTTTTGGGGAATAAGAACGCTGCCATGAGCTTCTCGAGGCCGGTAACCGGTACAAATGACCAGCGGTCGTTGGGGCCGGTGCAACTAGTGAATGGCCGACCTCATATGCCGTTAAGCGATGCTCATCTAGAAGCTTTTAAATTCCTTCATCCCTTGCGATGGATCACCATTGAGATATTCCTTGCTTCCTCTATATTTTCTTGTTTTTGGTGGCTGGTGTGCCACCTCGGTCAAGTTCCACCTCTACAAAACTTCCACTTTCTCCCTCTAGCTCTCCATGTGCTCTATTTCACTGTTCCGAGCTTCATCACTCTTTTTCCATCGAAAAAAACCAAAGTCGGCAGAGATTTGCCATCGCCATTGCTCATCGGTGAGTCCCTCGCCCCTTCTTGCTTCCTCCTTGGATGAGGAAGCTGCCACCTAAGGCAGCTAGGGGCTCTGCCTCTTTTCCTCTTCTTCCCCTATTTTCTCTTATACGCAACTAAACTACTGCAGCACCTCGCCACTAGCTGCGCCACTACGTTGCAGGCCGTGCCACCATACCTCAGGCCGCACCACCAACGGGCCATTAACCACCTTCCCCCTCCTCTCTGTTTTCCCAATTGAGCATGATGAAGAACCCTTGTTCATCCCCATTTTAGGGCGAGAGAGAAGAAAAAAAAGATTTTCTTCCATAGTTGTTAATTCCTGTTTTTTGGCCCATGGGCTAGATGTAGTAATGATTTATGCCACTATGACAGACCAAACCCAAACTCCTGATTGAATTTGGACTGAGACTCTCTCTCTTCTTCCTCTTTCTCTCTCTAAGCCAGATCCAGAGATCTTAGTTCAAAGTCTTGACTCTCTTTGCTCAAATCTAGGCTATCCCTTGGGTGGAGGTCCTGAACTGCCCCGATACCTGGGTGAATACTGACCTAGTACCTCACCCTTGTCAGGTTCCCTCTAGAATTTGGTTACCCTTGACCTTTATTGAGCTACTTAAATCATATCTCATCTTGATCTGTTTAGTTTACTGTTCAGACCAACCCATGCAGTCGAGTACGACCCATACTAGGCCTTGCCTTTCCTTCGTTCTGATTTGGGCATAAGATCGTATTCTCCAATAGTATTTTAATTTATAACTTTACTTAGCTGCTAAGGTAATGATAAAATTTATGGTATTTTAAGGATATTAAAATAGGTGAACTTGACCCGTCTAATTGAAAAGCAGAATTTTGAAGCGAAAAGAGGTAAATAACCTAATGCTTCAAAGTATATTTTTCGATCTTTGGTAAAGTGATAATTAGTTTATTATCTTTGATTGTGATATTTGTTTTATACTTGATTAAATGGGTCAGGCATGTTACTGTTACAATAGTAAAGTTTTTAAATATTTTGTTGTGTTATGTTAAGAAATGTGACTGGGTAAATTATGAAACTTATTTTATATGTATATATTCACAGCACGGCTATGATCTAAAATCGTCAATGGAGATTATTCGTTGGCACTGTCGACTTATAATTTGAGAAACTAGTTTTGACATCGAGCCATCGATCATCAGAATAGTGGTATCTAACACTTGTGCATTTTGTATCTAACCAACCCAATGGCCATAGCTTGATGTTGGATCTTTAGAATCAGTTTATGAAAATAATAATAAATTTTAAAAAAGATATATGTATTATTTAAAATTTGATTTATTCTCAATGAGTATCATGCTATTTAATTATTTATGTATTTGGCATGCTTAGATTCCACTTTGTGGTATTATGTTGCTTACTGGATTAGTATTGCTTATTATTCTATTTTTTTCTATTTTTCAAATTTCGAATTATGATTGCTCGGGACTTAGGAGAGTGTGCTATCATCAAAAGATATTTGTGATCATTTGAATTTCAAGTTTAGCTTAGTTAGATTAGTTTAGTTCAGTTTGAACATTTTATTCGATCTGAATAATAATAATAATTATTTAGCATATTTTGACTTATGTTATCATGAGACAATTGATTATGAGAAGATTTTGTTTAGATCTTAATTAAATTAGTTTTTGAGGATCGAAGAATTATAATTATTGCTTTGAGATTATTATGATTTAATCTGTATCCTTCCATGCTTGCATGATTTGATCTGTAGGTATGCAGCGTCTGTTATGCTCTGGGTTCAGAGCGTGATAGATATGTAACTACAAAATTGGAGTCAATTACTATATAACTCTCTTGTAGTTCCTCCTACTTTCTAGGGTGCGTGGGAGGGGGGGTTGTGCATTGGTCAATTTGGCTCTTTTGGAATTTAAAGCAAGATGTGCTGGATAAGTGGTAAAGTGCAGTGATGAGATTGTAAGAAGCAGGAGATAAGCATAACAAACTGAAAATTTAATCAATACACAAACATAGTGAAGGCAATTAAAAGTAAACAGATGAATTTTAATAGAGGTTCGGAGCTAAATTCAGCTCCTATGTCCTCTCCCAAGAAAACCTCCTTGAGAATTCTAATCCACTAATCACAATTTCAATGATTACAACAATCTGTCAGCCTACTTCCAAAGTTTCAATATTCATTTTGAAACTTGTCCAAATCACTTACATATCACAAGAAAAGTTTTCAAGCACAAGTAGCTCCTTGCTGTAAGCTTATGAATACTATTTAGCTCTTTCAAATATGGAGGGAAACAATGATTCAACCGGTTGAGTACTTTTCTTGCTTAGAAACTTTATTCAAAGAGATTCAATGTGGTAGTTCTCTTGTATTCGATTCTTTTCTCAAAACACTCCTTTTCATTAATTCTTTGAAGCCTTTTAAATGAGATAGAAGATAGCTTGGATTCTTTTCTAACTGTTGGAGGGCTCTCCTACCTCATTAATGGCCAAAAGTATAATTCTAAACATGTTGGAAAGTTAGCTATGGGAGTCTGTTAGTTGCAAAGGAGTCAGTTCCTGAAATATCATAAAAGACAACCTTTTTTATTTTTACTCTATGACCATGTCAGAATTGGCTCCTCTGAAACTAGGATCGACTTCTAGTCATGTACCAGTCAACTCTACATACCGGAGTCAGCTCTTGAGATGCTGGGGTTGACTCCACCAGGGTGTTGGTTAGAACGATGATGGAATGGGCCTAGAAGTAGGGCCGAGGTCTTCTAGCCAAGGTGATGAGAGCATGGGCCACCTTTTCAAGCTTAAGGTACCTTGTGTTAGCATCTGAGAGCTCAGCTTGTGTAGTAAATTGGCCTCTATCTTCCATCTTCTTCTTGCATAAGAACCAAGCCCAATGCCAATTGGGAGATAGCCAGGTAGAGATAAAGCATTTCTCCTAGGCTCAGCTTGATGAGTAGTGGTGGCGAGCTAATTTAGTCTCGAAGCTGGTCAAAGGCAACTTGACATTTTTCGGACTATTGGAAGTTTTGGATTTGCCTCAGCACTTTAAAGAAAGCAAAACTCTTTCCACCAATCTTGCCATAAATTTGCTCAGTGCAGTGATGAAACCTACTAGGTGCTGTACCTCCTTCATCCTTGGGAGCATCATTTCTAGCACAATATGGATCTTCTCTGGGTTGGCCTCAAGTCCATGCTATGTCACCACAAACTTAAGAAATTTCCTTGAGGAAACCACGAAGGTGCACTTGCTTAGTTGAGCTTCATGCGTTATTTCCTTATAGTTTGAATAGTCTCCACAAGATCGATCATGCGATGCTCAGTCTGACTACTTTTGACTAGCATGTCGTTAATATATACCTCCATATTATGGCCAATGTAGTCCATGAAGATTTTGTTGATGAGGAACTGGTAGGTGGCTCCTGCATTCTTATGACCACAGAATATCTCTATAGCAGTAAGGCCCTTTGTCGATGATGAAGGAGGTCTTTTCTTCATCCTCAAGTGTCATTTCAATCTGGTTGTAGCTCGAGAAAAAATTCATGAAGCTTAACATCTATTGTCTTGATGTGACATTGACAAGCTGGTCAATCCTTGGTAATGGGAAGCAATCCTTCGAACAGGCTTTGTTGAGATCAATGAAGTCAATCCTTTTTCACCAAGACAACATTGGCCAGCCAGTCTGGGTAGTGACTTTATGGATAAAGCCCATGCTGAGGAACTTATCAACCTCTTCGTCGATGTCCTATTATCTTTTTGGGATGAATCACCTCTTCTTTTGCCAGATAGGTCGGTGCATTGGGTCTACGCTTAATTGATGGACAATGACATTAGGGCTTATACTGGCATTTTGAAGGTCGGCCAGTTGCAGACATCGACATTAGCCTAAAGAAAATCCACAAGTTGAGCTTTGGCTATGTCATCGAGGTAACTGACCTGCATCATCTTGCTTAGATCCGCTTCATTAAGGTGAATCGAAAGGAGTTCCTCGGCTAGTTCCCCACAATGTTGTCTCTGCTCATCTTAGGCATCAAAGCCTTCAATGCGTAGCTTCTCCATTGGCTTTTTTTCCTTGGAGCATGGTAATGTAGTGTTGCCCAAGAAGACAACCCAAGAGGGGGGGTGAATTGGGTTTGGATTAAATCTCGACCAATTAAAAACTATGATTAGTAATTAACTAAATCTATTGCAAACAAACTAGTTAAGTTACTAGATGAAGTGAATGAAGAGAGATAGATAGAGAGAGAGGACAACAGCCAATACAAACACAAACCAATTTATAGTAGTTTGGAGCTAACCCTTGCTCCTACGTCCACTCTCCAAGCTTCACTTGGGAGTTCACTATAATCCCTTGGATTACAGCCGGTTGTTTTACAAGTTCACAACCCAACTTGTTGTTTTCGCGAGATCACAACGAACTCGGTCGGTTTTCACAAGCTCACCGACTAGAACCACCCGATTGTTTTTTCGGGATCACAATCGAACCCTTACACCGTTGGTTTTAACCTTGGCTCACCAACAAACCTTACAACCCTTGATTCAATCCCCTGATTGAATCAAGTAAGAAAATAGTTTGGAAAAAGTTACAAGGAAAGCTTCTTAACAAGCAAATATTAAACAATATGAAAAGAGTAGACTTAGAAGCCCTCAAACAGATTTTGGAAGAGGAAGAAGGAGCTTCTCGAACTCTGAGTCTCCTCTTTGAATGCATTGAAGATCTGATGTCCGAGGAAGAGCCTTGAATGCGAAGGAAAGACTTCTAGTTATGTATTGAATGCGGTTCTTTCTTCTTTTGCTTGTCTTTTCTCACAATAGACTCTTGGTAGATGGAAAACACTTAATGCACAAATGGAGTAACTCTCTTGGTGTCTACTACTGTTCACTCTGGCTATTTAAGCAGTCCCCTTTAAAAACTAGCCGTTAGACACTAATTTGTGGTCGTTCTGCACAGTGTCACAGCATTGGCAGCAGTGAGCAGAGGTCAAGAAAAAGAAGCGGTAAGAGCAGTTAGAGAGCAAGCAGCGGCTCATCAAACCTTTCTGTTTCGGTCTGCAACTCTTGACAATGTATCCGTTGGGGTCGGAGTCGACTCGCTCGATCTGCAGTCGACTCGGCTGTTGCTGGAGTCGACTCTTGCTTTACTGGAGACGACTCGCCCACTGTTCAAGATTTGAATTAAAGTGCTGTCCTGTTCTGGAGTCGACTCGGCCAAACCTGGAGTCGACTCGCCAATATTCGGAGATGACTCGACCCTCTGGAGACGACTCGTTCTCAGGGTTCCAGAGATCTAATTTTCTACATTTCTTTCTCGAGTCGACTCGGATCATCTTGGAGTCGACTCGGCTCTCAGAGCCCGAAAACTGATCCTCTGTCTTTGGAGTTGAACTGCCTTGGAGTCGACTCGGATCATCTTGGAGTCGACTCGGCTGACTTGGGGTCGACTCTCGTATTCTCGAAGTCGACTCGTTCACAGAGTCACTTTGTTTGATTTTCTGCCTTTCAGTCTGCTTTCCTCTGAGAGTCGACTCTTGCTTGTTTAGGAGTTGACTCGCCAAACATTGGAGTCGACTCGAATTCTTCTGGAGTCGACTCGGTAACAGGGTCCAGAATATACTTCTCTGTCCTTCTGTCTGTTACTCCTTGGAGTCAACTCGGAACCGTCGAAAGTCGACTCGGTAAGCATCGGAGTCGACTCGAAACCGTTGGAGTCGACTCGGTGACAGGGTCTGAAATTCATCTTTCTGTCCTTCTGTCTGTTCTCAGTCGAAGTCGACTCGTAGTGTACCGGAGTCGACTCGAGCTCATGCCAGAACCTCTGAAACACTTAGAGTCGACTCATACTCTTTCGGAGTCGACTCGAGCTTCAGACTTTGGCTTAAATTAGTTCAATACTTAGCCAAATGACTTTGAACAAAGGCTCGATGCTATTAAAGATAAATTCACATATATTTGCCTGAAACACTAGATTGAATTCATTAGTACAACTTGAAATATACTCAAATGCTTTGAGCTCATCAAAATCAAATAGGGGTATAACCAATCACTCCACATGTAGTATTGTCGAGCTAGCGCTTGGTCACCTCAGATCTCTCCTACGCCACTCCTAGTTGGGAACCACATTAGTAGATGATATGTAGAGACCATAGCACATATGGTGTTCACAATGGATCGTTCCAAGATAGTGTTGTAGGCCGAGGGGACCTTGACGACCAAAAAGTCGAGCAATAATGTGGCTTGTTATGTTGTTTAGTGATCTTATATGGAATATAAATACTTTGAATTGAAATATGATATATATATATATGTTATTTTGTAACAAGAGCTTTTATATGTATTGGATTTGGGACTCTTAGCCTGAATATATTATGGACCCCATCAATGAGGGTTAGATGTTGACACTAAATATTCCAGAACTTGATTATTATGAACCTACTTTGCAAGGGTTTAGTGCGGTACTTTAGACTTACTCTATTGGAGTTAAGTATAGTACCATGGACCTACTCCATAGGGGTTAAATATGGTACTATAGATATGGATTCTACCATGAACATAATACGGTCATAATTTAAGGCTATTGATTTGAACAAGATACTTTTCAAATCGTACTTACGAGAATGAATATGAATATTAGAGAAATATTGGACTTAGGAACATGATATTTTCTATGCAGACTTATGATTATGAATTTGAAAATTTGAACAATATTGGATACCTTCGATTCGGCTTTAAATAAAATGATTTTGATAAATATGCTTATTTTTGGCAAAATACTTATTTGAAATTATTATATGAATTATCTAGTTAAGGTATTCTTTACTTACTGGGTATTGAGCTTGTTATCCAACCTCTTCTTTTCCTGCAGGCATAGAGAATTAGAATTAGTTGCGGATGGAGTTAGTGCTAAAGGTGAGAATCGATCATTCTGACGTAGCCTAGTCTCAATGTTATTATTGTAGTTTCATAGTAGAACATTTTATAGGTTTATTTTTTGAGTATAGTTTGAAGAAAGTTGATGTAGGACTTTTGGATATTTCTTATTACAATGGATTTATGAATTATTGAAATTCGGAATTGTTGTTATTTTATATTTATTTTATTGCAATGTATATGATCTATTAATGAAAACTTTGCATGCTTGCAAGGGTGTGCCTTACGAGTATGTGACAATTGGCATATCTCTATCTTACTCTTTCGGATTGGGCGCAGAAGACTATGGTTAGTTGAAATGCACAAAAGAGTACGAACAGTTAGTATCCTCTATATTAGTAGTGCTATTTAAAATAAGATAGAGGAATATTCATGCAACTTTTTTTTTTTTTTTTGAAAAGAATATTTGTGCAACTCTTTCTTTGCTACCAAAGTGATATTATAGGGAAGAATGGTAAAACATGACAAAAAAAAACTAGTGGAATTAGAAAAGGCATATGAAGATATGTACCATTTGTAGGGGAAAAATGGGGAGTTTGAGTCCAACAAGGAAAAGGTTTCACCATATAAGTCGAAACCTAATTCAAGTTAAAAAGCTTAAGCTATCAAGTTTGGGTCAATCATCCATATACCGCTTCAACCAAGTGACCTACAATAGTCACTCTTCACTACAATGTATTATTGCTCAAACCCAGGAGTCACCATCTTCCAAGAGCATATGTCCACTGCACCTATACAGAAGTCTGTTCTTCCAAGAACCATGCCTGAGCCTGCGCTTGAACTAAACACCTTGCTTCATCGAGCCCACTTGCCTGGATCAACTCAGCACATTGCGGCCACTATTACTCGATTCTATCAGCCTAGTGTTCTTTCACAAGAGACCAATTTTGATGCTTTATAGCTTCGAGAGTATTTTAGAATCGTAAGCCATCAGCGTTGATACCACTCGCTGGGGAGAAACAGAGAGTTTGAGTGCAACCGGGAGAAGGCCATGATATACAAATTGGAACCCAATTAAACTTAAAAGCTTAAGCTATTAAGTTTCGAACCCAATCATTAATGTCGATCCATCTCCCACTAATTATTCGGTGTAGGACTAAACCTCACATACTGATACTCTGCATTTTTATGGTCGTCTTTCATTCCAAATTAACTTTCAGATTTCCAGAAACATGTCACAGGACAATAGTAAAGATCGCTACTCTACAGCTACGAACCTTGAGTAACAAAGAGGGTCAGCAACATAACATTAGCATTGAGAAGATGCTGGAATGGACATACAAAAAAAAATAAAATACGGATGATATAATTTCAACAAAGAAAAGAAAGTGCATTATTAGCACCTAGTGAGGATATAATGTTCTACGGCTGATATATACAGATATCTCTATCGCTAGATGAGAGAAGACTTTTCTTTACAGCCCAAATACCCTCTATAGCTAGAATTTTTCTAATTGAATGGGCACAACTGATAATGCCTTCAACAGAATCATCATGTAATTAATAGAAAGATAAAAAACAAATAAATAAGAGTCCCATTAAGTCTACTTGTTGAGTTCTTAAAGTCAAAGAAGTGAAAGTCCAAGAGCCATCAATCTACTTCTATCTTTATCTTATCTCTGACCAAAAAATTATAGCCTTCCTAGTGCCTAGTCTCCTACATATTTTTATAACTAAATAATCATAGAAATTTGTATACCATATCATGTGCGTTGCATGTGCAAGACACTAGTACAAAACAAAGATGGATGTCTAAGGAGAAAAAGGAACAAAGATCTAAATAGGTTTTAATGTCGATCAATTCAAAAATCCTATGAAACAGTCAATGAAAAGGAGAAAACCAAATAGAAAATTTTGGAAGGGTTTGAACAGGTTTACATGCTTGACAGACTGCCCTTTCCAAGAAGTTTGATTGTTATCAAACCAATGAGAGCTTATTTATGTCCCGGGAAAAAGAAACAGTGATCCAAGTTGTTGCACAATCTGCAATAGCAAGAAGACATAAAGAGGAAGCCTCGCCAACAAAATGTCAGCAATATGAGCTAATTTTTCACAATATACAAAGAAAAGAAGAAAAAGAAAAAGAAAACCAGTGGAGATGTTAGTTCCTGTTAGGTAACTGTCAATCATTTTCTTAGTACTCCATGGAAACATGTCAGTGAAGAACACAAGAATTCTTATGTTGTCGCTACCAAGAACATGAGCAACTTAGTTGCTGTTGCAGATCTGTGCTTTTGCAGTACTTTGACGATTCCCTTTCGAAGTCACTCATGATGCTCCACTGGTTCCAAATAATGGGAAGATGTGCTAAGGCATTAAAGTTAAACAAATGGTTCTTAACAGTTTCTATAATCAAAATTTATGAATCAGTTCACCAAAGGGCTTCGCATGAAGCTTTCATCCAACTTGATATACATGTCAACTATGATTCAGATCAATGGAATGACATACCTCCCAGTATAAAAGGCTTTCTCAATAGGAAAGTGTGCTCTTCTGCAAAGAGTTCATTACTAGATTCCCCACAGGATCAGTTAAATTGCATTTCATCTGCATACCAGAGTTTATAGGAAGGCCTGCAGGAGCTTGATCATATAAATTATGCTACCCCTCCCATCAAAGAGAGAGGCACTTTGTTTTACTTCCTTGAAGCCTTTTGAAAGTAAGCTGTTATGATGTGCAGGAGATGGAATAAGTTGATTTCATTAATATCAAATGTGACAACTAGCACATGCTTTAAAGGTGGTACCTAAGATCATCAAACCATGCTAAATCCTGCTGTCTTTCTCAAGCTGTTATCCTCCATCAGTCCTCTGATTCTTTTAGCATCTCCCCACAGACCAAGTTTGGAATACATGTTAGACAATGTCACATAGCAACTAGTGTTACTTGGATCCAACTGAATTAGTCGCTCAGCTGCAAACTCAGCGATCTTGATGTCGCTATGCGCTGCTCTACACCAGCTCAACAAAACACCCCAAACTGTGATATCTGGTTCCATAGGCATCGTGTTCACAAACTCCAGAGCTTCTTCCACTCTCCCTTGGCGGCCTAGCAAATCTACAATACAAGTATAGTGTGCCAGAGTAGAACTAATACCAAACTTCTCTTTCATAGAGCGAAACCACTTCCAACCTTCATCCACTAGACCACAATGACTACAGGCAGAAAGAATGGAGACAAAAGTGACCTCATTAGGCATCAACCCCCGCTCTAACATATTATAGAAAATTTGAATTGCCTCTTCTCCACACCCATTTATCCCATACCCATTTATCATGGAACTCCAACACACAAGATCTCTTTTTTGAAGCTTGCCAAATAAGATCTCTGCTTCCCTAAGCTTCCCGAGCTTGCAGTAGAAATCAATCAGAGCTGATGTTACAAACATATTAGAAACAAAGACCAGTCTTGTCACGTGTGCATGTATGCTTTTTCCTAGCTCTAATGCTCCCACCAAAGAGCAAGCTTGTAGCAAACTAACGAATGTAATCTCGTTAGCTTCCTCCTTTGCTAATTGCATCTGTTTGAACATCTCCAATGCAAGATCTGGATGTCCTGAATGAGAGTACGCCGAGATCATCGCACTCCATGCTATGTGATCTTTATGATGGAGTTGATTAAACAATGCCTGAACCATCTCCACCTCCTTGAATTCTGCATATGCTCTAAGCAGTGCAGTTCCAACAGAAGTCGAGGCACCTAGACCATTCTTGATGATATAGCAATGGAGTCCTAATATAAACATCAGATAGCCGGCTTGAGAGCATGTACGTACTACATTCCTGATGGTAATTTCATCAGGTTCAATACAAGAAGCTCTCATATCATAGAACAATCGATGTGCTTCTCGTGGCCGCCCATTTTCTATGCATCCAAATATTATGTTCTTCCATGATATGTCATCCTTCCAGTTGGTGCCGTTGAAGACTACCATTGCAGCATCCAGCTTACCACACTTTGCATACATGTCCACAAGGGAGTTAGAAAGGCTTATTTCTGAATCAAATTCCTTCCTTATAGCATACCCATGAATTTGTTTTCCATGTAGCAGAGCATTTGTATTGGCACATGCTAGTAGAACACTCAGAAGGCTCACATTATTTGGAGTAACACCGAAACTCAACATCTCACCAAAAGTATCAATAGCCTCGATGAATTGTCCATTCTTACAACATGCCGAAACCATTGCACTCCACAAGATCAAATCTTTTATGGGTGTCGAATAGAACAGCCTTCGAGCGCTTTCCAGCTCATGCAAAGAAGAGTAGAAAGCTATAAGAGCGGTGGTGATAGCAACTTCAGACTCAAACCCATTTTTTATCACAGCAGCGTGAATTCCACGCTTTGTATCAACCGAGCCCGTGACTTTTATTGCTCGCACGATGCAAGAAACAACCAAGCGCAATGAATTTGAACCACCGAGGAACACCCAACTAGGGAGTGTAATAGCTCCCACTTCCTTTTCACTCTTGGTAGGGCAGTAGATATGAGAGTTTGAATCAACCGTATTTCTGTTCGGAATTCTATCGAACAGTTGTTGGGGAGGTTCAAAATTGTGGCTTTCAGAACAGATGGGTGATTTGGAGGCCTGAGTTAGAAACTTTATTGGTCTTAGTTGGATAATAGCGGATATGATGTCGGATGGTTTGAAAGGTTTGGAAAGGATCATTGAAGGATTTCGACCATCCAATTCTCAAATGTCTGAAAGCTTGCCAACAAACACCGAATGGGAAAACTTCTTGGACTTGAACCTGATGATTGTGCTGTGAATTCTTAAGGTTGTAATTGGGTACGGCCTATTGGATCTTGAGAAAAGAGAGACCAGGAGGGGATAGGTAATGGACAAATTTGTGCGAGGCCTCTTTTTTCTCCACCCTTCTGCTTTTTATTCAACCTTCTCCCTGTGGGTTTTTTAGCGGGGCTGCATGGAGTACCATCGTGGCCGCAGACGGTCACCTTCTATTGCACTGCAGCCGTCTGTGGATCAATGGCTGTGATCCCGTTCCGAGAGAGATCAGGTTGGTGTGAGAGGTGCATTCGGTCACGTGCGGCACCATTGTCCGGCCGCATGTCGGTGGAACTTGCTATTGTTTCCGTGAATAACATATGAACCTGAGGAAAGAAGAAAAAATTTTTTTGGCATCGAAATTATTTATAATGGCAGTACTTTTTTTGAAATTTTAAATAGAAATATTTATTATTGTAATATCAATGGTCGATTTTACATAAAAAGTTTACTTAACCCCTGATTTTGCAATTTTTTTGGGTAGAATGACATATTTAAAATTTTCTGATGATCTTTGTCCTTGGATATAATTATAAAATGGGTGATATAGATTAATTGAACATTTGATAATCCTAACCCCTTCTTCAATCTTCATAATCCATCCACCCCCCTTCCCTCTATCTCCCTTCATGGCTTCATCCTAGTCCTAAACAATGGTTGAAATCTATGAAAAATTAGAAAAACTTTGGGAAACTCTATAGAAATTCACCCAAGAGAAATTCTAGAGCTCCTTCTCCCTCATGTCATCTTTTTAACTCTAATTCCTAAAACCACAAACCTACTCTTGTTACCTATCCTTTTGCAACTAAGCCGAGGAGAGAGACCCCTTTTATTCCTCTTGATTGGGGTCTCTCCAGGTAGAGGCTTGATACTAAGGGGATAAGAAAAGGAAGCGACAAACCATGCAAATACTATGGTGCTGCACCTCTTCTTCCCCTTCTCTTCCCCTCCCTCTTTTCTTTCATTTTTTAAGCCTTCTTCTATTCCTAACCAACCCTTGTCTAATTAGATGTAGGATCCTAGTTCTATCTTTAGGAGCTCCTCATTTGGAGGGGTAATGTGGTGCACCATTAGGCTGTTACCCACCATTAAGCAAGATCTAGACTCTTGAAGCCTTATTTACCTAAAAGATTGCCTAACTTACTTAGAAGGCTAGGTAACAACTCCCTTAACACCCATTTGGTAGCCCATACCCGTGCTTACCTAAATTTGCATCGTTCCTGATGGGAGACAAAATGGATCATCCTACTTCGACGTGGAGTCACCCAATTCCAGCCGAACAGACCTCAGAGCCGAGCAGGCCAGACCTCGATTCTGTCTCAAACCCTATCGATGGTCGAGCCAAGCTTAAACCCCGCCGAAGGCCGAGCCGACCTCAACTAGAGGCCAGGCCGACCCCGGACCCTGCTGAAGGCTCAGCCAACCTTGGCCCTGTCAATCTTGATCCCGTCGAAGATCCCGCGGATCCTATGCCCGGATGGTCGAGCGGCCAGATCGTACCACGTGATAGACCCATAATCTTCCTCAGCAGATCTTTCTGGATCGCGGTGTTAAAGGCCGATCATTATGACAGCTGCCTCTGGGGGCAGGTCATTGATGACGGACCCCTCGCATATCACCAGGTAACGCCTCGAAGTGAGTGCATACACAACGCATTAAAGAGCTTCCTCGACCACTTTCGCTTGGAACGACATGGCGGAACCTCAGAACAAATTCAAAAAGCTATCTCCCGAATTCTTCGCCCGCGGGATTGATATCTGTGCTGTACGCCGCCTCCAATTGATGTCCAGCTGATCACGAATCAATCCCAAATTTCAGGTAACGGCCGAGATTCTCACCCTATAAAAAGCGGGTAAGAAATGGCCTTCGGTAAGCGATGATAAGCTATTACAAGCATTCTTAAGTCAGAAGAGGCCATCTATGGTACTCAGAAACCTCTCCAAAAGTCCGGCTAACTTAGCCATTGGATGGGCTTCACCAGAATCCCCGGTCAAAGCTTTGTGCAGGTACCTCGGAGCGCAGGAGGTAGCCCTCTTTCTCCGTCTTGGCCGTCGTCTTCTCAGCTTCTTCCAGCATGGCACCCTCAGGCCAAATTTCAACCACAACATTTCCTACTAAGATTCACAAATTTTAATTATCTAAACTTCATCTAAATTAAAAGTAGAAAAATCTAGAGACCCATCTATGGTTGTTGAAGTGACTTACACATCTCTTATTTCTTCCATGCACTCACTCTCAAGGATAAAATAAAATCCTTTCAATCCTTGCCCTGAGGCCACTCATATTAAAAACCAACTTGAATATTATTATCTTTATGATATTCAAATTCTTGGGTAATTCTTCTTCATTTGTTTTTTCCTTTTTCTTTTTTGTAAGTGCATGTGCTAGATGGATTTTACTTTTATATTAGATGTCAAGTACATGAGGTCCTAATTGTTCTCATATTGAACATTCGACTATTGATACTACCGGTATCTCTTAAAATAAGTCAAACGTTTGCCCAAATAAAAAGAAAAGAGAGAGAGACTTTCATATCCAATGTTTGGGAACATTTCATTAAATTCAATTAGAGAAGATGGAAGCCAAAAAGAGCTTGCTGCAATTATTGTGAAATCAATTATCCATGTGAAAGCAATAAAAGAACTAGTACATTATGAGAAGGTAACCTTGTCTCTTGAAAATTTAACCAAGATGTGTATAGAGAAGCACTTACAAGGATGACAATCATAGATCACCTTTCAAGTTTGTGAAACTTAAAGGTTTTCAATATTTTTGTAACAACTTGCAACCCAAGTTTACATTGGTTTCTTGTGCCACCGAGGCTAGGCATTGTATATCCATTTATACAAATTAGAGGAAAAGGTTTAGATACATGTTTTCTAAATCAAATTATATGATATACCTTACTAGGGATTCATAGACATCTCTATGAAATCTTTTCTATATGTGCCACCCAGCACATTTCACTTGTAATGATTGAAAACTGCATAAAAGAATTAATTTTGTGTGGTTTCTCATCATAAATGTAAGGCAATAGATCAAAAAATTGAGGCATGCATGAATGAATGAGGTGTAGAAAAATCATATATAGTAAAAGTTGATAATGCAAACTGAAATGATATTTCTAGCTCATATTTAAAAGGATAAGTTTATAAAAGGGATGATCTAATTTTAGATAGGGAGTATTTCCTTATGAGATGTCGTGTGCATATTTTGAATTTTTATTACAGGGGACAAATGAAATGAGTGATTCAACATCTCGAATTCGTGAGTATGTATGATTTATAAGGAGTTCTCCAATGAGAGACCAAAGATTCAAGACATCTATAGAGAAGGAGAGATTCACATGTAAAACTCTTGGATTCCTAGATGTTTCAGCTTGATGATACTCAACTTAACAAACAACACTAATGTGCCAAAAAACATTTGAATGGCTAGAAAAGGGATTAGAGCCACTTTTTGAGAGAGATATTAGAGGTGGGCCTTTTATAGATGAAGATTGGGATAATACTTTGGTTTTCACTAAATTTTTGCAAACTTTTTATGACATTATTAGACACTTTTTAGGTTCTTTGTATATCACTTATTATTCATATTTTCATAAAACTTGTGCAATTGAAAGCATTTTATGTGAATGGTCCAAAATACTGATTTTTCTTAAGCACTATGGCTAAATAGATGAATGAAAAGATGCTGAGTTACGCCCCGTTCGATGCGACGTTCGCAGCGGAATTCGAACGGGACGTCGTTCATCGCATGAACGCGCCTCGGATCGTAGAATTCAAAAAATTTTCTGGATCCAAATCCAGAAGATCTTTGAATTCATTAGGGAGGAGAGATTAGGATCTGAGGAAGGTTGATTAAGATTCATAAAACTAAAACTAAAATCAGAAGAAATTAATTTGAAGATCTCATCCTCAAAAATTCTGCAGGTGAAGAACACCGTAGCCTGATGATCTATCTAGGTTCCTATTTGAGCCACACAATTATCCGGCCTCTACAGGTATCCACACGAGGATCTAATCATCTGAGATAGGGTCTTACCGGAGTGCTAGCTCCTTGCAAAGACCTCTCATGACTATCATATAGATTAGAAGATAAAAATCTGCAACATACCTCCTTAAAGAAGAACCCTTTCTTCTTCAACCTTGTTCGCGATGGAGGAAGAGGAAGGAGGAACCTTGCACGTGGATCTTCCTTGCCTTGCTACCGTGGAAGAAGAGGAGGATGAAGACTGTTCGTCCGATTCTTGTTTACCTAAAAATATGCTAAACAGATCGTTGTTAAAATCCACAAACAAAGTTTAATTTAATTTTCCTCTTACCTTTCCTACTTGAAGAATAGTGGTTGTAAGAGGTCGATCCACATGAAGGCGGTTGGAGTTGCATAAAAATTAGAACATTCACTCGGATTCAAAATCGATTTTTGAATGATAAAGGAAAGCCATTATTTTGGAGATGTGGAATGATTCTCGAGTCTATTAGATAATGGTTTCTATTTGGAAATAAACAAAGGAAAGAAAGAAAACTTGCAATTGAAATTTAATGCAGAGTAGGATTCGATTTCTAAAGACAGAATATAAATCAAAATCGTCAATCGAACTGCAAAGATTCATTCTAAGGTTAAGAATTCTAGAATGCATATAATAAATTGTAAAATATTAAATTAAAACTTAGACATATATTGCATAAAAGAAATTAAAAGATTGCATAAAAAGCAGAAATTAACTTGAACCTAGATCAAGGATTGCATAAAAAAAAATTATTGATTGCATAAAAAGGACAATTACAAAAGAAATAAAATGAAGTTTGGAAGCCTAGTGCCTCCTCCTTCTACAAAATAAAACATAAAAATCAAAGGAAGGAATAAAAGAAATTAGAAAACTCCTCTTTCTTCCCTCCTCTATTTTTTTATTCTTTCTCTCTCCCCAAAACAGAGTATTTCTTTCTCTCTTCTCTCCCCATGGCAAAGCTCCCTTGTTTCTTTCTAGGACCCACCGGCCACCACCCCTCCTCGTTTCTTGGTCTCAATCCCGCACCAGGCCAAGCTCCCCTCCTCCTCTCGTTCTCCCCCTTCTTATAGATCGCGGGGTGCTGAAATTAGGGGAGGAATGCGTGTCATCCGGGATGCTGGGGCTGAATCGGGGTGCTAAACCAGAAGAGAGCTGGCCTGCCGTTGCTTGACAATGCATCGCGGGATCGCTGGGAGGGTGCTGCGGGATCGACGGAAGGGCTTGGATCACGGGATGGAATCTTGGGCTGCTTCATAGGCTGGGATCATGGCGGATTGTGGAGGAGGGGGTCGATGATCGTTGGAGACGCGGAAGCTTGATCCGTGGAGGGGGATCACGGGATGAGCTGGATTACCGGCTGCTGGCAGTGGGATTCCTTGGATGCGGAAGGATGGGGTCTCGAATCCGGAATGGTTGCACGGCTGGACGCGGTGCGGAAGGAAGGAGGCGCAGGCTGAGGCGGAGGAGGAGCGATCTTGGCGTGATCCGTGGACGGCGCGGATGCTTGTTGATGGGTGCTGCTGGGAGCGTGATCGACGGGGTGACTTGGAGGGCGCCATGGAAGATGATTCGGGAAGGAAGATGGCTGCGTTGGAAGGAGCTGGGAGACACCAAGTTCCATCCAATTAGTCATATAGATAAAAAAAAAATAGTGTGATATGAAATTTGGCTTGCAGACGGATGGACTTAGTTCATCACGGTTCATCTGTTCTGACTGGAGGTCTATTGCAAGTCTTTCAAGTCATGGGTCACCCAGCACCTCATAGTTATTGTTGCTGGTGGTCCAAACCGAGAACGATTGACACAGCGGTGTGAACGGAGTTCCGTCTGAGTTGTCTTGGTTGGTGTTGGTTACGCTCCACCTTCCACCGGGAAACCTGCAAGCAAGCCTCGCACCACCACTGGGGTAGTGGGGGCCCTCCGACGATCAAGTCAGAGGAGATTGGAGGAGGAGGAGAGATGATAATAGCAAGCAAGAGAATGCTCTGGAAGATATTGCTTACCTCCCCCCTTCTCCCCCCAGCCGCATATATACCTGGCTGGGGGGTCTCTCAGGAGGGTTTGTCATCGTGGGGCGTGATGGAGTGGCCACTGACATGGCCGTTACAGGGCGTCGTGGAGCAGCGCTGGGTACGGCCATGACAGGGCGTAGTGGAGTTCCGCTTTGTACGGTTGATACAGGAGATCGTGGAACAGCATCGGATACAGCCGTTGCAGGGAGTAGTGGAGCAGGAGGCCTCGGCGTGCCTCTGGGAAGCAGCCTGTCGTTATCAAGAGATCTCCGACTCGGGGTCGGAGTGCTGGATCAGGGGGCAGCCGACTCGGGGTCGGGCTGCGTTGCTGAGGACATCCGACTTGGGGTCGGATTGCTAGATTAAGGGGCAGCCGACTCGGGGTCGGGCTGCGGAGCCGATGATGTCCGACTCGGGGTCGGATTGCTGAATCGAAGGGCAGCCGACTCGAGGTCGGGCTGTGGAGCCGAAGATGTCCGACTCGGGGTCGGATTGCTGGATCAAAGGACAGCCGTAGTCTTCATGGGCGCGCGTGCCGGTCACGTGGAGCATGGCGGCTTAGTTCCCCCGTAACAGTAGCCCCCCACTTCCGAGCCTGGAACCAGAAGGGGAACGGGTGAAGGGAGTGATGCTTCGAGATTGCCGCCGTCCCTCGGAGAGGCGCGCGCGCTTCGAGCTCCCCGCCTTCTTTATGGCGTATGGCGGTTGTTGCTGACCTGGCAGTCTGAGGATTTCGGCGGACATCCTTCCTTAATGGTGTCGATTCGCCTTTGGGGCGCGAGCGACCCTTCGGCGGCCAGGCATCCTCTGGCGTCATCGAGGCATCACCCGCCTTTCCGCCTATTTAACCGGGGCCCCTCCCCCGTCTGTCTTCCTCTTTACAGACATTTTCGAGTTTTCCCTTTGCGCTGCCGTTGTTGCCGTCGGACTGTTCGCTTGCTTCTCCTTTGACGCTCTCGGAGCCGTTCTTCCTTCTCTTCCGGTGAGTTACCCCATTTTTCTACTTAGGGCTCTCCATACTTTCTCCTTTTGTACTAGTGCACCCCAGTTGTCCCGGTCTTTCCCCCCTTCTTGTCCCCGTCCTGACCGTAGGTTTATTGGCCATTAGGAATGGGCGAAGTGAGGGCAGACCACATTAAGTCGGAGCTGGTCGCCGAAGACTTAGACAAACTCGTGGCTCGGTACCACCTTCCCGAGGTCTGCAACGTTACGCTCCCGGGGCCTGAGGAGAGGATGTCCCATCCTCCTCCAGGGAAGATCGCCATCAATGAGGGCATTCTCCAGGCCGGGTTCCGCTTTCCCCCTTCGAACTTAGTCGTGCAGGTACTCCGGGGTTTAAGAGTTGCGCCGACGCAGCTGGTGCCGAACTCGTGGCGTGCCCTGACGGTCTTCCAGGTTCTCTGCCGCATGCACGAGATTCCCGCCACTCTGAATGTTTTTTGGGAGTTCTACAGCCTGAGTGGCCACCCTCAGGACAAAGGGTGGTGGTGCTTTGCGGCGCGGCGAGGGTGCGGCCTCGTCAAAGAGGCTCCTTCCTCCATTCACGGCTGGAAGGAGCGTTTCTTCTTCATCGATGTAGATCCCTCTTGGGAAATCAGGGCGACCTGGGAGACGCCGATGAAGTCCCCGATCGGCCTATCGAGACTGTCGAGGGAGGAATCCGATGGCTTGGCCGCCTTGAAGGGGTTGGTTGCCGAGGGCCAGCTCCCCCCGGTGGCCCGCCTTATTTCCGAGGATACCTTGGTGAATGTCGGTCTGAGCTCGGTCCCCACCGACCGTGAGCCCGCCACCATTTCTTTTTTGACTCTTTTCTCCTCTTTCGTCTCGTTCTTTCCTTCGGTTTCTCAGCCCTCGACCATCTCGTTCTTGTTGCAGAGATTGACGACGTCATGCGGTCGGACAAGGAACCGGCTGTTGGTAGGTCGTCCCTACTGGAAGCGGTCCGGGCCCACCGATCAGGGAGACGCCGTAGGCACGGACCGGCAGCTGACGCTGTATCAGCTCTCCGGTGGTGAGACTGCCGCTATTCCGGAGGTATCATCCGAGCCCGCTCGAGATGGACGGGTCGGACGTGATCGGTCCCCGGCCCGGCCTTCGACCCAGCCGGCTCCTGATGATTCGAGGAGGGACGCGCCGAGGCCCCGGCCGAGCGGGGCCCTATCAATTCCTGGAGTGACCCCCGCCCCGAGCACAATCAGCAGGACTCTTCCCCAGGCGATGGATAAAGGTAAGGCTGCAGAACCACCATCCGGCTCCGGGGAGAAATCGGGGTCGGCCTTCACTACCGATGGCGCCAGAAACCTCATCGAAACAGTGCTGCTGGAGAAGGACCGTCGGCGGGTCCGGGAGTTGGGGGTCTCTGACGTCGGGGCTGCCTGCTGTGTCTGTCTCATGTCGGTGAGTGTTCTTCTGGCCGCTTTTCACCATTTATTAGCTCTGTCGTTCTCCGCCTGACGCCCTCACTTTTCCTATCTCTTAGCTCGCCCAGTACATGATCCGTCTAGAGGAGTGCTACAAGGAACAGGCGGGGCTTCTGGCGAAGGCCGAGGACCGACTGAAAGCAGTGGAAGAGGGAGGCCAGGCTGTGGCGGGCAGGACGACCGGGGACCTCGAGGCGAGGCTCCGGGAGGCCGAAGAGCGGGCACTCGGCTTCGCCGCCCTCGAGAAGCAACTGTTGGAAGCTCGGGAGCAACTCAAAGTCGCCTCGGGCCTCGAAAGCAGGGTTAAGAAGGCGGAGGAACGAGCTGAAAAGCAGTCCCGGAAGGTCGCGGACCATCGAGAGAGGTGGGAGAAGGCTCAACGGTCTGCCGACAGTGCCCGCAACCGAACCCGGTCTCTTGAAGCCAAACTGGGCGAATTGGAGTCAGCCTTGGAGAGGTCCCGCGCGAACGACCAAGAGCTCCGTTCGCGCCTGGAGGAAGCTGAGGCCGCTCGCACTGCTGCCGAGGCGAAGCATAAGGAGGCTCAGGCTAATCTGCTGAGGGTCTCCTCCGAGGCTGAAGACCGGATTGTGGCGAAGGTCTTGGAGGCTAAGGCTCAGATTACGGAGCGAGCAGAGGCGGCGCTGGCCGAGAAGAGAGCGGAGATCGGGCGCCAGGCGGTACAGGCCTATCGTCAGTCCGCCGAGTTCACCCGTGATATGTCGGAGGCGGTACGGGCCTATCGTCAGTCTGACGAGTTCGTCCGTGACGCGTCGGACGCGGGGTCCGAATCCTTCATCTTAGGCTTCGAGGAGGGCCTGGCCAGGATGTCGGCTAAGTACCCCGAAGTTGACCTGAGTGGGATTTCCCTTCTCGACTCCTCTCCGGCGCCATCGCCTGTTGATTCTCCTACCGCCTCCCTACCCCCTGCGGACGAGCCCGACGCTCCCGACCCGGGGGTTCCTCCAAGCTGACCTCTTGTACCTTTCGTTGTCCTCCTTTTTTTTTTGTATGTCGGCGTTTTGCCAAATTGTATGGGCCTTGGCCCTGAAACAATGAAAATTAATACAAGTCGAATGTTTCTTCATCTCGCTTTCGTCCTCCCCCTTTTTTTTCTTTTTAATTCTTGGCAGCGTCTTGCCGACTCCTGACTCTCGAAGTTCTTCCGGCCCTAAGCCAGGCATCCGAGGGTTAGGCCTCAGGAAATTCTTCCGGCACTAAGCCAGGCGTCCGAGGGTTAGGCCTCAGGAAATTCTTCCGGCACTAAGCCAGGCATCCGAGGGTTAGGCCTTAGGAAATTCTTCCGGCACTAAGCCAGGCATCCGAGGGTTAGGCCTCAGGAAATTCTTCCGGCGCTAAGCCAGGCATCCGAGGGTTAGGCCTCAGGAAATTCTTCCGGCACTAAGCCAGGCATCCGAGGGTTAGGCCTCAGGAAATTCTTCCGGCGCTAAGCCAGGCATCCGAGGGTTAGGCCTCAGGAAATTCTTCCGGCGCTAAGCCAGGCATCCGAGGGTTAGGCCTCAGGAAATTCTTTCGGCGCTAAGCCAGGCATCCGAGGGTTAGGCCTCAGGAAATTCTTCCGGCGCTAAGCCAGGCATCCGAGGGTTAGGCCTCAGGAAATTCTTCCGGCGCTAAGCCAGGCATCCGAGGGTTAGGCCTCAGGAAATTCTTCCAGCGCTAAGCCAGGCATCCGAGGGTTAGGCCTCAGGAAATTCTTCCGGCGCTAAGCCAGGCATCCGAGGGTTAGGCCTCAGGAAATTCTTCCGGCACTAAGCCAGGCATCCGAGGGTTAGGCCTCAGGAAATTCTTCCGGCGCTAAGCCAGGCATCCGAGGGTTAGGCCTCAGGAAATTCTTCCGGCACTAAGCCAGGCATCCGAGGGTTAGGCCTCAGGAAATTCTTCCGGCACTAAGCCAGGCATCCGAGGGTTAGGCCTCAGGAAATTCTTCCGGCACCAAGCCAGGCATCCGAGGGTTAGGCCTTAGGAAATTCCGCTCGTTGGTCGGCCAAGGCTGGCGCAAGCCGAGGCGACCGGTCGGGGCTTCAGGCTAGTCTGGTCCCGGGATGGTCATCGGGTTAGCCTGGCATCCGAGGGCCGAGCCTCGGGAGATTCCGCTCGTTGGTCGGCCAAGGCTGGCGCAAGCCAAGGCGACCAGTCGGGGCTTCAGGCTAGTCTGCTCCCGGGATGATCATCGGGTTAGCCTGGCATCCGAGGGCCGAGCCTCGGGAGATTCCGCTCGTTGGTCGACCAAGGCTGGCGCAAGCCAAGGCGACCGGTCGGGGCTTCAGGCTAGTCTGCTCCCGGGATGATCATCGGGTTAGCCTGGCATCCGAGGGCCGAGCCTCGGAAGATTCCGCTCGTTGGTCGGCCAAGGCTGGCGCAAGCCAAGGCGACCGGTCGGGGCTTCAGGCTAGTCTGCTCCCGGGATGATCATCGGGTTAGCCTGGCATCCGAGGGCCGAGCCTCGGGAGGTTCCGCTCGTTGGTCGACCAAGGCTGGCGCAAGCCAAGGCGACCGGTCGGGGCTTCAGGCTAGTCTGCTCCCGGGATGATCATCGGGTTAGCCTGGCATCCGAGGGCCGAGCCTCGGGAGATTCCGCTCGTTGGTCGGCCAAGGCTGGCGCAAGCCAAGGCGACCGGTCGGGGCTTCAGGCTAGTCTGCTCCCGGGATGATCATCGGGTTAGCCTGGCATCCGAGGGCCGAGCCTCGGGAGGTTCCGCTCGTTGGTCGACCAAGGCTGGCGCAAGCCAAGGCGACCGGTCGGGGCTTCAGGCTAGTCTGCTCCCGGGATGATCATCGGGTTAGCCTGGCATCCGAGGGCCGAGCCTCGGGAGATTCCGCTCGTTGGTCGGCCAAGGCTGGCGCAAGCCAAGGCGACCGGTCGGGGCTTCAGGCTAGTCTGCTCCCGGGATGATCATCGGGTTAGCCTGGCATCCGAGGGCCGAGCCTCGGGAGGTTCCGCTCGTTGGCCATGCGCCTGTCGCTTGCAGCCCGACGGGGTTTCTCCGTGGCCAGCTGCGATCGTGTTTCTCCTCTTCTCCAAGCGTTGCCTGGGGAACACCAGAAGGGCATTAAACGCTAATTGATGCGTTACCTGGGAAATCGGATCGCCAGTTGCTGCTTGCGAGGAGTGTCAGTTAAGCGGCCGCGATGCGCGCGTTCTTCGAGGCGGATGCGGCCTGGGCGCGAGCGGAGATATGTGGTCCTAGGGGTACGTGCCACCCGGAGTGTCCTGCACAAAGAATGCGGTTAAGGAGAATGACGCTTAGGAAATCGCGGAAAAATACGCCTCGAGAGCCAGAACGGCTCCGGATTCAATGCGTCCGCATTTATGGGAGCCACCCGCATCGGAACGACCGGGGGGCTGCAGTTTGGCTATAAATACAGGTGCAGGTGCGATGGAGTTTGCCAAGCCGGAGCTGTTCAAGTTGCCATGGATCGTGGACCTTCTCTCTGGCGCATGGCTGAGAGACTCCTGCCGAAGGAACGGGAGGCGCGCCCCTCGCGACTTCAGCCAACTAGCCGTTTCATCTGGGATCAGCAAGGAGGGTCTCCCCGGCGGAACTCCGCTCTAGGCGTTTCATCCGGGATCACATCTCCCCTCCTTGAAGTTCAGCCTCCCGATTGAGCTCTGCACCAGACGCCTGATCTGGGACCGCGCCTCCATATGCTCTTCCCCCTTGTATTCCTTCTCTCCCCTAACACTGGGGAGGACCGGAATATCCCTTGGAGGTGGCGTTCCTCTGGAGGCAGCAGGAGCTTCGTCGGCGGCGGCTCCTCATCCTCTTCGTGGGGCGTGGATGGCGCCTCCGGTTGGAGGCAGTGTGGACTTCTCCTTCGTCCACTTCTTCTTCATCCGCGCCGGCTCTTCGTCTCTTTCGTGAGACGCCGATGGCGCCTCCGGTTGGAAGCACCTACTTCCGACGGGATTGCAACCGCTTCAGATGGAGGTTTCGGGATCCCAGATCTTCAGCTCCTCGGAGTCTCCACCTCTTCTTTACTTTCTTTACACCCTAATTCCTCTCTGGGAATTCCTTGTAATCACACGAGCACGCCGTTGTAACCAGAAATTATTGAAATGCAAAATGTTATACATTTTTGAACTGTCTTTCTGGCATCGTCGTTCTAATGGTAATACATCTGCAGGTTAGCGGAATTCCAGCTCCTTAGAATTTCTCGACCATCTAGGGCCTCCAACTGGTAGGAGCCAGGTCGGTTTACCCAGCGAACCTTATATGGGCCTTCCCAATTTGGCGCTAGCTTCCCACCTTCCGCAGGTCGAGATGCTTTAGCTCGCCTTAGCACCAGATCTCCGATTCTGAAAAGCTTCGGTCGGACCTTGGAGTTGTAATATCGGGCCACCCTCCGCTGATACATCGCCATCCGAACCTGCGCCATTTCCCTCGCTTCTTCCAAGAGATCCAGGTTCCCTCGGAGTTGTTCCGAATTGGCCTCGGGTCGGTGCGCGGCCACCCGAGGTGAGGGGAGTCCGAGCTCCACGGGGACAACGGCTTCCGTGCCATAGGTTAGGCTGAAAGGCGTCTCCCCGGTAGGGGTCCGATGCGTGGTCCGATACGCCCAAAGGACATTCTCGAGTTCTTCGACCCAAGCTTGCCCCGTCCGACCGATTCGCGCTTTGATTCCTTGGAGGATTGTCCGATTTGTGACCTCGGCCTCGCCGTTGGTTTGGGGATGCGACACAGATGTGAACCGATGCTCGATCCCGAACTCCTCGCAGAAGTCACGGAAATGCTTGTTGTCGAACTGTCGCCCATTATCCGAGATGAGGACCCGAGGTACCCCAAATCGGACAATGATGTTCTTCTTCACGAACTTCCGGACTTGCACCTCCGTGATAGTGGCCAGCGGCTCTGCCTCCACCCACTTGGTGAAGTAGTCGATTGCAACAATCAAAAATTTCCGCTGAGCTGAAGCGACGGGGAATGGTCTGAGGATATCCATTCCCCACTGGGCGAAGGGCCAGGGTGCAGTGATTGGTGCCAAGGGGACAGAAGGGACTCTCTGGACGTTGGCGTGGCGCTGGCAGGCGTCGCATTTCCGTACATGATCCTTTGAGTCCTCCAACAAGGTAGGCCAATAATAGCCTTGCCTCATGATCTTATGCGCCAAGGACCTAGCCCCCAGGTGCGATCCGCAGATGCCTTCGTGGACTTCGCTGAGGGCGTAGGCCGCTTCCGAAGGGCGGAGGCACCTTAAGAGGGGGGCGGTGAACGAGGTCCGATACAGCCTCCCTTCATAGAGTACGTAGTGGGCGGACTTCATGACGAGTCGCCGAGCTTGATCTTCGTCCTCTGGGAGGATCCCTTCGGCGAGGTAGGCGACGAGCGGGTCCATCCAAGATGGCTCCGGATCAATCGCCATCACCGCTCCGGCCTCGCCGATGCTCGGGGCATCCAGGGTCTCCAGGTAGATCGCCCTCGACAAGTTGTGCGCGTCTGCGCCCACCAAGCGGGACAGCCTGTCGGCCCTGGCATTTTCGCTTCTTGGGACCTGCTGAATGTCAACACTGCCGAGGTCGGGAATGAGTGCTTGCACCTTCCAGACATAGCTCTGCATGGTCGGGCTCCGAGCCTCGAACTCCCCTCGGACCTGCCCGACCACCAGCTGGGAGTCGGTGAAGACCTTCAAACGCCGGATGCCGAGCTCCTTGGTGAGTTTGAGTCCTGTGACTAGGGCCTCGTATTCCGCCTCGTTGTTGGTCACTGGAAATTCGAACCTCAAGGCATACTCGGCTATCACTCCATTGGGACTGGTAAGGACCAGCCCGGCCCCTCCACCTTCGGGGTTCGACGACCCATCGATGTGAAGCGTCCAGATTGGGAGGTGGAGGCTGGGTGTTTCCGGCGGCCTAGGTTCCGCCTCCTGCATAGTGCACTCAGCGAGGAAGTCCGCGAGCACCTGGGCCTTGATGGCGGGTCGGGGCTGGTAGCGGATGTCGAACTCACCAAGTTCTACTGCCCACTTCACCAGCCGTCCCGCATTCTCAGGATTGCTGAGGATCTGCCGCAGTGGTTGATCGGTCAAGAGGGTGACAGGATGAGCCTGTAAATAGGGGCGAAGCCTCCTGGCCGCGGTGAGCAGCGCGAAGGCGATCTTTTCCGCCTTCGTATACCACGTCTCGGCATCCCGTAGGACCCGGCTGATGTAGTACACAGGCTTCTGGAGCTTTGCCTCTTCCCGAACCAGTACTGCGCTGACTGCGGTTGGGGAGACCGCCAGATAGAGGTAGAGCATCTCCCCCTCTTGCGGCTTGGACAGCAGGGGAGGAGACGCCAAGTACTCCTTGAGTTGGTCGAATGCCACTTGACATTCGGCCGTCCAAAGGAAGTCTTTCGGGCGCTTCAACACCTTGAAGAACGGTTGGCAGCGTTCGGCCGATTTTGCCACAAATCGTCCGAGCGCGGCGACCCTTCCAGCGAGCTCCTGAACCTCCTTCACTTTGGTCGGAGGGGACATATCTTGGATGGCCTTGATTTTGTCCGGGTTGGCCTCGATCCCCCGCTGGTTGACAATGAAACCGAGGAACCTCCCGGCCGAAGCGCCAAAGGCGCACTTCGCTGGGTTCAGCTTCATGCGAAACTTCCGCAGGGTGGCAAAAGTCTCCTCCAGATCCGCGATGTGCTGGTCTGCATGGCGGCTCTTCACCAGCATATCGTCCACGTACACCTCCATGTTCCGGCCGATTTGCCCTTTGAAGATTTTGTTGACGAGGCGCTGGTAAGTGGCGCCAGCATTCTTCAGACCGAAGGGCATTACCTTGTAACAGTACAGCCCCCGGTCTGTTATAAAGGCAGTTTTCTCCTCGTCCTGTGGAGCCATCATTATCTGGTTGTAGCCGGAGAAGGCGTCCATGAAAGACAGCAGCTGATATCCGGAAGTCGCGTCGACCAGTTGGTCTATCCGCGGAAGCGGAAAGCTATCCTTGGGGCACGCCTTGTTCAGGTCGGTGTAGTCGACGCACATCCTCCACTTTCCGCTCGCCTTCCGGACAAGTACGACATTTGCCAGCCATTCGGGGTAGCTGACCTCCCTTATGAATCCTGCCTCCAAGAGCTTGTCTACCTCCTGGTCGACCACCCGGATCCGATCCGGGGCACAGTGTCTCTTCTTCTGCTTTACTGGTCGGTGGGTCGGGTCGACGTTGAGGGCGTGAGAAATGACCTCCGGGTCGATCCCAGGTACATCGGCCGCCGACCAGGCAAATACATCAGCATTGGCTCGGAGGAATTCCACTAACCTGAGCCGAGCTTCCGAGTCGAGGTTGGCACCGACCCGGACCGTACGGTCCGGGCGACCCTCTTCAAGGGGAACTTCGATCACACCCTCGGCCGGCTCCCCGTGCCGCAAAGCCACCTCGTCTCTGGCGTCAAGGGACTCGACGCTTAGGGCCTCCACGGGCTTCTTCCCTTTGAGAGTTGCTAGGAAACATTGCCGTGCGGTCGGTTGGTCACCTCGGACCTCTCCAATCCCGGCCGCCGTGGGGAACCGCATTAGTAAATGGTATGTAGAGACTACCGCGCGAAGGGCGTTCAGTCCGGGTCGTCCGAGGATAGCGTTGTAGGCCGAGGGAACACGGACGACCAAGAACCCGAGCCGCACCGTGGCTTCTGCGGGTGCAACGCCCGCAGTCACAGGCAGCTCAATGACACTTTCGGCCGAGATAGCGTCTCCAGTGAATCCTATGAGGGGGGTGGATGTTTTGTGCAATACTTGTCGGGACAAGCTCATCTTTTGGAAGGCCTCGTAAAACAAAATATCAGCTGAGCTTCCACTATCCACAAGAACACGCCTTACATCATAGTTCGCCATAGTGAGGGAGATCACCATGGCATCATCATGGGGGGTCTGAACCCCCTTTACATCCTCATCACAAAAAGTGATTACATTTCCGACCCGCTGCCTCTTCGCGACGGCCACCCCTGATGCTTCCACCGAGCCCCCTGCGTTCCTCACGGGCCGAGAGCAGCCCCCAGTGATGGTGTGGATCACGCCCGCGACGGGTCGATTCTGCTCCCGAGGCTCCTGAGGGGCCGGGTCGGCCGGACGCGGGTCTGCGGGGGAACGTCGGTCGTTTACATATCGACCGAGACACCCTCGGCGGATGAGAGCCTCGATCTCGTCCCGAAGCTGGAAGCAGTCTTCGGTGTCGTGGCCGTGGTCTCGGTGGTACTCACAGTACGCTCGAGAGGGCCTCCTCCCAGGGATTTTCTTCATCTGCCTCGGGACCGGGAGGTTCTCCCGCCCCTTGACCTCCATAAGGATCTGGGCCCGGGGGGCCAGGAGTGGGGTGTACCGGTTGAAGCGTCGGTGCGGAGAACGAGGGCGTGGGGCGCCGTGGTTCCTCGCCGGTGACGGGCTTCTGCGCCGATGTTGAGGCGTCGGGCTCCTCCTCTGGGGTGCCTCTTTTCGCCTCTTCTTCCCGGACCTTAGAGGGGCCTCGGCGGCCTCCTTGTTCCGGTGGGCGGCTGCCTCCTCGGCGTCTGCATACTGGTTCGCCCGAGACAACAGCTCCGGGAAGCTCCGCGGCAGGCGTTTGTCCAGGGAGAAGGTGAGTCTGCCCTTCCGGAAGCCACGCTTCAGGGCTGAGAGAGCCACCTCCTGGCTCAGGTTCCGGACCTCCAATGTAGCCTTGTTGAAGCGGGTAAGGTAATCCCGCAGGCTTTCTCCCTCGTTTTGCCGGACATCAAAGAGGGAGTCGGAAACCAATCGCCGCCGGCTACTGACGGCGAAATGGCTGATGAAGAGGCGAGTGAACTGGTCAAAGGACTGGATAGAGTCAGCCCCCAGGCCGGCGAACCACGCCCTGGCTGGGCCACGGAGGGTCGCCGGGAAGGCCTTGCAGAGGAGAGGATCTGATGCTCCATGGAGGAGCATAAGAGTCCTGAAACTCTCCACGTGATCCCGCGGGTCCGCCGCCCCGTCATAGGGCTCGATCGCCGGCATTTTGAATCCCGGCGGATTTGGGGTCCGCAGGATCCTCGAGGCGAGCGCCGGTTGGGCGGAGATCTCCAAGTCGGCGAAGGGATCTTTAGAGTGGCCCTTCAGGACCTGGAGTTGTCGGTGGAGATCGTCCACCCGCCGGTCCAGGGAGCGCGACCGATGGGTGGGAGACAAGGAGCACCGAGAGGGGGACCGACTGGAGCGCGGGTTCCTTGAGGACTGGGGGGTCTGGGAACGCGCCCGGGCCCGCTTCTTGTACCCCGCGCAGCTTCGATGGGACGGTCCCGGCAGAATGGACCGTGCTCGAGAATCTTCCTCGCGCCGGCGCTCCTCCCCATGGGAGAGGAAGGAGCGCGGGTTAAGGAGGACAGGTGAGCGCTCAGGGAGCAGCGGCTCCTGGGCCCGCTGCGGCGCCCGAGACATCACACCCTGCAGGTTCTGCACCGCCTCCACGAGGGTGCGGACCTGCTGGGCTAACTGGTCGAACTGAGCGGCTTCGACCATCTGAATCGGGGGTGGAACGGTGGAGTGTTGCTGAGAATGTGTTGGAGACGCAGCGGCCTCCCGGCCGGAGGCGCGAGAGGCCCCGCGACCGGAGGCATTGGAAGCTCCACGACCACCTCGCCGTGCCATTACGATCGCTCTAAGATTCGGTCCCTCCCTCTAGCGCCAACTGTTGCTGGTGGTCCAAACCGAGAACGATTGACACAGCGGTGTGAACGGGGTTCCGTCTGAGTTGTCTTGGTTGGTGTTGGTTACGCTCCACCTTCCACCGGGAAACCTGCAAGCAAGCCTCGCACCACCACTGGGGTAGTGGGGGCCCTCCGACGATCAAGTCAGAGGAGATTGGAGGAGGAGGAGAGATGATAATAGCAAGCAAGAGAATGCTCTGGAAGATATTGCTTACCTCCCCCCTTCTCCCCCCAGCCGCATATATACCTGGCTGGGGGGTCTCTCAGGGGGGTTTGTCATCGTGGGGCGCGATGGAGTGGCCACTGACATGGCCGTTACAGGGCGTCGTGGAGCAGCGCTGGGTACGGCCATGACAGGGCGTAGTGGAGTTCTGCTTTGTACGGTTGATACAGGAGATCGTGGAACAGCATCGGATACAGCCGTTGCAGGGAGTAGTGGAGCAGGAGGCCTCGGCGTGCCTCTGGGAAGCAACCTGTCGTTATCAAGAGATCTCCGACTCGGGGTCGGAGTGCTGGATCAGGGGGTAGCCGACTCGGGGTCGGGCTGCGTTGCTGAGGACATCCGACTTGGGGTCGGATTGCTAGATTAAGGGGCAGCCGACTCGGGGTCGGGCTGCGGAGCCGAAGATGTCCGACTCGGGGTCGGATTGCTGAATCGAAGGGCAGCCGACTCGAGGTCGGGCTGTGGAGCCGAAGATGTCCGACTCGGGGTCGGATTGCTGGATCAAAGGACAGCCGTAGTCTTCATGGGCGCGCGTGCCGGTCACGTGGAGCATGGCGGCTTAGTTCTCCCGTAACAGTTATGATATGGTCAAATTAGATTTGCCCAAAATTCTTTCCCAAAAGCACAAAGAAATTGGACCCGATTCGGACCCGAACCCGACTCGGACCCGACCCGATCTTCAACCGGGTCGGATCTGGGAAGGGATCCTTCTAAAGTCAAATTTGTATTCAATATGCATTTTATTTCTAATTTATGATAATCTGTGTCAAACCCAAATATAATATTAATCTAGCGAATATATTATTATCGGTTAGCAATAACACTAATTTTAGTGACATGTAGGTCGTACTTTTGTGCTCTCATCAAAGACCCCTTGCTGCCGTGGAGAAGGAGGAAGAAAGAAGGGGAGGCATGGAGAGGAAGAGGAGAGAATTCATTCATAACTTCTTTCTTGTTACCCTTTTATAGATTGGGTTTAGGGCTCCTCCTAATCTTATTAGGAGTATGGGACTATAACCCACCATTGGATTAATGCTAAGTGTCCAATTCTTGTGCTCATAGATGCATGACATGTGTCATTTAATTAATTGATTAATTTTCTAATCATATTAGGATTTCTAATCTCATTAGGAGAATTAATTGATTTGGGAGCATGCATCCTACGATGCCATGTGGACTTTAAAATCTGCATAGTGTGATCATAACTTAAGTCATATTCATCCTACAACGACATGTGGTCTTTAAAATCCGCACAAACCTTGGTTTAATCAAATTGACCCAATCATGAACCAAATCAATTTGGGTCGAACCCAATTTGATTTGGCTCATTAAATCAGCCCAATTGCAATCCAATTGCAATCAATTCCACTTAATTCTTCTTCCATTAACTTACTAACACTTAGTGGGTTAATTCAATCACCAATCATATTGATGATTGATTTCTATTATGATTCCAAATCATAATTATGATAGTCTGACTAATTAGATCCTCTATGTGTGTGACCCCGTAGGTTCTATTCTGACTGGTAGTGAGAAATATTGAGATCTCCATCTCAATATCACTGAAACTCCTTTCAGTGGACTGAAACGATTTCAGTTCTACTCTTAGGGTTCTCTGATTACCAAGTGAATACCTTCGACTCTCACAATCCACTAGTGACACCTAGCAGTATGTGGTGGCAACCTAGCAGAATGGAATATCTAAACCTCTTGGTGCAGTTAGCGTATGATACAGTCCCTCTATCATAGATCCCGACGTGACGGAGGTTGTCGATATCTCGTCAAACCCCATCGTCTGTCATATGTCAAATTTATACGACTTCCAGTTCGAGATATGGAAAACTCTTTTTCCAAAATACCTGGCCAGAAATTTATCGAACTCAGTCTCATAAATCACATAGGATCACTCCTAATCTATCAAGGTCGATAGATCCCATCTAGATGCAACCCTATTCCAAAATGAACCTACTGCAGCCAATTCGCACTACAAGGATCCGAATGACTAGGGCCCAAGTTCACATGCTTGTCAAACTGCAGCAACCTCACAGTGAATAGCTGAGGCATCGCAGGTCAAAGGACCAGTCATACAACTACAGCATAAGTAGTCACTGACGAGTGGATAGACATCCATGTGACTACTATCTTTGGTCACGCTCAGTACCTTGTTCTCTAACAAGTACTTGTATAATCACTCTAGTGTCTCTACACCGTGGACTCGAGACTCGTTCATCTGACTAAGTGATCTGTGCACTAATCTCAGCGGATCGATCACCATTCCTCGTGATGGATCCGTCGATCAAGAGCATTTAGAAATTAATCCCTAATGACACATGCCTCAAATTCTCAACTCCTTGAAATTATGTGTCATCATCTATTAATTTTTTGGACGATTTATGGACACATACAAATATGAATGAAAAATAAATTGCCCAATCTTATTTATTAATAAGTGTCAAATTACAAATTTATGCCCCAGATTACAAATATGCATCAGCCACGTTGGTTCTAGGACATACTTTTAACAAAAGAAACATCGAAATTAGAATAATATTGCTGCTCACCATTGTATTGTATCCTTGTTTTTAGTTGAAGTATGTGAAAGTTTTGCTACACCAAAGTTTATCTAATAGACAAGGCTAATTAATTGAGAAGAAAAGTAAGGGACCATATGTATATGTATTATTAAATGACTTGCTCATCTTCACCTTCTAGAAGTATCTCTTCAAATTTAAATGAGATGGAAGTCGATGAACAAAACCATGAATCTTGTGAGCAAGTAAAGTCTCTTAAATTTAAATTTTTGATGCATTTTCAAGAAGAAGAAAATGTGGATTGCAGGTTTGAAGTCGATGAAAATGTTGAAAAGCTAGATTTGAACTTTGAAATTTTGGATTGGTTGAAGGTGAACTTCTCCAAGTATCTAACACTCTCTCAAGTAGTTCTAGATGTTTTTGCTATCCCTATATACTTGTTGCTTCAAAGTGAGCTTTTAGCACTAGAGGTCATGTTCTTGATCAGTTTCCGAGCTCTCTAACTCTGAAATTGGTAGAGTGTTTAATAGTGTGAAGAGTGGTTCATTCCCCACCACTTCTAATTGATATTGAAGAAACAGTAGAAGAGCTTGAGGATCTTGAACTAGGTAAACTTTATTTGTTTTTTCTCTTTTTAATAATCTTAGATGCTTATTAACTTGTTTAGTCTAATTATTTTTATCTTTTATATCTTTACAATCATAAGTGAGAATATGGAACTTACTAGAGAATCTTAAAATCACACTTAACCAACTTTTTCCTATAAATGATATTTTAAAAATCATATATACTTTCATTGATTAATGCTTAGGTTTTCATAAGCTTAATGTTTGATCCTTAGTTAGTTTTAGTATTCAATTGACAAATTTTCATAAATTTGAAGATAAATAAAGAATTATATAAAGAAGTCTAGATGTTGTTGGGTTGGAGATTTTGACTTAGAGATCATTCATGTGTTAGCATTAGCTTAATTTTACTTTCCTTTCTATTTTGGATGACTTGGTTAGTTGTGTTGCTCAGCTATATAGCCCAAGAGGGAGGGGGGTGAATTGTATTTTTCAAAACTTTTATAGACTTTAACAATTCTTAAGTAAAAGTAATCTAAAATTTAATATGCACAATGGAATGAATGATAAATAAGTGCAGAAGATAACAACAAGCACAAACAAACCAAATACCAAGATTTTATAGTAGTTTGGAGCCAAACTCAGCTCCTACATATACTCCCTAAGACTTTCTCCTTGAAAATTTTATTATAATCTATAACAGCTCCATTGTTTTTCGAGCTCACGACCAGACCCAGTTGATTTTTTTGGCAATCAACCAAAATCAAGCTATTTTGTTGGTATATCTAAATAAACCCTAAGTTCCAATCCTCAGAAACTCCTTGCTGATTTCTAAGTTCCGCAAAATTTGGTCAATTTTTCAGGGCAATTGACCGCAACCTAGCTATTTTATGGGTACAACCAAACCTTGCAAGCCAGCTAATTTTTTACAACATCAGCTATACCAAAAACCCCACACAAGATTTTCTTATCTTGTGCACTAAACAAAGATAGAAAATACATGCACAATGATCTCTACAAATGTTGGATTCTTCTTATTGTAGCTCGTGCTTGATTGCCCTGAATGTTGGGATCTTGAAGAATGGAAGTCAACTCCTTCCTTTTCCCTTTCTTGCTTGCTTTATGTGCTGTGATGGAACTTAAAGATTGGAAGTTGAAGCTCTCTCTCAATATTTGGAATCTCTCTCTAAAGTGGGTGGAGGAGTTAAATGGTCACTTCTCAAAGTGATACTCAAGTTGAAGCTCAAGAAGTGGTAGTTAACTTATGTTTCTTTTTTTTCACCTCATCCACTCACTCTTCTTAATCTTCTCTTTTCTTGTTGTCTTCTTTGGGTGTTCCTACCCATTTATATCTTCAAAAATCAATTGAAAGATATTTTTAGCTGTTAGAGAGGCTGAAATAGCTGTTAGGAGCGAATATGGTCATTTAATTTTGCAGAAAAACTAGTCGTTACTATTCTCCAGCATAAGGACATACTTCATGAATGCTTCATAAAATACTTAGATTAACCCAAGATAATATATATTCAATTAAGCATATCCTCAACCTACTCTCTTCCCCCTTTTTGACAGCATCAAAAAGTTGAATTCTAAAATTTATCAAATATCAAGAGAATTATAGCAACTTCAAGTTTGTTTCAATTAATATTCAGGGCAATTGAAAAGCTTAAAGATGAAAATCAGATTCAGAGCTTTTGATCATTCGACTTTGATGTATCAAATCACTTAGGGTTCAAAAGTTTCAAAAATTTTACACTTAGCAATAGATAACTTTCTCTCTCCCCATTTTTAATGAAATTAGAGCAATTTACGATCAATTTTAGTGGTGCTAAAATCATCAAAAAATAGAGTTGCAATTTGTTTCATGCCTGAAGCACATGATGTATCAACCAAATGGCAAGCTTCACGGTGAATTAGAGCAAATTTTAAAATTAAATTTCAAAAGAGGCTTTTTCAAAAGAATCATTTTTCATTTCTTCATACGTTTAGTATTCTTTCTCCCCTATTTATAAAAGTCTTTAATTTATGTTATTAAGTTCTATATGATCTATCCTCCTTATGTTTTCCTTCTCCTCCTCAATTAATCATTTCTTTTAAAGTTTCAGGATTTGTAAAAAGTTTTCAATAAAACTTTCAAATGAACAATTTGACAAATGTATTTTCTATGCATTGCAACTCAACTAAGTCATTAAGATTTTGAGTATCAGGATATAAAAGACACATATTTCAAAGTATCATATCATATTTAGGAGAAATTTTGTAGAACCAAAATTAAATGAGGAGCTAATTTTGATGAGTTTCAGCAAATATTATAACATTACAATATGTATCATGGCATTAAGTACAAGTATCATAGAACTAAAGCATGTAAAGCAACACAAAGGAATTCATTAAAATCAATTCACTATTTCAGTTCTAACTTATTTACAAATTTAGAATCTTTTATTCTTTTTTAGGAATTCATTTTATTCCATTTTAGGGTTTTGTTTCTTTTAGATATGCATGACTTAGTTTCCAGCCTTTACAATAATTTTAAGTTTAAATCAAAATACCCTAATATTAATTAATGTTTGATTAATTTCTGATTTTGGTATCATCCTTATTGACTAGAAATTATTGTTCCCTTAGAAACCTAGATTTCTCTTATTTATAACATCATTTTTGTTTTTAAGTAAACAAATATGTGCCATATGTCCCTTTCTTCCATAGCAATTACGTATTATGAATGGGTGATCTAGTTTCTTCTTTCTATGTGTGAATGTTGAAAGCTTAATATTTAAGTCTTCTATTTTTAATTTCAGTTCATTATTTTTCATAGTTAATTAATCTTTTTCTTTTGAAATTTAGGGCCGACTCGAGTTTGCTTGAGGTCAACTTAGGATCCACTAGGGTCAACTCGTGAGAGAGTTGTTTTTCACTACTTTTTATTTTTTGTTTGCGGCCATTCTAGAGTCGACTCAACTTGTGTTAGGGTCAACTCGTGCTCGATAGGAGTCAACTCATGATTCTCCACGGTCAACTCATCCACTACAAAGCACCCAAAACTCTTCAAAAATCTTTCTCAACTTTGAGATTTATTCTTTTAAGCTTCTCCATTATTCTCTAACCTTTCAACCATATTGAGCTTCCTATAAAATAATTAACCAGTCCATTAACACAAAATCATTAGTATTATACTCAAACATTTTGTACTCATCAAAATCAACCCATTAGGTCAATCATCTCCACCTTTTTAATGATAACAAAACTTTGAGTATATGCAACATAAAGCATGTTGTGTTTCTAGAATTTATGCATACTTAATTCATTTATATAAAAGATAAAGTAAACAAATAGATACCTTAAGATTATACTTCATGAATGCTTTATAAAATGTTCAGTTTAACTCAAGGTAATATATATTCAATTAAGCATATACTCAGTTTATTCTTTTCCCCTTTTTGACAACATCAAAATGCTACTTTTAATGTTCAAAGAATGTCAAGAAAGTTATAGCAACTTCAAGTTTATCTAAATCAAATTTTAGATAACTAAAGAGCTTAAGATGCAAGCATGAAAGATCAGATCAAATTTTAAAGCACTTTGGGTTCAAGAGTTAGTTTTCTTTAGAAATCTTAGACCTAGCAATACTCAACTTTCTCTCTCCCCCTTTTTCATTAAATTAGAGCTATTCAATATCAATTTTATTGGTGTTAAGAACATCACACATGAGAGTTGCAATTTGGTTGATGATCGAAGCACTTGTCGTATCAATTTTACAAAGTGTATCAGAGCAATTTTCAAAATAAAATTTCAGATAAGGTTTATTGGACAGAATCACTTTTCATTAAGATCACTAATCATTTTTCTTTTCTTCATAAGTTTTAGCATTCTTTCTTCCCCTTTTGTAATGGTCTTTAATTTATGCTATTAAGTTTCATATGATCTCTCCCCCTTAATCAATCGTTCCTTTTAATGTTTCAAAATTTGAGAATAGTTTTTCAACTGAACTTTCAAACTTAATAATTTGAGACAAGTATTTTTTATGCATTTAGCTTTTATAATGCAACTTAAGTTATTAAAATTAAGAGTATCAGGATATATGTTGACCTAAAAGGTCTGATTTTGATAATACAAAATATTTGAGTAAGAAGTCTATTAATCACTTGCTTGGAGTGTACTAAAAAGCCCTCAGAAAGCCAAGAAGACATCAATCCATATCCCTCGATGTGGAAGAATGAAACTCAAAATTATGAAGTTCTGCATAAGAGGAGTCAACCACAAGAACACTATAAGCTAACCCCTAAACATCCATATGAAAAGATAGAAGACTTCATCTTTAGGTATTTTCAAGAGTCAACCCAGGATATGCACAAGTTGACTTTAGCACTCTAGCACGCTTTTGTTAGATATATGCCCTGGAAGCCAATCTGGCTGACACATTATTCATTCTGGAACATAATTTTGTACTTGACTTTATTATTATTGAATAAATAAAAGGTATCTTTTTCATTCATATTGTTTATGTATCTATGAATCGTCCAAGAAATTAATAAGATGATGATGCATATTCTCAAGAGTTGAGAATTTGAGCCATGTATCATTGGTGATTAATTTCTAAATGCTCCTGATCGATGGATCATCACGAGGACGGTGATCGATCCAATGAGATCAGTGCACACATTACTTCCCTTGAGGATGGACGAGACTCGAGTCCACGGTGTAGAGACACTGAAGTAATAGTACAGATGCTTGTTAGAGAATAAGGGTACTGAGCATGACCAAGACAAGAAGTCACTTGGATGTCTATCCACTCGTTAGTGACTTGCTTGATGTTGCAGTAGTGTGACTGGTCCTTTGACCTGCGGTGCTTCGGCTACTCACAATGAGGTTATTGTGGTTTGACTGCACGTATATATGGTCTCTTGATATATGGGTCCATGCAGTGAAGATTAGCTGCAATAGGTTCACTGTAGGAGTAGGATATGCACCTATATGGTATCTATCGACCTTGATAGATAAGGAGAGATCCTATGTGATTTATAAGACTGAGTTCGTAAGATCTCGGCCGGGGCAGTATACATAGTGGAGAAAGAGTTTTCCACTCTCGAACTTAAGTCGAATAAATCTTGACATATGACAGACGATGGAGTTTGACGAGTTGTCCATGACCTCTATTCTGTAGGGATCAACGATAGAAGGACTGTATCATACGATAACTGCACCTAGAGATTTATTATTCTATTCTACTGGGTTGCCACTACATACTGCTAGGTGTCACTTGTGGATGTTGGGACTCACGGGCATTTACTTGATGATCGGTAAACCCTGACGAGTAGAACTGAAAGTGTTTCAGTCCACTGAAAGGTGTTTCAGTGATATTGAGATGGAGATCTCAATATGTCTCATTACCAGTCAGATTAGAACCTATGAGGTCACACACATTAGAGGTTCTGATTATTAGGATTGGCGAATTGTGATTTGGAATCACAATGTCAATTGTCAATAAGATTGATGTTCGAAATAATCCACTAAGAGTTAGTGAGTTAAATGGAAGAATTAAATAATTATAATTAGATTATAATTAAGTCTTTGATTTGCTGATTAATTGAGTCAAATTATGTTGGGTCTGATCCAAAGAAATTTGACTCAAATCCTAGTCAAGAGTTGGCTAGATCGAGTCCCTAAAAATCCTGCCTAATTCAGCCTTTTTTTTATTATTGGAGCCTCCCTCTTGATGCCTTATTTTTAGGGGTCAAAATAGGCAAGAGGGGGCAGCCAAGAGGGCAAGGAGTGGCGTGGCCCCCTCTCCTTCTTTGCTTTCAGCCGGCACCCCTTGATTCTTTTCAAGAATCAAGGGGCCAACTAATCTGGGAAAGATGCGCCAAGGAATCCTAGTGGGACTAGGACCCTTGGCACCTAGGGTTTTGTGCCTTATAAAAAAAAGGAGCCCCACGCCCCAACTGGTGGATGAGTTCTTCTCCTAGGCGTGGGGCAGCAAGGAGAATTTTTTTGGATTTTTTAATCAGCAAAGAAAAGGGAGAGAAAGGAATCCAAAACAGCAAAATAGTTTCTTCTTCCCTTGAAGGCTGCACAGGGTGGGATCCTTGTGATTTCTTCTTCCTTCTTCTTCGACATCCAAGAGTGGCTTTTGTAAGGAGCTAGCACTCCGGTGAAGCCCCATCTCTGATCTTCAGCAACCTCGTGCGGATACTTGTAGAGGCCGGACGTTTGTGCGGCTGCAAGGAACCAAATCACGATCATCGGTTGCGGTGTTCTTCTTCCCGCACAAAGGTGAAGATGAGATCTTCATTTGAACTTTTATATTTCTGATTTGCTGGTATTTTAACAATTCATAATTAATTATTAGATCTTAGTTTAGTCCCTATCTGAATTCAAAAGGGTTCTGAATCGTTCTGATTCAGAAAATTTTTAAAATCCACCCGATCCTGTTCCGGCGTATGCGATGCACCGGGCCCGGCATGCAGATTCCGCCGCGATCGTCGTGCCGCTGCGGGGCAATCCAACAGTGGTATCAGAGCCATGATTTTAGGGATCCAATTAAGATAATAGTTAATTGATTATGAATTAGTTCTGATTTTTTAATTATTATGCATGCTGAAAAATTCTGCGTGCTAAAATTTCGTGATGCTGAAATTTTTAGCATGCTGATTTTGTTAGATTGATCATGCGATGTTAGTTTTAAAATTATGATGTGATTATGATGTTTAAAATTAAGGTATTGCATGATCTGGATCTCAGATGGTTGCATAATAAAATTAAAATCAGATTTGATAAAATCATGCATAAGATGCATGTAGTGATGATCATAGGATTCAAACCCTTTTGGTATCAAATGTAAAGACCTGCGATGTGATCTGTAATGTCATGTAATATTTTCAGATGCTTACATACATCTTATTTGATGTTTTGAGGGGTCTGTGTGCCTCCTAAAAGGGATGTAATTTATTCTATATCTGGTTGTATTTCTGTGATGTAATGTACGTCAACGATCAGTTGAAGATAGTACATGAGATGAACGGCGATCTGAGCGGTTGATAGCGATTGGATCAAGAGTTGATCAAGGATCGAATCAAGGAGGCTTAGTACCAATTCAAGAGTTGAAGACCAGCTGATCGACTGACGTGCATGTGCTTGTAATATGACCTAATTAAAATCCATGATCATCACCTATTTAAAATTTAGATTTTATTTATTGCTGCGATTTTAAATGCCTGCGATGTGCTGTTTGCATGTGATGCGAATGTATACGGGGTAGATAGATTTACATATGATGCAAACTAGTAGAGCAATCCCAATGAGACCTAAACTAAAACCTTCTCAATCAGTCAAGAGTGAACCAACATGAGCGAGTCATATTAGATTAATTGATCTAATTGGTGTCTAGGAAAGCATAAAAGGTGGTTACTTAATTAGGACCTTACTCTCTGAGTAAGGGGAGCCTCCCACCTGCTTACCTGGCCAATTGTTCGATTACCTCTTATGAAGAGCTCAAGCTGCAAACACTAAGATATGATTAACCAATATTAAGTCCATAGGTCTTCCACCGTAGTAGAGCTGCTAAGGTCTTTCTGGTGTTACTTGTCTCAGCTGGACACAGTGGGCAAGTTGCATCGGGGGGCTGGACCTCTCTATAGACATGGGATGTTGTAGGGATAAAGGTGGGGTTGGGGACCAATAACTATTAGGTGAGGATCCAATGACGACTTTATTTCTACGGTTATACGGTGGGTCTGACTTAACTAAGGAATAGGACCAATAACTGTTAGGTGAGGTCTTCATGACTTAGAGACCAAGTAGCACTGCAACATGCTTGAGAAGCATTGTACATGAGTTGTACACTCATCCATTTATGTGCCACCAATAATTGTTAGGTGAGGTGGCATGTAAATCGGTGGGACCGTAGTACCCACTAGAAACCCTAGTCGTGTAGGATTTCCGTTTTCCTACCAGGAGAGTGTGAGAAATTCGAAAAAATAGTGGGAGGTACATTTATTCTAAAAGACCTTAGAACAAATTAGGATCAAGTACAAAAGTCTAATTAGAATCTTTACTCTCTACAGATCATAATGTCAGCCTCAAATCCTTTGATCCGTATTCTTGAGACCAACCGATTGACCGGTACCAATTACAAAGACTGGCTTAGAAATCTCAAAATTGTTCTGAGTTGCGAAAAAATAGACTATGTGCTCGACAATGATATCCCCACATTACCAGCACGTCCGACTGCTGATCAGCATGCGACGCATGAAAAGTGGACAGACGATGACATTAGGGTCAAGTGCTATATCATGGCATCCATGTCCAATAAACTCCAATGCCAGCATGAAAATATGAAGACTGCTAGGGACATACTGGCACACCTGCAAGAGTTGTATGATGAGCAGAGTCGCACAGCTCGTTTTGAAGTGTCCAAAAGGCTCTTCAAGGCAAAAATGCGCGAGAGGCTGTCTGTCCATAATCACGGTCTGACTATGATCAAGGACCTAGAGGAGCTTGAGAAGCTCGGTATGAACATGCACAAGGAATTGCAAGTAGATCTGATCCTTCAATCCCTTCCTGATTCATTTGGACAGTTTATAGTAAACTACCACATGAATAAGATTGAATGCACTAAGACTGAACTGTTAAATATGTTGGTAACTGCTGAGGGAGCCTCGAAAGGTTCAGGAGGCAATGTCCTTGCTGCTAAGTTGACTTTTGGTTCCAAGAAAAAGTCTACTTGGAAGAAAAAGAAGCCTGCAAAGAAGCAAAAGAAAGACAAGAAGCCAAAGAAGAAAGTTCAAAAGAAAAAGGCTAATGACAAAGAAAAATGTTTCCACTGCAATATTGATGGCCACTGAAAGAGGAACTGTCCTTCATATCTCGAGAGTCTGAAGAACAAGAAGGCAGACACACCTTCAGAAGGTATGCTAGACTTGCTCGTAATTAAAACTAACCTTATGGTTTTCTCTACTTCTAGTTGGGTTATAGATTCTGGTTCTAGTGCTCATTTGTGCACTACTATGCAAGGTCTAAAGGAAAGTAGAAGGCTGGCGGAAGGTGCAGTAACCCTTCGGGTTGGAAACGGGGCAAAAGTTGCTGTTGTGGCTGTGGGCACCTACCCTATGCGACTACCATTTGGTTTTAGTTTATTACTTAGAGACTGTTATTATGTACCTGCTGCTAGCAGAAATTTGACTTCTGTTTCATGTTTAGCACAGGAAGGTCATGTTTTTACATTTGAAAAAGACTGCTGTTCTATTTATTTCAAAAATAAAATAGTCGCACGTGGTTTTATGATTGACAGTCTCTATCATTTGCATATGGATGTATCTGTAAATGTGTCTGAGCAAAAAGTGAGTGCCAAAGGATCCAGGGATGAGATAAACTAAAAGTATTTGTGGCACCTCAGGCTTGCCATATTAGAGAGGGCAGAATGAACAAAATGGATAAAGATGAGCTTCTCGGCTCATTGACTTTCGAGTCATATCCAGTTTGCGAGTCCTGCCTTCAAGAAAAAATGGCTAGGTTGCCCTTTGTAGGTCATGGGGAGAGGACCACTGAAATACTTACCCTGATACATACAGATGTGTGTGACCCATTCGATGTGCTATACAGGGGTCGTTATTCGTACTTCATTACCTTTACCGATGATTATTCACGGTATGGGTATGTGGATCTTATGAGATACAAATCTGAATCTTTTGAAAAGTTCAAAGAGTTCAGAAATAAAGTAGAAAAACAAACTGAAAAACCCCTTAAGGCTCTTCGATCAGATCGAGGAGGAGAATACCTTAGTGGAAAATTCCGGGACTATCTCAAGAAGAATGGCATAGTCTCACAATGGACTCCTCCGGGTACACCTCAACTCAACGGGGTGTCAGAGAGGAGAAATCAGACTCTATTGGATATGGTCCAATCCATGATGAGCTTCACTGATTTACCTATGTTTCTTTGGGGAGATGCCTTACTTACCGCAGTATATCTACTAAATAGAGTTCCCTCTAAATCTGCTCCTACCACACCGTATGAGATATGGCATGGTAAGAAACCAAGTCTTGGCCATCTCAAGATTTGGGGATGTCCGGCCCACGTCAAGCAACTACAGGCGGACAAGCTAGAGGCTAGGACCATAAGTGCTCGTTTTATAGGATATCCTAAAGAGTCATTAGGATATAATTTTTACGTCTCACAGGATCACAATGTGTTTGTGAGCCGACATGCCATCTTCTTGGAAAAACAATTTATCCTTGATAGAGGCAGTGGGAGGAAAATTGAGCTTGAAGAGAAAGTCTCTAAAAAGCAACGAGTCATGAATCCTATAGAACCCATTCATACAGAGCCAATACATGTTGTTCCTCCACCTCGCAGATCTAGTAGGGTCTCCCATCCTCCTGATAGATACTTAGGTATGCTTGAAGAGGATATTAAGAAAATGTTCCTCATGGAAGATAGGAAACATATATAGGATCCCAAAACCTACGACGAGGCGATATTAGATATCGATTCCGAAAAATGGTTAGAAGCTATGAAGTCAGAGTTAGACTCCATGCATTCCAACCAAGTCTGGACCTTAGTGGATCCACTAGAAGGTATTGTGCCTATTGGATACAAATGGATCTATAAAAGAAAGATAGGTTCGGATGGAAAGGTAGAGACCTATAAGGCAAGGCTAGTAGCGAAAGGGTATAGTCAGCGCGAAGGCATTGACTATCAGAAGACCTTTTCACCTGTAGCCATGCTGAAATCCATCCGAACATTGCTTGCCATTGCAGCATTTCATGATTATAAAATTTGGCAGATGGATGTGAAAACTGCTTTCTTGAATGGATATCTTGATGAAGATATCTATATGGAGCAGCCTTTGGGTTTCACATCCAGTGATGAAGATCACAAAGTCTGCAAATTGCAAAGGTCCATTTATGGACTAAAGCAAGCATCTCAGAGTTGGGACACTCGTTTCAATGATGCAATCAAAACATTTGATTTCATCAAGAACGAAGAGGAACCGTGTGTTTACAAGAAGGTTAGTGGAAGTGCTGTCGTATTTCTTGTATTGTACGTGGACGACATTCTCCTGATAGGGAATGATATTTCCATGCTAACCTCGGTCAAGGTCTGGTTGTCAAAAGAGTTCTCCATGAAAGACCTTGGAGAAGCATCCTATATTTTAAAAATAAAGGTCTATAGAGATAGATCTAAGAGAATGCTTGGCTTATCACAGAGTATGTACATAGAGGAGGTGCTGAAGAGGTTCAGCATGAAAAACTCCAAAAGAGATCTTTTACCCCTTAGGCATGGGATTCATCTCTCCAAGAAGATGTGCCCCAACACATCTGAAGAGATTCAACGCATGAGCAAGATCCCTTATGCATCGCAATAGGGAGCCTTATGTATGCCATGACGTGTACACGACCTGATATAGCCCTTGCTGTGAGTGTCACTAGCAAATATCAGTCGAATCCAAGTGAAGAGCACTGGACAGCTGTGAAGAATATTCTTAAGTACTTAAGAAGAACTAAAGATTTATTCTTGGTCTTTGGAGGAACATCAGAGTTAAAGATAGAAGGGTACACAGATTCAGACTTCATGACTGATATCGATGATAGAAAGTCTACATCTGTATATGTGTTCTTGTGCAATGGTGGTACAGTGAATTGGAAAAGTTCTAAACAACCGATCGTTGCTGATTCTACTATGGAAGCTGAATATATCGCCGCTTCTGAAGCTGCTAAGGAAGGCTTCTGGTTCAAGAAATTCATTGCAGAATTGGATGTAATATCATCAGATGCCATAACACTCTACTGCGATAATAATGGCACCATAGCTCTTGCTAAGGAGCCAAGGTCTCATCAGAAGTCAAAGCATATAGAGCGGCACTTTCACCTTATACGCGACTATGTTGAGAAAAAATATGTCGAGGTGCAGAGAGTAGACTCCGCGGACAACGTGGCGGATCCGTTCACTAAGCAACTGAGTCAACAAAAGACTGAAGCCCATCTTGAGAAGATGGGACTTAGATATATGACTGATTGGCTTTAGTGCAAGTGGGAGATTGTTAGATGTATGCCCTGCAAGCCAATCTGGCTGATACATTATTCATTCTGGGACATAATTTTGTACTTGACTTTATTATTATTGAATAAATAAAAAGCATCTTTTTCATTCATATTGTTTATGTGTCTTTGAATTGTCCAAGAAATTAATAAGATGATGATGCATATTCTTAAGAGTTGAGAATTTGAGCCATGTATCATTGGTGATTAATTTCTAAATGCTCCTAATCGATGGATCATTACGAGGATGGTGATCGATCCAATGAGATCAGTGCACATATTACTTTCCTTGAGGATGGACGAGACTCGAGTCCACGATGTAGAGACACTGAAGTAATAGTGCAGGTGCTTGTTAGAGAACAAGGGTACTGAGCATGATCAAGACAAGAAGTCACTTGGATGTCTATTCACTCGTCAGTGACTTGCTTGATGTTGCAGTAGTGTGACTAGTCCTTTGACCTGCGGTGCTTCGGCTACTCACAGTGAGGTTATTGTGGTTTGACTGCACGTATACATGGTCTCTAGATATATGGGTCCATGCAGTGAAGATTGGCTGCAATAGGTTCACTGTAGGAGTAGAGTATGCACCTATATGGTATTTATCGATCTTGATAGATACGGAGAGATCCTATGTGATTTATAAGACTAAGTTCGTAAGATCTCGGCCGGGGCAGTATACACAGTGGAGAAAGAGTTTTCCACTCTTGAACTTAAGTCGAATAAATCTTGACATATGACAGACGATGGGGTTTGACGAGTTGTCCATGACCTCCGTCCTGTAGGAATCCACGATAGAAGGACTGTATCATACGATTACTGCACCTAGAGGTTCATTATTCTATTCTACTGGGTTGCCCCTACATACTGCTAGGTGTCACTTGTGGATGTTGGGACTCACGGGCATTTACCTGATGATCGGTAAACCCTGACAAGTAGAACTGAAAGTGTTTCAGTCCACTGAAAGGTATTTCAGTGATATTGAGATGGAGATCTCAATATATCTCATTACCAGTCAGATTAGAACCTATGAAGTCACACACATTAGAGGTTCTGATTATTAGAATTGTCGACTTATGATTTGGAATCACAATGTCAATTGTCAATAAGATTGATGTTCGAAATAACCCACTAAGAGTTAGTGAGTTAAATGGAAGAATTAAATAATTATAATTAGATTATAATTAAGTCTTTGATTTACTGATTAATTGAGTCAAATTATGTTGGGTCTGACCCAAAGAAATTTGACTCAAATCCTAATCAAGAGTTGGCTAGATCGAGTCCCTAAAAATCCTGCCTAATTCAGCCATTCCGCTGTTGTGAATGCGCTGGGACGAGCGGAAGAAGAAGATGCCATGGATGCTTGGATGCGGAAATGGAAGGAGCTGGGATCTTTGAAACAGGCGGCTGGCATGCAGAGGAAATTCAGAAGCTTTGGACGCTGGGATCACGGCTTGAAATCGGACGTGGGAGGCTGAAGAGCGCTGCAGGATACTTGGACGCGGGTTCCGGGAAGCTTGGACGCGGCTGGAACGGGCGAAAGAGCTGCTGGGAGGAAGAAGAACAGTGAACATCAAAAAAAACATTTTCGTAACATGGTTCAAGTGAACAGTGTTTTTACGTAACACTATTCATATGAACAGTTTCATCTCAAACACTGTTCATATGAATAGTATTTTCAGCTATGAACAGGGATAAATGTCATTATTAAGAATTAGTTTCATTGCTGTTGGGAATAGGCGAAATGAACATGAAAACAATTTGATTGGGTCATCATTTCTATTGTCACTTGAACAATTTTAGATTTGATCTGTAAATTAATCTGTACTCTCATCTCTTACCACCCCTACTTTTTTTTTCAGTTTAGAGTTTTTGTGGTGACTTGTAAAAATAACAATTTTGATACGATGGATGCCATTGTGGTGCTTTATTTTTTCTTTGAAATCCAAGACTTGCAGAACCTCTTGTGCTTTTTACGTAGCCAAACGCACCCTCAGAAAACAATAACATTAGTTGTATCTTTTTTTGTCAATTAATTGGTCGATCATCCCTTATCATTTATTCTTGTAACTTTTAACAATCTTATTTTCTTTAACTTCTCCACTATCTTAATCCAATATGTAGAAACATTTTGCCTCCATGCATGTCTGACACCAAATCTCTTAGGTTCTTCTTGCCTTATCGATAAAGGATTCTTGAGCATTTTCTTCTAGGTTTATCCCAAGTCGTCCATGCAACTTCAGCCATTATTCATGGGATTGGATGCTAAAAAGATCTTCTCTTTTGTGATGAAGTGAGAGTGGTGCAAAGAGAAGGGATCCATGGCTGAAATGTGCCTGATCGCAATTGGTTGAGATGAACTTCTGTCCATAACAAAAATCCTTTTCTTTTTTTAGGCACAAAAATCTTTTTAGGCAGAAAAATCATAAATATTCTCACCCCCATACCTAAATTCAGCATTGTCCTCAATGTTGAGAAAATTAAAATAGTAATAGGATAGAGGAGACATTACCTAATATTGGACCTTGATATGGCTGAATAACTTGAAGATTGAAAAAAAAATACGCCCAAACCTGTATGTTAGTAACTTATTAATAATAATTTTAATCTTTACATGTTGGGTTGCCTCCCAAGAGCGCTAAGTTTTATGCCTTTAGCTAGACAATTCTAATTCATTCATGATAGACAGGGTCGGTCAGAATTGTCTCCTCGACTTCTGGACTCGGATACTCAAGGTATAGTTTTAAACGATGTCCATTGACTTGAAACGACCTACCATCCTTGGTATTGCATATTACTACCGCACCATGCGGATGCACTTTCTCTACCATGTATGGGCCAATCCAGCGAGATTTAAGTTTTCCAGGGAATAGATGTAATCGAGAATCATATAGAAGGACTTTTTGTCCTTGGTGAAATTCCTTACAAGTGATCATTTTATCATGCATGATCTTCATGCGATCCTTATATTCTTAACACACTCATAAGCATCGTTCCTAATTTCTTCAAGCTCATCGAGTTGAAGTTTTTTATGTTCTCCCGCCTTATCGAGATCGAAATTTAGACGTTTGATTGCCCAATAGGCCTCGTGTTCTAACTCGATAGGTAAATGGCAAGCCTTGCCATAGACAATCCTATATGGGGACATTCCAATTGGTGTTTTGTAGGCCGTAAGATATGCCGACAATGCATCTGTTAACCTAAGGGACCAATCCTTTCGAGATGGATTGACAGTTTTCTCAAGGATGGTCTTGATTTTCCTATTGGAAATCTCATTTGTCCACTCGTTTGTGGATGATATGGTATACCAATCTTGTGGGTGATATTGTACTTCCTAGCAAGGACTTTAAAAATTCTATTGCAAAAGTATTTTCCCCCATCACTAATGATAGCACGAGGGGTGCCAAAGTGAGCGAAGACAGACTCCTTAAGAAACTTGATCACCACTTTGTGATCATTGGTCTTATACGCGACAGCCTCAATCCACTTGGGCATATAGTCAACAGCAAGGAGTATGTACTGGTGCCCAAACGATATAAGAAAGGGACCCATAAAATCAATACCCCAAACATCAAAGATTTCTACAATTAAGATCGGGTTCAGGGGCATCTCATTTCTTCTTAAAATTTTTTCTAGTCTTTGACATCGATCATATGTTTTACAATACTCATGTGAGTCATGGAATAGTGTGGGCCAATAGAATCCACACTACAAAACCTTTGCAACTGTCTTTTTACCACTAAAATGACCACCACAAGCATGGTCATGACAAAAGGAAAGGACTTTCCTTTGTTCGTATTCAGGGATACACCATCAGATGTCTGATCAGGGCAGTATTTGAATAAGTATGGTTCATCCCAAAAATACCACTTCACACGAGCTAGGAAGCGAAATTGCTCCTGCTTGGTCCAAGAGCTGGGTATTTGTTCAGTAACGAGGTAGTTGACTATGTCAGCATACCATGAAACATTGGTATAAGAAATCATCATTAGTTGTTTATCCAGAAAAGTTTCGGATACAGATAAGGATTCTGCAGATGACTCAACAATCAGTCTGGACAAGTGGTCAGCCACTATATTTTTAGATCCATTTTTATCTCGAATTTCGAGATCAAATTTCTGGAGCAATAGGATCCAACGAATGAGCCTTGCCTTGGCATCCTTCTTTGTGAGAAGGTACTTAAAGGCGACATGATCATAATAAACAGGAACCTTAGATCCTATCAGGTAGGGACAAAATTTATGTAGAGCAAAAACAACCGCCAACAATTCTTTTTCAGTGGTGGAATAGTTGAGTTGGGCGTCATTCAGGGTTTTGCTCACATAATGAATAACATGGGGAAGCTTCTCCACTCGCTGACCCAAGACGGCACCTATGGCATAATCAGATGCATCACACATGATTTCAAAAGGATGACTCCAATTAGGAGACCTTATGATGGGTGTTGAAGTCAATTCAGACTTCAGTCTTTCGAAAGCAGCTACACAAGTTGGCAAAAAATTGAAAATAGCATCTTTGGCCAACAAATCACATAAGGGTTTCGATATTTTGCTAAAATCCTTGATAAAGCGGCGGTAAAAACCCGCATGCCCTAAAAATGATCGAATTTTCCTAACAGTCTTGGGAGGTGGCAATTTAGCAATTAATTCTATTTTGGCCTTATCTATCTCAATTTCCCTTTGTGACACAATGTGTCCTAAAACAATGCCTGATTCTACCATAAAATGACACTTCTCCCAGTTAAGAATTAAGTTTTTCTCTTTACAGTGTTCTACAACAAGTGTCAAGCAATGCAGACATTTATCAAAATTGGATCCAAATACAGAAAACGTCATCCATGAAAACTTCTAAAAATCTTTCCACCATGTCGGAGAAAATACTTATCATACACCGCTGGAATATAGCCGGTGCATTGCATAGCCCAAAAGGCATGCGACGATAGGCAAAAGTGCCATAAGGACAGGTGAACGTGGTTTTCTCTTGATCCTCACGTGCGATAGGGACTTGGTTATATCAAGAACAACCATTAAGGAAACAGTAATAAGAGTGGCCAGCTAGACATTTTAGCATTTGATCGATGAAGGGCAGAGGAAAGTGGTCTTTCCTAGTCATGGCATTAAGCTTCCTGTAGTCGATGCATACTCGCCATTCCATTTAGATTCGAGTAGGGACTAACTCATTATGATCATTTTTTACCACGGTGATGCCAAACTTCTTGGGTACGACTTGAACTGGGCTTACCCATTGACTATCAGAAATAGGATATATAATTCCTGCATCTAAAAGCTTGATGACCTCGGCTCGAACTACATTCTTCATGACTGGATTATGTCGCCTTTGTAGCTCTCTAGAGATTTTTGCATCCTCTTCTAGATAGATCTTATGTTGGACCACAGAAGGACTAATCCCCTTAATATTAGCTATAGACCAACTGATAGCTTTCTGATTCTTCTAAAAGATACTTAACAACTTCTCTTCCTGTTCTTTAGTCAAATTCGATACAATTATAACAGGTAAGGTCTTGTTGTCTCCAAGAAATGCATACTTCAAGTTTTCGAGAAGGTCTTTAAGTTCTAGCTGGGGAGGTTTCATATTGGATGGTACTAGTTGAGATTCCAAAATAGGCAATGCTTCGAACTTGGTAGCCCATCTGCTAGTGTCCATCACAGGAATGGAATCTAACAATGCATTAACCTCCTGATTTGATTCACAATCTTGACTGAAATTAGCCAAACATCTTTCTAATAGATCAGAATAACTTGACTCTTCAAAAGAACTGCTAATTATGTTCTTGATCATGTGAATTTCTTCCAAATCGTCCATCTTAATTGACTGACTACTATTGTGAAAAATATTGAGCTGGACAGTCATGTTCCCAAAGTCTAGAGTCATTATTCCATTTCGGCAACTAACCACAGCATTTGAAGTGGCCAAAAATGGTCTACCTAAGATCACCAGGATGTGACTTTCTGGATTTTTTTACTGGTTCAGTTTCAAGGGCTACAAAATGCACAGGGTAGTAGAACTCATTAACTTTTACAATTACATCCTCCATAATTCCTTTAGGATACTTTACAGTCCTATCTGCTAACGAAAGAGTGATGTTTGTGGGTTTTAATTCCTCCAAATCCAACTCTATGTAAACAGAATAGGGTAATAGGTTCACACTAGCTCCTAAATCTAGGAAGGCTCTCCGAATGATGGTTTCTCCTATTTTAATTTCAACAATGGGAAAACCAGGATCCTTGTATTTTGGGGCAATTTGTTGTTGAATGAGAGATGAGGCTTGTGCCGCCATCATAGCTTGTCTCGGAATACTGATTTTTCTTTCTACTATGGTGAGGTCTTTTAAAAATTTTATATAGGAGGGGATCTGTCTGATGGCATCTAGGAAGGATAAATTTATTTGGACATTTTTAAAAACCTCCATGATTTCATCATACTGAGATTTTTTCTTTGAATCTTATAGTCTACTAGGAAAGGGAGCCTTGGGTGTGTATGTCTCTATTGGTTTCTCCTCTATTCCTTGTGTTCCATGTTCTTGTCCTTTTTTCTGAGTGGAGTTCAGTTCATACTTTTTTTCTTTTTCTTGTACAGAAGTTTGACCTTGTTGTCCACTTGCTTGCCAGACCTTAAACTGGTAATTTCCTGGACTTCATGGGTTGGATTTTTATTTGAGTCAATCTGAAACTGGCCTCTCGGCCCTTGATTCTGTTGCCTACTAGGGTTAGGCACTGGCTGATTGGGTAATTCACCTCTCTTCCTATCCTCTAGAGAGTTAGCTATTTGGCTCAGACTAACCTCAAGTTTTGCAATCGCTTGCGCATGGAATTGGTTAGTCTGGGTTTGAGCCATTTTGGTCTGTTGTTGCTGTTGGATGAAGTCTTGTTGTTGCTTCATCATGTTAGCCATCATGGCTTCCAACAATGTAGATTGCTAAGGGATAGGGGCACTATAAGTAGGAATAGGTGGAGCCAATGATTGGTTTATCTGTGGTGGACCTATCCTCAAAAAATTTTTCTAAAAACTTGGTGGACCACCCTGATGCTGAATAGGTTCAGTCTGCCTGTATGAGAAGTTCGGATGAAACCTATTATCAGGGTGATAAACTGGGTTGAATGAGTTGGGAGTGGGTTTCTTAAAGGCATTATATAAATTTAGAGCATTTGCTTGCTCAGCCTTGATGTTGGGTAAACTAGGACAACACTCCACTAGATGCTCAGAACTGTTACATAAGATACATAAGCTCTGTGGCTCGTGTTCCACTTTCATGATGGGATTGGACTCTTTGTGTGGGTTTGAGTTAGTGGAAACAGTGAAAGCATCCAACTTTTTGCTTAGATTATTCACCCCATTCACCAGAATGGACATGACATTCTTGAGTTCTGGGTCTATTTTTATTCCGTAGGTACTTGGTTCTCTAGATCCATAATCATCTCTATTTATCTCCTGATCGTAGCTACTCCAATTTTGGGCTTTTTAGCTAAGTCCACAAGGAACTCATAGACTTGATCAGGGGTTTGGTTCATGAACCTACCCTTATATATGGATTTAATCATGTTCTTGTGTGCTGGAGGTAGTCCTTTGTAAAAGAAATGTACTAAATAAGTCTTGTCAAGCCCATGGTGCGGGCACTTGACCAAAAGATCATGTAAACTTTTCCAAAGTTGGAAAAATTCCTCCTCATATTTTCCTCTAAAACTTCTTATGGCATCCTTAATTTTTTCAGTCTTTATCATGAGATAGAACTTAGCCATGAACTTCCTAAATAGTTGTTCCCATGATGTGATGGAATTTGAAGCAAGAGAATACAGCCATGCAGCAGCACGATCCTTTAAAGTCATGGAAAACAACCTTAATTTAATATCCTCTTCATCTATATTTTGAATTCTAAACGTTTGACAGATTGTCAAAAATTTGTTTAGATGAATATATGGTTGTTCACTCTCAAACCCATGAAATTTGGATAACATGTTTATTGTTGCAGCCCGAATCTCGAAGTGGGCTGCATTATTAATTGGTAATACTATGCAAGTAGGGGGACTAGCGGATGCGAGTGTGAACAACTCATTCGAAGTTCTAATATGTTCACCCATTGTAGAGATTGACGGTTGGCTTACAGTTCGCCGGTTGTGATGAAAAGTTCTGTCAATCTCAGGATCAAATGGTGTTAACTTACCCCTTAATGACCTTCTACCATACATATATTATCAACAATTCATTAGATTTGACTCCTAAAATGAACGAGATCCTAAGAGAAAAGAAGGACTAGACACAAATGACCACAACCAACACCACACAACAATTTGACTCTATTAGTCTTAGAATTAAGTGAGGTTTAGTAGCTTCTTAAATCTAGTTGCATGGAGAATTATTAGATCAAAATTTCTAAAATTCTCTCCTAGATTAGACAGCTCCTAATCTCCCTTTCAGATTAAACTTGAGCTTACTAGTTAAGAAGATCTAGTAACTAGTGACCAGGTAAGTCCCAGGATGTGTGGTGGTGCACAAGGCTCACTTAAGTACCACAATTCCCGTAACAGTTTTTACTGTTATAAAACTTATCTAGACATCACTAATTACTAAAGTTCTCACTGGAGTGGCCTTCAGTCGCTTCTTTCCAAGAGCCTATTGAGCTCGAAATCCTAAGGCCAATGTCTAATTATTTTTATTATGATTAGGCTTAGGATATTTATGCACTGTGATAATTTTTGGGCTAAGGTCGAGTGATGAAATCCCGACCTTATCTTTTTAGTGGGTTCTGCCCTTAGAATATTTTATGCAAATGCTTTACACTACATACAACAATCATAAATTTTTTTTTAAAGTTTTATGGCATGACATTAAATTCCTTTAATTAAATGATCAAGCAAAAAAAAAATTATTTATTTATTTATTTATTTTAATTTTATAATCTTATGTTTTTTTTGTTTATTTAAATTTTGATATAGGAGTAACTTGAATGTAAACTAAAAACTAATCCTTATGCGTTAGTCAATCTCCGAATGCCCGTTGAATAAGCTCTGGAGATTACTTCGTGAGAAGCCCCAATAGAGGTATGATAATCTCGAAAGATTGCACCCTATCAATTACTAGCATTTTTTTTAATTATTTTTTTAACTTTTTTTTACTTTAATCTAGGAAGAGTTAAATTAGGCAAAATTAAAATAATCTAAAAAAATAAATCAAGGCTAGAATTGAAAATTTCACACCTGATCTTAGTGGCGTTCACTGAATCTTCCTTCTGACTCGCCTTGCCTCTCCAGCAACGACGCCAAAATTTGTTGTCGGTTTTCTTTCGATAGACCTGAGGATGACTTAAAAATGGTGTCGTTGTCAAAATCTTAACAAACAAACAAATATATATATATTTTTTTTTACTCTTACTATCCTCTATTCAATAAATAGTGGTTGTAGGAGGTTGATCTATAGGAAGGCGATTAGAGTACACAAATAGAGAATAGAAACTTCATTAAGATTTATTTTTTTGAAAAAAAATAATTCATTGAGGATATTTGATTAATCTCTAACCAAGCAGTGTTTTTTTTAAAAAAATAAACAAAGAAAAGAAAGAGAGTTTTTGTGATTAAAATAAGAATTCTAGAATGCACAAAATAAATTGCAGAATATTAAATTAAAACTTAGACACGGATTGCATAAAAGAAAAATTAATAGATTGCACAAAAAAATAAAAATTAAACTGAACCTAGAACACGGATTGCATGAAAGAAAATTGATGGATTTCATAAAAAGAAAATTGATTACAAAAATAAATAAATAAAAAATGAAGATTGGAAGCCTAATGCTTTTTTTCTTCTGCAAATAAAAAAGAAAGCAAGAAATAACAAAAATCAAATAGTTTCAACTTCTCCTTCTCCATGGAACCCATGCCTTTTTTTTCTCTTTTTTTTTCTTTCTTTCAAACCAATGCTTCCCCTGTTCTTTGGCCCAACCGAGCACTCTCCCCTTCGTTCCTTCTCCTCGTCCTCTTATAGATCGCCAGAGCCTTGAAGCCAGCCATGGATCCCTTGATTGCACGTGGAGAGGAGGGGGAACGGGCGCCTAGGATCGTGTGCGGGATCACGGCTTCGGAACGGATGCGGGATCCGTGGAAGATGAATGCGGGCATGCATCGCGGGAAGCTGGAATTCCGGGAGGTGGATCTGGATGCGTCGTGGACAATGGGAGAGGCTGAGACGCAGATCTTTGGATGAATCACGAGCGGAAGCAGAGGCGGAGGAGGGAATCCGAAAGGACATGGATGCGGACGGCTGGGTGGATCGCGGAGGAGGCTGGGAGAATGGCTGGATCGGCTTCGGAAGCTTCATCGACTTCCTTCTTTGGACCACGGAAGGAGCACTGTTACATGATGCTAGGAAGGAGGCAAATCCGGAGAGGGCTGGGAGCCTGGGACGCGGACTTGGAATGGACACGGGATCCATGGGAAGGCTGAGATGTGGATCTGGATGATTGGGCTGCCATTCCATTGTTGTGAATGCGCTGGGACGAGCGGAAGAAGAAGATGCCGCGGATGCTTGGATGTGGAAATGGAAGGAGCTGGGATCTTTGAAACGGGCGGCTGGCACGCAGAGAAATCCGGAAGCTTTGGACGCTGGGATCACGGCTTGAAATCGGACGTGGGAGGATGAAGAGCACTGCGGGATACTCGGACGCGGAATCCGGGAAGCTTGGATGCAGCTGGAACGGGCGAAAGAGCTGCTAGGAGGAAGAAGAATAGTGAACATCAAAAAAAACATTTCCGCAACAAAGTTCATGTGAACAGTGTTTTTACGTAACACTATTCATATGAACAGTTTCATCTCAAACACTGTTCATATGAATAGTATTTTCAGCCATGAATAGGGATAAATGTCATTATTAAGAATTAGTTTCATAGCTGTTGGGAATAGGCGAAATGAACATGAAAACAATTTGATTGGGTCATCATTTCTATTATCACTTGAACAATTTTAGATTTGATCTGTAAATTAATCTGTACTCTCATCTCTTATCACCCTACTTTTTTTTCAATTTAGAGTTTTTGTGGTGACTTCTAAAAATAACAATTTTGATACGATGGATGTCATTGTGGTGCTTTACTTTTTCTTTGAAATCCAAGACTTGCAGAACCTCTTGTGCTTTTTATGTAGCCAAGCGCACCCTCAGAAAATAATAACATTAGTTGTATCTTTTCTTGTCAATTAATTGGTCGATCATTCCTTATCATTTATTCTTGTAACTTTTAACAATCTTATTTTCTTTAACTTCTCCACTATCTTAATCCAGTATGTAGAAACATTTTGCCTCCATGCATGTCTGACACCAAATCTCTTAGGTTCTTCTTGCCTTATCGATAAAGGATTCTTGAGCATTTTCTTCTAGGTTTATCCCAAGTCGTCCATGCAACTTCAGCCATTATTCATGGGATTGGATTCTAAAAAGATCTTCTCTTTTGTGATGAAGTGAGAGTGGTGCAAAGAGAAGGGATCCATGGCTGAAATGTGCCTAATCGCAATTGGTTGAGATGAACTTCTGTCCATAACAATAGGGATGAATTGTGATGATGCAGTGGAAAGATAGGGAGTGACCCAGGTTTTAGGTGTGTTTGGCCCGGAAGGACCTTCAATTACAACAAGGAACCAAAATAAAGAAATACATCTTTTTAAGAGTTATATGCAGGAGAACTTCAGAAAATTAGGTACAAAAGAGTGCTAAAAATGTGCACAGATGTGCACTTAACACTCAACAAAATAGATAGATGAATCTCTAGGTGCAGTTATCGTATGATATAGTCCTTCTATCATGGATTCCTACAAGACGGAGGTCATGGATAACTTGTCAAACCCCATTATCTATAATACGTCAAGATTTATTCGACTTTAGTTCGAGAGTGAAAAACTCCTTTTCTACTTTACATATTGTCTCGGCCGAGGTCTTACGAACTCAGTCTCATAAATCACATAGGACCACTCCTTGTCTACCAAGGTCGATAGATTCCATATAGGTGCATATCATACTCCTATAGTGAACCTACTGCCGCCAATCTGCACCATAAGGATCTATATGGCTAGAGACTATGTATATGTGCAGTCAAACTACAGCAACCTCACTGTGAATAGCCGAAGCACCGCAGGTCAAAGGATCAGTCATACTACTGCAACATCAAGTAAGTCACTGATGAGTGGATAGACATCCAAATGACTTCTTGCTTTGGTCACGTTCAGTACCTTTGTTCTCTAACAAGCACCTGCACTATCCTCTAGTGTTACTACACTGTAGACTCGAGACTCGTCCATCCAAAAGGATAGTGATCTGTGCACTATTCTCATCGGATCAATCACTAGTCTCATGATGATCCATCGATCATGAGCATTTAGGAATTAATCACCAATGACACATGACTCAAATTCTCAACTCTTGAGAATATATATCATCATCTTATTAATTTCTTGGACGATTCATAAACACATACACAATATGAATGAAAAAGATGGCATTATTATTCAATAATAATAAAGTCAAGTACAATACTATATCCCAGAATTAATTATGTGTCAGCTAGATTGGCTTCTAGGGCTTACATCTAACTATCAGATGAGTCAACCTCGGAATAGTATCAAAAGAAAGACAGAAAGAGGTAAAAATCTATACTTTCATGACTTGACCCATGAAGATCATGAGCCGACTCCTATTGAACAAGAGTCAACCCCAGAACTCGATGAGCCGATCCTAAAAGGGCCATAGACAAAAGACAAAAAGTAATCAAAATCAACATGTTAGCGAGTCGACCCTAGAAGATTATGGTTGACTCTCAATCATGGACTAGTTGATCCGAAAGAATAGAAGAGTCGATCCTACAATGACCACAAGCAAAAGATAGAGCTCAACAAAAAAAGGTGCTATCATTGATCGACCCCTAAAGAAGTCGAGTCGACATGTCTCTGCGTTTGACAATAGTAATGGCTAGTTGTTCTATAAATCATAATAGTCGTTTTCTCCTTCTAATAGCTCTTTTAGCTTATCTAACAACTAGAATTATCTTCCAACCACTTTTTTTTATATAAATGCATGGGAGCAACAAAATGAATAGAACAAGAAATATATTTGAGCACAAGGGAAAAAGAAATAAGAAAAGAAAGAGAAAACTTAGCCCACAGGCCGGGCCTGGCCACTCCAGGCCGGCCCAGAAGCCCTCAAATTTTTTTTCACTTTGTCTGGCCAAAAGACTGGGTTGGTCAAGTGGACCGGGCATTATTGGGTCTCACATTCTCCTACCTTAAAATAATTTTGTCCTCAAAATTTTCTTTTCTTGTGCTTTCAAGAAGTTTGAGATACATTATTCTAATCTCGTCCTCAAGTTTCCAATAATTATATTTATCAATACAACTTAATCATTAGATCTTATCAGAAGAATAAGGTCCAATAACTCTAGACTTGAATCTTTTTGTAGATGATGTAAGTCTAACTTCTCTCTTGTAAACAAAAAACAATATCTTAATTCTAAATAAGAACATCAAGTTTCTTTGTGAAAATATCAACTGCTCTCGATTAACCGATCTATCACAAGATTAGATCGTAAACAACTTTAATCTATTCTAGTAAAATATTCATCAAAGTTGATTGATAAGCTCAATTTCTTTCAATCAAATAGAGGGTTGATATTAATTGAAATAGTACCAGCATCAAATTTGGGAGAAAAGAGGTCTACAGCAAAATATTTCAAATCCAAGATCAAAAATCCATAATTCTAGTCTTAAGATGCTAAATTTTTTTTTAGCATGACATAAAATTGGAGAACTGAAGATAGTGCAGCGACATCCATAAATCAAAATATTTTTCTTTCATTTATCAAAGAAATATTATTACACAAGAAAATAGATTAAATCTTTTGTTATTAAAACTTGTCGAATCAAAAAGATACAACTTAGAAGAATATTTTAGACCACTATGTTTTTGCAGCACACGTTGATTCAAACCACCAAAATCCTCTAAATTCACTGATATGTTTTTTTTGATCAAAATATTACTTTGTATTATTAACTAAAGAGATCCAAAATTTTAATTTTCAAGTAAAGCCCAAAAAAAAATCTTTGATTCTCGTCCCCTAATTTATCTCGCGCACATCCATCTAGATTAACCCTCGAGTCAATCAATACATTCAAAACCATCATATAGGCTAGTTACTATAATTCAAAATAAATTAAATCTTAATTCTCTTATCAAGTCAACTAGACGATTTCAAGCCAAACTCCAACAAGTAAAAAACAACCAGAAGAATTTTTTTAATGCTCCACTAAATTAAAAGACTTTAAATCAACACAAATAAGTAAAACTGACTCAATCATCTCTTCTAGAGTTTTCTTCATCGAGATCTTTAGCATTTATCAAAAATATTCCATTATAACCATGTAAGCTTCTAAAATTCAAATTCTCCATGCAAATATAGATTTCATCAGCAACGTCAATAATATTAACAAAAGACTCTAGTTCAACTTATAAGTTTATACTTTAAATTGAAGTTTTATATACATCACATAGTCTTTTATAGACATAAATAAGATCTATTATTTGGATCCCAAAATGATAATTAAAATTATTAATGATTCCGCCAAGATAAATACTTTACAATCTCCAATGAAATCAATTAAAACATAGACCTATTTGCAATATCCCCAACCATATTTTTTTCTCTATATAAAAGTTTCATTCATAATCTACATACAGATTCAAACCTCAAAGAATATTCCAATTGGGTATCATAAAAATCTTTCATAGCTCAAATCTTAAACAACTTCTTATGAATAGATCCTAACTTACAACCAAAATAATTAACTTCAAGCTAGAAGTAATATCACACTATACCCCCATATCAAAATAAACTTCCAAAATAATTATATTGGATGATAACATTCCATGACTTATACTCCTCCACTTAATTTAGTCAAAATCCAATTAATCATAACTTAAAATACAAATTGCTCCACCGAGAAAACTCACAAAATAGCTTATTCACACTTTGGCTATGAGCTCAATTAACTAGCATTCTACTCAGAGCGTAACAGACGCCGCATACCTCTATGGCGGACTATACAGACATGCAAGGCTGTAGTCATAGCAAAGCAATAATAATTTTTAAAAATTTATTTAATCAATAAATATTCTAACTAGACTTACTAAAACTTCAATGATTGAAAGCATCTTCAAAAGAACTAACGCACTCCCCAAGTCCTGAGCAATCATGCATCTGGATCTGAAAAACGAAGAAACATAATATGAGCTACACTAGCCCAGTAAGCAATATAATTCTCAAAGTGGGATCAAAGCATGCCAAATAATTTAGTTAAAAACATAAAATCTTGACTGAGAAATAAATCATTTCTCGAATAATGCATTTTTTTTTGAAACATATTATGGTTTTTACAAGAAATATTAGAAACAGAAATCAGAAATCAGAAATCAGAAATCAGAAATCAGACTATGGCCATATAACCTAGTGGCATGGGTCAGATGCAGAAAGTGCCAAAACCAACTATTCTTAATCACCGGTGGCACGGTGTCATAAATCCCACTATTTTAGTCACTAGTGGTGCGGTATTGAAACTAGTTTTTCACAGATTACAAGTCGATAGGGCCAATAAATAATCTCCATTGGCAGGGCCAGATCAGATTATAACCGTGTTCAAAATGCATACATACAAAAATAGAATTTTCATGATTTGCCCAATCAAAAATTTCATATTTTATAACATAACACATAACAAACTTTAAAATACTTGCTATCATAAGATCAACTACCTCACTTGTTTAACTAAGTATAAATTGATATCATAATTAATTTAATCAAATAATTATTATTTTATAAAATTTGAAAAACATACTTTGGAGCATTAGGTTACTTACCTCTTCTCACTTCAGAAATCTCACTTCAGTTAGATGGGTCAGGTGCACCTATTTTAATATAATTAAAATATCATAAATTTTATCATCATTCTAAAAGTCAAACGAAGTCAAAATCAAACATTACTGAAGAATGGCCTCATGCCCCCAAATTAGGTCGGTCAGGTGATAGTGCCTGACTGCCGAGGTCAGTCTGAGCAAGATAAATTAAACCGATCAAGATCAGACGTGATTTAACTAACTCAATGAAGGTCAAGGATGATAAAATTTCAAAAAAATCTAACAATACTGAGGTAACAGGCTGGCCTACTGTCCCAGCATCGAGGCGGTTCAGGGTCTCTAAAATGGGTCAACTTGAATCTGAGCAATAAGGAGAGCAAATCTTACACTAGGATCTCTGAGCCTATCTAGAGAAAGAAAGAGAAAGGAGAGAGAGAATCTCAGCTCTAGATCCTGGATTAATCATGTTTGGCCATAAATTAAGAGAGAGAAACTTTGTAGAGAGAGAAAGTCCAATAAGAGAGAGAAAGTTCTATAGAGAGAAATAAAAAAAAAGAAATCAAGAGAGAGAAAGAAGAGAGAGAATACTCTCTTTTTCTCAAAATAGGAAAGAGTTCTTATCTCCCTTTCTTCTTTGGATCAGAGGGTGGCGCGACCACCAAGGCATTCCACCCCCACGGTCATCGCCGGTGGCGACGGCCACTGCAATGGTGGCCGAAGAAAAAGGAGCTCGTCTCAAGTGCTGCAAGTCCATAAGGAAGAGATGGAAAGAGGGGGAGGGAGGCCCGGACGGTGGGGTTGCCGGCATGGTGGTCGCGACCCATGTGGTGTGGCAGCGCCCTGTGGTAGGCATCTAACAGCAACGAAATCCGAAAGAGGAAGCCGAAACAGTGCACCCCATTTCGGAAGGTAATCCAGCGATTAGCCGGGCAAAATCAACATGAAATCAACTCTAAAACCAATAAGAGAAATAAAAGGAGGCATTGGGTGGTTACCTTGGTCTAGCGAGGTGTTCCGGCGACCCTTCCCATCGACGAATCGAGGAGGAAGCTCATAGAAGAAGAGTTTGAATCATGGTGTTTCTCGACGATTTGGGTGGATGAAATCAAAGGAGGATAAGTTGATTTAATAGGTGAAGTCTCCAAGTTCTAGATGAACTCGGATAGCCTTGGATGTCCCCGACTTCCGCCGAAAGAGAGGAAGAAGAACTCCTATTAGAGTCTTCTTCTTCGCTTCATTGTGCCATAGGGCACGATCGGGCTGGGCTTGGTCCCCTTGGACCGGCCCACAAGCCCCTGGGCTGTGTTGCATGAGTTTGGGCTGGGCCTGGCTACTCCGGGCCAGCCCATGAGCCCCCAAAATTTTTTTTCACTTTGTTTGGGCCGAAAGACGAGGCTGATCAAGTGGATCGGGCCTAGTTCCTGGGTCTCACAACAAAACTAGAAAACCCAGTGATTGGCGACATCTTAGTTTTGGGTTTGCCTTGCTTAGTTTTTTTTTATGGGTCTTGCTTTGAGCTTTCCAGGTTAGCTGAATACGATATCAGTGCATACTACAATCGTAGGTTCAGTGCAGGTTTGGCAAAAGTAAGGTGCAAGATATTATAAGAATCATATCTTTATGTATATTGGAGGAAATATCAGTGAAAAAAAGTAGATAGGCATGGTTCTCTCTGAGGTAAAAGTGGTGAATCTCAACCCAACATGATAAAATGCAAGCATATGGAGAGATATGTCTTAGTTACGGGATCAATAGATGTTAAGCAAGATCGGTGGAACCGTCCCAAACTGGACAGTTTTGGTCGTTCTAAGCTATCCCGATGCTTCACTAGGATGGTTTCAGCAATAGAAACGAAAACTGTTGCCAGAAGCAGAAAAGGAGAAGGAAAGAGTGGAAAAGAGAGAGCGAGCGGAGAAAGAAGGGAGAAGGAGAGGGAGGGAGGCCGGCGCCGGGCAGCAAGTAGAGGCCGCGGCCGTTCTCTTGTTTCGTTCAAAATAAGGATACAGCAGCTAAATAATTTTGCCATTTTGAAATAAAGTCGGCAGATCGCTTGCCGACATCTGCCTCTTCGTTGCTGCCCCTCTGTTGGCCCTCCGCCGGCCCTCTGCCGGCCTTCACCACCCTCCACCAGCCTCCCTTCCTCTCTCTATCTTCTCTCTTTCTTTTTCTCTCTCATTCGTCCTCGCCGCCGCATCTTCTACTGTGTCCGTACGGGCCTGGCATGACATAGTACGGGCTCATCCGACCTATCCTGCCAAGCAACCAATACGGTGTCCGGTACCGGTTCCACCGACGTTGATGCCAGGTATTTATTGTTAACCCTAAAGGATGGATTTTGATGATCACAAAAATAATTGAGTTAAATGTGTACTCTAATGATGTTAGCTTAAATATGAAGGTTTAAATTTAAAGACAAAAATTGCACTTACAAACTCCAAAGAATCAAGAAAAGTAAAATCAAGAACCCTGAAAATTCTATCTGTCAACTGAGTGAGCCGACCCTTATGTTTAAGGAGTTGACCATTGTGCAGTTTAAAAAGAACAGAGAAGAATCACTGCCTGAGACCAACTAGATGAGCCAACCCTTGTATTTAAGGAGTCGACACAATATCTACATGAGTCGACCTCTGACATTGACAAGTCGACCCTTTGAGGCCAGTGTAGGAAATTTGTGTGATCCAAATAAAAGAGCCGACTCCTATTGTCACGCCCCCAGCCCGAGATCGCGAGCCGGGGGTCGCGCCAACCGCCGCACACCCGTAGGAAACTCTCCCCACGAACATGCAAGGCATCTAAACCAAACACCTCAATTATGTAATTCTAAAATAACTTAACTGAATAAATGCAATCTTATTCCATTGACTAACTCAAGTCATAAGGTCTCACAAGTCTAAATACGCAGCGGAATAATCATTTACCAACATGCAGAAACCTAATTCTTAAAATAACAAAAGTCCACCAATCATAATAAATGTCCATAATAACAAATCAACTTAAATAACCCAAATCTAAGATAACTTGTGCCACAATCCTTCTAGTCGCTCTCTCAATTTGAATCTCCAATAGACTAGTTCTCGAAATCTGTAAAACAACAAGAGATGGTATAATGAGCTAGACAGCCCAGTAAGTAATGAACACTCTAGCTAGATAAATCAAGCAATAATGTGGAAAATAAATAAACATGCAGTTCCAAAGTATAAGTCAAATATTTCTTGAATTCATAAGATTCTTTTCGCGGTTTCAAGATTCTTTCACATATCCAATTCATCTTGTCGATCCTGGACTATGATCACATGTTCCCTGTGGCAGGGTCATCAACACCGACTAATCTTCTTGCGGTGAGTCCTTCAGGACAGTCAATTGCCAACGTATCTGCCTCCATTGGCAGGGTCCTCAACATAGCCAGGTCGAAGTTCAGTTTGTTCTCTATAAGTCTATTTCATATTTCAGTTATATAAAAACAACATACAGTGTCAAAACCAAATGTCGTTCATATCTCAATTTCTTTTAATTTATCAGATTCAACTCAACAGCCAGGAACTATGACCACATGTTCCCTGTGGCAGGGTCATATCACCGACTATTCTTCTTGCGGTACCAATGTATTAGCCCCCATTGGCAAGATCCTCAACATAGCTCGACTGCAAGTCTGAATCTATTTCAAGTCATTATCTTTTCTTACATTATGTTCAGTGTTTCAAGTCGAAAAATACAATGTCAGAGCAATTAAATACAATTCAAACCAGAAGCAAATACGTTCAATCAGAGTCATACAATATTCTAAAAATATACATATAATCCATGCATCAAATTCGTAATCACGAATAATTCGATTCGTAAAACAGATATTTAGTTTGCCGATAAATCTAGTAAAGAGGTTACATCACTTACCTTGCGAACGCGATCCACGACAAATCCAATTAATTCCACAAATCCCTTCCAGAACCTAATATTCAAAAATCGTATTCATCTTTTAAAATTCATCACAATAAATATATATATAAAGACTTAAATTTTTAATATCCTCCCATGGCTGGCCCCGCAAGAGTGCCTAGCACCCCGAGTTTGGGTTCATACCCGTAAACCATTCTCTTTCTTTATTATTATTAAATTATTTTCCTTTTCTTTTCTTTTCTTTTCTTTTCTTTTCTTTTCTTTTTCTTTTTCTTTTTCTTCTTCTTCTTTTCTCTTTTCTTTTTCCTTCTTTTCTTTTTCTTCTTTCTTCTTTTCTCTCCCGACTCCCTTCTTCTCCTTCGGCGAAACAGGGGATCCATGACCCCCTGCTGCCGCCCCCTCTTCTTTCCTCCCGGTCGAACCCAAGGTGGCCGCGGTGGCCGGCCTTGGCAGCGGCAGTAGGTGGCGGAGCAAATCCGGCCACCCCTGGCGACTGGCGGCGGCGAACACGCCGACGGCTAGAACAAGCCGTTTTGGACCCAAATCCGGCGATCGGCCGGCTCCAACCCACCACACGTCATGGCCAAGCAGTGAAAGAAGAGGAGAGAAAGGCTAAGGATTCTCACCTCCGCCCCGACGTCCGGCGCCTCTCTCCTTCTCCGGCAGCTAAGGAAGAAGAATGCCCCCCGTGCCATGGCTTCTCTCTCTCTCTCTCTCTCTCTCGGTGGTAACACGAAGAAGAATCCTCCCTGTTGCCCAAGGTGACAATCCAGGGGGGGGGGTGAATTGGTTTCTTCTAAATTTTGATGCTTTAAACGTTTTCTTAATTAAGTGCGGTGGATGCTTTCTTAAGCTATTTGAGTGAGTTAAACTAACGCAAGAGTAGAAGATGATGCAAGAGTAAATAAAAACACAAGCACAACACAAACACAATAATATATAGTGGTTCGGTGCTCTCCTTAGCACCTACGTCCACTCCCCAAGCGTCCCCTTGGGAATTCACTATAATCTCGCGGATTACAGTTGGATTGTTTTCCGGGCTCACAATCCAAAAACCTTTGTTGGTTTTACGGGCTCACCAACGAACCTATACACTTTGGTTTTCCGGGTTCACCAAAAACCTTTGTTGGTTTTGCGGGCTCACCAACTAACCTTTACACTTTGGTTTTCCGGGTTCACCAAAAACCTTTGTTGGTTTTGCGGGCTCACCAACGAACCTTTACAAAGTGTTTAATTAACAAAAGGAAGGATTCAAACTCCTAAATGAGCATATGAAACAATATAAGCTACAAGGAAGAGTTAGAAAGTATTTATCGCTTTGAAGTCGCTTTGCTCTTCTTTGTCAAGGATGCTTCACTCTTTAAAGAGGATGGAGCTCTTGATGCCTCTTTGAATCTGCTCAATCCCTTTCTTTGATTCTTGAATGAAACTCTTGATGAAGAAGATTAGGGCACTTTTGTATTCTTGGGTACTCTTCGATATTCAACTCAAAAGTTATTCTCTCTGATGAATAGTGCCCCTTTAAATAGCTTCCCACCCTCTTTGGTCAAGCCCCAATGGTTAGAATTCAAAAACTAGCCGTTACTGACCTTGGGAAGGACAAAAAGTACATCTGCAGAGCTAGCCGTTACTGTTCAGCCCGTGTTTGGGTCGGCTCAACCTGTCCTTGGGTCGACCCAACTTTGCCTTGGGTCGACTCAAACATTCCTTGGGTCGACCCTCTCAGAGAACACAGAAACCTCAATTTCAGCCTTTCTTGCCATGGGTCGACCCAACCAATCTTTGGGTCGACTCAAAGTTCACTTAGGTCGACTCAAATTCTTCTTGGGTCGACCCTCTCAGTAATTCCAGAGAACCGTTTTCTGTCTGTCTTTCTGTCTTGCCCTTTGGGTCGACCCTCTCAGTAATTCCAGAGAACCGTTTTCTGTCTGTCTTTCTGTCTTGCCCTTTGGGTCGACCCTCTCAGAGTTTGGGTCGACTCAAGCTTGGGTCGACTCAACCACTGTGTGGGTCGACCCTCTCAGTGAATCCAGAGAGCATTCTTCCTTTGCGTTTTGAGGTTCTTTGGAGGTTGGGTCGACTCATGCTTACCTTGGGTCGACCCAACTCACTGTTCATTTGTGCTGTTTTTGCAGGAGTGTGCCAGATGATTTCTAGATGTGCCGGGGTCGACCCAATCAACCTATGGGTCGACTCAATCCACACTTTGCTGCATTCTCAAGGTTAGATTCATCCAAATGAACAAGACCATATAGATATTTTCAATTAAACAAATGTACTGAGAGTAATGAACTTATAAATGAAGTATCAATTTAACTTATAGCATGCTCTAGATAATTACTTGTTAATCATCAAAATAACACTATCATCCTCAATCTCCCCCTTTTTGATGATTACAAAATAAAGAGTATAAGCCTATTGATACTTGTCTTTAAAATCAGTTTATAAAAGGGATTAAATTGCTGAATTTCAGCTTTTCATATATACTTGTGAAATCTCCCCCTATATCATTCAAATGTTGCCAATTTGACTTTTTGAATTGCTCCCCCTTTCATTTATAATTCATTAGCAATGAAACTTCAAAAATTGGAGATAAACTCTGAGTTTCAGGTTATGTATCGGGGTGCGAGAGGTGCGTGCCAAATTCTGAATTTATATGTGCCAAATTCTGAACTTTGACGGAAATTTTGATTTAGTCAATTTCATTGTTGCAAATTGCTCCCCCTTAGATGTATAAGCTTTCTTATATGATTTTCAATTTGTTTGCCCATTTATTTCTCTTTTCTTTACATAACTTCTTTACTCACTCTTTCTCACAAAGTTAATACTCTTTCTTTAAACACTATCTTTACTTCTCCCAAAATTAATACTCTTTCTTAACTTCTCAAATGAAATGCTCTTTCTTTTCTTAAAGTGAATATTCTATCTTTTCTTCTCCCCCTTTATATACTCTTTCTTCTCTTCTCCTTTATATACTCTTTCTTCTCTTCTCCTTTATATACTCTTTCCTTCTCTTCTCCCCCTTTTTGTTATCATCAAAAACATATATATGGGAAAAGATGCAATTAAGAACAAACTTCAGACTTCATTGATCACAATAGGAACATTTTCATACATTAATGCCCAAAATAAAGATAAGTACAATATTCCTCAATCGAGATTTAAAGATATAAGGGAAAAGCAAGATACATATGAGAAAAAAAAAATACATATGAGAACTAGATTTCTAGCCTAGGCTCTAAACATAGATGCTAAGATCAGCCTAGGGGGAATCTAATGGCTGGGATCTAGTCCTCATCCTCCTAGCATACGTGGCGAGAGGAGGTCGAGCCTGGTGAGACTGGGTCTGGCATGGAGCACGTCGAGCGGGATGACTCTGTGCCGATATCTCTGACTCAGCAGCCTGTGGCACAGATGGTCCATGTGTCTCTCTCTCTCTCCGGAGTGCTCCTATCTGCTGCCTCAGATCACTGATCTCAGCAGACATTGTTGGGATTTGTATCCTAAATGTCAATCGTCAGCATATTGATGATTGAATTTTGTAAATGAATTGACAAATTAATAAAGTGTTATTTGGCATTATTCATCATTTCATCTTCAAATGAACTCTTATATGATGAAGTCCTTAGGATTTATGTTATGATAAAGGAGGATTTATCTTTGAGTCCTTAAACTTGTTCGCGACCAAATGATATGTTGTTACTAGGACGACAGCATTATCGAGATTAGGTCGTTATGTGACATATACGTTGGTTGTCCTCTTAACCAAGGAGTGTGGAGACACTGGTATGCCACACAGGTGAAGTGTAGGAGTACATTTCACTGAACGTGACCAATTCCGGAATGCTCTACTGTCGAGAGATGTTCCGAGTGGATATGGGTATAAGTTTGGCCCTCTGACCTGAGACCGCAACCTGTGACTAGAAGCAACTCACTGTACTTTGGTACCGGACTATCTGAATTTCTAATTCAGTGACGGAAGGTCACTGGGTGCAGTCAAGTACTTGCGTAGTCAGTTGTGAGTCAAGATGGAATTGACCCCTCCTGAAAATAGGAGATAATGTCTTGTGATTAATTTAGCAAAACCTTGGCCAGGGTAATCCCAGTGAGGAGTCACGGGATATCTAAAGTTAATCACATAATGGATGTACTAATTATAGGGTTGACAGTGAGCTCTAAGTCATCCTGGCATTAGGAGTCAAAGGGATTGAATTATACAGTAACCATAGTTCAGGGTTCCAGAATATTTGCTTCGCATATATTCGGCCTATCCGGACGTTGGGTACCATTGCTAGATGGTCACATCAATTAGTGTAGGAAATTGTTTCTATACTACCGGCTTAGGTTCGAACCTATGAGGTCACACGCATAGAAGATTCCTGATTGATCAAGAAAGCTGATGAATGATTAAGAATCATTCAGGGATAATTTGGTAAATTTGATTGGCAAATTATCTTATAAAATAATTAAAGTAATTATTGAAGGATTAATTAGTAATTAAATTACTAATAAACTCAATTTGATTGAGTAATTGTGCTAAGGATGAGCCAAATTGAATTGGATTCAAGTTTGGGCTCAATCAGGATTTTGACCTGATTGGATTAGGTTAGAACCAAAAAGTACTTAAGCTGATCAAATTAATTTTAAATTAATTTGTTCTTAATTGGGGATTGACCTAATTGGATTAGGTCCAACACAAAGTAATTAATTCAATTTGATTGAGTTTGCATGAGCCAAAATTGAATTGGATTCAATTTGAGCTCAATAAGGGTCTGACCTGATTAGATTGGGTTCAACCAAATTGCTTTATTTTAATTTGGGTTTGACCAAATTTGATTAGGTGCAACTCAAGAGAATTAGGCTCAGATGATGTGGCAATTATTGGTGACATGGAATTGGATTTCATGAATTTTAAATAAACCAAAATTATTGCATGGCACATGGACCCATTGCTTGACACATGGCGACATTGTTTGTTATTTGAATTTAAATTCAAACATTAAGCAATGTGTTAAATGATTTTAATCACTCAAACCATCAGCCAAGGTGGCGTATGAGTTTTTGAATGGATTAAATTCGAATTTCAAGTGGTGATTTCGAAATTATGAAGTGTTTTACCTTGCTGCATGGATTTCAAATTCCTTCCCTCTTGCACATGTGTTTAAAATTTGAATTTAAATCAGATTTGGTTGAGATCTGATTTGGGTTGTTCCTATTCCTTTGCATGTGCCAACTAAAAGAGGTTTTCTGAAAATAAATTTCAAATTTTGAATGAAAATTCGGAGGCCATTAAAAGGGGTCAAACATGGGCACCAAAAACACATCCATTGCAGCCTTCTTCCTCACCCGCCTCCTCTTCCTCTTCTTCTCCATTTTAGATAGGGTTTTCAGGGTGAATATCTAGAAGATTCAAGATCAGATCTGAGTCCTCTACTTCCCTTACAAACCTCATCTCCATCTGCTTCAAGACGATTGATCAAGAGTTGATTGAATCCCGACGGGCAGATTTCAGCTTTCAAGAAATTCTGCGCAAGCTAGCACTTCCGCAGGATTGGATCTCTTCAGGAACTTCGCGTGGACTTCTCGTAGAGGCCATTCGTGTGCGTGGCTGCGAAGTCGAGGATCAGATCCACAAGTTTCTTCCATCATAAAAGGTATTAATCCTACATTAATCTTTTATTATGGTGTCAAGATCTAGGTCTGATTCCCCGAGGTTTTACCCTCTTTTGGGGCTCCTCACGGAGATATCTCCAGAATCCATTCAATGGATATTCGGAGATTAATCGGAATAGAGTTCTTAAGTTTCAGATCTGATAGTTAATCATGCATAAAAGTTTTAGCATAATTGTTTAAACGATTCCGGCATAATCCTATGTGTTCTTAAGGTGCTGATTTCTAGATTTGATCTTGTAAGCATGCATGAATTAAATTGTTTGATTCGATTTTTCCGCTGCATTTTAAAACTTAAAAAGAACTACGTATGGCTTGATCCCCCTTATGAAGGGGTACGTAGGCAACCCGATCAGGTTCAGCCATGGTTTTCAAAAAAAAAAAAAAATTCAGCATGCTAAACACCGAAGAACCTAGGATTCACTTTCAGTGGTATCAGAGCCAGGTTTATGTTTAAACTTTTATGTTTTAATTCTTGCAATTAAATCTGAAATCATTAACATGTTTAGATTAGATCTAAAGTACTTTTTATGATTGATTTAATTGCTGATTATGCATGATTAAGTAGATCTGAAATTTTGGATGCATATGATGCATGTTTGTGTTAGGATTAGTAACATGAATAAATCTAAAATCATAATATTGTTTAGATTAGATCTAAATAAAGTTTATGATTCATATGATCTCTGATTTTAATGAACAAATCAGATCTGAAAATAAAAGTGAAAAAAAAAATACATAAGATGTATGTTGTTTGTATTAATTCATGTTGTTATGTATATGTGATGCATGAACATAAAACATAATGACTTAAACATGAATTAAATCTGATTACATGTGATTAATTACAAAAACTCAGATCTGAAAATGTGTTTTAAGAACTGAAAGATTGTAATTAATATGTAATTAAAAAAAAAATATGCAATGATCAAAACTTTCATAAGTCTAAACTTAATTGAGAATTAAGTGTTATGAAATAGAATTGTAACTCAATTAATTGACATTGCATAATTCTTTGGGCATATGGGTTAGCTTGAATCAAATTCTTAGGATTGGGTTAGACCTAAGGTTAGAATCATACATGGACAAATAGAATTAATTGATCAAATCTAATTAAGTAGTAACTAGATTAGGTCAAGAAAATTCTAGATCAATTTACAATAGTTGTAGATGGATCAAGTCCATGTCTTTGATTAGACCAAGATGGAACTTGATTTAGGCTTAGATGTGTAGCCCGAGTCATTTGAGTAATCAAATCGAAATTGATTAACCAGTCGGTGTCTAAGGTAAGTTTGGCAGTTTTGACCGGTGGTTTTTAATTGGGAGCTACTCGCACTGATTCGTCTTTGCCGAGTTAATGGCATATCCCTTCCACCGATCTCACTTACCTGGCCGACATGGTCAATCACATTTTGATTGGATCACTTAATGATTCGAGTTAGCCCATGCTTATAAGAAAAATCAGTTTGACTGATTTAGGTGTCTCCTTAACCGGTTTGAGTCTAATCTGATTTGGTGAAGTCAGTGGGAGAAATTAGACTAACCGGATCTTCTCATCTATCCTAATTATGAAATCCTCTAAAATTATTAGGTCCTTAAAATGAAATGGTTATGGAGATAACTAGGTCATAGCCTCCCATTAAGTTGGGTGATAATGGGTCCAATGTTTTGATAATTATTGGAGGCGCGACACGCCTGGTACTTATCAAGCATTGGAATTGTCATTCAATATATGATGAGTTAAGTGTACCTTCAATAGGCGGTCAGGTGAGCCGAGCCACACTCGGGCTTGGTCGTCTATTAGTTGATTAGACTTAACCCTATCATTTAATGGTTGGACCTGACTAGGGTATTCGGTGGAGGCGCCACACGCCTGCCGGAAAACCTAGGGCAAAATCATCACTAGAAGTTGCTTGGTGAAGCAATTGGTTAAGAACCTACCAATAGGTGCATATGGGTTGGCCGAGCCACACTCGGGCTTATATGTGATCTATTGGGTTCTAGTGCCCACTAAAGAATTAGGAGTAATTTTTCGAATTAGAGGTAGAGGCTACCAATTTGTATAAAATAGTGGGAATACCTTTAGACTAAAGTCCAAGTCTATTGAGTTTAGTCAATTCATATACTAATAGCCAAATTTTCTTTTTATGCAGAAATGGCCACTAATTTATCACTTCGCTCATTGTTGGACAATGACAAGTTGACTGGTCCAAATTTCAATAATTGGCATAGGAAACTGAAAATAGTGCTAGAGCATGAGAGGATCCTTTATGTGATAACGGATCAAGCACCTGAGCAGCCCGCTGCTAATGCATCAAGATCGGCCAGAGACACTTATCAGAAGTGGCTCAGTGACCGGATCACTGTTCGATGCATCATGTTGGCAGCAATGAGTGATGAGTTTAGTAGGCGTTTTGAGAATACGCAGCCGGAAGATATCATTCAAGTGTTGAATGAATCATTCGGCGTTCCTGACGACGTTGAGAGGCACAAAACTAGTTGTGCCATCTTCAGCGCCCGAATGAAAGATGGGACCTCGGTAACTGATCATGTACTGTACATGATTGAGTTGATCGAGCGTCTAAGCTCTCTTGGCTTTCCCCTTCATGATCAATTGGGGAAGGATGCCATACTAAACTCATTGCCTGGATCATACCGTCCTTTTCTCACTCATTTTCGTATGACGAAACCTGTAGTGAATTATCACCAATTGTTGGGGTTACTACAAACGTTTGAGAATGATCACCAACTTCTTAAGAAGACGGTGAACTTAGTGGGAGGTTCATCCAAGGGTCGCTCCTTTAAGAAAGGAAAAAAGAAAAATAAAATCCAAAAGAAACAGGTGCACCATGCTCAGCCTAGTCAGAAAAAGAATAAAAAGGCTGATCAGAGAAAGGCGGAGTGCTTCTTCTGCAAGAAGCAAGGACATTGGAAGAGGAACTGTCCTCTTTACATTGCATCCCTCGATCCGAACCGGCCTAAGAAAAATGGGCAATCAGTTGCCAATCAAGGTACTTATATGATAACACCTTGCAATTTTTCTATTTGTGATAATTCGACCTGGGTATTGGATACCGGTAGTCCATTTAATATTTGCAATTTGTTGCAGGGGCTACAAGTCAGTAAGAGATTTGAAGAAGGAGAAAGGTTCCTGAATGTTGGAGATGGAAGACCAGTTCCAGTTCTAGCTTTAGGAATTCTTAAACTTAAATTCAGCTCTCATGTAAATGTCCTTAGTGATTGTCACTATTGTCCAAGTTTTCTATTGAATATCATTTCTGTAGGCCTTTTGGCCAAAAATGGTTATGAAATATCAATAAAAAAGGATTATTGCAATGTCATTTGGAATGGTGTTGTTGTAATGAATGGAATTCTGAGTAATGGCATTTACATTTTGTCACAGCCTGTTCATGTAATGTATAAATCCAATAAGCGCCCTAGAATAGATAATGTCACGGATGTCTACCTTTGGCATCATAGGCTAGGTCATATTAACAAGAACAGGATGAACAGGTTAAGTAAAGAGGGAATCCTTGATTTTAATGATTGTGAATCATTGACAACCTGTGAATCATGTCTTCTTGGTAAAATGACCAAATCACCTTTTACCGGAAAAGGTGAACGAGCCAGTGATTTATTGACCCTTGTACATTCTGATGTATGTGGGCCAATGAGCACAGATGCTAGAGGTGGGTATTCATATTTCATTACGTTTACAGACGACCTTTCTAGGTATGGTTATGTCTATTTAATGAGACATAAATCTGAATCATTTGAAATGTTCAAATTATATCGTAATGAAGTAGAAAAACAAACTGGAAAGTGTATTAAAACTCTTCGATCAGATCGAGGAGGTGAATACCTCTCCAGTGAATTTTTGACATATCTAGGAGAAAATGGGATTCTCTCTCAATGGACTCCTCCTGGTACACCACAATATAATGGTGTGTCAGAAAGGAGAAATCGAACTCTGTTAGACATGGTTCGATCCATGATGGGGTTTGCTAGTCTGCCCATATCCTTTTGGGGATATGCTCTTGAGTCAGCCTGCTATATTCTAAATAAGGTTCCAAGTAAGTCTGTAAATAAAACACCACATGAGATGTGGACTGGACGTAAGCCGATGCTCTCTCACCTTAGGATTTGGGGGTGTCCGGCGTACGTCAAACGTTTGAAGACAGACAAACTTGAACCCAAGTCTGACAAATGTTTCTTTGTTGGTTACCCTAAAGAAACTAAAGGATATTACTTCTACTTTGCTGAAGAACAAAAGTTGTTCGTAAGCAATAGAGCAATTTTCTTAGAAAAGGAATTTCTTGGTGAAGGAACAAATAGCTCTAATGTTGAGCTTAGAGAAGTTCAACATGTAGAAGATCCGACACCATCTACTGAACCAGTTGAGTCGGATTTGATTAGATCAGATCCAGAACCCATATTAGATGTACCATTAAGGCGATCGGGTAGAGTACCACATCAGCCGGACAGATACTACGGTTTCTTGGTCCGGGATGGGGATCCTATCGAACTTGATGAAAACGATGAGGATCCGATCACATATATGGATGCAATGCAGAGGTATGACTCTGATAAATGGCTTGGAGCCATGCAATCCGAAATGGAATCCATGAAGGTCAATGATGTTTGGACATTAGTTGACCCACCCGAAGGAATTAAACCCATAGGGTGTAAGTGGATATTCAAAAGGAAACGGGGCGCAGACGGAAAAGTAGAGACCTATAAAGCCCGTCTGGTTGCCAAGGGATATCGTCAACGTTATGGTATTGACTATGACGATACGTTTTCTCCTGTGGCAATGCTCAAATCCATTCGGATTATGCTTGCGATAGCAGCACACTTAGATTATGAAATCTGGCAGATGGATGTTAAAACTGCTTTTCTAAATGGAGATTTAGAAGAAGAGGTGTATATGATGCAACCTGAAGGTTTTATATCTGCAGATGAGTCTAAGGTGTGCAAGCTTCAAAAATCCATTTATGGATTAAAGCAAGCTTCACGGAGTTGGAACATACGATTTGATAAGGTGATCAAATCATATGGCTTCATTAAGAATGAAGAGGAACCTTGCATTTATAAATGGGCAAATGGTTCAGTTATTATATTTCTTGTTTTGTATGTGGATGACATTCTTTTAATCGGAAATGACATTCCTGCATTACAAGGAATAAAGGTTTGGCTATCATCTCAATTTGCCATGAAGGATTTGGGAGAAGCATCTTACATCCTAGGGATGAAGATCTATAGAGATAGATCTAGAAGATTGGTTGGATTATCCCAATCCACATACATTGATACTATACTAAAAAGGTTCAGTATGATTAATTCCAAGAAAGGCTATCTTCCAATGGGCCATGGAATTAACCTCTCTAAAAGGGATTGTCCGACAACCTCTCAAGAAAGAGAGAGTATGGATAGAATTCCATATGCTTCGGCAGTGGGATCTATAATGTATGCCATGACATGTACTAGACCAGACGTGGCATACTCACTAGGAGTAGTGAGTAGATACCAGTCTGATCCAGGTAGCAACCACTGGAAGGTTGTCAAAACCATCCTTAAGTATTTGAGAAATACTAAAGATCAGTGGCTTGTCTACGGTGATTCTGACTTAAAACTTGAAGGATATACCGATTCAAGTTTTCAGTCAGATCAAGATGATAGCAAGAGCGTGTCGGGATATATCTTCACTCTTAAGGGTGGGGCCATCTGCTGGAAGAGTTCCAAGCAGCATACAGTGGCAGATTCTACATGTGAAGCAGAATATATCGCAGCATCTGATGCCGCCAAGGAAGCTGTATGGTTGCGAAAGTTCATCACCGAGCTTGGAGTGACACCCTCAATTGATGGTCCAGTGCCTGTATTTTGTGACAATACTGGAGCCATAGCTCAAGCAAGAGAACCCAAAGCACATCAGCGGACCAAACATATTCTACGTCGCTACCACTTGGTTCGAGAGATCGTCGAACGAGGTGATATTGATCTTCAGAAGATCGACACAAAAGAAAATCTGGCTAACCCATTTACCAAAGTCCTCGGCATCAAAGAGTTCGACGAACACAAGTCGAAGATGGGTATTAGATACTGTGCCGATTGGCATTAGGCTAAGTGGGAGTTGTTGGGATTTGTATCCTAAATGTCAATCGTCAGCATATTGATGATTGAATTTTGTAAATGAATTGACAAATTAATAAAGTGTTATTTGGCATTATTCATCATTTCATCTTCAAATGAACTCTTATATGATGAAGTCCTTAGGATTTATGTTATGATAAAGGAGGATTTATCTTTGAGTCCTTAAACTTGTTCGCGACCAAATGATATGTTGTTACTAGGACGACAGCATTATCGAGATTAGGTCGTTATGTGACATATACGTTGGTTGTCCTCTTAACCAAGGAGTGTGGAGACACTGGTATGCCACACAGGTGAAGTGTAGGAGTACATTTCACTGAACGTGACCAATTCCGGAATGCTCTACTGTCGAGAGATGTTCCGAGTGGATATGGGTATAAGTTTGGCCCTCTGACCTGAGACCGCAGCCTGTGACTAGAAGCAACTCACTGTACTTTGGTACCGGACTATCTGAATTTCTAATTCAGTGACGGAAGGTCACTGGGTGCAGTCAAGTACTTGCGTAGTCAGTTGTGAGTCAAGATGGAATTGACCCCTCCTGAAAATAGGAGATAATGTCTTGTGATTAATTTAGCAAAACCTTGGCCAGGGTAATCCCAGTGAGGAGTCACGGGATATCTAAAGTTAATCACATAATGGATGTACTAATTATAGGGTTGACAGTGAGCTCTAAGTCATCCTGGCATTAGGAGTCAAAGGGATTGAATTATACAGTAACCATAGTTCAGGGTTCCAGAATATTTGCTTCGCATATATTCGGCCTATCCGGACGTTGGGTACCATTGCTAGATGGTCACATCAATTAGTGTAGGAAATTGTTTCTATACTACCGGCTTAGGTTCGAACCTATGAGGTCACACGCATAGAAGATTCCTGATTGATCAAGAAAGCTGATGAATGATTAAGAATCATTCAGGGATAATTTGGTAAATTTGATTGGCAAATTATCTTATAAAATAATTAAAGTAATTATTGAAGGATTAATTAGTAATTAAATTACTAATAAACTCAATTTGATTGAGTAATTGTGCTAAGGATGAGCCAAATTGAATTGGATTCAAGTTTGGGCTCAATCAGGATTTTGACCTGATTGGATTAGGTTAGAACCAAAAAGTACTTAAGCTGATCAAATTAATTTTAAATTAATTTGTTCTTAATTGGGGATTGACCTAATTGGATTAGGTCCAACACAAAGTAATTAATTCAATTTGATTGAGTTTGCATGAGCCAAAATTGAATTGGATTCAATTTGAGCTCAATAAGGGTCTGACCTGATTAGATTGGGTTCAACCAAATTGCTTTATTTTAATTTGGGTTTGACCAAATTTGATTAGGTGCAACTCAAGAGAATTAGGCTCAGATGATGTGGCAATTATTGGTGACATGGAATTGGATTTCATGAATTTTAAATAAACCAAAATTATTGCATGGCACATGGACCCATTGCTTGACACATGGCGACATTGTTTGTTATTTGAATTTAAATTCAAACATTAAGCAATGTGTTAAATGATTTTAATCACTCAAACCATCAGCCAAGGTGGCGTATGAGTTTTTGAATGGATTAAATTCGAATTTCAAGAGGTGATTTCGAAATTATGAAGTGTTTTACCTTGCTGCATGGATTTCAAATTCCTTCCCTCTTGCACATGTGTTTAAAATTTGAATTTAAATCAGATTTGGTTGAGATCTGATTTGGGTTGTTCCTATTCCTTTGCATGTGCCAACTAAAAGAGGTTTTCTGAAAATAAATTTCAAATTTTGAATGAAAATTCGGAGGCCATTAAAAGGGGTCAAACATGGGCACCAAAAACACATCCATTGCAGCCTTCTTCCTCACCCGCCTCCTCTTCCTCTTCTTCTCCATTTTAGATAGGGTTTTCAGGGTGAATATCTAGAAGATTCAAGATCAGATCTGAGTCCTCTACTTCCCTTACAAACCTCATCTCCATCTGCTTCAAGACGATTGATCAAGAGTTGATTGAATCCCGACGGGCAGATTTCAGCTTTCAAGAAATTCTGCGCAAGCTAGCACTTCCGCAGGATTGGATCTCTTCAGGAACTTCGCGTGGACTTCTCGTAGAGGCCATTCGTGTGCGTGGCTGCGAAGTCGAGGATCAGATCCACAAGTTTCTTCCATCATAAAAGGTATTAATCCTACATTAATCTTTTATTATGGTGTCAAGATCTAGGTCTGATTCCCCGAGGTTTTACCCTCTTTTGGGGCTCCTCACGGAGATATCTCCAGAATCCATTCAATGGATATTCGGAGATTAATCGGAATAGAGTTCTTAAGTTTCAGATCTGATAGTTAATCATGCATAAAAGTTTTAGCATAATTGTTTAAACGATTCCGGCATAATCCTATGTGTTCTTAAGGTGCTGATTTCTAGATTTGATCTTGTAAGCATGCATGAATTAAATTGTTTGATTCGATTTTTCCGCTGCATTTTAAAACTTAAAAAGAACTACGTATGGCTTGATCCCCCTTATGAAGGGGTACGTAGGCAACCCGATCAGGTTCAGCCATGGTTTTCAAAAAAAAAAAAAAATTCAGCATGCTAAACACCGAAGAACCTAGGATTCACTTTCAGACATGACATCCAACCGGGCGTCCAATCGGCTCGTGAGCCCGTCAGTAATAGTCCTCGCCTGAGCTGTCATGAGCTCTGTCATCCTGCTCCAGAAGTCATCCGTATCTGTCGGAGGAGCGGATGACGATGGTCCAGCCTCTGAGGGTGCAGTAGGATGATCCATAGGCTCCTCATCCTCATCCTCTGGTGCCTCTCCCTCTGGTGCCTCACCCTGAATGCCTGCACCGGTGTGAATCCACTGCCCGTTCACTTTCGCATATCCCATGCGTATGAGTGTCCGTGCGGTGTACGTGTCCATGTGATGCAGACTCTTGGATGCCTCCTCCTCAAGAGGTAAACCATGCTGACAGAAGATCAATGTAAGTATCATACCATAAGGTAGTGATACCCTGTTGCTGCACATCACCTTCCTCATCTGCCTTAATATCATAGCCGGAAGATTTAGAGGAGTCCCCCGAATCATACACTCCATAACTGCTAGATCTCGCTCTGAGATAAGATCAAATCTCCCGGTCTTCGGAAATAAAATCCTATTTATCATATTGAGCAATAACCTCATCTCAGCGGAAAGAGAACTAGCTATTACCTTCTGAGAAAAATCGAAGTTCTCGTTTTCCATGATCAATTGCAGAGCTCTCATTTTGTCTTCTGGCCTCTCCGGAGTGGCTCCTATGCAGGGTAGGTGTAGTAACTCACTCAAGCTCTCCTCGGATACACGGATCCGAACCCCTCGAACTTCTGAAATAAGTCCTCCCATACCAGTCTTGAGGAAGGCGTAGAACTCTTGGACCAACCCGGGGTAAATCACCACATCAAGGGAGCAAAGATACTCCCAACCTTGTCTTTGGATCCATTCCCAAATCCGAAATCCTTCTTGGTTGAAAAACTCCGAATGAATCCTTCTCCCGGTAGTAACCGGCCTCCCCGCAAATCTTGCAAGGATCACTGAGGGGGAAGGAGGAGGAGGGACCTCCGCACGTGCCTCACGTCGTGGAGACACGGGAGAAGGCTCGGTAGGACGCCTTTCCTCTTGTTGGACTCGGGTCACTCTTCCGGATCTCTTGGCTACGGCTCGTTTGGGTCCCATTTCTCCAAGATCTTTAGGAAATCTACTGTTTGGAGGAGTTTAGTGGAGATTGGAGAGTGGGGACTAGACTTTTCGGAAGGAGACAAAGGGCAAACAGTGCCCTAGATGAGCTCTCGGGCCCCCTTATAACAGTGGGGTCCCGACGTTGGGTCGACTCAAGCATTTTCTTGGGTCGACTCAACGTAGGGTCGACCCATGTTCTGGGTTGGGTCGACCCAAGTGCAGAAATTTTGTTTTCTCTCCCTTTTTGCTTCTAAAAAGTTTTCCTTGCTTCCAATCCTTATAACCTCTTTATGGAACAATGATACATGAGTAAGAAATCTATAGATAACAAATTTGACTCATGTTTCATGGGATTTTTGAAGTTAGAGGAATGTATCATGACACTATTAGCTCCCTTTCATATTCATTCAATAAAAGGATCACATATACCTAATTCCCTCCTGAGCATACAGAATCTATCTTCACTCAATGGTTTTGTAAATATGTCGGCCAATTATTTTTCTGTGCATATATGCTCAATGCATACGTTTCCATTTTGCACATGATCCCTAATAAAATGGTACCTTATTTCTATGTGTTTGGCCTTAGAGTGCTGAACTGGATTTTTAGTGAGATTGATAGCACTCGTATTATCACATTTAATAGGAATATTATCTAGTTTAACTCCATAGTCCTCTAATTGTTGCTTGAGCCATAATACTTGGGCACAACAACTACACCAGCTATGTATTCAGCTTCAGCTGTGGATAGTGCCACTGAGTTCTGCTTTTTACTAAACCATGATACTAAGTTATTTCCTAGGAATTGACATGTCCCACTTGTGCTCTTTCTATCTAATTTGCATCCGGCAAAATCTGCATCTGAATATGCAAGCAAATCTAGACAGGAGTCTCTCGAGTACCATAATCCAATGGTGGTAGTTCCTCTTAAATATCTAAGGATTCTCTTAACTGCACTTAAATGTGACTCCTTAGGATCCGATTGGTATCTAGCACATATCCCTACACTAAATACAATGTCGGGTCTACTAGCAGTAAGATAGAGCAAGGATCCAATTAGTCCTCTATAGAGCTTAATATCCACACTTTTCCCTTTTTCATCCTTGTCTAGCTTACTAGTGGGATTCATTGGAGTGCCAATTCCCTTATGATTTTCATTTCCAAACTTCTTCAGTATTTCCTTTGTATACTTAGTTTGATGAATGAAAATGCCTTCTTTGGTTTGTTTGATTTGTAATCCTAAAAAGAAACTTAGTTCTCCCATCAAACTCATCTCAAATTCTCCATGCATTAAATCAGCAAATTCTTTGCACAGAGTATCGTTAGTGGCACCAAAGATTATGTCATCTACATATATTTGTACCACTAGTAGATTTTTGTCCTTTCTTTTGAGAAATAGAGTTTTATCTACATTTCCTCTACAAAAATCATTTTCAAGCAGAAATTTACTTAGTCGATCATACCAAGCCCTAGGTGCTTGCTTTAATCCATATAATGCCTTATGTAGTTTAAACACATGATTTGGCAATTCATGATTTTCAAATCCTGGAGGTTGTTCTACATATACTTCCTCCTCAATAATACCATTTAAGAATGCACTCTTCACATCCATTTGATATAATTTAAAATCCATGAAACATGCAAATGCCAGAAGCAATCTAATAGCCTCTAATCTAGCTACAGGAGCAAATGTCTCATCAAAATCTATTCCTTCTTCTTGATTGTATCCCTTAGCTACAAGTCTGGCCTTATTTCTTATAACTACTCCATTTTCATCTAGTTTATTTCTAAATACCCATTTTGTTCCAATTACTGAATTATGCTTTGGTCTTTCAGTTAATGTCCATACATTACTTCTTTTAAATTGATTTAATTCCTCTTGCATGGCATTTATCCAGTTAGTATCTTTTTCAGCTTCTTCATAAGTTTTAGGTTCTAATTGTGAAACGAAAGCAAGATAATCATTTAAATTTCTAAGACAAGATCGAGTTCTTACCCCTTGAGATGGATCACCAATAATTAAGTCTTTAGGATGTCCATGTGCATACCTCCATTCTTTTGGCACGTCTTGGGGTTGTGGTGGCACGCAATCATCTCCCTTATCTTGATTTGGTACGTCATCAATTTTTAACTTCTCAAAATCGATAATTCCTGTATCATCATCAATAGAGTTTTCTTTCCTAGCAGACTCACTATCAGACTCATCAAATATAATATTGACCGACTCTTCCACTACTGAGGTTCTTTTGTTGAATACTCTGTATGCCTTGCTAGATGTGGAGTATCCTAAGAAGATACCTTCATCTGACTTGGCATCAAATTTACTTAAGTCCTCCTTGCCGTTATTTAAGATAAAACATCTACATCCAAACACTTTAAAATATTTTGCAGTGGGTTTCTTATTCTTCCAAAGTTCATAAGGAGTTTTCTTAGTTATAGGTCGTATTAAAACTCGATTTAGAATATGGCAAGAGGTGTTTATAGCTTCAGCCCAAAAGTACTTTGGAAGATTTGACTCGCACAACATTGTGCGTGCCATTTCTGCCAATGTCCTATTTTTCCTTTCAACAACCCCATTTTGTTGAGGCGTTCTAGGTGCTGAAAATTGATGTGATATTCCATTTTTAGTGCAAAATTCCTCGAAGTGTTGATTTTCAAATTCCGTGCCATGATCACTTCGAATTGCTACCAATGTGAGTTTCTTTTCATTTATGATTTTATTGTATAGTTTCAAAAATTCTGAAAATGCTTCATTCTTATGTGCCAAAAATGAAACCCATGTATACCTTGAAAAATCATCAACAATGACTAGTCCATATTTCTTTCCTCCTAGACTTGTGGTTCTAGTAGGTCCAAATAAGTCCATATGTATGAGTTTAAATGGTCTAGTTGTTGATACTACATTTTTCGATTTAAAAGATGATCTAGTTTGTTTTCCTAATGATCATGGTCCACATGTTTTGTCCTTTTCAAAAATCAATTTTGGCACATCCTTTATTAATTCCTTCTTAACTAGTTTTGATATTAATTCCATACTAGCATGTCCTAGTCTTCGATGCCAAAGCCAACTAGTTTCATTCTTCTTTTCTTCATTAGTAATTAAGCATAAACCATTTTTCTTGCCTAATTCATGAAGATCTACTAAGTAAATATTTCTTTGCCTTTGTCCTACAAGTACAATGCTATTATCTTTAGGATTTGTGATTATACATACAGATGCTTCAAATGTAACTTTAAATCCTTTATCACAAAATTGACTTATACTAAGAAGATTATGTTTCAACCCTTTAACTAACAAAACATTTTCTATAAAAACAGATGGAGCAATGAAAATTTTACCCTTTCCAATGATATGGCCTTTACCATTGTCTCCATAGGTAACTACTCCACCTTTCTTTGGTTCCAAAGTGACAAATTGATCTTCGTCACCGGTCATGTGTCTTGAACAGCCACTATCTAGATACCATCGTTTTTCCATTTTATCAGCTGTAAGACACACCTGCAATCAAGATCAAGAAGAAACTTTAGGTACCCAAACTAAGTTGGGTCCTTTAGGGTTAGTACTCCATGTTCCTTTTGGAACCCAAACTTTCTTGAATTTAATCTTTTGATTATTACTTGATTTGTTTTGACTAGACTTTCTAAAGTTACATTCATATGCTCTATGTCCTATCTTATTGCAACAATAACAAGTAACATTTTCATTTTTAGCTTTTACAAAGATATTCTTTAAGAATTTTTGTTTTGTATTTGTTCTATAACCTAAACCAGCCTTATTATATACAGCTCTTTGACTATCAAGTATCATATTCAATTTGGTAGAACTAAGAGTAAATTTATCTACCAAGAATTTATACTTTTCAGCATCTTCTTTTAACTTAATATTTTCAGCAATTAGATTCTTGGTTTCATTTTCAAGTTTCCTACTTAACGTTTCATAGTTATGAGACAGTTTTATCTTATCTTTAATGAGAGATTGATTTTCTTCTTTTAGAGCTTTATTTTTATTAATTACTTTCTTATGTTCTTCCATGAGTTCTAAGAATGCATCATGCAATTCATCAACAGTAAAATCACAGTCAAGTTCAGAATCTACCTCATCGTCATTGGCCATATGACATATTTGGGCCGTGTCTTGATGATCTTCGTCCTCCGAACTTGATTCCTCACTTTCACTCCAATCGGCCATAAAATTCTTCTTTTTCAACTTTCTTGCCATCCTCTTCAAATCTGGGCAATCTATCTTATAATGCCCGGGTTTGTTACACTCATAGCAAATGGGAGTCTCCTTTTCTTTTTCCTTATCCTTAACCTTTTCTTTGCTTGAGTTACCTTTAAGAAAGGGTTTCTTTTTATGGAACTTATTCTTACCTCTCATGAATCTTCTAAATTTTCTCCCAAGCACTGCCATCCCTTCTTCATCAATATCTTCATCATCATCTGAATCTTCCGATTCAGTTTGTTGTCTAGGGATGGTAGTCTTTAAGGCAATGGGTTTTCTTCTCTTGACCTCATCTTCTGAATTTTGCCTCATTGTCAACTCATGGGTCATGAGAGATCCTAGGAGCTCCTCTAACTGCAGTGTGTTGAGGTCCTTTGCCTCTTGAATAGCGGTTACCTTGGCCTCCCAATTCCTTGGTAGAGACCTGAGAATTTTACGCACCAAATCAGAGTTAGAATAAGACTTTCCTAAACTTTTAAGCCCATTTATAATATCAGTAAAACGAGTAAACATATCAGTTATGGACTCAGTAGATTCCATTTTAAACAGTTCATACTTGTGTACTAATATGTTTATCTTGGACTCCTTAACTTGATTGGTCCCTTCATGTGTGACCTCAAGTCTATCCCAAATTTCTTTGGCGGTGGTGCAAGTGGATATTCTATTAAATTCATTTACATCTAAAGAGCAGTAAAGTGTATTTACAGCTTTTGTATTTAACTGTGCTAATCTTCTATCACTTTCATTCCAATCCATTTCTGGTTTGGGTATGATAGTGCCATCTATGTTAAGTGTGGGTATGTGAGGTCCTCTAGTGATGATTTGCCACAGTTCATAGTCCGAAGCTTGAATGAATATCCTCATTCTAGCTTTCCAATATGTGTAGTTTGTGCCATTAAATAGAGGTGGTCTATTTGTGGATTGCCCCTCACTCATTGCACATCCCACTTGGGTTGTCATGAACTTTAACTCTTGATTGTTAGATCAATGAGCACTATTAGAGTACCTCGCTCTGATACCACTTGTTGCCCAAGGTGACAATCAAAGGGGGGGGGGTGAATTGGTTTCTTCTAAATTTTGATGCTTTAAACGTTTTCTTAATTAAGTGCGGTGGATGCTTTCTTAAGCTATTTGAGTGAGTTAAACTAACGCAAGAGTAGAAGATGATGCAAGAGTAAATGAAAACACAAGCACAACACAAACACAACAATATATAGTGGTTCGGTGCTCTCCTTAGCACCTACGTCCACTCCCCAAGCGTCCCCTTGGGAATTCACTATAATCTCGCGGATTACAGTTGGATTGTTTTCCGAGCTCACAATCCAAAAACCTTTGTTGGTTTTACGGGCTCACCAACGAACCTATACACTTTGGTTTTCCGGGTTCACCAAAAACCTTTGTTGGTTTTGCGGGCTCACCAACTAACCTTTACACTTTGGTTTTCCGGGTTCACCAAAAACCTTTGTTGGTTTTGCGGGCTCACCAACGAACCTTTACAAAGTGTTTAATTAACAAAAGGAAGGATTCAAACTCCTAAATGAGCATATGAAACAATATAAGCTACAAGGAAGAGTTAGAAAGTATTTATCGCTTTGAAGTCGCTTTGCTCTTCTTTGTCAAGGATGCTTCACTCTTTAAAGGGGATGGAGCTCTTGATGCCTCTTTGAATCTGCTCAATCCCTTTCTTTGATTCTTGAATGAAACTCTTGATGAAGAAGATTAGGGCACTTTTGTATTCTTGGGTACTCTTTGATATTCAACTCAAAAGTTATTCTCTCTGATGAATAGTGCCCCTTTAAATAGCTTCCCACCCTCTTTGGTCAAGCCCCAATGGTTAGAATTCAAAAACTAGCCGTTACTGACCTTGGAAAGGACAAAAAGTACATCTGCAGAACTAGCCGTTACTGTTCAGCCCGTGTTTGGGTCGGCTCAACCTGTCCTTGGGTCGACCCAACTTTGCCTTGGGTCGACTCAAACATTCCTTGGGTCGACCCTCTCAGAGAACACAGAAACCTCAATTTCAGCCTTTCTTCCCATGGGTCGACCCAACCAATCTTTGGGTCGACTCAAAGTTCACTTGGGTCGACTCAAATTCTTCTTGGGTCGACCCTCTCAGTAATTCCAGAGAACCGTTTTCTGTCTGTCTTTCTGTCTTGCCCTTTGGGTCGACCCTCTCAGAGTTTGGGTCGACTCAAGCTTGGGTCGACTCAACCACTGTGTGGGTCGACCCTCTCAGTGAATCCAGAGAGCATTCTTCCTTTGCGTTTTGAGGTTCTTTGGAGGTTGGGTCGACTCATGCTTACCTTGGGTCGACCCAACTCACTGTTCATTTGTGCTGTTTTTGCAGGAGTGTGCCAGATGATTCCTAGATGTGCCGGGGTCGACCCAATCAACCTATGGGTCGACTCAATCCACACTTTGCTGCATTCTCAAGGTTAGATTCATCCAAATGAACAAGACCATATAGATATTTTCAATTAAACAAATGTACTGAGAGTAATGAACTTATAAATGAAGTATCAATTTAACTTATAGCATGCTCTAGATAATTACTTGTTAATCATCAAAATAACACTATCATCCTCACTTCCCCCTTTCTTCCTTGGGGTGCGGCGGCTCTCTCCCTCGGTGGACTCAAAGGAGAAGGAGAAGGAGCCCTAAAACAGGGGCTCCTTCTTCTTCGGGATGGATCCCTCAAAACTTGGGACTGGGCCGGTCAAGTGGACCGGGCCCAGTTCCAGGGTCTCACATTCTTCCCCCCTTAAAATAATTTCGTCCTCGAAATTAACTCACTTAAGGCTTCAAATTTTGAAAGTATAGAAACATCATATCATTCCCGAGCTCCTAAACAATCCCCATCTCGAAATGCAGGCTCACAAGATTTTGGCAAAATTATGGCATCTTAAAACTTAATCCTTTCCATCTATGATTCATAGCAAGTTCTTTTGATCTCTTTCAAAATAAGACTAACCTTCCAGCCTTGGATTAACATGTCATAATTCTTCTTCTTTTTTTCAAGAAATTAATTGCTCCTGATTAATTCTACATAGAAATTTAATCGGTTAAATGTAAGTAGGAGGAAGCTTTAGTATCAAATGCTCCTCATTTTTTTTTTCCATGATATAATGATCAACCTTTGTCTTATAAAACCTCAAGCCCTTTCAAATAGCCAGATTAACAATGTTAGAATTAGGAATAGGAGATCCATGTTAAAACTTTCCAGATCTAAGTCCAACCAAGTAACCATCAATCCGTTAATACTAAATTTAAGATGCCGAAGATTCTCCCAAGAATTGTCAACAATAGAAAACCCCACTGATGAAAATTACATAGCTACCTCCAGATTATTCATGGAGCCAACAACATTCTTCTCTACTAGAAGACTAACCCAAGTCTTCCAATAGTTCTACTTATCAATATAAATTCATCTTATCATAAGAATAAGGTCCAATACCTCCAGATTTGGTTCTTTTTATAGATGATGTAAATCAAACTTCTCTCTCTCATAAATAAAAATCAACGTCTTAATTTTGAATAAGAACATTAAGTTTCTTTGTCAAAATATCAACTACTCTTGATTAATCGATCTATCACAAGATTAGATCATAAACAACTCTAATCCATCCCTAGTGGAATATTCATCAAAGTCACTTGACAACCTCAAGTTTTTTTTTTCCAATAGAGGGTTGATATTAATTGAAGAAGTACAAGCTTCAGATTTAGGAGAAAAGAGGTCTACACCAAAATATTACAGATCCAAAGTCAAAATCAATGATCTATTAATTCTAATCTCAAGATGTTAATCATTTCCTTAGCATGACATAAAATTAGAGAACCTAAGATAGTGCAGCGACATCTAAAAATTCAAAATCAAATCAAGTCTTTTGTTATTAAAACTTGCCAAATTAAAGGGATAATACTTCTGACCAACTTAGAAAAATAGTTTAGACCACTACGCTTTCGCTGCGCACTCTGATTAAAACTACCAAATTTTTTTTTTTTAATCATAATACTACTTTGTATTTTGAACTAAGGAGATTCAAAATTTTAATTTCCAAGTAAAGCCCAAAAAGAACTTTTGATTTCGTCCTCTAACTTCCCCCGAGTACATCCATCTAGACTGATCCTCGAGTCAATTGATACGTTCAAAAACACCATATAGGCTAGTTACTATAATTCAAAATAAATCTTAATTCTCTCATCTACTCAACTGGACGGTTTCAAGTCAAACTCTTACAAGTAAAAATAACTAGAAAAATGTTCTCAATGCTCCACCAAGTTAGAAGACCTTAAATCAATAGATACAAGTAAAATTGACTCGGCGATCTCTTCTAGAGTTTTCTTCGTCAAGATCTATAGCATTTATTAAAAATCTTCCATCATAATCATGTAAGCCTCTAAAATTCAATTTTTTTTTATGAGAATCTAGATTTTATCAGCAACTGCAACAATATTGACAAAAGACCCTAGATCAGCTTATAAATCCAAACCTTGAATTGAAGTTTCATATACATTACATAATTTTCGATAAACATGAACAAGATCTATTATTTGAATCCAAAGGTGATAATTTAAATTATTAACAATTTCATCGAGATGAATACTTTATAATCTCCAATAAAATCAATTCTTCGAGATTGATATTTATCCCTGATTTCTTTCGAAAGAATAAGCTACAAATCAAAGAGAAAATCAATCTATACTAAATCATTCCAAATCCAAGATTAGCCAATGCAGGAACTATTAATCCTAGACTTAGAATGCCAGATTTCTCTCTCTCATTTTTTTTTTCATAGCAGATAGAAGAACCTACTAATAACATGATAATATCCATATCAGTCAAAATCAAAAAAAATATTCTTTTCTTTGACAACGAAATTCTCCTTAACAAGAAAACCCATCCGAAAATATTTTCCAATCATAGAGTTAATATCGTTGATCATCTTAAAATAATTTAAACAACCAGTATTCTCATAATTTACTAAATTACTTCCAATCAAAATCCCAAACTATATTGTAATTTGAAAAGATCTAAAATTTCAAATTCTCAGTAAAGCCAAATAATAATTCTAGAATTTTATCCCAAATATATTCTCCATCTACACAGGAGTTTCATACATGATCCACATATAGTTTTCAATCCTCGAAGAATATTTTAATCAAGCACTGCAAAAAGGTTTCATAGCCCAAATCTTAAACAACTTTATATAAATGGATCTTAATTTGCCTCTAAAAAAAATTATCTTCAAAATTAAGCAAAATCATAGTATACCTCCATATCAATTTTTGAGCTTACAAGTTCACTTAAATAATAAATAATCACAATGCATGATAATATTCCATGGCCAATCCTTTTGCACTTAATTTAGATCCAAATCTAACTAATTATAACTTGATTCATAGACTGCCCAACCTTCCATAATGTATCAAACCTCATAAGTAAATTCAATCATAATTTCCTAGTAACCTTCTCATACATAATCTATCACAAGGCTTAATAGAAAATCTTGAAAGTAGCTTACAATGCAATCGACATAGATTCACGTCCAATGCCCTTAGTGTTTACCCACCTACACTCATCTTATGTAGGATTCTTTGTCTTAGATTTTATCCATGTATGCTCTGATACCATAAAAGTTGTCACGCCCCCAGCCCGAGATCGCGAGCCGGGGGTCGCGCCAACCGCCGCACACCCGTAGGAAACTCTCCCCACGAACATGCAAGGCATCTAAACCAAACACCTCAATTATGTAATTCTAAAATAACTTAACTGAATAAATGCAATCTTATTCCATTGACTAACTCAAGTCATAAGGTCTCACAAGTCTAAATACGCAGCAGAATAATCATTTACCAACATGCAGAAACCTAATTCTTAAAATAACAAAAGTCCACCAATCATAATAAATGTCCATAATAACAAATCAACTTAAATAACCCTAATCTAAGATAACTTGTGCCACAATCCTTCTAGTCGCTCTCTCAATTTGAATCTCCAATAGACTAGTTCTCGAAATCTGTAAAACAACAAGAGATGGTATAATGAGCTAGACAGCCCAGTAAGTAATGAACACTCTAGCTAGATAAATCAAGCAATAATGTGGAAAATAAATAAATATGCAGTTCCAAAGTATAAGTCAAATATTTCTTGAATTCATAAGATTCTTTTCGCGGTTTCAAGATTCTTTCACATATCCAATTCATCTTGTCGATCCTGGACTATGACCACATGTTCCCTGTGGTAGGGTCATCAACACCGACTAATCTTCTTGCGGTGAGTCCTTCAGGACAGTCAATTGCCAACGTATCTGCCTCCATTGGCAGGGTCCTCAACATAGCCAGGTCGAAGTTCAGTTTGTTCTCTATAAGTCTATTTCATATTTCAGTTATATAAAAACAACATACAGTGTCAAAACCAAATGTCGTTCATATCTCAATTTCTTTTAATTTATCAGATTCAACTCAACAGCCAGGAACTATGACCACATATTTCCTGTGGCAGGGTCATATCACCGACTATTCTTCTTGCGGTACCAATGTATTAGCCTCCATTGGCAAGGTCCTCAACATAGCTCGACTGCAAGTCTGAATCTATTTCAAGTCATTATCTTTTCTTACATTATGTTCAGTGTTTCAAGTCGAAAAATACAATGTCAGAGCAATTAAATACAATTCAAACCAGAAGCAAATACGTTCAATCAGAGTCATACAATATTCTAAAAATATACATATAATCCATGCATCAAATTCGTAATCACGAATAATTCGATTCGTAAAATAGATATTTAGTTTGCCGATAAATCTAGTAAAGAGGTTACATCACTTACCTTGCGAACGCGATCCACGACAAATCCAATTAATTCCACAAATCCCTTCCAGAACCTAATATTCAAAAATCGTATTCATCTTTTAAAATTCATCACAATAAATATATATATAAAGACTTAAATTTTTAATATCCTCCCATGGCTGGCCCCGCAAGAGTGCCTAGCACCCCGAGTTTGGGTTCATACCCGTAAACCATTCTCTTTCTTTATTATTATTAAATTATTTTCCTTTTCTTTTCTTTTCTTTTCTTTTCTTTTTCTTTTTCTTTTTCTTCTTCTTCTTTTCTCTTTTCTTTTTCCTTCTTTTCTTTTTCTTCTTTCTTCTTTTCTCTCCCGACTCCCTTCTTCTCCTTCGGCGAAACAGGGGATCCATGACCCCCTGCTGCCGCCCCCTCTTCTTTCCTCCTGATCAAACCCAAGGCGGCCGCGGTGGCCGGCCTTGGCAGCGGCAGCAGGTGGTGGAGCAAATCCGGCCACCCCTGGCGACTGGCGGCGGCGAACACGCCGACGGCTAGAGCAAGCCGTTTTGGACCCAAATCCGGCGATCGGCCGGCTCCAACCCACCACACGTCATGGCCAAGCAGTGAAAGAAGAGGAGAGAAAGGCTAAGGATTCTCACCTCCGCCCCGACGTCCGGCGCCTCTCTCCTTCTCCGGCAGCTAAGGAAGAAGAATGCCCCCCGTGCCATGGCTTCTTTCTCTCTCTCTCTCTCTCGGTGGTAACACGAAGAAGAATCCTCCCCCCTTTCTTCCTTGGGGTGCGGCGGCTCTCTCCCTCGGTGGACTCAAAGGAGAAGGAGAAGGAGAAGGAGCCCTAAAACAGGGGCTCCTTCTTCTTCGGGATGGATCCCTCCATCCCGTTGCCTCACGTGCACCGCACGTGAGGCCAAAACTTGGGACTGGGCTGGTCAAGTGGACCGGGCCCAGTTCCAGGGTCTCACACCTATGCTTGGTGAGCCGTCCCCTTCAGCACATGAGACGACCTCTGAACTTGGAGAGACGACCCTTGTTACCCTGACAGCTCCAACAGCTCTTTTCTACAGGATTTTTGCTGGGTGTCAATGGATAGTTTTTTGGTCTAACGGCTAGTTTGTACTTTCTGGTCAGTATGAAGTCCATAAATTCAAAGAAGCGTCAAGAGAAAAAGAGAGACGAAGGAGAGGAACAAGAGAGAAAATCCAAAACGAAGAATCCAAGCTTCCAAAGATCAAATCCTCGTAAGAGAGCCATAAAAGAGAAAATCCATTCTGTGAGGAAATCAGTTAGAATATTCAACAAAAAGTTGCTACTATGCAATAAAGACTTCTAGCTACAGCCAACAACCATCTTCAAAGCTTCTCATCCTCATTAATTATCTCATTTACTTTGAAGCTTTGTTTACTTAATTACAGCATTCAATTCTTTGCTTTAACTTAGCTGTAACAGTATCAATTGTTTCTGAAATTGGTAAAGGTTCTTCCAAACCTAAATTGAAAGTTGTTGAATTAGGAGATTCAACAAGGGTTAAGATTTTGGTTGGTGAGCCTGTGAAAACCAGCTGGGTTGTTTATCATCCCGAAAAACAAACGTGTTATGGTTATGGTTGGTGAACCTGTGAAAACCAGTTGAGTTATTTGTGAGCCCGAAAAATAAACGTGTTAAGGTTTTGGTTGGTGAGCCTGTGAAAACTAGCTGGGTTGTTTGTGATCCCAAAAAACAAACATGTTAAGGTTTTGGTTGGAGAGCCTGTGAAAACTAATTGGGTTGTTTGTGATCCCGAAAAACAAGCGGGTTAAGGTTTTGGTTGGTGAGCCTGTGAAAACCAGTTGGATTGTTTGTGATCCCGAAAAACAAACAGATTAAGATTTTGGTTGGTGATCCTGTGAAAACTGACTGGGTTTGTTGTGATCCCGAAAAAACAAACAAGTTGGGTTGTGAGCTCGCAAAACGACAGCACTATAATCAGGGAGGTTATAGTAAAAATTCTCAAGAATCTTGAGAAGTGGATGTAGGTGTGGGTTGCACCGAACCACTATAAAATTATCTGTGTTTGTGTGTGTGCGCTTGTCTCTTTATATTTCTGCTTCTGCCAACATTCATTCTTTGCTTCAGCACTTTTAGCTTTCAAATTGGAATTATAGTTGAGGATGATAGTGTTATTTTGATGATTAACAAGTAATTATCTAGAGCATGCTATAAGTTAAATTGATACTTCATTTATAAGTTCATTACTCTCAGTACATTTGTTTAATTGAAAATATCTATATGGTCTTGTTCATTTGGATGAATCTAACCTTGAGAATGCAGCAAAGTGTGGATTGAGTCGACCCATAGGTTGATTGGGTCGACCCCGGCACATCTAGGAATCATCTGGCACACTCCTGCAAAAACAGCACAAATGAACAGTGAGTTGGGTCGACCCAAGGTAAGCATGAGTCGACCCAACCTCCAAAGAACCTCAAAACGCAAAGGAAGAATGCTCTCTGGATTCACTGAGAGGGTCGACCCACACAGTGGTTGAGTCGACCCAAGCTTGAGTCGACCCAAACTCTGAGAGGGTCGACCCAAAGGGCAAGACAGAAAGACAGACAGAAAACGGTTCTCTGGAATTACTGAGAGGGTCGACCCAAGAAGAATTTGAGTCGACCCAAGTGAACTTTGAGTCGACCCAAAGATTGGTTGGGTCGACCCATGGGAAGAAAGGCTGAAATTGAGGTTTCTGTGTTCTCTGAGAGGGTCGACCCAAGGAATGTTTGAGTCGACCCAAGGCAAAGTTGGGTCGACCCAAGGACAGGTTGAGCCGACCCAAACACGGGCTGAACAGTAACGGCTAGTTCTGCAGATGTACTTTTTGTCCTTCCCAAGGTCAGTAACGGCTAGTTTTTGAATTCTAACCATTGGGGCTTGACCAAAGAAGGTGGGAAGCTATTTAAAGGGGCACTATTCATCAGAGAGAATAACTTTTGAGTTGAATATCAAAGAGTACCCAAGAATACAAAAGTGCCCTAATCTTCTTCATCAAGAGTTTCATTCAAGAATCAAAGAAAGGGATTGAGCAGATTCAAAGAGGCATCAAGAGCTCCATCCCCTTTAAAGAGTGAAGCATCCTTGACAAAGAAGAGCAAAGCGACTTCAAAGCGATAAATACTTTCTAACTCTTCCTTGTAGCTTATATTGTTTCATATGCTCATTTAGGAGTTTGAATCCTTCCTTTTGTTAATTAAACACCTTGTAAAGGTTCGTTGGTGAGCCCGCAAAACCAACAAAGGTTTTTGGTGAACCCGGAAAACCAAAGTGTAAAGGTTAGTTGGTGAGCCCGCAAAACCAACAAAGGTTTTTGGTGAACCCGGAAAACTAAAGTGTATAGGTTCGTTGGTGAGCCCGTAAAACCAACAAAGGTTTTTGGATTGTGAGCCCGGAAAACAATCCAACTGTAATCCGCGAGATTATAGTGAATTCCCAAGGGGACGCTTGGGGAGTGGACGTAGGTGCTAAGGAGAGCACCGAACCACTATATATTGTTGTGTTTGTGTTGTGCTTGTGTTTTTATTTACTCTTGCATCATCTTCTACTCTTGCGTTAGTTTAACTCACTCAAATAGCTTAAGAAAGCATCCACCGCACTTAATTAAGAAAACGTTTAAAGCATCAAAATTTAGAAGAAACCAATTCACCCCCCCCCCCTCTTGGATTGTCACCTTGGGCAACAAGTGGTATCAGAGCGAGGTGCTCTAATAGTGCTCATTGATCTAACAATCAAGAGTTAAAGATCATGACAACCCAAGTGGGATGTGCAATGAGTGAGGGGCAATCCACAAATAGACCACCTCTATTTAATGGCACAAACTACACATATTGGAAAGCTAGAATGAGGATATTCATTCAAGCTTCGGACTATGAACTGTGGCAAATCATCACTAGAGGACCTCACATACCCACACTTAACATAGATGGCACTATCATACCCAAACCAGAAATGGATTGGAATGAAAGTGATAGAAGATTAGCACAGTTAAATGCAAAAGCTGTAAATACACTTTACTGCTTTTTAGATGTAAATGAATTTAATAGAATATCCACTTGCACCACCGCCAAAGAAATTTGGGATAGACTTGAGGTCACACATGAAGGGACCAATCAAGTTAAGGAGTCCAAGATAAACATATTAGTACACAAGTATGAACTGTTTAAAATGGAATCTACTGAGTCCATAACTGATATGTTTACTCGTTTTACTGATATTATAAATGGGCTTAAAAGTTTAGAAAAGTCTTATTCTAACTCTGATTTGGTGCGTAAAATTCTCAGGTCTCTACCAAGGAATTGGGAGGCCAAGGTAACCGCTATTCAAGAGGCAAAGGACCTCAACACACTGCAGTTAGAGGAGCTCCTAGGATCTCTCATGACCCATGAGTTGACAATGAGGCAAAATTCAGAAGATGAGGTCAAGAGAAGAAAACCCATTGCCTTAAAGACTACCATCCCTAGACAACAAACTGAATCGGAAGATTCAGATGATGATGAAGATATTGATGAAGAAGGGATGGCAGTGCTTGGGAGAAAATTTAGAAGATTCATGAGAGGTAAGAATAAGTTCCATAAAAAGAAACCCTTTCTTAAAGGTAACTCAAGCAAAGAAAAGGTTAAGGATAAGAAAAAAGAAAAGGAGACTCCCATTTGCTATGAGTGTAACAAACCCGGGCATTATAAGATAGATTGCCCAGATTTGAAGAGGATGGCAAGAAAGTTGAAAAAGAAGAATTTTATGGCCGATTGGAGTGAAAGTGAGGAATCAAGTTCGGAGGACGAAGATCATCAAGACACGGCCCAAATATGTCATATGGCCAATGACGATGAGGTAGATTCTGAACTTGACTGTGATTTTACTGTTGATGAATTGCATGATGCATTCTTAGAACTCATGGAAGAACATAAGAAAGTAATTAATAAAAATAAAGCTCTAAAAGAAGAAAATCAATCTCTCATTAAAGATAAGATAAAACTGTCTCATAACTATGAAACGTTAAGTAGGAAACTTGAAAATGAAACCAAGAATCTAATTGCTGAAAATATTAAGTTAAAAGAAGATGCTGAAAAGTATAAATCCTTGGTAGATAAATTTACTCTTAGTTCTACCCAATTGAATATGATACTTGATAGTCAAAGAGCTGTATATAATAAGGCTGGTTTAGGTTATAGAACAAATACAAAACAAAAATTCTTAAAGAATATCTTTGTAAAAGCTAAAAATGAAAATGTTACTTGTTATTGTTGCAATAAGATAGGACATAGAGCATATGAATGTAACTTTAGAAAGTCTAGTCAAAACAAATCAAGTAATAATCAAAAGATTAAATTCAAGAAAGTTTGGGTTCCAAAAGGAACATGGAGTACTAACCCTAAAGGACCCAACTTAGTTTGGGTACCTAAAGTTTCTTCTTGATCTTGATTGCAGGTGTGTCTTACAGCTGATAAAATGGAAAAACGATGGTATCTAGATAGTGGCTGTTCAAGACACATGACCGGTGACGAAGATCAATTTGTCACTTTGGAACCAAAGAAAGGTGGAGTAGTTACCTATGGAGACAATGGTAAAGGCCATATCATTGGAAAGGGTAAAATTTTCATTACTCCATCTGTTTTTATAGAAAATGTTTTGTTAGTTAAAGGGTTGAAACATAATCTTCTTAGTATAAGTCAATTTTGTGATAAAGGATTTAAAGTTACATTTGAAGCATCTGTATGTATAATCACAAATCCTAAAGATAATAGCATTGTACTTGTAGGACAAAGGCAAAGAAATATTTACTTAGTAGATCTTCATGAATTAGGCAAGAAAAATGGTTTATGCTTAATTACTAATGAAGAAAAGAAGAATGAAACTAGTTGGCTTTGGCATCGAAGACTAGGACATGCTAGTATGGAATTAATATCAAAACTAGTTAAGAAGGAATTAATAAAGGATGTGCCAAAATTGATTTTTGAAAAGGACAAAACATGTGGACCATGTTCATTAGGAAAACAAACTAGATCATCTTTTAAATCGAAAAATGTAGTATCAACAACTAGACCATTTGAACTCATACATATGGACTTATTTGGACCTACTAGAACCACAAGTCTAGGAGGAAAGAAATATGGACTAGTCATTGTTGATGATTTTTCAAGGTATACATGGGTTTCATTTTTGGCACATAAGAATGAAGCATTTTCAGAATTTTTGAAACTATACAATAAAATCATAAATGAAAAGAAACTCACATTGGTAGCAATTCGAAGTGATCATGGCACGGAATTTGAAAATCAACACTTCGAGGAATTTTGCACTAAAAATGGAATATCACATCAATTTTCAGCACCTAGAACGCCTCAACAAAATGGGGTTGTTGAAAGGAAAAATAGGACATTGGCAGAAATGGCACGCACAATGTTGTGCGAGTCAAATCTTCCAAAGTACTTTTGGGTTGAAGCTATAAACACCTCTTGCCATATTCTAAATCGAGTTTTAATACGACCTATAACTAAGAAAACTCCTTATGAACTTTGGAAGAATAAGAAACCCACTGCAAAATATTTTAAAGTGTTTGGATGTAGATGTTTTATCTTAAATAACGGCAAGGAGGACTTAAGTAAATTTGATGCCAAGTCAGATGAAGGTATCTTCTTAGGATACTCCACATCTAGCAAGGCATACAGAGTATTCAACAAAAGAACCTCAGTAGTGGAAGAGTCGGTCAATATTATATTTGATGAGTCTGATAGTGAGTCTGCTAGGAAAGAAAACTCTATTGATGATGATACAGGAATTATCGATTTTGAGAAGTTAAAAATTGATGACGTACCAAATCAAGATAAGGGAGATGATTGCGTGCCACCACAACCCCAAGACGTGCCAAAAGAATGGAGGTATGCACATGGACATCCTAAAGACTTAATTATTGGTGATCCATCTCAAGGGGTAAGAACTCGATCTTCTCTTAGAAATTTAAATGATTATCTTGCTTTCGTTTCACAATTAGAACCTAAAACTTATGAAGAAGCTGAAAAAGATACTAACTGGATAAATGCCATGCAAGAGGAATTAAATCAATTTAAAAGAAGTAATGTATGGACATTAACTGAAAGACCAAAGCATAATTCAGTAATTGGAACAAAATGGGTATTTAGAAATAAACTAGATGAAAATGGAGTAGTTATAAGAAATAAGGCCAGACTTGTAGCTAAGGGATACAATCAAGAAGAAGGAATAGATTTTGATGAGACATTTGCTCCTGTAGCTAGATTAGAGGCTATTAGATTGCTTCTGGCATTTGCATGTTTCATGGATTTTAAATTATATCAAATGGATGTGAAGAGTGCATTCTTAAATGGTATTATTGAGGAGGAAGTATATGTAGAACAACCTCCAGGATTTGAAAATCATGAATTGCCAAATCATGTGTTTAAACTACATAAGGCATTATATGGATTAAAGCAAGCACCTAGGGCTTGGTATGATCGACTAAGTAAATTTCTGCTTGAAAATGATTTTTGTAGAGGAAATGTAGATAAAACTCTATTTCTCAAAAGAAAGGACAAAAATCTACTAGTGGCACAAATATATGTAGATGACATAATCTTTGGTGCCACTAACGATACTCTGTGCAAAGAATTTGCTGATTTAATGCATGGAGAATTTGAGATGAGTTTGATGGGAGAACTAAGTTTCTTTTTAGGATTACAAATCAAACAAACCAAAGAAGGCATTTTCATTCATCAAACTAAGTATACAAAGGAAATACTGAAGAAGTTTGGGAATGAAAATCATAAGGGAATTGGCACTCCAATGAATCCCACTAGTAAGCTAGACAAGGATGAAAAAGGGAAAAGTGTGGATATTAAGCTCTATAGAGGACTAATTGGATCCTTGCTCTATCTTACTGCTAGTAGACCCGACATTGTATTTAGTGTAGGGATATGTGCTAGATACCAATCGGATCCTAAGGAGTCACATTTAAGTGCAGTTAAGAGAATCCTTAGATATTTAAGAGGAACTACCACCATTGGATTATGGTACTCGAGAGACTCCTGTCTAGATTTGCTTGCATATTCAGATGCAGATTTTGCCGGATGCAAATTAGATAGAAAGAGCACAAGTGGGACATGTCAATTCCTAGGAAATAACTTAGTATCATGGTTTAGTAAAAAGCAGAACTCAGTGGCACTATCCACAGCTGAAGCTGAATACATAGCTGCTGGTAGTTGTTGTGCCCAAGTATTATGGCTCAAGCAACAATTAGAGGACTATGGAGTTAAACTAGATAATATTCCTATTAAATGTGATAATACGAGTGCTATCAATCTCACTAAAAATCCAGTTCAGCACTCTAAGGCCAAACACATAGAAATAAGGTACCATTTTATTAGGGATCATGTGCAAAATGGAAACGTATGCATTGAGCATATATGCACAGAAAAACAATTGGCCGACATATTTACAAAACCATTGAGTGAAGATAGATTCTGTATGCTCAGGAGGGAATTAGGTATATGTGATCCTTTTATTGAATGAATATGAAAGGGAGCTAATAGTGTCATGATACATTCCTCTAACTTCAAAAATCCCATGAAACATGAGTCAAATTTGTTATCTATAGATTTCTTACTCATGTATCATTGTTCCATAAAGAGGTTATAAGGATTGGAAGCAAGGAAAACTTTTTAGAAGCAAAAAGGGAGAGAAAACAAAATTTCTGCACTTGGGTCGACCCAACCCAAAATATGGGTCGACCCTACGTTGAGTCGACCCAAGAAAATGCTTGAGTCGACCCAACGTCGGGACCCCACTGTTATAAGGGGGCCCGAGAGCTCATCTAGGGCACTGTTTGCCCTTTGTCTCCTTCCGAAAAGTCTAGTCCCCACTCTCCAATCTCCACTAAACTCCTCCAAACAGTAGATTTCCTAAAGATCTTGGAGAAATGGGACCCAAACGAGCCATAGCCAAGAGATCCGGAAGAGTGACCCGAGTCCAACAAGAGGAAAGGCGTCCTACCGAGCCTTCTCCCGTGTCTCCACGACGTGAGGCACGTGCGGAGGTCCCTCCTCCTCCTTCCCCCTCTGTGATCCTTGCAAGATTTGCGGGGAGGCCGGTTACTACCGGGAGAAGGATTCATTCGGAGTTTTTCAACCAAGAAGGATTTCGGATTTGGGAATGGATCCAAAGACAAGGTTGGGAGTATCTTTGCTCCCTTGATGTGGTGATTTACCCCGGGTTGGTCCAAGAGTTCTACGCCTTCCTCAAGACTGGTATGGGAGGACTTATTTCAGAAGTTCGAGGGGTTCGGATCTGTGTATCCGAGGAGAGCTTGAGTGAGTTACTACACCTACCCTGCATAGGAGCCACTCCGGAGAGGCCAGAAGACAAAATGAGAGCTCTGCAATTGATCATGGAAAACGAGAACTTCGATTTTTCTCAGAAGGTAATAGCTAGTTCTCTTTCCGCTGAGATGAGGTTATTGCTCAATATGATAAATAGGATTTTATTTCCGAAGACCGGGAGATTTGATCTTATCTCAGAGCGAGATCTAGCAGTTATGGAGTGTATGATTCGGGGGACTCCTCTAAATCTTCCGGCTATGATATTAAGGCAGATGAGGAAGGTGATGTGCAGCAACAGGGTATCACTACCTTATGGTATGATACTTACATTGATCTTCCGTCGGCATGGTTTACCTCTTGAGGAGGAGGCATCCAAGAGTCTGCATCACACGGACACGTACACCGCACGGACACTCATACGCATGGGATATGCGAAAGTGAACGGGCAGTGGATTCACACCAGTGCAGGCATTCAGGGTGAGGCACCAGAGGGAGAGGCACCAGAGGATGAGGGTGAGGAGCCTATGGATCATCCTACTGCACCCTCAGAGGCTGGACCATCGTCATCCGCTCCTCCGACAGATACGGATGACTTCTGGAGCAGGATGACAGAGCTCATGACAGCTCAGGCGAGGACTATTACTGACGGGCTCACGAGCCGATTGGACGCCCGGTTGGATGTCATGTCTGCTGAGATCAGTGATCTGAGGCAGCAGATAGGAGCACTCTGGAGAGAGAGAGATACATGGACCATCTGTGCCACAGGCTGCTGAGTCAGAGATATCGGCACAGAGTCATCCCGCTCGACGTGCTCCACGCCAGACCTAGTCTCACCAGGCTCGACCTCCTCTCGCCACGTATGCTAGGAGGATGAGGACTAGATCCCAGCCATTAGATTCCCCCTAGGCTGATCTTAGCATCTATGTTTAGAGCCTAGGCTAGAAATCTAGTTCTCATATGTATTTTTTTTTTTTTGCTCATATGTATCTTGCTTTTCCCTTATATCTTTAAATCTCGATTGAGGAACATTGTACTTATCTTTATTTTGGGCATTAATGTATGAAAATGTTCCTATTGTGATCAATGAAGTCTGAAGTTTGTTCTTAATTGCATCTTTTCCCATATATATGTTTTTGATGATAACAAAAAGGGGGAGAAGAGAAGGAAAGAGTATATAAAGGAGAAGAGAAGAAAGAGTATATAAAGGAGAAGAGAAGAAAGAGTATATAAAGGGGGAGAAGAAAAGATAGAATATTCACTTTAAGAAAAGAAAGAGTATTTCATTTGAGAAGTTAAGAAAGAGTATTAATTTTGGGAGAAGTAAAGATAGTGTTTAAAGAAAGAGTATTAACTTTGTGAGAAAGAGTGAGTAAAGAAGTTATGTAAAGAAAAGAGAAATAAATGGGCAAACAAATTGAAAATCATATAAGAAAGCTTATACATCTAAGGGGGAGCAATTTGCAACAATGAAATTGACTAAATCAAAATTTCCGTCAAAGTTCAGAATTTGGCACATATAAATTCAGAATTTGGCACGCACCTCTCGCACCCCGATACATAACCTGAAACTCAGAGTTTATCTCCAATTTTTGAAGTTTCATTACTAATGAATTATAAATGAAAGGGGGAGCAATTCAAAAAGTCAAATTGGCAACATTTGAATGATATAGGGGGAGATTTCACAAGTATATATGAAAAGCTGAAATTCAGCAATTTAATCCCTTTTATAAACTGATTTTAAAGACAAGTATCAATAGGCTTATACTCTTTATTTTGTAATCATCAAAAAGGGGGAGATTGAGGATGATAGTGTTATTTTGATGATTAACAAGTAATTATCTAGAGCATGCTATAAGTTAAATTGATACTTCATTTATAAGTTCATTACTCTCAGTACATTTGTTTAATTGAAAATATCTATATGGTCTTGTTCATTTGGATGAATCTAACCTTGAGAATGCAGCAAAGTGTGGATTGAGTCGACCCATAGGTTGATTGGGTCGACCCCGGCACATCTAGGAATCATCTGGCACACTCCTGCAAAAACAGCACAAATGAACAGTGAGTTGGGTCGACCCAAGGTAAGCATGAGTCGACCCAACCTCCAAAGAACCTCAAAACGCAAAGGAAGAATGCTCTCTGGATTCACTGAGAGGGTCGACCCACACAGTGGTTGAGTCGACCCAAGCTTGAGTCGACCCAAACTCTGAGAGGGTCGACCCAAAGGGCAAGACAGAAAGACAGACAGAAAACGGTTCTCTGGAATTACTGAGAGGGTCGACCCAAGAAGAATTTGAGTCGACCCAAGTGAACTTTGAGTCGACCCAAAGATTGGTTGGGTCGACCCATGGGAAGAAAGGCTGAAATTGAGGTTTCTGTGTTCTCTGAGAGGGTCGACCCAAGGAATGTTTGAGTCGACCCAAGGCAAAGTTGGGTCGACCCAAGGACAGGTTGAGCCGACCCAAACACGGGCTGAACAGTAACGACTAGTTCTGCAGATGTACTTTTTGTCCTTCCCAAGGTCAGTAACGGCTAGTTTTTGAATTCTAACCATTGGGGCTTGACCAAAGAAGGTGGGAAGCTATTTAAAGGGGCACTATTCATCAGAGAGAATAATTTTTGAGTTGAATATCAAAGAGTACCCAAGAATACAAAAGTGTCCTAATCTTCTTCATCAAGAGTTTCATTCAAGAATCAAAGAAAGGGATTGAGCAGATTCAAAGAGGCATCAAGAGCTCCATCCCCTTTAAAGAGTGAAGCATCCTTGACAAAGAAGAGCAAAGCGACTTCAAAGCGATAAATACTTTCTAACTCTTCCTTGTAGCTTATATTGTTTCATATGCTCATTTAGGAGTTTGAATCCTTCCTTTTGTTAATTAAACACCTTGTAAAGGTTCGTTGGTGAGCCCGCAAAACCAACAAAGGTTTTTGGTGAACCCGGAAAACCAAAGTGTAAAGGTTAGTTGGTGAGCCCGCAAAACCAACAAAGGTTTTTGGTGAACCCGGAAAACCAAAGTGTATAGGTTCGTTGGTGAGCCCGTAAAACCAACAAAGGTTTTTGGATTGTGAGCCCGGAAAACAATCCAACTGTAATCCGCGAGATTATAGTGAATTTCCAAGGGGACGCTTGGGGAGTGGACGTAGGTGCTAAGGAGAGCACCGAACCACTATATATTGTTGTGTTTGTGTTGTGCTTGTGTTTTCATTTACTCTTGCATCATCTTCTACTCTTGCGTTAGTTTAACTCACTCAAATAGCTTAAGAAAGCATCCACCGCACTTAATTAAGAAAACGTTTAAAGCATCAAAATTTAGAAGAAACCAATTCACCCCCGCCCCCCTCTTGGATTGTCACCTTGGGCAACAATAGTTTATCCGCTGTAATTAGCTAAAAAGTTTTCAAAACCTAATTCACCCTCCCCTCTTGGGCTGCATATCTGGGCAACATTTATTACATGACAATTTCAATAGATTGACTTTGCACGGAATATGCATGATCTTGTTGGGACATTACTATGGGAATTTATGTCAAGATTACATTGGAGGGTATGTGTTCATGTTAATGTTGAATCAATTGAAAATTTGTTACTATGGATCTGATGTGTAATGATTGATTAGCTAATTCATGCACTAGCAATGTGTAGGGGAAAACATTGATACAGACTCCCTTTATTATGATTAATATAGTCATGAGGTGGTCAAGGATAGTGAAGACTTTATGCCAATTAGATGGCTCGATGGATGCTTAGTGTTTGGATTAGTGACTGGGTTGGGTGGGTTAGTTGTGGCTTAATATTCTTTCCGTTTCATATTTGCCTTGCTTAGTTCAAACCAATGTTTCTGGCAGTCAAGTTGGAACTAGTTCTCCATTACCAGCCAAATGTGGGACTTTAACTACCAGCTCTCCATCAACAACACAAGGTTTCCATCCTTGAAGAAAATACTTTTTCACATGAGAGTAACAACACCAGGGTCATTTTCAATGCAACATCACTCCAAAAGATGCATATTAAGTATTTATCTGCTGCACTTTATCGTATGAGCATTCGCATAATTACAACCAACATACTTCAGAAAGGAATCCGATGCATGACCAAGTTGACGTGACATGGAATTCACAAAGCAGCCACAAGGATACCACAAACACCACAAACTCTCAATGCCAAAATTATTCAAAAGTCTCGACTTGGTCGAACAAGCCCAAGAAGGAAGACTCATGGACACAGCAAGTATGCACCCCTCCAAGAGCGCGAGACCAACACAAAATCTACAGCTGCAGGGTTCTCATCGCCCATTCCCTGTGCCTTCCTCCTCTTGATGCCATCAAGTGATGTGTTCATAAAGGCATGAGCAAAGCCAGGATGGATAGGAGCCTCAAATGGAAATCAAAATTTTTGCTGCATGAAAAATTAAATCATGGATTAACTCATGTCAAGCATTCCGATGTCTTTTATGTGTTAACAATACAAACAATTTCCGAGTTTTTATAAAAGCCTGCTAAAATGATCTCTAGAAAGTTGCAGCTGTTAGATGCTAAAAGCATGAAAAAGAAGTCATATTCTTAAGCAAATTACATATAAAACAGGATCATATTATGGCGTTATCACAGATACTGCAATTATGAATAAGGATCAGAATCATGTAAAAATTGAAAAGAGGGAAGAGTCCAAGTATGTCAGAACAATGCATATGACAGCCCAAAGCATTTAATATCATCAGAAGGGTTATGGTACAAGAAAAATAGATGATTAAACCAAGATTTTATAATAGGAGAAAATAATATTTGGTGCCAAACTTTCTTTCTTCAAATATATTCAAGCTCGGCCTCAAACATAATAACATTTTAACTCTTGTTGATCAAATTCAGAAATGAAAACTGCGAAATGAACATCAATGCATTTTCATTCTTGATGATTCTGTTTCACTTGATCACCAAAAAAAAAAAAGAAGAAGAAAAGAGAAAAGAAATTCAGTTTTAAAGCTTTTCAAAGTTGAACAGGTTAACATATGAGTACTAGGTTCGCATCTAGCTGCAAAGGATCATAATTTGTTGCGAGCCGGAACTCATTTCCAAGTTTGTTTGCTATTTGAAGCTGCATGGATACATACATGTTCAAGATCTCCGAAGCTTTCTCTCCTGCACTTCTCCTGCTCAAAGTAGAAACAAAATATAGAATAAGTAATAGATAAACATGGCCAAATCTACGCCATCTCTGTTGGCAGAGCTGTTGTTCGACCAAGCCTGGTCCTATAAAAATCACTTCAACCCATGTCGAGTTATCCAATAATTGGTATAGATATAGTTGCTACAAAAAGAAACAAATATAGTTGAAGCCATCATATAACAGAATTCAAAAGAAATTTCATCAAACAGTAGCATGGCATCATTTGCCGAACCTATGCTCTCTACCAGAAATAGTAATCAGATGCTCATTTAGATGTCCCTCATCCCCATTAATCTCCAGATGAGAATCAAACATCTAACGGATTCTAAAAGGCATTTCATCAAATAGTATTAGGACATCTAGCAATAAAGATTATATAGGTTGTTGCCACTAGGAATTAGTCCGACCTGGGTGCCGAGTTGGTGGTCGTCGCTGGAGCTCTTGGCTTATTTGCTGTCCGGATTGGAGAGATTGGATAGCATTGCTGCAAGCCTCCATGGCGATGCTCTAGTAGAGTTGAATGGCAGAGGAGCGGCTTCAAGCAACGCTTCAACCAGAAAGTCCACCCATCCGAGCATGTTTAACATAGGACCCTCCAATGCCTAAGTCAGATACAACTCTCAGAGAACTGGAGGAAGCCTGAGAGGAGTAGAGGTGATCGGTTCTTTTCAATTTCAAAAATAAACCACGCAATAGCACGTATCCTGTAGGATAGTGATTACGGGTGTCGGTCCACAGGGATTGAAGAATAAGTTATTTTTCTTTTAAAAATAAATCAAGAAGAAGGATGTGCTAACTTGATTTAACTAAATTAATCTATGAGTACGAATTGAAATTTATCAAAGTAAATAGATCTAGGGTTTGGAATCCACCACATAGCATTGCATCAAGGATTGTGTTCTTAATTTTTGTCTTTTGGAGAGGCATGCAATTTTGGCTACAAGCCTTTTAAAATAAAAATATAAAGAGTGTTAGGAAGATCCATCTTCGGTGTAGCATGAAGTGTCTACCTAAGTATGCTAATCTAGGGTGCAGTACACCTCATCTTCCTAGGCATGGATCATCTTAGACTACTTTAGCAAACATGAATAATAGATAGCATGCTCAAAGTTTTAAACATAGTAAAAGAATTTTTCATTGATAATAAGAATTTAAACAAGCTCCAAAAAAATTAAAAGAGTAAGAACTACAATGCCCTGATACATTACTAGGGCTTCATCCAGCCCTAGACTAGACGTTTAGCCGAGCATGGCTTCCGAATGACCTCCCATCTTCAAATGAAATTGATCAACTCCCATTATTCCCAAAATATCAAAACTATTCTCTTTCCCTCCCCCCTTCTCTCTTTTTTTTTATTTCTTTTCTCTGGTTCGGCTCTCTTCTTCTCTTCACCGAAACAGGGTCTCCCCTGTTTTTCCTCAACCGAGCTCTCTCCCCCCTTCACCGATGGCCACCCTCCTCCTTTTATAGCCGTCCGGCGCACGTGGAGAGAGGAAAGAAGGAATCACGGCGGCTGATTCCGGGGCGTGGTGCCGGGATGCAGATCGCGGGAGAGGAGGAAGAGGGGCCGCGGGATCTGGTCGGTGATGGCGGAGAGGCCGGATCTCCGCTGCTGGGAAGAGTCGACCGCACGGGCACGGTGGGCACGCGGCTGATTGCGGCCGGCTGGAATCACGGAGGACTGGTCGCCGGCGGATTTGGTCGCAGGATCGTCGGGAGGACGCTGCGGACGGTGGGTGGCCGCGGGATCAACGGGGAGACGCCGGGATTTCGACGCGGCTTGATGGCGGAGCTGGATCTCGGCTGCGGGCTGCGTCACAGGCGGAGGATCTGCTCGCGGGATCGACGGGAGGAAGGTGGATGGCCCTGATGCAAGGAGGGAGGAAGAAGATGAACAGTGGGATTAGTTTTGTTATCTTTTTTTTGTAACACTGTTCATATGAACAGTGTTTTCACGGGACACTGTTCATATGAACAGTGAATCATGGATATTCAATTATTATTATTATTATTATTTTTGTTTTAAAATTATAAATTTTATATGAAGGCAGGTAAGGAATTGGTTGGGAATTGGCTTTGGATTTGAGGTGGGTCATGATCGTTGATTTGCTTGAAATTGTTCTCGAGCCCAATGTTATTTAAATTTAATTCTTGCTGAGCTGCTTCAGATCGAACTCGACTAGACAAGACTAAAAACCGGACCGTGACCTAATAAAAAGGGTTAATCAAACCTTTGCCCCATACATAATTAATTATAACTTTCGATCGAATCAGGACCAAAACCCATTTAATTATAACCTTAGCTTGATTACAACTCCATCAGGTTACCAAATCGGGTCAACACAATCTCCTCCTTATATGTTTTCATGAAAGATTATAACCAGGAGAGAGACAAGTTTAGAGTCTGTTTTGAGAAAAGAATTATTTACCTCTTACTATATTTTAAATTCATTTCAATGTTTATTTAATTTTATCGTAAAATATATATTTATCAGTTTAAAAACATTGATAAGTGCTATGGAAAGATAACTAAATTATAGATTATTAAGCACTTATCACACTCCCAAACCTATGTTTTGCTAGTCCTCGAGCAAAATAAAACTAGAAAAGAAGAATTTTAACTCACTTTCACAGGCATCGCGGTTACATTTACCATATGTAACAAGGCTTTAAACCCCTAGGTTACCCTAGTGGACGAGTTGTAGTCTCGTGAGGATTTTCAATGAAGATACCCACAAACTTCTATTTATCATTATTGTTATTATTAATTTAAAAAAAAATCAATTGATCTATGAGGTGAAAATCAAATTCCAAATGCATATTAGCTAAGAATTTCGAAAACTCTCTTCTTCTTCTTCTTCTTCTTCTTTTTTTAATCTAATTTAAGATACATAAATGATAAGAATTTCAAAGCACACATGGTTTTATTTACTAAGTCAGCCCAAATCTTAGGTCAAGATGCAATTCAAGTTGAAGTCATTAAGTTTCCGTTAGGGAGTTGTAAGACTTATTTATACTGGAGTGCTTGGTGAAATCTGGGCCGTACACAAGCTAAGGGTTCGGATCAACAAAATATTGCAAAGACTAGTAGTTTCCAAGGATTGGTCGAAAGGACCTGTTCACTGATTCAAAATCATTTTATCTGTAGGATTTCGAGAGTTGTGGATATTTACTTTAGTACCTCTCGGGCTTTATCTGTAATATTCCAGTTTACTCGAATTTTTACAACGACGGCTTTCACACTATTGTCTTTTTCAAGGTCAATAGAGGGTTTTTTTTTTGTTCCTTTTATATATATATATATATTGTGCACTTTTACTCTTGTGGTGATTTCTCCGTGTAACGAGCAATCAGTCGACAACTCTCACACCAGTTGGCATAAGATGTCGGGCATCAAGACTCCCCTACGGACTTATGCTCAGAGTCCTCATCACAAGCCCATCTGACCTTTGACAATAGGTAGCCCTTTTCGATGTTCCTGACTAAATCCTTTTTTATTGATGATTTTTTTTTTTTTAGATTAGATAAGTATGATTCATCAGGGTCCAAGGTTGCTACTATACTATCAATATAATGTCGAGCCTAGACCTTAGAAGTGTCGGCCAGTGTGTAGTGAAATTCCGAAGTATTAATTAGCTTACAACTCCCTAAGAGAGACTTAATGAAAAGAACTTAAATTTGTATTACTTCCGACTAGTCATTGGGCTTTTTAGATTTTATATTCCTTGTGTGTTTAGCATTCTCGCATTAATGTATAGAAATGGGGTTTTTTTTAAAAAAAAAACAAAAACTTTTTTTTTAAATTTTTTTATTATAATTTTATAAAAAATGAAAATGAACACATTTTTTTTAAAAGATATTTTTATTTTTTTATTTTTTTATTTCTTTTGATAAACCTGACATTATGAAGTGAAAACGAATGCAAGAGATGCAAACAAAACAAAAAATAAAAAAAAATACTTAAAAATACCCCCAAACCTAAACCTAACATTGTCCTCGATGTTAAAGGAATCTAAGAGAATTGGGTTGCCTCCCAACAAGCGCTAAGTTTATTGTCTTCAGCAAGACACAGTGCATCCTTAATTATTTTGATAAACAGGGTTCGTCAAATTAAGGGATTCGATCAATTGCCCATCGGTAATACAGTCCACATAAGGTTTTAACCTTTGACCATTGACTTTTAAAATATGTCCACCATTGAGGTGTTGGATCTTTACTGCACCATAAGGAAAAACCTTTTTCACTATGAATGGTCCATCCCACCTAGAGCGAAGTTTACCCGGGAAGAGTTGCAACTTTGAATTGAACAGCCAAATCTTTTGACCAGGTTCGAAGGACTTACGGTTAATATTTTTATCATGAAAAGCCTTAGTCCTTGCTTTATAAATTTTAGCATTTTCATAAGCCTCATTGCGCAATTCTTCAAGTTCACTTAGTTGGAGTTTTTGGTGAGGACCAGCTGCTGCCATATCTAAGTTAAACTTTTTGATAGCCCAGAAAGCTCTATGTTCAAGTTCTACCGGTAAGTGACAAGCTTTTCCAAAAACTAATCGGTAGGGAGACATGCCAATAGGAGTTTTGTAGGCAGTACGATAGGCCCAGAGTGCATCATTTATCCTTTGAGACCAATCTTTCCTATCGGGACGTACCGTTTTCTCTAAGATGTGTTTTAACTCCCTATTGGACACCTCGACTTGTCCACTCGTTTGGGGATGATATGGGGTAGCAACTTTGTGGGTGATGTTATATTTGCGAGCCAAAGCCTCGAAAGACCGGTTGCAAAAATGAGATCCCCCATCACTAATGATGGCTCGGGGTGTGCCAAAACGACAAAAGATGTTTTCATGTAAAAATTTAATCCCAACCTTGTGGTCATTAGTTTTAGTGGCGACAGCTTCTACCCATTTTGAAACATAATCAACCCCTACAAGAATATATTCGAAACCAAAGGATGGTGGGAAAGAGCCCATAAAGTCAATACCCCAGACATCAAATATTTCTACAATTAAAATAGGATTGAGAGGCATCATATCTCTACGGGAGATGGTACCCATCCGTTGGCACCGTTCACAAGTTTGGCAAAAGTTATGGACATCTTTGAAAAGAGTGGGCCAATAAAATCCACTCTGTAAAACTTTTGCTACAGTTTTTCTACCCCCAAAATGTCCCCCACAAGCTTGTGAATGGCAGAATGAAAGAATACTTTGAAATTCGCATTCGGGGACACATCGACGGATTACTTGATCGGGACAATACTTGAATAGATCGGGATCATCCCAATAATAGAACTTTACTTGTGAAAAGAATCGGTTCTTGTCTTGAGTTGACCAATCATCAGGAATTTGTCCTATGGCAAGGTAATTTACTATGTTTGCAAACCATGGCGTTTTCATTCCTTGTACCCCAAATAATTGTTCATCTGGGAAAGTATCATGTAAGGGTGAGGTATTCTTAGAGGGCTCAAGAAGAATCCTAGATAAGTGGTCTGCTACGACATTTGCAGTTCCTTTCTTGTCACGAATTTCTAGGTCAAATTCTTGTAGTAAAAGAATCCATCGAATCAGACGGGGTTTGGTGTCCTTCTTTGCAAGAAGGTGTCGAAGGGCAGCATGATCAGTGAATACGGTAACCTTGGATCCTATTATAGGTAAGATCGAAACTTGTCTAGCGCGAATACTACAGCTAGCAATTCTTTCTCAGTGGTGGTGTAGTTCAATTGTGCATCTGAGAGTGCTTTACTAGCGTAGTAGATGACATGAGGTACTTTATCTAGCTGTTGCCCTAAAACTGCCCCAATGGCATAGTCGGATGCGTCACACATTAATTCAAATGGAAGGGTCCAATTAGGGGGCCGTATGATAGGTGCGGTGGTCAATTTCGAGCGAAGATTTTCAAATGCCTCCTCGCATGCTTTATCAAAGACAAAGGGAGTGTCCTTGGCCAGAAGATTGCACAAGGGTTTGGAAATCTTACTGAAATCCTGAATGAAGCGACGGTAGAAACCAGCATGGCCAAGGAATGATCGGATTTGTTTCACAGTTTTGGGTGGGGGGAGATTGGAAATAAGATCGACTTTGGCTTTATCTACTTCAATGCCCCTCTTGGACACGACGTGTCCTAAAACTATGCCTTCTTGAACCATGAAATGGCTCTTTTCCCAACTTAATACTAGGTTGGTCTCCTTACATCTTTTCAAAACTAAGGTCAAATTGTTCAGACAATCATCAAAAGATAGGCCAAAAACTGAGAAATCATCAATGAACACTTCTAGAAAGTTTTCCACCATATCTGAAAAAATGGCCGTCATGCATCGTTGAAAGGTTGCGGGTGCATTGCATAGTCCAAAAGGCATCCTCCTATATGCAAATGTCCCAAATGGGCAAGTAAAGGTGGTTTTCTCTTGATCGTCCGGGTAAACAGGTACTTGATTATATCCAGAATAACCATCTAAGAAACAGTAGAAACCTTGACCAGCCAACCGTTCCAAAATTTGATCTATGAAAGGTAGAGGAAAATGGTCCTTCCTAGTCATTGAATTAAGTTTTCTGTAGTCAATGCATACGCGCCAACCCGTGGTTGTGCGTGTTTGTACCAATTCTCCTTCCGTATTTTCAACCACAGTGATACCTGATTTCTTGGGTACCACTTGTGTCGGACTCACCCACTTACTATCAGAAATTGGATAAATGATTCCGGCATCTAATAACTTCACCACTTCTTTCTTGACTACCTCCTTCATATTAGGGTTGAGTCTTCTTTGCATTTCTCGGGTGGGCTTTGCATCATCTTCGAGATGAATTCGATGCATGCAAACAGAGGGGTCAACCCCTTTCAAATCGGCTACAGACCATCCTATGGCATGTTTATTCTCTTCTAGCACCCTTAAAAGTTTACCCTCCTGTTCAGTAGATAAGTTGGCTGCGATGATTACAGGGAGGCTATCTTCTGGTCCTAGAAAGGCATACTTAAGATTTGTCGGAAGTGGCTTCAACTCAAGTTTAGGTGGAGAATCAATGGAAGGACAAAGTGGTGTGCTAGCAATGGGGGGAAGAGGTTCAGGTCGGATCTTCCAAGGAAGGGAACTCATGGAAGATTGATTATCGAGTAAGATGTTAACTTCTTCTACGGCCTTGTCTATATCAAAGTTGTCAATGTCAAAATGGGCCAAACATGCCTCTAAGGGATCATTTGCTAAGATGTAGGGAAGGGCGTTCTCTACAAGATCATCCATTTCGTCAATTAGGCAACACTCGTCTTCCCTTACATGTTGGTCAGCGGCATGAAATACATTCAACTTAATTTTCATGTTCCCAAATAATATATCCATTGCCCCAGTTCTACAGTTAATACAGGCATTGGCTGTAGCTAAAAAGGGACGACCAAGAATCACAGGGATTTGTTTTCTTATGTTGGGCACATGTTCCATATCAAGAACGATAAAATCTACTGAAAAATAGAATTTGTCTACCTTGACAAGAACATCTTCAATCATCCCCCGTGGTATCTTCACAGATCGATCAGCCAATTGTAAGGACACCGAGGTAGGTTTTAATTCACCTAACCCAAATTTTTCATAGACTGAATAGGGTAGAAGATTCACACTTGCCCATAGATCTAAAAGTGCTCGATCAATGGAGTTATCTCCTATGACACAGGAAATAGTGGGAGCGCCAGGATCTTTGAATTTTGGAGGGGTGTTGTGTTGGAGAATCGAACTTACCTGTTCAGTAAGTAGGACCTTTTTAGGCACATGTGTCCTAGATTTCCGCTTTTGGGTGCAAAGGTCTTTGAAAAATTTGGCATAGGAGGGAACTTGTTTGATGGCATCAAGGAGTGGGAGGTTGATTTTAACTTGTTTGAAGACCTCCATCATCTCTTCTAGTGAAGTTCCCTTTTTGCCAAATGGAGAGGGTGCATTAAGTGCTTCAGGGAATGGAGCCTTTGGAATGTGGGATGTGGCAGATGGTGGACTAGCTGAAGAAGATTTTGGGTTTTCATGCGATACATTCTTCTCTTCTTCTTCTCCTTCCTTATTGTTACCCTCCCCAACTTTATTATCTATTATACGTCCACTCCTTAGGGTAGTCAAAGCATTGGCTTGCTCATGATTTAGTCGAGTTTCTTGAGCTACATATTGTCTCCTAGGATTACTCATTGGTTGACTTGGAAGCTTACCTTCCTCTCGCTTGTTTAATGCATTAGCTAGTTGACCCATTTGGGATTCTAGCTTAGCAATTGATTGCGTGTGAGAGTGCAATAGTTGTGTGTTTGCCTCCAAACCTTGAAGGGCAGTCAACACCTTCTCCTCAAAGGCTGTATTTCTTTGGGTTGGAGGAGGAGGATGCTGAAATTGAGTTGAGGGACGGTAGGGATGAAAATTCTGAGGGTTTTGAAAATTTTGGGAGAAGGGTTGGGAGGTATTAGAAGCTTGCTGCCTCCAAGAAAAATTTGGATGATTCCGCCATCCCGGATTATATGTATTGGAAAATGGATCATTACCCGGTCTGGGCTGTGTTTGGGCAACATTGATGTGTTCTTGCACGAGTTCGGGATATTGGGGTGCTGAGGGGCACTCATGAATAGGATGCGATGGGCTAGAACAGATAGCACACACTTGTGCTTGGGAAGAGCTAACGACATGTCCTCCTATCATTAGTTGGTCAATCTTATGGGATAATGCATCTACCTTGCTAGACAGGTCCATAGAATGACTTATTTCACAAATGGCCCCTTTTCTTTGAAAATTCGGGGATGCTTGACGAGAACATGAAGCATGGTGGAGGGAGTTTTCATTAAGATTTTCAAATAGTTGCCATGCTTCATGCTCATTTCGAAGCATGAAAGTCCCCCCGCATGCAGCATCGATCATCTGACGGTTTCGTTCCGTCAAACCGTCATAGAAACATTGCACTAGCTGCCACTTAGGTATTTGATGATGAGGGCATTTATGGATTAGGTCCCGAAATCTCTCCCAAGTTTCATGAAATTCTTCTCCCTCGGTTTGAGAGAAGCTTGTAATGGCACGTCTAAACTGGTTCGTTCTTCCTATAGGAAAGTATTTTTTAAGAAATTCTTGTTGCATTTGATCCCAAGAACGAATTGAGTTAGCTTCTAAAGAATTCAACCATTGTTTGGCTCTATCTTTAAGGGAGAAGGGGAATAACCTAAGTTTCAGGGCATCATCAGTGAAGTTCTGAATCTTGACAGTGGTGCAAATCTCAAGAAATTCATCTAAATGTTTATATGGGTCTTCATTTGTGAGCCCATAAAAAGATGGGAGCATTTAGATCACACTAGATTTTATTTCATATTGTACAGCTGCTACCTCAGGTAATCGAATGCAAGATGGGGAAGTGTAAATAGTGGGAGTAAAGTACTCCCTCAGGAGTTTGGGTTGTTCTTCAGCCATCCTAAGAGGTGGGGATGATTCTAATGTTCTGATCTTAGCTCGAATGTTCCTAAGGGTTCGTTCTATTTCAGGGTCAAAAGGTAATAGGTTTCGTACTCTAGAACGACTACCGTGCATACACTAGTACTCGATCAATCAAGCATGCAATAAAAGAGAAAAGCATATCAATCCTAGTCTTTGTCCTAAAATCACTAGACAGCTCCTAACTGGTTTGAAGAGGGCACCTAAGCCTCCAATCCGATCTAATGAACCGAGTTGACTAGGTAAGCTCCCAGGTAAGTGGAGGGGTCACGATGCGTTCGCAAAGGTCCCACTTAAAACCCACTTGCCTCGAACAGATGAACTGTCTCCCTTATAGGGACAAAGCTTGCCTAGACATCAACTAAGCCACAGAGCGAAATTGGTGCAACTTTCGGTGATCTTCGTCCTATTGAGCTCGAATGTCCCTAGGGCCAATGTCTAATTGATTTTAATTAAAGTGACACTATGTGAGATTGAGTTCACCTAAGTTGGGCAAGAGTCCGGTGATGAAATCCGGCTCTTATCTTGTTGGGGTGATTGCCCTTACTAAGTGCAAATGAATTGGTGTATGTGTATCATGCATGCATTCACACTTTTGCTGAAATTAAAATCAAACAATCACCACAAAATTTCAAGCTAATACTTAATTTAAATAAGAAAGGTTTAGAGGTTACCAAAGGAAATTTCCCCAGCAATTTATTTTTTTTTTTTGGCAAACCTCTACAGCATTTCTTTTCCAGCAGTTCTCTTTTTTATCATCCCAGATTTTTCCTTCGATTCCTGATCAAATAAGATCAAAAGAAAATTTTTAAAAAAAAATTAGTAGAAGAGAGCAAAAAAAGAAAAGTAACAATAATAGAAAATAATTTTTTTATTTATATATTTTTTTTTGAAAGTTTTTTTTAATTAATTAATTTTTTTTAATGATAGGAAAAATAACTATGCTAGCAATCCCCGGCAACGGCGCCAAAAATTGATCGGTTCTTTTCAATTTCAAAAATAAACCACGCAATAGCACGTATCCTGTAGGATAGTGATTACGGGTGTCGGTCCACAGGGATTGAAGAATAAGTTATTTTTCTTTTAAAAATAAATCAAGAAGAAGGATGTGCTAACTTGATTTAACTAAATTAATCTATGAGTACGAATTGAAATTTATCAAAGTAAATAGATCTAGGGTTTGGAATCCACCACATAGCATTGCATCAAGGATTGTGTTCTTAATTTTTGTCTTTTGGAGAGGCATGCAATTTTGGCTACAAGCCTTTTAAAATAAAAATATAAAGAGTGTTAGGAAGATCCATCTTCGGTGTAGCATGAAGTGTCTACCTAAGTATGCTAATCTAGGGTGCAGTACACCTCATCTTCCTAGGCATGGATCATCTTAGACTACTTTAGGAAACATGAATAATAGATTGCATGCTCAAAGTTTAAACATAGTAAAAGGATTTTTCATTGATAATAAGAATTTAAACAAGCTCCAAAAAAATTAAAAGAGTAAGAACTACAATGCCCTGATACATTGCTAGGGCTTCATCCAGCCCTAGACTAGACGTTTAGCCGAGCATGGCTTCCGGATGACCTCCCATCTTCAAATGAAATTGATCAACTCCCATTATTCCCAAAATATCAAAACTATTCTCTTTCCCTCCCCCCTTCTCTCTTTTTTTTTATTTCTTTTCTCTGGTTCAGCTCTCTTCTTCTCTTCACCGAAACAGGGTCTCCCCTGTTTTTCCTCAACCGAGCTCTCTCCCCCCTTCACCGATGGCCACCCTCCTCCTTTTATAGCCGTCCAGCGCACGCGGAGAGAGGAAAGAAGGAATCACGGCGGCTGATTCCGGGGCGTGGTGCCGGGATGCAGATCGCGGGAGAGGAGGAAGAGGGGCCGCGGGATCTGGTCGGTGATGGCGGAGAGGCCGGATCTCCGCTGCTGGGAAGAGTCGACCGCACGGGCAAGGTGGGCACGCGGCTGCTTGCGGCCGGCTGGAATCACGGAGGACTGGTCGCCGGCGGATTTGGTCGCGGGATCGTCGGGAGGACGCTGCGGACGGTGGGTGGCCGCGGGATCAACGGGGAGACGCCGGGATTTCGACGTGGCTTGATGGCGGAGCTGGATCTCGGCTGCGGGCTGCGTCACAGGCGGAGGATCTGCTCGCGGGATCGACGGGAGGAAGGTGGATGGCCCTGATGCAAGGAGGGAGGAAGAAGATGAACAGTGGGATTAGTTTTGTTATCTTTTTTTTGTAACACTGTTCATATGAACAGTGTTTTCATGGGACACTGTTCATATGAACAGTGAATCATGGATATTCAATTATTATTATTATTATTATTTTTATTTTAAAATTATAAATTTTATATGAAGGCAGGTAAGGAATTGGTTGGGAATTGGCTGTGGATTTGAGGTGGGTCATGATCGTTGATTTGCTTGAAATTGTTCTCGAGCCCAATATTATTTAAATTTAATTCTTGCTGAGCTGCTTCAGATCGAACTCGACCAGACAAGACTAAAAACCGGACCGTGACCTAATAAAAATGGTTAATCAAACCTTTGCCCCATACATAATTAATTATAACTTTCGATCGAATCAGGACCAAGACCCATTTAATTATAACCTTAGCTTGATTACAACTCCATCAGGTTACCAAATCGGGTCAACACAATCTCCTCCTTATATGTTTTCATGAAAGATTATAACCAGGAGAGAGACAAGTTTAGAGTCTGTTTTGAGAAAAGAATTATTTACCTCTTACCATATTTTAAATTCATTTCAATGTTTATTTAATTTTATCGTAAAATATATATTTATCAGTTTAAAAATATTGATAAGTGCTATGGAAAGATAACTAAATTATAGATTATTAAGCACTTATCAAGAGGGCAGCACAAGAAAGTTGAAAGAGAACTAACATGGAGAGTCCCTGGAAATGCAATATATATAGGCAAGGGTCAGAACCCGTCGCCAAATAGTTTGAGGCAAATATGCTGGTTGATAAGGCAACAAGTTGGTCTTGCCCGTAAATCTCTACCACATTTCTTGGTAGCAGGATTTGCTTGGATACTGTGTTTGTTAGAGAAAAGCAAGCGATATAGCTGAGTTGTTTCCATCTATGGAGAGAGCAACACCCTTTAGGTAGGCCACATGGCAAGCTTTGAATGGTCAGCGCACGGCGAGATGGCGAGCTTTTATTGGTCGGTTCGCATTGTTAGCATAGGTCAGTTCTAAAGTGAATCACTTGCCCCCTACTTCTAAGGCTGAGGTAACTTGTTCGGCTATTAGGAAGGAAGTAGCTTTTCTTGGGCAAAATCAACCAACCAAGCTGAGTTGCAAAGTCGATCAGTTGGGGCTATCTTGTCAATTACAAAAGCCTTTAGGAGACTGCATTTATGAAGGCATGGTGGCATCTTCCTTTCTTAAAGTAGCATCATGAGTGGCAGGATTTCTAGAGCGATGGTTGGATACTTCACCAATAGTGATCCTAGAGATGATTTGGAATCGAACACCAAGTTGACACATGGCAAAGATCAGAATGATGGCTTGAATGATCACATCGATCTGAGCCACCCAATGCTCTATATGATGTCTGTGGTTTGTTTTTTTTCTTCACTTCGAAGCTTTTGCAACTAGTCATCTGAGAGTGGCTGAGGGTGAACAAGCATTGTGCCCCCAACATCTGCTTTTGCTTCGTCTTCAACTAGGGTTTTCTTCATCACCACTGTCAACTCCCATTCCATTGCTTTTCCACCGAAGCTTAAAGTTTCGGTAGGGCTTTTTGAATTTTGTTCTTGTCCTCTCCTAGTTCTACCCCTTTTTCTTTCTTCCTCTTTTCTTTTTATTCGAGTAAAGTAACAAGGCTGGTGGCGAAAAGGTCATCGGACAATGAGCCTATGGCTTAACACTCATTTGATTGAGCTTTCGAGGGCTTAGAGGGGGCATCTTCGATGGCCAATTTTCCCACATTTGCTAAAAAGAGTATATTGGGGCATGCCAACCTGGAGAGGATTCGCTCCAACTCAGGATTTTGTCCTGGAGTTGCCTCGCCCTTCTAATCAGGTGACGTCGCTAGGGAAGAATCAGCTCATCTTTTACAAGAAAACTCTAAAGGTGGGTCCGAGACTCCCTATCTCAACCTTTTTGCTGAGCTTTCATATAGATTTCAACTTGTCCCAACCCAACTTGTTCCCAATGCTTGGAGAGTGATTTTTGGGTTCATTTTCTTTGTCATTCTTCAAGGTTTCCTTCCTTCTTTGGGGTCTTTCTGAGCTTTCTTTCATTTGAAGAAGCATCCCCAAAATAAAGGATGGTGGTACCTTTCCAGCAAAAAGGGTTGCCACCTTCTTCCACTTGGCCCTTTCTCCATTTGTGGTTAGAAGAATCAATTCTTTTTTATTTCCTCAAGAGGGGTTGGGCCTTTCCGTTGCAATCGTCCACATAGAGGAAGAAGGCGACGAATGTGTTCCAATCCTATTCGACAAGGAGAAGGCGACAATCGATACCCTCTATGGTATGAAGGTGCCATTGCTGACCGAACTGCTTTCCAAGGCCACCTTGGCGAATGCAAGCCTTAATATAGCCTCTAGTGAGGGTAACTTCTTAGTCTAGTTGAATTTAACTCCCAAGTATTAGTTCTTGGTTTTTTTGGACTCACTGCTTATTTCATAAGGATAAAGTTTGATCTCAAGTTGAATTGATGTCCAATGCTGCCAAGGGCACTCCTCGCAAGAGGAAGCTTGGCAAAAGTGAGGTCGGTCCCTTGAGGAAGAAGAAGACAAAGGTAGTTGCTTCTTCCCTTGCCGAGCATCCAGCAGCTTTAAGTTCGGCTAGTGCTGCTCGGGTCGAGGGTGTATCTGCGAGGAGGGGTCACTCAAGGTGGAGGTGATCACCTCTATTCCTACTCGTCCATCTATTCTGAGGCTTCTTGGGAGGCAGCTCCTAAGAGGGCCCTCAAGGAGATTCCAGTCATTGTTCCTCAAGTTGTTGTTCCCAAAGTTCCTCTAGATTTCGACCTTGGATTTCACAGTTACCGTTGAGATCACTTGGACACTGGTGGCTATTGATGAGGTTGCTTGTATTCTTGAGCTAGTTCCTGCACTGGCACAGACTCCAACTCATGTTCCCAAGTTATAAGACTATCAACTTCCCAACCACTTCCGCCTTCATCTCGGGGGGCCGAACTAGAGATTTACCAACATGCATGGTCATTCAAGATCACCAATCCGATCCTTGAGTCCCCTAAGCCCTCCGGCGAGTTGGTTAGAGGAATGATGCTCCCTAGAGATGAGAAGTATCTTCGAGCAATGATGATAGAAGAGCTCATCAATTCTACCTACATCGGGACAATCGAGGTAAGCATCGAGGGTCCAAAGTTGTCTTTAATGCATGGTTCTCTCTGCTGATTTTGCTTTTTTGCTCGCAGACCTCCTATGCTATCCCCACCTTGGGAGCTATTCTGTCGGCCTACCAACAAAGGGTTGCAACGGCCAAGCACGAACTCTACAAGCCCAAACGGGGAAGCGCCCTAGCTGAATCAGAGCTAGCAATAGCTCAGGACGCTAGGGAGAATATTGAGGAGCAAGCCCGCGTCACCCAAGAGAATAAGCACGGCTTCAAGACAACTCTCACCGAGGCACAAAGGAGACTCATGGCAGCAAAGCTAGAGATAGAGAGAATGGCAGTTTGGCTTAAGGAGGAGGTCCTAGGGGGTTGCTCAAGTGGTGAAGGATAGGGCTTGTTGTTGAGGAGAAATTAACCAAGCAGAGAGGCGAGCAGTCCGAGCCACGAATAGGTCACTAGGGCTAAGGACAAGGCTGCTCAAGCCAAGAAGCAAGCTACTAAGGTTGAGGTGAAAGCTCTGCAAGTAGTCAAAGACTTCAAGGGATGGGAGGATTTCTGCAGCAAAATGCTAAAGGTGGCCACAGACTCCTTCAAGAAGGGGTTTGAGGCATGTCTAGCAATGGTCAACAGGAGACAGTAGCTTTGTGTCACAATTTTGGAAAAGCCTTCATAAGACATTGGATACTAGATTGAATTTCAATATAGCTTTTCTTTTGCAAACTGATGGACAATTGGGGCGGACCATTCAGATCTTAGAAGATATGCTGAGGGTTTGTGTCATAGATTTAGGTGGTGCATGGGATAATCACTTTATTGCTGGTTGAGTTTGCCTACAACAATAGTTATCGAGCCTGTATTCGGATGGATCCTTTTGAGGCTTTGTATGGCAGGAAGTGCCAATCTCCGATTTGTTGGGATGATGTGGGAGAGGAGAAATTATTAGGTCTAGAGATAGTACATCAAACTTTGGATAAGATTTCAGTAATTAGAGAACGACTTCACACAACTCAAAGTAGACAAAAGAATTATGCTGTAATAGAAGCAGAGAGCTAGAATTTTAGGTTGGTGATCGCGTTTTCTTGAAAGTATCTCCCACTAAAGATGTGATGAGGTTTCAGAGTTCGCAGTAAATTGATCCCTAGGTATGTTTGATTGAGATCTTGGATAGGGTTGGAGAGGTAGCATATTGATTTACATTACTACAGAATTTGTCGGCTGTGCATAATGTTTTTCATGTTTAGATGCTGAGGAAGTATGTTTTAGACCCGAATCATATGGTGGAGTATGAGCCGTTGTGTCTTCATGAGAACCTGACCTACGAAGAGTACCCAATTTGGATTGTAGATAGAAATGATCAGATATTGCGGAATCAAACTATTCCATATGTGAAAGTGCAATAGAGTAATCATTCGAAAAGAATGCTACTTGAGAGCTCGAGGAAAAGATGAACCAAGCATCCTCAATTTTTTGAAATCTCAGGTATATTAATTTCGAGGTTGAAATTATTTTAAGAGGGGGAGAATATAAAGGCCTAACTTTTACATGGGCTATTGGGCGACCTAAAGAGGCCGTGCCCATTAATCAACAATTAGGGTCGATCGATCATGGTCGACTGAACATGGGAGAGGTGGAGAAGAAGACTCCAACCTGCCATGATCGCATTAGAACCCTAGTGTTTTAGGATGATCCAAAGACCTCAAGAGATAAGTTTTCATCTATTTAAGGCTTCCCCTCCTTGTCCTCTATTAAACTGATCAAAAACCCCAAGAATCGTCCTTAGACCGTCTCGCCGGACCAAGGTGAGAGTTCTATGCCTTCTCTTTCTTTTCCAATCTTTTAGTTGTTGTTCATAGTCTTTTGGGCTAGCAAATCGCCAGAAATTCGATTGAAATAGGGGTGCCATATTTTGGTCTCCTTCTCCGTGATTGCGCCGCCACTGGCCACTGGATAGGCCAGGCTTCGACTCGGGTGGGTCACCTATGTTCGTGTAGGTGCTGGCCAAGATGATCCAAGGCGATCTTGGCCGTGATCCCTATTTTGCTCTCCTTCTCTGTGATTGTGCTGCTATCGGTCGGATAGGTTGGGCTTCGACTTGGGTGGGTCGCCCGTTGTTGCCCAGATAGACAACCCAAGAGGGGGGGGGGGGTGAATTGGGTTTTAAAATAATTTAGATAATTAAAACGATGTGGTTGATTAATTAAAAACTATTGCAAGTTATTTAATTAATGCTAAGTGCTGTGAGTGATGTGAGGGAAAGACGAAGAGAGACAATCCAATGCAAACACAGAGTTTTATAGTGGTTCGGAGCTACCCCTTGCTCCTACGTCCACTCCCCAAGTCTCTCTTGGGAATTCACTATAACCCCCTTGGATTACAGCCGGTTGTTTTGCAAGCTCACAACCAAACTTGTTGTTTTACGAGCTTACAACGAACTCGGTCGGTTTTTCCAGGCTCACCGACTAGAACCAACCCCGATTGTTTTTCCGGGCTCACAATCAAACCCTTACACGCGTTGGTTTTTAACTTGGCTCACCAACCAACCTTAGTCCCCTTGATTCAATCCCCCGATTGAACCAAGTAAATACAAGTTATAGAAAGAAAGGAAAATAAGCTTCTCAAAAGCAGATGTAAAACAATATAATCAAAAGAGGAGTTTAGAAGCCCTCAAACGCATTTAAGCTGAAGTAGAGGAATGGCTTCTTGAACTCCGGTCTCCTCTCGAATGTGTAGTCGACTTGAATGCTGGAGGAGAAGGCTTTAATTCCTGGGAAGATGTAGGTGGAGCTGTAAATGCAGATCTTCCCTTTTTCGTTGAAGAGCACGTTGCAGAGCTTGAATCCTTGATTAGTTGGAGTGGAATAACTGTTCTCTGCCTTGCTACAGTCTTCTGTGGCTTTTTAAGCCAATCCCCACGGAAACTAGCCGTTACACTGCTTTTTCTGCCCGTTCTACACACTCTGCGCAGCCTGACAATATGACCGTTGGTGGGTTGGAGTCGACTCGCGCGATCAGGAGTCGACTCGGCTGTAGCGGGAGTCGACTCAAGCTTTTCCGGAGTCGACTCGGCAACTGTTCCAAATTTGAATTAAAGTTGCCGTCACGACTGGGAGTCGACTCGTCTTGACCCGGAGTCGACTCGCCAACTTCTGGAGCTGACCTGGCAATTTTGGAGTCGGCTCATCCACTGAAGTCCGTGGATCCAATTTTGAATTTTGTCCACTCGAGTCGACTCGACTGTCCTTGAAGTCGACTCGAATCTCAGAGCCCGAACTCCCGATTCTCTGTCTTTTGGCTCATCCAGTCTTGGAGTCGACTCGAACTTCCTTGGAGTCGACTCGGCTCTCAGTTTCCGAAAGTTGGTCTTCTGCCTTTTGACGTGAAGCTTGTCTTGGAGTCGACTCGAGCTGTCTGGGAGTCGACTCGAATCTCAGACTCGAAAACTGCTCTCTGACTTTTCTTTGTGTACCTCTTGGAGTCGACTCTTACTACCCTGGAGTCGACTCGTTGAACATTGGAGTCGACTCGCGCACTTCAGGAGTCGACTCGTTGACAGGTTCTGAGATGAGGCTTTCTGTTCTTCTTTCTGTTCTCAGTCGGAGTCGACTCGTACTAGTCTGGAGTCGACTCGAGCTCGTGCCAGTGAACTTGATACGCTTGGAGTCGACTCGTGATACTCGAGAGTCGACTCGAATCTCAGACTTTGGTTCAGCAGATTTCTTAACTTATCCAAAATACTATGAACCAAATCTAGAGACACTTGGACAGGATTTTTACTGAAACACTCAATTGAATTCATTAGTAATCACAAGATATACTCAAATGCTTTGAGCTCATCAAAATCAAATGGGGTTTTAATCAATCACTCCACAATCTCCCCCTTTTTGATGATGACAAAACTTTGAGTATATGTAAAATGACTTGCTCAATAAATAATGAAATAAAATCCATAAATGAATTCAAATGTCTGATAATTTAATTTATCCAAGTTTGAAAGGAGTGAAACAGCAAATTTCGGAGTTAAAGCTCCCCCTTTCATTTGGAATTATATAAGCCTTCATATTATGCAATCAATTGTTTGGCTTATATGTCATTAATGATTTAGCTTGATTAAAATTCAGATTCTCCCCCTCAACATATGCATTCAACTATGTTTTGATTCTCTGAATTTCCTTTTAATGCTTTGAAGTTTTTGAACTGAATTTTTTGTTTTTAGAGGGAAAATCTGTCAATTTGTTCTTGAGTAGGATTCAGCTAATCTCCGAATATCCCTTGAATAGATTCTGGAGATTACTCCATTAGGAGCCCCAAAAGAGAGATAATGAGCCTCGAGGTACCGAATCCACTTAGAACAAATTTGTGTGTCTTTTTATTGATTTCCATTGATTTCTTTTACATATTTCATCCATATTTCTCCCCTTTTACATATTGTATACATATTTCTCCCCCTTTTTGTCATCATACCAAAAAGGAGGTAATCACACACAATCAATGGCACAACCAATCATCAAATGGCACAGAAATGAAGATAAGATGTCTACTCATTGTATTGATATGAATGTGAATACATTTGAGCATACAATACATAAAGCAAAGCAATACAAAACAAAGCAAAAAGGACATCTATGGTCTCCTCGAGGATGAAGATCCCCCCCTCGAGGATGTATCTCCCCCTCTCGATGATGCATCTCCTCCTCTGGAGGATGTGGCTCCTCCTCTCGAGGATGGTGCTCCTCCTCTCAATCGGCTCTGCTCCATGAGGAGGGTGACTGCATCTGTGACATGGCCAAGCTGTGTGATGATAGACGTGGTGGCTCTGCTATGTGTAGTGGAGAGCTCTGTCACCGACGCCTGAAGCCCAGTCACCGATGTCTGAAGTGCGTCCAGCTTGTCGATGAGTACATTCGCCAAGCGCTCGGCCCCCTCGGTGGTGGTGTGCATGTCACGACCTATCTCCTCTCGCATCTGTCGAGTGGAGCTCGTGACCTCACTCATGCTGTGGAACTGGGCCTGGACCAAACTCCGGACATTGTAGATCTCTTCCCGTACATGAGCCGTCATGTCAGTCACGGCTGTCAAGGAAGGGACCAACTGAGAAGATACGGGTGCAGGAGTGGGAGCAGGCACCGCACCTCGGAGCTCCCGAAGCAGCTCATCCCTCACCTCTCTGACTATCTCCTGTCGCAGCTCCCGGAGCTGCTCAGGATCAATCCGGACTGCCATAGAGGGTGGTGCCGAGGAGGAAGGTCCGGCGGAGGTGGTATGAGCAGGAGGAGTGGATGGAAGGTCTGGATGGTCTGGATGGTCTGGAAGGTCTGGGTAGTCTGAATCGGGCTCAGGACTGGGTGAAGGTCTGGTGGTCTGAGCGGTGAGGGTAGACTTCCTAACCCATACCCCCTCTCTCTTCCGAAACCCCATCCTGTGCATGGTCCCCGTACACAAGCGATCTGTCCATCGCAATGCACGAGAGGGTTCCCTCTCAGGAATGGGAATCTCGTACTCCCTAAAGAGAAGAGTAAAAATCATGCCGTATGGGAGGGTGAGCCTAGGTCTATCTAGGGGCTCACACATATACCTATATATGAGTTTGGGAAAGTTGACCGGGGTGTCCTGAAGAATGTAAGACATAATAGCTAGGTCCCTCTCATTTACAAAATCAAATCTTCCTGTCTTCGGGAAGACAGACCTGGACAGAATACTCAAAAGGATTCTCACTTCAACAGGAAGTGAGCTAGCAGATACCTCGTCTAGGGGGGACTGAGGTGGATGCCCTAAGACGACCGTAAGGGCCTCAACTCTATCCTCAGGGTGTGCGGGAGCCACCCCTACTAGTGGAAGGTGGAGGATGTGGCCAATAAGATCCTCCGTGACAAACACAGGGACACCGGCTACTGTGCCCTCGATACCCCCATCTCCCCGATGGACGGTACCGTAAAACTCTCTAACGAGCCCTGTATATGTGGGGAGGTCCAATGTAAGGAAGAACTCTAAGCCCTGGGCTCTAAGCCTATCACCTATGGTGAACCCTTCCCGGGAGAGGAAGTCGAAATCGACATACCTCCCGGTGGAGACGACCTTCCCGGCCAATGGCCTCGCGGGAACCGCCCTAGGCGGGGAACGAGCCGGAGGTGGTTGCCTCGCGGGATCGTGCCGCGCCTTGGAGCGCCGCTCGGGACCGGCCTCGGGATGGGACCTCTTCCTAACCACGGTCTTACGAGGCATCTTGACCTAAACGGGAAGAAACACCTAAAGGACGGAGAAAGGTCGACGGAGGAAACTCGGGACGGACCGGAGACGACCTAGGAACGGACGAAAACCCTAAGAACCGGTGAAAAATCGACCGAACAGAGGTTGGAGACGATCGGGGAAGACCTAGGAGTCGGCTCTAGGGCTTTTTGAACAGTGGCGGCTTGAAAGAAAAGTGTTTGCGAAACGACAAACCTAGGGTTAAAAAGTCGCATCCCGACTGCGAGTCGACTCCCCTGAGTCGCGAGTCGACTCGACCTCGAGTCGACTCCAGAATATGCGCGAGTCGACTCTCCTTATGCGCCTGTAGACTTCGAGTCGACTCCCGACAATGTGCGAGTCGACTCCCCCTCAGTTGCCATCTTTGCGAGTCGACTCCCGCAAATGCGCGAGTCGACTCCCCCTTAGGAGCCGGCTCTGAAACTTACTCGAGTCGTCTCTAACCTTGGCACGCACCTAAAAGTCATGCTATAACCGTGCCAAATGAGGGAAAATCACCTAATTATGATCTGATTTGATGATCATTGAAAAGAAACTCTATTTTAACCACATTGTAATCATCAAAATCAATTATTCTAGTGAAAACCACCACTAGGATGGATCAATCACTCCTAATCCCCTCCTAAGCACACTAAACCTCTCTTCACTTAGGGGTTTTGTAAAAATATCTGCTAATTGATTATCAGTACAAACAAATTGGAGTGTCACATCACCATTCAATACATGATCTCTTATGAAGTGATGTCTTATCTCAATGTGTTTAGTTCTTGAATGTTGAATTGGATTTTTAGTTAGATTTATGGCACTTGTATTATCACAATTAATGGAAATTTTATCTTGTTTAATGCCATAATCTTCTAATTGTTGTTTAATCCACAAGATTTGAGCATAACAACTCCCGGCTGCCACATATTCAGCTTCAGCAGTGGATAATGCAACCGAGTTTTGTTTCTTGCTAAACCATGAGATAAGGTTTTCTCCTAGAAATTGACAAGACCCGCTGGTACTTTTTCTATCAAGCTTACATCCAGCGAAGTCTGAATCTGTGTATCCTATTAAGTTTAGGCTAGATTCTTTAGAGTACCATAGCCCTATGTTCTTAGTTCCTATTAAGTATTTAAAAATTCTCTTAACTGCAGCTAGGTGTGATTCTTTAGGATTAGCCTGATATCTAGCACACATGCAAACACTAAACATAATATCAGGTCTACTTGCAGTAAGATATAGTAAAGATCCTATCATACCTCTATAAAGTTTTTGATCTACAGATTTACCTGATTCATCTTGATCTAATTTGCATGATGAGCTCATGGGGGTGCTGATTGATTTGTTTCCTTCCATATCAAACTTCTTGAGCATCTCCTTGACATATTTTGCTTGATTGATGAAGATGCCTCCTTCAGATTGTTTGATTTGAAGCCCGAGGAAGTAGTTCAGCTCTCCCATCATGCTCATCTCAAACTCACTCTGCATCAAATCAGCAAACTCTTCGCAGAGGCGATTGTTAGTAGCACCGAAAATGATATCATCAACATAAATCTGTACTAATAGCATCTCCTTATTTTGCTTTTTCAGAAATAATGTTGTGTCTACATTTCCCCTAGAGAATTCATGTTCTAATAGGAATTTACTAAGTCTCTCATACCATGCTCTAGGTGCTTGTTTTAATCCATAAAGTGCTTTGTTCAGTTTATACACATGATTAGGGTATTGATGATTTTCAAAACCAGGAGGTTGTTCTACATACATTTCCTCATTAATATACCCATTTAAAAATGCACTTTTTACATCCATTTGAAATAGTTTGAAATCCTTAGAGCATGCATATGCTAATAATAGTCGAATAGCCTCAAGTCTAGCTACGGGAGCAAAGGTTTCATCAAAATCTATGCCTTCTTCTTGATTATAACCCTTTGCCACTAGTCTAGCCTTATTCCTTATAACAATTCCATTTTCATCTAGCTTATTTTTATATATCCATTTTGTACCTATAATTGGATATTTAGAAGGTCTCTCTACTAGATCCCACACTTTGTTTCTAGTAAATTGATTTAGTTCTTCTTGCATTGCATTTATCCAATTTACATCATTTTCGGCTTCTTCTATATGTTTGGGCTCAAAGTGTGAAACAAAAGCTAGATGGTTATTTAGATTTCTAAGTGAAGCTCTAGTCCTAACCGGTTAAGATGGATCATCTAGAATGAGTTTCTTAGGATGCCCGTGAGCATACCTCCAAGCTTTTGTTAGCCCATGATCCACAATAGCCTCTTGGCTTGATGATTCTCCTTCAATCAACTTTTGATTATCATCTTGTAATCCCATCTCATCTATCTTTTCCTCAAGTATTTCAACATCATCATCAAAATTAACTTTCTTACTACAGGAGATGTCACTAGAGTCATCAAATACTACATGTATAGATTCTTCTATGACTAAGGTTCTTTTATTAAAGACTCTATAGGCTTTACTAGTTGTAGAATAACCTAAGAATATTCCTTCATCAGATTTAGGGTCAAATTTCCCTAGATTATCTTTCCCATTATTATGCACAAAACACCTACATCCAAAAACATGAAAATAATTAACCTTTGGTTTTCTGTTTTTCCACAGTTCATAAGGTGTTTTCTTTATAATGGGTCTCAATAGAACTCTATTTAATATGTGACAAGAGGTATTAATGGCTTCTCCCCAAAAGTACTTAGGGAGGTTACTTTCACATAACATAGTTCTAGCCATTTCCTCTAGTGTTCTATTCTTCCTTTCCACAACTCCATTTTGTTGTGGTGTCCTAGGTGCTGAGAAATTATGGGTTATCCCCTTTTTACTACAAAATTCATCAAATGATTGATTTTCGAATTCGGTACCATGGTCACTTCTAATGGCTATGACTGAAGACTCTCTAGCATTTGTTACTTCCTTATGGAACTTCTTAAAAACAGAAAATGCTTGATCCTTATGTGCTAGAAACATGACCCATGTGTACCTAGAGTAATCATCTACTATAACTAGACCATATTTATTTTCACCTAGGCTTGTTGTTCTAGTTGGACCAAATAGGTCCATGTGTAGTAATTCTAGAGGCCTAGAAGTAGAGACACATTTTATGGATTTAAAAGAGTTCCTAGATTGTTTGCCAAATTGACATGCTTCACATATTTTGTTCTTTTCAAATTTTAATTTTGGCAAACCTATCACGGAGTCTCTTTTAACTAGTTTAGTTATTGTGTCCATGCTTGCATGACCTAACTTACGGTGCCATAACCAACTAGCATCATTATCTTTAGTTTCATTTACAACTAGACATTGGTTATGTTTTGCAAGATCTTCTAGGTCTACAACATATACATTTCCACGTCTAATTCCTTTAAAAACTAAACTATTATCAATAGGATTTGTTATAATGCATAGTGATGGTTTAAACATAACATCATATCCTATATCACATAATTGACTAATGCTTAACAAGTTATGCTTAAGACCATCAACATATCTAACATTATCTATAAAAGTAGAAGGGGTGATTTGAACTTTACCAATACCAATGATATGACCTTGGTTGTTGTCTCCAAAAGTCACAGCACCTCCCTTCTTAGCTTCAAGGGTGAAAAATTGATCTTTATCACCCGTCATGTGCCTTGAGCAGCCACTATCCAAATACCAGCGGTTTTTGTTGACCTTGGCTGCAAGACACTCCTACACAAGCAAATCATGTCATCTTAGGTACCCAAGTTTTCTTGGGTCCTTCATGGTTAGTCAAGTTGGTTCCTTTTGGAACCCATACCCTTTTAATTTTCCTTTTTGTTTTACTTTTCCTATAGTCACATGCATTTGCCTTATGTCCTATAGTTCCACAACAAAAGCAGGTTATTTTCTTAGTTTTAGTTTCTCCAGCTTTAACAAAGAAGTTACTAAGAAGTTTTTGTTTATTTCTTGGTTTATACCCTAAACCCGCTTTATTAAATACTGCTCGTTGACTATTTAGTATCATGTTTAATTTTTCAGAACTATATGTAAATTTTTCAACTAAGGGTTTGTATTTGTTAAGTTCTTTAGTTAGTGTTTGATTTTCTGCTTTTAGATCATTAAGTTCTTTTGTAAGATCCTTATCTAAGGTTTGTTTATATTTTTTAAGTTCTGAAAATTCCTTAGTTAGTTTTTCATTATCTTTAGTTAAGGTGTTAGTCTTTTGAGTTAAAAGTTGGTTGTTTGTTTTAAGTTCAATATTTTCTTTGGTGATTAAGTCCTTATCCTTAACTAATTTATCGTATTTATGTAGGTATGATTGATTAGCTATTTTCAGTTCTTTATTCTTAAGATTTATAGCCTTATATTCTACCATTAACTCATTAAATGCATCATAAAGTTCATCAAAAGAAAAATCAAGATGCGTATCGGAAGTTACCTCGTTTTCGTTGGCCATGAAGCAGAAATTGGCCTTCTCTTCTTGTTCATCATCTGATGAGGAGGATGATGAGTCGGAGTCGGATAGTGTAGTGACAAGAGCCTTCTTCTTCTTGTACTTACTCCCCTTCTTCAGTGAGGGGCACTCTGCTCTTATGTGACCCGGCTTCTTGCACTCGTAACACCCAATCCCCTCGTTTTCCCTTTCCTTACCTTTGTCCTTGCGGTAGAAATTTGAGGGGCCTCTCCTTTGATGATAGGACTTCTTGTGGTTGATGAATCTCTTGAACTTGCGCACAAGAAGAGCCTCACCACTATCTTCCTCATCTTCTTCTTCTTCACTACTGCTACTGCAAGATAAATCTTTGTTAGATGAAGTAGACTTTAAAGCTATTACCTTTTTCTTATGGGAGGATTCTTCCTCGTTGTGTTGTTTCATGGTGAGCTCGTGCGTCATAAGGGATCCAAGAAGCTCCTCAAGTGGTAGCTTGTTCAAGTCCTTGGCTTCTTGGATTGCCGTCACTTTAGCTTCCCACGACCTTGGTAGACACCGAAGGATTTTCCTGACAAGCTCACTGTTAGTATAGTTCTTGCCAAGGCTTTTTAGGACATTGACAATATCAGTAAACCTAGTGAACATGCATGTGATTGTTTCATTTGAATCCATTTTAAATAGTTCATATTTATGAACCAAGATGTTTATTTTGGAATCCTTGACTTGATTCGTGCCCTCATGGGTCACTTCAAGTCTGTCCCAAATTTCTTTTGCAGAATTACAAGTTGAAACCCTATTGAATTCATTACGGTCTAAGGCACAATAAAACACATTCATAGCTTTAGAGTTTGATTGTGCCTTCCTCATGTCATGTTCATCCCAATCCGTTTCTAGTTTGGGTACCTTGACACCATCTACATATATGGATGGGATGTATGGGCCATTCACTACAATGGTCCACATCTCATAGTCTTGGGCTTGGATGAATATTCTCATCCTAGCCTTCCAGTATGAGTAGTCGGATCCATTGAAGAAAGGGGGTCTTTGGGTGGACTGACCCTCAATGTGAGAAGATCCAAATGGGGTTGTCATTTTGATCTTTTAACTCTTGAGTGGAAGAGTTTTTGGCTCTGATACCACTTGTTGCCCAGATAGACAACCCAAGAGGGGGCGTGAATTGGGTTTTAAAATAATTTAGATAATTAAAACGATGTGGTTGATTAATTAAAAACTATTGCAAGTTATTTAATTAATGCTAAGTGCTGTGAGTGATGTGAGGGGAAGACGAAGAGAGACAATCCAATGCAAACACAGAGTTTTATAGTGGTTCGGAGCTACCCCTTGCTCCTACGTCCACTCCCCAAGTCTCTCTTGGGAATTCACTATAACCCCCTTGGATTACAGCCGGTTGTTTTGCAAGCTCACAACCAAACTTGTTGTTTTACGAGCTCACAACGAACTCGGTCGGTTTTCCCAGGCTCACCGACTAGAACCAACCCCGATTGTTTTTCCGGGCTCACAATCAAACCCTTACACGCGTTGGTTTTTAACTTGGCTCACCAACCAACCTTAGTCCCCTTGATTCAATCCCCCGATTGAACCAAGTAAATACAAGTTATAGAAAGAAAGGAAAATAAGCTTCTCAAAAGCAGATGTAAAACAATATAATCAAAAGAGGAGTTTAGAAGCCCTCAAACGCTTTTAAGCTGAAGTAGAGGAATGGCTTCTTGAACTCCGGTCTCCTCTCGAATGTGTAGTCGACTTGAATGCTGGAGGAGAAGGCTTTAATTCCTGGGAAGATGTAGGTGGAGCTGTAAATGCAGATCTTCCCTTTTTCGTTGAAGAGCACGTTGCAGAGCTTGAATCCTTGATTAGTTGGAGTGGAATAACTGTTCTCTGCCTTGCTACAGTCTTCTGTGGCTATTTAAGCCAATCCCCATGGAAACTAGCCGTTACACTGCTTTTTCTGCCCGTTCTGCACACTCTGCGCAGCCTGACAATATGACCGTTGGTGGGTTGGAGTCGACTCGCTCGATCAGGAGTCGACTCGGCTGTAGCGGGAGTCGACTCAAGCTTTTCCGGAGTCGACTCGGCAACTGTTTCAAATTTGAATTAAAGTTGCCGTCACGACTGGGAGTCGACTCGTCTTCACCCGGAGTCGACTCGCCAACTTCTGGAGCTGACCTGGCAATTTTGGAGTCGGCTCATCCACAGAAGTCCGTGGATCCAATTTTGAATTTTGTCCACTCGAGTCGACTCGACTGTCCTTGGAGTCGACTCGAATCTCAGAGCCCGAACTCCCGATTCTCTGTCTTTTGGCTCATCCAGTCTTGGAGTCGACTCGAACTGTCTGGGAGTCGACTCGAATCTCAGAGGCAGTAACTTGGTTTTTCTTGTCGGGAGTCGACTCGAATCTCAGAGCGGAATCTTCGATCGCCGATCGGGGCTCGGGATGGAGGTGAGATCAGTTTGATGTCGGCGCGCAGCTATGGCTTCGACCGAGAGAGGATGAGGAGAGGGGGCCGGGCGAGCGTTAAAAATAAGAAGAAAACAAAGAGGAGGAGGAGGAGGAGGAGGAGGCTTACCTCAGACGAGGGCGAGGTCGACAGCGGCAGGAAAGCAGAATCTTCGGTCGCCGATTGGGGCTCAGGATGGAGTCAGCGCGCAGCTAGGGCATCGACCGAGTTTGTATGAGGAGAGGAGGCCGGGAGAGCGGTCGGGAGGGTTTTATGTTTTCTAACGGCGCTGTTAGGCGTCATCGTTTCTAAATATTTTAACGACGCTTTAGAACGTCGTCGTTCGTGGAGATTTACCGATGCAAGGACGAAATGTCTGCAAAGGTTGGCGCTGTACCAACATTTACCGACGCTTTTCCCTAGCGTTGGAAAAACTTGGTCGGCAAAACTCACATTTGTTGTTGTGTCACACAAGGGCTGGTTAGTTTTATGTTGGAAATAACTTTCTAAAAAAAATTGTGGATAAAGAGAAATTATTCATGTAGGAGACTACTAGCAAAGGAGTTACCAGAACAAGAAACAACCATTCAAGGGAAATCAATGCTGGAGATAACTTTCTTTTCAATAATAGAAGGCAGCAAAAAGACTTCATTTGCTCTCTATCAACTTCAACAACACCTACAATAGTTTTTATACCCGTTTCTACACCAAACAGACTCTCTTAGCCCCCTATCCTAGGTTTAGTTTTCTAATCTATAGGGAATATCTCATCACGTCTAGAGATTATCTTGGTTTTCTTGATCATATGTATTAGACGTACCAATTTTTTTTGAACTCAGTTTGATAAGGTTGTTTGGTTCCCTTCTTAACCTTATTCTCTATTTGGTGCTTCTTTTACTTTTTTCCATTTGGATGGATCAGCTAATCAAAATCCTCATTTCAGAGGCAAAATAAAGAACCTAATCCTCTAATTGACCCCTCCATTGATCACGGTCAATCATGAGAGAAATATATGTACATTTTTGGTGGCTCCTAGGATGCTAAATGATTATTTAAAATTCTGATGATTGGAGACTGTTGCCCAAGGTGACAAGCCAAGAGGGGGGGTGAATTGGTTTCTCTTAATTTTTACTATCTTACTTATGTCAATTGATGAGTTAGTAAAATATAACAAAGCACAATACAAACACACAAGAAGTATAGTGGTTCGGTGCTCTCCTAAGCACCTACGTCCACTCCCCAAGCGACCCTTGGAAATTCACTATAATCCCGCGGATTACAGTTGGATTGTTTTTGGGGCTCACAATCCAAAAACCTTTACACTTTGGTTTTTCGGGATCACCAAAAACCTATGTTGGTTTTACGGGCTCACCAACGAACCTATGTTGGTTTTTCGGGCTCACCAACGAACCTTTGCAATTGGTTTTACGGGTTCACCAATAAACCTACACCGTTGGTTTTGCGGGCTCACCAACAAACCTTTACAAGGTGATTAATAAAAGAAGTAAGAAAGTTTAAGCTCCTAGATGAGCAAATATAACAATTATAATCTACAAAGAAGAGTTTAGAGAATAGTTATCGCTTGATGAGACTTCTCTCTTCTTTGTCAAGAATGCTTCACTCTTTAAGGGTGGATGGAGCTCTTAATGTCTCTTGGAATCTGCTCAACCACTTTCTTTTGACTCTTGAATGAAGCACTTGGATGAAGAAGATTAGGGCACTTGTCTTTCTTGTGTAATCTTTGATATTTTGCAAAAGGATGTTTTCTCTGATAAATAGTGTCACTTTAAATAGTTTCCTTCATCCATTGGACAAGCCCCAATGGTTAGAATTCAAAAACTAGCCGTTACTCACTGTTGGAAGGTCAAAAAGTACTTTTGCAGAACTAGCCGTTATGCTTCTGCCCGTGCTTGGGTCGACTCAACTTTTACTGGGGTCGACCCAACTTTCACTTGGGTCGACTCAACCTTTGCTAGGGTCGACCCTCTCAGAACCACAGAACCTTGCATTTCAGCCTTCCTTCACTTGGGTCGACTCAACATCTTTTTGGGTCGACTCAAGGTTCAGTTGGGTCGACTCAACTTCTACTTGGGTCGACCCTCTCAGGGTTTCCAGAGAACCTATTTTTGAATGTCATTGCTTTTGGGTCGACTCATGTTAACTTAGGGTCGACTCAAGTTTCATTTGGGTCGACCCTCTCAGGGTTTCCAGAGAACTGTTTTCTTGAGGCTTGAGAGGCTTGAGGTTTGGGTCGACTCATTCTTTGCTTGGGTCGACCCAACTACTGTTCATCCGTGCCATTTTTGCAGAAGTGTGCCAGATGCTTTCTTGATGTGCCGGGGTTGACTCAATCAACCTTGGGGTCGACTCAATCCACACTTTGCTGCAACTTAAGGTTAGATTCATCCATATAAATAATGAAATGCATCTTTATCTTATTATACTAATGTACTGAGAATAACAGACTTATAAATGATGTATTGAATTAACTTGTAACATACTCTTGATTATTGTATTAATCATCAAAATACCACTATCATCCTCAATCTCCCCCTTTTTGATGATTACAAAATATAGAGTATGAGCCTATTGATACTTATCTTAAAATTAGTTTTAAAAGGGCTCAAGTTGCTGAATTTCAGCTTTTCAAATTTGAGAGTGAAGTCTCCCCCTATTTCATCCAAATGTTTTCAATTTGACCTTTTGAATTACTCCCCCTTTCTTTTATATTTCATTAAAGATGAAACTTCAAAAATTTGAGATAAAGCATGAGTTTCAGATTATGTATCGAGGTGTGAAAGGTATGTGCCAAATTCTGAAATTGTATGTGCCAAATTCTGAAATTCGATTTAAATTTTAGACTTTAACATTTTCATTGTTACAAATTGCTCCCCCTTAAATGTATATGCTTTTCTGTTGCCCAGATAGACAACCCAAGAGGGGGGGGGGGGTGAATTGGGTTTTAAAATAATTTAGATAATTAAAACGATGTGGTTGATAAATTAAAAACTATTGCAAGTTATTTAATTAATGCTAAGTGCTGTGAGTGATGTGAGAGGAAGAAGAAGAGAGACAATCCAATGCAAACACAGAGTTTTATAGTGGTTCGGAGCTACCCCTTGCTCCTACGTCCACTCCCCAAGTCTCTCTTGGAAATTCACTATAACCCCCTTGGATTACAGCCGGTTGTTTTGCAAGCTCACAACCAAACTTGTTGTTTTACGAGCTCACAACGAACTCGGTCGGTTTTCCCAGGCTCACCGACTAGAACCAACCCCGATTGTTTTCCCGGGCTCACAATCAAACCCTTACACACGTTGGTTTTTAACTTGGCTCACCAACCAACCTTAGTCCCCTTGATTCAATCCCCCGATTGAACCAAGTAAATACAAGTTATAGAAAGAAAGGAAAATAAGCTTCTCAAAAGCAGATGTAAAACAATATAATCAAAAGAGAAGTTTAGAAGCCCTCAAACGCTTTTAAGCTGAAGTAGAGGAATGGCTTCTTGAACTCCGGTCTCCTCTCGAATGTGTAGTCGACTTGAATGCTGGAGGAGAAGGCTTTAATTGCTGGAAAGATGTAGGTGGAGCTGTAAATGCAGATCTTCCCTTTTTCGTTGAAGAGCACGTTGCAGAGCTTGAATCCTTGATTAGTTGGAGTGGAATGACTGTTCTCTGCCTTGCTACAGTCTTCTGTGGCTATTTAAGCCAACCCCCACGGAAACTAGCCGTTACACTGCTTTTTCTGCCCGTTCTGCACACTCTGCGCAGCCTGACAATATGACCGTTGGTGGGTTGGAGTCGACTCGCGCGATCAGGAGTCGACTCGGCAACTGTTCCAAATTTGAATTAAAGTTGCCGTCACGACTGGGAGTCGACTCGTCTTGACCCGGAGTCGACTCGCCAACTTCTGGAGCTGACCTGGCAATTTTGGAGTCGGCTCATCCACTGAAGTCCGTGGATCCAATTTTGTATTTTGTCCACTCGAGTCGACTCGACTGTCCTTGGAGTCGACTCGAATCTCAGAGCCCGAACTCCCGATTCTCTGTCTTTTGGCTCATCCAGTCTTGGAGTCGACTCGAACTTCCTTGGAGTCGACTCGGCTCTCAGTTTCCGAAAGTTGGTCTTCTGCCTTTTGACGGGAAGCTTGTCTTGGAGTCGACTCGAGCTGTCTGGGAGTCGACTCGAATCTCAGACTCGAAAACTGCTCTCTGACTTTTCTTTGTGTACCTCTTGGAGTCAACTCTTACTACCCTGGAGTCGACTCGTTGAACATTGGAGTCGACTCGCGCACTTCAGGAGTCGACTCGTTGACAGGTTCTGAGATGAGGCTTTCTATTCTTCTTTCTGTTCTCAGTCGGAGTCGACTCGTACTAGTCTGGAGTCGACTCGAGCTCGTGCCAGTGAACTTGATACGCTTGGAGTCGACTCGTGATACTCGGGAGTCGACTCGAATCTCAGACTTTGGTTCAGCAGACTTCTTAACTTATCCAAAATACTATGAACCAAATCTAGAGACACTTGGACAGGATTTTCACTGAAACACTCAATTGAATTCATTAGTAATCACAAGATATACTCAAATGCTTTGAGCTCATCAAAATCAAATGGGGTTTTAATCAATCACTCCACACCCGTGTTCGTGCAGGTGTTAGCTGATATGATCCAAGGCGATCTTGGCCATGATTGGGTGGATCTCATCCTTTTTATTTTTTTAGTTTCTTCCTCTCTTTTTCTTGCAATTGCTTGCCACTTCTACCGGCAAGGACTGTCGCTATAAAGCCGCCATCGCCGTTGGGTGGAGGGGCTGTGGTGGCCATCATCCATGGAGTTCTCAAGGAGCGATTGAGAGGGAGGGGGAGAGGGATGTGTCTCCCCTATTTTGAAAAGAAAATAAGAGGAGAAGAAGAGAGTTCTTCTCTCTTATCCTTTTCTCTTTCTCACTCCTCTCTCTAGTTTCTCTCTCTTTTGGTGTCTTCTCTCTCTATAGTTGACCTAGGTAATTGGTAGACGGGACTTGGGAGGACCTATTGATGGACCTCTGGTGGACACCGTTAGGTGGTCTAGGTTGCTAGTTCATGCATGTTTTTCTTCTGATATTCAAGTTTGATTATGTATGGGGAGAGCTATCTGCACGAGAAGGTTATGATCGGGGTACTCTGCACCCCAGCTCATAGATCATGAAGTGGAATTGTAATTACTGTATTTTGGTTCCATTTGGGAGAGCTTTTGGAGGGCCAAAAAGCACTTTTTGGCTCTCCAAAAGCACTTTTAGATGAAATAGGGATGTTTGATAAAAATTTCGAAAAGCTGTTTTAGCTTTCTCAGAAAGTTAAAAATAATTTTTTGGAAGAAGCTCCATTTTGGAGCTTTTCGAAAAAGTACTTTTAGGCCCCATCGAGAAGCTATTTTTTTTACCAAAATATCTATGATATAACAATTACACAAAATATCCCTTTATAATTTTGAAAATCTGCAGAAGGGTAAAAAATTAATTTACATTAATAATTATAATATTTTATACCTTTATTATTGTATTATACGATAATATAATATTATATTACATTATATCACAATGCATGAATATGTTATGTTAAATAATTTAATATTATATTATATTATGGAAAATTAATTTATACTAATAATTATAATATTTTATACTTTTGTTATTGTATTATACTATAAATATAATATTATATTACATTATATCATAATACATTGATATGTTATGTTAAATAATTTAATATTATATTAAATTATTATCCTATAGTATACAATACTATATTACTATATTATAATAGTATTATATTACGTATAGTAATATTATAATATATTATATATTCATGTATTAATATATATTATATTTTATTATGCTCTGTTGTATAATACTATGCAATATCCTCTATGGTCATTTTGTCATATCAAAAGTACTTTCTTAATTTGTTTACCAAATATGTTAAAGTGCCACAATAATTTAGAATTGTAGTTACTAAACAGTAAACAGCTTTTTATAAAAGCTTTAATTCAAAAAGTTACCTTCCAAAAGCTCTACTTCTAAAAGTTCTACTGCCAACAGCTCTCCTAAATAGGGCCTTAGTTAGTCTTGGTGGCGGTAAGGATCCCTGTACTTGGATTGCCATTATATATATTTATATACATATTATTGATTTGCACTGCTGGATTTGCATCATGAGTTTTACATCGATAAATTGGTTTGGCATATAATGGTATGATTTATATGATTTCTAGTATGAATACACTTATGTGTAACAATTATTAAGAGCACGATTATGTAAACAATGATACCCTAAATTTAAGAGAAATGCACTGTATAAGTGAAAATTGATTTGACAAGAGTAATATGTAAATTAGACGGATAAGATATAATTTGAACTAAGCTTACCGTGAGATAGTCTCCATGAGCTTATGTGTGGGATAGTCTCCACGGGCTTACATATGGGATAGCATTTATGGGCTTACACATGGGGTAATCTCTATGAATTTATGTGTGTGATAGTGTCTATGGGCTTATACATGGAATTTTGTCAGTCTTGGATTGGGTCATGATCTTGGTTAGGCGAAAGTTGAAAAATATTACTTTGAAACCTGGAATACAAGTTAATGAGAAACATATGATATGATATAAGAAATTGTTGTTAAACAATTAGTTAAATTTGATATATATATATATATATATATATATATATATTATATGCTTCTTTGATAAGATAGTAGCGGAGGCTTATATGCATGTTAATTGTATGAACTTTTCGAGTATTGATATGATATTCATTTTACCGGATATTATTCATATGATTATTTTTCTATTACTTATGCTGTAACGATTTAAAATTTTTACTGGGTTGGAAAAGCTCATATCCTTTCTTGCACGTTTTTTTTTTAAGTTGCAGGTTGCGTAATACCTGGCTATGGTTGAGATTACCAGGTGGAAGAGATGAATGGATACAACATCTTTGTTTCTGGTAGGATCAATAAATGTTATAATTTTGTACAATTTTGTTATTTGTTATGAATTGAGATCATTTTTATTTATGATTATTGAGGTTGTAATAATTTTTTAGGTCTTGCATATTCTTTAAGGCTTTGCTCTAGGATGTATGCGCTGCGTCACATAGTCAATTTGGATGGCGGGTACGGAGCGTTGCAGTACTCGAGTTGGTCTCGTGCTTGTAGAGCTTGGCGAGCCCATAGTCATCGAGCCGGCCGTTGAGGTCAGCATTGAGGAGGACCTTGCTGGTGTTCATGTCATGATGGATCACCACAATCTCCTGCTCCTTATGGAGGTAGAGCAGGGTGGAGGCCACACCGTGAAGGATCTGGAACCGCTCTGCCCATGACAGCATGGTCTTTACCAGTTGGGATCCATTGGCGAATAGGAACCTATCCGAACTCCCATTGGATGTGGAGTCGTAGACCAAGAGGAAGTCATTCCTCAGCCCACCGGTGACACCACCCCTATTGAGATTCGCAATGGCAAGGGAAATGGAGAAGAAAGTGAGGGCTTCCAAAATGCCCCTCAAGTTTAACGTAATTATAGAACTAGCCACAAACTTCATCTTAAAACGTTCCTCAAGGATAAATCAAAACCACTAACTAGGTTGTCGATGGACAAAATCAAAAATAATGATGTAAAATCGAGTGATCAAGAACGTCGAGCAAAGAAAGCTATTTTCAGTGAAAGCGAAGAAGGTTTTCCTAACCCAGTGAAAGAGAAAAAATGGCCGGAGCGACAAAGCCCATGATGCGGAGCGACGGAGGACGGGCGGGAGAACCGTACAACGAAGATGGAGGCGAATGGAAGGAATGGCATTCAGCAAAACCAGATAATGGTCGAGAAGCCACTGTGGTCTTCGACGGCCCAGGCGCCCTCACGACGACCCCAATGGACCTCGTCTGAGATCCCCCAAGTGGAACTCCAGCAAAATCAGAGCATCTTCATGGAGGTCCTGGAGCTACCACCGGAAAGGATCAACAAGGCACGGAGAATATGGTCAGCAATGACTTTGCTAGCCCGAATCATTGGTCGCCATGTCCCAATCGATCAGATTGTCAAGGAGATCCGGATTAGGGCTCGAATTGGTTACGAGGTCAAAGGACTCCCAATGGCAGCTGGGCATTTGGCCATTTGCTTTAAGAAGGAGGAGGATAGGGATGCGGTGCTCCGGAGCAGTCCATGGCTGGTAGCGGGATAACTACTGGCCATGGAGAGGTGGCGCCCCAATTTTGTGGCTGGCGTTCAAGAGGTCACTAAGGTTGCACCGTGGGTACAAATGCCGGCACTACCACTCGAGTTTTGGGATAGGGAGTCTATTCTCAACATCGCCTGTGTGGCCAGACGCCCGCTGGCAATGGATGCGACATCGGACTGCAGGCGGCGTCTAGGGTTTGTGAGGGTGAAAATAGAAATTGATGCCCAAGATCCCTTGGGGTCGGGGATCTACCTTCAAGGTGAATTGGGGAGAATTTGGCAGGGATTCACCTATGAAAACCTTCCGGGGGTCTACTACCAATGCTGTTGTCTTGGCCATGACAGGAACACTTGCAACCCCTCGCCTCCGGTGGCCGGGGCGGGCGAGGACCAGATGCAAGACAACAGAAAGATGAATGCGACCCCAGCAAATCCGGTTGAGCATTGCCTAGACCAGGCAACCGACCGGCCTAGAAACATGTTGGTCGTCAGTCGGAATCGCAAACCGAAGCAAGCCGGACCAGAGACGTGGAAGAAGACGGCCATCGGGTTGGGACAGGAGTCAACCTGTGGCCCACTCACAATCAACCAAGGTCCCCAAGCTTCACGATCCAGGGCGAGGGTGATCGAGCAGCCAGTGGGGGCTGATGGGCAGAGGATCGATGCAATGGTGGACCAAGGGAAAGCACCTACGATGGACGATCTTGGTGACGACTCAACCCCTCCTGTTGAGGTTAGCTTTTTTGACTCACTATTTAATTATGGGTTGGAGCTGAGTCATCTCGGTCGGAAGGGCCTAGGGCAGACGCAGGCTCAATCGGGCCGAGGGTGGGAGCCCAGGGGAGCTTGGACCAACAACATTTTTCCACCGAACCCGACCCATCCTGGTGACGACTCTGTTAGATGTATGCCCTATAAGCCAATTTGGCTGACACATTGTTGATTCTAGGGACATAATTTTGTACTTGACTATTTATTATTGAATAAATAAAAGGCATCTTTTTCATTCATATTGTTTATGTGTCTATGAATCGTCCAAGAAATTAATAAGATGATGATACATATTCTCAAGAGTTGAGAATTTGAGCCATGTATCATTGGTGATTAATTTCTAAATACTCCTGATCAAAGGATCATCACGAGGACGGTGATCGATCCGATCAGTGCACAGATCACTCTCCTTCTGGATGGACGAGACTTGAGTCCACAGTGTAGGGACACTGAAGTGATAGTGCAGGTGCTTGTTAGAGAACAAGGGTACTGAGCGTGACCAATACAAGAAGTCACTTGGATGTCTATCCACTCGTCAGTGACTTGCTTGATGTTGTAGTAGTGTGACTGGTCCTTTGACCTGCGGTGCTTCGGCTACTCACAGTGAGGTTATTGTAGTTTGACTGCACACATACATGGTCTCTAGCCATATGGGTCCATGCAGTGTAGATTGGCTGCAGTAAGTTCACTGTAGGAGTAGGGTATGTACCTATATGGAATCTATCGACCTTGATAGATAAGGAGAGATCCTATGTGATTTATAAGACTGAGTTCGTAAGACCTCGGCCGGGGCAGTATGCACAGTGGAGAAAGAGTTTTTCACTATCGAACTCGAGTCGAATAAATCTTGACATATGACAGACGATGGGGTTTGACGAGTTGTCCATGACCTCCGTCCTGTAGGGATCCACGATAGTAGGACTGTATCACATGTTTAACTGCACCTAGAGGTTCATCATTCTATTCTGCTGGGTAGCCACTACATGCTGCTAGGTGTCACTGGTGGATGGTGGGACTCATAGGGATTATCTTGATGATCGATAAACCCTAATGAGTTGAGTTGGAATCGTTCCAACCCATTGAAAGGAGTTTTCAATGATATAGTGATAGAGATCACAATATATCTCACTACCAGTCAGAATAGAACCTATGGGGTCACACACACTAGAAGTATTGACCGATCCGATGGTTGAAATCGTGATTAGGAATCACAAGAAATCAATTTGATTGATAAGAAGTTGAAGAAGAACAAAGGGAATTAATTAATTGGACTTGAAACAAGAATCCTACTTCGGGTAGGATACCTAGAGTTCTAATTGGATTAGGACTGGGATTCCTACTTGGAATAGAATTCCTCAATCCTAATGAGATTAGGAGTTTTGAATTAAAATTGGATTCCTACTTGGAGTAGGATTCCTAGAAATCCTAATAGGATTAGGACTTCGGATTCAAATAGAGTCCTAATTAGATTAGGACTAAAATTAAACAAATCCTAATTGGATTAGGATTCCTTAAGTCACAATTAATTATTAATCTAATGAATCAATAAGACTCCTAATTGGATTAGGATTGAAGAGTTCAATTGAGTCAAAATTGATTCAAGTTCTAATTGGATTAGGACTTACCTAGATTGGATCCATTGGTTCACCCTTGGGCTAAACCTAATAGGATTAGGGCTTGACCACATTAGGGCAATGCAAACCCTAATGTGGACTAGGGTTTACCAAGAGGGAGGGGCGCAAGCCCCTCCCCCTTGATCCATTGGTGCGGCACAAGAGAGGGGGCCGGCGCCCCCTCTTTGGAAAGATGTCTAGGGCTCCTACTTAGTAGGAACCCTAGATGGCTATAAAAGGAGGTGTGAGGCCGGCGCCCTAAGCATAGAAGAACTCCTCCTTCTCCTTGCCGTGAGCCTCCCTCTCCTCTCTTCTTGTGATCAGCCGCAAGCAAGGAAGACCAAGGCCAAAGGTTGGCGGCATCCTCTTCCTCCCTTCTTCCTTCCAACGCAGGGAAAAGAAAGAAGGCTGCGTGGGGATTCTTCTTCTTCCTCTTCTTCAACCTTCTTCTTCCTCCTCTCAAGCACTTTCAAGAGTTGAAAGAAAGAGAAGAGATCAGCCATCAAAGGAGTCTTTGCAAGGGAGCTAGCACCCCGGGAAGACAAGAAAGCTTTGATCGGTTCTCTACTTCGTGTGGATACCCGTAGAGGCCGGACGTTTGAACGGCTTCAAGCGAACCCTCTCCCATAACCACGAATTCAGATTCGCGGTGATCGTCTTCCCGCGCAAGGTGAAGATTTGATCTTCCTATTGTTTTAAAAGCTTTAATTCTTACCTAATTACGAAAGGTCTCGAAACAAGCGTTCATGCGATGAACGTTGATCCCGCACATGCCCCCCTTTCCGCTGCCATCTGATTTTTGTTTGAAATATCAGCGGCATGGGCGGGTTCCCAACAGACTCAACCCCTCCTGTGAGTGCTGGGAGCACCTATGATGGACGATCTTGGTGACGACTCAACCCCTCCTGTTGAGGTTAGCTTTTTTGACTCACTATTTAATTATGGGTTGGAGCTGAGTCATCTCGGTCGGAAGGGCCTAGGGCAGACGCAGGCTCAATCGGGCCGAGTGCTGGGAGCCCAGGGGAGCTTGGACCAACAACATGTTTCCACCGAACCCGACCCATCCAAACGGCCCAAAGCCTAGTCAGCCCGGCCCACCCATTGACCCACTGTGAACCCAGCCCGCCAAAAAAGGCCCAAAGCCCACTGAAGAGAACCGGGTTAGCCGACCAGAGTATGGCGGGTGGGCGAGGAGCCGCATCCGCATCCGAAACCCGGTTAGCTTAGGCCGACAGAGCCCAAGCGGGCAATAGGATGTAGGCTTCATCGGACTCCACCGAGCTCCCCCCTGTCCCAACGGCCACCCCAATGTTGACGACGGAGGACCGGCCGACGACGGAGGAAGGGCCAGCAGTAGAGGAACGGCCGGCGATGAAGGAACGGCCGGCGATGAAGGAACGGCTGGCAAGGAAGGAACGTCCGATGGATGAACTGAATGGAGGAAGTAAGGATTGGAGCCTACTGCCATGTCTCGCCTAGATAGATATACTGGGGTAGCCTCTAGGAAAACCCAGGAGAAGACTCTCTCTCTGGCTGCTCCCATCTCTTGTGCTTTGGTTCCCAATGGTCAGCAGGGGACTGAGACGGCAACTGAAGAAAGCCGTGGAAAGGGCCGGAGTGATAAGGGGGCTGGACCCATGAAACGACAACTTGGTGACCAAACGGGGAAAGGTAGGCGGCAGACACAAAGGTTAGTAGAGGAGAAGAAGGTGACAGGCATGGATGTTTCTCTCAATGTGAAGGAGCAGGGGGAGGAAGGCAACAGAACTGCAGGTGAGCCATCCGAAGGGGATGAACAGAGGCATATTGTGGTGAAATTGAAAAAGGCTAGCCTACGCAGTGGATCAGATGGGTCATGAGCTGTATCAAGACACCATCCTATGCCATTCTGGTGAATGGCTCGCCTACGCGATTATTTGAGTCTTCAGTAGGCATGCATCAGGGATGTCCATTGTCTTCTCTGCTATTCATTTTATGCTCAAATGCCTTATCCAGAGCCCTCCATAGTGCTACTGAGACTCAGGAGCTGGAGCCTTACAGGCCGAGGGCTGGTACACTCCAGATCTTCCATTTGCTATTTGCTGATGATTGCCTTTTGATGGCTAGGGCGAATCGGAAGTCAGCACGAGCTATCCGAAGGATAATTGGTGAGTATTGCAGTGCATCCGGACAATGGGTTAATCTGTCCAAATCAGCCATATGCTACAGCCTGAAGGTTGAAGCTCAGGTGAAAGGTGCTATCTCGGAGATTTTGGAAATTAGCGAGCATGATGGTATCATGCGGTATTTGGGGATCCCCATTACTGGCCGCCGACTGCGTAGGATTGACGGTTCCAATGTGGAGATGACACTTCGGCAGCAGCTGGAGGGGTGGCAGGCAAGTACCCTATCCAAGATGGGCAGGGTCATCCTGGTCAGGTCAGTGTTGAGCTCTATATCTTTATACTTGCTCTCAAACACCATCGTTCCAGCTGCATTATTGAGGTCATTGGATCAAATGTTGTGGAGATTTATTTAGGGCGGACGGGCACGCGGAGGTGGCGGCACCCACTTGCTTGCTTGGGTGGTCCTTTGCCAGCCGACGAGGAGTGAGGGTCTCGGCATCCACTCCCTTCTTACTAGGAGGGAGGTGCTGGCAGCCCAGCATGTGGTTAGATTCTTATTGAAGCCAGAGGGGCTATGGAGTAGGTTGATGAGAGCCAAGTATGGAGAGCGGAGCATCGGTGACTTATTCAGACCAGGCCGTCACTGCTCATACATTTGGCATGAGATGTGTGTGCGAGCCCCACAGGTGCTTCCCTACATCTCATGGGCGGTGGGGGATGGCTGCAGTATTGACATTGTTGATGACAGATGGATGGCCTGTGGAGTGATCGATTAAAACCCCGTTTGATTTTGATGAGCTCAAAGCATTGGAGTATATCTTGTGATTACTAATGAATTCAATTGAGTGTTTCAGTGAAAATCCTGTCCAAGTGTCTCTAGACTTGGTTCATAGCATTTTGGATAAGTTAAGAAGTCTGCATGAACCAATGTCTGAGATACGAGTCGACTCCCGAGTTTCACGAGTCGACTCCAAGCGTATCAAGGTCACTGGCACGAGCTCGAGTCGACTCCTGATCAGTACGAGTCGACTCCGACTGAAAACAGACAGAAGGACAGAAGAGCAGTTTTTCAGGTCTGAGATTCGAGTCGACTCCAGTGGAACGCGAGTCGACTCCCAGCGGTACACACAGAAAAAGTCAGAGAGCGTTTTATGGACTCTGAGATTCGAGTCGACTCCAGTGGAACGCGAGTCGACTCCCAGCGGTACATAAAGAAAAAGTCAGAGAGCGTTTTATGGACTCTGAGATTCGAGTCGACTCCCGCAGTACGCGAGTCGACTCCGAGACTGTGCGACCATCGACAGACAGAAGACCATGTTACTGCCTCTGAGATTCGAGTCGACTCCCAGACAGCTCGAGTCGACTCCAAGACAAGCTTCACGTCAAAAGGCAGAAGACCAACTTTCGGAAACTGAGAGCCGAGTCGACTCCAAGGAAGTTCGAGTCGACTCCAAGACTGGATGAGCCAAAAGACAGAGAATCGGAAGTTCGGGCTCTGAGATTCGAGTCGACTCCCAGGACAGTCGAGTCGACTCGAGTGGACAAAATTCAAATTTGGATCCACGGACTACAGAGGATGAGCCGACTCCAAAATTGCCAGGTCAGCGCCAGAAGTTGGCGAGTCAACTCCGGGTCAAGACGAGTCGACTCCCAGTCAAGACGGCAACTTTAATTCAAACTGGGAACAGTTGCCGAGTCGACTCCGGAAAAGCTCGAGTCGACTCCTGCTACAGCCGAGTCGACTCTTGATCGCGCGAGTCGACTCCAACCCACCAACGGTCACATTGTCAGGCTGCGCAGAGTGTGCAGAACGGCCAGAAAAAGCAGAGTAACGGCTAGTTTCCGTGGGGGTTGGCTTAAATAGCCACAGAAGACTGTAGCAAGGTAGAGAACACACATTCCACTCCTAGCATTCAAGTCTTCAAGCTCTCTAAGTGCTCTTCAACGAGAAAAAGGGAAGATCTGCATTTACTGCTCCACCAACATCTTCCCAGCATTCAAAGCTTCCTCCTCCTGCTTTCAAGTCGATCACTCTTTCAAGAGGAGACCGGAGTTCCAGAAGCCACACCTCTTCACCATCTTAAAAGCGTTTGAGGGCTTCTAACTCCTTTACGATTATATTGTTTTAAATCTGCTTTTTGAGAAGCTATTTTCTGTTTTCTTCTATCTCGTGTATTTACTTGATTCAATCGGGGGATTGAATCAAGGGGATTAAGGTTGGTTGGTGAGCCGGTTTAAAACCAACGAGTGTAAGGGTTTGATTGTGAGCCCGGAAAAACAATCGGGATTGGTTCTAGTCGGTGAGCCTGGGAAAACCGACCGAGTTCGTTGTGAGCTCGTAAAACAACAAGTTTGGTTGTGAGCTTGCAAAACAACCGGCTGTAATCCAAGGGGGTTATAGTGAAATTCCAAAGTGAGACTTGGGGAGTGGACGTAGGAGCAAGGGTTAGCTCCGAACCACTATAAAACTTTGTGTTTGTAGTGCATTGTCTCTCATCTTCTTCCCCACACATTACTCACAGCACTTAGCTTTAATTAAATAACTGGCTATAGTATTTAGTTAATCATCCACAAAGTTTTAATTAGCTAAGTTAATTTAAAAACCCAATTCACCCCCCTCTCTTGGGTTGTCTATCTGGGCAACAAGTGGTATCAGAGCCAAAAACTCTTCCACTCAAGAGTTAAAAGATCAAAATGACAACCCCATTTGGATCTTCTCACATTGAGGGTCAGTCCACCCAAAGACCTCCTTTCTTCAATGGATCCGACTACTCATACTGGAAGGCTAGGATGAGAATATTCATCCAAGCCCAAGACTATGAGATGTGGACCATTGTAGTGAATGGCCCATACATCCCATCCACATATGTAGAGGGTGTTAAGGTACCCAAACTAGAAACGGATTGGGATGAACATGACATGAGGAAGGCACAACTAAACTCTAAAGCAATGAATGTGTTTTATTGTGCCTTAGACCGTAATGAATTCAATAGAGTTTCAACTTGTAATTCTGCAAAAAAAATTTGGGACAGACTTGAAGTGACCCATGAGGGCACGAATCAAGTCAAGGAATCCAAAATAAACATCTTGGTTCATAAATATGAACTATTTAAAATGGATTCAAATGAAATAATCACAAGCATGTTCACTAGGTTTACTGATATTGTCAATGGCCTAAAAAGCCTTGGCAAGAACTATACTAACAGTGAACTTGTCAGGAAAATCCTTCGGTGTCTACCAAGGTCGTGGGAAGCCAAGGTGACGGCGATCCAAGAAGCTAAAGACTTGAACAAGCTTCAACTTGAAGAGCTCCTTGGATCCCTGATGACGCATGAGCTTACCATGAAACAACACAACGAGGAAGAGTCCTCCCATAAGAAAAAGGTAATAGCTTTAAAATCTACTTCTTCTAACAAGGACCTGTCTTGCAGCAGCAGCAGTGAAGAGGAAGAAGATGAGGAAGATGGTGGTGAGGCACTTCTTGTGCGCAAGTTCAAGAAGTTTATCAACCACAAGAAGACGTATCATCAAAGGAGAGGTCCCTCAAATTCCTACCGCAGAGACAAAGGTAAGAAAAGGGAAAATGAGGGGATTGGGTGTTACGAGTGCAAGAAGCCGGGACACATAAGAGCAGAGTGCCCCTTACTGAAGAAGGGGAGTAAGTACAAGAAGAAGAAGGCACTTGTCACCACCCTATCGGACTCCGACGCATCATCTTCATCATCGGATGAAGAACAAGAAGAGAAGGCCAATTTCTGTTTCATGGCCAACGAAAATGAGGTAATTTCCGATACGCATTTTGATTTTACATTTGATGAACTTTATGATGCGTTCAATAAATTAATGATTGAGTATAAGAATATAAATGTTAAAAACAGAGAACTAAAAGTAACTAACCAAAGTTATATTCATAAGCATGATTCATTAATTAAGGATAAAGATAATCTCACCAAAGAAAATCTAGAACTTAAGACAAGCAACCAACTCCTAATTAAGAAGACTAACACCTTAACGAAAGATATTGAGAAACTAACAAAGGAATTTTCAGATCTCAAAAACCATAAACAAGTCTTAAACAAGGATCTAACTAAAGAGCTAAATGATCTAAAAATCGAAAATCAGACATTAACTAAAGAACTAAACAAATACAAACCCTTAGTTGAAAAATTCACATATAGTTCTGAAAAGTTAAATATGATACTTAATAATCAACGAGCCGTATTTAATAAAGCGGGTTTAGGGTATAAACCAAGGAATAAGCAAAAACTTCTTAGTAACTTCTTTGTTAAAGCTGGGGAAACTAAAATTAAGAAAATAACTTGCTTTTGTTGTGGAATAGTAGGACATAAAGCAAATGCATGTAATTTTAGGAAAAGTAAAACTAAAAGAAAAAATAAAAGGGTATGGGTTCCAAAAGGAACCAACTTGACTAACCATGAAGGACCCAAGAAAACTTGGGTACCTAAGATGACATGATTTGCTTGTGTAGGAGTGTCTTGCAGCCAAGGTCAACAAAAACTGCTGGTATTTGGATAGTGGCTATTCAAGGCACATGACGGGTGATAAAGATCAATTTTTCACCCTTGAAGCTAAGAAGGGAGGTGCTGTGACTTTTGGAGACAACAACCAAGGTCACATCATTGGTATTGGTAAAGTTCAAATCACCCCTTCTACCTTTATAGATAACGTTAGATATGTTGATGGTCTTAAGCATAACTTGTTAAGCATTAGTCAATTATGTGATAAAGGATATGATGTTATGTTTAAACCATCACTATGTATTATAACAAATCCTAATGATAATAGTTTAGTTTTTAAAGGGATGAGACGTGGAAATGTATATGTGGTAGATCTAGAAGACCTTACAAAACATAACCAATGTTTAGTTGTTAATGAAACTAAAGAAAATGATGCTAGTTGGTTATGGCACCGTAAGTTAGGTCATGCAAGCATGGACACAATAACTAAACTAGTTAAAAGATACTCCGTGATAGGTTTGCCAAAATTAAAATTTGAAAAGAACAAAATATGTGAAGCATGTCAATTTGGCAAACAATCTAGAAACTCTTTTAAATCCATAAAATGTGTCTCTACTTCTAGGCCTCTATAATTACTACACATGGACCTATTTGGTCCAACTAGAACAACAAGCCTAGGTGGAAATAAATATGGTCTAGTTATAGTAGATGATTACTCTAGGTACACATGGGTCATGTTTCTAGCGCATAAGGATCAAGCATTTTCTATGTTTAAGAAGTTCCATAAGGAAGTAACAAATGCTAGAGAGTCCTCAGTTATAGCTATTAGAAGTGACCATGGTACCGAATTCGAAAATCAATTATTTGATGAATTTTGTAGTAAAAAGGGGATAACCCATAATTTCTCAGCACCTAGGACACCACAACAAAATGGAGTTGTGGAAAGGAAAAATAGAACCCTAGAGGAAATGGCTAGAACGATGTTATGTGAAAGTAACCTCCCTAAGTACTTTTGGGGAGAAGCCATTAATACTTCTTGCCATGTATTAAATAGAGTTCTATTAAGACCCATCATAAAGAAAACACCATATGAACTGTGGAAAAACAGAAAACCAAAGGTTAACTATTTTCATGTTTTCGGATGTAGGTGTTTTGTACATAATAATGGGAAAGATAATCTAGGGAAATTTGATCCAAAATCTGATGAAGGAATATTCCTAGGTTATTCTACAACTAGTAAAGCCTATAGAATCTTTAATAAAAGAACCCTAGTTATAGAAGAATCTATACATGTTGTTTTTGATGACTCTAGTGACATCTCATCTAGTAAGAAGGTTAATTTTGATGATGATATTGAAATACTTGAAGAAAAGATAGATGAGATGGGATTACAAGATGATAATCAAAAGTTGATTGAAGGAGAATCATCAAACCAAGAGCCTATAGTGGATCATGGGCTAACTAAAGCTTGGAGGTATGCTCATGGGTATCCTAAGGAACTAATTCTAGATGATCCATCCCAACCCGTTAGGACTAGAGCATCCCTTAGAAATTTGAATAACCATCTAGCTTTTGTTTCACACTTTGAGCCCAAACATATAGAAGAAGCCGAAAATGATGTAAATTGGATAAATGCAATGCAAGAAGAACTAAACCAATTTACTAGAAACAAAGTGTGGGATCTAGTAGAGAGACCTTCTGAATATCCAATTATAGGTACAAAATGGATATATAAAAATAAGCTAGATGAAAATGGAATTGTTATAAGGAATAAGGCTAGACTAGTAGCAAAGGGTTATAATCAAGAAGAAGGTATAGACTTTGATGAAACCTTTGCTTCCGTAGCTAGACTTGAGGCTATTAGACTATTATTAGCATATGCATGCTCTAAGGACTTCAAGCTATATCAAATGGATGTAAAAAGTGCTTTTCTAAATGGGTTTATTAATGAGGAGGTATATGTGGAACAACCTCCTGGTTTTGAAAATCATCAATACCCCAATCATGTGTATAAACTGAACAAAGCACTTTATGGACTAAAACAAGCACCTAGAGCATGGTATGAGAGACTTAGTAAATTTCTATTAGAACATGAATTCTCTAGGGGAAATGTAGATACAACATTATTTCTGAAAAAGAAAAATAAGGATATGTTATTAGTACAGATTTATGTTGATGATATCATTTTCGGTGCTACTAACAATCGCCTCTGCGAGGAATTTGCTGATTTGATGCAGAGTGAGTTTGAGATGAGCATGATGGGAGAGCTGAACTACTTCCTCGGGCTTCAAATCAAACAATCTGAAGGAGGCATCTTCATCAATCAAGCCAAATATATCAAGGAGATGCTCAAGAAGTTTGATATGGAGGGAAACAAGTCAATCAGCACCCCCATGAGCTCATCATGTAAGTTAGACCAAGATGAATCAGGTAAATCTGTAGATCAAAAACTTTATAGAGGTATGATAGGTTCTTTACTGTATCTTACTGCAAGTAGGCCTGATATTATGTTTAGTGTGTGCATGTGTGCTAGATATCAGGCTAATCCTAAAGAATCACACCTAGCTGCAGTTAAGAGAATCTTTAAATACTTAATAGGAACTAAGAACATAGGGCTGTGGTACTCTAAAGAATCTAGCCTAAACTTAATAGGGTACACAGATTCAGACTTCGCTGGATGTAAGCTTGATAGAAAAAGTACCAGCGGGTCTTGTCAATTTCTAGGAGAAAACCTAATCTCATGGTTTAGCAAGAAACAAAACTCGGTTGCATTATCCACTGCAGAAGCTGAATATGTTGCAGCCGGGAGTTGTTGTGCTCAAATCTTGTGGATTAAACAACAATTAGAAGATTATGGCATTAAACAAGATAAAATCCCCATTAATTGTGATAATACAAGTGCCATAAACCTAACTAAAAATCCAATTCAACACTCAAGAACTAAACACATTGAGATAAGACATCACTTCATAAGAGATCATGTATTGAATGGTGATGTGACTCTCCAATTTGTTTGTACTGATAATCAATTAGCAGATATTTTCACAAAACCCCTAAGTGAAGAGAGGTTCAGTGTACTTAGGAGGGGATTAGGAGTGATTGACCCATCCTAGTGGGAGTTTCCACTAGATTAATTGATTTTGATGATTAAAATGAGGTTAAAATAGAGTTTCTATTCAATGATCATCAAATCAGATCCCAACTAGGTGATTTTCCCTCATTTGGCACGGTTATAGCATGATTTTTAAGTGCGTGCCAAGGTTAGAGACGACTCGAGTAAGTTTCAGAGCCGGCTCCTAAGGGGGAGTCGACTCGCAAAGTTGGCAGCTGAGGGGGAGTCGACTCGCACATTGTCGGGAGTCGACTCGAAGTCTACAGGCGCATAAGGAGAGTCGACTCGCGCATTTTCTGGAGTCGACTCGAGGTCGAGTCGACTCGCGACTCAGGGGAGTCGACTCGCAGTCGGGATCCGACTTTTTAACCCTAGGTTTGTCGTTTCGCAAACACTTTTTCTCAAGCCGCCACTGTTCACAAAGCCCTAGAGCCGACTCCTAGGTCATCCTCGATCGTCTCCAAGCCCTTTTCCCGTCGATTCTTCGCCGGACATTGAGTTTCCGTCCGTTCCTAGGTCTTTTCAGGTCAGTCCCGAGCTTCCTCTATCGATCCTTCTTCGTTCTCTAGGTTTTCATCTCGTTTAGGTCAAGATGCCTCGCAAGGGAGTTGTTAGAAAGAGGTCCCATCCTGTGGCCGGTCCCGAGCGGCGCTCCAAGGCGCGGCACGATCCCGCGAGGCAACCTCCTCCGGATCGTTCCCCGCCTAGGGTGGTTCATGTTAGGCCGTTAGCCGGGAAGGCCGTCACCTCCGGGAGGTTTGTCACTTTCGACTATCTCTCCCGGGAAGGATTCACCATAGGCGATAGGCTTAGAGCCCAGGGTCTAGAGTACTTCCTCACCTTGGACCTTCCCACCTATCCTGGCCTAGTTCAAGAGTTCTACAGTACCGTCCATCGGGGAGATGGAGGTATTGAGGGCACGGTATTAGGTGTCCCATTGCGTGTCACAGAGGACCTCATTGCCCATATCCTCCACCTTCCATTAGTAGGGGTGGCTCCTGCACATCCTGAGGATAGATTTGAGGCCCTTACGATCGTCTTAGGGCATCCACCTCAGTCTCCCCTAGATGAGGTATCTGCTAGCTCACTTCCTATTGAAGTGAGAATCCTTTTGAGCATTTTGTCCAGGTCCATCTTCCCTAAGACAGGGAGATTTGATTTTGTGAATGAGAGGGACCTAGCTATTATGTCTTACATTCTTCAGGACACCCCGGTCAACTTTTCCAAGCTCATTTATAGGTATATGTGTGAGCCCCTGGATAGACCTAGGCTCTCCCTCCCATACGGAATGATATTCACTCTTCTCTTTAGGCAGTACGAAATTTCCATTCCTGAGAAGGAACCCTCTCGTGCCTTGCGATGGACTGATCGCTTGGGTATGGGGACCATGCACAGGATGGGATTTCGGAAGAGAGAAGGGATCTGGGTTAGGAAGTCCACTCTCACCGCTCAGACCACCAGACCATCACCCAGTCCTGAGCCAGATTCTGACTACCCAGAGTTCCCAGACCATCCAGACCTTCCATCCACTCCTCCTGCTCCTACCACCTCTGCCGGACCTTCCTCCTCAGCTCCACCATCTATGGAGGTCCGTATTGATCCAGAGCAGCTCCGGGAGCTGCGGCAGGAGATCGTCCGAGATTTGAGGGATGAGCTGCTCCGGGAGCTCCGAGGTTCCGTGCCAGCTCCCACTCCTGCACCCACTCCATCCTCAGCATTGGTCCCATCCTTGACAGCCGTGACAGACATGACGGCTGAGGTGCGGCAGGAGATCTACAACATTAGGACCCTGGTGCAGGCCCAGTTCCACAGCATGAGCGAGGTCACGAGCACCACGAGGAGGATGCGGGATGACATCCGCCGTGACATGCACACCACCACCGAGGGGGCCGAGCGCTTGTCGAATGTGCTCATCGATAAGCTGGACGCACTTCAGACCTCGGTGACTGGGCTTCAGACGTCGGTGACTGAGCTCTCCACTACACATAGCAGAGCCACCACGTCTATTATCACGCAGCTGGGCCATGTTACAGAGGCAGTCGCCCTCCTCATGGAGCAGAGCCGATTGAGAGGAGGAGCACATCCTCGAGAGGAGGAGCTACATCCTCCAGAGGAGGAGATGTATCCTCGAGAGGGGGAGCTACATCCTCCAGAGGAGGAGATGTATCCTCGAGAGGGGGAGCCACATCCTCGAGGAGGTCATAGATGATTTTGAGTTGTGTTTTGTCTTCTTTTGTATTGTTCTTGCTTTACCTATTGTATGCTCAAATGTATTCACCTTCATATCAATACAATGAGTAGACATCTTATCTTCATTTCTGTGCCATTTGATAATTGACTGTGCCATTTGTGCCATTGATTGTGTGTGATTACCTCCTTTTTGGTATGATGACAAAAAGGGGGAGAAATGTGTAAGTATAAAATGTAAAAGGGGAGAAATATTAAAAAATATGTAAAAGAAATCAATGGAAATAAATAAAACGATAAACTCTTAAAAACACACATAAATTTGTTCTAAGTAGATTCGGTACCTCGAGGCTCATTATCTCTCTTTTGGGGCTCCTAATGGAGTAATCTCCAGAATCTATTCAAGGGATATTCGGAGATTAGCTGAATCCTACTCAAGAACAAATTGACAGATTTTCCCTCTAAAAACAAAAATTTTAGTTCAAAAATTTCAAAGCATTAAAAGGAAATTCAGAAAATCAAAACATAGTTGAATGCATATGTTGAGGGGGAGAATCTGAATTTTAATCAAGCTAAATCATTAATGTCATATAAGCCAAACAATTGATTGCAGAATATGAAGGCTTATATAATTCCAAATGAAAGGAGGAACTTTAACTCCGAAATTTAATGTTTCACTCCTTTCAAACTTGGATAAATTAAATTATCAGACATTTGAATTCATTTATGGAGTTTATTTCATTATTTACTGAGCAACTCATTTTACATATACTCAAAGTTTTGTCATCATCAAAAAGGGGGAGATTGTGGAGTGATCGATTAAAACCCCGTTTGATTTTGATGAGCTCAAAGCATTGGAGTATATCTTGTGATTACTAATGAATTCAATTGAGTGTTTCAGTGAAAATCCTGTCCAAGTGTCTCTAGACTTGGTTCATAGCATTTTGGATAAGTTAAGAAGTCTGCATGAACCAATGTCTGAGATACGAGTCGACTCCCGAGTTTCACGAGTCGACTCCAAGCGTATCAAGGTCACTGGCACGAGCTCGAGTTGACTCCTGATCAGTACGAGTCGACTCCGACTGAAAACAGACAGAAGGACAGAAGAGCAGTTTTTCAGGTCTGAGATTCGAGTCGACTCCAGTGGAACGCGAGTCGACTCCCAGCTGTACGCACAGAAAAAGTCAGAGAGCGTTTTATGGACTCTGAGATTCGAGTCGACTCCAGTGGAACGCGAGTCGACTCCCAGCGGTACATAAAGAAAAAGTCAGAGAGCGTTTTATGGACTCTGAGATTCGAGTCGACTCCCGCAGTACGCGAGTCGACTTCGAGACTGTGCGACCATCGACAGACAGAAGACCATGTTACTGCCTCTGAGATTCGAGTCGACTCCCAGACAGCTCGAGTCGACTCCAAGACAAGCTTCACGTCAAAAGGCAGAAGACCAACTTTCGGAAACTGAGAGCCGAGTCGACTCCAAGGAAGTTCGAGTCGACTCTAAGACTGGATGAGCCAAAAGACAGAGAATCGGGAGTTCGGGCTCTGAGATTCGAGTCGACTCCCAGGACAGTCGAGTCGACTCGAGTGGACAAAATTCAAATTTGGATCCACGGACTACAGAGGATGAGCCGACTCCAAAATTGCCAGGTCAGCGCCAGAAGTTGGCGAGTCGACTCCGGGTCAAGACGAGTCGACTCCCAGTCAAGACGGCAACTTTAATTCAAACTGGGAACAGTTGCCGAGTCGACTCCGGAAAAGCTCGAGTCGACTCCTGCTACAGCCGAGTCGACTCCTGATTGCGCGAGTCGACTCCAACCCACCAACGGTCACATTGTCAGGCTGCGCAGAGTGTACAGAACGGCCAGAAAAAGCAGAGTAACGGCTAGTTTCCATGGGGGTTGGCTTAAATAGCCACAGAAGACTGTAGCAAGGTAGAGAACATACATTCCACTCCTAGCATTCAAGTCTTCAAGCTCTCTAAGTGCTCTTCAACGAGAAAAAGGGAAGATCTGCATTTACTGCTCCACCAACATCTTCCCAGCATTCAAAGCTTCCTCCTCCTGCTTTCAAGTCGATCACTCTTTCAAGAGGAGACCGGAGTTCCAGAAGCCACACCTCTTCACCATCTTAAAAGCGTTTGAGGGCTTCTAACTCCTTTACGATTATATTGTTTTAAATCTGCTTTTTGAGAAGCTATTTTCTGTTTTCTTCTATCTCGTGTATTTACTTGATTCAATCGGGGGATTGAATCAAGGGGATTAAGGTTGGTTGGTGAGCCGGTTTAAAACCAACGAGTGTAAGGGTTTGATTGTGAGCCCGGAAAAACAATCGGGGTTGGTTCTAGTCGGTGAGCCTGGAAAAACCGACCGAGTTCGTTGTGAGCTCGTAAAACAACAAGTTCGGTTGTGAGCTTGCAAAACAACCGGCTGTAATCCAAGGGGGTTATAGTGAAATTCCCAAGTGAGACTTGGGGAGTGGACGTAGGAGCAAGGGTTAGCTCCGAACCACTATAAAACTTTGTGTTTGTAGTGCATTGTCTCTCATCTTCTTCCCCACACATTACTCACAGCACTTAGCTTTAATTAAATAACTGGCTATAGTATTTAGTTAATCATCCACAAAGTTTTAATTAGCTAAGTTAATTTAAAAACCCAATTCACCCCCCCTCTTGGGTTGTCTATCTGGGCAACATGGCCAGACTGCAGCTATCCCGATGGCCTACCATGTTTGACCCAGATGCGATAGCCGGTAGTAGAGTGTGTGACCTCCTAGCTCCGGGAGAGAGCAGATGGGATGCTGATCAGATCCACCGTCGGTTCGGTGATGCCCTAGTAGAGACGATATTGGCGACCCCCTACCCTTGCAGGGGATGGTGGATACGAGGATATGGAGCCCGATAGGAAGGGCGGGAGCTACAGTTGGTGATCTCCAGGCTGTGTTGGACCCAGGGCCCACTCGTCAGTTGGAGGGCTGCTGGATCTGGCGGTTGCGAGTCCATCCACGGGTTGCCCTCTTCCTGTGGAGGGTAGCATGGGGTATCTTACTCGCTAGAGGAGTCTTGGCTCGGAGAGAGATTAGCATACCGGCCGATTGTGAGGGATGCCTGGGGGAGGAGGAGACTATCAGCCATGTGTTGTTTACTTGTCCGCGAGCAACTTTGGTCTGGGGCTTCGCCTTGGGCCACCGACAGAGCTTCACTTCTTCAGAGTTGTTTTTGAGCCAGGTAAAAGATACAGCTCAGCATCCTGGCGGGGCAGAGAGGGGAGTGGTATGGGCATATGTGGCATATCATATATGGTTGGACAGGAATGCGAGGATTTTTGATGGCAAAGGTTTCTACCCGAGATCAGTGGCTACCAAAGCACTCGCTCATGCAGCTGAACTAGTTAGCTCTGTAGCTCAGCGTTCACCTAGAGGAGATAGGGACTTCTGGGGTTCCTCTTTAGCTTCCACAGCACCGAGGTACATGATGATACCGATGGTATCCTGGGAGCCTCCACCCCTTAATTTTCTTAAGGTAAATTTTGATGGTAGTGTCTTAGAGGGCGGTAGCAGATGTGGAGTAGCTTTTATAATTAGAGATCAGGACTCCAGGATGATTGCTGTCGGTGGTCGGCGCATTTTTGATGAGTCAGTCCCAGTGGTGGAGCTGTATGCGGCATGGGAGGGCCTTGTCCATGCTAGAGTGTATCTAGGTGCGAGGCGAATCTTCCTTGAGGATGATTCGGCTATAGTGATCGATTGGATTCAGAGCGGACGAGTTAGGACAGATCTGCATCCTCTGATCCATGACATTTGTCGTCTGCTGGAGGAGTGCGATTCTTTTAGTGCTATGCATGTCTTTGGGGAGGCGAACAATGTAGCGAACTGGGTCGCTTCCTTCGCAGCACACCACATGGGCGCCTTCACATGGGAGGCATCGAAGCATGTGCCATTGGCACTAGAGCATATTCTACACTGTGACCATTCAGGACGTCATTACGGCTGTATGTAGTGAGACGCCATTACACCCAAAAAAAAAAAAAAAAAAAAAAAAAAAGACACGTAAAGGTAAGATAATTTTAACATCCTTTTGAAGTACCGTACAAAGATGGGAGGCATTTTACGCAGCGTAAGGAGCAAGACAAAGCTTTGAGTACCATATGGTCTATATATAAGATTCATGTAATGCCGGTGGAGCCAGAGCGTGTCTGTTCACGTCTAGTCTAGTCCTCCAACCCCGCACCCGCCGGTAGAATTCCGGGATTCGGCACCGTTCCAGGCTCGGACGGAAAGGCGAACGGCGTCAAGGTGGAGGAGGAAGTTAAACGGGAGGTGCAGCTTTGGGGTGCTTCTATCTTCTTTGTGCTCTTCGGAATTATTATATTCAATTCAAGTTGGGAGGATCGCATTCGCATCGGTATTTTAATTTTTTCTTTTTTGGTAGAACATCGGTACCTTTTTCGCTGCGCTGCATTCTTTCTTTTCTTTTTTTGTTTTGATTTATTGTACCGACCGCCTTAAGTTGTAATTAGAGATGGGATTCTCCTCCTGCTTGAGCATGATGGGCTATGTTTCTTATGGATTTGTACGCGATAATAAGTCTCTTCATCTGAGAGAGCCCTCATCAGTGGGAGGAGGACGACTCCGTTGGTGGCGAAAACGTGGAAGCAGTGGACCAAACTTGGTCGACTCCAGCATGCCTTTTATGCTCAAGTCTCCAGTAGGAAGAAGGCTTGTCGCGTCTGCCCTTGAACCTCAGGAGGAGTTCTCAGGAAGAACAAGCCCAAATGAGGTAATCACGTCTCTCTCTGTCTGTGTCTCTTTAACTCTTTGCTAGGTTTTCTGGATTTTGTTTCTTATAATTCAAGAAAACGGAAAAAAGAAAGAAAGAGAGAGAAACGATGGAGAATATTATGAATTATGGAGCGCTTGTTAGGCATCATTGTTGGCTTTGTGTTTTTGTTTCTATACAAATTAGTGAAATTATCACTTGGAGATTGTTGTTGAAGATAGCTTTTGTACAGAACTTGTGCTATCCCTTGCTTTTGTTTTCACTCTTTTTACAGAGCAATAAATCTCAAAAGCACAAAAGATTTTTTTTTCTCAAACAATTTGAAAAGACAAAAAGGTTTCACCATACATGTTGTTCAGTCTAGTTCATTTTTGTTCTTGGATTTTTGTAAACAAAAGGAGAAAACTGAAGCATTACCAAATAGGCCCACATCTTTCTATTTTCAAGTCTGTCTGCAATGTCTATGCATTAGAAACTAAACTGCTGTTTCTGATCATATGAAGCCTGACCGATTGCAACATCTATTGTTGCTGTTGCTTTTACTGTGCGGAATTCATCCATTAGTGAAGAGACAATCTATGAATACCCTTCTTGTTTGAATAAGGGCCTAGAATTTTGAACTACTAATGTGTCATGACAATTGATATTTTGGGCTACTCTCAGAACCTAATGAGTTTTCCTCTTGTTGTTTGGTGTCATGGTGTCAACATTTCCCAGATATCTATTCTAATCGGTGTATTGTTGATGTGGATCCAGACTGTCCGAGATCATAATTAAGCTTAAGGATTATTGATTTTAAAGAATCACCACTAGTTTTGGATCTCAGGAAAATTTAGCTGGCTTATTTTTCTATTTTTGAGCTGTGCTCGACTTATAAAGGAGCTAAGCCACGAGGAAGGTTAACAAAGAATTGGTGCTTAATTGCTGAACTTACTAGAGGATCATTTTGTAATGGTTTTCTGCCTATCTTGGGACTAAGTTTCTGTATCAACTCTATAGTAACCATATGTTTTGCGCTGCATCCATCAAGGATATGATTGCACTATACTCCATTTATGACAAATGAAGTGGTAATTCCCTACAAGGGCAAGTTATTGAGCTTGCTAAGGTCAAATGTTAGGACCTGCTTCTCTCTCCACCTGCTGAACATGATGGTGTCAGGATTATTTGAATTATTTCTGGTATTGTACTTAATTCTGATGACTTAGATAATCTTTTTGAATATGGAGTTTGATCTAGTCTGTACTTCTGGGTTAATTGTTTGTTAGATCTCTATGTAAACAACATGGATAGTCCATTAGGATTTAAGGTACTTGATGATGATGATAACTTATATTTTGAGATGTTTTCACTTAAGGCCTAAATTTCTGATTATATAAAGTTCAGTCTTTCTCTTTCTAGTTCTCGCATTTAGCCATTTCAAGTCACCTCTGATTTCATCATAGAAGAAAGTTATCCGCTCCATATCTTAAGATGGTTTTCTGCTGTTCACAATGAGCTGCGGTATAAAAAATAGATTGGGCCAGTAACCAATTATTAAGTTATTTCTAGTGCTTGACCATCAGAAAATAATTATTCAATTTTTTGATAGAAATTATTTAACTGATACCAGCAGTATCTCTGAGATGTAAGCAGATGGACTTTCAAGAAAAGGATGCTTTTAGGTATGAAATGGCCAAAATATGTGACAGATAAGGTAAGTGGATGGACCATCAGAAAATAAATTATTCAATTTTCTGATAGAAATTATTTAACTGATACCAGCAGTATCTCTGAGATGTAAGCGGATGGACTTTTCAGAAAATGATGCTTTTAGGTATAAAATGGCCAAAATATGTGACAGATAGGTAAGTGGATGTAAGCTTTATCAAAATGTTTATCGGTTCATGGTTTGTTGGAAAACATATGACTGAATTTTTACTATCTTCACAATGGAATCTCATTCATAGATGGAATTTCCCTTAGGTACTAATTCACCACCATTTTTTCCCTGCTTTGTGCTTGCAAAGTTTTTTACATATCTGCTCATACACCAGTCAATTCTAGAAATGCTGCCTCTTTTCTTTTTCCTTTACTTGAATCTGAGCAGATGACAAAACAATAAGCTTCATCGTGCTGGCTTGTAGTCAGCTGCACGGAACCAAGTTTGCATTTGGTTCTTGTCCAACACCAAATCCTTTATAAGAATGCCTTTATATTAGGACAGAAGTAGATAGTTGCAAGCAAAAGTTGCTTTCTCATGCAGAAGTAGTTCATAAAAGCATAAAATGTGCATGTATTTCCAGTGGATTTGTTTATTATTGATTTATTTGTATTGTTATCTAGTTTATTTCAGTAGATGGTTTTTCTTATGTCTCTTGAGATGAGTTACTTATATATTTATGTTCATATCAAGTGAAGACAAGGTTGAGTAAGCCTGATTGTGCATGAACTTCAATGAAGGGAGAAAAATTTATCATAAATGATATGATGGTTATTTTTCTTTGTTAAAGGTGAGGAAGGAGATACAAAGGTGTTATGAACTTGTACACAAGCTTGGGAGGGGAGTAGTTTATCTGGGTTCTTCCAGAGTAAAATCAGACCATTCACATTACCAGCAAGCAGCAGAATTGGCCAGAGAGGCAAGTTAGTCACATTCTAATAGTTTTTGTCCCATGCCGTACTTGGTGGAAGTACTAATTTGACATGGATTCCTATAAATTATCATGATCCAAAGGCAGTATTAAAGTAATAGGCATACCAATGCATTTACAATCATTAAAACTATCATCATTTGTTATTCATAACCATTGTTGACATTGTTTTGTTAATGTCCTTGTTGTCATCAGCATCATCGTTATCATCATCACTATTACTTATTGTTGTCGTGGTTGAAAGTATACTTTTCACATCTTATAGGAAATGTGTTATGACTTATGAGCATTACGCATAAAAGTCAATAACAAGTTTAGTGTTAGCAACACAGCATGTTTGGGAAGAATGTTAATTATTGATAAAATCAACTTAGGAAATTTAGATAAGAGACAGATCATTGAGTTCAAACTAAAAAATGACAAATTCCAAATTCTACTAAGTACTAACCTTTGCACTGAAATATACATGTTTTTTTGTGGAGGTTTATTATACATATGAGCTCATTGCTCTCTACTTATCTCATAAACGAAGAAGTCAAGCATTTTTTTTTTTGAAGTAAATAGAACTGATATATCAGGATCAATAGATTCATGTGTAAACTAATTACCATATCAAAGTTAATTCAATAGGAAATCATTGCATTTAGCATGCATGGCATGTTCCAAACAAGCAGAACCAGAGAAATGATTGAATGAATGTAATAAAATTCATGAATTTAGCATCCATTTTAACTCCTAATCCCCTTCTTTCCTTAAAGGATATACAAATTCATCCTAAGCCCCTTTTCTCCTGCAAAGGATATATAAAATCATCATAGGATCCTGTTTCTATAAAAAATGAACAACATTCAGCGTCCATGCAGTCAAATTACAAACTGTTTTAGTGTCTAAAAGCCTATGAACAGAAAATAGTGGAGAAAACCAGCAAGTCTATAGTATTTGTGACGATATTGTGATATCTAAAATATCAAGATGGAAGAATCAAGAACGCTTGCTGGTTTACTGCTGGTCTAAAAGCTTGACCATGCATTTACTGCAGGTCAACAGGTGAAAATTAATCATAATGAAGATGATTGTGTCACAAAATTGTCCAACTTCAACAAGTTGTCTCGTGATGGGGCTCCATATCAAGTACATCATGAGAGTAGGGTGATTAAGTTAATCAGCCTGATCAGGAAAGCCAATCAGATCGATGATGGGATACCGCCATCAAGATGGATCTGTCTGAATATGCAGGAGGACTATAGTCCAAGGAATTTCTTGATTGATTGAACAATGCAAAGTGCATCTTTGAATAAAATGATGTGTTGAAAGAGAAAAAGGTGAAGATGATCGCCTTAAGTTTAATGGGCTAAGCTTTTCCTTAGTGGGAGTGGTTAATGAATTGCAAGCTGAAGGGCAAACCCAATGTCAGATAAGGACACAAAAAGTTGAGTGCATAATTTATGCCCTTCAAGTACATCTAGTGCTTGTACCAATGCCTCCATAATTTTCAGAAAGGCAGCAAACCTATAGATGCTTACACAAAGGAGTTTTATCAAGTCATCATTCGGAACCAGTTGATGCAGATCAAGGAGCAGCAGGTGGCCAAATGTATTTGTAAACTACATTAGTTGATCTAGGATGCCCGCAGCTTGCACTCCTTGTGGATTGTTCAAGAGCGCGCACTATTGTGCTATCACCACAAATAAGTAGCAAAGCAATGGCATGTCCCTACACTAAGATACAATTAGAACTTTCAAGGTAATGGACTACAAGAGGCATGTATAGCTGATGTTCGAATAAATCTCAACCTTGTGGTGATAGGATGATCCACCTACACCTGGGCGATCAACAAGCATTAAACTAGTGGAGGGATGGGTTGTATGAAGATTGAATGTAGAAAGGCAGACAATCTTCCAAGGGAGTAGCTCCTAGCTGAGGGCAACAAAGGATTAGATGTTGAAGAGGACATTAGATCAATCTATGATAAAGATCATGGACTCATACCATCTCGAATCACCCGGTATGGGGCATACCGAACTATATTGGGTTGCAATCGGTATAAAACTCATGTCAGTACTGGCCCTATACCATCTTGTACTGCCCCATACCGAGGCATACCAAGATGTATTGAGATACGTACTAAGGTGTATTGAGATACGTACTAACTCGTATCGAGACATACCAGCTCATACCGAGGTGTACCGAGATAAAAAGTGAGCAAATATAGTTCAATGGCTGTTCCGATATGGATTGCGTATTGTATCTTGCTAACTTGTATCGCACTAAATTGGTAACATAGGGGTACGGTACCTGGTACTAAGATTGTGGACCTTGATAAAAATGATGATGCAAAGAATAAAGGAGGGTTAAAGGGAGATATGGGTACGACTATTGCTATTAGAGAGAACCTTCTACTACCAAGTCAATAAACAGCATGTTCTCAGTATCCTAAGCATTCCAGTAAAGGCCGGCAAGTGGACTTACCTTGGAGTTCCTCTATCGGGTGGTAAGCTCTCTAGACAGGATTTCAACCCACTTTTTGATAGAATCAACAAATGACTAGAGGGATGGAAATGGAAGCAACTTGCTTAAGCAGGACGACTTACACTACTTCAGTCTAGTCTATCATCTAGTTATGCTGATCTCATGTCCAATACTGCATTTCCAAAGGCAGTCATGGAGGAACTAGAGAAGCTCTTTAAAGCATTGTTACGGGGACATGAAATGGGTTCTCAGAAGCTTCATTTGATATCTTGGGAGAAAGTTTGCAAGTCTAAAACTCGAGGAGGTCTTGGATTACAGCAACTCAAGCTTCAAAAGGAAGCATGTATGGCAAAAGCAACAGGGAGTCTAATTCTCAGTATAAATTCATTTTGATGCAAAGTTGTGGGAACCAAATCTAATTTCACTGATTGGGACAATTATCAACTCAGAAGAGGAGCTTCACCAATTTGGCAGTCAATATGTTGCGGATCAAAATGGGAAACACAATCTTTCTCTTGGCAAGTAGAAGATGACAAAAATATTAGTGTGCTGCAAGATTCCTGGATTAACAATATTCCCATCAATCGAAGCCCCATGCCATTTAATTCCAACCTATGCAATGACAACCGGAAAGTTTCAGGTTTGATCAATGTGGATGACTTATGGAATCATTAACTTTTGATGCAGTTGTTTACAAGGGATACTTCTGAACAGGTGATGTGCATTCCAATTCCCAAACATATTGCGAAGATAGAATAGTATGGAAATGCGCTGGTTCTACAAATCTGAAAATCAGAGATGCGTATAGTCATTCAAGAGGAATGTGAAGCAGAATTGGCTGGTTGTACTAAGGATTTCAAGTGGATTTGGGAAGTATCAGCAACTCCGAGAGTCGAAATCTATTGGTGGAAAGTAGTCTGGGGCCAACTACCATGCAAAGAATTTTTCGAATCAAGAGGACTTCTCTAGAATCGAAGCACTGAATGCGATATCTGCTAAGGAATTAAAGAATATATTGAACATTGCATTATTACTTCTTCAGTAGCAGTGACCGTGTGGAATGAGTTACGCAAAACGCAAAAATAATGCAGCAATTCCCATATTTAACTCAATGCAGGATCTGATTGATTGCTGTTCGAACAAGCAAGTGGCATATTTTGATATATCATTGATATGTTATGCAGGCTGGATTTTTCGGAATGCAAGAAATGACCGCATCTTGTAAGAGGAAATCAAGTAATCCATATGAAATCAGCCACCATGCCCAATATCTTGCAAAGGAATTTTATGAAGCCATGTCGAGCATCATCCGCACTAGGGTGCCGGCAGCTCAGTGAGCTCAAACCCACAATTCCAGAGATTGGTTACATGGATACCCGCTCCCTGTGGAATCGTAAAGGTGAACTTTGATGCTTTATGGAAGGATGGTGAGGGGGGGTGGGTGGGAATTTGTTATAAGCTATCACAATGGATACATTTTACTTGCAGGAGCAAGAAATTTTAGAGAATCTTCAATTCAGAAGCAGAATTTAGAGCGAGCAGCCTGGGAAGGATTATTAGCAGCCATTAACCAACTTAAATTAACCAGAATATGGTTAGAAGGGGATTCAAGCACCATTATCAATTGGATCATGAAATATCTTAACAGTTTCTCCATAGCTTCAAAGCATCCATTGCTTTGAGATATCATCCATTTTGCTTCTTCATTGGATCTCTTCTTTACAAGCCATGTTTTCAGAGAAGCCAACAAGCCAGCGAATAGACTAGTAAACTTTAGAGTTAATGAAGATTATCAAGCCAATACCATAATCTGCCAAGAGGTGAAGGCCTTGTTATATGCATATGCTTATGGGTCCAGTTCATTAGAAAGTAGATTATTTTAGCTTAATGTAGTCCAATTTGTTCTTTTTTTTTTGATCATTTCCCCAACTTGTACAGAGAAAAAGGAGGACTGCCAAACAATTGTGTTGGGAACACCTTTTGTACTGTCATATCTCAAGAAGTTTTCATAAAACTGAACTTGCCTAAATAAAAACATCTGCAAAATAATATGAGGTAAATGTAGGTAGTAGATTTTGGTTTTTTTTACTATTATGTGAAAGTACTTTGACAATGTTTAGTCTGTTATACATGTCATGGATGCTTGATTTGCTATTGGGTAAGCCATGGCAATACAAACAAACCATGGTTTGTCGTACTGGTATTTGGTATGGGCAGCATACTGACACTCGGTACGCCAAAAAGATCCCATACCGTACTGTACCGTTCCGACACAATACTAGTGTGGCCCCAGTACCGGGTCTAGTATCGAGATGGCAAACCTTGAAATAGACAATTCATGATGGAAGATCGAATATACTTTCTTGGGGGACCGCCAAAAATAGGCAAGAACTATGCGACTAATGGCTAAGATATGTGTTTCAATGTGGCATTCACTCAAATGGGCATAATTTTTAAACTGCTAGTCAACATTGTGCATATAACCAGTTTTTATATTTAGAGCTACTAAGAAGATCACTGACCCTAGGTCTCATCACTAAATTTTATTGTTTCGAGGGTGAACGAGAGACCAAGGGTGGAAAGTTGCCATTTAGGAAATTTGTTTTCACAATTTTGTTGGTGCAATTAGTCTGAATTGTCTTAGAATGTTACAAGTGTATTTCACATTGATTATACCTTCTAGAGATTTTGGAAAGATTCAATATTTAGCTAATTTTGCTAAATTATATGATGATTCACTTTATGAGGTGGCCTAAGGTTAGTTTGAGGGCAAATATGATTTTTATTAATACAATTGTCATGGAGTAGCTTATTCCACCTTTTCTCTACTTTGTTCCTTATGCTTGTTTTCTCTATCATGACCCTGATTCAATCACTAACCGACCTAATGAACGTTAAATGCATGAGAATTCAAAAGAAGATTCATGATATAGGATTCATGGAGTGGGCTTATGTAATTGTCTTGAATCTTGGATACCTCTGGTGTGAAAAATGTAGTTTATAATATATGATATGCAATTTGATTTGATTTTGCACCTTTTTATGTTGAGACAAGATTCAAGATTTGGCAATATTTTGTTTTGCTAAAGCATTAGATAATGTTTTGATGTGGCTCTTTGGCATAGAATTTGATGTTGAGGATGATAGTGGTATTTTGATGATTAATACAATAATCAAGAGTATGTTACAAGTTAATTCGATACATCATTTATAAGTCTGTCACTCTCAGTACATTAGTATAATAAGATAAAGATGCATTTCATTGTTTATGTGGATGAATCTAACCTTAAGTTGCAGCAAAGTGTGGATTGAGTCGACCCCAAGATTGAGTGAGTCGACCCCGGCACATCAAAAAACTATCTGGCACACTTCTGCAAAAATGGCACGGATGAACAGTAGTTGGGTCGACCCAAGTAAAGAATGAGTCGACCTAATCCTCAAGCCTCAAGAAAACAGTTCTCTGGAAACCCTGAGAGGGTCGACCCAAATGAAACTTGAGTCGACCCCAAGTTAACATGAGTCAACCCAAAGGCAATGACATTCAAAAATAGGTTCTCTGGAAACCCTGAGAGGGTCGACCCAAGTGAAAGTTGAGTCGACCCAACTGAACCTTGAGTCGACCCAAAAAGATGTTGAGTCGACCCAAGTGAAGGAAGGCTGAAATGCAAGGTTCTGTGGTTCTGAGAGGGTCGACCCTAGTAAATGTTGAGTCGACCCAAGTGAAAGTTGGGTCGACCCCAGTAAAAGTTGAGTCGATCCAAGCACGGGCAGAAGCATAACGGCTAGTTCTGCAGAAGTACTTTTTGACCTTCCAACAGTGAGTAATGGCTAGTTTTTGAATTCTAACCATTGGGGCTTGTCCAATGGATGAAGGAAACTATTTAAAGTGACACTATTCATCAGAGGAAATAGACTTTTGCAAAATATCAAAGCTTACACAAGAAAGACAAGTGCCCTAATCTTCTTCATCCAAGTGCTTCATTTAAGAGTCAAAAAGGAAGTGGTTGAGCAGACTCCAAGAGAAATCAAAAGCTCCATCCATCCTTGAAGAGTGAAGCATTCTTGATAAAGAAGAGAGAAGTCTCATCAAGCGATAACTATTCTCTAAACTCTTCCTTGTAGCTTATAAATGTTATATTTGCTCAACTAGGAGCTTCAAGTTTCTTCTTTCTTTTATTAATCACCTTGTAAAGGTTTGTTGGTGAGCCCGTAAAACCAACGGTGTAGGTTTATTGGTGAACCTGTAAAACCAATTGTGAAGGTTCGTTGGTGAGCCCGTAAAACCAACATAGGTTCTTGGTGATCCCGGAAAATCAAAGTGTAAAGATTTTTGGATTGTGAGCCCGGAAAACAATCCAACTGTAATCCGCGGGATTATAGTGAATTTCCAAGGGGTCGCTTGGGGAGTGGACGTAGGTGCTTAGGAGAGCACCGAACCACTATACTTCCTGTGTGTTTGTATTGTGCTTTGTTCTATTTCACTAACTCATCAATTGACATAAGTAAGATAGTAAAAATTAAGAGAAACCAATTCACCCCCCCTCTTGGCTTGTCACCTTGGGCAACAAGTGGTATCAGAGCAAGGTGCTCCTATAGTATTTGTTGATCTCACAATCAAGAGTCAAAGATCATGACAACCCAAGTGGGATGTTCTATGAGTGAGGGGCAATCCACAAATAGACCTCCTCTATTTAATGGCACAAATTACACATACTGGAAAGCTAGGATGAGGATATTCATTCAAGCTCTAGACTATGAATTGTGGTATATTATAACTAGAGGACCTCACACACCCACAATTAGTATAGAGGGCACTATCATACCCAAACCAGAAATGGATTGGAATGAAAGTGATAGAAGACTAGCACAATTAAATGCTAAAGCGATTAATGTACTTTACTGTTCACTAGATGTAAGTGAATTCAATAGAATATCTACATGCATCTCTGCAAAAGAAATTTGGGATAAACCTGAGGTCACACATGAAGGAACTAATCAAGTTAAGGAGTCAAAAATAAACATATTAGTACATAAGTATGAATTGTTTAAAATGGAATCCACTGAGTCCATAACTGAAATGTTTACTCGTTTCACCGAAATCATAAATGGGCTAAAGAGTTTAGGAAAGTCTTATACTAACTCTGAATTGGTGCGAAAAATTCTCAGATCTCTACCAAGAGTTTGGGAGGCCAAGGTAACAGCAATTCAGGAAGCAAAGAACCTCAATACACTGCAATTGGAGGAACTTCTAGGATCACTCATGACCCATGAGTTGACCATGAGGCAAAATTCAGAAGATGAAGTCAAGAGAAGAAAGACCATTGCCCTAAAGTCTACCACTCCAAAACAAGAAACTGAGTCGGAAGAATCTGATGATGATGAATTTGATGAAGAAGGAATGGCTATGCTTGGAAGAAAATTCAGAAAATTTATGAGAGGTAAGAAGAGATTTCATAAAAAGAAACCCTTCTTCAAAGGTAGCTCAAGCAAAGAAAAGGGTAAGGACAAAGAAAAGGAAAAGAAAACACCTATTTGTTATGAGTGTAATAAGCCCGGGCATTATAAGATAGATTGCCCGGAATTAAAGTGGATGGCAAGAAAACTTAAAAAGAACTTCATGGCTGAATGGAGTGAAAGTGAGGAGTCAAGTTCGGAAGAGGAAGATCATCAAGAGACGGCCCAAATATGCCATATAGCCAATGACGATGAGGTAGATTCTGAACTTGAATGTGATTTTACTATTGATGAATTACATGATGTATTTTTAGAACTCATGGAAGAACACAAAAAACTCATCAATAAAAATAAAGTTCTAAAAGAAGAAAATCAATCTTTTATCAAAGATAAGCTGAAACTATTTCATAACTATGAAACATTAAGTAGGAGACTTATAGATGAAACCAAGAATCTAATTGCTGAAAATGTCAAGTTAAAAGAAGATGCTGAAAAATATAAATCCTTAGTAGACAAGTTTACACTTAGCTCAACCAAATTAAATATGATTCTTGATAGTCAAAAAGCTGTATATGATAAGGCTGGATTAGGATATAAAACAAATAGGAAACAAAAATACTTAAAGAACATATTTGTAAAAGCTAAAAATGAATATATTACTTGTCATTGTTGCAATAAATTAGGACATAAGGCATATGAATGTAACTATAGAAAGTCTAGCCACAACAAATTGAGTAATAATTATAAGCTTAAATTCAAGAAAGTTTGGGTTCCAAAAGGAACATCAAGTACTAACCCTAAAGGATCCAACATAGTTTGGGTACCTAAAGCTCATTCTTGATCTTGATTGCAGGGGTGTCTTGCAGCTAATAAGGTGGATAAACGATGGTATCTAGATAGCGGCTGTTCAAGACACATGACCGGTGACGTAGACCAATTTGTCACTTTGGAGTCTAAGAAGGGTGGAGTAGTAACCTATGGAGACAATGGAAAAGGGTATATCATTGGAAAGGGTAAAATTTTCTTTACTCGATCTACCTTCATAGAAAATGTCTTATTAGTTAATGGTTTGAAACATAACCTACTTAGCATAAGTCAATTTTGTGATAAAGGATTTAAAGTCACATTTGAAGCATCAGTATGCATAATCACAAATCCTAAAGATAATAGCATTGTACTTATAGGACAAAGGCAAAGAAATATCTACATGGTAGATCTTCATGAATTAGGCAAGAAAAATGGATTATGTTTAATTACCAATGAAGAAAAGAAAAATGAAACAAGTTGGCTTTGGCATCGTAGACTAGGACATGCTAGTATGGAATTGATATCAAAACTAGTCAAGAAGGAATTAATAAAAGATGTGCCAAAATTGATCTTTGAAAAGGACAAAATTTGTGGACCATGCTCATTAGGAAAACAAACAAAATCATCCTTCAAATCAAAGAATATAGTATCAACAACTAGGCCTTTTGAACTCATACATATGGATCTATTTGGACCCACTAGAACTGCGAGTCTAGGAGGGAAGAAGTATGGACTAGTTATGGTAGATGATTTTTCAAGATATACATGGGTTTCATTTTTGTCACATAAGAATAAAGCATTTTCAGCATTCTTGAAATATTATAATAATATCATAAATGAAAAGAAGCTCACCTTAATAGCAATTCGAAGTGATCATGGAACTGAATTTGAAAATCAACACTTTGAAGAATTTTGTAATGAAAATGGTATCTCACATCAATTTTCAGCACCTAGAACGCCTCAACAAAATGGGGTTGTTGAAAGGAAAAATAGGACCTTGGCAGAAATGGCACGTACGATGTTGTGCGAGTCAAATCTTTCAAAGTACTTTTGGGCTGAAGCTATAAGCACTGCTTGCCATATTCTAAATTGGGTTTTAATACGACCTATAACCAAGAAAACTCCTTATGAACTTTGTAAGAATAAGAAACCAACCGCTAAATATCTTAGAGTATTTGGATGTAGATGTTTCATTTTAAACAATGGCAAGGAGGATCTAAGTAAATTTGATGCCAAGTCAGATGAAGGTATCTTCTTAGGATACTCCACATCTAGCAGGGCATACAGAGTGTTTAATAAAAGAACTCTTGTAGTCGAAGAGTCAGTTAATATCATATTTGATGAGTCTGATAGTGAGTCTGCTAGGAAAGAAGATATCCTTGATGATGATGCAGGAATTATTAACTTTGAAAATTGAATCTTGATGACGTGCCAAATCAAGATAAGGAAAATGATCGCGTGCCACCACAATCTCAAGACTTGCCAAAGAAATGGAGGTATGCATATGGACATCTTAAAGACTTAATCATTGGTGATCCATCTCAAGGGGTAAGAACTCGATCCTCTCTTAGAAATTTAAATGATTATCTTGCTTTTGTTTCATAGTTAGAACCTAAGACTTATGAAGAAGCTGAAAAAGATACCAATTGGATAAATGCTATGCAAGAAGAATTAAATCAATTCAAAAGAAGTAATGTATGGACATTAACTGAGAGACCAAAGCATAACTCTGTAATTGGAACAAAATGGATCTTTAGAAATAAATTAGATGAAAATGGGGTAGTTATAAGAAATAAAGCTAGACTTGTAGCTAAGGGATACAATCAAGAAGAAGGAATAGATTTTGATGAAACATTTGCTCCCGTAGCTAGATTAGAGGCTATTAGATTACTTCTAGCTTTTGCATGTTTCATGGATTTCAAATTGTATCAAATGGATGTAAAAAGTGCATTCTTAAACGGTTTTATAGAGGAAGAAGTATATGTAGAGCAACCTCCTGGTTTTGAGAATCATGAATTGCCAAATCATGTGTTTAGACTACATAAGGCATTATATGGATTGAAGCAAGCACCTAGGGCTTGGTATGATCGATTAAGCAAATTTCTACTAAATAATGACTTTAGTAGAGGAAATGTAGATAAACCACTTTTTCTCAAAAGAAAAGACGAAAACCTACTAGTGGTACAAATATATGTAGATGACATAATCTTTGGTGCCACAAATGATAATCTTTGCAAAGAGTTTGCTAATTTAATGCACGGAGAATTCGAGATGAGTTTGATGGGAGAACTAAGTTTCTTTCTCGGATTACAAATCAAACAAACTAAAGAAGGTATCTTCATTTATCAAACTAAGTATGCAAAGGAAATATTAAAGAAGTTTGGGAATGAAAATCACAAGGGAGTAGGCACTCCAATGAATCCTACTAGTAAGCTAGACAAAGATGAGAAAGGAAAGAGTATTGATATTACGCTTTATAGAAGATTAATTGGATCCTTGCTCTACCTTACTGCTAGTAGACCAGACATCGTGTTTAGTGTAGGAATATGTGCTAGATACCAATCAGATCCTAAGGAGTCACATTTAAGTGCTGTTAAAAGAATCCTTAGATATTTAAGAGGAACTACAAACATAGGATTATGGTACTCGAGAGACTCCTATCTAGATTTGCTTGCCTACTCAGATGCTGATTTTGCTGGATGCAAATTAAATAGGAAGAGCACTAGTGGAACATGTCAATTTTTAGGAAATAACTTAGTATCATGGTTTAGCAAAAAGCAGAATTCAGTAGCACTGTCGACGGCTGAAGCTGAATATATAGCTGCCGACAGTTGTTGTGCTCAAGTACTATGGCTTAAGCAACAACTAGAGGACTATGGAGTTAAACTAGATAACATTCCTATAAAGTATGATAATACTAGTGCCATCAACCTTACTAAAAATTCGGTTCAGCACTCTAAAGCCAAATACATTGAAATAAGATATTATTTTATTAGAGATCATATGCAAAATGGAAACATATGTATTGAGCATGTATGTACTGAGAAACAATTAGCTGACATATTCGCAAAACCTTTGAGTGAAGATAGATTTTGCACGCTTAGGAGGGAATTAGGCATATGTGATCCTTTTTATTGAGGAGATATAAAAGGGAGCAAGTAGTCTCATGATACACTCCTCCCATTTCTAAAAATCCATGAAACATTAGTCAAACTAGTCATCTATAGATTCTTTACTCATGTATCATTGTCCCAGTAAGAATTTGTAAGGATTGGAAGAAAGAAAAAATTTTAAAAGGGAAAAGGAAGAGAAAGAAAGATTTCTGAACTTGGGTCGACCCAACCCAGAATAGGGTCGACCCAATGTTGAGTCGACCCAAGAAAAATCGAGGGTCGACCTAACGACAGGACCCCACTGTTAAAAGGGGGACCCGTGAGCAGTCTAGGGCACTGTTTTCACTTTATCCTCTTCCGAAAACCCTATTTCCCACTCTCAAATCTCCTCCAATCATCTCCAAACAGTAGATTACATCAAGATCTTGAAGAAATGGGACCCAAGGGAGCCGTAGCCAAGCGATCCGGGAGGGTTTCACGGATCACCCGTGCGGATAGGGCTGCTACAGAGCCTTCTACAGTGTCTCCACAAGGTGAGACACGTGTAGAGCCTCCTCCTCCCTCCCCTTCAGTCCAACTTGCGAAATTTGCGGGAAGACCGGTTACCACGGGGAGAAGGATCCACTCCGAGTTTTTGGATCAAGAAGGGTTCCGTTTGGGGGAATGGATCCGAAGGCAAGGATGGGAGTATCTTTGCTCCCTAGATGTGGTGATCTACCCAGGATTGGTCCGTGAGTGCTATGCCTTCCTCAAAACTGGAATGGGAGGGCTTATATCTGAAGTTCGAGGAGTAAGGGTTAGGGTTTCCGAAGAGAGTTTAAGTGAGTTGCTTCATCTCCCCTGCGAAGGAGCAACTCCAGAAAAGCCCGAAAACAAGTTAAGAGCCTTGCAGTTGATTCTTGAGAATGAAGACATCGATTATTCTGAAAATGTAATAGCAAGCTCTCTTTCAGCTGAAATGAGGTTGTTGCACAACTTTATAGGTCGGATTTTATTTCCGAAGAGCGGGAGATTTGATCTCATTTCTGAGCGAGATCTGGTTGTCATGGAGCACATTATTCAGGGCATTCTCCTGAATCTCCCGGCTATGATACTCAGGCAGATGAGAAAGGTTATATGCAACTCCAGAATCTCCCTGCCTTATGGTATGATACTCACCCTGATCTTCCGACAGCATGATATATCTGTAGAGGGAGAGATCTCCAGGCATCTACTATTCACTGACACATACACTGCACGATCCCTTATTCGCATGGGTTATGAGAAGGTGAACGGGCAGTGGGTACGCGCTGGAGCTGGGATTCTGGGTGATGCACCAGAGGGTGATGCACCAGAGATTGGAGACCCCATCCCTGAGGATGAGGAGCCTACGGATCATCCTACAGCACCTTCCGAGGCTGGACCTTCGTCATCTGTTCCGGCGGGATACACAGATAAGTTTTGGAGTAGGATGACTGAGCTTATGTTAGCTCGGGCGAGCACTATCACTGATGGACTGACGAGCAGACTGGATATTATGATTGCTGAGATCATCGATCTTAGAGAGCAGATAGGAGCTCTACGGAGAGAGAGAGGTTCATGGACCATCTGTGCCCCAGGCAGCTGAGTCAGAGATTTCGGCACAGAGTCATCCAGCTCACCGAGCTCCACGCCAGACTCAGTCCCATCAGGCTCGACCTCCCCTCGCCACTTATGCTAGAAGGATGAGGACTAGATCACAGCCATTAGATACCCCCTAGGCTGATACTAGCATTCTGATTAGAGCCTAGGATATGTATCTAGTTCTCATATGTATTTTGTGTTGATCATGTACTTTGTACTTTGATTGAGGAACATTGTATTTGTTTTGTTTTGGCATTATTGTACTACAATGTTCCATTTTGATCAATGAAACTGAAATGTTTGTTAATTATTGTGTCTATTCCCATGCACTTATTTGATGATAACAAAAAGGGGGAGAAGCAAGGAAAGAGAAATAAGTTGACAAACAAGTTGAAATTTATAATAGGAAAGGATATACATTTAAGGGGGAGCAATTTGTAACAATGAAAATGTTAAAGTCTAAAATTTAAATCGAATTTCAGAATTTGGCACATAGAGTTTCAGAATTTGGCACATAGAGTTTCAGAATTTGGCACATACCTTTCACACCTCGATACATAATCTGAAACTCATGCTTTATCTCAAATTTTTGAAGTTTCATCCTTAATGAAATATAAAAAAAGGGGGAGTAATTCAAAAGGTCAGATTGGAAACATTTGGATGAAATAGGGGGAGACTTTACTCTCAAATTTGAAAAGCTGAAATTCAGCAACTTGAGCCCTTTTTAAAACTAATTTTAAGATAAGTATCAATAGGCTCATACTCTATATTTTGTAATCATCAAAAAGGGGGAGATTGAGGATGATAGTGGTATTTTGATGATTAATACAATAATCAAGAGTATGTTACAAGTTAATTCGATACATCATTTATAAGTCTGTCACTCTCAGTACATTAGTATAATAAGATAAAGATGCATTTCATTGTTTATATGGATGAATCTAACCTTAAGTTGCAGCAAAGTGTGGATTGAGTCGACCCCAAGATTGATTGAGTCGACCCCGGCATATCAAGAAACTATCTGGCACACTTCTGCAAAAATGGTACGGATGAACAGTAGTTGGGTCGACCCAAGTAAAGAATGAGTCGATCCAATCCTCAAGCCTCAAGAAAACAGTTCTCTGGAAACCCTGAGAGGGTCGACCCAAATGAAACTTGAGTCGACCCAAACTTGAGTCGACCCCAAGTTAACATGAGTCGACCCAAAGGCAATGACATTCAAAAATAGGTTCTCTGGAAATCCTGAGAGGGTCGACCCAAGTGAAAGTTGAGTCGACCCAACTGAACCTTGAGTCGATCCAAAAAGATGTTGAGTCGACCCAAATGAAGGAAGGCTGAAATGCAAGGTTCTGTGGTTCTGAGAGGGTCGACCCTAGTAAATGTTGAGTCGACCCAAGTGAAAGTTGGGTCGACCCCAGTAAAAGTTGAGTCGACCCAAGCACGGGCAAAAGCATAACAGCTAGTTCTGCAGAAGTACTTTTTGACCTTCCAATAGTGAGTAACGGCTAGTTTTTGAATTCTAACCATTGGGGCTTGTCCAATGGATGAAGAAAACTATTTAAAGTGACACTATTCATCAGAGGAAATAGACTTTTGCAAAATATCAAAGCTTACACAAGAAAGACAAGTGCCCTAATCTTCTTCATCCAAGTGCTTCATTCAAGAGTCAAAAAGGAAGTGGTTGAGCAGACTCCAAGAGAAATCAAAAGCTCCATCCACCCTTGAAGAGTGAAGCATTCTTGACAAAGAAGAGAGAAGTCTCATCAAGCGATAACTATTCTCTAAACTCTTCCTTGTAGCTTATAAATGTTATATTTGCTCAACTAGGAGCTTCAAGTTTCTTCTTTCTTTTATTAATCAACTTGTAAAGGTTTGTTGGTGAGCCCGTAAAACCAACGGTGTAGGTTTATTGGTGAACCCGTAAAACCAATTGTGAAGGTTCGTTGGTGAGCCCGTAAAACCAACATAGGTTCTTGGTGATCCCGGAAAACCAAAGTGTAAAGATTTTTGGATTGTGAGCCCGGAAAACAATCCAACTGTAATCCGCGGAATTATAGTGAATTTCCGAGGGGTCGCTTGGGGAGTGGACGTAGGTGCTTAGGAGAGCACCGAACCACTATACTTCCTGTGTGTTTGTATTGTGCTTTGTTCTATTTCACTAACTCATCAATTGACATAAGTAAGATAGTAAAAATTAAGAGAAACCAATTCACCCCCCCTCTTGGCTTGTCACCTTGGGCAACAGATGTAATAGACAGTACTTAAATTCATAGAGCCAACTTAAGGTATGTGTGATAAGGTTTGCCAATTACTTGAAGGCAATGATAGTATAATGGTTAAGTGTCATGTATTCTATCTCATGTGAATTGTCATATGCATGGTTTTGTAATCATAATTGTAAATCTCTTGCATAGGTATGAATTGTAATCTGCTAGCTCCTGTGATGCTTGGCATGGTCTAGTTGGTCATAGTACCTGTTGGATGCGCCTTATGCTGCATCAAAAATATTCAATTTTCTTTCCTTGAAAGGGGTCCACATAAGTCTCACCACTACCTTTGAAAATATTTGTAAAATAAGTGGAGTGATCTATACAGCTTATCAAATAAACCTCTACCATAGGCAAGAATTTAAGTTTCTACTAAAAAACAAATATCTTCAAGTTATCATACAAATCAAATTATTGTTGAAGGGTCCAAATGTGTTCATTGAATAAAATTAGAATTTTGAATAAGAAACTATATATTACAAGAGGATCAAAGCATATGGCTTCAAAGAAGAGTTCGAATAATTCACATTAAACAATAAGTTGAATGATTTTCAAAGGTTTGGGCGAAGATTCATTGAAACAATTATGAACATACCAAAAATCAGAATGCTCTAATGAGGATTAAACTTTGATGAGAAATGCTAGGAAGCCATGACATGTCTTCCCATGCTATTATGCCTCACCTCTAATTAGCTAATTGGGTGGAATAAAGGGAGAAAACGCTTCCTCTATTTTCTATAAACAACAAAATAAATAAGATTACTCTTGTCTTCTCCTTTTGCTCTCCTCCAAGCTTGTCCTAGTTTCCCTTCTTTAAAAATAGAGGAAATCGTTTTGGAGCTTCATCTTGAGATGCTTCAACCTGAAATTAACTATTGAGGGCAAGGTTCGTTGAATTGGTATTGGGGGTCATATTAGCCGGCAATTAGTTTAATACGGTATGGATCCTTACCATGCTGTTCCAAGACGTACCGAAATAGGGAGGAGAGGGAGAAGAGGAGAGGGCGAGGGGAGGGAGAAGAGAGAGGCTCGTGCTGACTTTGGATGATACTCGACATTTGAGATTGTGGCTTGGGTAGTGCGGATTTGGTGGCAAAGGAGGCTGTGGACGATAAAGAAGAACTAGGGACCACGGATTTGGCAGCGAAGAAGGCTGTGGATGATGGAGAAGTGATAAGTGCTTAATAATTTATAATTTAGTTATCTTTCTATAGCACTTATCAATGTTTTTAAACTGATAAATACATATTTTACCATGAAATTGAATAAACATTGAATTAAATTTAAATTATGGTAAGAGGTAAATAATTCTTTTCTTAAACCAGATTCTGAACTTGTCTCTCTCTTGATTGCAATCTTTAATGAAAACTATAGAAAAACATATAAGGAGATTGTGTTGACCCGGCTAAGGTTATAATTAAATGGGCTTTGGTCTTGATTAGATTAAAAGTTATAATTGTATAGGAAAATATTTGATTAACCCTCTTATTAAGTCACGATCCTGCTTTTAGCCCTGTTGAGTCCAGTCTGAAGCAGTTTAGCAAGAATTAAATTTAAATAACATTGGGCTCGAGAACAAGTTCAAGCAAATCAACGATCATGACCCATCTCAAATCCAAAGCCAATTTCCAACCAATTTCGTACCTACCTTCGTGTAAAATTCATAATTTTAAAATTAAAAAAAATAAAATATCCACAGTAATTTGGAGAAAAATTGCTGGAATCGCTGTTCATATGAACAGTGTTCCGTGAAAACACTGTTCATATGAACAGTGTTAGGAAAAAAAAAAACTCATTCACTGTTCATCTCCTTCCTCCCGCAGAGCATCTCGGCCGTCCACCTTCCACTGCGTCTTCCCGTCGATCCCGCGGCCGTCCACCTTCCACGACGTCCTCCCGTCGATCCCGCGGCCAGTCTCTCTTCCTAGCCGTCCGTGATCAGCCATCCACGGAGCATCCGAAGCCACCGATCCAACCACCTTCTTCTTCAGCTCTCCCGCATCCACACCGAATCTCCTCCGCAATCATCGTCGATCCAGCCACCAGCTTCCGAATCCCAGAGATGGCGTAGCGACTCCTCCGGATTCCTAGCTCCAAGCGTGATCGGCTTGTCCCAGCATCCTCGGGTGTCCGCCATCAGCCGCGTGCAGCTAGCGATCATCAATCTCCCAGCGTATCCTCCTCTTCCGTGATCCAATCTCTCCGTAATTCGCCCGGAATGCATCCGTTGGATCCTCCAGCCATCCGTCAAGGAAGCCGCAGCAGCCTGTGAGCCAAACTCTTCCGCGTCCGAGCTTCACGGATCACGCCTATTTCCAGCCATCACCCGCATGCAACAGCGTCCATAATCCAGCCTCCGCGAGATCAAAGACCGCAGACCACGCCCTCCTCTCTGGGAATCGACCGCTGGGTTTTCAGCGATCTATAAGAGGAAGACGGAAGAGAAGAAAAAGGGGGGAGCTCGGTTGAGAAAAAAAAACCGGGGAGACCCCTGTTTCGGTGAAGAAAAGAAGCCACCAGCCGAGAGAAAAGAGAGAAAAAGAAATAAAAAAAGAGAAAAAGGGGAGGAAAGAGAATAGTTTTGATATTTTGGGAATAATGGGAGTTGATCAATTTCATTTGAAGATGGGAGGTTGTCCGGAAGCCATGCTTGGCTAAACATCCAATCTAGGGCTGGATGAAGCCCTAGCAATGTATCAGGGCATTGTGGTTCTTATTTTTTTTATTATTTTGGAGCTTATTTAAATTCTTATCTTCAATGAAATATTTCTTTTATGATGTTTAAACCTTGAGCATGCCATTTACTATTCGTGTTTGCTAAAGTAGTCTAAGATAATCCATGCCTAGGAAGATGAGGTGTGCTGCACCCTAGATTAGCATACTTAGGTAGACACTTCATGCTATACCGAAGATGGATTTTCCTAAAACTCTTTATGTTTTTATTTTAAAAGGCTTGTAGCCAATTTGCATGCCTCTCCAAAAGATAAAAATTAAGAACACAATCCCTAATGCCATGCTACGCGGTGGATTCCAAACCCTAGATCCATCTACTTTGATAAATTCTAATTCGCACTCATAGTTTAATTTAGTTAAATTAAGTTAGCAAATTCTTCTTCTTGATTTACTTTTAAAAAAAAATAACTTATTCTACAATCCCTGTAGACCGACACCCGTAATCACTATCCTACAGGATACGTGCTATTGCGTGGTTTATTTTTGAAATTGAAAGAACCGATCAAGAAGTTTCGGGGAGCATGGATTTAGTGGTGGAGGCCTAGGGAGCGTTGATGCAACAATAAAGGAGGCCATGGAAGATGGAGAAAGCTTGAGGAGTGCGGATCTGGTGGCAGAACATGCCATGGATGATGGAAACATGGAGAGAGAGGGCTGAGAAGGGGAGGAAGGTAGAGAGAGAGGGAGGGAGAGGGAGAAGGGGGAGAGGAGGAAGGAGGGGGAGGTGGGGAGGAGGGAGAGAGAGGAAGAGAGATAGAGGGCGAGAGAGGACCTCGTGGAGCCCACCATGCTAGATGAAGATGAACCGGGCTCGGATGATGTTTAGGGCTTCGATAGGGGGGTTGAGGGGGCTTGGATGCTTTAAAGAGTGAACGGGGCTCGAAAAGGGCTGAGTTGGGGCTCGGGATAATTTAAAGAGCCTATTGGACAATTTGGTGGTGCCTACCATGACTGTATGATGGATGGTGCTAGAAGAATCCAAGTTGTGGTTGAGAGCTAGTAGTTAACTGCCTTAACTGCAACATCTATTCCTAGGTCGCCAAAACTTGGTGCTTGTGACTCCCCTGTACTTTAACATCCTCATTATTGTTATAGTTATAAATGTTGCTCTCTGTTTTTTGCTCCTAATATATATATATATATACATGCATACACATATACATATATATTATATATATGTCAATGAGTAATTAGTTATGAAAGCCATGGTTTTAATCTTTTTACTCTTCTCTTCTCTTTTGTAGTTCTTCTTGAGGAACCAAGGTGATTGATTGATAAGAGAGGATGGGATTATAACTCTCAAATTATGAAACTGTAATTGTTTTTTCTAATGGTTTTTCTGATAACAACGCCAAATTCTGTTTTCATGAAAAAACAACTCTTAGTTCTATCTCTCTATGTACCTCAGTAACTAGTCTAGCGCAAGTAATGGCATCTTTTTGCAATATTCTTGCATGATTTGGTGGTTCTAAAATGGCCTATCACCATTGTTTTTTGGTTTTGTCTTATTTCCTTAGTTGTTTACACTTTCCTTGTGTTATGAAGCATCTTCATCTTCATTTTCTTTGTCATAAGCCAATAGTGCTCTCTCTTATTCTTAAGTCATGATTTGGTGGGATGGTTCGGTCTAGAAAAGTGGAAGTAGCATTAATGAAGTCAAGGGCTTGGATCATGTGGTACAATCTATACCATGATTATTCAAGCCCTTGTCCAGTTATTTGATGCATCAAAGGTTAATATTTGAAACATTAGAACTACCATATGCTGCAAATTTGTTCATCTATTGGGTTTGTGTCTGTTTAATATTTTGTCAAAGTCCTAGTCCTTAGGTTACTTAGCTCTTATCTTAAGTAACTTAATCTTTAAATTACTTGGCTGTCAAATTACTTAATGTACTAGTTACGTAGGCTCAAATTACAGGTTTCTTAATATTATTATTTACTTGGTCTTTAAGTTAGGGTAGGAGGCTATATTTGCATGATATAGAAAGGCTGGTGGATAGTCCTAAATCATGTATTGTATGCGAGTATGTTGTGAAGAAAACTGTTTCTTACCTCTTATCCCTCTCTATCTATTCTTCTCCCTCTCTAATTTCTTCTTGTCTGCTTTCTTTCTCTCTTTTCTTGATTTCCTCTCCATTAGGCCCATCTATGTGTAAGCAGGCCAACCCCCAAGTGATCCTTTATCAATTTGGTATCAAAGCAAAAGGATCCTAATCTATTAATCTTTTATTTTCCTTGATCTCCTTTTTATTCTACCTTTGACTAGTAATCATTGTGTCAAACTAGTTGAATTTCAAGATTGAGGTTTTTCATCATTGTGCAAGGAAGTTTTGAAGATCTGCAATTAGAAGTCAAGCTATATGATGAACCACATATTAAAGGTCTAGCAGTCGAAAATACGTTAGACAAGATCTGCAATTAGAGATGTTTTGGAGATCCTACAAGTAGCAATCCTTCATACAAGGTTCTTGTAGATAAAGGTGCACCACATCCTAAGGATCTGATCAAGAAGATTGAAGGCTTTAAAGATCCAATTTAGAGAAACTTCTAAACAAGCATGACATGGATTGTGAACTTTCAAGGGTTGTGATTCTATGGCGATACTTTGAAAAATCCTTACTATGTTGATTTCTTAGATTCAACGATGCTTGCCGCTAATCAGATGATTAAAAGCTTCATGAACGATGATCCAAGAGCACCAAAACAAGCGAGCTCACTAGAAAGTTTTGTGTTGGTCTCTATCATCAAATCTTGGAGACTTATAGCTCGATCTAGCATTGAAGTGGCACTAAGATCTTGAGGATGAGATCCATGCAGGATAAGTGTATGCTTATTGAAGTTGTCATCTAGTAACTTGGAGCGTCAATGTAACATATTGAAACATCTAAACAATCATATTTACTTAGTCCTTAAGTAATCCAATTCTTAAGTTATTTTTCGGTCAAATTACTTGATATACAAGTTACCTAGGCCTCAAGTTTCATGTTTCGTGATTTATTAGTTTCTTGGTCCTTTAGTTAGGGTAAGCTATATTTATATGATATGGAAAAGCTAAAGGATAGACCTCAAGTCGCCCATCTATGCATAAGCAGGCCATCTAAGTAATCTTGCATCAAGCATGTTCTTGAAAGATAACTCATGTAACAAGAGGGCAGTTTTGGTATCATGTGCTTACTTATGTTGCAAGTCAAAAGATGCTGTTGCCTTCTCTAAGCAATTTAGACCATGTTGGATTGACCTATTAAAAGAGAAGGAATGATAGCCAAGCACGGCTTCCTAGCATTTCTTAACTTTAATTTTTCACTTAATATCACGTTTTCTCGTAGAGCCTCTCGCAAATTGCAATTATCATTGTTAACACAGGTGAGGTCATTCATATCCTCAAAAGTCTATTCTGACAACTTGGCTAAGGGCCTATAAATGTCGTTATTGGTAATCCATTTTAGGTCACATATGCCACCTAGCCAAAAGCTCCACATCAGTTATTCTGATAAGTCCACTCATATACCACCTCGCTAGGGGACTGGATATATGGTCATTTATAATTCCAAATGTGGCCACATGTACCACCCAGCCAAAGGTACCTCATCGATAATGCAAGTGTGGCCACATATGAGATCCACTTATAATTTGGAATCATGTTATTATTTTTAGATTTAACAGATATTCACAAATTGCATGCCAAAAGTTTATTTGATCAAAATTTTTATTTTACAGATTTGGACCTAGAAATTGTTATCCCAATGAGATTAGAACTTCAAAACAATGCTTTAAATGTTTAGAAAATCTAATAGAGATGTGATTTCAAGTCATAAAACTTAAAAAATTTCAAAACCCACATGGTTTCATGATGTTCAAGTAGGGTCGAAAAATAGTTTCAAAACTAGGTTCAGATTTTCATATAAAAAACCTGGAAAGTTTTTCAGCATTTGTAGGTTTCAAAACAACTTCCATTTGATACAAATACAGAGTTGAAAAATAATTTCAAAACTAAGTTCAGATTTTCATATAAAAAACATGGAATCTTTCTCAGCATTCATAGGTTTCAAAACAACTTCAATTTGATACAAATACAGAGTTGAATTCAAAAACATAAACTTTGGAAGTGATTGTAAGATTTAGAACTTTAAAACGACACGAGTTTGATATTTAGTGGAATACTAAAGGAACTTCTATCTTAAGACACATGGAAGAATTGCTTGTAAAGGAAACTGTAAATTTTTGAAAGGACCCTTGGTTTTAAGAACATCATCATCATCATCATCTTCTTTCTAGGCTAGCTACCCTTCTTCACTCTCTCAAAGCCTATCATCCTTGTCTTCCTATACAACAGTCCACATTATGCTCTATTTACAGGCTTGCAAGTACAATTTGGGGCCCAATAGGTCGGTTTGACTGGTTAGTTTCCTAGGTCGGTTGAGGAGGTTAGCTGCTAGGGTTCATCTCTATTTTAAGCAAATATATGTAATTAGTATCCCCCTTTTGCATTCCATAAAGATACTTAAAACCTCAAATTCCTCAAGATTAAAAAGTTGATTTGCCAACTCTAGTATAAATTCCCAATTTTTGGTGTTGTATCAACATTTCAATTTTTGGTGTTGTATCAACATTTCAATTTTTAAATGTTCAGGTATTTCTCAAATCTCAGGACCTCATAATTTCTATTATAGCCAAATATTGACAATACCCAAAACCCGGCAAGAAAATTTATCTAAGACGACACTAAACAACATTTATTGTTTCAACAAGATGGCTTAGTTCCAGACTTTAACATTCATTTCCATATATGTATTTTTCTGAGTATAGGTTGGGTTATTGCAATATGTCTGTACAAGAAACGTGTCATATGCAGTAGGTGGCTCTTGCTCGACGGAAAGTCACCTAGTTATGTTTGTCTAGTGATCTTTGAGATTGAATATTTCCCATCCCACTAAATGTTGATATCAGTAAGTGCACTATCTATGTGGATAACGTGCTTATGTATGTTCTGGGAAGAGTTACCATGCTTATAAACATCATATGCTTGCTATTAAAAACCACTGGATGTATTAATGTGTCATCCATTATCGCTACAGATTGCAAATCTTTTAGACTGCACCACATGGACAGGTGTTGGTCCTGGTCTCATGGATGCTGCCATTAAAGGTGCTCTTGAAGCAAAGAAGCCAGTTGGTGGATTCAAGATAGCAAGGGAATCAGGTGAATGGACAACCTCAAACTTCCATCCCTATCTCCCTTTGGAAACATACCTTACGTGCAGGTAATTAGTAAAATAACCCTTAATGCAGAATGCCTTTGGATGTAGATTGAAATCTCATTTGTGAAGTCATCAAAGCAGGTTCTTCTCAGCAAGGAAACATGGGTTGGTGGATGCTGCAGTGAGGAACAATCCATCTGACAGGACAGCTGTGGTTGCTTTCCCTGGTGGGATTGGAACCTTAGATGAGGTTTTCGAGATTCTAGCATTGATTCAACTGGAGAGAATTGGGTCTAAACTTCCTATCCCTTTCCTGCTTATAAATTATGATTCTTTTTATTCGAAGCTATTAGATTTCATGGGTGATTGCGAGAAATGGGGAACTGTAGCTAGAGGAGAGGTTGCGTCATTGTGGAAAGTTTGCAATGGGAATCTCGAAGCTTTGGAATACTTGGCAGAGTTTTACAATATCCCTCAAAACAAAATGGATTATGATATTAGAGTTGGTGCTGAGCTGTCGTGACCAATTGAGCCTGAAATCTCAGCTTTTTTTTCTCAAACAAAAGGGGTGTCAACCTGATTGAGTTGACGCAATATCTGCTTGATACTTGGGTGAGTGTTTATTGGATCGGCTGTTCTACTGCTGAATAATGGCTTGTAACACTGACACTGTGTTTATACAAAATCACATCATGAAGAAAGGGACAATTAGATCTCTATTATGGTCTGTAAGATATTATCCTTTTTTCGTTGAAGAAGTAATTCTAGCTCGGTCGTTCTACAGCAGAAAGAAGTGAACAGGCTGTGTTAGATATTATTATTTAGAGAAAAAAAAAATCTTTCCTGGGGGCATCGTTTTCATTGCTGAGCTGCGATCATCATTGTCATTAATACTCGTGTGAATTCAGTCTATACAAACGCGCGTGGAGTCTGCCAAAACCAAAAACATTAAGATTGAACGTCATTGGTTGCAATGGTTTTAAAACTTGTGTGTTCATAAAATATATATTTCACAAGAACAGAATTAAAAACTAGCCTCAAACTATTTCTCGGTGTATTTCGTAATGAATCCATTTACTAAATTTTAAATGTATAGATGCTAAATCAAACTTACTCATAAAGCTGATCAAAGTAGGGATCATTCGGTTAGAGACAATATCAAATATGTAAAGCATGAGAGGAGAAACAACTCCACCCTGTTTAAGGGCTTTACCTGGGTCCAATATAATGTTTTCTGCTACTATTTAATCTGTAAGGCTTGGAGCCCAGCATGCGATGCTGGTTTCATCCACTTCTGTACATGCAGACATTGTTTCAAGCTTTTGGCATGCGTGGCTAGAGCAGGATGCAACCTATTGACTTTACATTAGAGGGTGCCTGAATAGCCAAGAACTCTTGAAAACACCTGAATTTACAAATCTCACAGTAAAAAGGTTACAAAATATTGATAGGCTAAGGGTTCCTAAGTGAAAAAAAAAACTCCAGAAAGGATCCTGTCTGAAGTATTTTGATATTCTACTCCAGCTCCATGTTATTTTGCAGATACCATCAATTGGTCCCATTTGCCTTTCTGCACTTTATCTTTCTGTACTCCCTTCTTCTTCCCCATCCCCTTCCCCACTCCCCTTACATGGCCTATCGACATCTATGAGCATCAGCGACAACGGCAACAACCAAAATGAAGATGAATTGATAGGACCATGTATTTCTATCTGCAGTATTTTGAACAAAAAGTATAAAAAAGTTTCAAAAGATCTCAAATAAAAAATATTGGATTGCTTTGAAAGGATAGAAACCTCCAAAATCCTGCATGTAGCTTTATTAACCAATTGCTTAAAATTGTAGCCTCTGAAGCTATATTGAGAATTTAAGAACAACACCTAAAAATTAATTGGTCATCAACTAACTATAATAAATGGTCAAAAATATTAGGTTGATCAAGTTTGATTAATGAATTTATGTATGACTCTTGGAGGGGCTATAAATTAAGTTCAGGTAATTATAAAGGGAAATTAGCTTTATGTTGTTCAACCTCAGACCAGTCGTAAAAGAGCAGGATTTTCAAGCTCAGAAGATAAGCTAGATAGAGTTGTTCAAGCTTAAGTCATGCCCTACTGGTGTTAGTCTTCACGAACTTTCATAAAAGTATCACTCCCCTACTGGTGTGAGTCCATGCACCTTGTACGGATTGATGCAGTCCTATATTATACTGACAACCATAGTTTGAGTATGGGATTCTTATCAGACAGAAGACCTATACGAACTTTTTTCATGGAACAATTTGTTGTGCATTACCAAGTGTCCTGAAGTCTGATTCATAACCACAAGAGCTTAGGTCTACGGAATGCCTGTAAAGGGGCCGGCATTCCAAAGCTTATATAGTCAGAAGTTATGTTTCAACCCTCTTCTTAAAGAATCAAGCTTGTAAGAGTCTTATGGCAGAAAGGCAAAGTCACCAGATAGACATTAGAAGTGACAGCACTAAACTCTGGATTTAAGGACGCAATACCCCTGTTCAATATTATTTATCATCTCCACTTGTTTATATTCTGTTTGTTATTGTTAATCCAGAATGTGATATTGCCTCTGGGCTTCCAACCTGTAATCCAAGAAATAATTCAAAGATGTAATTAACAAATGCCAATACAGTGGCCCCAAAAGTGTGTCATCTCTATCTTAAATTTATAAAATCCCAAGATAGTTGGTTGTTTCTTGCAGCATTATTGCAGACACAAAATAGATTGCATTCTTGTTGCGGAGCAGTTATTGAAGAAATGATTACTCTTTTTGCAAGTGATTAGGTGTTGGTGGTAAGGATTATATTTGTTTATTTAGACCAACAATTAAGAGATTTATGATGTGACTTTGTATGATTGAATGGTCAAAACAAATCAATTATTTCACATGACCATCAGAAAAATAAATTCTCAGTGAGTACATATATTTTCTGCATAAACAGATACACAATCGCAATCACACAAATGACAAAAAATACTTGACTTCCAGAGTTATGCATCAAACAGATTCACAAACAGATACATCGAACTCCAATGTTATGCTTCTCTGTACAACATAACTATTAAACAGATTGGCAAATATTAAATATAAACCCTGTTCTTTCCTTTGAAAAAAAGGAACTGATAACCCAAGAAAGGAACATGATATACATTTTTAAAGTATGGGATGCCTCTTAAGAAAACAAAGAGGAGGAGGAGGAGGACGAGGAGGAGAAGGAGGAGGAGAAGGCTTACCTCAGACGACGGCGAGGTCGACGGCAGCGGAGAAGCGGCATCTTCGATCGCCGATCGGGGCTCGGGTGTTGGAATTCCTCGCACGCCGCAGAAAATTTCAGAAAAATTCTGCGCGCAGCGGAAGACATGCGCGAGATTCCGTTCATCGCATGAACATATTTTAAAACCGTCGTTCGTAGATAGATTAGGATTAAATACTTTTTATATGATTAAGAAGATCAGATCTTCACCTTGTGCGGGTAGATGATCACCGCAATCTGATGATCGTGGTATTTGTTGAAGGTTCGCTTAAAGCCGCACACGCGTCCGGCCTTTATGGATATCCACACGAGGCAGAGGACCAATCCAAACTCTCTAATCTCCCTGGGGTGCTAGCTCCCTTGCAGAGATATGTTTTGATGGTTGAAATCCTCTCTTTTGAATCAACTCTTGATTGCCTTAGAGAGGAGGAAGAAGGATAGATCAAAAGGAAGAAGGCAAAACCCCTTTGCAGCCTTTTCCTTTTCCTTTTCTTTTGGAACCAAAAGAAGAGAGGGAGGAAGGGCTGCATGCCTCCTTCCTTTTCTTTGCTTGCTGGTGGCTGAAACCCAAGAGGGAGAGATGGGTTCACGGCACAAAAGGGAGGAGAAAAATCCCACGTACTTCCAAAGGAGGGGATTGTCAAGCGGGCCCAAGAGAGAAAAGATGGGTCACCTGCCACCTATCTTTCTTCTCCTCCTTTTTTTTTTCTTGCAGCTCCAAGGAGGCTGAAGGGGGGGGGGGGGGGGGGGGGGGGGTTCACGGCTGGATCATTGGAGAGAAGGAGAGAATACGGCACATAAGGAATATCATAAGAGGGGGGAGGGGGGGCCCACGCCCTTCTCCTTTTTTTTATTCTTAGCCCTAGCGCATGAGCTCCTAACTTTTAGGAGCTCATGTTTATCTTGAAGGCCAAAGGGGAGGGGCGTACGCCCCTCCTCCTTTTCTTCACGTAATTTTCAAGGGGAGGGGCGTACGCCCCTCCCTCTTCTCTCCTCTTCCCACACGCCCCACTTAATCAAATTAAGTGGGGTGGGGCCTCTTTATTGGGTGTTTAACTATAGTAGTCCAATCCTCTTCCAAAGAGGATTAGGTGAACCCAACCTAATCCCTATGAGTCCTAATCTAATTAGGAGTCATCTTAATCTATTAGACTAAAATTAATTATGACTTAATGAAATCCTAATCCAATTAGGACTCATTCAATTCTAGTCCTAATCCAATTAGGACTTTAGAAATCCTACTCCAAGTAGGACTCTAATTTAATTTGAAGTCCTAATCTAATTAAGACTCTAGGAGTCCTACTGCAAATCGGACTCTTATTAAATAAGATCAAGTCCAATTAATTAAGTCCAATTGATTTAATTAAATTGCAATTATTCCTTCTTCTACTCACTAACTTTTAGTGAGTTAAAACAATTATCAATCAAATTGATAATTATAAATTATTTGTGATTGCAAATCACAATTCAACCATCAGATCGGTCAATACCTCTAATGTGGGTGACCCCATAGGTTCTATTCTGTCTCGTAATGAGATATACTGCGATCTCTATCACAATATCATTGAAAACTCCTTTCAATGGGTTGGAACAATTCCAACTCAACTCACCAGGGATCATCAATCATCAAGATAGTCCCTGTGAGTCTCACCATCCACCAGTGACACCTAGCAGCATGTAGTGGCTACCCAGCAGAATGGAATGATGAACCTCTAGGTGCAGTTAGTATATAATACAGTCCTTCTATCGTGGATCCCTACAGGACGGAGGTCATGGATAACTCGTCAAACCCCATCGTCTGTCATATATCAAGATTTATTCGACTTAAGTTCGAGAATGGAAAACTCCTTTTCCACTGTACATACTACCCCGGCCGAGGATTTACGAACTCAGTCTCATAAATCACATAGGATCTCTCTTAACCTATCAAGATCGATAGATTCCATCTAGATGCACCCCTACTCCTACAATGAACCTACTGCAGCCAATCTGCACCACAAGAACCCAACTGGCTAGGGCTCATGTTTATGTGCTCGTCAAACTACAGCAACCTCACTGTGAATAGCCGAGGTATCGCAGGTCAAAGGACCAGTCATACAACTACAGCATCAAGTAAGTCACTGACGAGTGGATAGACATCCAAGTGACTACTTGCTATGGTCACGCTCAGTACCCTTGTTCTCTAACAAGCACTTGCACAATTGCTCCAGTGTCGCCACACTGTGGACTCAATACTCGTCCATTAAAGAAAGCGATCTGTGCACTAATCTCAGCGGATCGATCACCGTCCTCGTGATGATCCATCGATCAGGAGCAATTCAGAAATTAATCACCAATGACACATGCCTCAAATTCTCAACTCTTGAGAATATGCGTCATCATCTTATTAATTTTTTGGACGATTCATGGACACATAAGAACATGAATGAAAAGAATGCCCATTCTAATAAATTCATTATTAGGTCAAGTACAAATTTATGTCCCAGAATAAAATAATGCGTCAGCCAAATTGGCTTCTAGGGCATACTTCTAACAATCTCCCACTTGCACTAAAGCCAATTAGCTATAAACCTAAGCCCCATCTTCTCAAGATGTGCTTCAGTTTTCTGCTGACTTATCTGCTTAGTGAATGGGTCCACCACATTTTCTGTGGAGTCTACTCTCTGATCCTTTACTTATTTCTTTTCAAGGTAGTCGCTTATTAGGTTAAACCACCGCTCTATGTGCTTCGGCTTCTGGTGAGACCTTGGCTCTTTAGCTAGTGCTATGGTGCCTTTGTTATCGCAGTAGCGTGTTATGGCATCTGATGACATTACACCTAACTCCGCAATGAACTTCTTAAACCAGAAGGTTTCCACTGCACCCTTAGATACGGCTTAACATTCAGCTTCTAAGGTAGAATCTACAATAATCGGTTGTTTGGAACTCTTCCAATTTACTGAACCATCATTGCATATAATCTGATGTAGACTTTCTATCATCAATATGTGTGCATCCTTCTACCTTCAACTCTGATCTTCTTCCAAAGACCAAGAACATGTCCGTAGTTCTTCTCAAGTACTTAAGACTGTTTTTCACAGCTATCCAGTGCTTCTTGCCTGAATTTGACTGATATATGCTCGTGACACTCACAGCATGTACTATATCAAGTCATGTACATAGCATGGTATACATGAGGCTCCCTATAGCCGAAGTATAAGGGATCTTGCTCATCCACTGAATCTCTTCAGATGTGTTGGGGCACATCTTCTTGAAGAGATTTACCCCATGCCTAAGGGGTAATAATCCCCCTTTAGAGGTTTCCATGCCGAACCTCTTCAACACTCCCTCTATGTAATATTCTGTGACAGGACAAGCATCCTCTTAGATCTATCTCTATAGACCTTAATTCCCAAAATATAGGATGCTTTTCCAAAGTCTATCATGGAGAATTCCTTAGACAACCAAACCTTGACTTAGGATATCATCCACGTACAATACGAGGAATGCAAGAGTCCTCCCACTAACCTTCTTATAAACACATGGTTCCTCCTCGTTCTTGAAGAAATCAAACGATTTGATTATATCGTTGAAACGAGTGTTCCAACTCCGAGATACTTGTTTTTGTCCATAGATGGACCTTTGTAGCTTACAGACCTTGTGATCACCATCACAATATCATGATATGCTACAACAACAAGCAATATTCGAATGGACTTCAGCATGGCTACAGGTGAAAAAGTATCCTGATAATCAGTGCCTTCGCACTGACTATAACCTTTCGCCATTAGCCTTGCCTTATAGGTCTCTACCTAGCCATCCGAACTTAATTTTCTCTTGTAGATCCATTTACACCCAATAGGTACTATACCTTCCGGTGAATCTACTAAGGTCCAGACTTGGTTGGAATGCATGGAGTCTATCTCTAACTTCATGGCTTCCAGCCATCTCTCGGAATCGATGTCTAACATCGCCTCGTTGTAGGTATTGGGATCCTTACCTTGATCCCTATCTCCCATGAGGAACACTTCCTCTACATCCTCTGTAAGTATACCTAAGTACCTTTCAGGAGGATGGAAGATCCTACTAAATCTACGAGGTGGAGGAGGTACAACATGTACTGGCTCGATATGAATAGGTTCTATAGGCACAATGGCTCGTTGCTCTTTAGAGACTTTCTCTTCGAGCTCAATTTTTCTCCTACTGCCTCTATTAAGGATAAACTATTTTCCATGAAGATAGCATGTCGGCTCACAAACACTTTGTGATTCTCTGGGACGTAAAATTGTATCCAAATAACTCTTTAGGATATTCTATAAAACGAGCACTAATTGTCCTATCCTCTAACTTGTCCGCCTGTTGTCATTTGACTTGGGCCGGACATCCCCAAATCTTGAAATAACCAAGACTCAGCTTCTTACCATGTCATATCTCATATAGTGTGGTAGGAACAGACTTAGAGTAAACACTATTCAATATGTAAATAGCTGAAAATAGGACATCTCTCTAAAAAAACAAGGGTTGATCAGTGAAGCTCATCATGGACCTGACAATATCCAATAGGATCTGATTCCTCCTCTCCGACACTCCGTTAAGCTGAGGTGTACCAGGAGGGATCCATTATGAAACTATACCATTCTCCTTGAGATAATCACGGAACTCTCCACTAAGGTATTCACCTCCTCGATCTGATCGAAGAACCTTAATGAGTTTTTCAGTTTGTTTTTCTACTTCATATCTGAACTCTTTGAACCTTTCAAAAATTTCAGATTTGTGTCTCATACACATATCCATACCGTGAGTAATCATCGGTAAATGAAGTAAAAATTACAATCTCTAACCAGCACATCGAATGGGCCACACACATAAGTGTGTACTAGGGTAAGTATCATAGTGGACCTCTCCTATGTCCTACAAAGGGTAATTTGGCCATCTTTCCTTGAAGGCAGGATTCACAAATCGAATATAACTCGAAAGTCAATGAGCTCAAAAGCTCATATTTCTCCAATTTGTTTATTCTGTCTTCACCTATATGGCCAAGCCTGAGGTGCCACAAATATTTTAGATTTATCTCATCTCTGGATCTATTGGATCCTATGGTACTCACTGTTTGCTCAGATACATTCACAGGTACATCCAAATGTAAGTAATAGAGACGGTCAATCATAAAACCATATGCATCCAATTTATTTCTCAAACAAATTGAACCATAGTCTTATAAAAATCTTTCTGTGCTAAACAAGATACAGAAATCAAATTTCTGTTTGCAACAGGTAACAGTCCCTAAGTATCCTTTTAATAATGAGCATATCTGGCATACCTTCTGAAGGTCTGTCACCCTTCTTACTCTTTATGCTTTCCATGTATGTAGGACAGTTCCTCTTCCAATGGCCGTCTTATGATGCAATGGAAACACTTTTCCTTGCAATCGGCCTTTTTCTTGGAACTTCCTTACTTGGCCTTTTCTCGGTCTTCTGCCTTTTCACAGGTTTCTTCTTCTTCCAAGTAGACTCTCTCTTGGAAGTAGAAACCAACTCGACAGCGAGAACGATGCCCCTTGAACTCTTCAAGGTTCATAAGGTAGTTACCAATTTTATTTAACAATTCTATTTTGGTGCATACAATCTTGTTCATATGGTAATTTACTATAAACTGTTCATATGAAGCTAGAAGGGATTGCGGGATCAAATCCGTTTGCAATTCCTTGTGCATGGTCATGCCGAGCTTCTCAAGCTCCTCTAAGTTCTTTATCATGGTCAAACCATGATCATGGACAGACTGCCCATTACACATCTTGGCCTTGAAGAGCCTCTTGGACACTTCAAAACATGCTGCGTGACTCTGTTCACCATACAACTCTTGTAGGTGATATAATATGTCCCTGGCGGTCTTCATGTTCTCATGCTGGCATTGTAATTCATTGGACATGAATGCCATTATGCAACACCTAACTTTATTGTTATTGTTCGTCCACTTAGCATGCGTCTTATGCTGACCAGTAATCGGACGGATTGGTAACACAGGGATTCCATGGTCTAGCATATACCCTAATTTCTCACAATTCAAAACTATTTTGAAATTTGCTGAGCTAGTTTTTATAATTGGGTTTGGTCAAACGATTGTTCTATAGGATAAGAGTTAAGAGTCTAGAAGCTGACTTTATAATCCTCAGAGAGTAAAGATTCTAGTTAGAATTTTGTACTTGAACTCTATTTGTTTTAGGGCCTTTTTTTTATAAAAAAAAAAAATACACCTCCCACTATTTCCTCGAATCTCTCACACTCCTCTGGTAGAGAAACGGAAACCTTGCGACTCTAGGTTTCAAGTGGGGTGCTACGATCCCACCAATTTACATGCCACCTCACCTAACAGTTATTGGTGACATATAAATGATGAGTGTACAACTCTTGTACAATGCTTCTCAAGCAAGTTGTAGCGCTATCAGGTCTCTAAGTAATGAAGACCTCACCTAACAGTTATTGGCCCCATTCCTTAGTTAAGTCGGACCCACCGTATAACCGTAGAAGCAAAGCCGTCATTGGGTCCCTCACCTAACAGTTATTGGGCCCAACCCTATCTTTACCCGTACAACATCTCATGCTTAATAGAGAGGTCCAGTCCCCCGATGCAACTTGCCCACTGTATCCAGCCGAGACAAATCAACGCCGGAAAGACCTTAGCAGCTCTACTGTGGTGGAAGACCTATGAACTTAATATTTTTCGAGGAGATTTAATTTCGGTCTCTTTCATTTAATTATGTACATCTCATGCAAATAATTATCTACCCGCTATGCATAAACATAAACATAAACATCCAGGCATAATAACAAAAATTAAACTGGTGATGATCATGGATCCAGGATGGGGTCATAGTACAAGCACATGCACGTCAATTGGTTAGATCGTCTTCAACTCTTGACTCGATCTTGAGCACCCTTGGTCCAATTGCGATCAACTCCTTGATCCATCTCCAATCAACCCTTGATCTCGATCCGCGCAAATCGTGCTTGTAGAGGCATGCACCGATCAACCATTGACATGCAAACACATCACAGATTACATCCCAGATAACTTTAAAAATAAATAAAATTAAATAATAGTTACAACCCTTTTTCATGAGACACGCAGGTCTCTAATACATCAATATAAGATGCACGCAGGCATCTGAAAATCTGATTTACATGCATCACATAACATCACAGAACATCTCAGACATTGCAGAACATTTCAGCACAATTAAAGGGTCCATCCATGATCATCACCATACGCATCTCATGCATTAAATAAAATTTACAGATCTAAATATTTAACAGATTATGTCATCTTATGAGTTGCTGATCATGCAAGATATGATTCTAAATATTTTTAATCTCATTAACAAATCAATAGAATCATTAATCTAATCGCATAGAAAATCAGCATGCAGAAAAATCAGCAAGCTGAAAATTCTGCATGCAGAAAAATTTAGCAAGCATAATCTTTAAATTTTCAGATCTATTATGCCTTAATCATTTAATCCTAATCTTAATCTACGCAACCATGGCTCTGATACCACTGTTCGCATGCCGCAGAAAATTTCAGAAAAATTCTGCGCGCAGCGGAAGACATGCGCGAGATTCCGTTCATCGCATGAACATATTTTAAAACCGTCGTTCGTAGATAGATTAGGATTAAATACTTTTTATATGATTAAGAAGATCAGATCTTCACCTTGTGCGGGTAGATGATCACCGTAATCTGATGATCGTGGTATTTGTTGAAGGTTCGCTTAAAGCCGCACACGCGTCCGGCCTCTACGGATATCCACACGAGGCAGAGGACCAATCCAAACTCTCTAATCTCCCCGGGGTGCTAACTCCCTTGCAGAGATATGTTTTGATGGTTGAAATCCTCTCTTTTGAATCAACTCTTGATTGCCTTAGAGAGGAGGAAGAAGGATAGATCAAAAGGAAGAAGGCAAAACCCCTTTGCAGCCTTTTCCTTTTCCTTTTCTTTTGGAACCAAAAGAAGAGAGGGAGGAAGGGCTGCATGCCTCCTTCCTTTTCTTTGCTTGCTGGTGGCTGAAACCCAAGAGGGAGAGATGGGTTCACGGCACAAAAGGGAGGAGAAAAATCCCACGTACTTCCAAAGGAGGGGATTGTCAAGCGGGCCCAAGAGAGAAAAGATGGGTCACCTGCCACCTATCTTTCTTCTCCTTTTTTTTTCTTGCAGCTCCAAGGAGGCTGAAGGGGGGGGGGGGGGGGGTTCACGGCTGGATCATTGGAGAGAAGGAGAGAATACGGCACATAAGGAATATCATAAGAGGGGGGAGGGGGGGCCCACGCCCTTCTCCTTTTTTTTATTCTTAGCCCTAGCGCATGAGCTCCTAACTTTTAGGAGCTCATGTTTATCTTGAAGGCCAAAAGGGAGGGGCGTACGCCCCTCCTCCTTTTCTTCACGTAATTTTCAAGGGGAGGGGCGTACGCCCCTCCCTCTTCTCTCCTCTTCCCACACGCCCCACTTAATCAAATTAAGTGGGGTGGGGCCTCTTTATTGGGTGTCTAACTATAGTAGTCCAATCCTCTTCCAAAGAGGATTAGGTGAACCCAACCTAATCCCTATGAGTCCTAATCTAATTAGGAGTCATCTTAATCTATTAGACTAAAATTAATTATGACTTAATGAAATCCTAATCCAATTAGGACTCATTCAATTCTAGTCCTAATTCAATTAGGACTTTAGAAATCCTACTCCAAGTAGGACTCTAATTTAATTTGAAGTCCTAATCTAATTAAGACTCTAGGAGTCCTACTGCAAATCGGACTCTTATTAAATAAGATCAAGTCCAATTAATTAAGTCCAATTGATTTAATTAAATTGCAATCCAATTGCAATTATTCCTTCTTCTACTCACTAACTTTTAGTGAGTTAAAACAATTATCAATCAAATTGATAATTATAAATTATTTGTGATTGCAAATCACAATTCAACCATCAGATCGGTCAATACCTCTAATGTGTGTGACCCCATAGGTTCTATTCTGTCTCGTAATGAGATATACTGCGATCTCTATCACAATATCATTGAAAACTCCTTTCAATGGGTTGGAACAATTCCAACTCAACTCACCAGGGATCATCAATCATCAAGATAGTCCCTGTGAGTCTCACCATCCACCAGTGACACCTAGCAGCATGTAGTGGCTACCCAGCAGAATGGAATGATGAACCTCTAGGTGCAGTTAGTATATAATACAGTCCTTCTATCGTGGATCCCTACAGGACGGAGGTCATGGATAACTCGTCAAACCCCATCGTCTGTCATATATCAAGATTTATTCGACTTAAGTTCGAGAATGGAAAACTCCTTTTCCACTGTACATACTACCCCGGCCGAGGATTTACGAACTCAGTCTCATAAATCACATAGGATCTCTCTTAACCTATCAAGATCGATAGATTCCATCTAGATGCACCCCTACTCCTACAATGAACCTACTGCAGCCAATCTGCACCACAAGAACCCAATTGGCTAGGGCTCATGTTTATGTGCTCGTCAAACTACAGCAACCTCACTGTGAATAGCCGAGGCATCGTAGGTCAAAGGACCAGTCATACAACTACAGCATCAAGTAAGTCACTGACGAGTGGATAGACATCCAAGTGACTACTTGCTATGGTCACGCTCAGTACCCTTGTTCTCTAACAAGCACTTGCACAATTGCTCCAGTGTCGCCACACTGTGGACTCAAGACTCGTCCATCAAAGAAAGCGATCTGTGCACTAATCTCAGCGGATCGATCACCGTCCTCGTGATGATCCATCGATCAGGAGCAATTCAGAAATTAATCACCAATGACACATGCCTCAAATTCTCAACTCTTGAGAATATGCGTCATCATCTTATTAATTTCTTGGACGATTCATGGACACATAAGAACATGAATGAAAAGAATGCCCATTCTAATAAATTCATTATTAGGTCAAGTACAAATTTATGTCCCAGAATAAAATAATGCGTCAGCCAAATTGGCTTCTAGGGCATACTTCTAACATCGGGATGGAGGTGAGATAGATCAGTTTGATGTCGGCGTGTAGCTAGGGCTTCGACCGAGAGAGGATAAGGAGAGGGGGCCGGGCAAGCGTTAAAAACAAGAAGAAAACAAAGAGGAGGAGGAGGAGGACGAGGAGGAGAAGGAGGAGGAGACTTACCTCAGACGACGGCGAGGTCGACGGCAGCGGAGGAGCGGAATCTTCGATCGCCGATCGGGGCTCGGGATGGAGGTGAGATCAGTTTGATGTCGGCGCGCAGCTATGGCTTCGACCGAGAGAGGATGAGGAGAGGGGGCCGGGCGAGCGTTAAAAATAAGAAGAAAACAAAGAGGAGCAGGAGGAGGAGGAGGAGGCTTACCTCAGACGAGGGCGAGGTCGACAGCGGCAGGAAAGCAGAATCTTCGGTCGCCGATTGGGGCTCAGGATGGAGTCAGCGCGCAGCTAGGGCATCGACCGAGTTTGTATGAGGAGAGGAGGCCGGGAGAGCGGTCGGGAGGGTTTTATGTTTTCTAACGGCGCTGTTAGGCGTCATCGTTTCTGAATATTTTAACGACGCTTTAGAACGTCGTCGTTCGTGGAGATTTACCGACGCAAGGACGAAATGTCTGCAAAGGTTGGCGCTGTACCAACATTTACCGACGCTTTTCCCTAGCGTTGGAAAAACTTGGTCGGCAAAACTCACATTTGTTGTTGTGTCACACAAGGGCTGGTTAGTTTTATGTTGGAAATAACTTTCTAAAAAAAATTGTGGATAAAGAGAAATTATTCATGTAGGAGACTACTAGCAAAGGAGTTACCAGAACAAGAAACAACCATTCAAGGGAAATCAATGCTGGAGATAACTTTCTTTTCAATAATAGAAGGCAGCAAAAAGACTTCATTTGCTCTCTATCAACTTCAACAACACCTACAATAGTTTTTATACCCGTTTCTACACCAAACAGACTCTCTTAGCCCCCTATCCTAGGTTTAGTTTTCTAATCTATAGGGAATATCTCATCACGTCTAGAGATTATCTTGGTTTTCTTGATCATATGTATTAGACGTACCAATTTTTTTTGAACTCAGTTTGATAAGGTTGTTTGGTTCCCTTCTTAACCTTATTCTCTATTTGGTGCTTCTTTTACTTTTTTCCATTTGGATGGATCAGCTAATCAAAATCCTCATTTCAGAGGCAAAATAAAGAACCTAATCCTCTAATTGACCCCTCCATTGATCACGGTCAATCATGAGAGAAATATATGTACATTTTTGGTGGCTCCTAGGATGCTAAATGATTATTTAAAATTCTGATGATTGGAGACTGTTGCCCAAGGTGACAAGCCAAGAGGGGGGGTGAATTGGTTTCTCTTAATTTTTACTATCTTACTTATGTCAATTGATGAGTTAGTAAAATATAACAAAGCACAATACAAACACACAAGAAGTATAGTGGTTCGGTGCTCTCCTAAGCACCTACGTCCACTCCCCAAGCGACCCCTTGGAAATTCACTATAATCCCGCGGATTACAGTTGGATTGTTTTTGGGGCTCACAATCCAAAAACCTTTACACTTTGGTTTTTCGGGATCACCAAAAACCTATGTTGGTTTTACGGGCTCACCAACGAACCTATGTTGGTTTTTCGGGCTCACCAACGAACCTTTGCAATTGGTTTTACGGGTTCACCAATAAACCTACACCGTTGGTTTTGCGGGCTCACCAACAAACCTTTACAAGGTGATTAATAAAAGAAGTAAGAAAGTTTAAGCTCCTAGATGAGCAAATATAACAATTATAATCTACAAAGAAGAGTTTAGAGAATAGTTATCGCTTGATGAGACTTCTCTCTTCTTTGTCAAGAATGCTTCACTCTTTAAGGGTGGATGGAGCTCTTAATGTCTCTTGAAATCTGCTCAACCACTTTCTTTTGACTCTTGAATGAAGCACTTGGATGAAGAAGATTAGGGCACTTGTCTTTCTTGTGTAATCTTTGATATTTTGCAAAAGGATGTTTTCTCTGATAAATAGTGTCACTTTAAATAGTTTTCTTCATCCATTGGACAAGCCCCAATGGTTAGAATTCAAAAACTAGCCGTTACTCACTGTTGGAAGGTCAAAAAGTACTTTTGCAGAACTAGCCGTTATGCTTCTGCCCGTGCTTGGGTCGACTCAACTTTTACTGGGGTCGACCCAACTTTCACTTGGGTCGACTCAACCTTTGCTAGGGTCGACCCTCTCAGAACCACAGAACCTTGCATTTCAGCCTTCCTTCACTTGGGTCGACTCAACATCTTTTTGGGTCGACTCAAGGTTCAGTTGGGTCGACTCAACTTCCACTTGGGTCGACCCTCTCAGGGTTTCCAGAGAACCTATTTTTGAATGTCATTGCTTTTGGGTCGACTCATGTTAACTTAGGGTCGACTCAAGTTTCATTTGGGTCGACCCTCTCAGGGTTTCCAGAGAACTGTTTTCTTGAGGCTTGAGAGGCTTGAGGTTTGGGTCGACTCATTCTTTGCTTGGGTCGACCCAACTACTGTTCATCCGTGCCATTTTTGCAGAAGTGTGCCAGATGCTTTCTTGATGTGCCGGGGTTGACTCAATCAACCTTGGGGTCGACTCAATCCACACTTTGCTGCAACTTAAGGTTAGATTCATCCATATAAATAATGAAATGCATCTTTATCTTATTATACTAATGTACTGAGAATAACAGACTTATAAATGATGTATTGAATTAACTTGTAACATACTCTTGATTATTGTATTAATCATCAAAATACCACTATCATCCTCAATCTCCCCCTTTTTGATGATTACAAAATATAGAGTATGAGCCTATTGATACTTATCTTAAAATTAGTTTTAAAAGGGCTCAAGTTGCTGAATTTCAGCTTTTCAAATTTGAGAGTGAAGTCTCCCCCTATTTCATCCAAATGTTTTCAATTTGACCTTTTGAATTACTCCCCCTTTCTTTTATATTTCATTAAAGATGAAACTTCAAAAATTTGAGATAAAGCATGAGTTTCAGATTATGTATCGAGGTGTGAAAGGTATGTGCCAAATTCTGAAATTGTATGTGCCAAATTCTGAAATTCGATTTAAATTTTAGACTTTAACATTTTCATTGTTACAAATTGCTCCCCCTTAAATGTATATGCTTTTCTGTTGCCCAGATAGACAACCCAAGAGGGGGGGGGGGTGAATTGGGTTTTAAAATAATTTAGATAATTAAAACGATGTGGTTGATAAATTAAAAACTATTGCAAGTTATTTAATTAATGCTAAGTGCTGTGAGTGATGTGAGAGGAAGAAGAAGAGAGACAATCCAATGCAAACACAGAGTTTTATAGTGGTTCGGAGCTACCCCTTGCTCCTACGTCCACTCCCCAAGTCTCTCTTGGGAATTCACTATAACCCCCTTGGATTACAGCCGGTTGTTTTGCAAGCTCACAACCAAACTTGTTGTTTTACGAGCTCACAACGAACTCGGTCGGTTTTCCCAGGCTCACCGACTAGAACCAACCCCGATTGTTTTCCCGGGCTCACAATCAAACCCTTACACACGTTGGTTTTTAACTTGGCTCACCAACCAACCTTAGTCCCCTTGATTCAATCCCCCGATTGAACCAAGTAAATACAAGTTATAGAAAGAAAGGAAAATAAGCTTCTCAAAAGCAGATGTAAAACAATATAATCAAAAGAGAAGTTTAGAAGCCCTCAAACGCTTTTAAGCTGAAGTAGAGGAATGGCTTCTTGAACTCTGGTCTCCTCTCGAATGTGTAGTCGACTTGAATGCTGGAGGAGAAGGCTTTAATTGCTGGAAAGATGTAGGTGGAGCTGTAAATGCAGATCTTCCCTTTTTCGTTGAAGAGCACGTTGCAGAGCTTGAATCCTTGATTAGTTGGAGTGGAATGACTGTTCTCTGCCTTGCTACAGTCTTCTGTGGCTATTTAAGCCAACCCCCACGGAAACTAGCCGTTACACTGCTTTTTCTGCCCGTTCTGCACACTCTGCGCAGCCTGACAATATGACCGTTGGTGGGTTGGAGTCGACTCGCGCGATCAGGAGTCGACTCGGCAATTGTTCCAAATTTGAATTAAAGTTGCCGTCACGACTGGGAGTCGACTCGTCTTGACCCTGAGTCGACTCGCCAACTTCTGGAGCTGACCTGGCAATTTTGGAGTCGGCTCATCCACTGAAGTCCGTGGATCCAATTTTGTATTTTGTCCACTCGAGTCGACTCGACTGTCCTTGGAGTCGACTCGAATCTCAGAGCCCGAACTCCCGATTCTCTGTCTTTTGGCTCATCCAGTCTTGGAGTCGACTCGAACTTCCTTGGAGTCGACTCGGCTCTCAGTTTCTGAAAGTTGGTCTTCTGCCTTTTGACGTGAAGCTTGTCTTGGAGTCGACTCGAGCTGTCTGGGAGTCGACTCGAATCTCAGACTCGAAAACTGCTCTCTGACTTTTCTTTGTGTACCTCTTGGAGTCGACTCTTACTACCCTGGAGTCGACTCGTTAAACATTGGAGTCGACTCGCGCACTTCAGGAGTCGACTCGTTGACAGGTTCTGAGATGAGGCTTTCTGTTCTTCTTTCTGTTCTCAGTCGGAGTCGACTCGTACTAGTCTGGAGTCGACTCGAGCTCGTGCCAGTGAACTTGATACGCTTGGAGTCGACTCGTGATACTCGGAAGTCGACTCGAGTCTCAGACTTTGGTTCAGCAGACTTCTTAACTTATCCAAAATACTATGAACCAAATCTAGAGACACTTGGACAGGACTTTCACTGAAACACTCAATTGAATTCATTAGTAATCACAAGATATACTCAAATGCTTTGAGCTCATCAAAATCAAATGGGGTTTTAATCAATCACTCCACAATCTCCCCCTTTTTGATGATGACAAAACTTTGAGTATATGTAAAATGACTTGCCCAATAAATAATGAAATAAAATCCATAAATGAATTCAAATGTCTGATAATTTAATTTATCCAAGTTTGAAAGGAGTGAAACAGCAAATTTCGGAGTTAAAGCTCCCCCTTTCATTTGGAATTATATAAGCCTTCATGTTATGCAATCAATTGTTTGGCCTATATGTCATTAATGATTTAGCTTGATTAAAATTCAGATTCTCCCCCTCAACATATGCATTCAACTATGTTTTGATTCTCTGAATTTCCTTTTAATGCTATGAAGTTTTTGAACTGAATTTTTTGTTTTTAGAGGGAAAATCTATCAATTTGTTCTTGAGTAGGATTCAGCTAATCTCCGAATATCCCTTGAATAGATTCTGGAGATTACTCCATTAGGAGCCCCAAAAGAGAGATAATGAGCCTCGAGGTACCGAATCTACTTAGAACAAATTTGTGTATCTTTTTATTGATTTCCATTGATTTCTTTTACATATTTCATCCATATTTCTCCCCTTTTACATATTGTATACATATTTCTCCCCCTTTTTGTCATCATACGAAAAAGGAGGTAATCACACACAATCAATGGCACAACCAATCATCAAATGGCATAGAAATGAAGATAAGATGTCTACTCATTGTATTGATATGAATGTGAATACATTTGAGCATACAATACGTAAAGCAAAGCAATACAAAACAAAGCAAAAAGAACATCTATGGTCTCCTCGAGGATGAAGATCCCCCCTCGAGGATGTATCTCCCCCTCTCGATGATGCATCTCCTCCTCTGGAGGATGTGGCTCCTCCTCTCGAGGATGGTGCTCCTCCTCTCAATCGGCTCTGCTCCATGAGGAGGGTGACTGCATCTGTGACATGGCCAAGCTGTGTGATGATAGACGTGGTGGCTCTGCTATGTGTAGTGGAGAGCTCTGTCACCGACGCCTGAAGCCCAGTCACCGATGTCTGAAGTGCGTCCAGCTTGTCGATGAGTACATTCGCCAAGCGCTCGGCCCCCTCGGTGGTGGTGTGCATGTCACGACCTATCTCCTCTCGCATCTGTCGAGTGGAGCTCGTGACCTCACTCATGCTGTGGAACTGGGCCTGGACCAAACTCCGGACATTGTAGATCTCTTCCCGTACATGAGCCGTCATGTCAGTCACGGCTGTCAAGGAAGGGACCAACTGAGAAGAGACGGGTGCAGGAGTGGGAGCAGGCACCGCACCTCGGAGCTCCCGAAGCAGCTCATCCCTCACCTCTCTGACTATCTCCTGTCGCAGCTCCCGGAGCTGCTCAGGATCAATCCGGACCGCCATAGAGGGTGGTGCCGAGGAGGAAGGTCCGGCGGAGGTGGTAGGAGCAGGAGGAGTGGATGGAAGGTCTGGATGGTCTGGAAGGTCTGGGTAGTCTGAATCGGGCTCAGGACTGGGTGAAGATCTGGTGGTCTGAGCGGTGAGGGTAGACTTCCTAACCCATACCCCCTCTCTCTTCCGAAACCCCATCCTGTGCATGGTCCCCGTACACAAGCGATCTGTCCATCGCAATGCACGAGAGGGTTCCCTCTCAGGAATGGGAATCTCGTACTCCCTAAAGAGAAGAGTAAAAATCATGCCGTATGGGAGGGTGAGCCTAGGTCTATCTAGGGGCTCACACATATACCTATATATGAGTTTGGGGAAGTTGACCGGGGTGTCCTGAAGAATGTAAGACATAATAGCTAGGTCCCTCTCATTTACAAAATCAAATCTTCCTGTCTTAGGGAAGACAGACCCGGACAGAATACTCAAAAGGATTCTCACTTCAACAGAAAGTGAGCTAGCAGAAACCTCGTCTAGGGGGGACTGAGGTGGATACCCTAAGACGACCGTAAGGGCCTCAACTCTATCCTCAGGGTGTGCGGGAGCCACCCCTACTAGTGGAAGGTGGAGGATGTGGCCAATAAGATCCTCCGTGACAAACACAGGGACACCGGCTACTGTGCCCTCGATACCCCCATCTTCCCGATGGACGGTACCGTAAAACTCTCTAACGAGCCCTGGATATGTGGGGAGGTCCAATGTAAGGAAGAACTCTAAGCCCTGGGCTCTAAGCCTATCACCTATGGTGAACCCTTCCCGGGAGAGGAAGTCGAAATCGACATACCTCCCGGTGGAGACGACCTTCCCGGCCAATGGCCTCGCGGGAACCGCCCTAGGCGGGGAACGAGCCGGAGGTGGTTGCCTCGCGGGATCGTGCCGCGCCTTGGAGCGCCGCTCGGGACCGGCCTCGGGACGGGACCTCTTCCTAACCACGGTCTTACGAGGCATCTTGACCTAAACGGGAAGAAACACCTAAAGGACGGAGAAAGGTCGACGGAGGAGACTCGGGACGGACCGGAGACGACCTAGGAACGGACGAAAACCCTAAGAACCGGTGAAAAATCGACCGAACAGAGGTTGGAGATGATCGAGGAAGACCTAGGAGTCGGCTCTAGGGCTTTTTGAACAGTGGCGGCTTGAAAGAGAAGTGTTTGCGAAACGACAAACCTAGGGTTAAAAAGTCGGATCCCGACTGCGAGTCGACTCCCCTGAGTCGCGAGTCGACTCGACCTCGAGTCGACTCCAGAATATGCGCGAGTCGACTCTCCTTATGCGCCTGTAGACTTCGAGTCGACTCCCGACAATGTGCGAGTCGACTCCCCCTCAGCTGCCATCTTTGCGAGTTGACTCCCGCAAATGCGCGAGTCGACTCCCCCTTAGGAGCCGGCTCTGAAACTTACTCGAGTCGTCTCTAACCTTGGCACGCACCTAAAAGTCATGCTATAACCGTGCCAAATGAGGGAAAATCACCTAATTGGGATCTGATTTGATGATCATTGAATGTAAACTCTATTTTAACCGCATTCTAATCATCAAAATCAATTAATCTAGTGGAAACTCCCACTAGGATGGATCAATCACTCCTAATCCCCTCCTAAGCACGCTAAACCTCTCTTCACTTAGGGGTTTTGTAAAAATATCTGCTAATTGATTATCAGTACAAACAAATTGGAGTAACACATCACCATTCAATACATGATCTCTTATGAAGTGATGTCTTATCTCAATGTGTTTAGTTCTTGAATGTTGAATTGGATTTTTAGTTAGATTTATGGCACTTGTATTATCACAATTAATGGAGATTTTATCTTGTTTAATGCCATAATCTTCTAATTGTTGTTTAATCCACAAGATTTGAGCACAACAACTCCCGGCTGCCACATATTTAGCTTCTGCAGTGGATAATGCAACCGAGTTTTGTTTCTTGCTAAACCATGAGATTAGGTTTTCTCCTAGAAACTGACACGACCGGCTGGTACTTTTTCTATCAAGCTTACATCCAGCGAAGTCTGAATCTGTGTACCCTATTAAGTTTAGGCTAGATTCTTTAGAGTACCATAGCCCTATGTTCTTAGTTCCTATTAAGTATTTAAAAATTCTCTTAACTGCAGCTAGGTGTGATTCTTTAGGATTAGCCTGATATCTAGCACACATGCAAACACTAAACATAATATCAGGTCTACTTGCAGTAAGATATAGTAAAGATCCTATCATACCTCTATAAAGTTTTTGATCTACAGATTTACCTGATTCATCTTGATCTAATTTGCATGATGAGCTCATGGGGGTGCTGATTGATTTGTTTCCTTCCATATCAAACTTCTTGAGCATCTCCTTGACATATTTTGCTTGATTGATGAAGATGCCTCCTTCAGATTGTTTGATTTGAAGCCCGAGGAAGTAGTTCAGCTCTCCCATCATGCTCATCTCAAACTCACTCTGCATCAAATCAGCAAACTCTTCGCAGAGGCGATTGTTAGTAGCACCGAAAATGATATCATCAACATAAATCTGTACTAATAGCATCTCCTTATTTTGCTTTTTCAGAAATAATGTTATGTCTACATTTTTCCTAGAGAATTCATGTTCTAATAGGAATTTACTAAGTCTCTCATACCATGCTCTAGGTGCTTGTTTTAATCTATAAAGTGCTTTGTTCAGTTTATACACATGATTAGGGTATTGATGATTTTCAAAACCAGGAGGTTGTTCTACATACACTTCCTTATTAATATACCCATTTAAAAATGCACTTTTTACATCCATTTGAAATAGTTTGAAATCCTTAGAGCATGCATATGCTAATAATAGTCTAATAGCCTCAAGTCTAGCTACGGGAGCAAAGGTTTCATCAAAATCTATGCCTTCTTCTTGATTATAATCCTTTGCCACTAGTCTAGCCTTATTCCTTATAACAATTCCATTTTCATCTAGCTTATTTTTATATATCCATTTTGTACCTATAATTGGATATTTAGAAGGTCTCTCTACTAGATCCCACACTTTGTTTCTAGTAAATTGGTTTAGTTCTTCTTGCATTGCATTTATCCAATTTACATCATTTTCGGCTTCTTCTATATGTTTGGGCTCAAAGTGTGAAACAAAAGCTAGATGGTTATTTAGATTTCTAAGTGAAGCTCTAGTCCTAACCGGTTGAGATGGATCATCTAGAATGAGTTCCTTAGGATGCCCGTGAGCATACCTCCAAGCTTTTGTTAGCCCATGATCCACAATAGCCTCTTGGCTTGATGATTCTCCTTCAATCAACTTTTGATTATCATCTTGTAATCCCATCTCATCTATCTTTTTCTCAAGTATTTCAACATCATCATCAAAATTAACTTTCTTACTAGAGGAGATGTCACTAGAGTCATCAAATACTACATGTATAGATTCTTCTATGACTAAGGTTCTTTTATTAAATATTCTATAGGCTTTACTAGTTGTAGAATAACCTAAGAATATTCCTTCATCAGATTTAGGGTCAAATTTCCCTAGATTATCTTTTCCATTATTATGCACAAAACACCTACATCCAAAAACATGAAAATAATTAACCTTTGGTTTTCTGTTTTTCCACAGTTCATAAGGTGTTTTCTTTATAATGGGTCTCAATAGAACTCTATTTAATATGTGACAAGAGGTATTAATGGCTTCTCCCCAAAAGTACTTAGGGAGGTTACTTTCACATAACATAGTTCTAGCCATTTTCTCTAGTGTTCTATTCTTCCTTTCCACAACTCCATTTTGTTGTGGTGTCCTAGGTGCTGAGAAATTATGGGTTATCCCCTTTTTACTACAAAATTCATCAAATGATTGATTTTCGAATTCGGTACCATGGTCACTTCTAATGGCTATGACTGAAGACTCTCTAGCATTTGTTACTTCCTTATGGAACTTCTTAAAAACAGAAAATGCTTGATCCTTATGTGCTAGAAACATGACCCATGTGTACCTAGAATAATCATCTACTATAACTAGACCATATTTATTTCCACCTAGGCTTGTTGTTCTAGTTGGACCAAATAGGTCCATGTGTAGTAATTCTAGAGGCCTAGAAGTAGAGACACATTTTATGGATTTAAAAGAGTTCCTAGATTGTTTGCCAAATTGACATGCTTCACATATTTTGTTCTTTTCAAATTTTAATTTTGGCAAACCTATCACGGAGTCTCTTTTAACTAGTTTAGTTATTGTGTCCGTGCTTGCATGACCTAACTTACGGTGCCATAACCAACTAGCATCATTATCTTTAGTTTCATTTACAACTAGACATTGGTTATGTTTTGCAAGATCTTCTAGGTCTACAACATATACATTTCCACGTCTAATTCCTTTAAAAACTAAACTATTATCATTAGGATTTGTTATAATGCATAGTGATGGTTTAAACATAACATCATATCCTATATCACATAATTGACTAATGCTTAACAAGTTATGCTTAAGACCATCAACATATCTAACATTATCTATAAAAGTAGAAGGGGTGATTTGAACTTTACCAATACCAATGATATGACCTTGGTTGTTGTCTCCAAAAGTCACAGCACCTCCCTTCTTAGCTTCAAGGGTGAAAAATTGATCTTTATCACCCGTCATGTGCCTTGAGCAGCCACTATCCAAATACCAGCGGTTTTTGTTGACCTTGGCTGCAAGACACTCCTACACAAGCAAATCATGTCATCTTAGGTACCCAAGTTTTCTTGGGTCCTTCATGGTTAGTCAAGTTGGTTCCTTTTGGAACCCATACCCTTTTAATTTTCCTTTTTGTTTTACTTTTCCTATAGTCACATGCATTTGCCTTATGTCCTATAGTTCCACAACAAAAGCAGGTTATTTTCTTAGTTTTAGTTTCTCCAGCTTTAACAAAGAAGTTACTAAGAAGTTTTTGTTTATTTCTTGGTTTATATCCTAAACCCGCTTTATTAAATACTGCTCGTTGACTATTTAGTATCATGTTTAATTTTTCAGAACTATATGTAAATTTTTCAACTAAGGGTTTGTATTTGTTAAGTTCTTTAGTTAGTGTTTGATTTTCTGCTTTTAGATCATTAAGTTCTTTTGTAAGATCCTTATCTAAGGTTTGTTTATATTTTTTAAGTTCTGAAAATTCCTTAGTTAGTTTTTCATTATCTTTAGTTAAGGTGTTAGTCTTTTGAGTTAAAAGTTGGTTGTTTGTTTTAAGTTCAATATTTTCTTTGGCGATTAAGTCCTTATCCTTAACTAATTTATCGTATTTATGTAGGTATGATTGATTAGCTATTTTCAGTTCTTTATTCTTAAGATTTATAGCCTTATATTCTACCATTAACTCATTAAATGCATCATAAAGTTCATCAAAAGAAAAATCAAGATGCGTATCGGAAGTTACCTCGTTTTTGTTGGCCATGAAGCAGAAATTGGCCTTCTCTTCTTGTTCATCATCTGATGAGGAGGATGATGAGTCGGAGTCGGATAGTGTAGTGACAAGAGCCTTCTTCTTCTTGTACTTACTCCCCTTCTTCAGTAAGGGGCACTCTGCTCTTATGTGACCCGGCTTCTTGCACTCGTAACACCCAATCCCCTCGTTTTCCCTTTTCTTACCTTTGTCCTTGCGGTAGAAATTTGAGGGGCCTCTCCTTTGATGATAGGACTTCTTGTGGTTGATGAATCTCTTGAACTTGCGCACAAGAAGAGCCTCACCATCATCTTCCTCATGTTCTTCTTCTTCACTGCTGCTACTGCAGGACAAGTCCTTGTTAGATGAAGTAGATTTAAGTGCTATTACCTTTTTCTTATGGGAGGACTCTTCTTCGCTGTGTTGCTTCATGGTTAGCTCGTGAGTCATTAGGGATCCAAGGAGCTCTTCGAGTGGAAGCTTGTTCAAGTCTTTAGCTTCTTGGATTGCCGTCACCTTAGCTTCCCATGACCTTGGTAGACAGCGAAGTATTTTTCTGACAAGATCACTGTTAGTATAGCTCTTGCCAAGGCTTTTTAGGCCATTGACAATGTCAGTAAATCTAGTGAACATGCTAGTGATTGTCTCATTAGAATCCATTTTAAATAGTTCATACTTATGAACCAATATATTAATTTTGGATTCTTTAACTTGATTCGTGCCCTCATGGGTCACTTCAAGTCTATCCCAGATCTCTTTTGCAGAGTTGCAAGTAGAGACCCTATTGAATTCATTTCTATCTAAGGCACAATAAAACACATTCATAGCTTTAGAGTTTAATTGTGCCTTCCTCATGTCATGTTCATCCCAATCCTTTTCTAATTTGGGTACCTTAACACCCTCTACATAGTGGAATGACTGTTCTCTGCCTTGCTACAGTCTTCTGTGGCTATTTAAGCCAACCCCCACGGAAACTAGCCGTTACACTGCTTTTTCTGCCCGTTCTGCACACTCTGCGCAGCCTGACAATATGACCGTTGGTGGGTTGGAGTCGACTCGCGCGATCAGGAGTCGACTCGGCAACTGTTCCAAATTTGAATTAAAGTTGCCGTCACGACTGGGAGTCGACTCGTCTTGACCCTGAGTCGACTCGCCAACTTCTGGAGCTGACCTGGCAATTTTGGAGTCGGCTCATCCACTGAAGTCCGTGGATCCAATTTTGAATTTTGTCCACTCGAGTCGACTCGACTGTCCTTGGAGTCGACTCGAATCTCAGAGCCCGAACTCCCGATTCTCTGTCTTTTGGCTCATCCAGTCTTGGAGTCGACTCGAACTTCCTTGGAGTCGACTCGGCTCTCAGTTTCCGAAAGTTGGTCTTCTGCCTTTTGACGTGAAGCTTGTCTTGGAGTCGACTCGAGCTGTCTGGGAGTCGACTCGAATCTCAGACTCGAAAACTGCTCTCTGACTTTTCTTTGTGTGTACCTCTTGGAGTCGACTCTTACTACCCTGGAGTCGACTTGTTAAACATTGGAGTCGACTCGCGCACTTCAGGAGTCGACTCGTTGACAGGTTCTGAGATGAGGCTTTCTGTTCTTCTTTCTGTTCTCAGTCGGAGTCGACTCGTACTAGTCTGGAGTCGACTCGAGCTCGTGCCAGTGAACTTGATACGCTTGGAGTCGACTCGTGATACTCGGGAGTCGACTCGAGTCTCAGACTTTGGTTCAGCAGACTTCTTAACTTATCCAAAATACTATGAACCAAATCTAGAGACACTTGGACAGGATTTTCACTGAAACACTCAATTGAATTCATTAGTAATCACAAGATATACTCAAATGCTTTGAGCTCATCAAAATCAAATGGGGTTTTAATCAATCACTCCACATTTTCTATTATAATTTTCAACTTATTTGTCAACTTATTTCTCTTTCCTTGCTCAACTTATTTCTCTTTCCTTGCTTCTCCCCCTTTTTGTTATCATCAAATAGGTGCATGGGAATAAACACAATAATTAACAAATATTTCAGTTTCATTGGTCAAAATGGAACATTGTAGTTCAATAATGCCAAAACAAAACAAATATAATGTTCCTCAATCAAAGTTCAAAGTACATGATCAACACAAAATATATATGAGAACTAGATACATATCCTAGGCTCTAATCAGAATGCTAATATCAGCCTAGGGGGTATCTAATGGCTGTGATGTAGTCCTCATCCTTCTAGCATAAGTGGCGAGGGGAGGTCGAGCCTGATGGGACTGAGTCTGGCGTGGAGCTCGGTGAGCTAGATGACTCTGTGCCGAAATCTCTGACTCAGCTGCCTGTGGCACAGATGGTCCATGAACCTCTCTCTCTCTCCGTAGAGCTCCTATCTGCTCTCTAAGATCACTGATCTCAGCAGTCATAATATCCAGTCTGCTCGTCAGTCCATCAGTGATAGTCCTCGCCTGAGCTGACATAAGCTCAGTCATCCTACTCCAAAACTCATCTGTGTCTCCCGCAGGAACAGATGACGAAGGTCCAGCCTCTGAAGGTGCTGTAGGATGATCCGTAGGCTCCTCATCCTCAAGAATAGGGTCTCCAATCTCTGGTGCATCACCCTGAATCCCCGCTCCAGCATGTACCCATTGCCCGTTCACCTTCTCATAACCCATGCGAATAAGGGATCGTGCAGTGTATGTGTCAGTGAAAAGTAGATGCCTGGAGATCTCTCCCTCTACAGATATATCATGCTGTCGGAAGGTCAGGGTGAGTATCATACCATAAGGCAGGGAGACTCTGGAGTTGCATATAACCTTTCTCATCTGCCTCAGTATTATAGCCGGGAGATTCAGGGGAATGCCCTGAATAATGTGCTCCATAACAACCAGATCTCGCTCAGAAATGAGATCAAATCTTCTGCTCTTCGGAAATAAAATCCGACCTATGAGGTTGTGCAACAACCTCATTTCAGCTGAAAGAGAGCTTGCTATTACATTTTCAGAATAATCGAAGTCTTCATTCTCAAGAATCAACTGCAAGGCTCTCAGTTTGTTTTCGGGCTTTTCTGGAGTTGCTCCTTCGCAGGGGAGATGAAGCAACTCACTCAAACTCTCTTCAGAAACTCTAACCCTAACTCCTCAAACTTCAGATATAAGCCCTCCCATTCCAGTTTTGAGGAAGGCATAGAACTCACGGACTAATCCTGGGTAGATCACCACATCTAGGGAGCAAAGATACTCCCATCCTTGCCTTCGGATCCATTCCCCCAAACGGAACCCTTCTTGATCCAAAAACTCGGAGTGGATCCTTCTCCTCGTGGTAACCGGTCTCCTCGCAAATTTTGCAAGTTGGACCGAAGGGGAGGGAGGAGGAGGAGGCTCTACACGTGTCTCACCTTGTGGAGACACTGTAGACGGCTCTGTAGCAGCCCTATCCGCATGGGTGATCCGTGAAACTCTCCCGGATCGCTTGGCTACGGCTCTCTTGGGTTCCATTTCTTCAAGATCTTGATGTAATCTACTGTTTGGAGATGATTGGAGGAGATTTGAGAGTGGGGAATAGGGTTTTCGGAAGAGGACAAACTGAAAACAGTACCCTAGATGGCTCACGGGTCCCCCTTTTAACAGTGGGGTCCCGTCGTTGGGTTGACCCTAGATTTTTCTTGGGTCGACTCAACGTTGGGTCGACCCTATTCTGGGTTGGGTCGACCCAAGTTCCAAAATTTTTCTTTCTCTTCCTTTTTTTCCTTTTAAAAATTTTTCTTTCTTCCAATCCTTACAAACTCTTACTGGGACAATGATACATGAGTAAGGAATCTATAGATGACAAGTTCGACTAATGTTTCATGGGTTTTTAGAAATGGGAGGAGTGTATCATGAGACTGCTTGCTCCCTTTTATATCTCTTCAATAAAAAGGATCACATATGCCTAATTTCCTCCTAAGCGTGCAAAATCTATCTTCACTCAAAGGTTTCGTGAATATGTCAGCTAATTGTTTCTCAGTACATACATGCTCAATACATATGTTTCCATTTTGCACATGATCTCTAATAAAATGATATCTTATTTCAATGTGTTTGGGTTTAGAGTGCTGAACCGGATTTTTAGTAAGGTTGATGGCACTAGTATTATCACACTTTATAGGAATGTTATCTAGTTTAACTCCATAGTCCTCTAGTTGTTGCTTAAGCCATAGTACTTGAGCACAACAACTGCCGGCAGCTATATATTCAGCTTCAGCCGTCGACAGTGCTACTGAATTCTGCTTTTTGCTAAACCATGATACTAAGTTATTTTCTAAAAATTGACATGTTCCACTAGTGCTCTTCCTATCTAATTTGCATCCAGCAAAATCAGCATCTGAGTAGGCAAGCAAATCTAGACAGGAGTCTCTCGAGTACCATAATCCTATGTTTGTAGTTCCTCTTAAATATCTAAGGATTCTTTTAACAGCACTTAAATGTGACTCCTTAGGATCTGATTGGTATCTAGCACATATTCCTACACTAAACACGATGTTTGGTCTACTAGCAGTAAGGTAGAGCAAGGATCCAATTAATCCTCTATAAAGCTTAATATCAATACTCTTTCCTTTCTCATCTTTGTCTAGCTTACTAGTAGGATTCATTGGAGTGCCTACTCCCTTGTGATTTTCATTCCCAAACTTCTTTAGTATTTCCTTTGTATACTTAGTTTGATGAATGAAGATACCTTCTTTAGTTTGTTTGATTTGTAATCCGAGAAAGAAACTTAGTTCTCCCATCAAACTCATCTCGAATTCTCCGTGCATTACTTAGCAAACTCTTTGCAAAGATTATCATTTGTGGCACCAAAGATTATGTCATCTACATATATTTGTACCACTAGCAGATTTTCGTCTTTTCTTTTGAGAAAAAGTGTTTTATCTACATTTCCTCTACTGAAGTCATTATTTAGTAAAAATTTGCTTAATCGATCATACCAAGCCCTAGGTGCTTGCTTCAATCCATATAATACCTTATGTAGTCTAAACACATGATTTGGCAATTCATGATTCTCAAAACCAGGAGGTTGCTCTACATATACTTCTTTTTCTATAAAACCGTTTAAGAATGTACTTTTTACATCCATTTGATACAATTTGAAATCCATGAAACATGCAAAAGCTAGAAGTAATCTAATAGCCTCTAATCTAGCTACGGGAGCAAATGTTTCATCAAAATCTATCCCTTCTTCTTGATTGTATCCCTTAGCTACAAGTCTAGCTTTATTTCTTATAACTACCCCATTTTTATCTAATTTATTTCTAAAGATCCATTTTGTTCCAATTACAGAGTTATGCTTTGGTCTCTCAGTTAATGTCCATACATTACTTCTTTTGAATTGATTTAATTCTTCTTGCATAGCATTTATCCAATTGGTATCTTTTTCAGCTTCTTCATAAGTCTTAGGTTCTGACTGTGAAACAAAAGCAAGATAATCATTTAAATTTCTAAGAGAGGATCGAGTTCTTACCCCTTGAGATAGATCACCAATGATTAAGTCTTTAGGGTGTCCATATGCATACCTCCATTCCTTTGGCAAGTCTTGAGATTGTGGTGGCACGCTATCATTTTCTTTATCTTGAATTGGCACGTCATCAAGATTTAATTTTTCAAAGTTAATAATTCCTGCATCATCATCAAGAATATTTTCTTTCCTAGCAGACTCACTATCAGACTCATCAAATATGATATTAACTGACTCTTCGACTACAAGAGTTTTTTTATTGAACACTCTGTATGCCCTGCTAGATGTGGAGTATCCTAAGAAGATACCTTCATCTGACTTGGCATCAAATTTACTTAGATCCTTCTTGCCATTGTTTAAAATGAAACATCTACATCCAAATACTCTAAGATATTTAGCGGTTGGTTTCTTATTCTTCCAAAGTTTATAAGGAGTTTTCTTGGTTATAGGTCGTATTAAAACCCGATTTAGAATATGGCAAGCAGTGCTTATAGCTTCAGCCCAAAAGTACTTTAGAAGATTTGACTCGCACAACATCGTGCGTGCCATTTCTGCCAAGGTCCTATTTTTTTTTCAATAACCCCATTTTGTTGAGGCGTTCTAGGTGCTGAAAATTGATGTGAGATACCGTTTTCATTACAAAATTCTTCAAAGTATTGATTTTCAAATTCAGTTACATGATCATTTCGAATTGCTATTAAGGTGAGCTTCTTTTCATTTATGATATAATTATAATATTTCAAGAATGCTGAAAATGCTTCATTCTTATGTGCCAAAAATGAAACCCATGTATATCTTGAAAAATCATCTACTATAACTAGTCCATACTTCTTTCCTCCTAGACTCGCAGTTCTAGTGGGTCCAAATAGATCCATATGTATGAGTTCAAAAGGCCTAGTTGTTGATACTATATTCTTTGATTTGAAGGATGATTTTGTTTGTTTTCCTAATGAGCATGGTCCACAAATTTTGTCCTTTTCAAAGATCAATTTTGGCACATCTTTTATTAATTCCTTCTTGACTAGTTTTGATATTAATTCCATACTAACATGTCCTAGTCTACGATGCCAAAGCCAACTTGTTTTATTTTTCTTTTCTTCATTAGTAATTAAACATAATCCATTTTTCTTGCCTAATTCATGAAGATCTACCATGTAAATATTTCTTTGCCTTTGTCCTATAAGTACAATGCTATTATCTTTAGGATTTGTGATTATGCATACTGATGCTTCAAATGTGACTTTAAATCCTTTATCACAAAATTGACTTATGCTAAGTAGGTTATGTTTTAAACCATTAACTAATAAGACATTTTCTATGAAGGTAAATGGAGTAATAAAAATTTTATCCTTTCCAATGATATACCCTTTTCCATTGTCTCCATAGGTTACTACTCCACCCTTCTTAGATTCTAAGGTGACAAATTGGTCTACGTCACCGGTCATGTGTCGTGAACAGCCGCTATCTAGATACGATCGTTTATCCACTTTATTAGCTGCAAGACATCCCTACAATCAAGATCAAGAATGAGCTTTAGGTACCCAAACTATGTTGGGTCCTTTAGGGTTAGTACTTGATGTTCCTTTTGGAACCCAAACTTTCTTGAATTTAAGCTTATAATTATTACTCAATTTGTTTTGGCTAGACTTTCTATAGTTACATTCATAAGCTTTATGTCCTAACTTATTGCAACAATGACTAGTAATATTTTTATTTTTAGCTTTTACAAATATGTTCTTTAAATATTTTTGTTTCCTATTTATTTTATATCCTAATTCAGCCTTATCATATACAGCTTTTTGACTATCAAGAATCATATTTAATTTGGTTGAGCTAAGTGTAAACTTGTCTACTAAGGATTTATATTTTTCAGCATTTTCTTTTAACTTGACATTTTCAGCAATTAGATTCTTGGTTTCATTTGTGAGTCTCCTACTTAATGTTTCATAGTTATGAGATAGTTTCAGCTTATCTTTGATAAGAGATTGATTTTCTTCTTTTAGAACTTTATTTTTATTTTGATTAGTTTTTTGTGTTCTTCCATGAGTTCTAAAAATGCATCATGTAATTCATCAATAGTAAAATTACATTCAAGTTCAGAATCTACCTCATCGTCATTGGCCATATGACATATTTGGGCTGTCTCTTGATGATCTTCCTCTTCCGAACTTGACTCCTCACTTTCACTCCATTCAGCCATGAAGTTCTTCTTTTTAAGTTTTCTTGCCATCCACTTTAATTCCGGGCAATCTATCTTATAATGCCCGGGCTTGTTACACTCATAACAAATAGGTATTTTCTTTTTCTTTTCTTTGTCCTTACCCTTTTCTTTGCTTGAGCTACCTTTGAAGAAGGGTTTCTTTTTATGAAATCTCTTCTTACCTCTCATAAATTTTCTGAATTTTCTTCCAAGTATAGCCATTCCTTCTTCATCAAATTCATCATCATCATCAGATTCTTCCGACTCAGTTTCTTGTTTTGGAGTGGTAGACTTTAGGGCAATGGTCTTTCTTCTCTTGACCTCATCTTCTGAATTTTGCCTCATGGTCAACTCATGGGTCATGAGTGATCCTAGAAGTTTCTCCAATTGCAGTGTATTGAGGTCCTTTGCTTCCTAAATTGCTGTTACCTTGGCCTCCCAAACTCTTGGTAGAGACCTGAGAATTTTTTGCACCAATTCAGAGTTAGTATAAGATTTTCCTAAACTCTTTAGCCCATTTATGATTTCAATAAAACGAGTGAACATATCAGTTATGGACTCAATGGATTTCATTTTAAACAATTCATACTTATGTACTAATATGTTTATTTTTGACTCCTTAACTTGATTAGTTCCTTCATGTGTGACCTCAAGTTTATCCCAAATTTCTTTTGCAGAGATGCATGTAGATATTCTATTGAATTCACTTACATCTAGTGAACAGTAAAGTACATTAATCGCTTTAGCATTTAATTGTGCTAATCTTCTATCACTTTCATTCCAATCCATTTCTGGTTTGGGTATGATAGTGCCCTCTATACTAATTGTGGATGTGTGAGGTCCTCTAGTTATAATATACCACAATTCATAGTCTAGCGCTTAAATGAATATCCTCATCCTGCTTTCCAGTATATGTAATTTGTGCCATTAAATAGAGGAGGTCTATTTGTGGATTGCCCCTCACTCATAGAACATCCCACTTGGGTTGTCATGATCTTTGACTCTTGATTGTGAGATCAACAAATACTATAGGAGCACCTTGCTCTGATACCACTTGTTGCCCAAGGTGACAAGCCAAGAGGGGGGGGGGGGGGGTGAATTGGTTTCTCTTAATTTTTACTATCTTACTTATGTCAATTGATGAATTAGTGAAATATAACAAAGCACAATACAAACACACAAGAAGTATAGTGGTTCGGTGCTCTCCTAAGCACCTACGTCTACTCCCCAAGCGACTTCTTGGAAATTCACTATAATCCCGCAGATTACAGTTGGATTGTTTTTCGGGCTCACAATCCAAAAATCTTTACACTTTGGTTTTTCGGGATCACCAAAAACCTATGTTGGTTTTACGGGCTCACCAACGAACCTATGTTGGTTTTTCGGGCTCACCAACGAACCTTTGCAATTGGTTTTACGGGTTCACCAATAAACCTACATCATTGGTTTTGCGGGCTCACCAACAAACCTTTACAAGGTGATTAATAAAAGAAGTAAGAAAGTTTAAGCTCCTAGATGAGCAATTATAACAATTATAATCTACAAAGAAGAGTTTAGAGAATAGTTATTGCTTGATGAGACTTCTCTCTTCTTTGTCAAGAATGCTTCACTCTTCAAGGATGGATGGAGCTCTTAATGTCTCTTGGAATCTGCTCAACCACTTTCTTTTGACTCTTGAATGAAGCACTTGGATGAAGAAGATTAGGGCACTTGTCTTTCTTGTGTAATCTTTGATATTTTGCAAAAAGATATTTTCTCTGATGAATAGTGTCACTTTAAATAGTTTCCTTCATCCATTGGACAAGCCCCAATGGTTAGAATTCAAAAACTAGCCGTTACTCACTGTTGGAAGGTCAAAAAGTACTTCTGCAGAACTAGCCGTTATGCTTCTGCCCGTGCTTGGGTCGACTCAACTTTTACTGGGGTCGACCCAACTTTCACTTGGGTCGACTCAACCTTTGCTAGGGTCGACCCTCTCAGAACCACAGAACCTTACATTTCAGCCTTCCTTCACTTGGGTCGATTCAACATCTTTTTGGGTCGACTCAAGGTTCAATTGGGTCGACTCAACTTCCACTTGGGTCGACCCTCTCAGGGTTTCCAGAGAACCTATTTTTGAATGTCATTGCCTTTGGGTCGACTCATATTAACTTAGGGTCGACTCAAGTTTGGGTCGACTCAAGTTTCATTTGGGTCGACCCTCTCAGTGTTTCCAGAGAACTGTTTTCTTGAGGCTTGAGAGGCTTGAGGTTTGGGTCGACTCATTCTTTGCTTGGGTTGACCCAACTACTGTTCATCCGTGCCATTTTTGCAAAAGTATGCCAGATGCTTTCTTGATGTGCCGGGGTCGACTCAATCAACCTTGGGGTCGACTCAATCCACACTTTGCTGCAACTTAAGGTTAGATTCATCCATATAAACAATGAAATGCATCTTTATCTTATTATACTAATGTACTGAGAGTAACAGACTTATAAATGATGTATCGAATTAACTTGTAACATACTCTTGATTATTGTATTAATCATCAAAATACCACTATCATCCTCAGAGACATTTCAAATTGTGGTTTGGCATTGCATGAAAATGTGGCTGAGCATGTCATATTGTTAAGGAAATATGATCACTATCATTGTCTTAATATCAAGGAGTTGGCCACTATTGCTCTTCGAAGAGAATGTGAAGCACTGTAACTAAAGCTTCATAAATTATGTATTGTTGTGTCTAGCTGACATGGGGCAAATCATCTTATGATTGGTTCAAGTTAATTTGGAAGAGTAGTGATCTCATAAATGATCTATATGAGAATGGTTGAATCAATGCCCAAATTCAGCATATACCTTCTAATATGGAGTTTGAGATGTATCTTCATTTAGAGGTTGTGGTCAATTTGCCTTGAGGACAAGCAAATAAGAATGGCCAAAACCAAGATGCATATTCTAATCCCAAACTTAGGGGGCATTGTTATTCAAATAATATAATTACTTGGAGATCCACCTTATGACAGTATACTCTCTATTTCTAAACTTAGGGTGCATAATTATTCAAAGCATATGGTTGATTCATATAGATATCGGCCATATAAAAAATGTTCTCTATAATCCTAAACCTGAGCAGTATTGGTTGACTTAGATTGCATAAGTCAATTAAGCACTATCAAAAAGGAATAATCAATCACTAATGGTTAATCAACTAGTAAAAAGAAGGTTAGTCGATCAATAATAGTCAATGGACTGAGGACAAAGAATGCCAGTCAACTAACAATGGTCAATTGATAGGTCAAAGAAGGCCAATCAACCAAAAATGGTCCAAAGAAGATGAATCGACATTGTATAACAATTCATTTGATCACGAAATAATATATTTTTTCTAATCGACCAACACCATAATTGATAAACATGGTCGATAGATATAAATATTGATCAATCTTAAATAGTGACATACAACCATGCTTGACTTGTAGTTGATTGATTATATATTGACTTGCGTATATCAGGCTTAATAAAAATATCATTTATATTCATTTTAACCTCGAGGGTAATGTTTATTTCCAAAAATTAATCAACCATCAATTAACTATAATAAATAGATAAGAATATTAGGTTGGCCAATTTATGCATGATACTTGGAGGACTATGCTAGGCCACTTGCCACTCATACAAGAAACCTTATATGGTTAGTTTTCACCTAAAATAACTTCCTAAGAGAAGTTATAAGGACAAAGAGAGGTTATCTAAGTGATAAATCACGAGCAACCATCAAGAAAGGAGTCATGAGGATAAGAAACAATCATCCAAAGAAATTTATTGCTGGAAATTACTTCCTTTTTAATGGTAATAAGGTAGCAAGAAAACTGTGTTTGCTTTCTCTCAACTTTGACAACACTTATAATTTGTACATTGACTGGGTTGTCTTATACCCTTGTCCATGGATTAGCTTTCTTCTCTAGAGTGAAGATCTCATCCCCTCCAGAGGATAGATATCTTGGTTATCTGAATCATATATATTAGACGTACCAAATTTATATAAATTCATGTTGAATTATAGTTGATGGGTTCCCTTTTTTTAATCTTCTTCATCTGTTTGGTGCTTCTTTTCTTTTTTCTTTTCATTTTGGTCATTCATCGAATTAAAGTCTTTGCAAGATAAGATAAAGAATGTGATCCTCCCATTGACTTCTCTATCAATCATGATCGATCATGAGAGAAAAATATGCAAACAAAAGGAACAAAAATAAAAGAAGAAACAAACTAAGCCTAAATTAATTTTGGTCCATATTAAGTGTCAGCTCTTAATGGATTCCGAAACACCAATTCATTGAGTTTCCCTTGTAGGTTTAAGGTTTCCTGCTAGGATAGGAGATTTTATCCTTTTATCACAGTTCTGAAATAGTCATCCTCAAGGTTTAGTGGCAACAATAATCAAGAGTATAATGGGGTTCCCAATCTGAATCTTCTACTAGTAGATTTGTCCATTAAACAAGAACCTCTATCGTCACTTTGTTGTCAGCTTATTATTCTTCATTTTGAAGTGGCTTATGGTAGAAGCTTTATTTTTCCATCAAATTTGATCTTTGGCAACTAACTTGGGTGTGGCTGGTGCCATTGAAAAGATATGTTTGAAATTTTTAAAGTCAGAAAAAAATAAAAAAAAGTAGGTGTTTGGTAACATAGTTGAAAAGTGATCATACAAGAAGAAAAGACAAAAAAACAGATGAGCTGTGACATGTCATCCAACATTTTGAAACGTAGCTTTTCCTTTTGTAATTTTTTCTTTTCCTTTTAGAAACAGCTGAGAAACATAGCTTCTAACTTTTCCTTTTGTAAGAAGCATTTTTTTAGCCGTGTAACATAAGTAGTGACATGTCATCCAACTTTTTCTTAAGGAATGAAACATGAAAAACTGGATGTATTTTGTCCTCAAAAGAAGGAATCAGTTGATAGCCATCATCTATCATGCTCAACCACTTGATAAGCCCATTAGATGTCGTGAAAGATTCATCAATGGATAGAAAACTGACAGATATTTGCTGACGAGGCTACTCATGCAACAACCGTTAAATTGTGGGGAGCCTAGGGATCAAGTATATGTTGCCACTAAGAACTAACTAGCCCTAGGCACAATGGTGAGAAGCGCGACAACGCTAGAGAGCTCGATGGTCGGCTGCTCTAGTCAGAGTTGGAGAAGGTGAGCGGTGCTTAAGTCGCTGCAGCCAAAATCCTCATTGGATGGTCGCACTCCAACCTGAAACAGCACAAAGCAAAAAAGTCCTCTGGCCAGAACGTATCTAGCGGGGGACTCTCCAATGCCTAAGCTAGTGTAGTAATCAAGAAATAGGTGGAGGTCATCTTTCAGTATGTTAGGACATTCCTCTTGCGTGCTTACCTCCTTTGCTCTCCCCTTCGTATATATCAGGTGGAGGAGCCTATCTACCACCAGAAAATTAAGGCACGTGGGTTGACCGGAAGTGACTGGTTAGAGTACGGCTTGGACATTGATAAGTGCTAAATAATACATAAATTAATATCTTATTCATAGCACTTATCATTATTTTAATTCACATATTTTGTAAATTTAACTAAAAAATGTTACCTTCATCATTGCATTTTAATAAGTTATTAAAGGTAATTCAAGTTTTACTTATTTATTTACTGATTGAGTCTAATGTGTGCAGGTCCAGTCAAATTATACCATATTCCATTCACAAATTAGTCCCATCAGTTCCCATGTCACCCACATGTGGATTAGTCTCTCGCCCATGTTCCAATTTCCTTTCCTCACACGTCACATTCATATACACCAGCTGTCTCCTTCTTATCATATCCATGAATCAATCCTCAGCTCGTATACATGTCGTTCGGGTCCACGAACAGAATTGGGTCCTCAAAATAAAGCCAGTCCCACGCTTCCCAGGCAACCATTCACACATCATCCCACACGCCCATTGCTTTCCCACGAACCAAGCCATATTCAAGTTCATCTCAACCGCAAGCTATCCCAGCTCTCAGCTGAGTCCCCAAGCTTCATCTTTTGGATCATCTCCCAGATTAGATCACCTCCCAGATTCGTTCCAATCGTGTCATCCTTCCCAATCTTATCCGCCTTCATCCCTTTCAGCATCCATCAAGTCTCAACGTCCGCAAATCCCTCCTCAACTTCATCCTCCCTTCCGTCCGCATGAACCCAGCAACCGCATTCATCCCATGATGCGACTTCATCCTCCCGAACATCACGGACCAGCAAACACGGCGTCCAAAGATCTCCTCCCAGCCGAGATCCTCTCGGTTCATGGATTGTATTCCATCTCTCAGTCGATATCCCCACGAACAAACTCCTCTGTTCTCAGCCATCTCCATCGTTTTCAAGCCATCCTTTTCTTCCGGTTTATCTCCTAGCCGTCCCAGCTTCATCCCCTCCGCGTCCGAGTATCCCGTGGATCAACATCCCAAGCGCATCTGTTTCTTCCTCAACTTTCCTTCACGAATCCGTTTCTTCCTCCCAGCCACGTCACTGTCCTTCCGAGCCAAGCCAACATCCGGATTAACTTCATCACCCACGGATTCCTCCTCTTCCCTTGTTCTGAAACAAAGCTAACAACCGAACCAAATCCAACATCCCAAACCTCTCAGATCTACCAGCTCTCATCTTGTTCCGAGTTCATCCTTAACCCACGGATCAGCCAAGCCAACTTCTTCAAACGTCCCTCCGAATCACATCTCCCGGCTTACTCCAGACGCATCCTCTCAGATCACACGTCCGAACTTCTCAGTTTAAACAAAACAGAGCCAAATCCTCCGGTTTGATCCCATGTTCCAACGTCCAAGTTCATCCAAACTCCCAGCATCTACAACAATCCGGTCTTCATCTCCCCTATGAACAGCACCCCAACAAATCTTGGCATCCAAGCTGCCAGCCGAGCCCCAAGATTCCTCTCAAACGTCCGCAGCCTCCTTCCCCTGTTCCGCGTGTCCCTTCCCTTACCCCACTGCATCCACGTCAACAGCCAACGGCAGCATCTCCGAATCCCCTGCATCCTCATCCCACGACTGCAACAAGTCCGCAGTGTCCACCGTTCGCATGCATCCCGTGTTCTCGCCAGCAGGAAAATCAAGCTCCATCAGCCACGGATAGACTCAAATCATCATCCGCAAGATAACTCCCACATCCGAGGATCAAGGGATAGAAGTCATATGCCTTATCCCACTTTTGTTCATCTTAATCCTTCATTCGGAACAGAGGAGAGAGGAGGAGATTGCAGCTATAAAAGGAGGGAGCTTCACAGGCCAAGTTCCCACCTTAGACTAGAGGGAGAGAAAAGTTTGGGTATCATGGGAAGACTTTCCATGGAAAGAAAAAAAAGAAATGAAACAAAGGAAGGGAGGGGGGAAACAGAGCTTCTTCTACCATCGCCTCATCACGCTTCCTTCTCCGACTGAAGACACTAACCATGCCATCTTCATCCTTTTTCACTGCCATCGTCCACAACTTCATGGAAGGCTGATTTCCTTTTCAGGGCCGGATGCAGTCCTAACAAAGGGACACGGGTTTTATATTTTATTTTATATTCTTAAGGTTGTATGAATTTATTATTTTTAATGGATATCTTCTTTTGAATCATATTTAATTTCTGTGATTTTAAGTATGATGTTCGTACAACTGTTCTTCATGATCACTAAGTAAATATAAGATAGTTCATGCTTATGGAAGATGCAGTGTCCTGCCACATTAGTTTAGGATAGACATTTCATGCCAACTGAAGATGGATTATTTCCAAATTACTTTCGTGAATTTCTATTTAAATGCTTATTAGGCTTGTAGCCAATTTGCATGTTAATCTAAGAATAGATTAAAATACAAATAATCCTTGTTTCGATGTTAGTGGTGAATTCCTTGCCCTAGGTTCCCTCAAACTGATATCCTTTTAATTGCATTTTTTAATTAAATTTCTCAGTTCAATTTTTTTCACAAACTTTTTCTTTTAAATATTTTTTTTAAGAAAACAACTGTACCCCAATCCCTGTGGATCGATACCCGTAATCACTATTCTACCAGATACGTGCTATTGCGTGGTCTTTAAAGTTGACTATCAATTTTTGGCGCCGTTGCCGGGGATTGCTAGCATAGTTGTTTTTTTTCATAAATTTTTTTTAAAAAAATAATAATAAAAATAACAATATATATATCTAAAATAAAATAGAAATATTTTCTATTTTTGTTACTTTCCTTATCTTCTTTCTCTCTTTTACTAATTTTTGATTTTTCTTTTGGTATTATTTGATTAGGAATCGAAGAAAAAATTTGGGACGATCAAAAAGGAAACTGGTGGAAAAGGAATGCTGTAGAGGTTTGCTTTAAAATAAAAATTTTGCTGGAAAAGTTTTCTTTGGTAACCTCTAAACCTTTCTTATTTAAATCAATTCCTAACTAGCCTGAAATTTTGTGGTGATTGTTTGATTTTAATTTCAGCAAAAGTGTGAATGCATGCTTGATACACATATACCAATTAATCCGCACATAGTAAGGGCAATCACCCCAACAAGATAAGAACTTGATTTCATCACCAGATTCTTGCCCAAATTAGGTGAACCAATTCGCACATAGCTATCACTTTAATTAAAATCAATTAGACGTTGGCTCCTAGGGACATTCGAGCTCAATAGGACGAAGATCACCGAAAGTTGCACCAATTTCGCTCTGTGGCTCAGTTGATGTCTAGACAAGCTTTGTCTCAAGGGAGACAGTTCATCTGTTCGAGGCAAGTGGTTTTTAAGTGGGACCTTTCCAACGCATCGTGACCCCCCCACTTACCTGGGAGCTTACCTGGTCAACTCAGTCATTAGACCGGATTGGAGGCTTAGGTGCCCTCTTCAAATCAGTTAGGAGCTGTCTAGTGATTTTAGGGTAAATATAAGAAATTGATGTGTTTTTCTTTTATGCATGCTTGACTGCATTTGACTGATCAGAAAAGTATTAGTGTATGCTAGGGTGTCGTTCCAGATCTCTTGAATTAGTACCTTTTGATTCTGAAATAGAGCGTTCTATTAGGGCCCTTCGAGCCGAAATTTGTACCTATAGAACCATAAGATCTGCTCCACCTATCGAGATGGCTGAAGAACAACCCAAGCTGTTAAAGAGTACTTTACTCCTTCCATTTATACCTCTCCATCTTGTATTCGACTACCTGATACCACTGCTGCTGTGCAGTTTGAAATTAAGTCTAGTGTCAGCCAAATGCTTCCCTCTTTTTATGGACTCAATAATGAAGACCCATACAAACATTTAGATGAGTTCCTTGAGATCTGCACTACTGTTAAAATTCAGAACTTCACTGATGATACTCTGAAACTTAGGTTGTTCCCTTTCTCTCTTAAGAATAGAGCTAAGCAGTGGCTCCATTCTTTAGAAGCCAATTCCATTCTTTCATGGGCCCAAATGCAACATGAATTTCTAAAAAAATATTTTTTCATAGGAAGAACGAACCAATTTAGGCGTGCTATCACGAGCTTCTCCCAATCCGACGGAGAAGAATTTCATGAAACCTGAGAGAAATTTAGAGATTTACTCCGAAAATGCCCGCATCATCAAATACCCAAATGGCAATTAGTGCAATGTTTTTATGATGAGTTGTCTGAATGAAACCGTCAGATGGTTGATGCTTCTTGTGGGGGTACTTTCATGCTTAAAAATGAACATGAGGCATGGCAATTGTTTGAGAATCTTAATGAAAATTTCCTCCACCATGCCTCCTCCGCTCGTCAAGCACCCTCGAGTTCTCAAAGAAAAGGGACCATATATGAAGTTAACCAGTCCATAGGTCTATCCGACAAAGTAGATGCACTGTCCCGCAAATTAGACCAGCTAATGTATAGAGAACAACTTCCAAACTTTCCCCAAGCACAAGTTTGTGCTCTTTGTTCTAGCCCATCTTACCCTATTCATGAATGCCCTTCAGCAGCTCAATTCTCTGAATTTGTGCAAGAACAAGTTAATGCTGTCCAAGCACAGTCTCGACCGAGTAATGATCCGTTTTCTAACACTTTTAACTCGGGGTGGCGCAACCATCCAAACTTTTCTTGGAAGCAGCAGACTCCCAATACCTCCTAGCCTTATTCCCAAAATTTTCAACCGTTCCAGAATGTTCATCTGAACCGTTCTCCTACTCACTATTCACAATTTCAACATGTCCCTCCTCCAGCACCCCAAAGAAACACAGTCTTTGAGGAGAAAGTGTTGACCTCCCTTCAAGGTTTGGAAACCATTACACAATTGGTGCACTCTCACACGCAATCTATCGCCAAGCTAGAATCCCAAATGGAGCAACTAGTTAATGCATTGAACAAGCGAGAGGAAGGAAAGCTTCCAAGCCAACCAGTGAGTAATCCTAGGGGACAATACATGGCTCAAGAAAATCAAATAAATACAATTCATCATGAACAAGCCAATGCTTTGACTACCCTAAGGAGTGGACGTGTAGTAGACAATAAGATTGGGGAGGATAGCAATAAGGAAAGTAAAGAAGAGGAGAGAAATGTATCACATGAAAATCTAAAACCTTCTTCTTCTTCAGCTAGTCCACCATCTGCCACAACTCACATTCCAAAGGCCCCATTTTCTGAAGCTCTTAATTCACCCTTTCCCTTTGGCAAAAAGGGAACTTCATTAGAGGAGATGATAGAGGTTTTCAAACAAGTTAAAATCAACCTTCCACTTTTTGATGCTATTAGACAAGTTTCCTCTTATGCCAAATTTCTCAAAGACCTTTGTACCTAAAAGCGAAGATCTAGGATACATGTGCCTAAAAAAATCTTCCTAACTGAGCAAGTGAGTTCTATTCTCCAACACAACACCCCTCCAAAATTCAAAGATCCTGGTGCTCCCACTATCTCTTGTGTCTTAGAAAATAATTTCATTGATCAAGCATTCTTAGATCTAGGGACAAGTGTCAACTTTTTACCTTACTCAGTTTATGAGAAACTTGGGTTAGGTGAGTTAAAATCAACCTCGGTATCCCTTCAATTGGCTGATCGATCTGTAAAAACACCACGTGGGATAATTGAAGATGTTCTTGTCAAGGTAGACAAATTCTATTTTCCAGTAGATTTTATTGTCCTTGATATGGAACATGAGCCTAATCCTAAGAAACAAATTCCCGTGATCCTTGGGCGCCCCTTTTTAGCAACAGCCAATACGTGCATCAATTGTAGAACAGGGGTAATGAACATATCATTTGGGAACATGAAGGTAAAATTAAATGTGTTCAATACGGCCGACCAACCCGCGAGGAAAGTTGAGTGCTTCCTAATAGACAAAATGGATGATCTTGTAGAAGAAGCACTTTCCTATATTTTGGCAGATAACCCTCTGAAAACATGCTTGGCCCATTTTGACTTTGACAAAGCCATAGAAGCAGTCAACTTCTTGCCCGACAATTAGTTTTCCATAAATTTTCTTCCTTGGAGAACTCGGCATGAACCTGGTATGATTTGATAAGGATGCGTTGCGTCTAGCTGAAGACGTTAAACTTAGCGCTTGTTGGGAGGCAACCCAATTTTCGTAGTTCATTTTTGCATTTTTCTTATTGTATTTTTCAATGTTTAACAGGATCACTCATATTACTGATGCAACTACGGTAAAATGCTTTTATCCTTCATATGCATCATATTTTCGTCCAAAATAAAAATAATAAAAATAAAAATAATAATATAATATTATTAAAAAAATAAAAAATAAAAAAAATATTAAGGACAATGTCTGGTCTAGGTTGGGGGGTATAGGATTCGAATTTTTGAAATTTTTTTTCATATTTTCAAATATTTCATCTCAAAAAAACCAAAAAAAAACTAATTTCTATGCTTTAGTGCTGAAATGATAAACATACAAAGTATATAAAATCTAAAAAAGCCCAATAACTAGTCAGGAGTAAGTCAATTTCAGTTCTTTTCATTAAAAGTTCTTTTAGTGAGTTGTAAGATAATTTTTACTTTGGAATTTCACAACACACATGGCCTGCACTTCTAAAGGTTAGGTTCAACATTATGTTGTTAAGTCTGGCAGCAACCTTGAGTCCTGATGAATCATACCTATCTAATTCAATATTATCCCATATTTATTTTTTTTTAAAAAAAGAGAGTGAATTCAGTCAGGTACATCGAAAAGGGCTACCTATTGTCAAAGGTCAGCGGGCTTGTATAAGGAACCCGAGCATAGGTCCGTAGGGGAATCTTGATGCCTAACACCTTATGCCATCTAGTGTGGTAGTTGTTGACTGAATGCTCGCTACACGGAGGAATCATTACAAGAGTAAAAGTACATAATAACAAATAAAAAAATAATAATAAATAAAAAAAAGAAGAGAGAAAATAATATTGACCTTGAAAAAAATGATAGTGTGAAAGCCGTCGTTGTAAAAAATTCGAGTAAACTGGAATATTACAGATAAAGCCCATGAGGTATTAAAGTAAACATCCCCAACTCTCGAAATCCTGCAAGATAGGATGATTTTGAATCAGTGATTAGGTCTTATCTGACCAATTCTTGGAAACTACTAGCTTTAGCAGTATTTTGGAAAATCTAAAGCCTTAGCTTGTGTATGGTCCAGATTTCACCGAGCACCCAAGTATAAAAGTCTTACAACTCCCTAACGGAAATTTAATGATTTCAACTTGAATTGCATCCTGACCTAGGATTTGGGCTGATTTAGTAATTAAAACTTTGTGTGCTTTTGAAATTTTTGGCACTTATGCATTCGAAATTTGATTTTATAAAACAGTAAAATAAATTCTTTTGGGTAGAGACATCAGTTTGTGGGTATCTGAGCCGGAAACCCTCACGAGACAAAACTCGTCCACTAGAGCCACCTAGGGGTTTAAAGCCTTATTGCATATGGTAAATGCAAACGCGATTCCTGTGAAAGTGAGTTAGTTTTTTTATTTTGCTCGAGGACTAGCAAAATGTAGGTTGGGGGGTGTGATAAGTGCTAAATAATGCATAAATTAATATCTTATTTATAGCACTTATCATTATTTTAATTCACATATTTTGTAAATTTAACTAAAAAATGTTACCTTCATCATTGCATTTTAATAAGTTATTAAAGGTAATTCAAGTTTTACTTATTTATTTACTGAATGAGTCTAATGTGTGCAGGTTCAGTCAAATTCTACCATATTCCGTTCACAAATTAGTCCCATCAATTTCCATGTCACCCACGTGTGGATTAGTCTCTCGTCCATGTTCCAATTTTCTTTCCTCACACGTCACATTCATATACACCAGCTGTCTCCTTCTTATCATATCCATGAATCAATCCTCAGCTTGTATGCATGTCGTTCGGGTCCACGAACAAAATTGGGTCCTCAAAATAAAGCCAGTCCCATGCTTCGCAGGCGACCATTCACACATCATCCCACACGCCCATTGCTCTCCCACGAACCAAGCCATATTCAAGTTCATCTCAACCGCAAGCTATCCCAGCTCTCAGCCGAGTCCCCAAGCTTCATCTTTTGGATCATCTCCCAGATTAGATCACCTCCCAGATTCGTTCCAATCGTGTCATCCTTCCCAATCTTATCCGCCTTCATCCCTTTCAGCATCCATCAAGTCCCAACGTCCGCAAATCCCTCCTCAACTTCATCCTCCCTTCCGTCCGCATGAACCCAGCAACCGCATTCATCCCATGATGCAACTTCATCCTCCCGAACCTCACGGACCAGCAAACACGGCGTCCAAAGATCTCCTCCCAGCCGAGATCCTCTCGGTTCATGGATTGTATTCCATCTCTCAGTCGAGATCCCCACGAACAAACTCCTCTGTTCTCAGCCGTATCCATCGTTTTCAAGCCATCCTTTTCTTCCGGTTTATCTCCTAGCCGTCCCAGCTTCATCCCCTCCGCGTCCAAGTATCCCGTGGATCAACATCCCAAGCGCATCTGTTTCTTCCTCAACTTTCCTTCATGAATCCGTTTCTTCCTCCCATCCACGTCACTGTCCTTCCAAGCCAAGCCAACATCCGGATTAACTTCATCACCCACGGATTAGTCCTCTTCCCCTGTTCTGAAACAAAGCTAACAACCGAACCAAATCCAACATCCCAAACCTCTAAGATCTACCAGCTCTCATCTTGTTCCGAGTTCATCCTTAACCCACGGATCAGCCAAGCCAACTTCTTCAAACGTCCCTCCGAATCACATCTCCCGGCTTACTCCAGACGCATCCTCTCAGATCACACATCCGAACTTCTCAGTTTAAACAAAACAGAGCCAAATCCTCCGGTTTGATCCCATGTTCCAACGTCCAAGTTCATCCAAACTCCCAGCATCTACAACAATCCGGTCTTCATCTCCCCTATGAACAGCACCCCAACAAATCTTGGCATCCAAGCTGCCAGCCGAGCCCCAAGATTCCTCTCAAACGTCCGCAGCCTCCTTCCCCTGTTCCGCGTGTCCCTTCCCTTACCCCAATGCATCCACGTCAACAGCCAACGGCAGCATCTCCGAATCCCCTGCATCCTCATCCCACGACTGCAACAAGTCCGCAGTGTCCACCGTTCGCATGCATCCCGTGTTCTCGCCAGCAGGAAAATCAAGCTCCATCAGCCACGGATAGACTCAAATCATCATCCGCAAGATAACTCCCACATCCGAGGATCAAGGGATAGAAGTCATATGCCTTATCCCACTTTTGTTCATCTTAATCCTTCATTCGGAACAGAGGAGAGAGGAGGAGATTGCAGCTATAAAAGGAGGGAGCTTCACACGGAGAAAAAGCAAGCGGGGGGGGGTTCACAGGCCAAATTCCCACCGAAGACTAGAGGGAGAGAGAAGTTTGGGTATCATGGGAAGACTTTCCATGGAAAGAAAAAAATGAAATGAAACAAAGGAAGGGAGGGGGGAAACAGAGCTTCTTCTACCATCGCCTCATCATGCTTCCTTCTCCGACTGAAGACACCAACCATGCCATCTTCATCCTTTTTCACTGCCATCATCCACAACTTTATGGAAGGCTAATTTCCTCTCCAGGGCCGGAGGGACACGGGTTTTATATTTTATTTTATATTCTTGGGGTTGTATGAACTTATTGTTTTTAATGAATATCTTCTTTTGAATCATATTTAATTTCTGTGATTTTAAGTATGATGTTCGTACAACTGTTCTTCATGATCACTAAGTAAATATAAGATAATCCATGCTTAGGAAAGATGCAGTATCCTGCCACATTAGTTTAGGGTAGACATTTCATCCTAACTGAAGATGGATTATTCCCAAATTACTTTCGTGAATTTCTATTTAAATGCTTATTAGGCTTGTAGCCAATTTGCATGTTAATCCAAGAATAGATTAAAATACAAATAATCCTTGTTCCGATGTTAGTGGTGAATTTCTTGCCCTAGGTTCCCTCAAACTGATATTCTTTTAATTGCATTTTTTTTATTAAATTTCTCAGTTTAATTTTCTTCACAAACTTTTTCTTTTAAATATTTTTTTTAAGAAAACAACTGTACCCCAATCCCTATGGATCGATACCCGTAATTACTATTCTACCAGATACGTGCTATTGCGTGGTCTTTAAAGTTGACTATCAGACATCGGGCATGAATACTTTGCATGTGGATGATGTCATGCCTGTCATATCGATGGAATCTCAATGATCACTAGGTCCTTAGTTAGGATGCGGCCAACTGTAAGGGAGCTTCTGTAAGCTCGATGGTATGGCGTTGGGCCTGCCCAGCGGCCGCTCCTATTCTACCATGTGTTGGTGTCGTGGTATGTTTTAATTGGTTGGACCTTCTGGTAAGCTGTAGCCAGTTTGGAGGTGTATCATTTGTCCTCCACTTCCGTAACCGAGCCGAGCTATCTTGCTCGAGCTACAGAAGTAGCTTTTACAGAAGAGCCGCTTTGATGAAGATTGCCGAGTAGGATGCATGGTTCCTTTTCAATAGGAAAACAAAGATTTTTCAAATCCCGTATTTATAAAAGGCATGGCCTTGCTGTCCTTCCCAAAGTGCCATAATCATGGGTGAGGCATCCGAGAGTATAATAGGCATTTGGGTCTCGGCAGTAATCCAAATGGGTCATCTTAGGGCAAACGCCCAAGAGACACGCATCTAAGGCTAGATGAAGCATCGCTTCAGAAGAGGTTGCTTAAACTCTCAACAAATAGGGAAGGCTGCAGTCATACCCCATTCACATCATTCTTTTACTCTTTCGAACCTAGAGAGAGGTGGTATGAAGTCGCAGGGCATGACTTGTGCACTTCCGTTGCAAAATTCTCCTTCCTCCACTGAAGTCGTAGGTGCTGGGAATTGTATCCTAAATATCAATCGTCAGCATGTTGATGATTGAGTTTTGTAAATGAATTGATAAATTAAATAAAGTGTTATTTGGCATTATTCATCATTTTACATCTTCAAATAAACTCTTATATGATGAAGTCCTTAAGACTTATTAATGATAAAGGAGGATTTATCTTCGAGTCCTTAAACCAGTTCGCAACCAAATGATATGTTGTTATTAGGATGACAGCATTATCGAGATTAGGTCATTGTGTGACATATACATTGGTTGTCCTCTTAACCAAGGAATGTGGAGATACTGGTATGCCACACAGGTGAAGTGTATGAGTACATTTCACTGAACATGATCAATTCTGGAATGCTCTACTATCAAGAGATGTTCCGAGTGGATATGGGTATAAACTTGACCCTCTGATATGAGACCACAACCTATGACTAGCAAGCTACTCACTGTACTTTAGTACCGGACTACCTGAATTTTTAATTCAGTGACAGAAGGTCACTGGGTGCAGTCAAGTACTTGCATAGTCAATTGTGAGTCGAGATGGAATTGACCTCTCCTGAAAATAGGAGATAATATATTGTGATTAATTTAGCAAAACCTTGGTTAGGATAATCCCAGTGAGAAGTCATGGGATATCTAAAGTTAATCACATAATGGATGTACTAATTATAGGGTTGACAGTGAGCTCTAAGTCATCCAGGCATTAGGAGTCAAAGGAATTGAATTATACGGTAACCATAGTCCAAAATTCCAAAATATTTATTTCGCATATATTCGGCCTATCCAGACATCGGGTACTATTGCTAGATGGTCACATCGATTAGTATAGGAAGACGTTCCTATACTACCGGCTTCGGTTCGAACCTATGAGGTCACACGCATAGAAGTTTCCTGATTGATCAAGATGGCTGATAGATGATTGAGAATCATTCAGGGATAATTTGGTCAATTTGATTAGTAAATTATCCTATAAAATAATTAAAGTAATTATTGAAGGATTAATTAGTAATTAGATTACTAATAAACTCAATTTGATTCAGTAATTGGACTAAGGATGAGCCAAATTGAATTAGATTCAATTCTGGGCTCAATCAGGATTTTTGATCTGATTGGATTAGGTCTGAATCAAGAGGACTTAGGTTGACCAAATTAAATTAGATTAAATTTGTGCTTAATTAGGGATTGAACTAATTGGATTAGGTTCAACCCAAGGTAATTGGACCATCGTAATTGTTAGGATTTAATTTAATTAAATAGGTTTGATCTGAAACTATTCGGATCTTGAAATCCACATGTCACAAATCCATGCATGGCGCCATAAATTGATTTTTCATATGAATAAAAATTAATTTAATTTATTTAATGGCACCATGGGACATGTGGCACACATCAGGGACCTCCTTCATCATCAGATGGGGCGAAATGGAGAGATAAATTCATGAAAAGAATTGGATAAGATCAAATTCTCTCTCTTCATGGCATATGTCTGTTGGGAACCCGCCCATGCCGCAGAAAATTCAAAAAAAAAAAATTCAGATGGCAGCGGAATCGACATAAGCGGGATCGACGTTCATCTCATGAACGTTGTTTCATGAACCGTTCGTAGATGGGTAAGGATTAAATACTTTTTAAAACATTAGAAGATCAGATCTTCATCTTGTGCGGGTAGATGATCACCGCAAACTGGAGTTCGTGGTTTTGGATGGAGGTTCGCTTGAAGCCGTTCAAGTGCCCGACCTCTACGGGTATCCACACGAAGCAGGAACCGATCCAAGCTTTCTATCTCCCCGGGGTGCTAGCTCCCTTGCAGAGATAACTTTGATGGCTGATCACCTCCCTTTCAATCAATCTTTGAATGCTGGAGGGAGGAGGAAGAAGATGAAGGGATCAAGGGAGAAGATCCAAAAGGCTAGATGCAGCCTTTGCTTTCCCTTGCGTTGGATCCCAAACGAAGGAGGAAGAAGAGGACCGCCAAGAGATCTTTCTTGCTTCCTTGCTTGCGGCAGAAGACCAAGGAGGAAGAGGAGGAGGCCACGGCTTGGAGGAAGAGGGATTCACCTATTAGGGCGCCGGCCCCCATGCGTCCTTTATAAAGCCATCTAGGGCTCCTACAATTTAGGAGCCCTAGACTAGTTTCCTAAGAGGGGGCGCCGGCCCCCTCTCTTCATGCCGCACCAACCAAGAGGAGAAGGGCTCATGCCCCTCTTACTTGGTTAACCTAATCCTCCTCCAAGGAGGATTAGGTGTCCTTCTCATGGTTTAGTCCTAATCTAATTAGGATTAACCAAATGATGAATCAATTGGGTTCAATCTATACTAGTCCTAATCCAATTAGAACTTGAATGAACCATGACTCAATTGAACTCTTCATTCCTAACCCAATTAGGAGTCATGTTGATTCATTAGATTAATAATTAATTAGGACTTAAGAAATCCTAATATAATTAGGACTTATTTAATTTTAGTCCTAATCCAACTAGGACTCTAATTTGAATCCGAAGTCCTAATCCGATTAGGACTCTAGGAATCCTATTCCAAGTAGGAATCCAATTTTAATTCAAAACTCCTAATCTAATTAGGATTGTAGGAATCCTATTTCAAGTAGGAATTCCACTCCTACTCCAATTAGGATTTTCAGTCCTAATCCAATTAGGACTCTAGGAATCCTACTCGAAGTAGGATTTGTGTTTAAGTCCAATTAATTAATTTCCTTTGTTTCTTCTTCAACTGAATATCAATCGAATTGATTACTTGTGATTCCTAATCACGATTCAACCATCGAATCGGTTAGTACTTCTAGTGTGTGTGACCCCATAGGTTCTATTCTGACTGGTAGTGAGATATATTGTGATCTTTATCTCAATATCATTGAAAAACTCATTTCAATGGGTTGGAACGATTCCAACTCAACTCATTAGGATTTATCGATCATCGAGACAATCCCTATGAGTCCCACCATCCACCAGTGACACCTAGCAGCATGTAGTGGCTACCCAGCAGAATAGAATGATGAACTTCTAGGTGCAGTCGTCGTGTGATACAGTCCTTCTATCGTGGATCCCTACAAGACGGAGGTCATGGATAACTCGTCAAACTCCTTCGTCTGTCATATGTCAAGATTTATTCGACTTAGAGCGGAGAACTCTTTCTCCACTGTGCAATCTGCCCCGGCCGAGGTCTTACGAACTCAATCTTATAAATCACATAGGATCTCTCCTTATCTATCAAGGTCGATAGATTCCTTATAGGTGCATACCCTACTCCTACAGTGAACCTACTGCAGCCAATCTACACTGCATGAACCCATATGGCTAGAGACCATGTATGTGTGCAGTCAAACTACAATAACCTCACTGTGAGTAGCCGAAGCATCGCAGGTCAAAGGATCAGTCACACTACTGCAACATCAAGCAAGTCACTGACGAGTGGATAGACATCCAAGTGACTTCTTGTATTGGTCACGCTCAGTACCCTTATTCTCTAACAAGCACCTGCACTATTACTTTAGTGTCCCTACACCGTGGACTCGAGTCTCATCCATCCACAGGAAAAGTAATGTGTGCACTGATCTCATCGGATCGATCACCGTTCTCGTGATGATCCATCGATCAGGAGCGTTTAGAAATTAATCACTAATGATGCATGGCTCAAATTCTCAACTCTTGAGAATATGCATCATCATCTTATTAATTCCTTGGACGATTCATAGACACAATAATAATATGAATGAAAAAGATGCCTTTCATTTATTCAATAATAATAAAGTCAAGTACAAATTATGTCCTAGAATTAATAATGTGTCAGCCAAAATTGGCTTCTAGGGCATACATCTAACAATCTCCCACTTGCACTAAAGCCAATCAGTCATATATCTTAGTCCCATCTTCTCAAGGTGGGCTTCAGTCTTTTGTTGACTTAGCTGCTTAGTGAATGGGTCTGCCGCATTGTCCGCGGAGTCTACTCTCTGCACTTCGACATACTTCTTCTCAACATAGTCGCGTATGAGGTGGAAGTGCCGCTCTATGTGCTTGGACTTCTGATGAGACCTTGGTTCCTTAGCTAGAGTTATGGCACCATTATTATCGCAGTAGAGTATTATGGCATCTGATGTCATCACGTCTAATTCTGCAATGAATTTCTTGAACCAGAAGTCTTCCTTAGCAGCTTCAGATGCGGCGATGTATTCAGCTTCCATAGTAGAGTCAGCAATGATCGGTTGTTTAGAACTCTTCCAATTCACCGTACCACCATTGCACAAGAACACATATCCAGATGTTGACTTTCTATCATCGACGTCAGTCATGAAGTCTGAATCTGTGTACCCTTCTACCTTTAACTCTGATGATCCTCCAAAGACCAAGAATAAATCTTTAGTTCTTCTCAAGTACTTAAGAATATTCTTCACAGCTGTCCAGTATTCTTCACCTGGATTCGACTGATATCTGCTTGTGACACTCACAGTTAGGGCTATATCAGGTCGTGTACATAGCATGGCATACATGAGGCTTCCTATTGCCGATGCATAAGGGATCTTGCTCATGCGTTGAATCTCTTCAGATGTGTTGGGGCACATCTTCTTGGAGAGATGAATTCCATGTCTTAGGAGTAAGAGACCCCTTTTAGAGTTTTCCATGCTGAACCTTTTCAGCACTTTCTCTATGTACATTTTCTGTGATAGGCCAAGCATCCTTTTAGATCTATCTCTATAGACTTTTATTCCCAAAATATAGGATGCTTCCCCAAGGTCTTTCATGGAAAATTCTTTTGACAACCAGACCTTGACCGAGGTTAGCATGGGAATATCATTCCCTATCAGGAGGATATCGTCCACGTATAGTACGAGAAATACGATAGCGCTCCCACTAACCTTTTTGTAAACACACGGTTCCTCTTCGTTTTTGATGAAATCAAACGTTTTGATTGCATCATCGAAACGAGTGTTCCAAATCCGAGATGCTTGCTTTAGTCCATAAATGGACCTTTGCAGCTTGCAGACCTTGTGATCTCCATCACTGGAAGTGAAACCCAGAGGCTGTTCCATATAGATATCTTCTTCAAGATATCCATTTAGGAAAGCAGTTTTCACATCCATTTGCTAGATTTCATAATCATGAAATGCTGCAATGGCAAGCAATGTTCGGATGGATTTCAGCATGGCTACAGGTGAAAAGGTCTCCTGATAGTCAATGCCTTCGCGTTGACTATACCCTTTCGCCACCAGTCTTGCCTTAAAGGTCTTTACCTTTCCATCCGAACCTATTTTTCTTTTGTAGATCCATTTGCATCCAATAGGTTCAATACCTTCTGGTGGATCTACTAAGGTCCAGACTTGGTTGGAACACATGGAGTCTAACTCTGATTTCATGGCTTCCAACCATTTCTCGGAATCGATATCAGATATCGCCTCGTTGTAGGTTTTGGGATCCTGTATGTGATCCCTATCTCCCACTAGGAACATTTTCTTGGTATCCTCTTCTAGTACACCTAAGTATCTATCGGGAGGATGGGAGACCCTACTAGATCTGCGAGGTGGTTGAGGGACATTGTGTACTGGCTCTGTATTAATGGGTTCTATAGGATCCATGACTCGTTGCTTTTCAGAGACTTTCTCTTCAAGCTCAATTTTCCTCCCACTGCCTCTATCAAGGATAAATTGGTTTTCCAAGAAGATGGCATGACGGCTCACAAACACATTGTGCTCCTCTGAGATGTAAAAATTGTATCCTAATGACTCTTTAGGATATCCTATGAAACGAACACTTATGGTCCTAGCCTCTAGTTTGTCCGCCTGTAGTCTTTTGACGTGGGCCGGACATCCCCAAATCTTGAGATGACCAAGACTTGGTTTCTTACAATGCCATATCCATACGGTGTGGTAGGAACAGATTTAGAGGGAACTCTATTAAGTAGATATACTGCGGTAAGTAGGGCATCTCCCCAAAGAAACATCGGTAGATCAGTGAAGCTCATCATGGACCGGACCATATCTAATAAAGTCTGATTTTTTCTCTCTGACACTCCGTTGAGTTGAGGTGTACCCGGAGGAGTCCATTGTGAGACTATGCCATTTTTCTTGAGATAGTTCCGGAATTCTCCACTAAGTTATTCTCCTCCTCGATCTGATCGAAGAGCCTTAAGAGATTTGCCAGTTTGTTTTTCTACTTCATTTCTGAACTCTTTGAACTTATCGAAAGATTCAGATTTGTGTCTCATAAGATATACATACCCATACCGTGAATAATCATCGGTAAAGGTAATGAAGTAGGAATAACGTCCCCTGGCTTGCACATCGAATGGGCCACACACATCTGTGTGTATCAGGGTAAGTATTTCAGTGGTCCTCTCCCCATGTCCTACAAAGGGCAATCTGGCCATTTTTCCTTGAAGATAGGACTCGCAAACTAGATATGACTCGGAAGTCAATGAGCCGAAAGGCCCATCTTTATCCATTTTATTCATTCTGTCCTCTCCAATATGGCCAAGCCTGAGGTGCCACAAATATTTTTGGTTTATCTCATCCCTGGATCTCTTGGATCCTTTGGCACTCACTTCTTGCTCAGACACATTTACAGATACATCCATATGCAAATGATAGAGACTGTCAATCATAAAACCACGTGCAACTATTTTATTTCTGAAATAAATAGAACAGCAGTCTTTGTCAAATGTAAAAACATGACCTTCCTGTGCTAGACATGAAACAGAAATCAAATTTCTACTAGCAGCAGGTACATAATAGCAGTCTCTAAGTAATAAACTAAAACCAGATGGTAGTCGCAGATGGTAGGTGCCCACAGCCACAGCAGCAACTTTTGCCCCGTTGCCAACCCGAAAGGTTACCGCACCTTCCGCCAGCCTTCTACTTTTCTTTAGACCCTGCATGGTAGTGCATAGATGAGCACTAGAACCAGAATCTATAACCCAACTAGAAGTAGAAGAAACCGTTAGATTAGTTTCAATTATGAGCAAGTCTATACTTTCTGAAGGTGTGTCACCTTTCTTGTTCTTCAGGCTCTCGAGGTATGAAGGACAGTTCCTCTTTCAGTGGCCGTCGACATTGCAGTGGAAACATTTTCCTTTGTCATTGGCCCTTTTATTTTGAACTTCCTTCTTTGGCTTCTTGTCTTTCTTCTGCTTCTTAGCAGGCTTCTTTTTCTTCCAAGTAGACTTTCTCTTGGAACCAGAAGTCAACTCAGCAGCAAGGACATTGCCCCTTGAACCTTTCAAGGCTCCCTCAGCAGTTACCAACATATTTATCAGTTCAGTCTTAGTGCATTCAATCTTATTCATGTGGTAGTTTACTATAAACTGACCAAATGAATCAGGAAGGGATTGAAGGATCAGATCAACTTGCAATTTCTTGTGCATGTTCATTCCGAGCTTCTCAAGCTCCTCAAGGTCCTTGATCATAGTCAGACCGTGATCATGGACGGACTGCCCTTCGCGCATCTTTGTTTTGAGGAGCCTCTTGGATACTTCAAAACGAGCTGTGCGACTCTGCTCACCATACAACTCTTGTAGGTATGCCAGTATGTCCCTAGCAGTCTTCATATTTTCATGCTGGCATTGTAGTTCATTGGACATGGATGCCATGATATAGCACTTGACTCTGATATCATCATCCGTCCACTTTTGATGCGTCACACGCTGATCATCAGTAGGACGTGCTGGTAGTCTAGGGATATCATTTTCGAGTATGTAGCCTAGTTTCTCACAGTTCAAAATAATTTTGAGGTTTCTTAGCCAGTCCTTGTAATTAGTTTCAGTCAATCGGTTGGTCTCAAGAATACGGGTCAAAGGGTTTGAGGCTGACATTATGATCTGCAGAGAGTAAAGATTCTAGTTAGACTTTTGTACTTGATCCTTAATCTGTTCTAAGGTCTTTTAGAACAAATATAACTCTCACTATTTTTTCGAATTTCTCACACTCCCCTGGTAGGAAAACGGAAATCCTACGCGACTAGGGTTTCTAGTAGGTACTGCGGTCTCACCAATCTACATGGCACCTCACCTAACAGTTATTGGTGACATATAGATGGATGAGTGTATAACTCTTGTACAATGCTTCTCAAGTATGTTGCAGTGCAACTTGGTCTCTAAGCCATGAAGACCTCACCTAACAGTTATTGGTCCCATTTCTTAGTTAAGTCAGACTCACCATATAACCATAGGAATAAAGTCATCATTGGGCCCTCACCTAACAGTTATTGGTGCCCAACCCCACCTTTACCCTACAACATCTCATGTCTATAGAGAGGTCCAGCCCCCCGATGCAACTTGCCCACTGTATCCAGCCGAGACAAATCAACATCAGAAAGACCTTAGCAGCTCTACTACAGTGGAAGACCTATTGACTTAATATTGGTTAATCAGGTCTTAGTGTTTGCAACTTGAGCTCTTCATAAGAGGTAATCGAACAATTGGCTAGGTAAGCAGGTGGGAGGCTCCCCTTACTCAGAGAGTAAGGTCCTAATTAAGTAACCACCTTTCATGCTTTCTTAGACACCAATTAGATCAATTAATCTAATATGACTTGCTCATGTCGGTTCACTCTCGACTTGATTGAGGAGGTTTTAGTTTAGGTCTCATTGGGTTTGCTACATCACATGTAAACCTATCTACCTGACTCTCATTCACATCACATGCAAACGGCACATTGCAGGCAGTTATAATCACAGCATTAAGTAAAACTAAACTTTAAATAGGTGATGATCATGGATTCTAATTAGGTCATATTACAAGCACATGCACGTCAATCGATCAACTGGTCTTCAACTCTTGAATTGGTTCCAAGCCTCCTTGATTCGATCCTTGACCAACTCTTGATCCAATTGCCATCAACCGCTTAGACCCCTGTTCATCTCATGCCTTGTCTTCAACTTGATCGTTGACGTACATCACATCACAGAAATACAACCAGATGTAAACTAAAAATAATAATAAATTACATCTTCTTTTAGGAGGCATGCAGGCCTCTCAAAACATCAAATAAGATGCATACAAGCATCTGAAAAATTACATGACATTGCAGATCACATCGCAGGTCTTTACATTTAATACCAAAAGGGTTTGAATCCTATGATCATCACCAAATGCAGCAATTATAATTTTCAGATCTGAGAATTAATTGATTATGTTATGACATAGGTTGCTGATCATGCTAATCATGATTCTAAACTTTGTAATCTCATTAACAATGCAATTAGAATCATTATCTTATCACATAAAAATCAGCATGCAAAAATTCAGCAATCCTGAAAAATCTGCATGCAGAAATTTTCAGCACACATAATCCTTCAATTTTTAGATCTAAGATGCCTTTAGATAATTAATTCTTACCTTAATCTATGAAGCCTAGGCTCTGATGCCACTGTTGGGAACCCGCCCATGCCGTAGAAAATTCAAAAAAAATAAATCAGATGGCAGCGGAATCGACATAAGCGGGATTGAAGTTCATCTCATGAACGTTGTTTCATGAACCGTTCATAGATGGGTAAGGATTAAATACTTTTTAAAACATTAGAAGATCAGATCTTCACCTTGTGCGGGTAGATGATCACCGCAAACTGGAGTTCGTGGTTTTGGATGGAGGTTCGTTTAAAGCCGTTCAAGTGCCCGGCCTCTACGGGTATCCACATGAAGCAGGAACCGATCCAAGCTTTCTATCTCCCCGGGGTGCTAGCTCCCTTGCAGAGATAACTTTGATGGCTGATCACCTCCCTTTCAATCAACCTTTGAATGCTGGAGGGAGGAGGAAGAAGATGAAGGGATCAAGGGAGAAGATCCAAAAGGCTAGATGCAGCCTTTGCTTTCCCTTGCGTTGGATCCCAAACGAAGGAGGAAGAAGAGGACCGCCAAGAGATCTTTCTTGCTTCCTTGCTTGCGGCTGAAGACCAAGGAGGAAGAGGAGGAGGCCACGGCTTGGAGGAAGAGGGATTCACCTATTAGGGCGCCGGCCCCCATGCCTCCTTTATAAAGCCATCTAGGGCTCCTACAATTTAGGAGCCCTAGACTAGTTTCCTAAGAGGGGGCGCCGGCCCTCTCTCTTCATGCCGCACCAACCAAGAGGAGAGGGGCTCATGCCCCTCTTACTTGGTTAACCTAATCCTCCTCCAAGGAGGATTAGGTGTCCTTCTCATGGTTTAGTCCTAATCTAATTAGGATTAACCAAATGATGAATCAATTGGGTTCAATCTATACTAGTCCTAATCCAATTAGAACTTGAATGAACCATGACTCAATTGAACTCTTCATTCCTAACCCAATTAGGAGTCATGTTGATTCATTAGATTAATAATTAATTAGGACTTAAGAAATCCTAATCCAATTAGGACTTATTTAATTTTAGTCCTAATCCAACTAAGACTCTAATTTGAATCCGAAGTCCTAATCCAATTAGGACTCTAGGAATCCTATTCCAAGTAGGAATCTAATTTTAATTCAAAACTCCTAATCTAATTAGGATTGTAGGAATCCTATTCCAAGTAGGAATCCCACTCCTACTCCAATTAGGATTCCCGGTCCTAATCCAATTAGGACTCTAGGAATCCTACTCGAAGTAGGATTTGTGTTTAAGTCCAATTAATTAATTCCCTTTGTTCCTTCTTCAACTGAATATCAATCGAATTGATTACTTGTGATTCCTAATCACGATTCAACCATCGGATCGGTTAATACTTCTAGTGTGTGTGACCCCATAGGTTCTATTTTGACTGGTAGTGAGATATATTGTGATCTTTATCTCAATATCATTGAAAAACTTTTTCAATGGGTTGGAACGATTCCAACTCAACTCATTAGGGTTTATCGATCATCGAGACGATCCCTATGAGTCCCACCATCCACCAGTGACACCTAGCAGCATGTAGTGGCTATCCAGCAGAATAGAATGATGAACCTCTAGGTGTAGTCGTCGTGTGATACAGTCCTTCTATCGTGGATCCCTACAAGACGGAGGTCATGGATAACTCGTCAAACCCCTTCGTCTGTCATATGTCAAGATTTATTCGACTTAAGTTCGAGAGCGGAGAACTCTTTCTCCACTGTGCAATCTGCCCCGGCCGAGGTCTTACGAACTCAATCTTATAAATCACATAGGATCTCTCCTTATCTATCAAGGTCGATAGATTCCTTATAGGTGCATACCCTACTCCTACAGTGAACCTACTGCAGCCAATCTACACTGCATGGATCCATATGGCTAGAGACCATGTATGTGTGCAGTCAAACTACAATAACCTCACTGTGAGTAGCCGAAGCATCGCAGGTCAAAGGACCAGTCACACTACTGCAACATCAAACAAGTCACTGACGAGTGGATAGACATCCCAGTGACTTCTTGTATTGGTCACGCTCAGTACCCTTGTTCTCTAACAAGCACCTGCACTATTACTTCAGTGTCCCTACGCCGTGGACTCGAGTCTCGTCCATCCACAGAGAAAGTAATGTGTGCACTGATCTCATCGGATCGATCACCGTCATCGTGATGATCCATCGATCAGGAGCGTTTAGAAATTAATCACTAATGATGCATGGCTCAAATTCTCAACTCTTGAGAATATGCATCATCATCTTATTAATTCCTTGGACGATTCATAGACACAATAATAATATGAATGAAAAAGATGCCTTTCATTTATTCAATAATAATAAAGTCAAGTACAAATTATGTCCTAGAATTAATAATGTGTCAGCCAAAATTGGCTTCTAGGGCATACATCTAACAATGTCATCCTTATCTTTATCTCACTTCAATTAAGTTTGAATTTCGAATTTAAACACCACAAAATCACCACATGACTCTCTAATCTGGTTGTGGGCATGGAAATTAGAAATTGAAAGAGGAAAGTGAAGACATGATGAATGGTTTAGATTAGATCAAGCTTCATCATGTGATGGCGCATGAACTTGAATTTTGAATTCAAAATTCAAAGCCCCACAAAATCCTCCCCAAATATGGGATGGTTGCCATGAAGTTAGAGGGGATAGCAACCTTAAAAGGACCTTCATTAGCTGGTGGTCGAATTAAAGGTAAAAAGAAAGAAAAATAGAAGAAAAAAAAGGGAAGAAGCCTAATGCATGAAAAGAAAAATCAGCCTTCCACTCACCATTAGTTCATCTACTAAGTTCATGTTGCCATAGCTGTTAGGGATCCCTGATAAGAGTCTTTAGATCATATCTAAGTCCTCTTCAATCCCTCAAAACCTTTCCTCCAAGTTCTTCCAAGAAGGCAGATCAAAAGTTGATAGCGTTGCAAAGATCAAATTTCAGCCTCAAGAAATTCTGCGCAAGCTAGCACTTCCACAGGATTGGATCTCCCCAGGAACTTCGCGTGTACTTCTCGTAGAGGCCATTCTTGTGCATGGCTGCGAGTCAAGAATCAGATCCACAAGTTTCGTCCATCATAAAAGGTATTAATCCCACATCAATCTTTTATTTTGGTGTCAGGGTCTAGGTCTGATTTTCCGAGGTTTTATCCTTCTTTGGGGCTCCTCACGGAATTATCAACAGAATCCATTCGATGGATATTCATAAATTAATCAGAATAGAGTATTTAACTTTCAGATCTGATAGTGAATCATGCATAAAGTTTTAGCATAATTGTTTAAACGATTCCGACATAATCCTATGTGTTCTTACAATGCTGATTTCTAGATTTGATCTTATAAGCTTGCACGAATTAAATTATTTGATTCGATTTTTCCGCTACATTTTTAAAATTTAAAAAAAACTATGTATGGCTTGATCCCCCTTATGAAGGGGTACATAGGCAACCCGATCAGGTTCAGCCTTGGTTTTTTTTTTAAAAAAAAATTCAGCATGCTTAACACCGAAGAACCTAAGATTCACTTTTAGTGGTATCAGAGCTAGGTTCGTGTTTAAATTTTTATATTTTAATTCTTGCAATTAAATATGAAATTATGAACATGCTTAGATTAGATCTAAAATATTTTTTATGATTGATTTAATTACTGATTATGCATGATTAACTAGATCTGAAATTTTGAATGCATATGATGCTTGTTTGTGTTAAGATTTGTAACATAAACAAATCTGAAATCGTAATATTATTTAGATTAGATCTAAATAAAATTAAAGATTCAATTGATCTCTGATTTTAAAGAACAAATCAAATTTAAAAATAAAAAAGAAAAATAAATACATAAGATATATGTTGTTTGAGTTAATTCATATTAGTTTGTATATGTAATATATGAACATAAATCATTTAAGATTTAAACATGAATTAAATCTGAATTTTAACATGATTAATTACAAATCTCAGATCTAAAAAATAAGTTTTAAGAACTGAAACTTTGTAATTAATATGTAATTAAGAATTATGCAGTGATCTGAATTTTCATAAGTTTATACTTAATTGAGAATTAAGTGATATAAAAACCTAGATCTAGAATTGTAACTCAATTAAATGACAATTGCATAATTCATGGGGCATTTGGGTTAGCTCAAATCAAGTTTTTAGGATTGGGTTAACCTAGGGTTAGAATCAAACATGGTCTAATTAGAGTTAATTGATCAAATCTAATTAAGTAGTAACTAGATTAGGTCAAGAAAACTCTAGGTCCAATACAATAGTTGTAGATTGATCAATTCTATGTCTTTGATTAGACCAAGATGGAACTTGATTTAGGCTCAGAGGTAGAGCCCGAGTCATTTGAGTGATCAAAACGAAATTGATTAACCAGTTAGTGTCTAAGGTAAGTTTGGGAAACTTAACCAGTGGTTTTTAATTGGGAGCTACTCGCACTGATTCATCTTTGTCGAGTTAATGGCATATCCCTTCCACCGATCTCACTTACCTGACTGACATGGTTAATCATATTTTGATTGGATCACTTAATGATTCGAGTTGACCCATACCTTAAGAAAAATCAGTTTGACTGATTTAGGTGCCTTCTTAACCGGTTTGAGTCTAATCTGATTTGGTGAAGTCAGTGGAAGAAAATAGACTGACCGGATCTTCTCATCTATCCTAATTATGAAATTCTCTAAAATTATTAGGTCCTTAAAATGAAAAGGTTATAGGGATAACTAGGTCATAGCCTCCCATTAAGTTGGATGATAATGGGTCCAATGTTTTGATAATTATTGGAGGTGCGACACGCCTGGTACTTATCAAGCATTGGAATTGTCATTCAATATATGATGAGTTAAGTATACCTTCAATAGGTGGTCAGGTGAGCCGAGCCACACTCGGGCTTGGTCGTCTATTAGTTGATTACACTGAATCCTATCATTTAATGGTTGGACCTAACTAGGATATTTGGTGGAGGCACCACACGCCTACTGAAGAACCTAGGGCAAAATCATCACTAAAAGTTGCTTGATGAAATAATTGGTTCAGAACCTACCAATAGGTGCATATGGGTTGGCCAAGCCACACTCGGGCCCATATGCGATCTATTGGGTTCTGTGCCCACTAAAGAGTTAAGTGTAATTTTTCGAATTTGAGGTAGAGGCTACAAATTTGTATAAAATAGTGGAAGAACCTTTAGACTAAAGTCCAAGTCTTTAGAGTATTGTCAATTCATATACTGATAGCCGATTTTCTTTTTATGCACAAATGGCCACAAACTAGTCACTCCAATCGCTATTGGATAGTGATAAGCTGACAGGATCCAAGTTTCATAGCTGGCTTAGAAAGCTGAAAACTCAGCATAGTCAGACCAAAAAGATAAAGGATAACCAGAGTCAAGCAGAATGCTTCTATTGTAAGAAGCAGGGGCATTGGAAGAGGAATTGTTCTCAGTACCTTGCCTCACTTGACCCGAACAGGCCAAGCAAGAGAAGAGGGCAATCAGTTGCTGATCAAGATATTTATATGATAACACTTTATAATTTCTCTATATGTGATAATTCGACCTAGGTATTAGATACTGGAAGTCCGTTTAATATATGCAATTCGTTGCAAGGACTTCAGGTCAATTAGAGATTTGAAAATCGCGAGAGATTTCTGAATGTTGGAGATGGAAGATCTATTCCAATACTAGCTTTAGAAAACCTCAAACTTATTTTCAATTCTCATGTAGTTGTCTTGAGTGATTGTCACTATTGTCCTACGTTCTTATTGAGTGTAATTTCCGTAGGCCTTTTGGCCATGAACGGTTATAAAATTTCAATAAAAAAATGTTCTTGTGATATCATTATGAATGGTGTTACTGTAATAAATAGACAATTGAGTAATGAGATTTACATATTATCACAGCCTGTTAATGTAATGTATAAGTCAAATAAGCGCCCTAGAATAGATAATGTCACGGATGTCTACCTTTGGCATCATAAGCTAGGTCATATTAACAAGAACAGGATGAACAGGTTAAGTAAAGAGGGAATCCCTAATGTTCTTGTGAGTCATGTCTTCTTGGTAAGATGACCAAATCACCTTTTATCGAAAAAGGTGAACGAGCCAGTGACTTATTGACCCTTGTACATTTTGATGTATGTGGGCCAATAAGCACAAATGCTAGAGGTGGGTATTCATATTTTATTACATTTACAGACGACCTTTCTAGGTATGGTTATGTCTATTTAATGAGACATAAATTTGAAGCATTTGAAATGTTCAAATTGTATCGTAATGAAGTAGAAAAACAAACTGAATGAGTATTAAAACTCTTCGATCAGATCGAGGAGATGAATACTTTTTCAATGAGTTTTTGATATATCTAGAAGAGAATGGGATTCTCTCCCAATGGACTCCTCCTGGTCCATGACATTATAACAGTGTATCAGAAAGAAAAAATTGAATCCTATTAGATATGGTTCGATCCATGATGGGGTTTGCAAGTCTGCCCATATCCTTTTGGGGATATGCACTTGAGTCAGCTTGTTACATTCTTAATAAGGTTCCAAGTAAGTCTGTAAATAAAACACCACTTGAGGTGTGGACTGGACGTAAGCCGATGCTCTCTCACCTTAGGGTTTGGGGGTGTCCGGCGTATGTCAAACGTTTGAAGATAGACAAACTTGAATCCAAGTCTGACAAATATTTCTTGTTGGTTATCCTAAAGAAACTAAAGGATATTACTTCTACCTTGCTAAAGAACAAAAGTTGTTCGTAAGCAATAGAGCTGTATTCTTAGAGAAGGAATTCCTTGGAGAAGGAAGTAGAAGCTCTAATCTTGAGCTTAGGAAAGTTCAACATGTAAAAGATCCGACACCATCTACTGAACCAGTTGAGTCGGATTTGATTAGATCAGATCCAGAACCCATCTTAAATGCACCATTAAGGTGATCAGGTAGAATACCACGTCAGCCGGACAGATACTACGGTTTCTTAGTCCGGGACGGGGATCCCGTCGAACTTGATGAAAATGATGAAGATCCGATCACCCATATGGATGCAATGCAGAGGTATGACTTTGATAAATGGCTTGAAACCATGCAATCCGAAATAGAATCCATGAAGGTCAATGATGTATGGATATTAGTTGACCCACCCGAAGGGATTAAGCCCATAGGGTGTAAGTGGATTTTCAAAATAAAATGAGAAGCAGACGGTCAGGTTGAGACCTATAAAGCCCGTCTGGTTGCCAAGGGATATCATCAATATTATGGTATTGACTATGACGAGACGTTTTCTCCCGTGGCAATGCTCAAGTCCATTCGGATTGTGCTTGCAATAACAGTACATTTAGATTATAAAATCTAGCGAATGAATGTAAAGACCGCTTTTCTAAATGGAGATTTAGAAGAGTAGGTGTATATGATGCAACCTGAAGGTTTTATATCTGCAGATGAGTCTAAGATATGAAAGCTTCAAAAATTCATTTATGGATTAAAGCAAGCTTCACGGAGTTGGAACATATGATTTAATAAGGTGATCAAATCGTATGGCTTCATTAAAAATGAAGAGGAACCTTGCATTTATAAATGGGCAAATGGTTCAGTTATTATATTTTTTGTTTTGTATTTGGATGACATTCTTCTAATTGGGAATGACATTCCTGCATTACAAACAATAAAGATTTGGCTATCATTGCAATTTGCCATGAAGGATTTAGGAAAAGCATCTTACATCCTAGGGATGAAGATCTATAGAGATAGATCTAAAAGATTGCTTGGATTATCCCAATCCACATACATTGATACTATACTGAAGAGGTTCAGTATGATTAATTCCAAGAAAGGCTATCTTCCGATGGGCCATGGAATTAACCTCTCTAAGAGAGATTGTCCGACAACCCCTCAAGAAAGAGAGAGTAGGATCTATAATGTATGCCATGACATGTACTAGACCAGACGTGGCATACTCACTAGGAGTAGTGAGTAGATACCAGTCTAATCCAGGTAGCAACCACTTGAAAGTTGTCAAAACCATCCTTAAGTATTTGAGAAATACTAAAGACCAGTGGCTTGTCTACGGTGATTCTGACTTAAAACTTGAGGGATATACTGATTCAAGTTTTCAGTCAGATCAAGATGATAGCAAGAGCGTGTCGGGATATATCTTTACTCTTAAGGGTGGGGCCATCTGCTGGAAGAGTTCCAAGCAGCATACAGTGGCAGATTCTACATGTGAAGCAGAATACATCGTAGCATCTGATGCCGCCAAGGAAGCTGTATGATTGCGGAAGTTCATCACTGAGCTTGGAGTGACACCCTCCATTGATGGTCCAGTGATTGTATTTTATGACAACACTGGAGCCATAGCTCAAGTAAGAGAACCCAAAGCACAAAAGCGGACCAAGCATATTCTATATCGCTACCACCTGGTTCGAGAGATCGTCGAACGAGGTGATATTGATCTTCAAAAGATGGACACACAAAAAAAATCTGCTGACCCATTTACCAAAGTCCTCAGCATCAAAGAGTTCAACGAACACAAGTCAAAGATGGGTATTAGATACTATGCCGATTGGCTTTAGACTAAGTGGGAGTTGTTAGAAAATGTATCCTAAATGTCAATCGTCAGCATGTTGATGATTGAGTTTTGTAAATGAATTGACAAATTAAATAAAGTGTTATTTGGCATTATTCATCATTTTACATCTTCAAATGAACTCTTATATGATGAAGTCCTTAGGACTTATTAATGATAATGTTGCCTAAGGTGACAAGCCAAGAGGGGGGGGAGGGAATTGGTTTTTCTAAATTTTTAGTTCCTTAATAAAATTGATAGATGAATGAATAATTTAGTTAATACTAATTAAGTGCGTGTAGTGAAAGTAGAAAGACACACAAGGCAAACACACAAGAAGTATAGTGGTTTGATGCTCTCCTAAGCACCTACGTCCACTCCCCAAGCGTCCTTTTGGGAATTCACTGTAATCCCGCGGATTGCAGTTGAATTATTTTCCGGGCTCACAATCCAAAAACCTTTACACTTTAGTTTTTCAGGATCACCAAAAACCTATGTTGGTTTTGCAGGCTCACCAACAACCTATACCGTTGGTTTTACGGGCTCACCAACCAACCTTACAAGAGATTTAAAAAGAAAGAAGTTTGAAGCTCCTAAATGAGCAAATATAATAAATATGAACTCAAAGAAGAGATGAGACATAGTTATCGCTTCGGGATGCTCTTCTCTTCTTTGCTCAGGTTACTTCACTTCACAATGGGTTGGTGGAGCTGTTGAATGCACTTTCAGATTGCTCAACCACCTTCTTTTTGGGATTTGAATAAAGCAACTTGATGATGATCACTAGGGCTTGCTTTAACTTGAATGCTCTTTGATTTCTTACTAAAGAATATCTTCCTCTGTTGAATAGTATCTCTTAGATACTTTCCAACCTTTATTGGTCACTTTCCATTGGTTAGATTTGAAAAAGTAGCCGTTACTAGCCGCTAGGAGCTCAAAAAGCACTTCTGCAGAACTAGCCGTTATGCCCTTGCTCGTGCTGGGGTCGACTCAAGCTTTTCTGGGATCGACTCAAGTTACTGTTCATCAGCCTTGGGATCGACTCAACATTCACTGGGGTCAACTCGAGCTTCTCTGGGGTCGACCCCTGCTACAGTGGGGTCGGCCTTCTTAGAAACCACAGAAACCTTATTTTTCGGCATTTTCACTAGGGTCGACTCATACTTTCTTGGGGTCGACCCGTGCTATAGTGGCGTCGACTCAAGTTCCATTGGGGTCGGCTCAAGTCTTCCTGGGGTCAACTCCATCTCAGGTCAGCTCAAGGAAACTTGGGGTTGACCTTCTCAGTAAAATCCAGAGAGTTGTTTTCTTGGACGCTTCGAGTTGGGGTCGGCTCATGAAAACTTGGGGTCGGCTCCTCTCTTGGGGTCAACTCAAGAAAACTTGGAGTCGACTCCACTTACTGTTCATCTGAGCCATTTTTCTAAGGATGTGCCAGATGGATTCAAAATGTGCCAGAGTCGACTCTACTTCTTCTAGGGTCGACTCAACTCATAGTTTCCTGCATCTTAAGGTTAAACTGATTCATAGAATCAATAGAACATACTTCAAATAATTTTGAACGTATCCTATGGTAGAACTTCATACCCTTAATAATGAAAATCACTATTTTACCCTTAAGAGTATATTTCACTTGAAACTTTGCTGAATTAGATTTAAAGACTCTCTATTATTTTCTTATTACATTTTTATCTCATTGTTAATCATTGGGAGTCGTCTTGATCTCATTCTTTCAATGTATCAAGAATGTGGTGTTCATTAGTGGTATATCAAGATAAGTTATATTATTAATTTAATATTCTCTCAATTGTTGTTGTTACGGGGGAACTTAGCCACCATGCCCCACGTGACCGGCACGCGCGCCCAGGAAGACTACGGCTGCCCCTTGATCCAGCAATCCGACCTCGGGTCGGATATCTTCGGCTCCGCAGCCCGACCCCGAGTCGGCTGCCCCTTGATCCAGCAATCCGACCTCGGATCGGATATCTTCAGCTCCGCAGTCCTACCCCGAGTCGGCTGCCCCTTGATCCAGCAATCCGACCTCGGGTCGGATATCTTCGGCTCCGCAGCCCGACCCCGAGTCGGCTGCCCCTTGATCCAGCAGTCCGACCCCGAGTCGGTTGCCCCTTGATCCAGCAATCCGACCTCGGGTCGGCAATCTCTTGACAACAACAGACTGTTCTCCTGAGGCACGCCGCGGCCCCCTGCTCCACTACTCCCTGCAACGGCCGAATCCGGCGCTGCCCCACGATCCCTTGTAACAACCGTACAAAGCGGAGCTCCACTACGCCCTGCCATGGCCGTACCCGGCGCTGCCCCACGACGCCCTGTAACGGCCACATCAGTGGCAACCCCATCGTGCCACACGATGACCAATCTCCGGAAAAACCCCCCAGCCTGATATATATGGGGCTGGGGGGAAGGGGGAGAAAAAAGCAAGATTCTCCATAGCATCATCTTACCTGCTACCTCTCCTTCTCCTTCGATTCCCTCTAACTTGATCGTCGGAGGGCCCCCACTACCCCAGTGGTGGTGCGAGGCTTGCTTGCAGGTTTCCCGGCGGAAGGTGGAGCGCAACCAAAGCAATTCAAAGGGAACCCCGTTCACACCGCTGTGCCAATCGTTCTCAGTTTGGACCCCCAGCAACAGTTGGCGCTAGAGGAAGGGCCCGGATCTCAGAGCGATCGTAATGGCACGGCGAGGTGGTCGTGGAGCTTCCAATGCTTCCGGTCGCGGGGCCTCTCGCGCCACTGGCCGGGAGGTCGCTGCATCTCCAACACGCTCTCAGCAACACTCCACCGCCCCACCGCCCATTCAGATGGTCGAAGCCGCCCAGTTCGACCAGCTAACCCAGCAGGTTCGCACCCTCGCGGAGGCGGTGCAGAATCTGCAGGGTGCGATGTCCCGGGCGCCGCAGCAGGCTCAGGAGCCGCCGCTGCCTGAGCGTTCGCCTGTCCTCCTCAACCCGCGCTCCTTCCTCTCCCATGGGGAGGAGCGCCGGCGCGAGGAGGATTCTCGAGCACGCTCCATTCTGCCGGGACCTTCCCACCGGAGCTGCGCGGGGTACGAGAGGCGGGCCCGGGCGCGTTCCCAGACCCCCCAGTCCTCGAGGAACCCGCGCTCCAGTCGGTCCCCCTCTCGCCGCTCCTTGTCTCCCACCCACCGGTCGCGCTCCCTGGACCGGCGGGTGGACGATCTCCACCGACAACTCCAGGTCCTGAAGGGCCATTCCAAAGATCCCTTCGCCGACTTAGAGATCTCCTCCCAGCCGGCGCTCGCCTCGAGGATCCTGCGGACCCCGAATCCGCCGGGGTTCAAAATGCCGGCGATCGAGCCCTATGACGGGGCGGCGGATCCGCGGGATCACGTCGAGAGTTTCAGGACCCTTATGCTCCTCCACGGAGCATCAGATCCCCTTCTCTGCAAGGCTTTCCCGGCAACCCTCCGTGGCCCGGCGTGGGCATGGTTCGCCGGGCTGGAGGCTGACTCAATCCGGTCCTTCGACCAGTTCACTCGTCTCTTCATCACTCATTTCGCCGTCAGTAGCCGGCGGCGACTGGTCTCCGACTCCCTCTTTGATGTCCGGCAAAACGAGGGAGAAAGCCTGCGGGATTATCTTACCCACTTCAACAGGGCTACGCTGGAGGTCCGGAACCTGAGTCAGGAGGTAGCTCTTTCAGCCCTGAAGCGTGGCTTCCGGAAGGGCAGACTCACCTTCTCCCTGGACAAACGCCTGCCGCGGAGCTTCCCAGAGCTGTTGTCCCGGGCAAACCAGTATGCGGACGCCGAGGAGGCGGCCGCCCACCGGAGCAAGGAGGCCGCCGAGATCCCTCAAAAGCTTGGGAAGAAAAGGCGGAAAGAGGCACGCCAGAGGAGGAGCCCGACGCCTCAGCGTCGGCGCAGAAGCCCGTCGCCGGCGAAGAACCACGGCTCCCCACGCCCTCGTTCTCCGCCCCGACGTTTTCACCGGTACACCCCTCTCCTGACTCCCCGGGCCCAGATCCTTATGGAGATCAAGGGGCTGGAGGACCTCCCGGCCCCGAGACAGATGCGGAGGATCCCTGGGAAGAGGCCCTCCCGGGCGTACTGTGAGTACCACCGAGACCACGGCCACGACACGGAGGACTGCTTCCAGCTTCGAGACGAGATCGAGGCTCTCATCCGCCGGGGGCGTCTCGGTCGATATGTGAGCGACCGACGTCCCCCCGCAGACCCGCGTCCGGCCGACCCGGCCCCTCCGGAGCCTCGGGAGCAGAATCGACCCGTTGCGGGCGTAATCCACACTATCACTGGGGGCTGCCCCCGGCCCATGAGGAAAGCAGGGGGCTCGACGGAAGCGTTAGGGGCAGCCGTCGCAAAGAGGCAGAGGGTCGGCAATGTAATCACCTTTTGTGATGAGGATGTAAAGGGGGTTCAGACCCCCCACGATGACGCCATGGTGATCTCCCTCACTATGGCAAACTATGATGTAAGGCGTGTTCTTGTGGATAGTGGAAGCTCAGCTGATATCTTGTTTTACGAGGCCTTCCAAAAGATGGGCTTGTCCAGACAATTGTTGCACAAAATATCCACCCCCCTCATAGGATTCATTGGTGACACTGTCCCGGCGGAAGGTGTCGTTGAGCTGCCTGTGACTGCGGGCGTCGCACCCGCAGAAGCCACGGTGCGACTCGGGTTCTTGGTCGTCCGTGTTCCCTCGGCCTACAACGCTATCCTCGGACGACCCGGACTGAATGCCCTTCGCGCGGTGGTCTCTACGTACCACTTGCTCATGCGGTTCCCCACGGCGGTCGGGATCGGGGAGGTCCGAGGCGACCAACCGACCGCACGGTAATGTTTCCTAGCGACCCTCAAAGGGAAGAAGCCCGCAGAAGCCCTAAGCGTCGAGTCCCTTGATGCCAGAGACGAGGTGGCCTTGCGGCAGGGGGAGCCGGCCGAGGGTGTGGTCAAAGTTCCCCTCGAGGAAGGCCGCCGGGACCGGGTGGTCCGGGTCGGCGCCAATCTCGACCCGGGAGCTCGGGCCCGGTTGGTGGAATTCCTCCGAGCCAATGCCGATGTATTTGGCTGGTCGGCGGCCGATGTACCTGGGATCGACCCGGAGGTCATTTCTCACGCCCTCAACGTCGACCCGACCCACCGGCCAGTGAAGCAGAAGAAGAGACACTGTGCCCCGGATCGGATCCGGGTGGTCGACCAGGAGGTAGACAAACTCTTGGAGGCAGGATTCATAAGGGAGGTGAGTTACCCCGAGTGGCTGGCAAATGTTGTACTTGTTCGGAAGGCGAGCGGGAAGTGGAGGATGTGCGTCGACTATACCGACCTGAACAAGGCGTGCCCTAAGGATAGCTTCCCGCTTCCGCGGATAGACCAACTGGTCGACGCGACTTCCGGATATCAGCTGCTGTCTTTCATGGACGCCTTCTCCGGTTACAACCAGATAATGATGGCCCCACAGGACGAGGAGAAAACTGCCTTTATAACGGACCGGGGGCTGTACTGCTATAAGGTAATGCCCTTCGGTCTGAAGAACGCTGGCGCCACTTACCAGCGCCTCGTCAACAAAATCTTCAAAGAGCAAATCGGCCGGAACATGGAGGTGTACGTGGACGATATGCTGGTGAAGAGCTGCCAGGCAGACCAGCACATCGTGGATCTGGAGGAGACTTTCACCACCTTACGGAAGTTTCGCATGAAGCTGAACCCAGCGAAGTGCGCCTTTGGCGCTTCGGCCGGGAGGTTCCTTGGTTTCATTGTCAACCAGCGGGGTATCGAAGCCAACCCGGACAAAATCAAGGCCATCCAAGGTATGTCCCCTCCGACCAAAGTAAAGGAAGTTCAGGAGCTCGCTGGAAGGGTCGCCGCGCTCGGACGATTTGTGGCAAAATCGGCCGAACGCTGCCAACCATTCTTCAAGGTGTTAAAACGCCCAAAAGACTTCCTCTGGACTGCCGAATGTCAAGCAGCATTCGACCAGCTCAAGGAATACCTGGCGTCTCCTCCCTTACTGTCCAAGCCGCAAGAAGGGGAGATGCTCTACCTCTATCTGGCGGTCTCCCCAACTGCGGTCAGTGCGGTGCTGGTTCGGGAAGAGGCAAAGCTCCAGAAGCCTGTGTACTACATCAGCCGGGTCCTACGGGACGCCGAGACGCGGTATACGAAGCTGAAAAGATCGCCTTCGCGCTGCTGACCGTGACCAGGAGGCTCCGCCCCTATTTTCAGGCCCATTCTGTCACCCTCTTAACTGATCAACCGTTACGACAGATCCTCAGCAACCCCGAGAATGCGGGACGGCTGGTGAAGTGGGCAGTAGAACTCGGAGAATTCGACATCCGCTACCAGCCTCGACCCGCCATCAAGGCCCAGGTGCTCGCGGACTTCCTCGCTGAGTGCACGGTGCAGGAGGCGGAACCTAGACCGCCGGAGACGCCCAGCCTCGACCTCCCGACCTGGACGCTTCACATCGATGGGTCGTCGAACCCCGAGGGTGGAGGGGCCGGGCTGGTCCTTACCAGTCCTGATGGAGTGATAGCCGAGTATGCCTTGAGGTTTGGATTTCCAGTTACCAACAACGAGGCGGATACGAGGCCCTAGTCGCAGGACTCAAACTCACTGGGGAGCTCGGCATCCGGCGTTTGAAGGTCTTCACCGACTCCCAGCTGGTGGTCGGGCAGGTCCGTGGGAAGTTCGAGGCCCGGAGCCCGACCATGCAGAACTACGTCCGGAAGGTGCAAGCACTCATTCCCGACCTCGGCAGTGTCGACATCCAGCAGGTCCCCAGAAGCGAAAATGCCAGGGCCGACAGGTTGTCCCGCTTGGTGGGCGCAGAGGCGCACAACTTGTCGAGGGCAATCTACCTGGAGACCCTGGATGCTCCGAGCATCGGCGAGGCTGGAGCGGTGATGGCGATTGATCCGGAGCCGTCTTGGATGGACCCGCTCGTCGCCTACCTCGCCGAAGGGATCCTCCCTGAAGACGAAGATCAAGCTCGGCGACTTGTCAGGAAGTCCGCCCACTACGTACTCTATGAAGGGAGGCTGTATCGGACCTCGTTTACCGCCCCCCTCTTAAGGTGTCTCCGCCCCTCGGAGGCGGCCTACGTCCTCGGCGAAGTCCATGAGGGCGTCTGCGGATCGCACTCGGGGGCTAGGTCCTTGGCGCACAAGATCATGAGGCAAGGCTATTATTGGCCTACCTTGTTGGAGGACTCAAAGGATCACGTACGGAAAAGCGACGCCTGCCAGTGCCACGCCAACGTCCAGAGAGCCCCTTCTGTCCCCTTGGCACCAATCACCGCACCCTGGCCCTTCGCACAGTGGGGAATGGATATCCTCGGACCATTCCCCGTCGCTTCCGCCCAGCGGAAATTCTTGATTGTTGCAATCGACTACTTCACAGAGTGGGCGGACGCAGAGCCGCTGGCCACTATCACGGAGGCGCAAGTCCGGAAGTTCGTGAAGAAAAACATCATTGTCCGATTTGGGGTACCCCGGGTCCTCATCTCGGATAATGGTCGACAGTTTGACAACAAGCATTTCCGTGACTTCTGCAAGGAATTCGGGATCGAGCATCGGTTCACATCTGTGTCGCATCCCCAAACCAACGGTGAGGCCGAGGTGACAAACCGGACAATCCTCCAAGGAATTAAGGCGCGAATCGGTCGGACGGGGCAAGCTTGGGTCGAAGAACTCGAGAACGTCCTTTGAGCGTATCGGACCACGCATCGGACCCCTACCGGGGAGACGCCTTTCAGCCTAACCTATGGCATGGAAGCGGTTGTCCCCATGGAGCTCGGACTCCCCTCGCCCCGGGTGGCTACGCACCGACCCGAGGCCAATTCGGAGCAACTCCGAGGAAACTTGGACCTCTTGGAAGAAGCGAGGGAAATGGCGCAGGTTCGGATGGCGATGTATCAGCGGAGGGTGGCCCGATATTATAACTCCAAGGTCCGATCAAAACTTTTCAGAATCGGAGATCTGGTGCTAAGGCGAGCCAAAGCATCTCAACCCGTGGAAGGTGGGAAGCTGGCGCCAAATTGGGAAGGCCCGTATAGGGTTCGCTGGGTAAACCGACCTGGCTCCTACCAGTTGGAGGCCCTAGATGGTCGAGAAATTCCAAGGAGCTGGAATTCCGCTAACCTACGGGTGTATTACCAGTAGAAAGACAAAGCCAGAAAGACAGTTCAAAAAATGTATAGTCCTTTTCATTTCAATAATTCCTGGTCACAATGGCGTGTTCGTGTGATTACAAAGAATTCCCAGAGGGGGATTGGGGAGTAAAGAAAGTAAGGAAGAGGTGGGGACTCCGTAGAGTTAAAGATCCGGGATCCCGAACCCTCCACCCGAAGCAGCTGCAATCCCACCGGGCGTGGGTGCTTCTCCCCGGAGGCGCCATCGACGCCTCACGCAAAAGACGAAGAGCCGGCGCGAACGAAGAAGAAGTGGACGAAGAAGGAGTTCACACTGCTCCTAGAGGAACGCCACCTCCAAAGGATATTCCGGCCCTCCCCAAGAGAAGGGGAGGGAAGGAATACAAGGGAGAAGAGCGCGAGGAGGCGCGATCCCGGATGAAGCGTCTGGCGCAGAGCTCAATCAGGAAGTGGGACGGAAAAGAGGGGGGATGTGATCCCGGATGAAACGCCTAGAGCGGAGTTCCACCGGGGAGAATCTCCCCGTTGATCCCAGATGAAACGGCTAGTTGGCGGAAGTCGCGAGGGGCGCACCTCCCGTTCTTCCGGCAGGGGCTTTCCAGCCACGCACCGGAGAGGAGGTCCACGATCCATGGCAACCTGAACAGCTCCGGCTTGGCAGGCTCCACTGCACCTGCACTTATATTTATAGCCAAACTGTGGCCCCCCAGTCGTTCCGATGCGGGTGGCTCCAATAAATGCGGGCGCATCGAATCCGGAGCCGTTCCGGCTCTCGAGGCGTATCCTCCCACGACCTCCTAAGCGTCGTTCTCCTTAATTGCATTCTTCATGCAGGACACTCCGGGCGGCGTGTATCCCACAGCACACGTATCTCCGCACGCGCCCAGGCCGCATCCGCCTCGAAGAACGCGCGTATTGCGGCCGCTTAACTGGCACTCCTCGCAAGCGGCAACTGGCCGATCCGATTTCTCAGGTAACGCCTCAATTAGCATTTAATAGCCTTCTGGTGTTCCCCAGGCGACGTGTCGAGAGGAGGAGAAATACGATCGCAGCTGGCCACGGAGAAACCCCGTCGAGCGGCAAGTGATAGGCGCGCGACCAACGAGCGGAATTCCCCGAGGCTCAGTCCTCGGATGCCAGGCTAACCCGATGATCATCCCGGGAGCAGACTAGCCTGAAGCCCCGACCGGTCGCCTCGGCTTGCGCCAGCCTTGGCCGACCAACGAGCGGAAGTCCCCGAGGCTCAGTCCTCGGATGCCAGGCTAACCCGATGATCATCCCGGGAGCAGACTAGCCTGAAGCCCCGACCGGTCGCCTCGGCTTGCGCCAGCCTTGGCCGACCAACGAGCGGAATTCCCCGAGGCTCGGCCCTCGGATGCCAGGCTAACCCGATGATCATCCCGGGAGCAGACTAGCCTGAAGCCCCGACCGGTCGCCTCGGCTTGCGCCGGCCTTGGCCGACCAACGAGCGGAATTTCCCGAGGCTCGGCCCTCGGATGCCAGGCTAACCCGATGATCATCCCGGGAGCAGACTAGCCTGAAGCCCCGACCGGTCGCCTCGGCTTGCGCCAGCCTTGGCCGACCAACGAGCGGAATTCTCCGAGGCTCGGCCTTCGAATGCCAGGCTAACCCGATGATCATCCCGGGAGCAGACTAGCCTGAAGCCCCGACCGGTCACCTCGGCTTGCGCCAGCCTTGGCCGACCAACGAGCGGAATTCCCCGAGGCTCAGTCCTCGGATGCCAGGCTAACCCGATGATCATCCCGGGAGCAGACTAGCCTGAAGCCCCGACCGGTCGCCTCGGCTTGCGCCAGCCTTGGCCAACCAATGAGCGGAATTTTCTGAGGCCTAACCCTCGGATGCCTGGCCTAGCGCCGGAAGAATTTCCTGAGGCCTAACCCTCGGATGCCTGGCCTAGCGCCGGAAGAATTTCCTGAGGCCTAACCCTCGGATGCCTGGCCTAGCGCTGGAAGGATTTCCTGAGGCCTAACCCTCGGATGCCTGGCCTAGCGCCGGAAGAATTTCCTGAGGCCTAACCCTCGGATGCCTGGCCTAGCGCCGGAAGGATTTCCTGAGGCCTAACCCTCGGATGCCTGGCCTAGCGCCGGAAGAATTTCCTGAGGCCTAACCCTCGGATGCCTGGCCTAGCGCCGGAAGAATTTCCTGAGGCCTAACCCTCGGATGCCTGGCCTAGCGCCGAAAGAATTTCCTGAGGCCTAACCCTCGGATGCCTGGCCTAGCGCCGGAAGGATTTCCTGAGGCCTAACCCTCGGATGCCTGGCCTAGTGCCGGAGGAACTTCAAGAGTCAGGAGTCGGCGAGACGCTACCAAGAGTTAAAAAGAGGAAGGACGAAAGTGAAATGAGGAAACACTTTGTTTGCATTAACTTTCGTTGCATCAGGACCGAGACCCATACAACATGGCAAAATGCCAACATACAAAGAAAAGAACAAAGAAAAAGTACAGAGGGTCAGCTTGGAGGAACCCCTGGATCGGCAACGGCAACAGCACAAGGGAGAAACTCGAGGATGCCTGTGAAGAGAAAGGCGGACGGGGGAGGGCCCCCGGTTAAATAGGCAGAAAGACGGGTGACGCCTCGGTGACGCCAGAGGACGCCTGGCTACCGAAGGATCGTTCTCGCCCCAAAGGCGAATCGACGCCATTAAGGAAGGATGTCCGCCGAAATCCGCAGACCGCCAGATCAGCGACAACCGCCATACGCCATAAAAAAAAGAGCGGGGAGCTCGGAGCGCGCGCGCCTTTCCGAGGGATGGCGGCAATCTCGAAGCATCACTCCCTTCACCCGTTCCCCTCCTGGTTCCAGGCTCGGAAGTGGGGGGCTACTGTTACGGGGGAACTTAGCCACCATGCCCCACGTGACCGGCACGCGCGCCCAGGAAGACTACGGCTGCCCCTTGATCCAGCAATCCGACCTCGGGTCGGATATCTTCGGCTCCGCAGCCCGACCCCGAGTCGGCTGCCCCTTGATCCAGCAATCCGACCTCGGGTCAGATATCTTCGGCTCCGCAGTCCGACCCCGAGTCGGCTGCCCCTTGATCCAGCAATCCGACCTCGGGTCGGATATCTTCGGCTCCGCAGCCCGACCCCGAGTCGGCTGTCCCTTGATCCAGCAGTCCGACCCCGAGTCGGTTGCCCCTTGATCCAGCAATCCGACCTCGGGTCGGCAATCTCTTGACAACAACAGACTGTTCTCCTAAGGCACGCCGCGGCCCCCTGCTCCACTACTCCCTGCAACGGCCGAATCCGGCGCTGCCCCACGATCCCCTGTAACAACCGTACAAAGCGGAGCTCCACTACGCCCTGCCATGGCCGTACCCGGCGCTGCCCCACGACGCCCTGTAACGGCCACGTCAGTGGCAACCCCATCGTGCCACACGATGACCAATCCCCAGAAAAACCCCCCAGCCTGATATATATGGGGCTGGGGGGGAAGGGGGAGAAAAAAGCAAGATTCTCCATAGCATCATCTTACCTGCTACCTCTCCTTCTCCTTCGATTCCCTCTAACTTGATCGTCGGAGGGCCCCCACTACCCCAGTGGTGGTGCGAGGCTTGCTTGCAGGTTTTCCGGCGGAAGGTGGAGCGCAACCAAAGCAATTCAAAGGGAACCCCGTTCACACCGCTGTGCCAATCGTTCTCGGTTTGGACCCCCAGTAACAGTTGTGTTAATCATCGAAATAATACCATCATTCTCAATCTCCCTCTTTTTGATGATTACAAAACATTGAGTATGAGCAAATTGACGCTTTGTGTTAGAATTAAGGATTTTGATTTGGAAAATGCTTAAATTGCTGAATTTCAGCTTTTCTAAATTTGAAGGTGAAAGCTCCCTCTCTTTCATCCAAATATTGCCAATTTGAACTTTTGATTTTCTTCCCCTTACTCTTGTATTTTATTAAAGATGGAACTTCAAAAGTTTGAGATAAAGCAAGAGTTTCAGGTTATGTATCGAACCATGAGGAGTATGTGCCAAATTCAGAAATTTTGAATAAAAAGTCAGATTTTCTTGTTTTGTAATTTTCATTGTTGCACATTGCTCCCCCTTAAGTGAGTATTTATTTCCAACTTACTTCTCCCCCTTTATTGCAACTTCTCTCTTTTCTTACTTCTCCCCCTTTTTGTTATCATCAAAAAAAAAATAATGTATAGCAATTAATGATAAAATTCAAATACCATGATCAAAATGAAACATTGTATTACATGGATGTCAAAATTACAATGTTTATCAAATAAGGTTCAAAGTACATCAACAAGGTAAAATGCATATGAAAACTAGATAGATCATAGGCACTAATCATGCTGTGCTCCTGTAGTGCTATCATCGGGCCTAGAGGGAGTCTAAGGGCTGTGATCTAGTTCTCATCCTTCTAGCATAAGTGGCGAGGGGAGGTCTGGCCTGATGAGACTGAGTCTGTCGTGGGGCTCTGTGAACTGGGTGACTCTGTGCTGAAACCTCTGACTCAGCTGCTCGGGGCAATGTGGACCATGGACCTCTCTCTCTCCCTAATGCTGTCACCCGGTCTCTGAGGCCTGTCAGCTGAGCAGAAAATTTTTTAATCTTAACAGTCATACTGTCCATTCTGCTCATCATGCCATCAGAGAGAATCCTCACCTGAGCTGACACAGGCTCAGTCATCCTACTCCAAAATTCTTCTATACATCCCGTAGGTGTGGATGATGAAGGTCCAACCTCTGCATGTGCTGTAGGGTGCTCAGTAGGTATCTCAAGCTCAGGGATAGAATCTCCAGGCTTTGGTGCATCAGCCTCCGGTGCATGTGCCCCTACACCTCCATGCACCCATTGACCGTTCATCTTCTCATAACCCATGCGCACTAGAGATCGTGCAGTGTAGGTGTCAGTAAATAACAAATCCTTGGATATCTCTCCCTCTACAGATATGTCATTATGGCTGAAAATCAAGGTGAGTACCACACCGTAGGGTAGGGATGCTCTCGATCTGCATATGACCTCACGCATCTGCCTAATGATCATGGCTAGAAGATTCAGGGGTATACCCTGAATGGCATGCTCCATAATGGCAAATCGCGCTCAGATACATGATCAAATCTTCCACTCTTCGGAAACAGTATCCGACCTATGAAGTTATGCAATAACCTCATCTCAACTGATAGGGAGCTAGCTACTAAATTTTCTGAAAAATCAGAGTCATCTCTCTTTAAAACCAGCTGTAGGGCTCTTATCTTATGCTCTGGTTTTTCTGGTGTGGCATCCTCGCAGGGAAGATGAAGCAACTCACTCAGACTTTTCTCCGAAACACGAACTCGAACTCCTCGAATCTCAGACACAGGCCCTTCCGGACCAACCTTTAGAAAGGTATAGAACTCACGAACTAAACCCGGGTAGGTCTTTAAATCTAGGGAGCAAAGATACTCCCATCCTTACCTTCGGATCCAACCACCTAACCGGAACCCTTCTTGATCCAAAAATTTGGAATGGATCCTTCTACCCGTGGTAACCGGTCTCCCCGCATACTTAGCAAGTTGAACTGAAGGGGAAGGAGGTGGAGGAGGCTCTGCACGTGTCTCACCTTATGGAGGCACTGTAGAAGACTCTCTAGAACGCCCTTCTATAATGGTTGGCCGTGATACTCTCCCGGATCTCTTAGCAATGACTCGCTTGGGTCCCATTTTCACCAAATCCCTTCTTAGATCTTGATCTAACGACTTGGGGAAGCAACCTATTACTGTTTGGAAGTGATTGGAGGGAATTGGAGAGCAAGAGATTTGGTTTGAGAGAGGGAACAGTGATGCCCTAATGTAGCTCACGGGTCCCCTTTTAAAACAAGGATTCCGCCATTGGGTCGACCCCAGCTTTTGCTTGGGTCGACTCAAGGAGGGGTCGACCCCATTCCGGACTCGGGTCGGCCCCAGTTCAGGCCAAATTTTTTTTTTTTATTATTCTTCCTCCTTTCAGATCCTTACTAAATCTTTATGAGACATTGATATATGTGTGGGAAATCTATAAATGAATAATTCTATCAATGTTTCATGGGATTTACGAAATGGGAGGAGGGTATCATGAGACAACTTGTTCCTTTCATTTGTTTTCAATCAAAGGGATCACATATGCCTAATTCTCTCCTAAACATGCAAAATCTATCTTCACTTAAGGGTTTTGTAAATATGTCGGCCAATTGTTTCTCGATACACACATGCTCAATGCATACATTCTCATTTTGCATATGATCTCTAATGAAGTGATACCTTATTTCAATGTGCTTTGCCTTAAAGTGCTGAACAGGATTTATGGTAAGATTAATAGCACTAGTGTTATCACATTTTATAGGAATGTTGTCTAGTTTGATTCCATAGTCCTCTAGTTGTTGCTTGAGCCACAGTACTTGAGCACAACAACTTTTGGTAGCTATGAATTCGGCCTAAGCTGTTGACAATGCTACTGAATTCTGTTTTTTGCTAAACCATGATATTAAGTTATTCCCTAAGAATTAACATGTTCCACTAGTGCTCTTCCTATCTAATTTGCATCTAGCAAAATCTGCATCAGAATATGCAAGCAAATCTAGATAAGAGTCTCTAGAGTACCATAATCCTATGTTTGTGGTTTGATGCAGGAGCACGAGCCCAAATCATAATGGATGTACGTCAAGTTTGGATTCTTGCTTGGGAGTGCCCGAAAACACATTGGGTTCGTAATTTCTAGCATTTAATTGGATTGAGTCTATTTTATTTTGGTCACATTGAGTCCTTTTATTTTGGGTTTATTTGAGTTCTTATTTTGGATTTGCAATTTGCTGATTTATGTTTGTAATTGAATGCCAAGTGGCATCAAAAGAGTCCATGTTATGCAAGGATTGAGTCAAGTCATATTGGGTCATGTGTGGAGAATTTAGTTTAGTCGTATGAGTGAAATTGAGTCCTTATGTGAGAGGATTGAGTCCATGTGTTTAAGATTGAGTCCTTATAATTGAGTGCCATTAAGAAGGATTCCTAATGCCGTGAAGATCATCACTCATCACGTGGAGAAGTTCAACCATGAAGATCTCTCACATGTGGAAGAAATTCAGAGCTCAGATCCAGTTGAAATCCGTGACAGATTGAACACCATATGGTATTTTGACGAGTTTGGGAGCTACAGAAGTCTGATTAAGTTGATTCAAATTTTGTTGGAAAGTAGACATCCGTAGCTTTCCAATGACTATAAGAACGTGAAATTTGGAGATCAGATGAAATTTGAGGAGTCTCCCGAACTTCATGCTGATGTTGGTACCCGAGAAGGAGTTCCACCTAGATTCCAACTCGTGGCATGCGGCTGAATTCCTTTTGATGGGCTTCAATCCACACGCCATAAGGAATGGATTCCTAGGTGTCTAGGCTTAGGTGTCAAGGCCTTTGATTGGTCAATTAGAAAATTTAAATTTTGAATTGAGTCCTCATGTAATTAGGAGTCCAATTTAAAATTCTGTGTAGTCCTTATCCTTATCCTTTGCCAACCTTTCTTTCTATATAAAGAAGGGTATGATGAATGAAGTTAGTTTCTTTTGGATTTCGAAATTCCCTTTGTTTACGTGAGGAGGGGCAAGTCCCTTGCTTGGTGCGATGCCAAGAGGCTGAAGAAAGAGGTGGGACGCCTCCCTTCAAGTCTTCAAAATTTGAATTAGTTTGGATGAGATTTCCAAAACTAATTCATCCTTATCCACTCTCTCTCTCCCTTGTTTCACGCTTGTTCCCGTAGGTGCACCTCCTTGAGTGCCACATCAGCATTTCAGCACCTCCCTCATGCCCAACACTCCTTTCCCACGTCCTCCTCTAAGTCCTATTGCCATTAGGACTCCACACAACCCAATTCAGCCTAAAAAATTGGTCTAGCCAATTTCAACCCCCACAAAAATTGGTGCCTAATTTTGGTCCATTGGCTGACCCTCCTTGAACCCAATCTCACCAACCAGCAATCCATCTTCTTCCTCCTACCTTCCACCACAAAGAATCCTAGCCTCCATTGCCATTGCTTTGAAAAAAAAAAAGAAGAGAAGAAAGATTCAGCCATCCTCAAGAAGAAAAATCTGCAGCCCACCCCGATTGCGTCAATTGGTATCAGAGCAAATGCTTGTCGCCATGAGTACCAGAAGTGGTCGCCCCTACAACAATGAACGACAACGTGCTGAGATGATGGCCGAGCTCATCCGGCAAGTGGCGGCCTTGAATCAGAAGGTGGAAGTTGTTTGGGATCGTCTCTTCCCCGAGCCAAACAATCTTGAAGATGAACATGCTGTCCCCGCGCAACCTGAAAATTCAGAAGTGCCATTTGGAGGAGACCCCGATGTTGAAGCATTCTCCCCCAGGGGTCTATCACCCCAAAGGCCACCTAGGGATCAGCGGATGCCCCCTCCAAACATTCCTCGTATGGGGAATAATTTCAGGAACCCCTATGTTCATCAAAATCAGCGGGAGCGCCATGATCTCGACGATGTCATGAAGCGGGTTCGTGTAGAAGTTGCTGATTACAGCGGAAGCATGGACCCAACCTACTTCCAGGATTGGTTGATGTCTCTCGAAGACTACTTCGAATGGTTCAGCATGCCCAATGAAACCAAGATGCGATTCGTGAAGATGAAGCTCAAGGGCCAAGCACGCATATGGTGGCATAGCGTTGAAGAGAAGCTTCATCGACTCCAACAGCCCCATATCAATGATTGGGAGGAGATGAAACTTCGTTTGAAGGAAAAGTATCTTCCCCTTGATTATGAGGAGACACTCTTCGAAGAACTTCTGAAACTTCGTCAAGGAAGCTCTTCCGTAGAGGAGTATACGGCCCAATTCCATGAGTTGATGATCCGCAGCAACCTCACGGAGACGGATCGACAGTCCCTAACTCGGTACCGATCCGGGCTGAGGGATGATATCAAGAGGGAGCTAATGACAACGCGCATCTTCAGCCTAGAGGAGGCATACCAACTCGCCATTCGAGTTGAATCGCAGCTACGACAAAGACGCCCTGCGCAAGCACCAGTTGTACGACAATTTTCCGAGCGCAGCACCAACCGAGGAGTTCCATTTTCTCGAGGTAACGCCCCTGCTTTCAGATCTGAAACCTCTGTAAATAGAAGCACATATCAGGAAAGGGGTGCTCCAAGGGCTAATGAAAAGGGTAAAGGTCCTATGCCACAATCCACACCGCAAGGGAAGAATCCTGTTGAATGCTACAAGTGCGGCGGGCGAGGCCATTTCGCCGTTGTTTGTCCTACCCGAGACCAACGATTTGCATTGGTATGTGAGGAGGATGAGATCATAGGACCCTCTGAAGTCACTCCTCCCTCTCAGCCCGCTGATGAAGAGGAAAATGAAGGAAACGAAGAACATGATGAAGAAGCCCCTGCGGTGGAGCTAGAAGCTTCAGATCTACCTGTATGCGTCGTGCGGCGGGTTCTTACGGGTTGCAAGCTGGAGGAGAACGTGGAGGAAGATTGGAGGCGCACCAATATCTTCCACACTCGCGTCGAGCATGCCAACAAGTCTCTAAACCTCATCATTGACAATGGAAGCTGCATGAATATCATTTCCGAAGAAGTGCTGAAAAAGCTGAATCTGAAACCGGTACCGCATCCAAAGCCGTATCGGGTAAGTTGGATCGAAGACTCCTCCATCCCTGTTAAACAAAGATGCTTGATCAGTTTTTCACTTGGTAAGGACCTCCGAGATGAAGTATGGTGCGATGTTCTGCCCATGAAAGCGTGCCATCTTCTTCTAGGAAGACCTTGGTTGTATGATCGTAGTGTCGAGTATGATGGTCGATCCAATTGTTATTCTCTATTGTGCCAACAAAAGAGTTGTGTAAGAGCCCCTTAGGATCACTGATTTTACCTCTGAAAATCTGATAATCCAACGGGTTTTAACCATGAGAAAGTTTGAAGCTTGTAGCCGAGAGATTGGGGTCATGTATGCACTAATGGCTAGGGAAGTTGGGGCTGAAATTTCAGAAGTTGTTCCTCCTGATTTCAAGTCCATATTGGATGATTCCTCTAATATAACCCTTGAGAGTCTTCCCAAGAATCTTTCACTGATGAGAGACAACCAGCACACCATAGATTTGGTGCCCAGATCAAGCTTACCGAACCTTCCTGCATGCTGGTTGAACCCAAAAGAACACGAGGAGCCTCATCGCCAAGTCCTGAAGCCTAGGCCGCATGCAGAAGATTTTATTGCTGATGCCCTCAGTCAAAATTCATATGTTCTAACTCTTTTGAATGTTGAGGTAATGGGGTTTGCCAATCTAAAATTTTTGTACCCCTCTGAAGTATATTTTCAGCCCATATATGCAGAAGTTTCTGCAGTGGATCAGTGGCAGCATTCAGAATTTTTGACCCATGATTGCTTTCTTTTATGTGTCCCGGAGACCTCACTTGGTGATCATATTGTTCGAGAGGTCCATGGCGGAGACCTTGGTGGTCACTTTGGCTACGTCAAAACAGTCACCATGGTGGAGGATAAGTTCTATTTGCCGACCCTACGCAAGGAAGCAAACTTTATGTTGATGTGGTTGAGTGTTGAATGCAGAAATTTTCAGAAGCTTCAACCTTGCCAAGTCGAATTCTTCAAGGTGCTGAAGTGGATGGGACCCAAGGCCCTTGTGCTCGAGTTACCAGATGATTTGCAGGTTAGCCCCATCTTCTATGTTGAAGAGTTGCAGCCCTATGATGCTCACTATGTTGAAGATGAAGACATCCCATCTGTACCATCTTTACTTCTTCGACGATCAGCCCCGACGAACATCATTGAGGACATCCTATTTGTTCAGATAGTGTCCACCCACCGAGGAGGATATCAGAAGTTTTTCATTGGAGGACCGACTAAATTCAGATCGCTCATGATTAAAGATGGAGGAAGTCCAACAGCTGAACCCAAACTTCCACAAGCTCTATCAGTTATGAAACTCGACGGAGTCGAGTCTTTTTTCCAGAAGGGGGGAATTGATGCAGGAGCACGAGCCCAAATCATAATGGATGTACGTCGAGTTTGAATTCTTGCTTGGGAGTGCCCGAAAACACATTGGGTTCGTAATTTCTAGCATTTAATTGGATTGAGTCTATTTTATTTTGGTCACATTGAGTCCTTTTATTTTGAGTTTATTTGAGTTCTTATTTTGGATTTGCAATTTGCTGATTTATGTTTGTAATTGAATGCCAAGTGGCATCAAAAGAGTCCATGTTGTGCAAGGATTGAGTCAAGTCATATTGGGTCATGTGTGGAGAATTTAGTTTAGTCGTATGAGTGAAATTGAGTCCTTATGTGAGAGGATTGAGTCCATGTGTTTAAGATTGAGTCCTTATAATTGAGTGCCATTAAGAAGGATTCCTAATGCCATGAAGATCATCACTCATCACGTGGAGAAGTTCAACCATGAAGATCTCTCACATGTGGAAGAAATTCAGAGCTCAGATCCAGTTGAAATCCGTGACAGATTGAACACCATATGGTATTTTGAAGATTTTGGGAGCTACAGAAGTCTGATTAAGTTGATTCAAATTTTGTTGGAAAGTAGACATCCGTAGCTTTCCAATGACTATAAGAACGTGAAATTTGGAGATCAGATGAAATTTGAGGAGTCTCCCGAACTTCATGCTGATGTTGGTACCCGAGAAGGAGTTCCACCTAGATTCCAACTCGTGGCATGCGGCTGAATTCCTTTTGATGGGCTTCAATCCACACGCCATAAGGAATGGATTCCTAGGTGTCTAGGCTTAGGTGTCAAGGCCTTTGATTGGTCAATTAGAAAATTTAAATTTTGAATTGAGTCCTCATGTAATTAGGAGTCCAATTTAAAATTCTGTGTAGTCCTTATCCTTATCCTTTGCCAACCTTTCTTTCTATATAAAGAAGGGTATGATGAATGAAGTTAGTTTCTTTTGGATTTCGAAATTCCCTTTGTTTACGTGAGGAGGGGCAAGTCTCTTGCTTGGTGCGATGCCAAGAGGCTGAAGAAAGAGGTGGGACGCCTCCCTTCAAGTCTTCAAAATTTGAATTAGTTTGGATGAGATTTTCAAAACTAATTCATCCTTATCCACTCTCTCTCTCCCTTGTTTCACGCTTGTTCCCGTAGGTGCACCTCCTTGAGTGCCACATCAGCATTTCAGCACCTCCCTCATGCCCAACACTCCTTTCCCACGTCCTCCTCTAAGTCCTATTGCCATTAGGACTCCACACAACCCAATTCAGCCTAAAAAATTGGTCTAGCCAATTTCAACCCCCACAAAAATTGGTGCCTAATTTTGGTCCATTGGCTGACCCTCCTTGAACCCAATCTCACCAACCAGCTACCCATCTTCTTCCTCCTTCCTTCCACCACAAAGAACCCTAGCCTCCATTGCCATTGCTTTGAAAAAAAAAACGAAGAGAAGAAAGATTCAGCCATCCTCAAGAAGAAAAATCTGCAGCCCACCCCGATTGCGTCATGGTTCCTCTTAGATATCTGAGGATTCTTTTGACAGCACTTAGATGTGATTCCTTAGGGTCTGATTGGTATCTAGTACATATTTCCACACTAAATACTATGTCAGGCCTACTAGCAGTAAGATAAAGCAAAGATCCAATTAAGCCTCTATAGAGCTTCATATATATACTTTTTTTCTTTTTCATCTTTGTCTAGTTGACTAGTGGGGTTCATTGGGGTGCCTATTCCCTTGTGATTTTCATTTCCAAACTTCTTTAGTATTTTCTTTATGTACTTAGTTTGATGAATAAAGATCCCTTCCTTATTTTGCTTGATTTGTAATCCGAGAAAGAAATTTAGTTCTCCCATCATACTCATCTCGAATTCTCCTTGCATTAATTCAGCAAATTCTTTACAAAGACTATCATTAGTGACACCAAATATTATGTCATCTACATATATTTGTACTACTAGCAGATTTTTATCTTTTCTCTTAAGAAAAAGTATTTTATCCATATTTTCTCTACTAAAATTATTATTTAACAGAAATTTGCTTAATCGATCATACCATGCATGCCCTAGGTGCTTGTTTTAATCCGTATAGTGCCTTATGTAATCTAAATACATGATCAGAAAATTCATGATTCTTAAAACCAGGAGATTGCTCTACATATACTTTTTCTTCTATATAACCATTTAAGAAGGCACTTTTTACATCCATTTGATATAATTTGAAATCCATAAAGCATGCAAAAGCTAGAAGTAATCTAATAGCTTCTAATCTAGCCACGAGAGCAAATGTTTCTTCAAAATCTATCCCTTCTTCTTGATTGTATTCCTCAACTACAAGTCTAGCTTTATTTCTTATAACTACTCCATTTTCATCTAACTTATTTCTAAAGATCCATTTTGCTCCAATTACAGAATTATTCTTTGGTCTCTCAGTTAATGTCCATACATTGCTTCTTTTAAATTGATTTAATTTTTCTTGCATTGTATTAATCTAATTTATGTCATGCTCAGCTTCTTCACAAGTTTTAGGCTCTATTTGTGAAACAAAAATAAGATAGTTATTCAAATTTCTAAGAGAGGATCAAGTTCTTACCCCTTGAGATGGATCACCAATAATTAAGTCTTTGGGGTGTCTATGTGCGTACCTCCATTCCTTTGGCAAGTCTTGAGATTGCGGTGGCACATGATCATCTTCCTTTTCTTTTTCATTTCCCTTTTCTTGATTTGACTCGTCATTAAGATTCAGCTTTTCAAACTCAATAACTCCTGGATCATCATCAAGAATTCTTTCTCTTCTAGAAGACTCACTATCAGACTCATCAAAAATAACATTAATTGACTCTTCAACTACAAGAATTCTTTTGTTGAATATTCTGTATGCCCTGCTAGAATTAGAGTATCCTAAAAAGATACCCTCATCTGACTTGGCATCAAATTTGCTTAGATCCTCCTTGCCATTATTTAAAATAAAACATCTACACCCAAATACTCTAAAATATTTAGCAGTTGGTTTCTTATTCTTCCAAAGTTCATAAGAAGTTTTCTTTGTTATAGGACGTATTAAAACACAATTTAAAATATGACAAGTAGTATTTATAGCTTCAGCCCAAAAGTACTTTGGAAGATTTGACTCACACAATATCGTGCGTGCCATTTCTGCCAAGGTCCTATTTTTTCTTTCAACAATCACATTTTGTTGAGGCATTTTAGGTGCTGAAAATTGATGTGAAATACCATTTTCATTACAGAATTCTTCAAAGTGTTGATTTTCAAATTCAGTTCCATGATCACTTCGAATTGCAATTAAGGTGAACTTCTTTTCAATTATAACATTTTTATAATATTTCAAGAATGCTGAAAATGCTTCATTCTTATGTGCAAGAAATGAAACCCATGTATATCTTGAGAAATCATCAACTATAACTAGTCCATACTTTTTTCCTCCTAAACTTATAGTTTTAGTAGGTCCAAATAGATCCATGTGTATGAGTTCAAAAGGCCTAGTAGTTGATACTACATTCTTTGATTTGAAAGATGATTTTGTTTGCTTTCCTAATATATATGGTCTACAAATTTTATCTTTTTCAAAAACCAATTTTGGCACATCTTTTATCAAGTCCTTTTTGACTATTTTTGATATTAAGTCCATACTAGCATATGTCCTAGTCTACGGTGCCAAAGCCAACTTGTTTCATTTTTCTTTTCTTCATTAATGATTAAGCATAATCCATTTTTCTTGGCTAAGTCATGAAGATCTACCATATAAATGTTTTCATGCCTATGTCCCATAAGCACAATGCTATTATCTTTAGGATTTGTGATTATGCATACTGAGGCTTCAAATATGATTTTAAGATCTTTATCACAAAATTGACTTATGCTAAGTAAGTTATGTTTCAAATCATTAACTAATAAAATATTTTCTATAAAAGTGGATGGAGTAATATGAATTTTACTCCTTCCAATGATAAGTCCTTTTTCATTGTCTCCATAGGTTACCACTCCACCCTCCTTAGATTCCAAAGTGACAAGTTGTTCTATGTCACCATCATGTGTCTTAAACAGCCGCTATCTAGATACCATCGTCTATCCCTCTTATTGGCAAGGATATACTTTAGGTATCCAAACTATGTTGGATCCTGTAGGGTTAGTCTTTAATGTTCCTTTTGGAACCCAAATTTTCTTGTATTTTAGCTTGCCTTTTTCACTTAATTTGTTATAGCTGAATTTTCTAAAATTGCATTCGTATGCTTTGTGTCCTATTTTATTGCAGCAATGACAGATTGTATTTTTCTTTTTGGCTTTAACAAATATGTTCTTTAAGTATTTTTGCTTTCTATTTGTTTTATATCCTAATCCTGCTTTATCATATACAGCTTTTTGACTATCAAGAATCATATTTAATTTAGTTGAGCTAAGCGTGAATTTGTCCACTAAGGATTTATATTTTTCTGCATCTTCTTTTAGTTTGAAATTTTCAGTAGTTAGACTTTTAGTTTCATTGGTGAACTTCCTACTTAGTGTTTCATAGTCATTAGATAGTTTCAACTTTTCTTTTATAAGAGATTGGTTTTCATCTTTTAAAATTTTATTTTTATTGATTAACTTCTTATGCTCTTCCATAAGATCTAAAAATGCATCATGTAGTTCTTCTACTATAAAATCACACTCAAGTTCAGAATCTACCTCATCATCATTGGCCATGCAGTAGATTTGGGTCGTCTCTTATTGATCTTCCTCTTCCGAGCTTGATTTCTCACTTTCACTCCATTCAGCCATGAGAATCTTCTTTTTAAGTTTTCTAGCCATCCATTTCAATTTCGGACAATCTATCTTGAAGTGCCCGGGCTTATTACACTCATAGCAAATTGGCACTTATTTTTTCTTTTCTTTATCCTTTCCCTTTTTCTTGCTTGAGCTGCCTTTGAGGAAAGGCTTCCTTTTATGGAATTTCTTTTTACCTCTTATGAATTTTCTAAATTTTTTCACGAACATGGCTATTCCTTCTTCATCATATTCCTCCTCATCATCAGACTCCTCTAATTCAATGTCTTGTTTTGGAGTCGTAGGCTTCAAAGCAATGCTTTTCTTTTTCTTGACCTCTTCTTCTAAATTTTGCTTCATAGTCAACTCATGGATCATGAGTGATCTTAGAAGCTCTTCCAATTATAGTGTGTTGAGGTCCTTTGCTTCTTGAATTGCGGTTACCTTGGCCTCCCAAACTCTTGGTAGAGACCTGAGAATTTTTTGCACCAATTCAAAGTTAGAATAAGATTTGCCTAAACTCTTTAATCCATTTATGATTTCCATGAATCGAGTGAACATTTCAGTATAGACTCTGTTGACTCCATTTTAAACAATTCATACCTATGTACTAACATATTTATTTTTGACTCTTTAACCTGATTGGTTCCTTTATGTGTGACCTCTAGTTTATCTTAAATTTTTTTGGCAGAGGTGCATGTAGATATTCTATTGAATTCATTTACATCTAGTGAGCAGTAAAGTACATTAATTACTTTAGCGTTTAATTACGCAAGTCTTTTATCACTATCATTCCAATCTAATTCAGGTTTAGGAATGATTGTGCCCTCTATGCTAATTGTAGGTGTGTGTGGTCCTCTAGTTATGATATTCCACAAATCATAATCTAGGGCTTGAATAAATATCCTCATCCTAGCTTTCCAGTATGTATAATTTGTGCCATTAAACAAAGGAGGTCTATTTGTGGATTGCCCCTCACTTATAGAACAACCTACTTGGGTTGCCATGATCTTTAACTCTTGATCATGAGATCAACAAATACTATGAGAGCGCCTCGCTCTGATACCACTTGTTGCCCAAGGTGACAAGCCAAGAGGGGGGGTGAATTGATTTTTTTAAATTTTTAGTCTCTTAATAAAATTGATAGATGAATGAATCGTTTAGTTAATACTAATTAAGTGCGTGTAGTGAAAGTAGAAAGACACATAAGGTAAACACATAAGAAGTATAGTGCTTCGATACTCTCCTAAGCACCTACGTCCACTCTCTAAGCGTCCCCTTGGAAATTCACTATAATCCCGCAGATTATAGTTGGATTGTTTTCCGGGCTCACAATCCAAAAATCTTTACACTTTAGTTTTCCAGGATCACCAAAAACCTATGTGGGTTTTGCGGGCTCACCAACAACCTATACCGTTGGTTTTACGGGTTCACCAACCAACCTTACAAGAGATTTAAAAAGAAAGAAGTTTGCAGCTCCTAAATGAGCAAATATAATAAATATGAACTCAAAGAAGAGATGAGAGATAGTTATCGCTTTGGGATGCTCTTCTCTTCTTTGCTCAGGTTACTTCACTTCACAATGGGTTGGTGGAGCTGTTGAATGCACTTTCAGATTGCTCAACCACCTTCTTTTTGGGATTTGAATAAAGCAACTTGATGATGATCACTAAGGCTTGCTTTAACTTGAATGCTCTTTAATTTCTTACTAAAGAATATCTTCCTCTGTTGAATAGTATCTCTTAGATACTTTCCAACCTTTATTGGTCACTTTCCATTGGTTAGATTTGAAAAACTAGCCATTACTAGCCGCTGGGAGCTCAAAAAGCACTTCTGCAGAACTAGCTGTTATGCTCTTGCCCGTGCTGGGGTCGACTCAAGATTTCCTGGGGTCGACTAAAGTTACTGTTCATCAGCCTTGGGGTCGACTCAACATTCACTGGGGTCGACTCGAGCTTCTCTGGGGTCGACCCCGAATACAGTGGGGTCGACCTTCTCAGAAACTACAGAAATCTTGTTTTTCGGCATTTTCACTGGGGTTGACTCATACTTTCTTGAGGTCGACCCATACTACAGTGAGGTCGACTCAAGTTCCATTGGGGTCGGCTCCACTGGGGTCGGCTCAAGTCTTCCTGGGGTCGGCTCCATCTGGGGTCGGCTCAAGGAAACTTGAGGTCGACCATCTCAGTAAAATCCAGAGAGTTGTTTTCTTGGATGCTTCGAGTTGGGATCGGCTCATGGAAACTTGGGGTCGGCTTTCTCTTGGGGTCGACTCCACTTACTGTTCATCTGAGCCATTTTTCTAAGGATGTGCTAGATGGTATCAAAATGTGTCAGAGTCGACTCCACTTCTTCTGGGGTCAACTCAACTCACAGTTTCCTGCATCTTAAGGTTAGACTAATTCATATAATCAATAGAACATACTTCAAGTAATTTTGAATGTATCCTACGGTAGAACTTCATACCCTTAACAATGAAAATCATTGTTTTGCCTTTAAGAGTATATTTCTCTTGAAACTTTGCTGAATTAGATTTAAAGACTCTCTATCATTTTCTTATTACATTTTTATCTCGTTGTTAATCATTGGGAGTCGTCTTGATCTCATTCTTTTAATATATCAAGAATATGGTGTTCATTAGTAGTGTATCAAGTTAAGTCATATTATTAATTTAATATTTCCTCAATTGTTGTGTTAATCATCGAAATAACACTATCATCCTCAGATAAAGGAGGATTTATCTTCGAGTCCTTAAACCAGTTCGCGACCAAATGATATGTTGTTATTAGGACGACAGCATTATCGAGATTAGGTCGTTGTGTGACATATACGTTGGTTGTCCTCTTAACCAAAGAGTGTGGAGACACTGGTATGCCACACAAGTGAAGTGTAGGAGTATATTTCACTGAACGTGACCAATTCTGGAACGCTCTACTGTCAAGAGATGTTCCTTGTGGATATGGATATAAGTTTGGCCCTCTAATCTGAGACCGCAACCTGTGACAAGCAAGCAACTCACTGTACTTTGGTACCGGATTACCTAAATTTCTAATTCAGTGACGGAAGGTCACTAGGTGCAGTCAAGTACTTGTGTAGTCAGTTGTGAGTCGAGATGGAATTAACCCCTCCTGAAAATAGAAGATAATATTTTGTGATTAATTTAGCAAAATCTTGGCCAAGGTAATCCCAGTGAGGAGTCATAGGATATCTAAAGTTAATCACATAATCGATGTATTAATTATAGGGTTGACAGTGAGCTCTAAGTCATCCAGGCATTACGAGTCAAAGGGATTGAATTATACGGTAACCATAGTCCAGGATTTCAGAATATTTGCTTCGCATATATTCGGCCTATTCGGACATCGGGTACCATTGCTAAATGGTCACATCGATTAGTGTAGGAAGACGTTCCTATACTACCGGCTTAGGTTCGAACCTATGAGGTTACACGCATAGAAGTTTTCTGATTGATCAAGATGGCTGATAGATGATTGAGAATCATTCAGGGATAATTTGGTAAATTTGATTAGCAAATTATCCTATAAAATAATTAAAGTAATTATTGAAGGATTAATTAGTAATTAGATTACTAATAAACTCAATTTGATTCAGTAATTGGACTAAGGATAAGCCAAATTGAATTAGATTCAATTCTAAGCTCAATCAGGGTTTTTGATCTGATTGGATTAGGTCTGAATCAAGAGGACTTAGGTTGACCAAATTAAATTAGATTAAATTTGTGCTTAATTAGGGATTGAACTAATTGGATTAGGTTCAACCCAAGGTAATTGGACCATCCTAATTGTTAGAATTTAATTTAATTAAATGGGTTTGATCTGAAACTGTTCGGATCTTGAAATCCACATGTCACATATCCATGCATGGCGCCATAAATTAATTTTTAATATGAATAAAAATTACTTTAATTTATTTAATGGCACCATGGGACATGTGGCACACATCAGGGACCTCCTTCATCATCAGATGGGGCGAAATGGAGAGATAAATTCATGAAAAAAATTGGATAAGATCAAATTCTCTCTCTTCATGGCATATGCCATCCTTATCTTTATCTCACTTCTAATTAAGTTTGAATTTCGAATTTAAACACCACAAAATCACCACATAACTCTCTAATCTGGTTGTGGGCATGGAAATTCGAAATTGAAAGAGAAAAGTGAAGACATGATGAATGGTTTAGATTAGATCGAGCTTCATCATGTGATGGTGCATGAACTTGAATTTTGAATTCAAAATTCAAAGCCCCATAAAATCCTCCCTAAATATGGGATGGTTGGCATGAAGTTAGAGGGGATAGCAACCTTAAAAGGACCTCCATTAGCTGGTGGTCGAATTCAAGGAAAAAAGAAAGAAAAATAGAAGAAAAAAAAGGGAAGAAGCCTAATGCATAAAAAGAAAAATCAGCCTTCCACTCACCATTAGTTCATCTACTAAGTTCATGTTGCCATAGCTATTAGGGATTCCTGATAAGAGTCTTTAGATCATATCTAAGTCCTCTTCAATCCCTCGAAACCTTTCCTCCAAGTTCTTCCAAGAAGGCGGATCAAAAGTTGATAGCGTTGGGAAAATCAAATTTCAGCCTCAAGAAATTCTGCGCAAGCTAGCACTTCTGCCGGATTGGATCTCTCTAGGAACTTCGCGTGTACTTCTCACAGAGGCTATTCTTATGCATGGCTGCGAAGTCAAGGATCAGATCCACAAGTTTCATCCATCATAAAAGGTATTAATCCCACATCAATCTTTTATTTTGGTATCAGGGTCTAGGTCTGATTCTCCGAGGTTTTATCCTCCTTTGGGGCTCCTCACGGAGTTATCTCCAGAATCCATTCGATGGATATTCGAAGTTTAATCGGAATAGAGTGTTTAACTTTTAGATCTGATAGTGAATCATGCATAAAGTTTTAGCATAATTGTTTAAACGATTCCGGTATAATCCTATATGTTCTTACGGTGTTGATTTCTAGATTTAATCTTATAAGCATACACGAATTAAATTATTTGATTCGATTTTTTCGCTGCGTTTTTGAAACTTAAAAAGAACTACGTATGGCTTGATCCCTCTTATGAAGGAGTACGTAGGCAATCTCAGGTTCAACTGTTGTTTTAAAAAAAAAAAAAATTCAGCATGCTTAACATTGAAAAACCTAGGATTCACTTTCAGTAGGGCATGACTTGTTGCTATCTAATGAGTTGGGTGCTTTTGATGGAATTGCTAAGTTATTGTCGGTCTTTTGGAAGCTTTTGGCCACTTACAAAGGTTGGATGACTTTAGTAGGGATCCTGTGCGGCTAGGGGCTCAGTTGGCTACTCAATTCAACTGAGAACTGCATAGGTTCCACAGATCTAAACTAACAATATGGGTCATCATCACTCTAGTCCACTTTAGGATCAATGTTGACTTCCTCTGCTTGCTTGTGGGAACAGGCACTGGGATGAGCTAGCATTAATTAATAAAGAACTAACGATATGCTGCTTATCGTGGAAACACTTGTTTATTCCATACATGCCGATTTGGAATTATCTCGAGATACATGCAAGGCTTCCAAACTACAATTTAGAAGCACTTATCCAATCCTGGTAGCGTCTGAGAGGTTTCTGCAAGTATCAATACTAACACGGAACCAAAGAAGGTTGGCTAACCATGGTTTTGGAATCACAAGAAGAAAGCCTAAGCTGCTTTGCTATCAATTCTGGCATGCTAAATCAAGTTACACCAACAAAGCAGGTTGAAGCTAAATTTAGGATTGCAGGTGCTGGATGTGAGGACGACCACCAAGTGATAATCGAGGGGTGTGCGCTACCAATATTCGTAAGACCCTTAGAAAGCCTAAATTCATCCCACCCAGGAGAATATGGTTATAAGTTGCATAACTGTTTAGACTTGATGGAATCTTCCATTGGAAACCTAAATTAAAGCCACTGTTGGTAAATTTCAGGAAAAAAGTTGTTTGATTGGTGTATTCGATCACAACTCTAAACATCCAATGAAATACTAAGGATAATACAAAAAAGAAAAGAAGATCCATATGAATGATGATGTTGAGGATCAGGACGATCAATAATTATACCTTATTGCCGAAGATCGTCACCAATTTCCAGAATCTATCGAGGATCTTTAACGGTTACTCATGACCTGTCGGAATCCATCTACTTACTCATTGCCGAGCAATCCCCAAAATCCGCTTGAATGCATGCATAATCGGCGATGAAGAGTGCGAGAGCGTGCACACCATGAAATAATGCTTTCACTCATTGTCAAACTATAATTTAGATTTTAGTGCACTCAATATTTGCATGCGCCTTCTCCATCTATAAATTACACATTCAATTGGTTCTTGTAACCCAAGATTTGCCTCTATTAGGTAAGCGGCCACTCTTATGGATCTCCACATGCCCTAGATGTAACTCGAACCATTCTACAGGTGCGTCAATCCTAAAAGGGTTTTTTTTTTGCTCGTAGCAACCCTAAGAGGCTATTTAGAATGCTGCAACTCAACCTGTCTGTAAGTATGGCCCACCTCCAACGTTTGGAGGACCACAAAACTCGATCACCACCGTAGATCGAGCCATGGGTCATCGCAGCTCAAGACTTGTTTCCCTGTTGCCCGTCCCACAACCAAAATAACCACGAGACAAGAAGCAGGGCTCCATTACCGGCCTATACCTCCAACCCTCCCCCATCCATGTCCCTCTCGCCTCTTCAACTACAACCCTACTCCCTCCTCTCCTCTATCAACGGTCATGGCCTCCTCCACCTCCTCCTCTGCAACACCTTCCTATTCTCTCCTTTCTCCTCTCCTCCTTCGCCCTCCCCCCTCAACCTCTTCCCTCATCCCTCCTAATCCTCTCCTCTGCCTGGCCACCTACTTCACTGCTCTTCCCTCTCCTCTCCTTCCGCCTCCCCTCAACCCTCGGCCACTCTCCCTACCCCTCCTTCCCATTTTCCTCAGCCCCCTACTTCCTGCCCTTCCCCCAGTATCTCAGCCGGCCATGTACATCTCCGCGTCTCTACTGCTCACACCCATCTACCTGCCTAGAGGTTCTTGCAACTCAATTTCATGCAACTTAAACAGTAGGCAACTTTTTTCTCTGTTGATATTACAGCCAGCTGCCTAAGATTGGAAAGCAGCTCTCCCCAGGTTACAGCCACAGATTCATGAGACTTGACAGCAATTAGCATGGAAAAAACACGATGAACAAACCAACCATGTTGCAGTAAAATAGAATACAAGTCAATCTCATGAACTATTGCAACCAAAAGAAAAAACAAATCTCTAAATTTAGATATAGGAATCCACCAAAAAGAGCCAATTCAGAAGTGGGTAGTTTACTAAATTTGCAGTCACTAGTCACTCCTGAGATGCGCTCTTGGACTTTGGTAAGGATTTGCAAAATGATGAAAAGCCCTCCATAATGTCACAAGGGAGAGGGAGCGTGAAGGGAGGAAGAACACCTTGTGGCCCTCCAATGCTCCCTTTATCTGCAGAGAAAGGGAAGGCCAATGCAGGTTGCTGCTTATTGAGGCCTTCAATGATGCATGAGAATGCTCCAAAAGTGAGGCAACTTTGAAGTAGAGCTTGTGGTGCACCTGGGAAAGAAAAAGGATACTGGACTAGTAATAGAAGTACATAGGTATGGAGTCATCGATGATAAGTGGAAGCAAATAGATTAAATCACCAAGTTAATATCGACAGTAAACCTGCAAGAACACCAAACATGCAACATAGGACTTTACACTGCTATCAGTCCTCCCACTATACAACAGATCAAATAGCTTGTAGCAATTTGTCTTATTTAGGATATGTCCTCTTTGGGGAGAAAATCTTCATCCTTTTTTTCAGAAAGGAGAAAATCTTCATTTTTAAACGGAAAATGGTGTGATCAACTGATCATCGACTTCATCCACTCGTACAGCACAAAATGAATAGAGCCAGTGCAAAAGCCTAGAAGCTAAATTAACATGATTTGCATCATGCAGCACAGTTCTTTTAATTATTCTCATACTCATCCTTAAAAATGTTCTGCAGCTACATATGACAGCAATACCATAAACTCAAGGAAAACTATTTCTATAACTACAATCTAGTTTTGTATTTCCCTACAGATTTCTAAAGAAGCTTGCTTAGTAAATTTGAAAGAAAGATGATGAAAGGTTAGATTAACTCATTTACAAGGAATCCCAGGGTTAATATTAAGTTAGAATTGATAAAAAAAAAATATTAGCTATGAGAGGAGCTTTATAAGGCCACAAAGGCTGCAAAGAACAAAATTACTTGTTCTGTTCTCTCTTTTATATTTTCTCTCTCCTTAATGAGTTGCATTGTTTGCAATTACAACCTTCAGTTAATAGAAATACAAGGTTACCTTCAGAAATTCCATGCTTGTATCATTGAGTTTGATATTATCTGTTATAATGCATTTCAAGTAGGAAGAGTTACTTTACATTAGGAATTGAAATTAGTTCTTTGTTTTGTAATCATCAGTCACCTCCACATGATCTTAACTTAAATATGCAAGTAACATATAATGTCTGGGTTTGCACTATCTGTGAATATCATACAACCCCCTTCGGATCAAAGGAGAGCTGAACCGAGCCGGCCGACCCGGTCTCCGACGGGGTCGGTTCGGCAATAGAAAACGGTTCTGGCCCCCTAGGGGCCGAAACTTGATTGGAACCGGACGGAATTGGCCAGAATCAGATGGAACCGGACGGTTCCGTCTGGTTCGACTCGTTAATAACCCGTACCAGACGCCGACCGGTATGAGTCTCGGTACCGGTTTGGCCAACCTTGCTTCAGATGTCTACTAGATTACAAGAACAGCAGTCACATTATTATTAACCCATGCAACAACAGGCTCCTTTTCAAAAAGGTACCAATGTATGCCAAATATCATGATTGTCACTCAGATCAACAAGCTTTACGCAATCCACAATGAAAATGAAGACCTATCAAGGAATCAATCATCAGACAAGTAGAAGAACTTCACATCTGTTTTGTCGTGACTCATTTTGTTTTCTGTTGATAAGGAAAGCCAAGCCTGAGTAGTTAGAACTTTATTCAAATTGAAATACTAGAATCAAGAACTACAAGGGACAACCGATCAGTAGGAAAATTATCATGCCACAAAGTTGTCAAAGTGGATGCAAGTCCAAATTTGGACAGCTAGTCTGCCAGAGAGTTGCCTTCTCAATAGACATGTGAACTCCCTAAGAATGGTAAGAGAAAAATCTTCACTTTAACACCCAGTCAATCACTGCCAATAAATCCCCTACGACCCTTAGGTCTACTCCACCATGCTCAATGAATAATATTTTACGCCCTGCCAATGTGTCCATGGGTCTGCTGCACAAACAGAATTTGAAGTGCATCCAGAAGCCCCTGCAAGGATAATCTGACCACCATGGTGCCTGAGAATAAAGACAGCTCCACTAATATCAAGCATTTCTGTCATATGCACCAACAAAATTGAGTTTGAGAAATGCAGGCTGTGGGATAACCCATTAAAAATTAATTAATTTAGGATTGGCCAACTGCCAAAGATGCCCCACATAGCAAGATTACTCAGCTCCACTTATTCTCCATTCTTCATGCTAAAACACAACATTTCAGGCTAGGTATCTATATGATGTAATTTCTCTCAAAGCCTTGCCAGCATGCAGCCATTAACAACCCCCCTAAGCATATTTCAATTCATAGTTTTTCCTAATACCCCAAAGTTCTGTTTTGATTAGACTACTATGAAGGATCTTACCTACCAAAGCTTCTTTCCATAATTTGACCTATTCCTGTCTCATCACTCATCAATGCAGTTTAGAAGATATATACATCAGGTTTCTTTTAGCAGTGTTTGCATCCATGACAAACATAAAATAATGGGTACTCTGAAAGAGTTCTCTCCCCAGAACTACTTCCCAAATTCAATCTACTCCATCATACATAAAATCTAATATTCAATGCCTTCTATATAACACTTCAATATGTTTTCCTTTCATAGAACCAAATAAATTATCCCACATAGTACTTTATCACAAGTTTTCTAGGAAAAGGTTGCACTGAATCAGGTTGATTTAACATAAGGCTGGGACAGCCTTGACTAACATGTACCTGCTTGATCATACTTAGTATTTAATTTGTCTTGCCAGAAATCATTGTTGCACGGCAAATACGAAACAGAAAGAATATTAAGCCACAACTGACCCATCCAACCCAGTCACCAATCCAAACACTAAGCATCCATCAAGCCATTTAATTGGCACAAAGTCTTCACTACATCCTTGACCACCTCATGACTATATTAATCATAATAAAGGGTGTCAGTATCAATGTCTTCCCCACACATTGCTAGTACATGAATTAGCTAATCAATCATTACACATCAGATCCAAAAAAATTTAGCGGTCAGACCCCTCTTTTGAACGAAATAGAAAAACGACTGCAGCCTCCGCCTGCTACCCAGTTGTCCGTCGGTCCTCCGCCAGCCTCCCTCCCTCTCCCTCTCTCCCTCCCCCGCTTGCTCTCTTTTTTCCTCTCTTTCTTTCTCCTTCTCCGCCTCCAGCAACGGTTTCGTTTCCATTGCCGGAACCATCCTAGTGAGCTGCCGGGACGGCATGGAATGGCCGAAACCGCCCAGTTTGAGATGATTCCGCCGATCCTACCTAACAACTATTGGTCCCATAACTAAGACATATCCCTCCATATGCCTGCATTTTATCATGTTGGGTTGAGATTCGCCACTTTTACCTCGAAGAGAACCATGCCTCTTTTTTTACTAACATTTCCTCCTATATGCACAAAGATATGATTCTTAAAATATCTTGCACCTTACTTTTGCCAAACCTGCATGGAACCTACGATTGTAGTACGTACTGATATCATATTCAGCTAACCTGTAAAATAATGTTTTAACTGTAAAGTTTCAATATTAGCACCTTACTGCCAATACTACATAGCAACCACAAGCAACTAGAACTCAAAGAATAGAGTGGCAACCTAAGCAATAATATAACAAACAGAATGAACGGTAAAAAATACTCCCCGTGAAAGACTGGAAAGCACAGGTGGAATAAGGAGGAAGTGCGGAATTTGTTTAGGAGGGTGGAGGAAGTTGAAACATCATTACTAGGGTGCAGGCCCGAGAGGATAGTGGTGGAGGACTTTCTAAGGAGGATCATGGGGAGCTCAAGGAGCTTTTGGCTATGCATCATTCTCTACTCAGGCAGCAGAAGGTGTTCTGAAGGCAGAAGTCGAGGGTTCAGTGAATCCGTGAGGGGGACCGCAATACGAGATTTTTCCCTCAGTCGACTATCATCCGGAGACAACAGAACAGGATTCGCAGGATTAGGGATGGTAGTGGGCAGGAGTCAGAGGAGATGGAGGTTGTCAAGAGGCCTCTAGAGCAGTTTTTTCATGCTAGGTAGACTGAGTTAGGGGGCATGGATGGCGGTGGCGGTGTTTGGGGGCCGGTCCCAGAGGCGCAAATCACTGAGGAGGAGAATGTTGAGCTGATCAGACCAGTGTCGGATATGGAGATTCAGGAAGCCCTCTAGTCCCTGAGTGAGGACAAAGCCCCAGGCCCGGATGGTTTCCCCCCAGTCTTTTTCAGGAGGTACTGGCAAATTGTTAGACAGGAGGTTCTAGAGGCTATCCAGCAGTTCTTTGCTTTGGCGTCGATGCCTGAGGAGTGGAGGCGGACCTTTATCACATTGATCCCAAAGAGACAGGACCCAGTTGAGCCGGGCCACTTCCGACCTATTAGCTTGCGCACAACCATGCATAAAGTGGTGGCTAAAGTGTTGGTTCAGAGGTTGAGAGGTATCCTGCCCAGGATCATTTGCCCTGAGCAGGGAGCTTTTGTTGGGGGTCATTCAATCTCTGATAACATTCTCTGTGCTCATGAGTTTATGACTAACTTGCAGAGAGCTCCCCGTTGTAGGAGTTTGATGCGGATCAAACTGGATATGGAGTAGGCATATGACAGGATGAGGTGGGACTTTGTTAGGCAGTCCTTGGAGATATTTAGCTTCCACTCACAATGGATCAGGTGGATTCAGGGTTGCATCCTATCACCATCCTTTGTATTATTGATAAATGGATCCCCACCTTGGGGTCCCGATTACGGGTCGGCACTTGCGGCGAGGGTAGTGCATATCTATGGAAGCAAGCATCAGATGTAGGGTGGAGAGTTGGCAAGTGAGTACCTTGTCAATGATGGGTAGAGTTACTCTGCTAAGGTCAGTTTTGAGTTTCATTCCTGTTTATTTACTATCCAATGCACTGGTACCTATTTTTGTGCTCCACGACTTGGAGAGGATGTTTAGGAGCTTCATTTGGGGGCGCCGTGGGGATAGAGGGGGCGTTCACCTACTGGCTTGGGAGGTCATTTGTCAGCCAACCAGTTAGGGTGGGCTGAGAATCTACTCTCTACTCGAGCGCAGGGAGATACTAGCCACTAGGCATGCGGTTAGATTTCTTCAGGAGCCGGAGAGTCTCTGGGCGTCTCTTCTAAGGGCGAAGTATGGGGACCCTACCACCTCGGTCACTTTCCGAGCTGGACGTGGGTCCTCTTTTATCTGGAGAGAGATATGTGCTCGTGCCCCGGGGTGTTGCCGATGATCCGATGAGAGATTGGGAATGGTCGGATCATCAGCATTCTGGAGGATAGGTGGCTATCGGAGGGCCCATTGCAAGACTGGCCTACATTGATGGACCATGGATGGTTGGAGGGTCGCACAGTGAGTGCTTTGTTTTTCCAAGGGGAGCAGAGATAGGATGCAGATATTGTTAGGCGGGTGTTTGGTGAGCAGCTCACAGAGCATGTGCTAACTTTATCGATTCCGGTGGGGTTAGCAGCGGATAGGAGGATATGGAGTCTGTCCGGGCGGACGACAGTGAGTTCCCGCAACAGCGCGGATGAGAGGAGCGGTGGCCCGACATTTTGATGGCAGCTGGATCTGGAGACTACGTGTTCATCCACGCGTTGCACTGTTCCTGTGGAAGGTAGCATGGGGCGTCTACCCACTAGGAGTGTCCTGGCGCGGTGGGGAGTGCGGATAGCTGCAGATTGTGGAGTATGTCTGGAGGTGGAGTCCATCTATCATGTGCTAGTCGAGTGCCCGCAGGCCAGTCAAATTTGGATGTGTGTGGGGCTCTCCTATGATCCGGGGCAGAGGTGGTCGTCCATTATTGAGTTCCTGCGCTTTCTGGAGGTCCCGGGGTCAGGACCTGGGGTGGAGAGAGGGATTCGTGTTGCCTACCTGGCCTACCACTGCTGGTTGGACAGAAATGCACGAGTCTTTGAGAGTCGCAGTTCGCCCCCGTGGGCGGTGGTGGCCAAGGCACTACTGCATGCAGAGGAGTTCTTTAGTTCTGCGGTGAGTTCACCTATCAGGTTGGCTAGGGACATCTGGCGTACCCCTTCTGCTCTTGCAGCGTCCAGATATGTTTTCGTATCCTGGGTGGCCCCACCCCCTGGCTTCCTGAAGATGAACTTCGACAGCAGTATGGTTGCTGATAGGAGAGGCGGAGGTGTTGGCTTCGTCATTCGAGATCATGATTCCAGACTAGTGGCGACGGAAGGCCAGCGGATCTTCGATTCGTCGATGGTGTGCGCTAAGCTCCGAGCCGCCTGGAAGGGCATATCCTTTGCGAGACGGACACTTGGTGTAGACCAGATCATCCTTGAGGGCGACTCGGCCACTGTAATTGACTGGATCAGGGGTCGAGGTCGTGCAGGTGAGGGCAGACCGCTGCTTCTGGACATTCGCAGACTCCTGCAGGCATGTGGCACCCATCAGGCTATACACGTCTACAGGGAAGCGAACTGTGCAGCTGATTGGGTCGCTTCCTATGCGGCTCACCATTTTGGAGGCTTTGTTTGGAGGGAGGGCGACATAATGCCGCAGTCTTTTTCTGTTTTGTTGTTTTCGGATTCTGTTAGCCGTATCCACACCTATAGGGTGTGAGCCGCCGTTGTACGAAAAAAAAAGACTGGAAAGCACAAACAATTCATGGATGTGACAAATAGCTCTTCCCGATAAAAGTAGCATTTGCAACCATCAGACGATGCATGCCACATGCACTATTAGGTTCAAGATGGAGATGGATACAAGTACCTAACATAAAGAAAAATCAACATGGAAAAAAAGGCTTTAGGCATTTAAATTTGTATCTAAATGGTTTGAAGAGAATTAACTACCTGGAAAGCTCAAAGCAAGGCCAGTGCAACAACCTGCTACACCTGCATTGATAACTGCAAGCACCACCACATTTCTATTAGGAAAAGAAAACTCGTTTAATCAATAAATGCTCAAAAATTTAAATGATATTGATAAATACCATCATCCTTCCCTCGCAGTCTCTTCAAGAAGCAGACTACAAGACTGTGAACTCCAGACAAAACAGCAAATGTCTAACACATGATAGAGGAAAAATAGAACACATCAGGTTTAACATGTGGCTGCCGAAACTGCCAATCAAAGGAAAGCACCAGAAATTAAAAGATATCAATAATATGTTGCAAAACCTTTGCAGAAGACCCTGCATCTGCGAAAGATCCTTTAAAACCTTTCTTTTTAAACAAGCCTGAACCTGAAAATGTATCCACGTTACCAATCTATGGGTGAAAATATGATAGTTTAAATTAAAAACTGAAGCTTAAAGGAGTTCAGGTTTTGAAAGGATCAAAAGTTCAAACAGCAGCAGTTGATAGTGCTTTTTTTCCTTTGTTTCCTAGAAATATAGTGAGTAGCACTAGTTATGGAAGAAATAACCAGTAGAAGTGAAATTCAAACCTCTCCTACCCCAAGAAGAGAAGAGAAATAAATCATCATCAGATCAATTATATGACATAGAACAAGCAAATATTTTGGAATTTGGTTGGCATTCCCATATGGAAGCAAGGAGGCACAGGAAGAAAGCATGAGAAGACCAATATATAAGTCATGAGGGAAGATAATGATTATGATGTAGCTGGAGAAAAAAAAAATAACAACAAAGATTCACTAAAACAAAGTGTAATTAATTTAACACAGACATTTATTTTCTAATTTGTGCAACGCCAATAATAACACGTATCAAATCTTAGATTATTGTGAATGGAATATAAAATTACAAATTCATTAGATGTTTGTCATATGGTAATATGGGCATCCGATATAGAAATTTCAGGAAGGCTGGTGCTAGATAATTGGTTCCAAAATCTTGCTTGACATTCTTCAAGAGCTTCTCACCTCTCTTCTTATTTCATCCTTCACTATTATTTTTCTCCTTTATTTAATTATTTCATTTCCAATCTCATGGTAGAAGCAACAGCATCTATAACCTTATTCAAAATAAACCTAATATTTTGGAACTCAAGAAACTTCATGAACCTTCTCCACCCCTGAGTTGCTATTTGTTCAAATTTTCCTTAATAACAATATATATATATATATATATATATATATATATATATAAAGGTTCATTCCTTCACTCCATGAACTTAATTTAAATGTTAGGTAGCCATACCTAAGTAATCACAAGGCTGCATGTATTGAAATTCAAAAGAAATCTCAAAACTAAAACAGATGCCATCTACTACCATTCAGTTTCACTTTTCTTTCGATATAAGCTTCATAATTCCTTTATAACAGAACAATGTTTGACTCCTTTTCAAACTAACCAATATATCAAACCTCTACCAAATTCTCCCTTAAATTGAAGCGCACACACAACAAACAAGATAAGTAACAACGTTCAACTTCACATCCAACAAAAGACATTTTCAATTCAGCTCCAACATAATCAGCAAAGCAAAAGCTAGGAATTCTATAGAGATCTTTTAGCTCTAAATCCACCAGAAGGAAGTCTACCATAATCAAAAAAATAAAGAAGCCAAAAGGACTTAGAGAAGATCTCTATAGACTTTCAATGTCCAATAACATCTATCATCAGGGGTGGAAATTAATGATTGGTGAATTTGATCCAACTTGGACAAGAGTTATTTAGTTCTCTAAGGGCATGCACAAGATAAGTTCCAATGTCATTCCCTCCTAGTCATATAGCATCCTGCAATGGTCCATCATCTTAAGAAAAACAAGAAAAATGTATAAATAAGAAATGCCCGCAGGGGGGGGGGGGGGGGGGGGGGTGGGGGGCATCCACCAACATTTCCCAAGATCTCACCTTCTCCATGCTCTGTATAGGCATTCTAAGTTCAACCACTAATAGATCACCACCCAAATTCCACTCCAGTTGTTCAGCCTTACAACCCATCCTAAGGAAAATTCTCAAGATTTTTTAAAACTTGCTAGCAACTCCCATTGGGTTGCAAAAAATAGACAAATAATATGCATTCATTTGAGGATAGGGGCATCATGGTCCAGTAAAGCCCACATTAGACCATCTTTGTAGAACAAATCAAGTGAGTGCTCTTAGCAAATGATAAAATAGCGAACCTTTATTGCAAAAAAAAAAAAAAACAAAAGAAAAAAAAAGAGAGAAAAAAAAATTTCCCAAGACATCCCCTCAACTATATTCCTAACAACAATCACCATAAGCATAAAACTATTGCCCAGTGTCCCATTCAAAGCATCCTAAGAACAGCTAAATCTCCTAACTATCAAAACATGATTTCCATAAGCGGAACCCATTTTTACATATCATCCTCATATATATATATACATATATGTATATATATACATATATATATATATACATATATATATATATAAATATACATATATATATACATATACATATATATATACATATATATATATATATCTAATAAGAATATACGAGGACATGTAAGGATTTCTAGTTATTCATATTTTCTATTATATAGAATTTTCGAGCATGAAACAAAAGGCATCCTTGTATCCTGTAGAAAACATATCAGAGACATCTCTACCATCAACAGAAGAAATCATCCACTTTAAATACAATGGTGGATCTTCAATCCACTAAAAAGAAGTCTTCCCTTATAAGATCAAAGGTTAACATATTATCCAATTCTCTAGGCAAACTTTCATTAAATTTATTATTTTAGAAACATCGAAGAGATCTGATACACCACAACACTGACCTGACTCGCAAAGACAGCAAAATAATTCCGCTCCTTTCCCAGCCATCAAGGAATTTATTAGATGTCAAAATTTACCAAGAACCCTGATTTTCTTGAGTGCCATTCTTTTTTTCCCCATATACTACTATAAACAACTAGAAATCGACACTAGCATACGAAGAGTAAATCCCATCTATACTGCCATAAGAGAGAGAGGAGGAGGAACAAACCGAAACCAAAGATGGAGCCCAAGAAAGCCCCAGCAGCGGAATCTCCCGCGAACCTAATGAGGCAGACGAGAGGAGGAGTTGTAGGGTTGTTTGTATTAGGGTTCTTCCTTCCCACGTCGAGAGTTTTGCTAATATTGCTGCTAGGGTTTACGTCTCCATCGCTGTAACTCTCTTCCCCGTCCGTATCGATTTCAGGGTTTGTTGAGTGCCATTCTTTTTTTCCCCATATACTACTATAAACAACTAGAAATCGACACTAGCATACGAAGAGTAAATCCCATCTATACTGCCATAAGAGAGAGAGGAGGAGGAACAAACCGAAACCAAAGATGGAGCCCAAGAAAGCCCCAGCAGCGGAATCTCCCGCGAACCTAATGAGGCAGACAAGAGGAGGAGTTGTAGGGTTGTTTGTATTAGGGTTCTTCCTTCCCACGTCGAGAGTTTTGCTAATATTGCTGCTAGGGTTTACGTCTCCATCGCTGTAGCTCTCTTCCCCGTCCGTATCGATTTCAGGGTTTGAAGAGGCCGCCATCGCCATGTCCGCCGAGCTTCTTCCCTCTTCCTACCCCTTCCCGCGGCAGCAAATACTTTCGTGCTCGCCGTCGCGCGAGCAATACCCCTTGCCCTACGCGATGATGCTATGCGCTTTTAGAGGCATCTATTAAACCGTTCCAGGGACCAGCTCGAGACCTAGATCTGTACGGTTGTGCGTGGAACGGTTCCGGACGAGCCCTTCGCGTCATGGGCATCAAAATGAAACGGCAGTTTGCTCTTTCATTTCGTGGTGAAATGCTTCGGACTAAAGTTTGGGCCTGGTTTGATAGAGAACTTGGGTGCCCAACCAATCAAATATACTGTAGTTCATCGATTTGTATCAACACGGAACACACCGATGTAACACAGTTGTAATATAAGTCATCATTGCATCACGATTATACCATAGGAGTCAGAATGGGTGGGGCTTTTAAAACTCAATGTTAGGCGCACACTTCTAGGCTTGCTCCATGGCAGGCTTTACTTATCAAATCAGAGACTTTATGGTGAGCTTTAGTTAGCCGGCCCTTTGTATGAGCTATAGCTGATTTCGAAACACATCAATTATTATCATTACTAAGATAATAGAAAATATATGTATTTAATACAATCGAGATTAATATCTGTGGATTTTTTGATACTAAATTGCTAAAATATTTATTTAAAACTGATGCACTAGTATCATAAGAATATCTTGTGTACCTTGGTGTGTACTTTAGTGCCTGCCCATACGAGGTGATTGGTTTTTCATGGACGTCAGAAATTGCAACATTTCGGTCATAATCTTGAATGGTCTTTGAGATCATGCCAGCTGAACAAATCTGCATACGAAATGCATGTGCCTGATTTTCGGAACATGCAGGAGGCTTGCTAATCTCGGCCGACCCACGCGCCCGAATTCTAGGGCAACAGATGCTCACATTCGGACCTTCTAGAAAGTGCTTGTATGCCATAACAGACTATAGAGAACCTCCTCTATTCCTTGAGCATCGTCCTGACTTAGATATTGGAGGGTCCTTCGTCGAACATACTTTGACAAGTGAACTTCTTTGTCTTTGCTATTTCAGGTTGGAGCCTGATTGCAGGCTAGGCCCTTGACGGCAACTCGCCATTCTGAATCACGACCTTGCACGGCCGAAATAGCTCATTGCCGAGCACTCCAGCATCTCTTTCATTAGGCACATAGGATAGGCCAGTTCTCAACAGAAATAGATTGGCATTAGAGGAAGGGTCTAGATTCCATTAGAGGAGGTCTCATCTTTAAAAGTGAATAACCTATCACTATGAAGTCTCAAAGGGCACAACCAGCGCTTTCTAATTCCCAGCCAAACATACTAGAGGAGTCTAATGGCTCTTCATAGTGCCCACGAAAGGCTCCACCACCACCAGAACACCAAACAGTCCCGACAGTAACCCTTGAGCAGTTCCAACTGCTCACATAGTAGGTCCAAGCATTGATTGTTGTTGTCTAGAACCTACAGTAATCAGCTGCCACTTAGTAGCAGTAGCAGGAGGCCCGCGAGCTAGGCCAACACGAATTCCCAGTGCACCCAGGTCATCATTCTTCTTCTTAGAGTAGGGAGAAGGCTCCAACAAGACAGCATGCCCATCCCCAAAGTCCTAGCAAGGCTCTGTGTAGCCGCCATTCCCAGCCGCAAAGTTCTACACAAGATACTCAGCATCAATCTTCTGATTTTCGCTCCTAGGAGGAGTCAGCATCTAGTCGCTCCTCCCTTCATCAAGCCGAGAAGATCTCCAGGTGGGAGGCCAACCTCAATCGCAAGTTCGAGGAGATGCACCAATGCTTCGAGGCTCTAAGACAGCTAGGCTGAGCAAGGGAGGGATATGGAGTTTACTACTGAATCCCCATTTTCGATAAGAATAATGGAGGAGCTTGTTCCTACTCTCCTCAAGATATCGTTGTTGGAGATGTAAAATGGTACTACGGACCCATTGGATCACTTGGAGAGCTTCAAAGCTCTCATGATGTTTCAGAGAGCCACTGAGCAATGTTGTGTGGGGTCTTTCCTACCACATTGCGAAAGACAACTCATTTATGGTACGCTGAGTTGCAGTCGAGCTTCGTCCACTCTTTTGAGTAGCTCAGCAAAATGTTCGCTGCCCACTCATGAGCAACAAGAGGCAAAGAAAAGGTTCAAACATCCTCTTTGCTATCAAGAAAAGGGAGGACAAGTCCTTACGAGACTACATCGACCACTTTAACAAAGCCATGTTGGAGGTATGCAACTTGAACCATTCGGTCGCCATGTCGACCATAAGGAGTGGACTAAAAATATCTCATTTTCTTTTTCCTCTAGAGAAAAAGTTCCCCAACGACTACATCGAACTCCTGGCTAGGGCCAATGAATATATTAATGCCGAAGAAGCCATGATAGCACGGCACGAGCTAGCCTAGGGTAGACCCGACAAAAAGAAGAATAATAATAAGCAAGCTCAAGATGATCCAGTAGAGCCCAGCAAGAAGCCAAGAATGAATGATAAAGGTCTTTGACGGTCAATGAGCCCTCTTTGGAGGTTTGAGAGGTACACTTCCCCGAATACCACCCGAGGGTAGTTCCTTATGGAAATCCACAAACAGAGGTACGTGAAGTGGCCTCGAAAAATGAGGCCAATATAGCTTGCAAAGACAAGATGTAGTTCTACTAGTTTCACCATGACTACGGGCATGATATTAAAGATTGTTTCAAGCAGAAGAATGAAGATGAGACCCTAATTCAATGGGGCTACCTTGGTGCCTACGTCTATGACCTGCATGACCAAGCAAATGCTGGTCACCGACGAGACGTAGGTTGACAACCAGCCAATTTCAAGGGTCATCAATACCATAGCTAGAGAAATAGCCGCTGGGGGTATTAGTTCATCTGCTTGAAGAGCTTACGCGCTAGCTGCCTAGGCTGGAAGCTCATCATCAAAGAGACTGAGAACAAATGAAGTCATTTCCTTCTCAGATTCTAATGCAGAGGAGGTTCAGACCCCCCCCCCCCCATGATGTTGTTGTTGTTGTTTTCCTAACTATAGCAAATTATGATGTAAACAAAAAATTAGTGGATAATGAAAGCTCGACAAATATCTTATTTTATGAGGCTTTTTCTAAAATGTGCTTGCTGGCTAATCAGTTATGGAAGATTAGCTCTCCTCTAGTCGGTTTTTCTAGAGATCTGGTCCCAGTAGAAGGCATCATCACCCTTCCTATCATGTAGGGTAGGCCCCATAGCAAACCAACATAATGTTGGATTTTCTAGAAGTCAAGATCCCATTAGCTTACAACGTTATCTTAGGATAGTCAGGCTTAAATGCTTTGCACACCATGGTTTCTACCTACAATTTACTGATGAAGTTTTCAACCAAAAATGGTGTAGGAGAAGTCCAAGGTAATTAGGTGCTTGCTCGGCAGTATTATGTTTTTCAGGCTCAAGAGAAAGAAGCTGAAAGAGATGCTGCCTATTGAGAGCTTTGACACTCGAGATAACCAAAGTCAACAACATGGAGAGTCGGACGAGGAACTCATCTTAGTAACCTTGGATAAGGCAGAGCCAAGCCAAATAGTGCAGATCAGAGCCCATCTCAGTGACGCCACTAGAACCCAACTTGTGAAGTTTTTTTAAGCAAACGTTGACATCTTCTCCTAGTCGGTGTTTGACATACCGAGCATAAGCCCGGAGGTCATTGTACACGGGTTGAGTTTGGACCTGACTCACTAGCTCGTTTGGCAGAAGAAAAGGAGCTTTGCCTTAGAAAGACAAAAGAAAATAGAGGAGGAGGTTGATAAGCTTCTCTGCGCGTATTTCATCCGAAAGGTGGACTACCCTGATTAGCTGGCCAATGTTATTTTGGTCAAAAAAGCTTGCCCAAAGGACAACTTTTTCCTACCAAAGATCAACTAGTTAGTCAATGCCACCTCAGGACATCAAGTGCTTAGCTTTATGGATGCCTTCGGGGACTATAATCAAATCCAGATGACACCAAAAGATGAGAAGAAGACCTCATTCATTGCGGACAAAGGGCTTTATTGCTACAAGGTCATGCCCTTTAAGATGAAGAATGATGGAGCCACTTAGTAGCACATGGTCAACAAGATATTCAAAGAACAAATCAGCCTTAACATGGAGGTCTATGTCGATGACATGCTAATGAAGGGCTGGCAAGCCGAACACCATATTGCCAACCTATATGAGACTATCTAGACCTTGAGAAGATACTGCATGAAGCTCAATCCAAGCAAGTGCGCATTTGGGGTTTCATGAGAAAATCGTCTCAACAGCAAGAGCCGTCTCAACATCTTGAAGTGCCGACCCAGGATAAACATGAGTCGACCCTTGAGTTACATGAGTCGACCCCTGTAATGCTAGGACCACAACGGAAAGCTTGCAACAACTTTTGCCTTCTTCTGTAAGAGAAAAGATTCTCATCAAAATGGAAAAAAAGTAATTCAAATCCCGTTGAAGAACTCATCTATAAATTTAAGGAAAAGTTAGAAGGAAAATAACAAGAAAAAGAGAGAAATATTCTGTCAAAGAAAGAAAAGTTTCCACAAAAGAAAGAAAAAGAAAAAGCTAAACAGTTCATCATCCTCACCGGCATTCATCTGAAACTTGCTCCTGTGAGGAAATTAGTCGAAGCTTCTTATCACATCAAGAAGAGCTGGTGTTTGAGCATTGGGACACTCTTCCACAGCCAACCTCTTCATCGGCTTCAGCTTTCATTTTTATTGAAACATTCTATATACTCTGAAGCTTTAAGCTTTCTAGTTACAACATACATTTATTTGGATAAACTGTTGCTGTAACAGTTTCATTCATTTGAAACTTGTAAAGGCTCTTCCAAGCCTTGATTGAAAGTTGCTGAATTGGAAGTATTCAGCAAGAAAAAAAGTTTTTAGTTGGTTTGTCTGAAAACCAATTAGGTTGTTTGTGAGCCCAAAAAAACAAACGGTGTAAAGTTTTTGGTTGGTTTGTCTGAAAACCAACTAGGTTGTTTGTAAGCCCGGAAAACAAATGGTTATAGATTTTCGGTTGGTTGCCTGAGAAAACCAAGTGAATTTTTGATTGTGAGTCCAGAAAACAATCAGGCTATAATCTGCTGGGTTATAGTGAAATCTCAAGTTAGGCTTGGGGAATGGATGTAGGTGCTGGGAGTACACCGAGCCATTATAAATTCTGATGTTTGTGTGTGGTTTATCTTTCTTCTTCCACTGCTTATTTTTTATTGCTTTTCTCATCTTATTCACTCTTTATTTGTACAACCTTATTTCTGCTGCTAAATCTACAAGTTACTAGAGGATAACTGTAACTCATTCACTTCACGCTATTAATTTTAAAAGACCCAATTCACCTCCCCTCTTGCGCTGCACCTCTGGGCAACAAGTGGTATCAGAGCCTGGTACTCACAGTAACTTTTTGATCTAACAATCAAGATTTAAAGGTCATGGCAGCCACCATGGGATCCTCTATTGTCGAAGGGCAATCTACCAACAGACCACCTCTTTTCAATGGCACACACTTTACTTATTGGAAAACATGTATGCATATTTTTATTCAAGCACTTGATTATGATTTATGGACTGTTATTGTTAATGGACCTACACACCAACTAAGATTATTGATGGCATTACCTTGTTCAAATCTAAAATTGAAGAAGATGACCATGATAAAAGAATAGCTCAGCTGAATCCAAAAGCCATGAATGTTCTTTACTGTTCTTTAGATGTGAATGAGTTTAATCGTATATCTATTTGCATGACTGCTAAAGAACATGAAGGCACTAATCAGGTCAAAGAATCTAAAATCAGTATGCTAGTGCATAAATATGAATTATTTAAAATGGAAAACAGTGAGTCTATATCTGAAATGTTTACTAGATTCACTGATATTCTAAACGGCTTGAAAAGCCTTAGTAGATCTTACTCTATCAGTGATCTTGTTCGGAAAATTCTTAGGTCTCTTTCTAGAGCATGGAAAACAAATGTCACTGCCATCCAAGAAGCCAAAGATCTCAACTCTCTCCCACTGGAAGAACTGCTGGGTTCCTTAATGACTCATGAGCTTTCAATGAAATAGAACCTTGAGGAGGACGAATCCAAGAAGCACAAAACCATTGCTCTTAAGTCCACTCTACATGAAGATGAGAGCGAGGATTCTGAATCTGACAATAGTGAGGAAATGGTCCTGATTACAAGAAGGTTCATAAAATTTTTTAGAAGAAATAGACAAAACTTCAAGAAAAGGCCTGTAATCAAGGGGGAGCAAAGCAAAGAAAACAATCATAAGGAGCAATATGTTTGCTATGAGTGCCAAAAGCCAGGATACTTCAGAAATAACTGTCTTCTATTGAAAAAGGCTTCGAAAAGATTAAGGAAGAAAGCTATGCTGCCTTACTTGAGTGACAGTGATGACTCCAACTCTGGAGAAGAAGAACAGCAACAAGAAGCTGCAAATTTATGTCTAATGATACACGAAAATGAGGTATGTTTGAATACTGAATATGATTTCACTTTTGATGAACTTTAGGATGCTTTTACTGAGCTTATAATTGAATATAAAAAGCTTAGTTTAAAGAATAAGAAGCTGAAGATTAAGAACCAATAATTAGAAAAAGAAAATACTCTGCTTCTGAATAATGAAAAGGAACTGCTTGAAGAAAATCAGGAGTTAGCTAAAGAAGTTGAAAAACTGAAACTTATAGTAGATAAATTCATCTTAAGTTCTGAGAAATTAAATCTAATTCTTGAAAGTCAAAAAGCTGTCTATGATAAAGCTGGTTTAGAATATAATCCTTGGAGAAAACAAAAATCATTCAAACACATATTTGTAAAGCCAACTTATGTTCAACCGAAATCTGCACTATTTAAGTTAGACAAACTGAAACAGAAATACACTGCATGCAATCCTATAAGCCAAAATCTTATAAGCAATGTTTCAATTAAGAAGATATGGGTTCCAAAGGGAACCATCATTGCTAACATTCAAGGATCCAAGAAAGCTTGGGTACCAAAGATAAAGAATTAAATTTTTATTTTGCAGGTGTGTCTAGCATCTCAAGCATCAAATAGAAAATAGTATTTAGACAGTGAGTGCTCTAAACACATAATAGGGGATGAATCCCAATTCATGTCCCTCAAAAGGAAAGATGGAGGAATGGTTACCTTTAGTGATAATGGAAAAGGTAAAATCATTGGTATTGGTAACATTCGGAACACTCCAACAACTTTTATTAAAAATATTTTATTGGTAGATGGATTAAAACATAATTTACTAAACATTAGTCAATTCTATGATAAAGGATATGTTGTGACTTTTATATCATCTATGTGCTTAGTTTCTAGTACTAATGACAGTGGTGTAATATTTACAGGACATAGACATGGAAATGTGTATTTGGTTGATTTAGATCGAATACTTATGAAAAACATGGATTGTTTGGTAGCTATGAAAACTAAAAATAGTGAGGCTAGCTAGTTATGGCATCGAAAATTAGCTTATGCAAGCATGAACTTATTTGGACCAACTAGGACTGCAAGCCTAGGTGGAAAACTTTATGGTTTTGTTATTGTGGATAATTTTTCTAGATATACATGGGTTTTATTTTTGGCACACAAAAATGAAGCATTTTCAACTTTTACTAAACTATATAAAAAAATTTCAAATGAACATGGACTGCAAACCATCAAGATTAGAAGTGATCATTGAACTGAATTTGAAAATCATGGCTTTGAAAATTTCTGCACTGAAAATGGTATTGATCATAACTTTTCTGCACCAAGAACACCACAACAAAATGGAGTTGTTTAGAGAAAGAATAGAACTCTTACTGAAATGGCTAGGACAATATTATGTGAAAGTAACTTACCTAAGTACTTTTGGGCTGAAGCTTTAAACACAGTCTGTCATGTTCTTAACAGAGTTACTATTAGGTCTATTCTAAAGAAATCTCCTTATGAACTTTCGAAAAATAAGAAACCAAATCTTTCATACTTTCATATTTTTGGTTGCAATTGTTTTGTTCTGAATAATGGTAAAGACAACTTGGGAAAGTTTGATTCCAAATCAGATGAAGCTATTTTTCTTGGATATTCTTCATCAAGCAAAGCATATAGAATATTCAACAAGAGAACTTTAGTTATAGAAGAATCAATACATGTTATTTTTGATGAATCTAATGATCCTTCTTCAAAAAAGAATATAGATCTCGATGATGATGCAGAAGAACTCAACAAGCAAATCCAAGAGTTAACCCTAAAGGATGTTTCTGCATCTGAAAATTTAGAACATGATGAAAATCAAGAAGAAGAAGATCAAATGGTTAAAGGTAAAACTAGTCTACCAAAAGAATGGAGGTATGCACATAGTCATTCTAGAGACTTAAAAATTGGTGATCCTTCACATGGCATTAGGACTAGATCTTCTATTACAGATGTTTGTAATCACCTTGCATTAGTTTCTCAAATAGAACCAAAATCTTTTGAAAAAGCTAAAAAAGATAACAATTAGTTAATGGCTATGCAAGAAGAACTAAATCAATTTGAAAGAAACAATGTTTGGAATTTGGTTAGAAGGCCTGAAAATATTTCTGTAATTGGGATAAAATGGGTTTTTAGAAATAAATTAAATGAACATGAAATTGTAATTAGAAATAAGACCAGATTAGTTGCTAAAGGATATAATCAAGAAGAAGAAATTGATTTTGATGAAATTTTTGCACCTGTAGCTAGACTTGAAGCTATTAGGCTATTACTTGCATTTGCATGCTTTATGAATTTTAAATTATTTCAGATGAATGTCAAAAGTGCATTTCTAAATGGTTTTATAATTGAAGAAGTTTATGTAGAACAGCCATCCGGATTTGAAAATCATAAACTTCCAGATCATGTTTTTAAATTGAACAAAGCACTTTATGGCTTAAAGCAAGCTACTAGAGCTTGGTAAGATAGATTAAGCAACTTTTTAATAAAAAGTAATTTTTCAAGAAAAAATGTTGATAAAACTCTGTTTATTAAAAAGAAAAATGATGATATTCTGATTGTTCAAATATATGTTGATGATATTATATTTGGTGTTACTAATGAAAGTTTATGTGAGGAATTTGCTAAGCTCTTACAAAGTGAGTTCGAGATGAGTTTGATAGGTGAACTCAACTTTTTCCTTGGACTCCAAATCAAGCAAACAATAGATGGAATCTTCATCTGCCAAAGCAAATATACAAATAAAATCTTAAAAAAAATTGGTATGGAAGATTCAAAATCATGAGGTACTCCTATGAGCCTCTCTTGTAAATTAGAAAAAGATGAGTATGGTAAATCCTTTGATTCAAAGATGTATAGAGGAATGATTGGATCTCTACTTTATCTTACAGCAAGTAGACCTGATATAATGCATAGTGTTTGTATGTGTGCAAGATATTAAGTAAATCCTAAAGAATCACACTTAATTGCTGTTAAAAGGATATTAAGATACTTAAAAGAAACTCAACATTTAGGTTTATAGTATTCTAAGACATCTACAATTGACTTAATTCGATATTCAAATGCTGATTTTGCTGGTTGTAGATTAGACAGCAAAAGTTCAAGTAAAACTTGTCAATTTTTTGAAACAAATTTAATATCTTGGTTTAGCAAAAAGCAAAATTTCGTAGCATTATCTACAGCTGAGGCTGAATATATTGTTGTAAGAAGTTGCTATGCCCAAATTCTATGGATTAAGCAATAACTCGAGGACTATGGCATAAAATAAAATAAGATTTCTATAAGGTGTGACAACACTAGTGCCATAAATCTGACAATAAATTCCATACAACACTCAAGATCTAAACATATAGAAATCAGACATTATTTCATAAGAGATCATGCTCAAAATGGGGATATAAAAATGGAATTTATAAATATTGATAAACAAATTGCAGATATTTTCACTAAACCTCTTTGCTGACCCAAAGATTGATTTTGATGATCATAAAACCTTAAAGTATAATTACTAATGTTTGTGTTGCAAGAAAAAAGATAATTTGTTTTGCAAGGAACATAGCAAGTTGGAAAAATACAAGAAGGCCTCAAAAGCTCTCAAAAAAGTTGGAAGAAAGTCACACTTCATTGGCCCAAGTTTCAAGTTCAAAGGATTCAAAGTTGGAGTAGCAAATTCAAAGAAAAATTCAAAAGAACAGTTCTCGAGTCGACTCCTGGAAGTTCAGAGTCGACTCTGACACTCTGGAGTTTCAAGAAACAGTGCTCGAGTCGACTCCTACTGTTCACGAGCCGACTCCTGCAGAAAAAAATAGAGAGTTGATTTTCAGCGCTACAGTGCTCGAGTTGACTCCAGCTACAGTCGAGTCGACTCCCAGCTACAGTGCCAGGCAGACTCCTATTCACGAGTCGACTCCTGCTTCAGCCGAGTCGACTTGAGCATGCTAGGAGGCATAACGACTAGTTTTTTCTCAACTCCAACGGCTCTATTCTTGTCTCTAACGGCTAAATCTTTGTTTCCACGCCATCCAAAGCTATAAAATCAAGAGGAGAGCTAGGGGAGAAGTTAAGAAAGTGGAAGAGAACACATAGGGAAGAGATTTCAAGGAGATTTCAAGAGAAACCTTCCAAAAGCACAAAAAGGCCATTCAAAGCAAAAGAGAGAGAAGAAGAGCATCCAAGTGAATCCCAAAGCATCCTCTCTAACTGTGTGCTGCCTCAATGATCCTTTACCTCGTGCGAAATCAGAAGAGGGTCAAGTAAAGAAGAAGCCGAGTTCCTTCATCTACAAAACTTGTTTGAGAGCTTATTCTCTTCACTCTATTTGTTTATATTTGTTATATCTACTTGTTTAAGAAGCTTGTATTTGTTTTAAACTCTTGTTCAAATATCTTGTAACTTGATTCAATCAAGGGATTGAATCAAGGGGTTAAGGTTTGTTGGTGAGCCAAAGAAAAAACCAACGGTGTAAGGTTGTGGTTGGTGAACCGGGAAAACCAACTAGATTTGATTGTCACCTAGGAAAAACAATCGATTGGTTCTAGTCGGTGAGCCTATGAAAACCGACCGAGTTCGTTGTGATCTCGTGAAAACAACAAGTTAGCTTGTGAGCTTGTAAAACAACCGGCTGTAATATGAGGAATTATAGTGAAATTTCCAAGAGGTCTTGGGGAGTGGATGTAGGTGCTGGGGTGCACCGAACCACTGTACGTTTATTGTGTTTATGATGTTTTCTTTCATTATTTAATTTTCTCACTTACTTAGATAAATATCTAATTGAATTGCTTGCTTAACTCTTATCCGTGCATCCTTTAGTTGCAAGTATATTCAAATTGTTTAATCAAGTTTCATTTAATAAAACTGTATTAAGATTCATTGTATTGAAATGCTTGCTTGGGAAAATCTAGACTAATTGTTTATTGAGTCCACTGCTTATTAGTTTTAATCTTGATCAAATTAGAATCAAATTGTTGCTAAGTTTAAATTCCGCTATACATCTATACAACTTAGCTTAATTAATTGAAAAGTTTAAAAGTAGTTGAAAAGTTTTAAAAGACCCAATTCACCCCCTCTCTTGGGTTGTATCTACTGGGCAACAAGTGGTATCAGAGCAGGTGCTCTCATATTTTTTATAATCTTAACCGATTAGAGCCAAAGATTATGACAACCCCACATAACATATTATTTGCTGAGGAACTTTCCATAAACAGACCTCCACTATTTGATGGAACTAACTATATTCAATGGAAAGCTAGAATGAAAATTTTTGTTCAATCACAAAACTATGAGTTATGGAATATCATTATAAATGGCCCTCATATACTCTCTCAAGCTGTTAATGAAAAAGAACTAGCACAATTGAATGCTAATGCTATGAACATACTATATTGTGCTATCCATGAAACAAAATTTAATAAAATCTCTGCATGCTTATTTGCTAAGGAGATCTGGGATACTTTAGAAAATATTTATGACAAAATCTAGATTAGTCCACATGTGCTTCAATTACATACTAACAATGAGCCTACAGAAAAAGATGTTGAATCTCCCAATCAGGAAGAAAGAACAACAAATAAAGAATTCGGTGATGAAAACAAGGATCCATTCCCAAACACCAAAAAATTCAAAAGCTTCCTAAAGACAAAGAAGAAGAGGAAACAAGAAGAAAGGAAGAAAGAGATAAAAAGCAAGAAAACCTTGACCAAGGAAGAGTCAAGCAAAATAAAAGTTAGGAGCAATAATGATGATATTAGCTCCAAATAACTACAAGAGGTAACTAACTTGTGCTTTATGGCACAAGAAGATAAGGTAAAATCTGAATCTAATCTTACACCAAATGAATTTCATGAAGAATATTCTTATGATGAACTATTAAATGCTTTTCATGATTTGTATGGTGAATGTATAAAATTAGCTATGAAAAATAAAAATCTTAAAAAGCTAAATCTGAAAATTTCAAAAGAAAGAAATTCTTTTGCTGAAATACAAGACAAACTAAATTCTAAAAATGAAAGCTTAAGGTTAAATTCAGAAGAATTGATTCAGAAAAATCATATCTTTATTAAAGCAAACCAAAACTTAAGTGAAGAAGTTGACCAACTGAAATCTCTTATTAACAAATTCACTGTAAGTTTAGAAAGATTAAAAATGATGTTTGAAAATCAACATGCTGTTTTTGATAAATCCAAATTTGGCATGACTCCCTTGCTTAACAATAAATTTCTAGAGAAAAAGATTATCAATTCACCAAGCAATCAAATAAGATAACTTATTTCAAATATAAAAATAATGGGCATAATAACTTTACCTATAGTTCTAATACACATAAATTAAATGGTAAAGCTATTAATATTAAACAAATATGGATTACAAAAGAAACAATTATAGCTAACCTGCAAGAATCCAAAAGAGCTTGGGTTCCTAAGTTGAAAATCTAATTATTTTTTTTTTAGCAGATGTGTTTAGCTACCCAAGGTTCTAATAAAAGATGTTATCCGGACAATGGGTGCTCTAAATACGTGTTAAAGAATGAAACTTAAAATGTAATTAAGAAGAGTGACTAAAATGGAAGAAATAATAAAATTAGTAATTCTTGCATCCTCTCATACTAAAATTATTTTGTTAGTTGATTAAAACATAACTTGCAAGTATTAATTATTTTTTTGTGATATAAGTGATATTCTTGGTATGAAAAAAAAATATCCAAATCACTCCATCTTTCTACATTATGCTTTACTTATAGATGAATAATTTGGTAAATCAATTCTCCTAGAATAACTCTATAAATTTTTTATATACTTGATTGAGAGTTCTTATCTATGGCATTATCTTCTATTGATCATAGACATAAGAATATGTACTTGATATGCTCTTAAAAAATATGCATTATAAATACTAAGATCAAAGATTTTTTTTTTTGGCATATAAAATTAACTTATGCTAGTATAGACCTAATTTCAAAAGATCTTGTCATTGGTTTACTTAGATTATGTTCTGTAAGATCAAAATTTACTATGCATGTTAACTAAGAAAACAAACAAGAATCAACCTAAAGATGTTGTTTCCATCACTAAGCTTTCAAAAGCTTACATTGGATTTATTCTTGGCAAGTAAAATTGAAGTATTTTCTGTATTTGCTAAATCTTGTAAAAGTGTTTCAAATGAAAAAGGTTTCCAAACTGTGAAGATAAAGAGTATCATGGCACAGTATTGAAAACCAAAATTCTGATAAGATTTGCACAGAAAATAATATTGAATACAATTGTTTCTGCACCAAGGACACTATAAGTAAAATAGGGTTAATAGAATCCTTGTACATATGGTTTCTATTAGATCTATTTTTGATGAAAACTTCTTTTGATCTTCTTAAAAATAAAAAATGAACTATTGCATATCTTTCATATTTTTCAGTCGTACATGTTATGCTTGATATGTTCTTATGAAAGTAATACCAAATCTAATAAAGATACTCCTGTCTTTGGGTATCATTCATCAAGCAATGCATATAGAATATTCAATGAAAAAATCCTAGTTGTAGAAATATCAATTCATTTTATTCTTTATGAGACTAATGATCTTTCATCAAGTCACTAAAATCAGATTATATATGTATATGGTTAATCTTTTTGCTTACATATAACAATCTGAAACTAAAACATCTTAAGAAGAATGAACAAGATTATAATTGGTCAAATTAAACTAAATCATTTTTGAATGTGTAGAAAGCACTCCTATGTGGTTATTTCATTAAAGAAGATCTATGTAAAATAACCACCTTATTTGAAAATACTCATTACAAATATGATAAAGCAATATATGATTTGGAACAAGCACCAAAAGCATGATATAAAAGCTTGAGTAACTTTTTGATAGAAAGTAATAGTGATAAATCCATGCATCAAAAAGAAGAATTTGTGATATCTTATTTGCTCAAAGTATACATTGATGACATCATTTTTGGTTCTACTAATGAAGATTTATATGAAGATTTTACTAAGCTCATGCAAGGTGAGTTTGAAATATGTATGATGAATGTATTAACATTTTCTCTCGAACTCCAAATTAAGACGAACAAGAAAGGAGATCTTCATTGACTAAAGTTAGTCCACAAGAAAACTCTTATAGAAGATTGGCATGAAGAAGGTATGTCTATGACCCCATCTTGTGGAATTTGAAAAGGATGAGCAAGGTAGATCTATTGTTTTAAAGCTGTATTGAAGCATAATAGAATAATTATTTTATCATATAGCTAGTAGACCAGATTGTATGCTCATTATGTGTTGCCCAGAGATGGTCACCCAAGAGGGGGGTGAATTGGGTGTTTTAAAACTTTTTGTCTAATTAAAAATAAAACATACAAATGTATGAGCTAAAGTAAAAATAAAGGTATGAAAACAGACAATTGCAAACACAAGCTTTTATAGTGGTTCGGAGCTTCCACTGCTCCTACATCCACTCCCCAAAGCACCTTTGGAAATTTCCACTATAATCCAAGATTACAGTACGGTAGTTTTGCGAGTTCACTACCCAACTCGTTGTTTTACATCGGGCTAACAACGAACCCTATAACCTCCAATTTTACCTAGGCTTGGGACGCCTTTTTCTTGTTCCAAGTCCCTTGACTGGAACAAGCACAATATTGAAAAAGTTTTACAAAAGATTTGAAAGCTCTAAATAAGCAAATATAACATTGATAAACAATGAAACCCGGAAGAACCCTTTTAGCCGTTGGAAGCGTGGGAAATGGTGGTTCTTCCGATGTGGATCGCGTTGGCTTGAATATGAGCTTTGAATGCTGAACGGGAGAGAGTAGTTGAGCACGAAATCAGTTGGGAAACTTGAAGGCACTTGATTTCTTCACTTGAATGCACTGACTCCCTTGAACCTCTTTTTCTTTCTTCTCTCTTGAATGATCTTGTGTTGGGTTGGTGAGAAGTTGTTGGAAAGCACTTAAGAGCTTCCTTTTATAGCCCAAAAAGCAAATATAGCCGTTAGAGATAAAGTTAAAGAGATTTGAAATTCAAACCAAACCTGCAAAAGTTGTCAGTCGCGTCCCAGGTGCTCCGGAGACATCTCCGCTTCATCGCGAGACGTCTCGGCTGTAAGATTTTACTTTTGACGATGTTTGGGGTCGACTCGGCGCTTTACGGGGACGACTCTGGAAATGAGCCGTTTGAATACTTGTTTTTCTGTTTTTCTGAGAGGGTCGCCTCGGCACTTTACGGGGACGTCTCGGCTTGTTTGCGCTTTTTGCATGGGGACGACTCCGCTGCCTTGGGGACGACTCCGCCGTTATATCTCCGAAAAACAAGTCTTCTGGAATTCTCTGAGAGAGTCGACTCCGCTCTTTCAGGGGACGTCTCCGCTGCCTTATCACCGAAAAAGACATCCTCTGGAAAATCCTGAGAGAGTCGACTCCGCTACCTCGGGGACGACTCGGGAAGTCTGCTTTTTACTTGCGGGGACGACTCCGCGTCCTGTGGAGACGGCTCGCGCGCATCTCTTGAAATTAGCCTTTCTGCCGCCACTGAGAGAGTCGACTTCGCTACTGAGAGAGTCGACTCCGACCCTGCGAGATGCCTCGCCAGGTGCCGGGGACGTCTCCAAACGTGCCAGTTCTTCCTGTTTGTGCCAGAGACGTCTCTGGGACAAACCGGAGACGTCTCGGCTGTCCCTGATCTGTTTTCTTCAACTCAAAAAATTCTTCAATAAATTCATAAAAATTATGGAAACTTGCCTAGACATTTCTTAACAATATTCTTAATTAATCACCTAAAATTCTCAAGTAAATTGTTAAGATAAATGGAATTATACTCTAGTGTTTTGTATTCATCAAAATCCATTAGGGGGTCAACAATCTCCCCCTTTTTGATGATGACAAAACACTGAGTATATGCAAAATTCGAAATTTAAACATATACACAGTATTTGATCAGATGTACAAGTATAATGTTTTGATTAGAGCTAGATACAGTGTGCATAATTCAAAATAGTCAATTTTCAGTTCTATCCTTATGCATAAGATTGATCTTAATAGCTCTTAAGCAATTTTAGCATATCAACTGAATTTGAATCAAGTTAAAATGAGATATTGATGCTAAAGATAATTGAAAGCTAAGATCTTTTTGACTCCCCCTTTCTTTTCCAGAAGGGCAATTATCTTAAAGCCAATATTCTTCAATTTTGCATTCCCTATTGGTTCTACTCCATATATAAGTTCTATATATCTACTCCCCCTTTTTGTCATCAACAATGAAGGGGACAAATTATACGTAGGTACTTAAAACACAATTCCTAGGGGAATTCAGCATATTACAATGAATCACTCAAAGATATTCAAGTTATGCTCCCACTATCTATTGTTTTATTAATGAATTCAGAATTCATTTCACTCCCCCTTTGATATTCAGGTTGTGCTCCCCCTGTAAAAGTAATTCATTTCAGACCTTTGTAAAAGTAATTGTGCTCCCCCTGTTTTGTATGCATTCATAAATTGTGTCAAATTTGAGCACTTAAGGTATGTTATGAGATCTTTAAGGCACATCATAGAGTCACATACACAGAGTCAGAAATGTACACAAGGTTTTAAAAGAAATTGTATGTCATTCATATATCATTGTAAACCTTTGAAGTCATTACAAAGTTAAAAGAGGAGATCATTACAAGTATTCATCTCTAATACAAAAAGTGTTTCAAAATGAGCCTAGGGTTTACAAAAGAAGAACCCTAGATGTCTACAAAATGTCCCTCATCGGCGACGTTACTCATAAGCCCTACAAGCTGCATCTATAAATGCATTGATGGAATCTAATAATGTTTTGAACTGCTCTCCCTGGGACTGATGAAAGGCTGCCACTAGTGCTTCAAATTCAATGCTTGCCCTTTCAATTCTTCCTCGAAGTTGGGCAACCACAGTGCCCACATTACCTCCAGGGCTTGTCAGTTCTTGAAGGCTATTTGAAATGGTCCTCAAACTGTCTTGTAGCTCAATTGATCTGAAGGCTTGGGTGGCATTCACACTAACTAGTTCTTGCGCTGTAGCTTCTATCTGAGCTCTAATTTCCTTCAGCTCTTGTAGAATCCCTTCATGTGAGGCTCTGATGGGGGCCAACTCAGTAGAGATCATCGATCTCATCTCCTCCCTCATCTGCTGGCAAATTACAGATGCTAAAGTGCGCATCTGGTCTTCTGATAGGGAGTAGGGCCCACTGACTGGAGGAGGTGGTGGCATGTATGTGGAAGGTCCAGCTGAGCTGGAGGGTACATCAGGAAAGTCCATGTGGCTATGTGGAGGAGAGTGGTGGTCAGGCTCCTGAAGTGGGATCTCAGGCTCTAGGGTTTGAGCTTTTCTCTTTGGTACCTTGACCCATGACCCATCTACCTTGTGAAACTCCATTCTTCGCATTGTTCTCTCATTATAATAGTCGGTGTTTCTCAAGGATTTTGCAGGTTCATTTTCTGGAATGGGTACTTTGAAATGTTTGAAGAGTAGGGTAAGGATCATCCCATAAGGTATGCTAAACCTAGAATACCTATGACATGTAGCAATGTAGTTCAACATAAGTCTAGGGAGGTTTAGGGGAATCCCTAGTAGGATGTGGTGCATGATAACTAGGTCTCGCTCCGAAACAAAATCGAAGCGACCGGTTTTTAGAAACAAGACCCGGTTGACAATACTCAAAAGTAGTCTCATCTCGGCATTTAGGTCTTGTGAGTTCACTACATCAAGAGGGCCGCAGTCCTCTCGTCCTAAAAGCAAGTTTAGGGCTATTTCCCTTTGGGGATGTGAGGTAGGAGCCTCACCGTCCTTAGGGATTTGCAAAACGCTAGATAGGACATCTTCATTAATCTCTACCAACGTCCCCCGAACATGTGCAGTGTACCCTAAGTCCCCTAAGGCCATATTGCTAAATAGTTCTCTAACTAGGCCGGGGTAGGTCGATGTATTGAGGGTACAAAGGTGTTTCCAACCTTGGGCACGGAGTCTCTCTCCAATAGAGAACCCCTCACTATCTAGAAAATAAAAATCTATGTACCTTCCAGTGGTTACTGTGCGATTCGCACAGGAAATGGTCGCGGTTGGCGGAGCAACCGGAGGAGACGGCGCGGAAGGCTCTTCCCTCCGTTCCTCACCGTCGGTCGCTGCCCTAGGACGCCTCCCACCAGTCCTCCTAGCTCTTTTAGGTGCCATTGAATGGAAAACCTAGGGAAATGAGGAGAAAGAGGCTAGGGTTTGTGTTGGAGAGAAAATGGAGGCTAGGGTTTTTGTTTTTGTCGGGGATGAAAGGGATAGCTCGGGTCGGCTCGAGCTGTTTCGACCTATTTTAAAAACCCTCGTTCGGTCCCCGAGACGTCTCCGCGACTGATGCGAGACGTCTCGCCGGGGGGACGTCTCTGCGATTTGCCAGAGACGTCTCCGGCACTAAAAAATTTCAGACTGATTTGTAACCTTTTCCCAATTTATTTTATTTAACCACATTAATCAACATGATTTCTTTTGGTGAATACAGAGTGAGTTTGTTTGTGATCCTCCCCCTTAATAATACATCCTATAAAAGTTTGATAATGATTTTTGAATAATTAATATTGAAATGAGGAATGTTTGACCAAATTTCGAATACCTATGAAATAGGCTCTGAAAATATCTCCATGAAGAGTCCAAGGGAGGGTAACCATCCTCCGAAAAGTCAAACAGTTCGTCATTTAGCTTAGATGGATTCATGCTTTCACTTATGGACCTTGAGGTGGATTACTAGTTTGTGTAGCCAAGCATTGCAATACAAGTTGAATTTATTTGCTAGGATCATACAAGCTCAAAGCATTCCTTAAGAAGTTGAACCTATCTTTACAAAGGGGCTTTGTAAAGATATCGGCCAATTGATTTTCAGTACATACATATTCAATCATCACATCATTTTTCAGCACATGATCCCTAATAAAGTGATGCCTAATCTCTATGTGCTTTGATTTAGAGTGTTGGACAGGATTTTTTGTTAAATTAATTGCACTTGTATTATCACATTTAATTGGTATATTATCCATTTTGATACCGAAGTCTTCAAGTTGTTGCTTAATCCAAAGAACTTGGGCACAACAGCTTCCAGCTGCAATGTACTCAGCCTCAGCTGTGGACAAGGCAACTGAATTTTGTTTCTTGCTAAACCAAGAAACCAAATTAGCACCCAAGAATTGACATGTGCCACTTGTGCTTTTTCTGTCGAGTTTGCACCCGGCAAAATCAGCATCGGAATAAGCAATTAAATTTATGTCAGATTGTTTAGAATACCATAAGCCTACATTAGATGTCCCTACTAGATATCTAAAAATTCTTTTAACAGCTTGCAGGTGTGATTCCTTAGGACATGCTTGGTATCTAGCACACATACAAACACTGAATAATATATCTGGTCTACTAGCAGTAAGGTAAAGTAAAGAGCCTATCATACCTCTGTACAATTTGCAGTCTATACTTTTACCTTTTTCATCTTTGTCAAGCTTGCAACTTGAGCCCATGGGTGTGCTGATTTTCTTTGCATTCTTCATCTTGAATTTTTCCAACATTTCCTTGATATATTTGGACTGACTGATGAAGATGCCTTCCTCTGATTGTTTTATTTGTAGCCCAAGGAAGAAGTTAAGCTCACCCATCATGCTCATTTCAAATTCTCCCTGCATAAGCTTGGCAAACTCTTGACAAAGGCTATCATTAGTAGCACCAAAAATTATATCATCCACATAAATTTGTACAAGCAATAAGTCATTTTCTTTTCTTTTAATGAAGAGGGTTTTGTCTACGTTTCCTCTCTTAAATTTATTTTCAATTAGGAAATTACTTAATCTTTCATACCATGCTCTAGGGGCTTTCTTAAGTTCATACAATGCATTATGCAATTTATAAACGTAATCTGGATGTAAGTGGTTTTCAAACCCTGGAGGTTGTCCTACATAAACTTCCTCCATTATATAACCATTTAAAAATGCACTTTTTACATCCATTTGATAGAGTTTAAAATCCATGAAGCATGCATATGCCAAAAGTAGTCTAATAGCCTCTAATCTAGCAACAGGAGCAAAAGTTTCATCAAAATCTATTCCTTCCTCCTGATTATATCCTTTGGCCACTAGCCTAGCTTTGTTTCTTATTACTATTCCATCTTCATCTAGTTTATTTCTATATACCCATTTGGTGCCTATAATTGAAACATTAGGGGGTCTTTTCATTAGAGTCCAAACTTCATTTCTTTCAAATTGGTTTAATTCCTCTTGCATAGCATTCATCCAATTATCATCTTTTTCGGCTTCTTCTAGTGATTTAGGCTCTATTTGTGAAACGAAAGCAAGATAATTACTAGTATTTCTTAGAGAGGATCTTGTCCTTACCCCTTGCGAAGGATCACCAAGGATTAGATCCCTTGAATGACCATGTGCATACCTCCATTCCTTAGGAAGATCTTGATTTCTTGCTTGGGGTTGATCTTCTTCATCTTGCTGAATTGTATCTTCTTTGACTTCATCTTCAAGTTGCTTGTCTTGTATGGAGAATTCCTTCATTCTGTCTTCAAGTATACCTGCATCACTATCTTCTTCTTTTCTAGAAGAATCTCTATTAGTTTCATCAAAAACAACATGAATGGATTCTTCAACAACGAGAGTTCTCTTATTGAAGACCCTGTATGCTCTACTAGATGAGGAATAACCTAAGAAGATCCCCTCATCTGATTTAGCACTAAATTTGCTTAGATTGTCCTTTCCATTGTTTAAAATAAAGCATCGACAACCGAAAACATGAAAATAGCTTATGTTTGGTTTCTTACTTTTTATCAACTCATAAGGTGTTTTCTTTAAGATGGATCTAACTAAAGCACGGTTTAAAATATGACATGAAGTAATTATTGCTTCAGCCCAAAAGTACTTTGGTAGATCCGATTCGCACAACATGGTACGAGCCATATCTGCTAGTGTGCGATTCTTCCTTTCTACCACCCCATTTTGTTGGGATGTCCTAGGTGCCGAGAAATTGTGATTGATACCATTTTCGTCACAAAACTTTTCAAAGTACTGATTTTCAAACTCGGTACCATGATCACTCCTAATTGCTTTTAGTTTAAGATTGAGTTCATTTGAAACTCTATTATGAAACTTGATAAAAGCGGAAAAGGACTCATCTTTATGTGCAAGAAATGAAACCCATGTAAAACGTGAAAAATCATCAACAATTACAAGACCAAATTTCTTACCCCCTAGACTAGCAGTTCTAGTGGGTCCAAACAAATCCATGTGAATTAGTTCTAGGGGTTTTGATGTTGAGACTATGTTCTTAGACTTGAAAGAACTTCTTGTTTGTTTCCCTAATTGGCATGCAGCACAAATTTTGTTCTTTTCAAAGTCTATTTTTGATAGTCCTTTGACTAGATCTTTTGTAATCAATTTAGAAATTAAATCCATGCTAGCATGCCCTAACCTACGATGCCATAACCAACTAGTCTCATTAACTTTGGGATCCATGGCTACAAGACATTGGCCATCCTTCATGGTGAGATCATCAAGATCTACCATGTAAACATTTCCATGCCTATGTCCCGTAAGTATGATCTCATTGTCAACTGGACTACTAATTATGCATAGTGAAGATTCAAATGACACTTTAAAACCCTTGTCACAAAATTGACTTATACTTAATAAATTATGTTTTAGTCCATTAACTAACAATATATTGTCAATAAATGAGGAGGGTGATATGGAGATTTTACCAACACCAATGATTTGACCTTTTGCATTGTCTCCAAATGTGACTACTCCTCCTTCTTTTGATTTCAAGGTGACGAAGAGACTCTTGTCACCGGTCATATGCCTTGAGCAACCACTATCAAGGTACCACATTCTCTTTTTATTCTCGGCTGCAAGGCATACCTGCAAAATGATCATGTGAAGCTCTTAGGTACCCAAGTTTTCTTGGGTCCTTCGTGGTTAGTGTAGTTGGTTCCCTTAGGCACCCATACTTTAGTTATGTTTTTAGCTTTTACAAATGTACTCTTGTTTGTTTGGATCTTTCTTTGAATACAAGAGTAAGCTTTATGTCCACTTTTTCCACAATGAAAGCATGTAGGTTTTTCAGTTTTGACATCTTTTGCTTTCACAAAGAAATTCTTTAGATACTTTTGTTGCTTGTTAGTTTTATATCCTAATCCGGCTTTATTAAAAACAGCTCTTTGATTTGAAAGAATAAGACTTAATTTTTCAGAGCTTTGTGTAAATTTTTCAACAATTGGTTTGTACTTATGTACCTCATTCTTAAGATTCAAATTTTCTTTAACTTGTTCTTCCTTATCCTTTTTAAGGGATTCAACATGTTGTGCAAGTGAGGTATTATTATCGAGTAGGAATTTTACTTTTAGATTTAATTCCTTAATTAGTGTTTTTGCCGTTTCATTTTCAATGCTAAGTTTTGAATTTTTATTTTCTAGATCAATGGTGTTAACATTTTCAACGCTCTCTTTCTCAATCAATAGATTTTTAATATCATCCTTTAGTTTTAGATTGGAGGCTTTTAATTCTTTATTCTTTGCTCCTAACATACTACAATCACTCATAAGTTCTTAAAAAGCTTCATACAATTCTTCTAAAGTAAAATTTATAGTTGAGTTTTGACATACCTCGTCATCTTCGAACGCCATGAAGCACAAATTGGCGGTCTCTTCCTTCTCTTCCTCGGAGGAGGATGTGTCACTATCGTCCCAAGTTGCCTTTAATGCCTTCTTCTTCTTCTTCCCAAAGTACTTCTTTTGTTGAGGGCATTCGGAACGAATGTGTCCCGGTCTCTTGCAATCATAGCATATGATTGGGTCTCTTTCTTTTTCTTTTTCTTTTTCCCAATCATTTCTCCCTCCAAACTTTTTCCTTGGGAAGGGTTTCTTTCTTCTCATGAATTTCTTAAACTTCCTCACTATCAAACCCAAATCCTCATCTTCGCTTTCTTCTTCGCTCTCACTACTTTCTTCTTTACACACACTCGAAGTGGCCTTTGTTAGATGTATGCCCTAGAAGCCAATTTGGCTGACACATTGTTGATTCTAGGGACATAATTTTGTACTTGACTGTTTATTATTGAATAAATAAAAGGCATCTTTTCATTCATATTATTTATGTGTCTATGAATCGTCCAAGGAATTAATAAGATGATGATACATATTCTCAAGAGTTGAGAATTTGAGCCATGTATCATTGGTGATTAATTTCTAAATGCTCCTGATCAATGGATCATCACGAGGACGGTGATCGATCCGATCAGTGCACAGATCACTTTCCTTCTGGATGGACGAGACTTGAGTCCACAGTATAGGGACACTGAAGTGATAGTGCAGGTGCTTATTAGAGAACAAGGGTACGAGGAGGTGGAGGGTAAGATTGCAGATTTTCAGGGGAGGGAGGACCATGAGGGGGAGCTGGAGGAAGGTGAGATGGCGGACTTGCGACGCTATTTGGCGTCACATCATTCCTTGCTGCATCAGCAGGAGACAATTTGGCGGCAGAAGTCGAGGGTCCAGTGGGTCAAGGAGGGTGATAGGAACACTAGCTTCTTCCATCGATCGACGGTTATTAGAAGGCAAAGGAATATGATTCGGTCGTTGAGGGTGGGGGCAGGACAGCGGGTGGTGGAGGACAGTGCAGTGAGACAGGCTCTGTTTGAGTTTTTCAGATCCAGGTGGACGGAGGTAGAGGGGCCCTATGTGATGGATCAGCTTCCCAGGCCGGCAGTCCGGGTTGAGGAGTCAGAAAATGCAGCATTAATCCAGCCAGTGTTAGATAGAGAAGTGCAGGAGGCAGTTTGGGCCCTGGGGGAGGACAAGGCACCAGGTCCGGATGGATTTCCGCCCTTCTTCTTTCGGAGGTATTGGAGTATCATTAGGAGGTCAGTGGTGGAGGCAGTGCAGTTATACTTCTCTCGAGCGATGATGGCAGAGGACTGGCAGGTCACTTATATCACCCTGATTCCGAAGCGTCAGGATGCGGCGGAGCCGGGCCACTATAGGCCCATTAGTTTGTGTACTACTCTGTACAAGGTAGTAGCGAAGATCATGGTTGGGAGAATGAGGGCCTTGTTGCCTAGCATGATTAGTATGGAGCAGGGGGCGTTTGTGGGGGGACGGAGTATATCGGATAATATCTTGCTAGCACAGGAGATGATGGGAGACTTGAAGCGTGCTTCTAGGAGGCGGTGTTTGATGGCTGTGAAATTGGATATGGAGCGTGCTTATGATCGGATCCGCTGGGACTTCCTCAGGCGTGCTTTGGAGAGCTTTGGATTCCATCAGACTTGGATTGACTGGATCCTTGGCTGTGTGCAAGGGCCTAGCTTCTCCATCTTAGTCAATGGTACTCCATCCCCCTTCTTTCGAGCCACTATGGGGCTTCGCCAGGGATGTCCTCTGTCCCCATACCTGTTCATTATTTGCTCTGATGTACTGTCTCGTTGCCTACATGTAGCTTGCGTGGACCAGGGGTTGGCTGCCTATAGCCCAGCCCCTGGTGCCCGGCCCATTTCTCACTTGTTGTTTGCAGACGATTGCTTGCTGCTTGCTAGGGCGAGAGCGAGGGATGCCCGGACCCTTCAGAGAGTGTTGACTGAGTACTGTGCGGCATCTGGACAGAGGATTAATCTACAAAAGTCGTCTATACATTTCAGTCCGAGCACGGAGCGGAGGGTGCGACGGGAGATCAGGGGGATATTGGGGATGCGAGAGCTGGAGGGGGCATTGGTCTATCTTGGAGTCCCGATTACTGGGAAGAGGCTGCGGGTGACAGAGTGCTCCTCATTGGTGCAGAGAGTTCAGAGTAGGCTTGAGGGCTGGAGGGCCTCATCGCTTTCTATGATGGGCAGGCTGACGCTGGTCAGGTCAGTGCTCTGTTCTATGCCGGTTTATATTATGGCTCACACAGTTGTGCCGAAGACGGTGCTGGTGGGGATTGAGCGGCCTATTCGTAGCTTCTTGTGGGGCTCCTTGGGGAGGGGCCACGGGGTGCATCTGGTAGCCTGGGAGAGAGTTTGTCTGCCTATGAGCGAGGGTGGCCTGGGGGTACAGTCACTCCTGGCGAGGCGAGAGGCACTCATGGCGAGGCGGGCGGTGCAGTTTGTGCTGGAGCCACAGGGTCTATGGAGTCAGGTCATGATGGCGAGATATGGTCGAGCAGGCCTTGTGGGCCAGGTGGCGGGTAGTCGGAGGTGTTCATTCATGTGGCGGGAGGTTGGGAGATATCTGCCTATGGCTCAGGCACACTCCAGGTGGCTGATTGGTGACGGTCGGACTATTGATGTGATGGAGGACCCCTGGGTGGATGCCCTCCCGCTGAGCTTGTGGCCGACGATGATCAGAGGTGAGAGGGCTGCGGGGCTCCGGGTATGTGATCTCCTCGTGCCAGGGGTGATGGAGTGGGACGAGGACAGACTGGGCCAGTTATTTGGGGAGCACTTAGCGGAGCGGGTTCGGGCTCTTCCCGTTCCTGGATCGGCAGGTCCAGATGTCAGGGTCTGGAGCACTACATGCAGGACCAGAGTTAGAGTGGGTGATGTTGCTCGGGTGCTTCTGCAGGAGTCTGAGCTGGGTAGGGACTGTGCTTGGGTATCGAGGTTTGGTCTACACCAGAGGGTTGCACTATTCCTCTGGAAGGTGGCCTGGGACCGACTGCCGACTAGTTCAGAGCTGAGTCGACGGGGTGTTGGCATTTCCCCCCTGTGTACGCTCTGTGAGGTGGAGGAGTCAGTGGATCATGTTCTCTTTTAGTGTGGTCGGGCGAGGAGGACTTGGAGACTGTCAGGATTACCAGCGGACGCTTGGAGCCGGAGGGAGTGCTTCCTGGAGGAGGTTCGGAGCTGGTCTAGATCCCCACAGATGCGCTTTGCAGCCATCAGAGCGTCATGCATAGCTTATCAGGTTTGGTTGGCCAGGAACGGCCGTATTTTTGATGATATCAGTCTGTCCCCGTGGTTTGTGTTGGAGCGGGCCCGAGCACAGGCTGCGGACTTTTTCCACGCAGACATGGACCATGGACCTTTGATAGTTCGGGACACCTGGGGCTCTCACTCTGCTTCGGCAGCTCCTCATTTGGTGTTTTTTACCTGGGAGCCCCCACCCCCGAGCTTCCTCAAGGTTAATTTTGATGGTTCTGTCCAGGAGGGTGGTAGGAGGGGTGGAGCCGGGTTCGTCATCAGGAGCCCAGGGTCCAGCATGGTGGCAGCTGGAGGCTGTCAGATCTTCGACAGCTCGGTACCAGGGGCAGAGCTGCGTGCGGCTTGGATGGGGTTGCGATTTGCGCGACTTGTCCTTCGGGCGAGCACCATCATCTTGGAGGGAGACTCGGCCACGGTGATCAGCTGAATCCGGAAGGGCTCTCTCAACGAGAGGGGAGTTCATCCATTGCTCCGGGATATATGGTTGATGCTGAGGGAGGGGGTACTATGGCGAGCTGTGCATGTATACCGAGAGGCCAATGGGGCGGCGGACTGGGTGGCGGCGTATGTTGCGAGCCACTCAGGTGGCTCCCTATGGGTTGGTGAGGATGATTTGCCCGGTGCATTTCGGGACATTTTGTATGCTGACTCTTCTAGGTGCATTCGTACCCGTGTAGTATGAATCACCGTTTTTAGCAAAAAAAAAATAAGGGTACTGAGCGTGACCAAGACAAGAAGTCACTTGGATGTCTATCCACTCGTCAGTGACTTGCTTGATGTTGCAGTAGTGTGACTGGTCCTTTGACCTGCGGTGCTTCGGCTACTCACAGTGAGGTTATTGTAGTTTGACTGCACACATACATGGTCTCTAGCCATATGGGTCCATGCAGTGTAGATTGGCTGCAGTAGGTTCACTGTAGGAGTAGGGTATGCACCTATAAGGAATCTATCGACCTTGATAGAAGAGGAGTGATCCTATGTGATTTGTTAGACTGAGTTCTAAGACCTTGGCCAGGGCAGTAATATAAAGTGAAAAAAGAGTTTTCCACTATCGAACTCAAGTCGAATAAATCTTGACATATGACAGACGATGGGGTTTGACGAGTTGTCCATGACCTCCGTCCTGTAGGGATCCACGATAGTAGGACTGTATCACATGTTAACTGCACCTAGAGGTTCATCATTCCATTCTGCTGGGTAGCCACTACATGCTGCTAGGTGTCACTGGTGGATGGTGGGACTCATAGGGATTATCTTGATGATCGATAAACCCTAATGAGTTGAGTTGGAATCGTTCCAACCCATTGAAAGGAGTTTTCAATGATATTGAGATAGAGATCACAATATATCTCACTACCAGTCAGAATAGAACCTATGGGGTCACACACACTAGAAGTATTGACCGATCCGATGGTTGAAATCGTGATTAGGAATCACAAGTAATCAATTTGATTGATAAGAAGTTGGAGTAGGACTGGGATTCCTACTTGGAATAGGATTCCTCAATCCTAATGAGATTAGGAGTTTTGAATCAAAATTGGATTCCTACTTGGAATAGGATTCCTAGAGTCCTAATCGGATTGGGACTTTGGATTCAAATTAGAGTCCTAATTGGATTAGAACTAGAATTAAACAAATCCTAATTGGATTAGGATTCCTTAAGTCCTAATTAATTATTAATCTAATGAATCAACATGACTCCTAATTGGATTAGGATTGAAGAGTTCAATTGAGTCATGGTTCATTCAAGTCCTAATTGGATTAGGACTAGCATAGATTGAACCCAATTTGGCTAATCCTAATTGGATTGGGATTAAACCATAAGAGAGGCACCTAATCCTCTTTGGAAGAGGATTAGGGCATCACAAGAAGGAGGGATCACGCCCCTCCTCCTCTCCTGGTGTGCGGCATGAAGAGAGGGGCCGGCGCCCCCCTTCTCTCTTTGGAAAACCATCTAGGGCTCCTACTTTGGAGGAGCCCTTGATGGCTATAAAAGGCACCATGAGGCCGGCGCCCTAGGGCATTGGAATCCTCTTCCTCTTGTGCCGTGGCCACCCTCTCCCTCTCCTCCCTTGGTTCAGCCGCCATCAGCAAAGGGAAAAGAAGAGGAGGCGTCTCCCTCCTCTTGGTCTTCATCCTTGGCTTCAGCGCGTGCGAAGAGAAGAAGGCTGCGAAGGGATTTGATCTTCTTCCTCTTCTTCATCCTTCTTCTTCCTCCTCTCAAGTGCAATCAAGAGTTGATTGAAAGAGAGGACATCAGCCATCAAAGCTATCTCTGCAAGGGAGCTAGCACCCCGGTGAGATAGAGAGCTTGGATCGGATCCTGCTTCGTGTGGATACCCGTAGAGGCCGGACGTTTGAACGGCTTCAAGCGAACCCTCTTCCAAAACCACGAATTCAGATTTGCGGTGATCATCTACCCGCGCAAGGTGAAGATTTGATCTTCCTATTAGTTTTAAAAGTTTTAATTCTTACCTAATTACGAAAGGTCTCGAAACAATGTTCATGCGATGAACGTCGAACCCGTGCATGCCGATTCCGCTGCCATCTGAAAAATTTTTGAAATATCAGCGGCATGGGCGGGTTCCCAATAGCCTTGAGTGCGATTGTCCTTTTCTTTGGCAACTCTTCTTCATGTTGCTTCATTGTGAGCTCATGCGTCATCAATGAGCCCAATAGTGGTTCTAGTCCCAAAGTGTTGAGGTCTTTGGCTTCTACGATCGCCGTGACCTTTGCTTCCCATGCTTTCGGCAAAGACCTGAGAATTTTACTCACAAGTTTCGGATTAGTATAAGATTTACCCAAACTCTTTAGACCATTAATTATATCGGTGAAGCGTGTAAACATGCATGTGATGGTTTCATTAGGTTCCATCTTAAATAGCTCATATTTGTGAACTAGAATGTTCACTGTAGATTCTTTGACTTGATTTGTACCCTCGTGGGTAACTTCAAGTCTATCCCATATTTCCTTGGCGGAAGTACAGGTTGAAACTCTATTGAACTCATTCACATCTAGAGCACAAAATAATGAGTTCATGGCTCTAGAGTTGAGTTGAACCATCCTATTATCATTCTCATCCCAATCCTCCTCAGGTTTGGGAACTTGAATGCCATTCACCATGTGTGATGGTTCTTGTGGTCCCTTAACTATAACCCTCCACAAGGCATAATCTTGTGCTTGAATAAAGATCCTCATCCTAGTCTTCCAATAGGTATAATTTGTCCCATTGAAGAGTGGAGGTCTATTAGTTGCCTGCCCCTCAGCAGGAACATTGTTGAAGGGTGTTGCCATCTAGATCTTTAGCTAAGACGGTTAGGTCTTCAAGAAATATACAGAGCACCCGCTCTGATACCACTTGTTGCCCAGAGATGGTCACCCAAGAGGGGGGTGAATTGGGTGTTTTAAAACTTTTTGTCTAATTAAAAATAAAACACACAAATGTATGAGCTAAAGTAAAAATAAAGGTATGAAAACAGACAATCGCAAACACAAGCTTTTATAGTGGTTCGGAGCTTCCACTGCTCCTACATCCACTCCCCAAAGCACCTTTGGGAATTTCCACTATAATCCAAGATTACAATACGGTAGTTTTGCGAGTTCACTACCCAACTCGTTGTTTTACACCGGGCTAACAACGAACCCTATAACCCCCAATTTCACCTAGGCTTGGGACGCCTTTCCCTTGTTCCAAGTCCCTTGACTGGAACAAGCACAATATTGAAAAAGTTTTACAAAAGATTTGAAAGCTCTAAATAAGCAAATATAACATTGATAAACAATGAAACCCAGAAGAACCCTTTTAGCCGTTGGAAGCATGGGAAATGGTGGTTCTTCTGATGTGGATCGCGTTGGCTTGAATGTGAGCTTTGAATGCCGAACGGGAGAGAGTAGTTGAGCACGAAATCAGTTGGAAAACTTGAACGCACTTGATTTCTTCACTTGAATGTACTGACTCCCTTGAACCTCTTTTTCTTTCTTCTCTCTTGAATGATCTTGTGTTGGGTTGGTGAGAAGTTGTTGGAAAGCACTTAAGAGCTCCCTTTTATAGCCCAAAAAGCAAATATAGCCGTTAGAGATAAAGTTAAAGAGATTTGAAATTCAAACCAAACCTGCAAAAGTTGTCAGTCGCGTCCCAGGTGCTCCGGAGACGTCTCCGCTTCATCGCGAGACGTCTCGGCTGTAAGATTTTACTTTTGACGATGTTTGGGGTCGACTCGGCGCTTTACGGGGACGACTCTGGAAATGAGCCGTTTGAATACTTGTTTTTCTGTTTTTCTGAGAGGGTCGCCTCGGCACTTTACGGGGACGTCTCGGCTTGTTTGCGCTTTTTGCATGGGGACGACTCCGCTGCCTTGGGGATGACTCCGCCGTTATATCTCCGAAAAACAAGTCTTCTGGAATTCTCTGAGAGAGTCGACTCCGCTCTTTCAGGGGACGTCTCCACTGCCTTATCACCGAAAAAGACATCCTCTGGAAAACCCTGAGAGAGTCGACTCCGCTACCTCGGGGACGACTCGGGAAGTCTGCTTTTTACTTGCGGGGACGACTCCGCGTCCTGTGGAGACGGCTCGCGCGCATCTCTTGAAATCAGCCTTTCTGCCGCCACTGAGAGAGTCGACTCCGCTACTGAGAGAGTCGACTCCGACCCTGCGAGAAGCCTCGCCAGGTGTCGGGGACGTCTCCAAACGTGCCAGTTCTTCCTGTTTGTGCCAGAGACGTCTCTGGGACAAACCGGAGACGTCTCGGCTGTCCCTGATCTGTTTTCTTCAACTCAAAAAATTCTTCAATAAATTCATAAAAATTATGGGAACTTGCCTAGACATTTCTTAACAATATTCTTAATTAATCACCTAAAATTCTCAAGTAAATTGTTAAGATAAATGGAATTATACTCTAGTGTTTTGTATTCATCAAAATCCATTAGGGGGTCAACATTATGTGCCCTTGTGCAAGACTTCAATATAACTCTAATGAATCATATTTTATTGATAACAAATGAATCATAATCTGAATTTTGATAGAAATAACTGTTTAAGATAATTTGATTGAAACTTAGCTAGCATGTCCTATTGATAATTATCTTAAGCAAATAGAATCTAAGCTAAATTGATTCTGAAAATAAGAAATTGATTTAACCTGGATGAATCTTTCTATTGCCTCACACGCTTGTCCTTAAACCATCTTGGTAATGAAACTATCTCTTTAGTTCAAGTGACATGTGCTTGCTTATATTTAGGCAATCTTTTGAGTAAAGTGACTCAACATTCAATTATTGTCATATCTTATGTTGAGTCATCTAGTTAAGAAATATGTTGTATGAATGTTTTATATCTTGAAAAAACTAATGAATTTCTTTCAAGAAAGAAAATGATTTTGTTAATAATGCAGGATCCTTGAGCAAGAAAATGAGAGATTTCAACTTGAAGGACACCTCCACGTAAGATACAATAAACATTCATATGCAAACAAGAGAGGGGACCTTCTTCAGCCAAAAGTTCACACATAAGAAATCTAGTAGGTATTTGACTTGAAGAATGCAGAATGAATCGATAATTTTAGATACCTCTCTCATAAATTAGCTGAGCAAAGTCAACAACTTAAATCTTATTATGGCATGATTAAAATCTTTAATTATTAATTTATTGATATCATGTTTATATATGTATTGATTGACTTACGCTTTTAGAAATTATTTTATAGTTTGCTCAAACTAAAATATATCTTTGCCTATGTCATAACCATGAAATACACAAGTTTATGCTTAAAATTTTGATTTAAAATAACTTGTGAGAAGTTATGAATCCTTAAGCATAATGAAAATATTGTTTGCATGATATACATCTAAATGATACATTAGATTATTTCTTTATTCTGCTCTTTCATATAAATTACTTGAGAATAACAAAAAGAGAGAGATAAAGAAAAGAAAATGAACATTATTCAAGAAAAATAAAATTTAAGTAAAAACAAATACTCTAATTTTAAGGAAAAGCAAAATAAGCATAATATATTCGGCACATTTGTGAGGCTTGTGTGAGCATTCTTTTGGAAGGGATAGAATCCGTAATTAATTACACTTAAACAGAAAAAGTTTGAAGTGAACATTTTAACCTTTCTATATTGCTCATTATAGGGATGGTGCCAATGGGAAGGTTAGTGGTAGTACCCGGCACTATTTGATCCAACTATTCAGTGTAGGGTATATTAGGGACGGTACAAGAGGGGGGCTAGTGGTAGTATCTCGTGCCCCTTCCAACTCCACCGGATAGGGAGCAAATAGAGTATAGAGCATAAGAAAGTAAAAACGAAAAACAAAATCAAAATGTTCATTAATTAGTTAAGGAAAGAAATTCAAAAAAAAAGGGAAAATGAATGACAAAGTAAATGAAATTATATAAGAAGAATCAAATCAAGTTTTAATCACTTGAAAACACACCTTAAGGATGAAATCAGTGCATAATTATATAAGAAAAGTTTTTTTGAAAAGAATTGATTTTGATCCAGGACATACTTGTTATGTTTTGCATATTTTGAATTATATGTTTTCAATATTCAGTTTGAAATGCTCCATGCTTGAATAAGTTGATTGAAACATGCTTTATCAACAACAAATTGATATTCATAACTTGGAATATGTTTTGACTTTGCACACAAGTCTTTGCTTCACCCTTGCCTCAAAATAACTTGTGTTCCAAAGCCTAATAAAAATTGTTTTCACTTGCATTCCATACTCATCAATGATATTTTGGATTTCTCTTGTACTCTTTTGATCAATTTTTTTTTATTAAATCGGTTCCAATGCTTGAATATTTGAAAAATTATATAAGAATTTTTCTAAAAATATTTCTGAAAGAAATTTTAGATTTGTCGTTCATGATCACCTTTGAAATCTGAAAGTTGAATATATTTACAAAAAGGAGAAGAAAAGGATACTTCTATTTTAATGAATATCTTCTAAAAAATAAAAGAAAAGGATAATCTAAATTTGTAAATTAGGTAGAATGAATTGATTATAATTTATCTTTCAACTTGCCTAACATTGGTACATAATGTCCTAATACTTGTTAAAATATCCTATCTACCCGGGCGGGATTCTTCATTCTTCGATCAGGGGCAGGCACGGGCATTTTGTACCGAAACTCAATATTAAATACAAAGATTCTGAATGTGCTCTAATGTGTTTGAAATATGTGTTTTCAATCTTAATAATTTAAGATGAGCTACAACGTAGAAAATGCATATCTCAAATTATAATCATGAAAGCTTTCTTGAAAATTCTTTATGAAATTCAGAATCCGATTTTGTATAAAAGCTTAAACTTAATTTAAAAATGCTTATATCATTACATCTTTGTAACCTTAGTTATATGTTTCAATGATCGCATCATTCAGAAAAATAACTCAATATGATTCCTAAATGAAAATTTTAACTTAAGAAAAATAGAATTAATTTTGATGCCTTGGTTGATTGCTCCGATACGCATCTGAAACAAATCATTTCTTATCTTTAAAGTGTACTAAAATTGGTCTAAATGATGCATTTTTCAATGATCTTGATTACGAACAAATGTGTTGATCCCCTAATGGATTTTGATGAATACAAAACACTAGAGTATAATACCATTTATCTTAACAATTTAATTGAGAATTTCATGTGTTTTATTAAGAATATTGTTAAGAAATGTCTAGGCAAGTTCCCATAATTTTTATGGATTTATTGAAGAATTTTTGAGATGAAGGAAACAGATCAGGGACAGCCGAGACGTCTCCTGATGGTCTCAGAGACGTCTCTGGCACAAACAGGAAGAACTGGCACGTCCGGAGACGTCCCTTGAAAAAGCGGAGTCGACTCTCTCAGAGAATTCCAGAAGACTTGTTTTTCGGAGATATAACGGCGGAGTCGTCCCCGAAGCAGCGGAGTCGTCCCCATGCAAAAAGCGCAAACAAGCGGAGACGTCCCCGTAAAGCGCGGAGACGTCCCCGGAGCGCGGAGTCGTCTCCGAAGCAGCGGAGTCGTCCCCATGCAAAAAGCGTAAACAAGCGGAGACGTCCCCGAAAAGCGCGGAGACGTCCCCGGAGCGCCTGGGACGCGACTGACAACTTTTTCAGGTAGATTTGAATTTCAAACGGTCATATCTTTGTGTCTAACGGCTATATTTGCTTTTTGGGCTATAAAAGGGACCTCTTAAGTGCTTCTCAACAACTTCTTACCAACCCAACACAAGATCATTCAAGAGAGAAGAAAGAAAAAGAGGTTCAAGGGAGTTAGAGCTTTCAAGAGGAGAAATCAAGTGCATTCAAGCTTTCCCATCTGATTTCGAGCTCATCTACTCACTCCCACTTAGCAATCAAAGCTCGCATTCAAGCCAACGTGATCCACATCAGAAGAACCACCATCATCCACGCTTCCAACGGCAAAAAGGGTTCTTCCGATTTTATTGTTTCTCATTGTTATATTTGCTTCTTAAGAGCTTTCAAATCTTTTGTAAAACATTTGAATATTGAGCTTGTTTCAGTCAAGGGACTTGGAACAAGGGATAGGCGTCCCAAGCCTAAGTTAAAATTGGGGGATTGTAGGGTTCGTTGTTAGCCCGGGGTAAAACAACGAGTTGGGTAGTTCACTCGAAAAACTACCGGATTGTAGGGTTCGTTGTTAGTCCGGGGTAAAACAACGAGTTGGGTAGTTCACTCGAAAAACTACCGGATTGTAGGGTTCGTTGTTAGCCCGGTGTAAAACAACGAGTTGGGTAGTGCACTCGCAAAACTACCGGACTGTAATCTGGAGGATTATAGTGAAATTCCCAAGAGGTCTTGGGGAGTGGATGTAGGTGCTGGGGTGCACTGAACCACTACATGTTTGTTGTGTTTGTGATGCTTTTTGTCATTGTCTAACTTGCTCACTTACTTACTTAGATAAATTGCTTGCTTAACTCTTATCCGCGCATCCTTTAGTTGCAAGCATATTCAATTTACTTAATCAAGTCTCACTCAATAAATCAAACTGTTGCTAAGTTTAAATTCCACTGTGCATCTATACAACTTAGCATAATTAATTGAAAAGTGTTAGAAGTAGCCTAAAAGTTTTAAAAGACCCAATTCACCCCCCCTCTTGGGTTGTATCCACTGGGCAACAAGTGGTATCAGAGCAGGTGCTCTTCTATTGATTATAGTCTTAACTGACTAGAGCTAAAGATTATGACAACCCCACATAACATATTATTTGCCGAGGGACTTTTCATAAACAGACCTCCACTGTTTGATGGAACTTACTATATTCAATGGAAAGCTAGAATGAAAATTTTTGTTCAATCACAAAACTATAAAATGTGGAATATTATTATAAATGGACCTCACACACTTTCTCAAAATGTCAATGAAAAAGACTTAGCACAATTGAATGCTAATGCTATGAACTTTCTATATTGTGCTATCCATGAATCCATATTTCATAAGATTTCTGCATGCTTATCTGCTAAAGAAATCTGGGATACTTTAACAATTATTTATGACAAATCTCAAATTAGCTCACATGTGCTTCAATTGCGTACTAACAATGAGATTGCAGAATCCTCCACAATAGCCGAGTCGACTCCAACAAGGCCCGAGTCGACTCAGAGGCAGATTAGTTCAAAAAATAAAGAGTACGGTGATGGAAACAAGGATCCATTTCTGAACACCGAAAGATTCAAAAGCTTCCTAAAGACAAAGAAGAAGAGGAAGCAAGAAGAAAGGAAGAAAGAGATAAAAAGCAAGAAAGCCTTGACCAAGGAAGAGTCAAGCAAAAAATTGAAAGCTAGAAGCAACAATGAACTACAAGAGGTAACTAACTTATGTTTTATGGCATTAGAAGATAAAGTAGAATCTGAATCTAATTTTACACCAAATAAATTTTATGAAGAATATTCTTATGATGAACTATTAAATGCTCTTCATGATTTGTATGATGAATGTAGAAAATTAGCTATCAAAAATAAAAATCTTAAAAAGCTAAATCTGGAAATCTCAAAAGAAAGAAATTCTATTGCTAAAATATATGACAAACTGAATTCTGAAAATGAAAGCTTAAGGTTAAATTCAGAACAATTGATTCAGAAAAATCAGAATTTAATTAAAGAAAATCAAAACTTAAGTGAAGAAATTAACCAATCAAAATCTCTTATTAACAAATTCACTGTAAGTGCAGAACGATTAAAATTGATGTTTGAAAGCCAATATGTTGCTTATGATAAATCAAAACTTGGCTTGACTCCTTTACTTAACAATAAATCTCTAGAGAAAAAGGTTATCAATGCATCAAGCAAACCATTAAATAAGATAACTTATTTCAAACATGAAAAGAATGGGCATAACAACTTTTTTTATCGTTCTAACACAATTAAATCAAATGGTAAAGTTATTACTATTAAACAGATTTGGGTTCCAAAAGGAACCATATGTCCTAACTCTCAAGGACCCAAGCAAGCTTGGGTACCCAAAATGAAATTATGAGGATGTAGACATAGGTGTACCAAGATACCCATGGAACAAATAAAACTTTCATACAAATGGGTGCTCTAGACACACGTCAAAAATGAAACTTAAAATATACTTATGAAAAGTAATTTTAAATAAAAAAATAATAATAATGAAATCAGTAATCCTTGCATCTCATCATTATTTTGCTTTAGTATTTGATTAAAATCTGAATTGCAAGTATTGATCAATTTTGTGATATAAAAAATACTTTTGGAAATATAATCAAATCACTTCATTTTATAGTATGCTTTACTCACTATTGGATAAGTTGCTAAATGATTAATCAATTTATTAAGAATAACTCTATGAATTCTCTATATGCTTGATTGAGAGTTTTTATCCATGGCATTATTGTTTATTGATCATAGATATGATAATGTGTACTTGGTATGCTTTTGAATATATGCACTATGAATACCAAGATTAAAGAAACCATCTTTGGCATATAAAATCAACTCATGCTAGTATGTACTTAATCTCAAAAGACCTTGCCATTGCCTTACTTAGATTATCTTCTGAAAGGTCAAAGTTTGCTATGCATGTTAACTAAGGAAACAAACAAGAATCAATTTCTAAATCTAAAGATGTTGTTTCCATCACTAAGTTTTCAAAAGCTTACATTGGATTTGTTCTTGGCAAATAAAATTGAAATATTTTCTGTATTTGTTAAATCTTGTAAAAGTGTTTCAAATGATAAAGGTTTCCAAACTGTGAAGGTATCATGGCACAGTGTTGAAAACCAAAATCCTGATAAAGTTTATACAGAAATTAATTATTTCAGCACCAAGGACACCTTAAGTAAAATAGGGTTAATAGAATTCTTGAAGAAATGAAAAAGACAATTGTGTATGATAGTCATCTACTTAAATAATTTTTAAAAGCTATCATCACTGCTTGTCATACATATGATTTCTATTAGATCTATTTTTTTTATGAAAACTCCTTTTGATCTTCTGAAAAATGGAAAATGAACCATTGCATATCTTTCATATTTTTCAGTCATACACGTTATGCTTGATATGTTCTTTTGAAAATAATGCCAAATCTGATAAAGATATTTCTATCTTTGGATATCATTCATCAAGCAATGCATATAGAACATTCAATAAAAAGATTCGAATTGTAGAAATATCAACTCATTTTATTCTTTATGAGACTAATGATTTATTATCAAGATACTAAAATTAAATTATATATGTATATGGTTAATCTTTTACATATAACAATCTGAAAACTTGTTAATAATTAGAACCAAATTGAGTTTTTCAGAAATACACTTAATGAAGTAAAATTGATGATTACTAAAAGACTAAATTAAGAAAAGATGAAATAGATCTTGATGAAATTCTTGCATGATTAGAAGTAAAGATCACCATTATCATTTGCTTGCTTTATGAGCTTTATATTCTATCAAATGAATGTGTAGAATGCACTCCTAGGTGCTTATTTTATTAAAGAAGATATATGTTAAATAACCACCATATTTGAAAACACTCATTACAAATATGATAAAGCAATATATGATTTGGAACAAGCATCAAAAGCATGATATAAAAGTTTGAGTAACTTTTTGATAGAAAGTAATAGTGATAAATCTATGCATCAAAAAGAAGAATTTGTGATATCTTATTTGCTCAAAGTATACATTGATGATATCACTTTTTGGTTCTACAAACGAGGATTTATATGAAGATTTTACTAAGCTCATGCAAGGTGAGTTTGAAAAATGTATGATGAATGAATTAACATCTTCTCTCAAACTCCAAATTAAGAGAAACAAGAAAGAGGATCTTCATTGACCAAAGTTAGTCCACAAGAAAACTCTTATAGAAGATTGGCATGAAGAAGGTATTCTATGACCTCATCTTGTAGAATTTGAAAAGAATGAGCAAGGTAGATCTATTGTTTTTAAAGCTGTATTGAAGCATGATAGAATACTTATTTTATCATACAGCTAGTAGACCAGATTGTATGCTCATTATGAGCAAGATTTCAATCTAACTCTAATGAATCATAATTTATTGATAATAAATAAATCATAATCTGAATTTTGATAGAAACAACTGTTTAAGATAAGTTGATTAAAACTTAGCTAGCGTGTCTTATTGATAATTATCTTAAGCAAATAAAATCTAAACTAAATTGATTTTGAAAATAAGAAATTGGTTTGACCTTGATAAATCTTTATATTGCCTCACATGCTTGTCCTTGAACCATCTTGGTTAATGAAACTATCTCTTTAGTTCAAGTGATATGTGCTTGCTTATACTTAGGCAATCTCTTGAGTAAAGTGACTCAACATTCAACTAGTGTCATATCTTGTATTGAGTCATCTAGTTAAAAATATGGTAGATGAATGTTTTGTATCTTGAAGAAACTAATGACTTTCTTTCAAGAAAGAAAAGGAGTTTGCAGGATCCTTGAGCAAGAAAATGGGAGATTTCAACTTGAAGGACACCTCCATAAAAGGTACAATAAACATTCACATGCAAACAAGAGAGAGAACTTTCTTTAGCCAAAAGGTTACACATAAGAAATCTAGTAGGTATTTGACTTGAAGAATGCAGAATGATTCGGTAATTTTAGATACCTCTCTCATAAATTAGCTGAGCAAAGTCATTAACTTAAATCTTACTATGGCATGATTAAAGTCTTTAATTATTAATTTCTTGATATCATGTCTATATATGTATTGATTGACTTGTGCTTTTAGAAATTGTTTCATGGTTTGCCCAAACTAAAATATATCTTTACCTATGTCATAACCATGAACTACACAAGTTTATACTTAGAATTTTGATTTAAAATGACTTGTGAGAAGCTATGAATTCTTGAGCATAATGAAAATGTGTTTGCATGATATACCTCTATATGATACATTTGATTATTTCTTTATTCTGCTCTTTCAAGAAAATTACTTGAGAATAACAAAAAGAGAGAGAGATAAAAGAGAGATAATAGATATTATTCAAGAAAAGTAAAATCTAAGTAAAGGCAAATACTCCAATCTTAAGAAAAAGCAAAACAAGCGTAATATATTCACCACATTTGTAAGACTTGTGTGAGCATTTTTTTGGAAGGATAAAATCCGTGATGAATTATACTTAAATAGAGGGAGAGTTTAAAGTAAATATTTTAACCTTTCTATATTGCTCATCATAGGGATAGTGCCAATGCGGAGGCTAGTGGTAGTACCCGGCACTATTTGACCCAACTATTCGGTGTAGGGCATATTAGGGACGGCACAAGAGGGAGGCTAGTGGTAGTACCTCGTGCCCCTTCCAACTCCACCGGATAGGGAGCAAATAGAGTATAGAGCATAAGAAAGTAAAAATGAATAACAAAGTAAATGAAAGTATATAAGAAGAATCAAGTCAAGCTTTAATCACTTGAAAACACATTTCAAGGATGAAATCAGTGCAAAATTATATTTAAATAGGGGAAGTTTATTTGAAAAGAATTGATTTTGATTCTTGACATTCTTTTTCTTATTATTTTAATGCATGACTTAACACATAATATATTTTGCATGTGGCATGATGTCTTGAATTATGAGTTCTCAATATTTTGTAATGCTCCATGCTTGGATAATTTGATTGAATGTTTGAAATACTATATGAAGTTATTTTATGGTATTATTGAAAAGAAATTTTAAATTTGTCGTTCACAATCATCTTTGAAATCTGAAAGTTGAATAAATTTGTAAAAAGGAGAAGAGAAGTATATCTCTAATTAGGCAAAATGAATTGATTTTGTTTTATCTTTCAACTTGCCTAACCTTGGTATATAATGTTCTAATTCATACCAAAACTCAACATAAATACAAATATTCTGAATATGCTCTTATATGTTTGAAATATGTGTTTTCAATAGTAATGATTTAAGATGAGCTACAATGTGGAAGATACATATCTCAAATTATGATTTTGAAAGCCTCTATTGAAAATCTTTATGAAATTCAGAATCTGATTTTGTATAAAAGCTTAAACTCAATATGATTTATAGATAAAAAACTACAGTTTAAGAAAAATAGAGAAATTCTAATGCCTTGATTGTTTGCCCCGATACGCATCTGAAACATATCATTTCTTATCTTTAAAGTGTACTAATATTGGTCCAAATGATGTGTCTTTCGATGATCTTGATTGCAAAAAAAAAAAAAAAAATTTCTAAATATATGATTTTATTTTGATATTAAAAGATTTATTATGCTTCATGTATACATTGCTGAAAAACTATGATTAAGAATTTGAGCTCTATAAATATATATACCTCAATGGTAATCTATATGTTTTTCTCTCCTACATTCTTAAAGACTTCCATCAGAATATATATAGAGTGAATGATCTTAAAGCTAGAAATATTTCAGCTCACTCAAATGATTCTAAAAGAAAAAAAATGTAAATGCTTTTGAAAGAAACTGAGCTTCAAATGAATCATTTTCTGATTAATATTTCTATACGTTTTCTCTAAGATTAAGAGAAAGCATAACTTGTTCTTGAAGGATTAGAAAGAGTAATTGCTACAAATTTTGAATAATACTAGATTACTCTACATTCTCGATATCATAGAAAAGAATGATTAAAGAAGAATGCATCTTTTGAGGGGGAGCCTTAGATATTCAGTATCTCATACCTTGATTTTTATGGATTGATTTTGATGAACCTCCTTATATTGCAAGACTTGCTTTAATTATATAATAAGTTTATACCTTGTGATGAGTTCTATAAAGGTTGTCTTATCTCAAACATTGAGTCTTATGAAAATAAGCTGAAACTTATAGAAAATATATTTTTTTTGAGATTGACAATTTTATTGAACATTATCTTCAAATTTTAAACTCTCAAATGGAATGATCAATTGAGGGGGAGAAAGAAAATCTCAGAAGGAGAGATCTTATGGAACTTAATCGCATAAATCTATAACTAAAGGAGAGAGAAAGCATACTAAATGAAAAGTGATCCTAATGCTCTCCAATATGTATCATCTGAAATTTAAATCTGAAAATCTTTATGATACACCTTGAGGCTTATTATTTGGTTAATATATCTTATGCATAAATCATGAACCAAATTGCAATTCAAACAGTTGATCTTAAGAGCCTCTAACTTAATGAAAAAGGGGGAGAATAATGTGTTGAATTTCCTTGAGTATCTCTTAGAAAACCAATTTTTGGAATTTACTGATGAGTTCTTATTGGCTTGTCTCTAGAACTTCAATTTTTATGCCAATTCATTATTATATGTACCAAAATGTGTTTTCTTTTTAAAGGATTAAAGTCTTTATAAGAACCTTCAAAACTTTAAATTTTATGTATGCTCTAAGATATATCATAAACTGTATGAATTCATGTTTTTGGCATTTATGCCACAATATTTTTACACCATAAAAGAACTTTGCAATCATACTTAATATACTGCTCTTATACTCTGAAAATTAGTTAAATTGCTCTCATGTTGATAAAATACTTAATATATTGGACAAAAGATCTTAAATGAACAAGCTTTCATACTTATTATTGAAGAGAGGTTAGATTTCCATTCGTGCTTTCCTTGAATATCATTTGTGGTACTTCTTGAATTAACTTAAGAAAGATTCCATCTACACTTGAGTTGAAAACTATCCTTGGAATCACATTAGATGTGCTCTCATCATAATTTGCTCTGAAATTATCCGAAATGGCTCTGATCTATGCTCATTTATATTTTTGTAACATTATTGCCTTGAGCATTCTTATCTTTATGCTTAATGTTTCACTATCTTTTTGATGTTGTCAAAAAGGGGGAGAAATATCTGAGTATATGCTCATAATGCTTTATGTGTTGCATTTACTCCAAGTTTTGTCAAAAAGGGAGAGTAGAACCAATATGGAATGCAAAATACGAAATTCATACTCCAAAGTTGAATTAGAAAAGATAAAATTGAAGAATATTGGCTTTAAGATAATTGCCCTTCTAGAAAAGAAAGGGGGAGTCAAAAAGAACTTAGCCTTCAATTATCTTTAGCATCAATATTTCATTTTAACTTGATTCAAATTCAGTTGATATGCTAAAATTGCTCAAGAGCTATTAAGATCAATTTTATGCATAAGGATAGAACTGAAAATTGACTATTTTGAATTATGCACATTGTATCTAGCTCTAATCAAAATATTAGACTTGTATATCTGATCAAATATTGTGTATATGTTTAAATTTCGAATTTTGCATATACTCAGTGTTTTGTCATCATCAAAAAGGGGGAGATTGTTGATCCCCTAATGGATTTTGATGAATACAAAACACTAGAGTATAATACCATTTATCTTAACAATTTAATTGAGAATTTCATGTGTTTTATTAAGAATATTGTTAAGAAATGTCTAGGCAAGTTTCCATAATTTTTATGGATTTATTGAAGAATTTTTGAGATGAAGGAAACAGATCAGGGACAGCCGAGACGTCTCCTGATGGTCTCAGAGACGTCTCTGGCACAAACAGGAAGAACTGGCACGTCCGGAGACGTTCCCTGAAAAAGCGGAGTCGACTCTCTCAGAGAATTTCAGAAGACTTGTTTTTCGGAGATATAACGGCGGAGTCGTCCCTGAAGCAGCGGAGTCGTCCCCATGCAAAAAGCGCAAACAAGCGAAGACGTCCCCGTAAAGCGCGGAGACATCCCCGGAGCGCGGAGTCGTCCCCGAAGCAGCGGAGTCGTCCCCATGCAAAAAGCGCAAACAAGCGGAGACGTCCCCGAAAAGCGCGGAGACGTCCCCGGAGCGCCTGGGACGCGACTGACAACTTTTTCAGGTAGATTTGAATTTCAAACGGTCATATCTTTGTGTCTAACGGCTATATTTGCTTTTTGGGCTATAAAAGGGACCTCTTAAGTGCTTCTCAACAACTTCTTACCAACCCAACACAAGATCATTCAAGAGAGAAGAAAGAAAAAGAGGTTCAAGGGAGTTAAAGCTTTCAAGAGGAGAAATCAAGTGCATTCAAGCTTTCCCATCTGATTTCGAGCTCATCTACTCACTCCCACTTGGCAATCAAAGCTCGCATTCAAGCCAACGTGATCCACATCAGAAGAACCACCATCATCCATGCTTCCAACGGCAAAAAGGGTTCTTCCGATTTTATTGTTTCTCATTGTTATATTTGCTTCTTAAGAGCTTTCAAATCTTTTGTAAAACGTTTGAATATTGAGCTTGTTTCAGTCAAGGGACTTGGAACAAGGGATAGGCGTCCCAAGCCTAAGTTAAAATTGGGGGATTGTAGGGTTCGTTGTTAGCCCGGGGTAAAACAACGAGTTGGGTAGTTCACTCGAAAAACTACCGGATTGTAGGGTTCGTTGTTAGCCCGGGGTAAAACAACGAGTTGGGTAGTTCACTCGAAAAACTACCGGATTGTAGGGTTCGTTGTTAGCCCGGGGTAAAACAACGAGTTGGGTAGTTCACTCGAAAAACTACCGGATTGTAGGGTTCGTTGTTAGCCCGGTGTAAAACAACGAGTTGGGTAGTGCACTCGCAAAACTACCGGACTGTAATCTGGAGGATTATAGTGAAATTCCCAAGAGGTCTTGGGGAGTGGATGTAGGTGCTGGGGTGCACTGAACCACTATATGTTTGTTGTGTTTGTGATGCTTTTTGTCATTGTCTAACTTGCTCACTTACTTACTTAGATAAATTGCTTGCTTAACTCTTATCCGCGCATCCTTTAGTTGCAAGCATATTCAATTTACTTAATCAAGTCTCACTCAATAAATCAAACTGTTGCTAAGTTTAAATTCCACAGTGCATCTATACAACTTAGCATAATTAATTGAAAAGTGTTAGAAGTAGCCTAAAAGTTTTAAAAGACCCAATTCACCCCCCCTCTTGGGTTGTATCCACTGGGCAACAAAATGTTTCTAAATATATGATTTTATTTTGATATTAAAAAGATTCATTGTGATTCATGTATACATTGCTGTGAATCTATGACTAAGAAATTAAATTCTATAAACATTCACTTGAATGATCTTCTATATCCCTTTCTGCATGTTTGTTGCTTCCATCACTAAAAGAAAAAGCTATTATTAAAAGAGAGTGAATGCTCCTAAAGCTAGAAATATTTTAACTCACTCAAATGACTCTTAAAAGAAAGAAAATGTAATTACTTTTGAAAGAAATTGAGCTTCAAATGAATTATTTTCTGATTAATATTTCAGTACATTTTCTCAAAGATTAAGAGAAAGCATTACTTATTCTTCAAAGATGAAAAAGAGTGATTGCTATAAATTTTGAAAAACTCTAGATCACTTTATATTCTTGATATCATAGAATTTCAGTTTTATCCACTCTTATCATTAAAATTTGAAATTCAACAAAAAGAAAAAGAATGATTAAAGAATAATGCATCTTTTGAGGGGGAGCTTTAGACATATCCATCTCTCTAGATTTTGCATCTTATTCGAAAGTCACCATCATATGATGTATACTTTGAATATTTTATGAATTGATTTTGATGAACCTCCTTGTGTTGGCATTACTTGTCTTAGTTATATATAGCCTATACTTTGAGTTTAATTCTATAGAGCATTTATTATCTCAAATGAATATGATTTGATATTTGCAAATATGCTCTCAATGGGTTAAGTTGAAAATATGCTGAAATTTGTAGAAAACATATTTTCAAGATTCATAATTTGAATGTTTTATTGAAAATTATCTTCAAATTCTGAACTCTTAAATAGAATGCTCAATTAAGAGGAGAAAGAAAATTTTAGGAGAAGAGATCATATAGAACTTAATCGCATAAATCCATAACTAAAGGAGAGAGAAAGAATACTAAATGAGAAGTGATCCTAATACTCTTCAATATGTATCATCTAAAATTTAAATCTGAAAATCTTTATGATACACCTTAAGGCTTGTTATTTGGTCAGTATATCTTATGCATCAATCATGAACCAAATTGCAATTCAAACAGTTGATCTTAAGAGCCTCTAGTTTAATGAAAAAGGGGAAGAATAATATGTTGAGCTAAATTTCCTTGAGTATCTCTTGTGAACACAAATTTAAAGTAGCTGCTACAGGTGATAGATTTATAGATTTTAAAATGCACCTAATCGAAAAATTAGCTGTCTTGAAAATTATTTGAAAACGAATTCCATCTGTCTCTATTAGAAAATCTATTTTGAAATTCACTAATGAGTTTTTATTGGCATGCTCTTTAGAACTTCAATTTTGTGCCAATTCATTTTTATGTGTATCAAAATGTATTTCTCTTTAAAGGAATAAACGAAAGTATTTAAAAGAGCTCTAAAAGAACTTTCAAAGCTTTGAATTTTATATATGCTCTAAGATATATTATAAATTGCATGAATTCATGTTTTGGTATTTGTGCCCCAATATTTTTATTATCATAAAAGAACTTTGGAGTCATTAAGAATTGATGATCCAACATGATGGTATATTTTACAAGTATATAAGTTTTGATCTTATACTCTGAAAATTTATTAGATTGCACTCATATTGTTAAATATTTAATATATTGGGTAAAAGATCTTAAATGACTAAACTTTCATACTTGTTATTAAAGATCTTTCAAAAAAAGATTAGATTTCTATTCGTGCTTTCTCTGAATATCATTCTTGATACTCCTTGAATTAACTTGAAAAAGGTTCCACCTATATTTGATTTGTGTGATTTGGAATCACATTCGGTGTGCTCTTATTATAATTTGCTCTAAAATCATCTTAATTGGTTCTGATACATGCTCATTAATCTTGTTCTGACATTATTGCCTTGAGTTATATCATTCATATTCATACAATAATTCGACATGCATTGACTGAAACTCAGAGTACAACAAGGGAGGAAATATCTAAGTTTAGTTCATTACTTTGCGCTTAATGTTTCATTATCTTGCAACCTTTTTGATGTTGTCAAAAAGGAGGAGAAATATCTGAGTATATGCTCATAATATTTATGTGTTGATTATATTAAGTTGATTAAATCTAAAACATTATCATGAAGTATGTTTTAAATATGCATGTTTTCTACTTCATGCAACTTAGTTATGCATTAGTTCTAGAACACAATCTATTTTATATTGCATATACTCCAAGTTTTGTCATCATCAAAAAGGAGGAGATTGCTGATCCAAAGATTGATTTTGATGATCACAAAATCTTGAAGTATAATTACTAATGTTTGTGTTGCAAGAAGAAAGATAATTTGTTTTGCAAGGAACACAGCAAGTTGGAAAAATACAAGAAGGCCTCAAAAGCTCTCAAGAAAAGTTGAAAGAAAGCCACACTTCATTGGCCCAAGTTTCAAGTTTAAAGGATTCAAAGTTGGAGTAGCAAATTCAAAGAAAAATTCAAAAGAACAGTTCTCGAGTTAACTTCTGAAAGTTCAGAGTCGACTCTGGCACTTTGGAGTTTCAAGGAATAGTGCTCGAGTCGACTCCTACTGTTCACGAGCCGACTCCTGCAGAAAAAAATAGAAAGTTGATTTTCAGCGCTACAGTGCTCGAGTCGACTCCAGCTACAGTCGAGTCAACTCCCAGCTACAGTGCCAGGCAGACTCCTATTCACGAGTCGACTCCTGCTTTAGCCGAGTCGACTCGAGCATGCTGGAAGGCATAACGGCTAGTTTTTTTTCAACTCCAACGGCTCTATTCTTGTCTCTAACAGCTAGATCTTTGTTCCCACGCCATCCAAAGCTATAAAATCAAGGGGAGAGCTAGGGGAGAAGTTAAGAAAGTGGGAGAGAACACATAGGAAAGAGATTTCAAGAAGATTTCAAGAGAAACCTTCCAAAAGCACAAAAGGGCCATTCAAAGCAAAAGAGAGATAAGAAGAGCATCCGAGTGAACCCCAAAGCATCCTCTCCAACTGTGTGCTGCCTCAGTGATTCTCTACCTCGTACGAAATCAGAAGAGGGTCAAGTAAAGAAGAAGCCGAGTTCCTTCATTTACAAATCTTGTTTGAGAGCTTCTTCTCTTTACTCTATTTGTTTATATTTGTTATATCTGCTTGTTTAAGAAGCTTGTATTTGTTTTAAACTCTTGTTCAAATATCTTGTAACTTGATTCAATCAAGGGATTGAATCAAGGGGTTAAGGTTTGTTGGTGAGCCAAAGAGAAAACCAACGGTGTAAGGTTGTGGTTGGTGAACCGGGAAAAACCAACTGGGTTTGATTGTCACCCAGGAAAAAAAATCAATTGGTTCTAGTCGGTGAGCCTATGAAAACCGACCGAGTTCGTTGTGATCTCGTGAAAACAACAAGTTAGCTTGTGAGCTTGTAAAACAACCGGCTGTAATATGAGGGATTATAGTGAAATTTTCAAGAGGTTTTGGAGAGTGGATGTAGGTGCTGGGGTGCACCGAACCACTGTACGTTTATTGTGTTTGTGATGTTTTCTTTCATTGTTGAATTTTCTTACTTACTTACTTAGATAAATATCTAATTGAATTGCTTGCTTAACTCTTATCCGTGCATCCTTTAGTTGCAAGTATATTCAAATTGTTTAATCAAGTTTCATTTAATAAAACTGTATTAAGATTCATTGTATTGAAATGATTGCTTGGGAAAAAATCTAGACTAATTGTTTATTGAGTCTACTACTTAATAGTTTTAATCTTAATCAGATTAGAATCAAACTGTTGCTAAGTTTAAATTCCGCTATGCATCTATACAACTTAGCTTAATTAATTGAAAAGTTTAGAAGTCGTTGAAAAGTTTTAAAAGACCCAATTCACCCCTCCTCTTGGGTTGTATCTATTGGGCAACACTCTTAATGAAGAAGTCTTTTGTAAATTTAGAGGTGAATTATGCATTTGTGATCCATTTTGATGACTGATTATGAATGTTAAAATTGCATATTTTGATTGATTATTATTGGTTGAATTTTAGTTGATTTGATATGTGGTTTGCAATCGATTTTTAAATCTTATTTAAAAATATTTTGTCTCTTGAACTGTTTGAGGAGATGACTCATATAAATGAGGAGATGACTCATGTAGTAAGGGATGACTTTGAAGTTAAAATAGTCGACTCCTAACCTACAGGAGACGACTCTTAAGTTAAAAGAGTCGACCTCTAATCTACAGAAGACGACTCATAAGTTGAATGAGTCGACTAAAGAGGAACTATTTGAAATGGATTCTAAGGACACACTCTCTCTCTGAAATGTTGAACCTGAAACGTTTCATACCTCTTAGAGCGTTTTCAGTCTTCAAACACTCTTTCAAACAAAAAAACCTCCAAAACCCTAGAAAACCTTTCCGAGGTCCCAATTGATCTTCCAATGGTGAGAAGAAAGCAACTTACATCCAGACCAACGAGAAAGAATACCACTCCACAAATTGAGAGGAGAACGAAGGTGTTAGAAGTATGCCCTAAAAGCCAACGTGGCTGACGCATATTTGTAATCTGGGGCACAAATTTGTAATTTGACACTTATTAATAAATAAGATTGGGCAATTTGTTTTTCATTCATATTTGTATGTATCCATGAATCATCCAAGAAATTAATATATGATGGCACATATTCTCAAGGAGTTGAGAATTTGAGGCATATGTCATTAGGGATTAATTTCTAATGCTCCTGATCGATGGATCCATCACGAGGGACGGTGATCGATCCGCTGAGATTAGTGAACAGATCACTTAGTCAGATGGACGAGTCTCGAGTCCACGGTGTAGAGACACTAGAGTGATTATGTGAGTACTTGTTAGAGAATAAGGTACTGAGCGTAACCAAAGATAGTAGTCATATGGATGTCTATCCACTCGTCAGTGACTATTTATGCTACAGTTGTATGACTGATCCTTTGACCTGCGATGCCTCAGCTATTTACTGTGAGGTTGTGATAAGTGCTAAATAATGCATAAATTAATATCTTATTCATAGCACTTATCATTATTTTAATTCACATATTTTGTAAATTCAACTAAAAAAATGTATTACCTTCACCATTGCATTTTAATAAATTATCCAAGGTAATTCGAGTTTGATTTGATTATTTATTGATTAAGCTTAATGCATGCAGGTCGAGTCGAGCTCAATTAGGTAAAGCCTAAACGGACACTACATCATTTTACAATTTCACATTCTCCGAGTCGACTCCAAGAACTCTTCTCCAAAATCCAGTGCTTTCCATTAATTCCTGACTCTTCACACATTCACCTAAATTTCTTTCCACTCATTCCAATTCTCCTGTTTAACATTAAAAATAATATAATCCCTTCGATCATTTGTCTCATAGATCTCAAAGCATCCCAACATATTTGCACAAATCCTAAAGCTCCATTCACTCCTCAACTAAAATCCCACGCTCCAACCATTTCCCCAGCTTCCGTATTCAGTAACTAAACCAAACCATCAAGCTTATCCTCTCATCCTCCTCCCCTGTTTCGATTTCCACCCAGCTATCAGTCTTCATCCTCATCAGTTGAGCATCTCAACCTTCACCTCCCACCAAATCCCGAGTCTCCAATGTCCATTTCATCCTCTTCGCCAGATCACATTTACAAATAAAATCCCCTGTTTCAACCTCCATTTTATTCCCAACGTCCTTGTTCCAACAACCGGATCAAGCTTATCCTATAGCCAGGCGGGATGAAACCTAAATCCCCTGAATCCTCCTCCCGTCCGCATCATCTTAGATTTCATCTCGTGCAATCTAAACTCCCAGCTCCCAGCTCATTCTATGCTTCATTCAAAGATCAGCCCTGCATTACCATTTAGCATCCACCAACAAATCCTCTGCTCAGTCTACGTCCGAGTACATCCAATCTCATCTCTCATCCTCCCCTATCCCGGGTTGTTCTCTGCTTCCGAATGAGAGCAACGTTCCTATCCTTCCCAGAGTTCAAGTTTCCCAGCATCCGGATAGACATCAAGTCCTGTTCTCATCCTCTTCACCGAATTTCCCATCATCCCTTCATCACGGATCAAGCCAACAAATGCATCCCCTATTTCACACGTCTTCGTCTCAGCCAAATCCAACATCCCAAAACCTCCCAGCCGAGATCCTCTCAACTTCATGAGTTTTCTCCGTGTCCTTCCCAATATCCCTCTCACGAATCTTCATCCCAGTCGGATGAGCATCCCAGCTCTCTCTCGAATCCGAACCAAGCCTTCTTCCCGTCGTGATCCATCTTCATTCAAATTCCTCCCGTCCAAGATCGGCTTCCACATCATCTCGTTCCTTCCGCGTCCAACAAACAGAACTCTGTTTCGAAACAGAACCAAGATCCTCCGCATGATCCACAATCCCATCCTCTTCCCGCTTGATCCCATGGAATCTTCAAACGTTCACGCTGCTTCCCTACTTCAAGATCAGCTCAAATCTTCCGCACATGCCGCTCGGAACAGAGTTCTAACGCCTATGTCTTCTCCACGGCGAAATGGCTGCAGCTCACCTTCCTCTGTTTCAGAACTAAATCCCAACAGCATACCAACTTCCGGATCGGCTCCAATCTTTATCCTGCGTCGTCCAAATCATCTACGCACACGTCAGCCGTTCATCTACCCTTATCTCTTCATTCGGGAAGGCTATAAGAGGGGAAGGAGACTGATGCCATGGCTATCTCTGAAAGGGCCAAGTTTCCCACCGGGAGAAGCTAAGTTCCCACAAAAAGAAAAAAATAAAGAAAGAGAGAGAGAGAGAGAAGATTTTTGGTTATTTTGGGAATGACTTTCCATAAGAGTTAAGAAGGAGCCGTTCTCAAGGGAATCGCAAGAGGGAGAGATGGGAGCCCGCTGCTGTGCTGCTGCTGCCGTCTCCAACTCCATGCAGGGCTGATCTTCTCACTAGGGTCGGATGCAACCCTAATAAAGGGCCAAGGGTTTTATATTTTGATTTCTATTCTTGGAGTTGTATAAACCTTATTTTGCTTCTAATGAATATTTTATTTCATCTCATATTTAATTTCTGTGATTTTAAATATGACGTTTATACAATTGTTCTTCATGATCACTAGGTAAATATAAGATAGTCCATGCTTAAGGAAGATGCGATGTGCTGCCACCTTAGATTAGGATAGACATTTCATGCTAACTAAAGATGGATTATGCCTAAATTACTTTTGTGAATTTCTATTTAAATGCTTATTAGGCTTGTAGCCAATTTGCATGTTTATCCAAGAATAAATTAAAATATAATTAATCCTTGTTCCGATGTTAGTGGTGAATTTCTTGCCTTAGGTTTCCCCAAACTGATCATTTTAATTGCATTTCTTATTAAATTGCTTAGTTTAATAGTCTTCACAAATTCTCTTTTTCAAATATTTTTATTTTTAAAGAAAAACAACTGTACCCCAATCCCTGTGGATCGATACCCGTAATCAATATCCTACCAGATACGTGCTATTGCGTGGTCTTTAAAGTTGACTATCAATTTTTGGCGCCATTGCTGGGGACTGTTAGTATAGTTGTTTTTCTTTTCATATATGTAATAAAATAAAAAAAAACTTTCAAAAAAAAATATATATCTAAAATAAAATAAAAATATTTTCTATTTTTGATACTTTTCTTATCTCCTTTCTCTTTTACTAATTTTTGATTTTTCTTGATCAGGAATCGAAGAGGACATCTGGGACGATCAAAAAGGGAACTGCTGTAGAGGTTTGCCTAAAAGAAAAAAAATAAAATAAAAAATTGCTGAGAAAATTGCCTTTAGTAACATCTGAACCTTTCTTATTTAAATCGATTCCCAGTTTGCTTGAAATTTTGTGGTAATTGTTTGATTTTAATTTCAGTAAAAGTGTGAATGCATGCTTGATACACGTACACCAATTAATTCGCACATAGTAAGGGCAATCATCCCAACAAGATAAGAACTGGATTTCATCACCAGATTCTTGCCCAAATTAGGTAAACCAATTCGCACATAGCTATCACTTTAATTAAAATCAATTAGATGTTGGCCCCTAGGGACATTCGAGCTCAATAGGACGAAGATCATCGAAAGTTGCACCAATTTCGCTCTGTGGCTCAGTTGATGTCTAGGCAAGCTTTGTCCCACGGGAGACAGTTCATCTGTTCGAGGCAAGTGGTTTTTAAGTGGGACCTTTGCAACGCATCGTGACCCCCCACTTACCTGGGAGCTTACCTGGTCAACTCAGTTCATTAGACCGGATTGGAGGCTTAGGTGCCCTCTTCAAACCAGTTAGGAGTTGTCTAGTGATTTTAGGGCAAACATAAGGATTTGAAGTCTTTTTCTTTTAATGCATGCTTGACCGCACTTGACTGATTAGAAAAGCATTAGTGTATGCTAGGGTGTCGTTCCAGATCTCCTGAATTAGTACCTTTTGATTCTGAAATAGAGCGTTCTATTAGGGCCCTTCGAGCCGAAATCCGTACCTATAGAACCATAGGATCGACACCACTTGTCGAGATGGCTGAAGAGCAACCCAAACTATTAAAGGAGTACTTCACTCCTTCCATTTATACCTCTCCATCTTGTATTCGACTATCTGATACCAAGGCTGCTGTGCAGTTTGAAATTAAGTCTAGTGTCATCCAAACGCTTCCCTCTTTTTATGGACTTAACAATGAAGACCCATATAAACATTTGGATGAGTTCCTTGAGATATGCACTACTGTCAAAATTCAGAACTTCACTGATGATGCTCTGAAACTTAGGCTATTTCCTTTTTCCCTTAAGGATAGAGCTAAACAATGGCTCCATTCATTAGAAGCCAATTCTATTCTCTCTTGGGCTCAAATGCAACATGAATTTCTAAAGAAATATTTTCCCATAGGAAGAACAAACCAATTTAGGCGTGCTATCACGAGCTTCTCCCAATCTGATGGGGAAGAATTTCATGAAACTTGGGAAAAATTTAGAGATTTACTCCGAAAATGCCCGCATCATCAAATACCCAAATGGCAACTAGTGCAATGCTTTTATGACGGGTTGTCTGAACGAAATCGTCAAATGGTTGATGCTTCTTGCGGAGAAACTTTCATGCTTAAGAGTGAGCATGAGGCATGGCAGATGTTTGAAAACCTTAATGAAAATTCTCTCCACCATGCCTCCTCCGCTCGTCAAGCACCCCCGAATTCTCAAAGAAAAGGGACCATATATGAAGTTAGCCAGCCCATAGGTCTATCTGAAAAAGTAGATGCACTATCCCGCAAATTGGACCAGCTAATGTCTAAAGAACAGCTTTCGAACTTTCTCCAAGTACAAGTGTGTGCTCTCTGTTTTAGTCCGTCTCATACTATTTTTGAGTGCCCTTCGGCAGCACAATTCCCTAAATTTGTGCAAGAGCAAGTAAACACTGCCCAAACACAGTCCCGACCGGGTAATGATCCATATTCTAACACTTATAACCCAGGATGGCGCAACCATCCAAACTTCTCTTGGAAGCAGCAGACTTCCAATACTTTCCAACCTTATTTCCAAAACTTTCAACCATTCTAGAATGTTCATCCGAACCGTCCTCCTACTCACTATTCACAATTTCAACATGTCCCTCCTCCAGCACCCCAAAGAGATATGGCTTTTGAGCAAAAAGTTTTGACTGCCCTTCAAGGACTCGAAGCCAATACACAATTGTTGCACTCCCATACCCAGTCTATTGCCAAATTAGAAACCCAGCTAGGGCAGCTAGCGAGTGCACTAAATAAAAGAGAGGAAGGCAAGCTTCCAAGCCAACCAGTAAATAACCCAAGAGGGCAGTACATGGCTCAAGAGACTCACCCGAATGATGTTCACCATGAACAAGCTAATGCCATGACTACCTTAAGAAGCGGACGCGTAGTGGACAATAAGGTTGGAGAAAAAGAACATAAGAAAAATGAAGATAGGAGTATGACTATGCCTAAAGAGATCCCAAACTCCTCTAGGTCGCCATCGAACCCAGTATCGACCACACCTTTTACACCGAAGGCCCCTTTTCCTCAATATCTGAAAGCACCTTCTCCCTTTGGCATGAAAGGAACTTCATTGGAAGAAATAATGGAGGTATTCAAACAAGTCAAAATCAACCTCCCTCTCCTTGATGCCATAAAACAAGTTCCATCGTATGCCAAATTTCTCAAAGACCTTTGTACCCAGAAACGAAAATCTAGGACACATGTGCCTAAAAAGGTCTTCCTAACTGAACAAGTAAGCTCCATCCTCCAGCACAAAACCCCTCCAAAGTTCAAGGATCCTGGTGCACCTACCATCTCTTATGTGGTAGGAGACAATTCGATTGATCGTGCACTATTAGATTTAGGGGCAAGTATTAATCTTCTTCTTTATTCAGTCTATGAGAAGTTAGGATTAGGTGAACTAAAGCCTACTTCGGTGTCCCTGCAATTGGCTGATCGATCTGTTAAAATACCACGAGGAATAATTGAAGATGTCCTAGTTAAGGTAGATAAATTTTATTTTCCAGTCGATTTCATCGTCCTTGATATGGAACCTGTGCCGAACCTTAAGAAACAGATCCCTATGATTCTTGGTCGTCCCTTCTTAGCTACAGCCAATGCATGTATTAACTGTAGAACTGGGGTGATGGATATATCTTTTGGGAACATGAAAGTTAAACTAAATGTATTCCATGCCTCTAATCAACCTGCAAGGGAAGATGAGTGCTTCCTAGTTGACAAAATGGACGATCTTGTAGAAGAAGCCCTTCCCTATATTCTGGCAGATGATCCTTTGGAAGCATGTTTAGCCCATTTTGACATTGATAACTTTGATTTAGACAAGGCCATAGAAGAAGTCAAAGTCCTACTTGACAATCCGTCTCCCATAAATTCTCATCCTCGGCGTATCCGATATGAACCTCTTCCTACCCTTTCTAGTACGCCACAGTGCCCCTCCATCGAGTCCCCTCCCAAACTTGAGTTAAAGCCACTTCCGGTAATCCTTAAGTATGCTTTTCTAGGATCCGAAGATATCCTACCTGTAATCATCGCGGTTGACCTGTCTGACAAACAAGAGAGTCAACTTTTGAGTGTACTCGGAGAACACAAACATGCAATTGGATGGTCCATGACTGATCTGAAGGGGATTGACCCATCCATTTGCATGCATCGCATTCACCTAGAAGAAGATGCAAAACCGACCCGTGAAATGCAAAGGAGACTCAACCCTAACATGAAAGAAGTGGTCAAGAAAGAAGTAGTAAAGTTGCTAGATGCCGGAATAATTTACCCTATCTCTGATAGCAACTGGGTGAGTCCAACTCAAGTAGTACCAAAGAAGTCGAGCATTACTGTGGTTGAAAATGCAGAAGGAGAGTTGATGCCCACACGCACGACCACTAGCTGGCGTGTTTGCATTGGCTATAGAAAATTAAACTCCATGACTAGGAAGGATCATTTTCCTTTGCCTTTTATTGACCAAATATTGGAAAGGTTAGCCGGTCAGGATTTCTACTATTTCTTAGATGGTTATTCTGGATATAACCAAGTGGCTGTGTATCCCGATGATCAAGAGAAAACCACTTTCACATGTCCATTTGGGACATTTGCGTATAGAAGAATGCCATTTGGACTCTGCAATGCACCCACGACATTTCAACGATGCATGATGGCAATTTTTTCTGACATGTTAGAAAAATTTCTGGAGGTGTTCATGGACGATTTTTCAGTTTTTGGCCCCTCATTCGATGATTGTCTCAATAATTTAGTACTGGTTCTAAAAAGATGTAAGGAGACCAATCTAGTGCTAAGTTGGGAAAAGAGCCATTTCATGGTTCAAGAGGGTATAGTCTTGGGACACATTGTGTCAAAAAGGGGTATTGAGGTAGATAAAGCAAAAGTTGATCTTATTTCTAATCTTCCTCCACCCAAATCTGTGAAACAAATTCGTTCTTTTCTCGGCCATGCTGGTTTTTACGTCGCTTCATTAAAGACTTCAGCAAAATCTCTAGGCCCTTGTGCAATCTCCTTGCCAAGGATACACCCTTTGTCTTTGATGAAGCATGTAAAGAGACCTTTGAAAAACTCCGATCTAAGTTGTCTACAGCACCTGTTATACAACCTCCCAATTGGACCCTTCCATTTGAACTTATGTGTGATGCTTCTGACTATGCCATTGGAGCGGTTTTAGGGCAACGGCTAGAGAAGTTACCTCATGTCATCTACTACGCTAGTAAGACACTCTCAGATGCACAATTGAACTACACCACTACTGAGAAAAAATTACTAGCTGTAGTGTTTGCCTTGGACAAGTTTCGATCCTATCTCTTAGGATCCAAGGTTATTGTAATCACTGATCATTCTGCTCTTCGGTACCTCCTTTCAAAGAAGGACACCAAGCCTCGTCTAATTCGATGGATCCTGTTGTTACAGAAATTTAATCTAGAAATTCGTGATAAGAAAAGCACCACAAATGTTGTAGCAGACCACTTGTCTAGAATCCTTCTCGAGCCTTCTCATAGCACTTCCCCACTTCATGACTCCTTTCCAGATGAACAATTGTTTGAAGTGCAACAAGAAAAAACACCATGGTTTGCCAACATAGTAAACTATCTTTCCATAGGACAAATTCCCGATCATTGGTCCAAACAGGACAAGGATCGATTCTTTTCGCAAGTTAAGTTCTACTTTTGGGATGACCCCAATCTATTTAAGTACTGCCCAGATCAAGTAATCCGTCGATGTGTGCCAGAATGTGAATTTCAGAGTATTCTTGATTTTTGTCATACCCAAGCCCGCGGAGGATATTTTGGGGGTAGAAAAACTGCAGCTAAAGTCTTACAAAGTGGATTTTATTGGCCCTCCTTGTTCAAAGATGCTCACAATTTTTGTCGGACTTGTGAGCGATGCCAGCAAATGGGTACAATCACCCGTAGAGATATGATGCCACTTAACCCCATTTTAATTATAGAAATTTTTGATGTCTGGGGTATTGACTTCATGGGCCCCTTTCCGTGTTCGTTTGGTTTTGAATACATTCTTGTCGGGGTAGACTATGTCTCGAAGTGGGTAGAAGCAATTGCTACGAGGACTAATGATCACAAGGTTGTGGTTAAGTTCTTACAAACAAACATATTTAGTCGCTTTGGCACACCCCGAGCTATTATTAGTGATGGGGGATCACATTTCTGCAACCGATCTTTCGAAGCTTTGGTTCGTAAATATTCAATCACCCACAAAGTTGCTACCCCATACCATCCCCAAACAAGTGGACAAGTTGAAGTTCCAATAGGGAGATAAAACACATCTTAGAGAAAACAATACGCCCTGATAGAAAAGATTGGTCTCAAAGATTAAACGATTCTCTCTGGGCTTACCGTACTGCCTATAAGACTCCTATTGGCATGTCTCCTTATCGACTGATTTTTGGAAAAGCTTGCCACTTACCCGTAGAACTCGAACATAGAGCTTTTTGGGCCATTAAAAAGTTTAACTTTGATATGGCAGCAGCTGGTTCTAACCGAAAACTTCAACTCAACGAGCTTGAAGAGTTACGCAATGAGGCATATGAAAATGCCAAAATATACAAGGCAAGGACTAAAGCTTTTCATGACAAATCCATTAACCATAAGTCTTTCGAGCCTAATCAAAAGGTTTGGCTATTCAATTCTAAATTGCGTCTCTTTCCTGATAAACTTCGCTCTAGGTGGGATGGTCCCTTTTTAGTTAGAAAAGTTTTTCCTCATGGTGCCGTAGAAATTCAAGACATCAATGATGGTCGTATCCTAAATGTCAATGGTCAAAGATTGAAACCTTACATAGAGTGTGTTGCAGATGGACAGTTAATTGAATCTCTTGATTTGATGGATCCTATTTATTGAGATAATTAAGAATATACTGCGTCTGGCTGAAGACGTTAAACTTAGCACTTGTTGGGAGGCAACCCAATTTTCATAGGTTATTTTTGCACATTTTCTTGTCACATTTTTTCAGGTGTCCTCATATTACTGATGCAACTAAGGTACAATGCTTCTATCCTCTATATGCATCATATTTTCATCCAAAATAAAATAACGAAAAAAAAATATCATAACGAAAAAAATATAATAATATAATATTAAAAAAAAACATTGAGGACAATATCTGATCTAGGTTGGGGGTATAGGATTCCAATTTTTGAAGAAATTTTTCGTATTTTTGCATTTTTGAATAAGTTTTTCGAAAAAAAAAACCTAATTGCTATGCCTTAGTGCTGAAATAATAAATGCACAAAGTATATAAAATCTAACAAGCCCAATGATTAGTCAGAAGTAAGACAACTTGAGTTCTTTTCATTAAAAGTTCTTTTAGTGAGTTGTAAGATAATTTTTACTTTGGAATTTCACAACACACATGGCCTGCACTTCTAAGGGTTAGGTTCAACATTATGTTGTTAAGTCTAGTAGCAACCTTGAGTCCTGATGAATCATACCTATCTAATTCACTATTATCAAAAAAAAAGAGAGAAAAAGTGAATTTAGTCAGGTACATCGAAAAGGGCTACCTATTGTCAAAGGTCAGCGGGCTTGTGATGATGAACCCGAGCATAGGTCCGTAGGGGAGTCTTGATGCCCAACACCTTATGCCATCTGGTGTGGGAGTGTTGACTGAATGCTCGCTACACGGAGGAATCATTACAAGAGTAAAAGTGCATAATTTATTTATACAAAAATAAAAAAATAATAATAATAAAAAAAAAAGGAGAAAATAATATTGACCTTGAAAAAGACGATAGTGTGAAAGCCGTCGTTGTAAAAATTCGAGTAAACTGGAATATTACAGATAAAACCCATGAGGTATTAAAGTAAACATCCACAACTCTCGAAAGCCTGCAAGATAGGATGATTTTGAATCAGTGATTAGGTCTTATCTGACCAATTCTTGGAAACTACTAGCTTTAGCAGTATTTTGGGGAATCTAAAACCTTAGCTTGTGTATGGTCCAGATTTCACCGAGCATCCAAGTATAAATTAGTCTTACAACTCTCTAACGGAAACTTAATAACTTCAACTTAAGTTGCATACTGACCTAGGATTTGGGCTGACTTAGTAATTAAAACTTTGTGTGCTTTTAAAATTCTTGGCATTAATGCATTTGAAATTAGATTTTATAAAACAATAAAATAAATTCTTTAGACAGCAGTTTGTGGGTATCTGAGCTGGAAACCCTCACGAGACAAAACTCGTCCACTAGGGCCACCTAGGGGTTTAAAGCCTTATTGCATTCGGTAAATGCAATCGCGATTCCTGCGAAAGTGAGTTAGTTTTTTTTTATTTTGCTCGAGGACTAGCAAAATGTAGGTTGGGGGGTGTGATAAGTGCTAAATAATGCATAAATTATTATCTTATTCATAGCACTTATCATTATTTTAATTCACATATTTTGTAAATTCAACTTAAAAAATGTATTATCTTCACCATTGCATTTTAATAAATTATCCAAGGTAATTCGAGTTTGATTTGATTATTTATTGATTAAGCTTAATGCATGCAGGTCGAGTCGAGCTCAATTAGGTAAAGCCTAAACAGACACTACATCATTTTACAATTTCACATTCTTCGGAGTCGACTCTAAGAACTCTTCTCCAAAACCCAGTGCTTCCCATTAATTCCTGACTCTTCACACATTCACCTAAATTTCTTCCCACTCATTCCAATTCTCCTGTTTAACATTAAAAATAATATAATCCCTTCGATCATTTGTCTCATAGATCTCAAAGCATACCAACATATTTGCACAAATCCTAAAGCTCCATTCACTCCTCAACTAAAATCCCACGCTCCAACCATTTCCCCAGCTTCCGTATTTAGTAACTAAACCAAACCATCAAGCTTATCCTCTCATCCTCCTCCCCTGTTTCGATTTCCACCTAGCTATCAGTCTTCATCCTCATCTCGTGAGCATCTCAACCTTCACCTCCCACCAAATCTCGAGTCTCCAACGTCCATTTCATCCTCTTCGCCAGATCACATTTACAAATAAAATCCCCTGTTTCAACCTCCATGTTCTTCCAAACGTCCTTGTTCCAACAACCGGATCAAGCTTATCCTATAGCCAGGCGGGATGAAACCTAAATCCCCTGAATCCTCCTCCCGTCCGCATCATCTTAGATTTCATCTCGTGCAATCTAAACTCCCAGCTCCCAGCTCATTCTATGCTTCATTCAAAGATCAGCCCTGCATTACCGTTTAGCATCCATCAACAAATCCTCCGCTCAGTCTACGTCCGAGTACATCCAATCTCATCTCTCATCCTCCCCTATCCCGGGTTGTTCTCTGCTTCCGAATGGGAGCAACGTTCCTATCCTTCCCAGAGTTCAAGTTTCCCAGCATCCGGATAGACATCAAGTCCTATTCTCATCCTCTTCACCGAATTTCCCATCATCCCTTCATCACGGATCAAGCCAACAAATGCATCCCCTGTTTCACACGTCTTCGTCTCAGCCAAATCCAACATCCCAAAACCTCCCAGCCGAGATCCTCTCAACTTCATGAGTTTTCTCCGTGTCCTTCCCAATATCCCTCTCACGAATCTTCATCCCAGCCGGATGAGCATCCCAACTCTCTCTCGAATCCGAACCAAGCCTTCTTCCCGTCGTGATCCATCTTCATTCAAATTCCTCCCGTCCAAGATCGACTTCCACATCATCCCGTTCCTTCCACGTCCAACAAACAGAACTCTGTTTCGAAACAGAACCAAGATCCTCCGCATGATCCACAATCCCATCCTCTTCCCGCTTGATCCCATGGAATCTTCAAACGTTCATGCTGCTTCCCTACTTCAAGATCAGCTCAAATCTTCCGCACATGCCGCTCGGAACAGAGTTCTAACGCCCATGTCTTCTCCATGGTGAAATGGCTGCAGCTCACCTTCCTCTGCTTCAGAACCAAATCCCAACAGCATACCAACTTCCGGATCGGCTCCAATCTTTATCCCGCGTCGTCCAAATCATCTACGCACACGTCAGCCGTTCATCTACCCTTATCTCTTCATTCGGGAAGGCTATAAGAGGGGAAGGAGACTGATGCCATGGCTATCTCTGAAAGGGCCAAGTTTCCCACCGGGAGAAGCTAAGTTCCCACAAAAAGAAAAAAATAGAGAGAGAGAGAGAGAGAGAAGATTTTTGGTTATTTTGGGAATGACTTCCCATAAGAGTTAAGAAGGAGCCGTTCTCAAGGGAATACAAGAGGGATAGATGGGAGCCCGCTGCTGTGCTGCTGCTGCCGTCTCCAACTCCATGCAGGGCTGATCTTTTAACTAGGGCCTGATGCAGCCCTAATAAAGGGCCAAGGGTTTTATATTTTGATTTCTATTCTTGGAGTTGTATAAACCTTATTTTGCTTCTAATGAATATTTTATTTCATCTCATATTTAATTTCCGTAATTTTAAATATGACGTTTATACAATTGTTCTTCATGATCACTAGGTAAATATAAGATAGTCCATGCTTAAGGAAGATGCGATGTGCTGCCACCTTAGATTAGGGTAGACATTTCATGCTAGCTAAAGATGGATTATGCCTAAATTACTTTTGTGAATTTCTATTTAAATGCTTATTAGGCTTGTAGCCAATTTGCATGTTTATCCAAGAATAAATTAAAATATAATTAATCCTTGTTCCGATGTTAGTAGTGAATTTCGTGCCCTAGGTTTCCCCAAACTGATTATTTTAATTGCATTTCTTATTAAATTGTTTAGTTTAATAGTCTTCACAAATTCTCTTTTTCAAATATTTTTATTTTTAAAGAAAAACAACTGTACCCCAATCCCTGTGGATCGATATCCGTAATCACTATCCTACCAGATACGTACTATTGCGTGGTCTTTAAAGTTGACTATCAGGTTGCTGTAGTTTGACGAACATGTGAACTTGGCCCCCAGCCATTCGGATCCTTGTAGTGCGGATTGGCTACAGTAGGTTCATTTTGAAATAGGGTTGCATCTAGATGGGATCTGTCGACCTTGATAGATTAGGAGTGATCCTATGTGATTTATGAGACTGAGTTTGATAAATTTCTGGCCAGGTATTTTGGAAAAAGAGTTTTCCATATATCGAACTGAAAGTCGTATAAATTTGACATATGACGGACGATGGGGTTTGACGAGATATCCATAACCTCCGTCACGTTGGGATCCATGATAGAGGGACTGTATCATATGCTAACTGCACCTAGAAGTTCAGACATTCCATTTTGCTGGGTTGCCACCATATACTGCTAGTTGTCACTAGTGGATTGTGAGACTCAAAGGCATTCACTTGGTGATCAGTGAATTCTGAGAGTAGAACTGAAATCGTTTCAGTCCACTGAAAGGAGTTTCAGTGATATTGAGATGGAGATCTCAATATGTCTTACTACCAGTCAGAATAGAACCTACAGGGTCACATACATAAAGGATTTAATTAGTCAGACTATCATAATTATAATTTGGAGTCACAATAGAAATCAATCATCAATATGATTGGTGATTGAATTAACCCACTAAGTGTTAGTAAGTTAATGAAAGAAGAATTAAGTGGAATTGATTGCAATTGGATTGCAATTGGGCTGATTTAATGAGCCAAATCAAATTGGATTCGACCCAAATTGATTTGGGTTCATGATTGGGTCAATTTGATTAAATCAAGGTTTGTGCGGATTTTAAAGACCACATGTCGTCGTAGGATGAATATGACTTAAGTCATATTCACACTATGCGGAATTTAAAGTCCACATGGTGTCGTAGGATGCATGCTTCCAAATTAATTAATTCTCCTAGTGAGATTAGAAATTCTAATGTGATTAGAAAATTAATCAATTGATTAAGTGGACACATGTCATGCATCTATGAGCACAAGGATTGGACACTTGGCATTAATCCAAGGGTGGATTATAGTCCGATACTCCCAATAAGATTAGGAGAGGCCCTAAACCCAATCTATAAAAGGGTAGCAAGGGAGACATTATGAATCAATTCTCTCCTCTTCCTCTCCACGCCTCCTCTTCTTTCTTCGTCCTTCTCCACGGCAGCAAGGGGTCTTCATCCTCCTCTTCTTCCACGATAGCAAGGCAAGGAAGATCCACGTGCAAGGTTCCTCCTTCCTCTTCCTCCATCGCGAGCAAGGTTGAAGAAGAAAGGTTCTTCATCAAGGAGGTAAGTTGCAGATTCTTATTCCAACTTATGATAGTCATGAGAGGTCTTTGCAAGGAGCTAGCACTCCGGTAAGACCCATTCTCAGATGATTAGATCTTCGTGTGGATACCTGTAGAGACCGGACAATTATGCGGCTCAAACAGGAACCTAGATTAGATTATCAGGCTACGGTGTTCTACACCTGCAGAATTTTTGAAGATGAGATCTTCAAATCTAATAACTTTTCATTTTGTTTCAGTTTTATAAATCTTAATCAACCTTCCTCAGATCCTAATCTTCCCTTCCTAATGAGTTCAAAGATCTTCTGGATTTGGATCTAGAAATTTTTTTGAATTCTATGATCCGAGGTACGTTCATACGATGAATGACGTTCCGTTCGAATTCCGCTGTGAACGTCGCATCGAACGGGGTGTAACTCAGCAGTGGTATCAGAGCCAAGGTTCTAGGGAGCATGATTAGAACTTAAGAATTGATTACCACGTTCTTAATCTATTTTTTAAAGAAATTATGCTTGCTAGATTTTCTGCGTGCTGAAATTTCAGGTTGCTGAAATGTTCAGCATGCAGATTTTTATTTGCTATGATTTTGCAAATTATTTTAGAATTGTAATTAGATTATAGTGTTTTAAATCAAGTAATGCATGATCTAAAATCCAGAGAATAGCATAATAGGTTTAAAGTTTCAGATCTAAAAATATACATGAGATGCGTGTGGTAATCATAATGTTCATACTTGTTTAAGGTTATGTTTAAAACAATGTATGCATGAGATGTATGTATTAGTTAAACAAAAATTTATTTGCATGAGATGTAAATAAAACTCTTAAACAATAGGACATTTACATAAGATGTAAACTGAAATAATTGTGTTATTTATATAAGATGTAATCACATAATATATGAAATTGTTTCATAATTACATAGGATGTTGTGGAGTGATTGATAATACCCCAATTTGATTTTGATGAGACCAAAGCATTTGAGTATATTTTATGTTATACTAATGAATTCAATCCAGTATATCAAGCAAAATTTGTAAGAATCCTCTTTTGAGTGCGTGTGGAAATCAGCTTAAGTCAAAGGCTGAAACTCGAGTCGACTCCGGAGGATTTCGAGTCGACTCCAAGTGTTTCAGACATTCTGGCACAGGCTCGAGTCGACTCCGGCACACTGTGAGTCGACTCCGACTGAGAACAGACAGCAGGACAGAAAGATGAATCTCAAACCCTGTCACCGAGTCGACTCCTGAAGAATTCGAGTCGACTCCGATGATTGCCGAGTCGACCTCCGATAGTTCCGAGTCGACTCCAAGGAGTAACAGACAGAGAGACAGAGAAGTGGTTTCTGGATTCTGTTACCGAGTCGACTCCAGAAGAGTCGAGTCGACTCCAACGGTTGGCGAGTCGACTCCTAAACAAGTAAGAGCCGACTCTCAGAGGAATGCAAGACTAAAAGACAGTGAACCAACTTCGGACTCTGAGAGCCGAGTCGACTCCAAGACGATCCAAGTCGACTCCGAGGCAGTTCAACTCCAAAGACAGAAGATCAGTTTTTGGGCTCTGAGAGCCGAGTCGACTCCAAGACGATCCGAGTCGACTCCGAGGCAGTTCAACTCCAAAGACAGAAGACCAGGTTTTCGGTCTCTGAGAGCCAAGTCGACTCCAAGAGAATCCGAGTCGACTCGAGGGAGTAAACCTAGAAGAAAGATCTCTGGAATCCTGAGAACGAGTCATCTCCAAAGGGCCGAGTCATCTCCGGATACTGGCGAGTCGACTCCAAGTTTGGCCGAGTCAACTCTAGAACGGGACAGCACTTTAATTCAAATCCTGAATAGTGGGCGAGTCGTCTCCAGTAAAGCATGAGTCGACTCCCGCAATAGCCGAGTCGACTCCAGATCGAGCGAGTCGACTCCGATCCCAACGGACACTTTGTCAGGAGTTGCAGATTGTGCAGAATGGCTCTAAAGTTGTGTCTAACGGCTAGTTTTCAAAGGGGACTGTTTAAATAGCCAGAGTAAACAGTAATAGACAATAAAAGAGAGATTCCATTCAAAGTAAAAGTGATTTCCACCTACCAAAGCCTCTCAAGAGTAAATACAAGAGAAAGAAGGAAGAAGTGCATTCAACTCCATCCTACGAACTCTTCCCTCGCATTCAAGGCTCCCCATCTGACAGCAAATCTTTAGCACACTCCAAGAGGAGTCTCAGAGTTCGAGAAGCCCCTTCTTCCCTTTTCAAAAACTGTTTGAGGGCTTCTAACTCTATTCTATTCATATTTGTCATATTTGCTTTTTAAGAAGCTATCCTTGTACTCTTTTCAAACTGTTTCTCTTACTTGATTCAATCAGGGGATTGAATCAAGGGTGTTAAGGTTAGCTGGTGAGCTGAGGGTAAAACCAACGGTGTAAGGGTTCGATTGTGATCCCGAGAAAACAATCGGATGGTTTTAGTCGGTGAGCCTGGAAAAACCGACCGAGTTCATTGTGATCTCGTAAAACAACAAGTTGGGTTGTGAACTTGTAAAACAACCGGCTGTAATCCGAGGGATTATAGTGAACTCCCAAGTGAAGCTTGGGGAGTGGACGTAGGAGCAAGGGTTAGCTCCGAACCACTATAAAATTTCTTGTGTTTGTGATTGGTTCATTATTTCTTCCATCCCCTTCATTCACTGCATATAGTAAACTAATTAATCCACTTGCAATAAGGTTTAATTAGTTACTCATTAAGTTTTTATCTGTAATAATCACTTAAAACCCAATTCACCCCCTCTCTTGGGTTGTCACCTTGGGCAACAGATGTAAACCTGAACCAATGTGATATTTACATAAGATGTAAATCGAATGACATTAGGTATGGGGTAGATGGTTACATTAGATGTAAATCCCAAGAGACCTAAAACCTTTCTAAATCAATCGAGAGTAAACGATACGTTGAGCTAGCCATATTTGATTAATTGATCTAATTGGTGTCTAGGAAAGCTCAAAGGTGGTTACTTAATTAGGACCTTACTCTCTGAGTAAGGGGAGCCTCCCACCTGCTTACCTGGTCAATTGATCGATTACATCCTATGGAAAGCTCAAGGTTGGAATCACTAAGATCTGATTACCCAATATTAAGTCGATTGGTCTTCCATCGTAGTAGAGTTGCTAAGATCTTTCCGGCGTTGATTAGTCTCGGCTGGATACAGTAGGCTAGTTGCATCGGAAGATTGGACCTCTCTATTAACATGAGATGTTGTGGGGTAAATGTAGGGTTGGGCTCCAATAACTGTTAGGTGAGGACCCAATCACAGCTTTATTTTTGCGGGATATACGGTGGGTCTGACTTAACCAAGGAACAGGTCTAATAACTATTAGGTGAGGTCCTTATGACTTAGAGACCAGGTTAGCTCAATATGCTTACGAAACATTATACAAGAGTTGTACACTCATCGTCTATGTGTCTCCAATAGCTGTTAGGTGAGGTGACAAGTAGATTGGTGGGACCGCAGCACCCCACTCGAAATCCTAAGTCGCAGGTTTCCGTATCTTTACCAGAGGAGTGTGAGAGATCCAAAAAATAGTGGGAGAATTTGATCCAATTTTGTTTTAAAAGTCCTTAAAACAAATTAATGTCAAATACAAATTTCTAATTAGAATCTTTACTCTCTGCAGATGTCAATGGCTTCTAACCCAATAGTTCGAATTCTAGATAACAATAGGTTGACCGGACCAAACTATAAAGATTGGCTCCGCAACTTGAAGATTGTCTTGAGTTGTGAAAAGATAGCTTATATTCTTGACCATGAACTCCCGGTGTTACCAACCCGTGCAACCAATGAGCAGCGTGAGACACATGCAAAATGGTTGGATGACGACAATAAGGTTAGGTGCTACATTTTGGCATCCATGTCCAACAGATTGCAATGCCAGCATGAGAGCATGAAGACTGCCAAGGACATACTGTTGGGAACCTGCTCATGCCGCAGAAAATTAAAAAAATTTTCAGATGTAGCGGAAGTGGCATGCACGGGATCGACATTCATCTCATGAACGTTATGTAAAAACCGTTCGTAGATAGATTAGGCTTAAAAACTTTTTAAACCAATTAGGAAGATGAGATATTCACCTTGTGCGGGTAGATGATCACCGCAAACTGAAGTTCGTGGTTTTGGAAGAAGGTTCGCTTGAAGCCGCACACGCATCCGGCCTCTACGGGTATCCACACGAAGTAGAGAACCGATCAAAGCTCTCTTGTCTCCCCGGGGTGCTAGCTCCCTTGCAGAGACAACTCTTGATGGCTGAAATCCTTTCTTTGAATCAACCTTTGATTTCCTTAGGAAGGAGGAGGAAGAAGAGGGGATGAAGGATGAAGAACACAAGGCTCTTCGCAGCCTTTTCTTTTTCCTACGCTAGAACCAGGGAAGAAGATGGAATAGGTGATGCACGCCTCCTCCTTTCTCTTCCTTGCTGATGGCGACTGAAGACCAAGAGGAGGAAGGGGCCACGGCACAAGGGAGAGGAGAGGAAGAATAATCCCTAGGGTTTGGCCTTTTACTCCTTATAAAGGCATATGGAGCTCCTACTTAATAGGAGCTTCGTATTTTTCCTTTTGGAACCAAGAAGAGGGGCGCACGCCCCTCTTCTCTTCTCTTTGATTTCAGCCAAGGGAGGGGCTTCTCCTCATCACGCATGCCCCACTTGATCCAATCAAGTAGGGCGTGAGGTCTAATGCAAGGTGGTCTAGTTCTCTTCTAAAGAGGATTAGGTGCACCTGTTTGCTTTTCCTTCAAATCCTAATCCAATTAGGATTTGATTGAACCATGACTCAATTAAACCCTTCAATCCTAATCAAATTAGGAGTCATCATAATTCATTAGATTAATAATTAATTAGGACTTAAGAAATTCTAATTCAATTAGAATTTATTTAATTTTAGTCCTAATCCAATTAGGACTCTTCTTTGAATCCAAAGTCCTAATCCAATTAGAACTTCTAGGAATCCTATTCTAAGTAGGAATCCAAATTGAATTCAAAATCCTAATTCAATTAGGATTGTAGGAATCCTACCTAAGTAGGACTCCTAGTCCTACTCCAAATAGGACTTCCAATCCTAATCCAATTAAGACTCTAGGAATCCTACTCCAAGTAGGATTTGTGTTTTAGTCCAATTAATTAATTTCTATTGTTACTTCTTCTACTGATTATCAATTGAATTGATTACTCATGATTCATAATCACTTTTCAACCATCGGATCGGTCAATACCTCTAGTGTGTGTGACTCCATAGGTTCTATTCTGTTTGGTAGTGAGATATATTACGATCTTTATCACAATATCATTGAAAACTTCTTTCAATGGGTTGGAATAGTTCCAACTGAACTCATCAGGATTTATCGATCATCAAGATATTTTCTGTGAGTCTCACCATCCACCAGTGACACCTAGCAGCATGTAGTGGCTACCCAGCAGAATGGAATGATGAACCTCTAGGTGCAGTTATCGTATGATACAGTCCTTCTATCGTGGATCCCTACAGGACGGAGGTCATGGACAACTCGTCAAACTCCATCGTCTGTCATATATCAAGATTTATTCGACTTAAGTTCGAGAGTAGAAAACTCTTTCTCCACTGTTTTTACTGCCCTGGCCGAGGTCTTACAAACTCAGTCTTATAAATCATATAGGATCTCTCCTTATCTACCAAGGTCGATAGATTCCATATAGGTGCATACCCTACTCCTACAGTGAACCTATTGCAGCCAATCTGCACTGCATGGACCCGTATGTCTAGAGACCATGTATACGTACAGTCAAACTACAATAATCTCACTATGAGTAGCCGAAGCACCGCAGGTCAAAGGACCAGTCACACTACTGCAACATCAAGCAAGTCACTGATGAGTGGATAAACATCCAAGTGACTTCTTATCTTGGTCACGCTCAGTACTCTTGTTCTTTAACAAGCACCTGCACTATTACTTCAGTGTCGCCACACCATGGACTCGAATCTAGTCCATCCATAAGGAAAGCAATGTGCACACTGATCTCATCGGATCGATCACCATTCTCGTGATGATCCATTGATCAGAAGCATTCAGAAATTAATCACAATGATGCATGGCTCAAATTCTTAACTCTTAAGAATATGCATCATCATCTTATTAATTCTTGGACGATTCATAGACACATAAACAATATAAATGAAAAAGATGCCTTTCATTTATTCAATAATAAATAGTCAAGTACAAAATTATGTCCTAGAATTAATAATGTGTCAGCCAGATTGGCTTATAGGGCATACATCTAACAATCTCCCACTTGCACTAAAGCCAATCAGTCATATATCTAAGCCCCATCTTCTCAAGGTGGGCTTCAGTCTTTTGCTCACTCAGCTGCTTAGTGAACGGGTCCGCCACGTTGTCCACGGAGTCTACTTTCTGCACCTCGACATACTTCTTCTCAACATAGTCGCGTATGAGGTGGAAGCGCCGCTCTATATGCTTGGACTTCTGATGAGACCTTGGCTCCTTAGCAAGAGCTATGGCGCCATTATTATCGCAGTAGAGTATTATGGCATCTGATAACATTACATCCAATTTCGTAATGAATTTTTTGACCCAGAAGCCTTCCTTAACAGCTTCAGAGGTGGCGATATATTCAGCTTCCATAGTAGAATCAGCAATGATCGGTTGTTTAGAACTTTTCTTATTCATCGTACCACCATTGCACAAGAACACATATCCAGATATAGACTTTCTATCATCGATATCAGTCATGAAGTCTGAATCTGTGTACCCTTCTACCTTTAACTCTGATGTTCCTCCAAAGACCAAAAATAAATCTTTAGTTCTTCTTAAGTACTTAAGAATATTCTTCACAGCTGTCCAGTGCTCTTTACCTGAATTCGACTGATATCTACTAGTGACACTCACAGCAAGAGCTATATCAGGTTGTGTACAAAGCATGGCATACATGAAGCTCCCTATTGCCGATGTATAAGGGATCTTGCTCATGCGTTGAATCTCTTCAGATGTGTTGGGGCACATCTTCTTGGAGAGATGAATTCCATGCCTCAGGGGTAAGAGACCCCTTTTGGAGTTTTCCATGCTGATCCTTTTCAGCACTTCCTCTATGTACATCTTCTATGATAGGTCAAGCATCCTTTTTGATCTATCTCTATAGACTTTTATCCCCAAAATATAGGATGCTTTCCCAAGATCTTTCATGAAGAATTCTTTTGACAACCAGACCTTGACCGAGGTTAGCATGGGAATATCATTTTCTATCAGGAGGATGTTGTCCACGTACAATATGAGAAACACGGCAGCACTCCCACTAACCTTCTTGTAAACACACGGTTCCTCTTCGTTCTTGATAAAATCAAACGTTTTGATTGCATCATTGAATCGAGTGTTCCAACTCCGCGATGCTTGCTTTAGTCCATAAATGGACCTTTGCAGCTTGCAGAACTTGTGATCTCCATCACTAGAAGTGAAACCCAAAGGCTGCTCCATATAGATATCTTCATCAAGATATCCATTCAGAAAAGCAGTTTTCATATCCATCTACCAAATTATATAATCATGAAATGCTTCAATGGCAAGCAATGTTCGGATGGATTTCAGCATGGCTACAGTGTTGGGATTTGTATCCTAAATGTCAATCGTCAGCATATTGATGATTGAATTTTGTAAATGAATTGACAAATTAATAAAGTGTTATTTGGCATTATTCATCATTTCATCTTCAAATGAACTCTTATATGATGAAGTCCTTAGGACTTATGTTATGATAAAGGAGGATTTATCTTTGAGTCCTTAAACTTATTCGCGACCAAATGATATGTTGTTACTAGGACGACAACATTATCGAGATTAGGTCGTTGTGTGACATATACGTTGGTTATCCTCTTAACCAAGGAGTGTGGAGACACTGGTATGCCACACAGGTGAAGTGTAGGAGTATATTTCACTGAATGTGACCAATTTCGGAACGCTCTACTGTCGAGAGATGTTCCGAGTGGATATGGGTATAAGTTTGGCCCTCTGACCTGAGACCGCAACCTGTGACTAGCAAGCAACTCACTGTACTTTGGTACCGGACTACCTGAATTTCTAATTCAGTGACGGAAGGTCACTGGGTGCAGTCAAGTACTTGCGTAGTCAGTTGTGAGTCAAGATAGAATTGACCCATCCTGAAAACAGAAGATAATGTCTTGTGATTAATTTAGCAAAACCTTAGCCAGGGTAATCCCAGTAAGGAGTCACGGGATATCTAAAGTTAATCACATAATGGATGTACTAATTATAGGGTTGACAGTGAGCTCTAAGTTATTCTGGCATTAGGAGTCAAAGGGATTGAATTATATAGTAACCATAGTTCAGGGTTCCAGAATATTTGCTTCGCATATATTCAGCCTATCCGGACGTCGGGTACCATTGCTAGATGGTCACATCGATTAGTGTAGGAAATTGTTCCTATACTACTGGCTTAAGTTCGAACCTATGAGGTCATATGCATAGAAGATTCCTGATTGATCAAGAAAGCTGATGAATGATTAAGAATCATTCAGGGATAATTTGGTCAATTTGATTGGTAAATTATCTTATAAAATAATTAAAGTAATTATTGAACGATTAATTAGTAATTAAATTATTAATAAACTCAATTTGATTGAGTAATTGTGCTAAGGATGAGCCAAATTGAATTGGATTCAAGTTTGGGCTCAATCAGGATTTTGACCTGATTGGATTAGGTCAGAACCAAAAAGGACTTAAGCTGATCAAATTAATTTTAAATTAATTTGTTCTTAATTGGGGATTGACCTAATTGGATTAGGTCCAACACAAAGTAATTAATTCAATTTGATTGAGTTTGGATGAGCCAAAAATTGAATTGGATTCAATTTGAGCTCAATCAGGGTCTGACCTGATTAGATTGGGTTCAACCAAATTGCTTCGTTTTAATATGGGTTTGACCAAATTTGATTAGGTGCAACCCAAGAGGATTAGGCTCAGATGATGTGGCAATTAGTGGTGACATGGAATTGGATTTCATGAATTTTAAATAAACCAAAATTATTGCATGGCGCATGGACCCATTGCTTGACACATGGCGACATTATTTGTTGTTTGAATTTGAATTCAAACATTAAGCAATATATTAAATGATTTCATACATCAAATAACTTTCTTAGCTGGCGTGTGAACCTCTGAATCATTTAAATTCGAATTTCAAATGAAATATATGCGACAAGAGGTAGAAAAATTCTGCTGCATGGATTTCAAGATCCTCCCCTCTTGCACATGTGTTTAAAATTTGAATTTAAATCAGATTTGGTTGAGATCTGATTTGGGTTGTTCCTATTCCTTTGCATGCGCCAACTAAAGGAGGTTTTCTAAAAATAAATTTCAAATTTTGAATGAAAATTCGGAGGCCATTAAAAGGGGTCAAACATGGGCACCGAAAATACATCCATTGCAGCCTTCTTCCTCACCCGCCTCCTCTTCCTCTTCTTCTCCATTTTAGATAGGGTTTTCAGGGTGAAGTCAGAAAAAGAATAAAAAGGCTGATCAGAGCAAGGCGGAGTGCTTCTTCTGCAAGAAGCAAGGACATTGGAAGAGGAACTGTCCTCTTTATATTGCATCCCTCGATCCGAACCGGCCTAAGAAAAGTGGGCAATCAGTTGCCAATCAAGGTACTTATATAATAACACCTTGCAATTTTTCTATTTATGATAATTCGACCTGGGTATTGGATACCGGTAGTCCTTTTAATATTTGCAATTCGTTGCAGGGGCTACAAGTCAGTAAGAGGTTTGAAGAAGGAGAAAGGTTCCTAAATGTTGGAGATGGAAGACCAGTTCCAGTTCTAGCTTTAGGAATTCTTAAACTTGAATTCAGCTCTCATGTAAATGTCCTTAGTGATTGTCACTATTGTCCAAGTTTTCTATTGAATATCATTTCTGTAGGCCTTTTGGCCAAAAATGGTTATGAAATATCAATAAAAAAGAATTATTGCAATGTCATTTGGAATGGTGTTGTTGTAATGAATGGAATTCTGAGTAATGGCATTTACATTTTGTCACAGCCTGCTCATGTAATGTATAAATCCAATAAGCACCCTAGAATAGATAATGTCACGGATGTCTACCTTTGGCATCATAGGCTAGGTCATATTAACAAGAACAGGATGAACAGGTTAAGTAAAGAGGAAATCCTTGATGTTAATGATTGTGAATCATTGACAACCTATGAATCATGTCTTCTTGGTAAAATGATCAAATCACCTTTTACCGAAAAAGATGAACGAGCCAGTGATTTATTGACCCTTGTACATTCTGATGTATGTGGGCCAATGAGCACAGATGCTAGAGGTGGGTATTCATATTTCATTACGTTTACAGACGACCTTTCTAGGTATGGTTATGTCTATTTAATGAGACATAAATCTGAATCATTTGAAATGTTCAAATTATATCGTAATGAAGTAGAAAAATAAATTGGAAAGAGTATTAAAACTCTTCAATCAGATCGAGGAGGTGAATACCTCTCCAGTGAATTTTTGACATATCTAGAAGAAAATGGGATTCTCTCCCAATGGACTCCTCCTGGTACACCACAATATAATGGTGTGTCAGAAAGGAGAAATCGAACTCTGTTAGACATGGTTCGATCCATGATGGAATTTGCTAATCTGCCCATATCCTTTTGGGGATATGCTCTTGAGTCAACCTGCTATATTCTAAATAAGGTTCCAAGTAAGTCTGTAAATAAAACACCACATGAGATGTGGACTGGATGCAAGCCGATGCTCTCTCACCTTAGGATTTGGGGGTGTCCGGCGTACGTCAAATATTTGAAGACAGACAAACTTGAACCCAAGTCTGACAAATGTTTCTTTGTTGGTTATCCTAAAGAAACTAAAGGATATTACTTCTACTTTGCTGAAGAACAAAAGTTGTTCGTAAGCAATAGAGCAATTTTCTTAGAAAAGGAATTCCTTGGTGAAGGAACAAATAGCTCTAATATTGAGCTTAGAGAAGTTCAACATGTAGAAGATTCGACACCATCTACTGAACCAGTTGAGTCAGATTTGATTAGATCAGATCCAGAACCCATATTAGATGCACCATTAAGGCGATCGGGTAGAGAACCACGTCAGCCGGACAGATACTACGGTTTCTTGGTCCGAGATGGGGATCCTATCGAACTTGATGAAAACGATGAGGATCCGATCACATATATGGATGCAATGCAGAGGTATGACTCTGATAAATGGCTTGGAGCCATGCAATCCGAAATGGAATCCATGAAGGTCAATTATATTTGGACATTAGTTGACCCACCCGAAGAAATTAAATCCATAGGGTGTAAGTGGATATTCAAAAGGAAACGGGGTGCAGACGGAAAGGTAGAGACCTATAAAATCCATCTGGTTGCCAAGGGTTATCGTCAACGTTATGGTATTGACTATGACGAGATGTTTTCTCCTTAGCAATGCTCAAGTCCATTCGGATTGTGCTTGTGATAGCAGCATATTTAGACTATGAAATCTGGCAAATGGATGTAAAGACCGCATTTCTAAATGGAGATTTAGAAGAGAAAGTGTATATGATACAACCTTAAGGTTTTACATCTGCAGATGAGTCTAAAGTGTGCAAGCTTCAAAAATCCATTTATGGATTAAAGCAAGCTTCACGGAGTTGGAATATATGTTTTGATAAGGTAATCAAAACATATGGCTTCATTAAGAATAAAGAGAAACCTTGCATTTTTAAATGGGCAAATGGTTTAGTTATTATATTCCTTATTTTGTATGTGGATGATATTCTTTTAATCGGGAATGACATTCCTGCATTACAAGGAATAAAGGTTTGGCTATCATCTCAATTTTTCATGAAGGATTTGGGAGAAGTATCTTACATCCTAGGGATGAAGATCTATAGAGATAGATCTAGAAGATTGCTTGGATTATCCCAATCCATATACATTGATACTATACTGAAGAGGTTCAGTATGATTAATTCCAAGAAAGGCTATCTTCCGATGGGCCATGGAATTAACCTCTCTAAAGAGATTGTCCGACAACCCCTCAAGAAAGAGAGAGTATGGATAGAATTCCATATGCTTCGGCAGTGGGATCTATAATGTATGCCATGACATGTACTAGACCAGACGTGGCATACTCACTAGGAGTAGTGAGCAGATACCAGTCTGATCCAGGTAGCAACCACTGGAAGGTTGTAAAAACCATCCTTAAGTATTTGAGAAATACTAAAGATCAGTGGCTTATCTATGGTGATTCTGACTTAAAACTTGAGGGATATACTGATTCAAGTTTTCAGTCAGATCAAGATGATAGCAAGAGCGTGTCAGGATATATCTTCACTCTTAAGGGTGGGGCCATCTGCTGGAAGAGTCCCAAGTAGCATACAGTGGCAGATTCTACATGTGAAGTAGAATATATCGCAGCATCTGATGCCGCCAAGGAAGCTGTATGGTTGCGGAAGTTCATCACCGAGCTTGGAGTGACACCCTCCATTGATGGTCCAGTGCCTGTATTTTGTGACAATACTGGGGCCATAGCTCAAGCAAGAGAACCCAGAGCACATCAGCGGACCAAGCATATTCTACGTCGCTACCACCTGGTTTGAGAGATCATCGATCGAGGTGATATTGATCTTCAGAAGATTGACACAAAAAAAAATCTGGCTGACCCATTTACCAAAGTCCTCGGCATCAAAGAGTTCGACGAACACAAGTCGAAGATGGGTATTAGATACTGTGCCGATTAGCATTAGGCTAAGTGGGAGTTGTTGGGATTTGTATCCTAAATGTCAATCGTCAGCATATTGATGATTGAATTTTGTAAATGAATTGATAAATTAATAAAGTGTTATTTGGCATTATTCATCATTTCATCTTCAAATGAACTCTTATATGATGAAGTTCTTAGGACTTATGTTATGATAAAGGAGGATTTATCTTTGAGTCCTTAAACTTGTTCGCGACCAAATGATATGTTGTTACTAGGAGACAGCATTATCGAGATTAGGTCGTTGTGTGACATATATGTTGGTTGTCCTCTTAACCAAGGAGTGTGGAGACACTGGTATGCCACACAGGTGAAGTGTAGGAGTACATTTCACTGAACGTGACCAATTCCGGAACGCTCTACTGTCGAGAGATGTTCCGAGTGGATATGGATATAAGTTTGGCCCTCTGACCTGAGACCGCAACCTGTGACTAGCAAGCAACTCACTGTATTTTGGTACCAAACTATCTGAATTTCTAATTCAGTGATGGAAGGTCACTGGGTGCAGTTAAGTACTTGCGTAGTCAGTTGTGAGTCAAGATGGAATTGACCCCTCCTGAAAACAGAAGATAATGTCTTGTGATTAATTTAGCAAAACCTTGGCCAGGGTAATTCCACTGAGGAGTCACGGGATATCTAAAGTTAATCACATAATGGATGTACTAATTATAGGGTTGACAGTGAGCTCTAAGTCATCCTGGCATTAGGAGTCAAAGAGATTGAATTATATAGTAACCATAGTTCAGGGTTTCAGAATATTTGCTTCACATATATTCGGCCTATCCGGACGTCGGGTACTATTGCTAGATGGTTACATCGATTAGTGTAGGAAATTGTTCCCATACTACCGGCTTAGGTTCGAACCTATGAGGTCATACGCATAGAAGATTCCTAATTGATCAAGAAAGCCGATGAATGATTAAGAATCATTCAGGGATAATTTGGTCAATTTGATTGGCAAATTATCTTATAAAATAATTAAAGTAATTATTGAAGGATTAATTAATAATTAAATTACTAATAAACTTAATTTGATTAAGTAATTGTGCTAAGGATGAGCCAAACTGAATTGGATTCAAGTTTGGGCTCAATCAGGGTTTTGACATGATTGGATTAGGTCAGAACCAAAAAGGACTTAAGCTGATCAAATTAATTTGTTCTTAATTGGGGATTGACCTAATTGGATTAGGTCCAACACAAAGTAATAATTCAATTTGATTGAGTTTGGGTGAGCCAAAAATTGAATTGGATTCAATTTGAGCTCAATCAGGGTCTGACCTGATTAGATTGGGTTCAACCAAATTGCTTTGTTTTAATCTGGGTTTGACCAAATTTGATTAGGTGCAACCCAAGAGGATTAGGCTCAGATGATGTGGCAATCAGTGGTGACATGGATTTGGATTTCATGAATTTTAAATCAACCAAAATTATTGCATGGCGCATGGACCCATTGCTTGACACATGGCGACATTGTTTGTTGTTTGAATTTGAATTCAAACATTAAGCAATATATTAAATAATTTCATCCATCAAATAACTTTCCTAGCTGGCATGTGAACCTCTGAATCATTTAAATTCGAATTTCAAATGAAATATATGCGACAAGAGGTAGGAAAATTCTGCTACATGGATTTCAAGATCCTCCCCTCTTGCACATGTGTTTAAAATTTGAATTTAAATCAGATTTGGTTGAGATCTGATTTGGGTTGTTCCTATTCCTTTGCATGCGCCAAACTAAAGGAGGTTTTTTGAAAATAAATTTCGAATTTTGAATGAAAATTCGGAGGCCATTAAAAGGGGTCAAACATGGGCACCGAAAATACATCCATTGCAGCCTTCGTCCTCACCTGCCTCCTCCTCCTCTTCTTCTCCATTTTAGATAGGGTTTTCAGGGTGAATATCTAGAAGATTCAAGATCAGATCTGAGTCTTCTACTTCCCTTACAAACCTCATCTCTATCTGCTTCAAGACAATTGATCAAGAGTTGATTGAATCCTGGCGGGCAGATTTCAGCTTTCAAGTGTTCTACAGCTGCTAGCACTGTTGCGGAAGAAGATCCTTCAGGACTTCGCGTGTACTTCTCGTAGAGGCCATTCGTGTGCGTGGCTGCGAAGTCAAGAATCAGATTCACAACTTTCATCCATCATAAAAGGTATTAATCTAGCATTAATCATTTATTATGGTGTCAAGGTCTAGGTCCGATTTCCCGAGGTTTTACCCTCTTTTGGGGCTCCTCATGGAGATATCTCCAGAATCCATTCGATGGATATTCGAAGATTAATTGGAATAGAGTTCTTAAGTTTCAGATCTGATAGTTAATCATACATAAAAGTTTTCGCATAATTGTTTAAACGATTCCGACATAATCCTATGTGTTCTTAATGTGCTGATTTCTAGATTTGATCTTGTAAGCATGCATGAATTAAATTGTTTGATTCATTTTTCTGCTGTATTTTTGAAACTTTAAAAGAACTACGTGTGGCTTGATTCCCCTTGTGAAGGGGTACGTAGGCAACCCGATCAGGTTCAGCCATGGTTTTCAAAAAAAAAAAAAAATTCAGTATGCTAAACACCGAAGAACCTAGGAATAACTTTCATACAGGTGAAAAGATCTTCTGATAGTCATGCCTTCGCGTTGACTATACCCTTTCGCTACTAGCCTTGCCTTATAAGTCTCTACCTTTCTATCCGAACCTATCTTCCTTTTGTAGATCCATTTGCATCCAATAGGTACAATACCTTCTGGTGGATCCACTAAAGTCCAGACTTGGTTGGAATGCATGGAGTCTAACTCTGACTTCATAGCTTCCAGCCATTTCTCGGAATCGATATCTGATATCGCCTCGTCGTAGGTTTTGGGATCCTGTATGTGTTCTCTATCTCCCATAAGGAGCATTTCCTTAGTATCTTCTTAAAGCATACCTAAGTATCTATCAGGAGGATGGGAGACCCTACTACATCTGCGAGGTGGAGGAACAACATGTACTGGCTCTCTATAAACGGGTTCTATAGGATCCATGACTCGTTGCTTTTCAGAGACTTTCTCTTCGAGCTCAATTTTCCTCCTACTGCCTCTATCAAGGATAAACTATTTTTCCAAGAAGATGGCATGTCGGCTCACAAACACATTGTGATCCTCTGAGACATAAAAATTATATCCTAATGACTCTTTAGGATATCCTATAAAACGAGCACTTATGGTCCTAGCCTCTAGCTTGTCCGCCTGTAGTCGCTTGACATGGGCTGGACATCCCCAAATCTTAAGATGACCAAGACTTGGTTTCTTACCATGCCATATCTCATAGGTGTGGTAGGAACGGATTTAGAGGAAACTCTATTCAGTAGATAAATTGCGGTAAGTAAGGCATCTCCCCAAAGAAACATGGGTAAATCAGTGAAGCTCATCATGGACCGGACCATATCCAATAGAGTCCGATTTCTCCTTTCTGACACTCCGTTGAGTTGAGGTGTACCCGAAGGAGTCCATTGTGAGACTATGCCATTCTCCTTGAGATAGTCGCGAAATTCTCCACTAAGGTATTCTCCTCCTCGATCTGATCGAAGAGCCTTAAGGAATTTTCCGGTTTGTTTTTCTACTAGATTTCTGAACTCTTTGAACTTTTCAAAAGTTTCAGATTTGTGTCTTATAAGATACACATACCCATACCGTGAATAATCATCGGTAAAGGTAATGAAGTACGGATAACGTCCTCTGGCTAGCACATCGAATGGGCCACACACATCTGTGTGTACCAGAGTAAGTATTTCAGTGGTCCTCTCCCCATGTCCTACAAAGGGCAATCTAGCCATTTTTTCTTGAAGACAGGACTCGCAAACTGGATATGACTCGGAAGTCAATGAGCCGAAAAGCCCATCTTTATCCATTTTGCTCATTTTGTCCTCTCCAATATGGTCAAGTCTGAGGTGCCATAAATACTTTTGGTTTATCTCATCCCTGGATCTCTTGGATCCTTTGGCACTCACTTCTTGCTCATACACATTTACAGATACATCCATATACAAATGATAGAGACTGTCAATCATAAAACCACGTGCGACTATTTTATTTCTGAAATAAATAGAACAGCAGTCTTTGTCAAATGTAAAAATATGACCATCCTATGCTAGACATGAAACAGAAATTAAATTTCTGCTAGCAGTAGGTACATAATAACAGTCTCTAAGTAATAAACTAAATTCAGACGGTAGTCACAGAGGATAGGTGCCCACAGCCACAGCAGCAACTTTTGCCCCGTTGCCAACCCAAAGGGTTACCGCACCTTCCGCTAGCCTTCTACTTTTCTTTAGACCCTGCATAGTAGCGCACAAGTGAGCACTAGAATCAGAATCTATAACCCAACTAGAAGTAGAGGAAACCGTAAGGTTAGTTTCAATTACGAGCAAGTCTAGCATACATTCTGAAGGTGTGTCTGCCTTCTTGTTCTTCAGGCTCTCGAGGTATGAAGGACAGTTCCTCTTCCAGTGGCCGTCGACATTACAGTGGAAATATTTTTCTTTGTCATTAGCCTTTTTCTTTTGAACTTCCTTCTTTGGCTTCTTGTCTTTCTGCTTCTTTGCAGGCTTCTTTTTCTTCCAAGTAAACTTTCTCTTGGAACCAGAAGTCAACTCAGTAGCAAGAACATTGCCCCTTGAATCTTTTAAGGCTCCCTCAGCAGTTACCAACATGTTTAACAGTTCAGTCTTAGTGCATTCAATCTTATTCATGTGGTAGTTTACTATAAACTGTCCAAATAAATCAGGAAGGGATTGCAGGATCAGATCTACTTGCAATTCTTTGTGTGTGTTCATACCGAGCTTCTCAAGCTCCTCTAAGTTTTTGATCATAGTCAGACCGTGATCATGGACAGACTGCCCTTCGCGCATCTTTGCCTTGAAGAGTCTCTTGGACACTTCAAAACGAGCTGTGCGACTATGCTCACCATACAACTCTTGCAGGTGTGCCAGTATATCCCTAGCAGTCTTCATATTCTCATGCTGGCATTGGAGTTCATTGGACATGGATGCCATGATGTAGCACTTGACCCTAATATCACCGTCTGTCCATTTTTCATGCGTCGCACGCTGATCAGTGGTCGAACGTGCTGGTAATGTGGAGATATCATTGTCGAGCATATAGCCTATTTTCTCGCAACTCAGAACAATTTTGAGATTTCTAAGCCAGTCTCTGTAATTGGTACCGGCCAATCGGTTGGTCTCAAGAATACGGATCAAAGGGTTTGAGGCTGACAATATGATCTGCAGAGAGTAAAGATTCTAGTTAGACTTTTGTACTTGATCCTAATTTGTTCTAGGATCTTTTAGAACAAATGTACCTCCCACTATTTTCTCGAATTCCTCACACTCCCCTGGTAGGAAAATGGAAAACCTACACGACTAGGGTTTCTAGTAGGTACTGCGGTCCCACCAATTACATGCCACCTCACCTAACAGTTATTGATGACACATAAATAGATGAGTGTACAACTCTTGTACAATGATTCTCAAGCATGTTGCATTGGTCTACTTGGTCTCTAAGTCATGTAGACCTCACATAACAGTTATTGGTCCCATTCCTTAGTTAAGTCAGACCCACCGTATAACCGTAGAAATAAAGTTGTTATTGGGTCCTCACCTAACAGTTATTGGTGCCCAACCCCATCTTTATCCCTACAACATCACATGTCTATAGAGAGGCCCAACCCCCTGATGCAACTTGCCCACTGTGTCCAGCCATGACAAGTCAACACCAGAAAGACTTTAGCAGCTCTACTACGGTGGAAGACCTATGGACTTAATAATGGTTAATCATGTCTTAGTGTTTGCAACTTATGCTCTTCATAAGAGGTAATCGAACAATTGGCCAGGTAAGCAGGTGGGAGGCTCCCCTTACTCAGAGAGTAAGGTCCTAATTAAGTAACCACCTTTCATGCTTTCTTAGACACCAATTAGATCAATTAATCTAATATGACTTGCTCATGTTGGTTCACTCTCGACTTGATTTAGGAGGTTTTAGTTTAGGTCTCATTGGGATTGGTCTACTAGATTGCATCATATGTAAATCTATCTACCCCGCTCATATTCACATCACATGCAAATGGCACATCGCAGGCAGTTATAATTGCAGCAATAAATAAAAACTGAATTTAAATAGGTGATGATCATGGATTCTAATTAGGTCATATTACAAGCACATGCACGTCAATCGATCAACTTGTCTTCAACTCTTGAATTGGTCCCGAGCCTTCTTGATTCGATCCCTGATCAACTCTTGATCCAATCACTATCAACCGCTCATCTCATGTATTGTCTTCGACTTGATCGTTGACGTACATTACATCATAGGAATACAACCAGATATATAATAATAAATTACATCTCTTTTAGGAGGCACACAGGCCTCTCAAAATATCAAATAAGATGCATGCAAGCATCAAAAAAATTACATGATATTACAGATCACATCGCAGGTCTTTACTTGTGCTCTTCGCAGCCTTTTCTTTTTCCTGCGCTAGAACCAGGGAAGAAGATGGAATAGGTGATGCACGCCTCCTCCTTTCTCTTCCTTGCTGATGGCGGCTGAAGACCAAGAGGAGGAAGGGGCCACGGCACAAGGGAGAGGAGAGGAAGAATAATCCCTAGGGTTTGGCTTTTTACTCCTTATAAAGGCATATGGAGCTCCTACTTATTAGGAGCTTCATATTTTTCCTTTTGGAGCCAAGAAGAGGGGCGCACGCCCCTCTTCTCTTCTCTTTGATTTCGGCCAAGGGAGGGGCTTCTCATCATCACGCATGCCCCACTTGATCCAATCAAGTAGGGCGTGAGGTCTAATGCAAGGTGGTCTAGTCCTCTTCTAAAGAGGATTAGGTGCACCTGTTTGCTTTCCCTTCAAATCCTAATCCAATTAGGATTTGATTGAACCATGACTCAATTGAACCCTTCAAGCCTAATCAAATTAGGAGTCATCATAATTCATTAGATTAATAATTAATTAGGACTAAAGAAATCCTAACCAATTAGGATTTATTTAATTTTAGTTCTAATCCAATTAGGACTCTTCTTTGAATCCAAAGTCCTAATCCAATTAGGACTTCTAGGAATCCTATTCTAAGTAGGAATCCAAATTGAATCCAAAATTCTAATTCAATTAGGATTGTAGCAATCCTACTCCAAGTAGGACTTCCAGTCCTACTCCAAATAGAACTTCCAATCCTAATCCAATTAGAACTCCAGAAATCCTACTCCAAGTAAAATTTATGTTTTAGTCCAATTAATTAATTCCCATTATTCCTTCTTCTACTGATTATCAATCGAATTGATTACTCGTGATTCATAATCACTTTTCAACCATCGGATCGGTCAATACCTCTAGTGTGTATGACCCCATATGTTCTATTCTATCTGGTAGTGAGATATATTGCGATCTTTATCAGAATATCATTGAAAACTCCTTTCAATGGGTTGGAATAGTTCCAACTCAACTCATCAGGGTTTATCGATCATCAAGATATTTTCTGTGAGTCTCACCATCCACCAGTGACACCTAGCAGCATGTAGTGGCTACCCAGTAGAATAGAATGATGAACCTCTAGGTGCAGTTATTGTATAATACAATCCTTCTATCGTGGATCTCTACAGGACGGAGATCATGGACAACTCGTCAAACCCCATCGTCTGTCATATGTCAAGATTTATTCGACTTAAGTTTGAGAGTAGAAAACTCTTTCTCCACTATTTTTACTGCCCTGGCCGAGGTCTTACGAACTCAGTCTTATAAATCATACATGATCTCTCCTTATCTACTAAGGTCGATAGATTCCATATAGGTGCATACCCTACTTCTATAGTGAACCTATTGCAGCCAATTTGCACTGCATGGACCCGTATGTCTAGAGACCATGTATACGTGCAGTCAAACTACAATAACCTCACTGTGAGTAGCCGAAGCACCGCAGGTCAAAGGACCAGTCACACTACTGCAACATCAAGCAAGTCACTGACGAGTGGATAGACATCCAAGTGACTTCTTATCTTGGTCATGCTCAGTACCCTTGTTCTTTAACAAGCACCTGCACTATTACTTCAATGTCGCTACACCGTGGACTCGAGTCTAGTCCATCCACAAGGAAAGCAATGTGTGCACTGATCTCATCGGATCGATCACCGTCCTCGTGATGATCCATCGATCAGGAGCATTCAGAAATTAATCACCAATGATGCATGGCTCAAATTCTTAACTCTTAAGAAAATGCATCATCATCTTATTAATTCTTGGATGATTCATAGACACATAAACAATATGAATGAAAAAGATGCCTTTTATTTATTCAATAATAAATAGTCAAGTACAAAATTATGTCCTATAATTAACAATGTGTCAGCCAGATTGGCTTATAGGGCATATATCTAACACATACTTGATCACCTACAAGAGTTGTATGGTGAACAGAGTCGCGCAGCAAGATTTGAAGTGTCCAAGCGGCTCTTCAAAGCCAGGATGCGCGATGGGCAGTCCGTCCATGAACATGGTTTGACCATGATCAAGGATCTTGAGGAGCTTGAGAAGCTTGGCATGACCATGCGCAAGGATTTGCAAATGGATTTGATCCTACAATCGTTGCCATGTTCATATGGGCAGTTTATTGTAAACTACCATATGAATAAAATTGAATGCACCAAACTTAAATTGTTGAATATGTTGGTGACAACTGAGGGAGCCTTTAAAGGTTCAAGGGGCACAGTTCTCGCTGCTGAGCTAGCTTCTACTTTCAAGAGAAAGTCTACTGGGAAGAAGAAGAAGCCTGCGAAGAAGCAGAAGACCGAGAAAAAGCCGAAGAAGGAAGTTCCTAAGAAGAAGGCCGAACCCAAAGAAAAATGTTTCCATTGCAGTGAAGACGGCCATTAGAAGAGGAATTGTCCTATCTACATGAAAAACGTAAAGAGCAAGAAGGATGACACGCCTTCTGAAGGTATGTCTAATATGCTCATTATTGAAACTAATCTAACGATTTTTTCTATTTCTAGTTGGGTTATAGACTCTGGTTCTAGTGTTCACTTGTGCACTACCATGCAGGATCTAAAGGAAAGTAGAAGGCTTACGGAAGGTGCGGTAACCCTACGGATTGGCAATGGAGCAAGAGTTGCTGCTATTGCTGTGGACACATTCCCTTTGCATTTACCATCAGGATTTAATTTGATACTTAGAGATTGTTATTTTGTACCTAGTGCTAGTAGAAATCTGATTTCTATATCTTGTCTAGCACAGGAACATTATGAATTCAATTTCAATTAAGACTATGCTTCCATTTATTTGTGAAATAAACTGTTTGGACGTAGTTTTATGAGTGACGGTCTCTATCACTTACATATGGATGTATCTATGAACATATCTGAGCATACAGTGAGTACCATAGGATCTAAAAGATCTAAAGATGAGATAAATCAAAAGTATTTGTGGCACCTCAGACTTGGTCATATAGGAGAAGATAGAATTAACAAATTGGAGAAACATGGGCTTTTGAGTTCATTGACTTATGAGTCATATCCGATTTGTGAATCCTGCCTTCAAGTAAAAATGGCCAAATTACCCTTTGTAGGATACGGGGAGAGGTCCGCTGAAATACTTGCCCTAGTACACTCTAATGTGTGTGGCCCATTCGATGTGCAGGCTAAGGGTCAATTTTTCTACTTTATTACTTTTACCGATGATTTCTCCCGGTATGGTTATGTCTACCTTATGAGACATAAATCTAAAGTATTTGAAAGGTTCAAAGAATTTAGATTTGAAGTAGAAAAACAGACAAGAAAACTTATTAAGGTTCTTCGATCAGATCGAGGAGGAGAATACCTTAGTGAAGAGTTTCGTGATTATCTCAAACAAAATGGTATAGTTTCACAATGGACACCTCCTGGAACACCTCAACTCAACGAAGTGTCAGAAAGGAGGAATCAGATCCTATTGGATATGGTCAGGTCTATGATGAACTTCACTGACTTATCCTTATTTTTGTGGGGAGATGCCCTACTTACAGCTATCTACATATTGAATAGAGTTTCCTCTAAGTCTGTTCCTACCACACCGTATGAGATATGACATGGTAAGAAACCAAGTCTTGGTTATCTCAAGATTTGGGGATATCCGACCCAAGTCAAACGACAACAGGCAGACAAGTTAGAGGCTAGGACAATTAGTGCTCTTTCATTGGATATCCTAAAGAGTCATTAGGATATAATTTTACATCCTAGAAGACCACAAAGTGTTTGTGAGCCGACATGCCATCTTCTTGAAAAAATAGTTTATCCTTGATAGAGGCAGTGGGAGAAAAATTGAGCTCGAAGAGAAAGTCTTTCAAGAGCAACTAGCAATTGAGCCTAGTGAACCTATTCACATTGAGCCAATACATGAAGAACCTCGTCCACTTTGTAGATCCGGTAGGATCTTCCATCCTCCTGAAAGATAGTTATGTATGCTTACAGAGGACATAGAGGAAGAGTTCCTCATGGGAGAAAGAGATTATAGTAATGATCCCAAGACCTACAATGAAGCGATGTTAGACATCGACTCCGAAAAATGGATGGATGCAATGAAGTCAGAAATAGACTCCATGCATTTCAACCAAGTATGGACCTTAGTAGATCCACCTGAAGGTATTGTACCTATTGGGTGTAAATGGATCTACAAAAGAAAAATGGGTTCGGATGGCAAGGTAGAGACCTATAAGGCAAGGTTGGTGGCAAAAGGTTATAGTCAGCGCGAAGGTATTGACTATCAGGATACCTTTTCATCGATAGCTATGCTGAAGTCCATTCGAATGTTGCTTACCATTGCAGCTTATCATTATTATGAGATATGGCAAATGGATGTGAAAACTGCATTCCGTAATGGATATCTTGAGGAAGATATCTATATGAAACAGCCTCAGGGTTTCACTTCCAGTTATGGTGATCACAAGGTCTGCAAGCTGCAAAGATCCATTTATGGACTAAGGCAAGCATCTCGGAGTTGGAACACTCGTTTCGATGATGTGATCAAATCATTTGATTTTATCAAAAACGAAGAAGAACCATGTGTGTACAAAAAGGTCAGTGGGAGGGCTATAGTATTCCTCGTATTGTACGTGGATGATATACTCCTAATTGGGAATGATATTCCCATGCTCACATCGGTCAAGCTATGGCTGTCTAAGAAGTTTTCCATGAAAGACCTAGGTGAAGCATCTTATATTTTGGGAATTAAGGTCTATAGAGATAGATCTAAAAGGATGCTTGGCCTATCACAGAAAATGTACATAGAGGAAGTGCTCAAGAGGTTCAGCATGGAAAACTCTAAAAGAGGATTGTTACCCCTAAGGCATGGGATAAATCTCTCTAAGAAGATGTGTCCCAAAACATCTGAAGAGATTTAGCGCATGAATAGGATCCCTTATGCATCGGCAATAGAGAGTCTCATGTATGCCATGCTATGTACTCGACCTGATATAGCACATGCTGTGAGTGTCACGAGCATATATCAGTTGAATCCAGGCGAGGAGCACTGAATAGCTATGAAAAATATCCTTAAGTACTTGAGAAGGACTAAGGATATATTTTTGATCTTTGGGGAAGGCACAAAGTTAAAGGTAGAAGGACATACTGATTCAGACTTCATGACTGACCCTGATGATAGAAAGTCTACATCAGGATATGTATTCTTTTGCAATAGAGGATCAGTAAATTGGAAAAGTTCCAAGCAACCGATTATTGCATATTCTACCATGGAAGCAGAGTACATTGCTGCATCGGATGCTGCGAAGGAAGCGTTTTGGTACAAGAAGTTTGTCGAAGAGCTAGGAGTCATGTCATCAGATGCCATAACCCTTTTCTACGATAACAACGGTGCCATAGCACTAACTAAGGAGCCGAGGTCTCACCAGAAGTCCAAGCACATAGAGCGGCGATTTCATCTAATTCGCGACTACCACGAAAAGAAGTATGTAGAGGTGCAGAGAGTAGACTCCACTGATAACGTGGCGGATCCATTCACTAAGCAGCTGAGTGATAGTCAACTTTAAAGACCACGCAATAGCACGTATCTAGTAGGATAGTGATTACGGATATCGATTCACAGGGATTGGGGTACAGTTATTTTTCTTAAAAATAAAAAATATTTAAAAGAAAGAGTTTGTGAAGAAAATTAAACTAAGGAATTTAATAAAGAAAATGCAATTAAAATGATATCAGTTTGAGGGAACCTAGGGCAAGAAATTCACCACTAACATCGGAACAAGGGTATTTATAATTTATTTCATTCTTGGATTAACATGCAAATTGGCTACAAGCCTAATAAGCATTCGAATAGAAATTCACAAAAGTAATTTAGGCATAATCCATCTTCAGTTGGCATGAAATCTCTACCCTAATCTAAGGTGGCAGCACATCGCATCTTCCCTAAGCATGGACTATCTTATATTTACCTAGTGATCATGAAGAGCAGTTGTACGAGCATCATACTTAAAATCACAGAAATTAAATATGATTTAAAAGAAGATATCCATTAAAAACAATAAGTTCATACAACCCCAAGAATATAAAATAAAATATAAAACCCGTGTCTCTTTGTTAGGGCTGCATCCAGCCCTAGAGAGGAGCTCAGGCTTCCATGCAGTGGTAGACGGTAGCAGCAGCATAGCAGCAGGCTCCCATTTCTATCACGATCGGCTTCCTCTGTCTCAGCACTTCATTTTTTTCTTTCTTGTGAGAAGGCATTCCCAAAAAGACCCAAACTCTTCCCTCTCCTGTTATTTCATCTTCTTCCGTGGGAACTTCACCTGTGAACCCGAGCTTGCCTTCCTCCCGGTTGGAAAAAGGAGGAATGGGAGCAGTCCCCGGTGGGAAAGAAGGAATGCTCCTCTCGGTTCACGCTGGGCCTTTTATAGGCTGCAACTTCCCCTCATTCTTCTCCTCTGTGGCTGATCCAAATGGGAGGATAAGGTCGTGGAAGTTGATCTGATCCGAAGGAGGTTGATAGGAGATGAGCGTGGGACGTTAGGTGTTGATGAGGAATGCTGTTTCGAACGGGATATGCGGAAGAAATCTGGACGCATAGGATAAGGATGAACTCGGAACAGGGGCGCAGAGGAGATGATGTTGTTTTGTTGCTGGGAAGAAATCGGCTGATAGCTGGGGGGTTTCGGAAGTTCATGAGATTTGACTTTATCCCATGGAGATGGAAGATTGGATTCTCTGATTCGTGGGATCTTGGGAAGGATGCGGAGAAGCTCGGCTGGGAGTGATTCTGAAACAGGGGAAGGCGTGGGTGAATGAAGAGAAGTTGAGGAGGTTTGGGAATGGCTGTGAAATGATCCGGAAGCTGTTGGGGCTTTGATCCGAACGTTGGGGAGAATCTCGGAGGCTGGTAGGAGCTACACTTATCCATGGCCGATGAAGGATTTGCTGTGAATGAGGGGGTTTGGGACTTATCCGAAGCAGGGGAATGTGCCGTGAAGCTCGGGAGGATGAAGCTGCAGACGTCGAGCAGGGGAGACGAACTCTATTTTGAGGCTATGATGAGGATAAGGAAATAGACTCGGTTGGTTGTGCTGCCGTTGGTTTGGGCTTATCCGTAGGACGCGGAAGCTGATCTTGCGAATGGGAAGAAGCTTGAGGTTGGTTGGCAGCGAGATAAGGATGGAATTGATCGGCAAGAGGTTGGGATAGATTTCGAAAGAGATTAATCCAAAACAGGGGAATGGAAGATGGCTGGATACTCTGTTCCGATTTGGTTTTGGTTGGGAAGAAATGAAGATCTTGGATGACCGAAGCATGGAGGAAGTGGACGAGATAGGCTTAGATGCTGGATGCGAAGATCATGGGATATGGCCTGATCTGTTCAATGCGAAGGAGAAGCTTAGACGATGGCTGGAAACGGATGCGGAGGAGATGAGGATTTGAGTTTATCAGGCTCTGTTTGAACTGCTCACGGGATGGGGAGATGAGTTGGGATTTATTCTGAAGGGATAAGGATGCTGGGAGATTGACCTAGAAGAAAAGGATGGCTTGGTTCTGTTCTTTGAACATAGGAGGGAGAGTGACGTGGAAGCTTAATTTCTAAGCACTAAAAGGGTGACATGGACATGGGTTCAGCTGCAAACGCGACCTGCACAAATTAGTTCGGACATCATCCCAATTAGTTCGACTCGATCTGCACATATTAGAATTGACCAATAAAATCAAGCAAACTCGAATTATTTTTAATAATGCCATGATGAAGGGGAACACATTTTCTTATGTTAAATTCACTAAATATATGAATTAAAATAATGATAAGTGCTATGAATAAGATATTAATTTATGCATTATTTAGCACTTATCACACCCCCCAACCTACATTTTGCTAGTCCTCAAGCAAAATAAAAGCTAACTCACTTTCGCAGGAATCGCGATTGCATTTACCGTATGCAATAAGGCTTTAAATTCCTAGGTGGCCCTAGTGGACGAGTTTTGTCTCGTGAGGGTTTCCGGCTCAGATACCCACAAACTATAGTCGAAAGAATTTATTTTATTGATTTATAAAATCTAATTTCAAATGCATAAGTGCCAAGAATTTCAAAAGCACACAAAGTTTTAATTACTAAGTCAGCCCAAATCCTAGGTCAGTATGCAATTTAAGTTGAAGTTATTAAATTTCTGTTAGGAAGTTGTAAGATTTTTTTATACTTGGGTGCTCGGTGAAATCTGGACCATACACAAGCTAAGGCTTTATATTCCCCAAAATACTGCTAAAGCTAGTAGTTTCCAAGAATTGGTCAGATAAGACCTATTCACTGATTCAAAATCATCTTATCTTGCAGGATTTCGAGAGTTGTGGATGTTTACTTTAATACCTCAAGGGCTTTATCTGTAATATTCCAGTTTACTCGAATTTTTACAATGACGGCTTTCACACTATCATCTTTTTCAAGGTCAATATTATTTTCCCTTTCTCTTCTTCTTTTTTTTTTAAATTTATTTATTTTGTATTTATAAATAAATTATGCACTTTTACTCTTGTAATGATTCCTCCGTATAGCGAGCATTCAGTCAACAACTCTCACACCAAATGGCATAAGGTGTTAGGCATCAAGACTCCCCTACGGACCTATGCTCGGGTTCCTCATACAAGCCCGCTGACCTTTGACAATAGGTAGCCCTTTTCGATGTACCTGACTAAATTCACTTTTTTTTTTGAATTATGGGATAATAGTGAATTAGATAGGAATGATTCATCAGGACTCAAGGTTGCTACCAGGCTTAACAACATAATGTTGAACCTAACTCTTAGAAGTGTAGGCCATGTGTGTTGTGAAATTTCAAAGTAAAAATTATCTTACAACTCGCTAAAAGAACTTTTAATAAAAAGAACTCAAATTGTCTTACTCCTGACTAGTCATTGGGCTTTTTTAGATTTTATATACTTTGTGTGTTTATCATTTCAGCACTAAAGCATAGAAATTAGGTTTTTTTTTTTGAGATAAACTTATTTAAAAATACGAAAATGTAAAAATTTCTTTAAAAATTCGAATTTCCTATACCCCCCAACCTAGACCAGACATTGTCCTCAATGTTTTTTTTTATTTTTTTATTTTTTATTTTTTATTATTTTTTAAATAATATTATATTATTATTTTTTATTTCTATTGTTTTATTATTATTATTTTTATTTTGGACGAAAATATGATGCATATGGAGGATAGAAGCATTTTACCTTAATTGCATCAGTAATATGAGGACTCCTGAAAAATGCGATAAATAAATGTGCAAAAATAACATATGAGAATTGGGTTGCCTCCCAACAAGCGCTAAGTTTAATGTCTTCAGCCAGACGCAGTGCATCCTTATCAAATCATACCGGGTTCATGCCGAGTTCTCCAAGGAAGAAAATTTGTGAGAGACTGATTATCAGGTAAGAAGTTGACTGCTTCTATGGCCTTGTCTATATCAAAGTCAAAATGGGCCAAGCATGCATTAAAAGAAAAACACATCAATTCCTTATGTTTGCCTTAAAATCACTAGACAGCTCCTAACTGGTTTGAAGAGGGCACCTAAGCCTCCAATCCGGTCTAATGACTGAGTTGACCAGGTAAGCTCCCAGGTAAGTGGGGGGGTCACGATGCATTGCAAAGGTCCCACTTAAAAACCACTTGCCTCGAACAGATGAACTGTCTCCCTTAAAGGGACAAAGCTTGCCTAGACATCAACTGAGCCACAGAGCAAAATTGGTGCAACTTTCGGTGATCTTCGTCCTACTGAGCTCGAATGTCCCTAGGGGCCAACGTCTAATTGATTTTAATTAAAGTGGTAACTATGTGAGAATTGATTTACCTAATTTGGGCAAGAATCTGGTGATGAAATCCAGTTCTTATCTTGTTGGGGTGATTGCCCATACTATGTGCAGATTAATTGGTGTATGTGTATCAAGCATGCATTCACACTTTTGCTGAAATTAAAATCAAATAATCACTACAAAAGGGAATTAATTTAAATAAGAAAGGTTTAGAGGTTACCAAAGGAAATTTCCCCAGCAATTTTTTTTAATTTATTTTTTAGGCAAACCTCTACTGCATTTCTTTTCCAGCAGTTTCCTTTTTGACCGTCCCAGAGTTCCTCTTTGATTCCTGATCAAATAATATCAAGAGAAAAATCAAAAATTAGTAAGAGAAACAAGAGATGAGGAAAGTAACAAAAATAGAAAATATTTTTATTTTATTTTAAATATATATATTTTTTTGAAAGTTTTTTTTTATGAAAAGGAAAACAACTATGCTAGCAATGCCCGGCAACGGCGCCAAAAATTGATAGTCAACTTTAAAGATCACGCAATAGCACGTATCTAGTAGGATAGTGATTACGGGTATCGATCCACAGGGATTGGGGTACAGTTATTTTTCTTAAAAAGAAAAAATATTTAAAAGAAAGAGTTTGTGAAGAAAATTAAACTAAAGAATTTAATAAAGAAAATGCAATTAAAATGATATCAGTTTGAGGGAACCTAGGGCAAGAAATTCACCACTAACATCGGAACAAGGGTTATTTATAATTTATTTCATTCTTGGATTAACATGCAAATTGGCTACAAGCCTAATAAGCATTCGAATAGAAATTTATAAAAGTAATTTAGGCATAATCCATCTTCAGTTGGCATGAAATGTCTACCCTAATCTAAGGTGGCAGCACATCGCATCTTCCCTAAGCATGGACTATCTTATATTTACCTAGTGATCATGAAGAGCAGTTGTACGAACATCATACTTAAAATCACAGAAATTAAATATGATTCAAAAGAAGATATCCATTAAAAACAATAAGTTCATACAACCCCAAGAATATAAAATAAAATATAAAACCCGTGTCTCTTTGTTAGGGCTGCATCCAGCCCTAGAGAGGAGCTCAGGCTTCCATGCAGTGGTAGACGGTAGTAGCAGCACAGCAGCAGGCTCCCATTTCTATCACGATCGGCTTCCTCTGCCTCAGCACTTCATTTTTTTCTTTCTTGTGAGAAGGCATTCCCAAAAAGACCCAAACTCTTCCCTCTCCTGTTATTTCATCTTCTTCCGTGGGAACTTCACCTGTGAACCCGAGCTTGCCTTCCTCCCGATTGGAAAAAGGAGGAATGGGAGCAGTCCCCAGTGGGAAAGAAGGAATGCTCCTCTCGGTTCACGCTGGGCCTTTTATAGGCTGCAACTTCCCCTCGTTCTTCTCCTCTGTGGCTGATCCAAATGGGAGGATAAGGTCGTGGAAGTTGATCTGATCCGAAGGAGGTTGAGAGGAGATGAGCGTGGGACGTTAGGTGTTGATGAGGAATGCTGTTTCGAACGGGATATGCGGAAGAAATCTGGACGCATAGGATAAGGATGAACTCGGAACAGGGGCGCAGAGGAGATGATGTTGTTTTGTTGCTGGGAAGAAATCGGCTGATAGCTGGGGGGTTTGGGAAGTTCATGAGATTTGACTTTATCCCATGGAGATGGAAGATTGGATTCTCTGATTCGTGGGATCTTGGGAAGGATGCGGAGAAGCTCGGCTGGGAGTGATTCTGAAACAGGGGAAGGCGTGGGTGAATGAAGAGAAGTTGAGGAGGTTTGGGAACGGCTGTGAAATGATCCGGAAGCTGTTGGGGCTTTGATCCGAACGTTGGGGAGAATCTCGGAGGCTGGTAGGAGCTACACTTATCTATGGCCGATGAAGGATTTGCTGTGAATGAGGGGGTTTGGGACTTATCCGAAGCAGGGGAATGTGCCGTGAAGCTCGGGAGGATGAAGCTGCAGACGTCGAGCAGGGGAGATGAACTCTATTTTGAGGCTATGATGAGGATAAGGAAATAGACTCGGTTGGTTGTGCTGCCGTTGGTTTGGGCTTATCCGTGGGACGCGGAAGCTGATCTTGCGAACGGGAAGAAGCTTGAGGTTGGTTGGCAGCGGGATAAGGATGGAATTGATCGGCAAGAGATTGGGATAGATTTCGGAAGAGATTAATCCAAAACAGGGGAATGGAAGATGGCTGGATACTCTGTTCCGATTTGGTTTTGGTTGGGAAGAAATGAAGATCTTGGATGACCGAAGCATGGAGGAAGTGGACGAGATAGGCTTAGATGCTGGATGCGAAGATCATGGGATATGGCCTGATCTGTTCAATGCGAAGGAGAAGCTTAGACGATGGCTGGAAACGGATGCGGAGGAGATGAGGATTTGAGTTTATCAGGCTCTGTTTGAACTGCTCACGGGATGGGGAGATGAATTGGGATTTATTCCGAAGAAGGGATAAGGATGCTGGGAGATTGAGCTAGAAGAAAAGGATGGCTTGGTTCTGTTCTTTGAACATGGGAGGGAGAGTGATGTGGAAGCTTAATTTCTAAGCACTAAAAGGGTGACGTGGACATGGGTTCAGCTACAAACGCAACCTGCACAAATTAGTTCAGACATCATCCCAATTAGTTCGACTCGATCTGCACATATTAGAATTGACCAATAAAATCAAGCAAACTCGAATTATTTTTAATAATGCCATGATGAAGGGGAACACATTTTCTTATGTTAAATTCACTAAATATATGAATTAAAATAATGATAAGTGCTATGAATAAGATATTAATTTATGCATTATTTAGCACTTATCACTGAGTCAGAAGAAATTAGAAGTCCATCTTAAAAAAGTGGGACTTAAATACATGTCTGATTGGCTTTAGTGCAAGTGGGAGATTGTTAGAAGTATGCCCTATAAGCCAACATGGCTGACGCATATTTGTAATTTGGGGCATAAATTTGTAATTTGACACTTATTAATAAATAAGATTGGGCAATTTATTTTTCATTCATGTTTGTATGTGTCCATGAATCGTCCAAGAAATTAATATATGATGACACATATTCTCAAGGAGTTGAGAATTTGAGGCATGTGTCATTAGGGATTAATTTCTAAATGCTCCTGATTGATGGATCCATCACAAGGGACGGTGATCGATCTGCTAAGATTAGCGCACAGATCACTTAGTCAGATGGACGAGTCTCGAGTCCACGGTGTAGAGACACTGGAGTGATTATGCGAGTACTTGTTAGAGAACAAGGTACTGAGCGTGACCAAAGATAGTAGTCACATGGATGTCTATCCACTCGTCAGTGACTACTTATGCTGCAGTTGTATGACTGGTTCTTTGACCTGCGATGCCTTAGCTATTCACTGTGAGGTTGCTATAGTTTGACGAGCATGTGAACTTGGGCCCCAGCCATTCAGGTTCTTGTAGTGCGGATTGGCTACAGTAGGTTCATTTTGGAATAGGGTTGCATCTAGATCGGATCTATCGATCTTGATAGATTAGGAGTGATCCTATATGATTTATGAGACTGAGTTCGATAAATTCCTGGCCTGGTATTTTGGAAAAAGAGTTTTTCATATCTCGAACTGAAAGTCGTATAAATTTGACATATGACGGACGATGGGGTTTGATGAGATATCCATAACCTCCGTCACGTCGGGATCCATGATAGAGGGACTGTATCATACGCTAACTGCACCTAGAGGTTCAGACATTCCATTTGAGGATGATAGTGTTATTTTGATGATTAACAAGCAATTATCTAGAGTATGTTATAAGTTAAATCGATACTTTTATAAGTCTATTACTCTCAGTATATTTGGATAAATTGATATAGATACATTTCATTGTTTATTTGAATGAATCTAACCTTGAGATGCAGCAAAGTGTGGATTGAGTCGACCCAAAGGATGATTGGGTCGACCCCGGTACATCAAGAAAGCATTTGGCACACTTCTGCAAAAATGGCACAAATGAACAGTGAGTTGGGTCGACCCAAGGAAAGCATGAGTCGACCCAAACATCAAGATCCTCAAACAGAAGACAGAAAATGGTTCTCTGGATTTACTGAGAGGGTCGACCCAAGATATAGTTGAGTCGACCCAAGCTTGAGTCGACCCAAACCCTGAGAGGGTCGACCCAAAGGCAAGACAGAACAGAAGACAGAAAAGGTTCTCTGGAAACCCTGTTAGGGTCGACCCAAGAAGAAGTTGAGTCGACCCAACTGAACCTTGAGTCGACCCAAAGAAAAGTTGGGTCGACCCAAGTGAAGGAAGGCTGAATTTCAAAGTTTCTGTGAATTCTGAGAGGGTCGACCCAAGGAATGTTTGAGTCGACCTAAGTGAAAGTTGGGTCGACCCAAGGATAGGTTGAGCCGACCCAAACACGGGCAGAAGCATAACGGCTAGTTCTGCAGATGTACTTTTTGTCCTTCCAACAGTGAGTAACGGCTAGTTTTTGAATTCTAACCCTTGGGGCTTGTCCAATGGAGGTAGGAAACTATTTAAAGGGGCACTATTCATCAGATAGAACATCCTTTCCAAAGAATATCAAAGAGTACACAAGAAAGAGAAAGTGCCCTAATCTTCTTCATCCAAGTGCTTCATTCAAGAATCAAAGAAAGGGGTTGAGCAGATTCAAAGAGTCATCAAGAGCTCCATCCTCCCTTGAAGAGTGAAGCATCCTTGACAAAGAAGAGAGAAGTCACTACAAGCGATAAATACTTTCTAAACTCTTCTTTGTAGATTATATTGTTTTATTTGCTCATTTAGGAGTTTAAATCTTCTTCCTTTATTTGTTAAACTACTTGTAAAGGTTGGTTGGTTAGTCCGCAAAACCAACGGAATAGGTTGATTGGTGAACCCGTAAAACCAATTGTAAAGGTTCGTTGGTGAGCCCGAAAAACCAACATAGGTTTATTGGTGAACCCGTAAAACCAATTGTAAAGGTTCGTTGGTGAGCCCGTAAAACCAACATAGGTTCTTGGTGATCCCGAAAAACCAAAGTGTAAAGATTTTTGGATTGTGAGCCCGGAAAACAATCCAACTGTAATCCGCGGGATTATAGTGAATTCCCAAGGGGTCGCTTGGAAAGTGGATGTAGGTGCTAAGGAGAGCACCGAACCACTATACTTCTTGTTGTTTGCATTGTGATTTGTTTAAGTTCACTAACACATCATTTAACACAAGTAAGATAGTTAAAGTTAAAAGAAACCAATTCACCCCCCCCTCTTGGCTTGTCACCTTGGGCAACAAGTGGTATTAGAGCAAGGTGCTCCAGTAGTACTCATTGATCTCACAATCAAGAGTTAAAGATCATGACAACCCAAGTGGGATGTTCTATGAGTGAGGGGCAATCTACAAATAGACCACCTCTATTTAATGGCACAAACTACACATATTGGAAAGCTAGGATGAGGATATTCATTCAAGCTTCAGATTATGAATTATGGTACATCATTACTAGAGGACCTTACACACCCACACTTAATATAGAGGGCACTATCATACCCAAACCAGAAATGGATTGGAATGAAAGTGATAGACGATTGGCACAGTTAAATGCTAAAGCTATAAATGTACTTTATTGCTCATTAGATGTAAGTGAATTCAATAGAATATCTACTTGCATCTCTGCTAAAGAAATTTGGGACAAACTTGAGGTCACTCATGAAGGGACCAATCAAGTTAAGGAGTCAAAGATAAACATATTAGTACACAAGTATGAATTGTTTAAAATGGAATCTACTGAGTCCATAACTGATATGTTTACTCGTTTTACTGACATTATAAATGGGCTTAAGAGTTTAGGAAAGTCTTACACTAACTCTGAATTGGTGCGAAAAATTCTCAGGTCTCTATCAAGAATTTGGGAGGCCAAGGTAACCACAATTTAAGAAGCTAAGGACTTCAACACACTGCAATTAGAGGAGCTTCTAGGATCACTCATGACCCATGAGTTGACAATGAGGCAAAATTTAGAAGATGAGGTCAAGAGAAGAAAGCCCATTGCCCTAAAGACTACCACCCCTAAACAACAAACTGAATCGGAAGATTCAGATGATGATGAAGAATTTGATGAAGAAGGGATGGCTATGCTTGGAAGAAAATTCAGAAAATTTATGAGAGGTAAGAATAGATTCTATAAAAAGAAACCCTTCCTCAAAGGTAACTCAAGCAAAGAAAAGGGTAAGGACAAAGAAAAGGAAAAAGAAACTCCTATTTGCTATGAGTGTAACAAACCCGGGCATTATAAGATAGATTGCCCGGATTTGAAATGGATGGCAAGAAAACTGAAAAAGAAGAACTTCATGGCTGAATGGAGTGAAAGTGAGGAATCAAGTTCGGAGGAGGAAGATCATCAAGAGACGGTCCAAATGTGTCATATGGCCAATGACGATGAGGTAGATTCTGAACTTGACCGTGATTTTACTGTTGATGAATTACATGATGCATTCTTAGAACTCATGGAAGAACATAAGAAACTAATTAATAAAAATAAAGTTCTAAAAGAAGAAAATCAATCTCTTATTAAAGATAGGTTAAAATTGTCTCATAACTGTGAAACATTAAGTAGGAAACTTACAAATGAAACCAAGAATCTAATTGCTGAAAATATCAAGCTAAAAGAAGATACTGAAAAATATAAATTCTTGCTAGATAAATTTACACTTAGTTCTACCAAATTAAATATGATTCTTGATAGTCAAAAAGCTGTATATGATAAGGCTGGATTAGGATATAAAACAAATAGGAAACAAAAATTCTTAAAGAACATTTTTGTAAAAGCTAAAAGTGAAAATATTACTTGTCATTGCTGCAATAAATTAGAACATAGAGCATATGAATGTAACTATAGAAAGTCCAGTCAAAACAAATTAAGTAATAATCAAAAGATTAAATTCAAAAAAGTTTGGGTTCCAAAAGGAACATCAAGTACTAACCCTAAAGGACCCAACATAGTTTGGGTACCTAAAGCTCTTTCTTGATCTTGATTGCAGGGGTGTCTTGCAGCTGATAAAGTGGAAAAATGATGGTATCTAGATAGCGGCTGTTCAAGACACATGACCGGTGACGTAGATCAATTTGTCACCTTGGAATCAAAGAAGGGTGGAGTAGTAACCTATGGAGACAATGGTAAAGGGCATATCATTGGAAAGGGTAAAATTTTCATTACTCCATCTATTTTTATAGAAAATGTCTTATTAGTTAAGGGATTGAAACATAATTTGCTTAGCATAAGTCAATTTTGTGATAAAGGGTTTAAAGTCACATTTGAAGCATCTGTATGCATAATCACAAATCCTAAAGATAATAGCATTGTACTTGTAGGACAAAGACAAAGAAATATATACTTGGTAGATCTTCATGATTTAGGCAAGAAAAATGGATTATGCTTAATTACTAATGAAGAAAAGAAAAATGAAACAAGTTGGCTTTGGCATCGTAGACTAGGACATGCTAGTATGGAATTAATCTCAAAACTAGTCAAGAAGGAATTAATAAAGGATGTGCCAAAATTGATTTTTGAAAATGACAAAATCTGTGGACCATGTTCATTGGAAAAACAAACTAAATCATCTTTCAAATCAAAGAATATAGTATCAACAACTAGACCTTTTGAACTTATACACATGGATTTATTTGGACCCACTAGAACTGCGAGTCTAGGAGGGAAGAAGTATGGACTAGTTATTGTTGATGATTTTTCAAGATATACATGGGTTTCATTTTTGGCACATAAGAATGAAGCATTTTCAGAATTCTTGAAACTATATAATAATATCATAAATGAAAAGAAACTCACCTTAGTAGTAATTCGAAGTGATCATAAATGAAAAGAAACTCACCTTAGTAGTAATTCGAAGTGATCATGGTACTGAATTTGAAAATCAACACTTTGAAGAATTTTGCACTAAAAATGGTATTTCACATCAATTTTCAGCACCTAGAACGCCTCAACAAAATGAGGTTGTTGAAAGAAAAAATAGGACATTGGCAGAAATGGCGCGCACGATGTTGTGTGAGTCAAATCTTCCAAAGTACTTTTGGGCTGAAGCTATAAGCACTGCTTGCCATATTCTAAATCGAGTTTTAATACGACCAATAACCAAGAAAACTTCTTATGAACTTTGGAAGAATAAGAAACCAACTGCTAAATATCTTAAAGTATTTGGATGTAGATGTTTCATCTTAAACAATGGCAAGGAGGATCTAAGTAAATTTGATGCCAAGTCAGATGAAGGTATCTTCTTAGGATACTCCACATCTAGCAGGGCATACAGAGTATTCAATAAAAGAACTCTAGTAGTGGAAGAGTCAGTCAATATTATATTTGATGAGTCTGATAGTGAGTCTGCTAGGAAAGAAAATATTGTTGATGATGATATAGGAATTATCGACTTTGAAAAGTTGAATATTGATGACGTGCCAATTCAAGATAAGAGAGATGATTGCGTGCTACCACAATCTCAAAACTTGCCAAAGGAATGGAGGTATGCATATGGACACCCTAAAGACTTAATCATTGGTGATCCATCTCAAGGGGTAAGAACTCGATCATCACTTAGAAATTTAAATGATTATCTTGCTTTTGTTTCACAATTAGAACCTAAGACTTATGAAGAAGCTGAAAAAGATACTAATTGGATAAATGCCATGCAAGAAGAATTAAATCAATTTAAAAGAAGTAATGTATGGACATTAACTGAAAGACCAAAGCATAACTCAGTAATTGGAACAAAATGGATATTTAGAAATAAATTAGATGAAAATGGAGTAGTTATAAGAAATAAGGCTAGACTTGTAGCTAAGGGATACAATCAAGAAGAAGGAATAGATTTTGATGAAACATTTGCTCCTGTAGCTAGATTAGAGGCTATTAGATTACTTCTAGCATTTGCATGTTTCATGAATTTCAAATTGTATCAAATGGATGTAAAGAGTGCATTCTTAAATGGTTTTATTGAGAAGGAAGTATATGTAGAACAACCTCCTGGTTTTGAGAATCATGAAATGCCAAATCATGTGTTTAAACTACATAAGGCATTATATGGATTAAAGCAAGCTCCTAGGGCTTGGTATGATCGATTAAGCAAATTTCTGCTTAATAATGACTTTAGTAGAGAAAATGTAGATAAAACACTATTTCTCAAAAGAAAGGACAAAAATCTATTAGTGGTTCAAATATATGTAGATGACATAATCTTTGGTGCCACAAATGATACTCTTTGCAAAGAATTTGCTGATTTAATGCATGGAGAATTCGAAATGAGTTTGATGGGAGAACTAAGCTTCTTTCTAGGATTACAAATCAAACAAACTAAGAAAGGCATTTTCATTCATTAAACTAAGTATGCAAAGGAAATATTAAAGAAGTTTGGGAATGAACATCATAAGGGAGTAGGCACTCCAATGAATCCTACTAGTAAGCTAGACAAAGATGAAAAAGGAAAGAGTATTGATATTAAGCTTTATAGAGGACTAATTGGATCCTTGCTCTACCTTACTCTAGTAGACCCGACATCGTATTTAGTGTAGGAATATGTGCTAGATACCAATCGGATCCTAAGGAGTCATATTTAAGTGCTGTTAAAAGAATCCTTAGATATTTAAGAGGAACTACCAATATAGGATTATGGTACTTAAGAGACTCCTGTCTAGATTTGCTTGCATATTCAGATGCTGATTTTGCCGGATGCAAATTAGATAGGAAGAGCACAAGTGGCACATGTCAATTCTTAGGAAATAATTTAGTATCATGGTTTAGCAAAAAGCAGAATTCAGTGGCACTGGCCACAGCTGAAGCTAAATATATAGCTGCTGGTAGTTGTTGTGCTCAAGTACTATGGCTTAAGCAACAACTAGAGGACTATGGAGTTAAGCTAGATAATATTCCTATTAAGTGTGATAATACTAGTGCCATCAATCTTACTAAAAATCCAGTTCAGCATTCTAAAGCCAAACACATAGAAATAAGGTATCATTTTATTAGGGATCATGTGCAAAATGGAAACATATGTATTGAACATATATGCACTGAAAAATAATTAGCCGACATATTTACAAAACCATTGAGTGAAGATAGATTCTGCACGCTAAGGAGGGAATTAGGCATATGTGATCCTTTTTATTGAAGAAATATAAAAGGGAGCAAGTAGTCTCATGATACATTCCTCCAATTTCTAAAAACCCATGAAACATGAGTCAAATTTGTTATCTATAGATTCCTTACTCATGTATCATTGTCCCAGAAAGAATTTATAAGGATTGGAAGCAAAGAAAATTTTTAGAAGCAAAAAGGAAGAGAAAAGAAAAATTCTGTACTTGGGTCGACCCAACCCAGAATAGGGTCGACCCAACGTTGAGTCGACCCAAGAAATTTCTTGAGTCGACCCAACGTCGGGACCCCACTGTTAAAGAGGGACCCGAGAGCACTATTAGGGCACTGTTTGCCCTTGTCCTCTTCTGAATACTCTAATCCCCACTCTCCAAACTCCTCCAAACAGTAGATTACCTTAAGATCTTGGAGAAATGGGACCCAAAAGAGCCGTAGCCAAGAGATCCGGAAGAGTCTCACAGATCCAACGTGAGGAAAGGCAACCTACGGAGCCATCTACCGTGTCTCCACAATGTGAGGCACGTGTGGAGCCACCTCCTCCTCCTTTCCCCTCAGTTATACTTGCAAGATTTGCGGGGAGACCGGTTACAATGGGGAGAAGGATCCATTCCGAGTTCTTTGATCAAGAAGGGTTTAGGTTGAGGGAATGGATCCAAAGGCAAGGTTGGGAGTATCTTTGCTCCCTAGATGTGATGATCTACCCCGGATTAGTTCGGAAGTTCTATGCCTTCCTTAAAACTAGAATGGGAGGGCTTGTTTCGGAAGTTCGAGGAGTTAGGGTTCGAGTTTTCGAGGAAAGTTTGAGTGAGCTACTTCATCTACCCTGCGAAGGAGCCACTCCGGAAAAACCAGAAAACAAGATGAGAGCTCTGCAGTTGATTATGGAAAATGAGGGCTTTGACTTCTCAGAAAAGGTAATAGCAAGCTCTTTATCTGCTGAAATGAGATTATTGCTTAGTATCATAAATAGAATTTTATTTCCAAAGAGCGGGAGATTCGATCGCATCACAGAGCGAGATTTAGTAGTGATGGAGTATATTATTCAGGGTATTCCCCTGAATCTCCCGGCCATGATACTGAAGCAGATGAGGAAAGTGATCTGCAACTCCAGAGTATCCCTACCTTATGGTATGATACTCACTTTGGTTTTTCGACAGCACGGCATATCTGTCGAGGGGGAGGTATCCAGGCATCTGCTTCATACTGACACATACACTGCACGGACACTTATACGTATGGGTTATGAGAAAGTGAACGGGCAGTGGATTCATACTGGAGCAGGGATTCAGGGTGAGGCACCAGAGGGTGAGGCAGAGGATGATGCACCAGATATTGGAGACTCTATCCCTGAGGATGAGGAGCATATGGATCATCCTACTGTACCTTCCGAGCTTGGACCATCGTCATCTGCTCCTCCGAGAGATACAGATGAGTTCTGGAGTAGGCTGACTGAGATTATGACAGCTCAGGCCAGGACCATCACTGACGGACTGACGAGCAGATTGGATATTATGTCAGCTCAGGCGAGGACTGTCACTGATGGGCTGACGAGCCGATTGGACATCATGACTGCGGAGATCAATGATCTGAGGCAGCAGGTAGGAGCACTCTGGAGAGAGAGAGAGACCCATGGACCTTCTGTGCCACAGGCTGCTGAGTCAGAGATATCGGCACAGAGTCATCCAGCTCGTCGTGCTCCACGCCAGACACAGTCTCACCAGGCTCGACCTCCCCTCGCCACGTACACTAGGAGGATGAGGACTAGATCCCAGCCATTAGATACTCCCTAGGCAGATATTAGCATTTCTGGTTAGAGCCTAGGCTAGATATCTAGTTCTCATATGTATTTTGCTTTTATCATGTATCTTTAAACTTTGATTAAAGAACATTGTATTTATTTTTGTTTTTGGGCATGAATGTACTAAAATGTTCCTATTTTGATCAATGAAGTTTGAATGTTTGTTATTTATTGTGTCTTTTCCAATGCATCTATTTGATGATAACAAAAAGGGGGAGAAGTAAAGAAAGAGTAATGTAATAGGGGGAGAAGTAAAGACAGAGTGATAAGAGAAGTAAAGAAAGAAGGAGAAATAACGAAATAACTTGTAAAACAACTTGAAAATCATATAGGAAAGCATATGCATCCAAGGGAGAGCAATTTGCAACAATGAAAATGATCAAGTCAAAAATTTCTATCAAATTTCAGAATTTGGCACACACCTTTCACACCTCGATACATAACCTGAAACTCATGTTTTATCTCAAATTTTTGGCGTTTCATCTTTAATGAATTATAAATGAAAGGGGGAGCAATTCAAAAAGTCAAATTGGCAACACTTGAATGATATAGGGGGAGACTTCACTCTTATATATGAAAAGCTGAAATTCAGCAAGTTAAGCCCTTTCAAAAAAAAACTGATTTTAAAATAAGTATCATAAGGTTCATACTCTTTATTTTGTAATCATCAAAAAGGGGGAGATTGAGGATGATAGTGTTATTTTGATGATTAACAAGCAATTATCTAGAGTATATTATAAGTTAAATCGATACTTCATTTATAAGTCTATTACTCTCAGTATATTTGGATAAATTGATATAGATACATTTCATTGTTTATTTGAATGAATCTAACCTTGAGATGCAGCAAAGTGTGGATTGAGTCGACCCAAAGGATGATTGGGTCGACCCCGGTACATCAAGAAAGCATTTGGCACACTTCTGCAAAAATGGCACAAATGAACAGTGAGTTGGGTCGACCCAAGGAAAGCATGAGTCGACCCAAACATCAAGATCCTCAAACAGAAGACAGAAAATGGTTCTCTGGATTTACTGAGAGGGTCGACCCAAGATATAGTTGAGTCGACCCAAGCTTGAGTTGACCCAAACCCTGAGAGGGTCGACCCAAAGGCAAGACAGAACAGAAGACAGAAAAGGTTCTCTGGAAACCCTGTTAGGGTCGACCCAAGAAGAAGTTGAGTCGACCCAACTGAACCTTGAGTCGACCCAAAGAAAAGTTGGGTCGACCCAAGTGAAGGAAGGCTGAATTTCAAAGTTTCTGTGGATTCTGAGAGGGTCGACCCAAGGAATGTTTGAGTCGACCCAAGTGAAAGTTGGGTCGACCCAAGGACAGGTTGAGCCGACCCAAACACGGGCAGAAGCATAACGGCTAGTTCTGCAGATGTACTTTTTGTCCTTCCAACAGTGAGTAACGGCTAGTTTTTGAATTCTAACCATTGGGGCTTGTCCAATGGAGGTAGGAAACTATTTAAAGGGGCACTATTCATCAGATAGAACATCCTTTCCAAAGAATATCAAAGAGTACACAAGAAAGAGAAAGTGCCCTAATCTTCTTCATCCAAGTGCTTCATTCAAGAATCAAAGAAAGGGGTTGAGCAAATTCAAAGAGTCATCAAGAGCTCCATCCTCCCTTGAAGAGTGAAGCATCCTTGACAAAGAAGAGAGAAGTCACTACAAGCGATAAATACTTTCTAAACCCTTCTTTGTAGATTATATTGTTTTATTTGCTCATTTAGGAGTTTAAATCTTCTTCCTTTATTTGTTAAACTACTTGTAAAGGTTGGTTGGTTAGCCCGCAAAACCAACGGAATAGGTTGATTGGTGAACCCGTAAAACCAATTGTAAAGGTTCGTTGGTGAGCCCGAAAAACCAACATAGGTTTATTGGTGAACCCGTAAAACCAATTGTAAAGGTTCGTTGGTGAGCCCGTAAAACCAACATAGGTTCTTGGTGATCCCGAAAAACCAAAGTGTAAAGGTTTTTGGATTGTGAGCCCGGAAAACAATCCAACTGTAATCCGCGGGATTATAGTGAATTCCCAAGGGGTCGCTTGGAGAGTGGATGTAGGTGCTAAGGAGAGCACCGAACCACTATACTTCTTGTTGTTTGCATTGTGATTTGTTTAAGTTCACTAACACATCATTTAACACAAGTAAGATAGTTAAAATTAAAAGAAACTAATTCACCCCCCCCCTCTTGGCTTGTCACCTTGGGCAACACTATTCTGCTGGGTTGCCACCATATACTGCTAATGTCACTAGTGGATTGTGAGACTCGAAGGCATTCATTTGGTGATCAGTGAATTCTAAGAGTAGAACTGAAATCGTTTCAGTCCACTGAAAGGAGTTTCAGTGATATTGAGATGGAGATCTCAATATGTCTCACTACCAGTCAGAATAGAACCTACGGGGTTACACACATAGAGGATTTAATTAGTTAGACTATCATAATTGTGATTTGGAATCATAATAGAAATCAATCATCAATATGATTGGTGATTGAATTAACCTACTAAGTGTTAAGTTAATGAAAGAAGAATTAAGTGGAATTGATTGTAATTGGATTGCAATTGGGCTGATTTAATGAGCCAATTCAAATTGGGTTCGACCCAAATTGATTTGGGTTCATGATTGGGTCAATTTGATTAAACCAAGGTTTGTGCGGATTTTAAAGACCACATGTCGTCGTAGGATGAATATGACTTAAGTCTTGTTCACACTATGCGGACTTTAAAGTCCACATAGCGTCGTAGGATGCATGCTCTCAAATCAATTAAGTCTCCTAATGAGATTAGGAATCCTATTGTGATTAAGAAATTAATCAATTGATTAAGTGGACACATGTCATGCATCTATGAGCACAAGGATTGGACACTTGGCATTAATCCAAGGGTAGGTTATAGTTCCATACTCCTAATAAGATTAGAAGAGGCCCTAAACCCAATCTATAAAAGGGTAGCAAGGGAGATATTATGAATCAATTCTCTCCTCTTCCTCTCCACACGTCCTCTTCTTTCTTCCTCCTTCTCCACGGCAGCAAAGGGTCTTCATCCTCCTCTTCTTCCATGGTAGCAAGGCAAGGAAGATCCACGTGCAAGGTTTCTCCTTCCTCTTCCTCCATCGCGAGCAAGGTTGAAGAAGAAAGGTTCTTCATCAAGGAGGTAAATTGCAGATTCTTATTCCAACTTATGATAGTCATGAGAGGTCTTTGCAAGGATCTAGTACTCCAGTAAGACCCATTCTCAAATGATTATATCCTCGTATGGATACCTGTAGAGGCTGGATAATTGTGTGGCTCAAATAGGAGCCTAGAATAGATCATCAGGCTGCGGTGTTCTACACCTGCAGAATTTTTGAAGATGAAATCTTCAAATCTAATAACTTCTGATTTTGTTTCAGTTTTATAAATATTAATCAACCCTCCTCAGATCCTAATCTCCCCTTCCTAATGAGTTCAAAGATCTTCTGGATTTAAATCCAGAAAATTTTTTGAATTCTACGATTCGAGGCACGTTCATACGATGAACGACGTCTCGTTCGAATTTCGCTGCAAACGTTGCATCAAACGGGGCGTAACTCAGCAGAAGGCTAGGGTAGAGTAAGCCATGAATCCACAAAGACAAGAAACGCTGCCACCTCAACCCGTTTCGGCCCCTCTGTCACCTTTGTCCTCGGTTTCAAAGCAAGGTCCCCTCTCCATACGAAATATCTCCACCGGAAGAAGAGTGGATTTCGAGTTTTTGGAGAAGGAGAACTTCCCATTAGGGCAAAATCTAAAGGAGATGGGTTGGGAATATCTGTGTTCACTGAATGTGCCAACCTATCCTGACTTGGTACGAGAGTTCTACAACAATGCCAGATTTGGACAAGGTCAGATCTCATCCAAGGTTAAAGATATTTATATCTTGATTACAAAAGAGATTCTCAGAGATGCTCTTTGGATTCCAAATGAGAATAGAGATCATTTAGAGAATAGGAACAAAGGGATAGGCACCATTCTGAATAGAGAAGTCACAGAAGATTGGACTGAAGTCAGTGACAATCAACTGAATGCCGAGATGCATCTGCTGCATCACATGATTAACAAGATGTTATTTTCAAAGATAGGAAAATTTGATCATCTCTCAAAAAGAGACATACTAGTAATGCATCATGTTATTCAAGGACTACCACTGAACCTACCCTGCTTGATGATTAGATACATGGAAGCTCAAGGACAGAGAAAAGGAGCTTCACTTCCCTATGGTATGGTTCTGACATTAGTCTTCGCTTACTTCAATTTGAATCTAGAAGGGGAGACCAAGAAGGAATTACTATATTCAGATGTCTACAATAACAAATCACTGAAGAGAATAGGATTTGTCAAAACTGAGGGCAAATAGATTCATAAAGGGAAAAAAATTCAGGATGAAAGTGGTCAAGACACTCCAACACCACTTAAAGGCAAAAGAATCCCTACTCAAGCACCTCCAAAAGAGCCTCCAGTCAGTCAACCTCCACCAATTCAAAGACCATCAGATCCTCCACTAAGACTTGAGAAATGGTAGTTAAAATTTATTGGAGATAACATCATTAAAGCACTGTTCAATTCTGAAGTCTACTGGAATTCAGTAATTGATCTCACTGACTTGGTAAAAAAAGTAAAAGCTGAACTATAAGGATTGAGGCAACTAACAGCTAATCAACAAAGAAGAATTATTGAAATTGAAAAATACTTGAAAGAACAAGAAAATTCTGTTCAAGGCTCTATACAAGAACTGAAAGAAAAACACACTCAGCTTACTAGCTCTATCTCTGCACTAAACAACAAGATTGATAAGCTGAAGGAAGAGCAAAAGGAAGATCAATCTGGACCTTCATCTTCAAAATCTTAAACCTAGACTGAACCTAGACTGAACATAGAATGAACCCTATGTTTTCAAAATATAACTTTGTTAGATGTATGTCCTGGAAGCCAATCTGGCTGACACATTGTTAATTCTAGGGACATAATTTTGTACTTGACTATTTATTATTGAATAAATAAAAGGCATTTTTTTCATTCATATTGTTTATGTGTCTATGAATCGTCCAGAAATTAATAAGATGATGTTGCATATTCTTAAGAGTTAAAAATTTGAGCCAGGCATCATTGGTGATTAATTTTTGAATGCTCCTGATCAATGGATCATCACGAGGATGGTGATCGATCCGATCAGTGCACAAATTGCTTTCCTTATGGATGGATGAGACTCGAGTCCACAGTGTGGCGACACTGAAGTAATAGTGCAGGTGCTTCTTAAGAACAAGGGTACTGAGCGTGACCAATACAAGAAGTCACTTGGATGTCTATCCACTCGTCAGTGACTTGCTTGATGTTGCAGTAGTGTGACTGGTCCTTTGACCTGCGGTGCTTCGGCTACTCACAGTGATGTTATTGTAGTTTGACTGCACATACACATGGCCTCTAGACATATGGGACCATGCAGTGTAGATTGGCTGCAGTAGGTTCACTGTAGGAGTAGGGTATGCACCTATATGGAATCTATCGACCTTGGTAGATAAGGAGAGATCCTATGTGATTTATAAGACTGAGTTTGTAAGACCTCGGCCGGGGCAGTATGCACAGTGGAGAAAGAGTTTTCCACTCTCGAACTTAAGTCTAATAAATCATGACATATGACAGACGATGGAGTTTGACGAGTTGTCCATGACCTCCGTCCTGTAGGGATCCACGATAGTAGGACTGTATCACACGACAACTGCACCTAGAGGCTCATCATTCCATTCTGCTGGATAGCCACTACATGCTGCTAGGTGTCACTGGTGGATGGTGAGACTCATAGGGAATATCCCGATGATCGATAAACCCTGATAAGTTGAGTTGGAACTGTTCCAACCCATTGAAAGGAGTTTTCAATGATATTGTGATAGAGATCGCAATGTATCTCTCTACCAGTCAGAATAGAACCTATGGGGTCACACATACTAGAAGTATTGACCGATCCGATGGTTAAATTGTGATTATGAATCACGAGTAATCAATTCGATTAATAATCAGTTGAAGAAGAAACAAGGGGAGTTGATTAATTGGACTTAAACACGAATCCTACTTGGAGTAGGATTTCTGGAGTCCTAATTGGATTAGGACTGGGAATCCTACTTGGAGTAGGACTGGGATTCCTACTTGGAGTAGGATTCCTACAATCCTAATTAGATTAGAATTTTGAATTCAATTTGGATTCCTACTTAGAATAGGATTCCTAGAAGTCCTAATTGGAATAGGACTTCGGATTCAAATTAGAGTCCTAATTAGATTAGGACTAAAATTAAATAAGTCCTAATTGGATTAGGACTTCTTAAGTCCAAATTAATTATTAATCCAATGAATTATGATGACTCCTAATTTGATTAGGATTGAAGGGTTCAATAGAGTCATGGTTCAATCAATTCCTAATTGGATTAGGATTTGAAGGAAAGCAAGTGCACCCAATCCTCTTTAGAAGAGGATTGAACCACCTAGGGTTAGACCCCCATGCCCCACTTGATTAGATCAAGTGGGGGCATGCGTGATGAAGGGTTAGGAAGAGGTGTTGGCCGAAATCAAAGAGAAAAGAAGAGGGGCGTGCGCCCCTCCTCTTGGTTCTTAAAAGGAAAATAATGAAGCTCCTAAAAGGTAGGAGCTCCATATGCCTTTATAAGGACCAAAAGGCCAAACCCTAGAGGTAATTCTTCCTCTCCTCTTTCTTGTGCCGTGAGCCTCCCTCTCCCTTTTTATTTGGTTCATCCGCAAGCAAGGAGAAGAAAAGAAGAAGGCCTTGGCGGCCTCCTCCTCCTTCTTTCCTTCTTCCAACGCAAGGAAAATAAAGAAGACTGCAGGGGCTTTGATCCTTCTCTGATCTTTATCCTTCTTCTTCCTCCTCCCAAGCACAATCAAGGGTTGATTCAAAGGGAGGACATCAGCCATCTAAAGTAGTCTCTGCAAGGGAGCTAGCACCCCGGGGAGACAAGAAAGCTTTGATCGGATCTCTACTTCGTGTGGATACCCGTAGAGGCCGGATGCGTGAACGGCTTCAAGCGAACCTTCATCCTAAACCACGAACTTCAGTATGCGGTGATCATCTACCCGCACAAGGTGAAGATCTGATCTTCATAATTAGTTTAAAAGTTTTTAATTCTAATCTATCTACGAATGGTTTTTGAACAACGTTCATAGGATGAACGTCGATCCCGCGCATGCCTCTTCCGCTGCCATCCGAAAAGCTTTTAATTTTCTGCGGCATGGGCGGGTTTCCAACAGTGGTATCAGAGCCTAGGCTTCGTAGTTTAAGATTAGAATTAATTGTAAACATGTATATAAGATCTGAAATTGAAAGATTATGCGTGCTGAAATTTTCTGCATGTAGAAATTTTCAGGATTGCTGATTTTTGCATGCTGATTTTTACGTGATAAATTGATGATTCTAATTGCATTGTTAATGGAATTACAAAGTTTAGAATCATGTTTAGCATGATCAGCAACCCATGCCATAAGATAATCAATTAGATTTCAGATCTGAAAATTATAATTATTGCATGTGGTGATGATCATAGGATTCAAACCCTTTTGGTATCAATTGTAAAGACCTGCGATGTGATCTGCAATGTCATGTAATTTTTCAGATGCTTGCATGCATCTTATTTGATATTTTTGAGAGGCCTGCGTGCCTCCTAAAAGAGAATGTAATTTATTATTATTTTTATTTTATATCTGGTTGTATTTCTGTGATGTGATGTACGTCAACGATCAAGTCGAAGATAGTGCATGAGATGAACGGCGATCTGAGCGGTTGATGGCGATTGGATCAAGAGTTGATCAGGGATCGAATCAAGAAGTGATGACCCAAAGATTGATTCACAGATTGATTTTGATGATCACAAAACCTTGAAGTATAGATACTAATGTTTATGTTGCAAAGAGAAAGATATTTATTTTGTAAGGAACATAGCAAGTTGGAAGAACACAAGAAGGCCTCCAAAAGCTCTCAAGAAAAGTTAGAAGAAAGCTACAATTCATTGGCCCAAGTTTAAAGTTCAAAAGGTTCAAATTGGAGGAGTAAAATCAAAGGAAAAATTCGAAAGAATAGTCTTCGAGTCGACTCCTGAGGAATTCGAGTCGACTCCAATGTTTACCGAGTCGACTCCGGGGAAGTATGAGTCGACTCCTAGGAGTCACAGGCAGAAAAGTCAGAGAGCAGTTTTCGGGTCTGAAATTCGAGTCGACTCGAGTGGAACGCGAGTCGACTCCGATGGTTGGCAGGTCGACTCCAAAGAAAGCAAGAGTCGACTCTCAGCGGAACACAAGGAAAAAGTCAGAGAGCATTTTTGGGACTCTGAGATTCGAGTCGACTCCCGCATTGCACGAGTCGACTCCGAGACTCCGCGACCATCAACAGACAGAAAACCAAGTTACTGCCTCTGAGATTCGAGTCGACTCCCAGACAGCTCGAGTCGACTCCAAGGCAGCGCTACACCAAGATGGCAGAAGGCTGTGTTTCGCAAACTGAGAGCCGAGTCGACTCCAAGGAAGTTCGAGTCGACTCCAAGACTGGACGAGCCAAAAGACAGAGGATCGGGAGTTCGGGCTCTGAGATTCGAGTCGACTCCCAGGACAGTCGAGTCGACTCGAGAGGACAAAATTCAAAATTGGATCCACGGACTTCAGTGGATGAGCCGACTCCGAAATTGCCAGGTCAGCTCCAGAAGTTGGCGAGTCGACTCCAGGTTAAGCCGAGTCGACTCCCAGTCAAGGCATGCACTTTAATTCAAATTTGGAACAGTGGCCGAGTCGTCTCTGGTAAAACACGAGCCGACTCCTGCAACAGGCGAGCCGACTCCTGATCGCGCGAGTCGACTCCGATCCCAACGGTCATATTGTCAGGAGGTGCAGACTGGTTCCAACGGCTCTATTTTTGTCTCTAACGGCTATATTCTTGTTTCCACGTTATCAAAAGCTATAAAAACAAGAAGAGAGCTAGGAGAGAACTTATGGAAGTGGGAGAAAACATTTAGGAAAGAGATTCTAAGGGAAATCTCCCATAAGCACAATAAGGGCCATTCAAAGTGAAATAGAGAGAAGAAGAGCTTCCAAGTGTATCCCAAAGCTTCCTCTCCATCCGTGTGCTGCCGCGGTGATCCTCTACTTCGTGCCAAATCAGAAGAGGGTCAAGTAAAGAAGAAGTCGAGCTCCTCCATCTTCAAAACTCGTTTGAGGGCTTCTCTTTACTCTATTTGTTTATATTGTTATATTTGCTTGTTTAAGAAGCTTTGATTTGTTTTTATTCTTTGTTATAATATCTTGTAACTTGATTCAATCAAGGGATTGAATCAAGGGGTTAAAGGTTTGTTGGTGAGCCAAAGGAAAAACCAACGGTGTAAGGTTTGTTGGTGAGCCAAAGGGAAAACCAACGGGGTTTAGGTTTGTTGGTGAGCCGAGGGTAAAACCAACGTGTAAGGGTTTGATTGTGAGCCCGGAAAAACAATCAGGGTTGGTTCTAGTCGGTGAGCCTGGGAAAACCGACCGAGTTCGTTGTGCGCTCGTAAAACAACAAGTTGGGTTGTGAGCTTGTAAAACAACCGGCTGTAATCTGTAGGATTATAGTGAAATTCCCAAGAAGTCTTGGGGAGTGGATGTAGGTGCTGGGGTGCACCGAACCACTATATGTTTGTTGTGTTTGTAATGCTACTGCTTATTGTCTAACTAACACACTCACTTACTTAGATAAACTGCTTGCTTAACTCTTATCTGGACATCCTTTAGTTGCAAGCATATTTAATCAAGTCACATTCTATACATCAAACTGTTGCTAAGTTTAACATTCACTGCGCATATATACAACTTAGCATAATTAATCAAAAAGTACTAGAAGTAGTTTAAAAGTTTTAAAAGACCCAATTCACCCCCCCTCTTGGCTTGTATCTACTGGGCAACAAGTGGTATCAGAGCAGGTGCTCAAATATTATTTGTAGTCTTAACCGACTAGAGCCAAAGATCATGACAACTCAAATAGATAGTTTTCTAGGAGAAGGACAATCAATTGATACACCTCCACTGTTTAATGGTATAAACTACCCACATTGGAAAATACGCATGCGCATTTTCATTCAATCACAAAACTATTATCTATGGAAAATCATAATAAATGACCTTCACACACTCTCTCATATTGATGAGAAGGACTTAGCATAATTAAATGCTAATGCTATGAACATATTATATTGTGCTATTCAAGAAACAAAGTTTAATGAAATTTCTGCATGCTTATCTGCTAAGGAGATCTGGGATACTTTAGAAAATATTTATGATAAATCTCAGATTAGCTCTCATATGCTTCAATTATATACTAACAATGAGACTGCAGAAAAGGGTGATGAATCTCCCTCAGTCGAGTCGACTCCAAGTAGCTCAGAGTCGACTCCCAAGTTAGTCGAGTCGACTCCAATAAGGTTCGAGTCGACTCCGAGGCAAATCAGCTTCCTAAAGACAAAGAAGAAGAGGAAGCAAGAAGAAAGGAAGAAAGAGGTAAAACGCAAGAAAGCCTTGACCAAGAGAAAGTCAGACAAGGATTTGAAAGTTAGGAGCAACAATGAACCACAAGAGGTAACTAATTTATGTCTTATGGTACAAGAAGATAAAGTAGAATCTAAATCTAATCTTACACCAAATGAATTTCATGAAGAATATTCTTATAATGAACTTTTGAATGCTTTTCATGATTTGTATGGTGAATATAGAAAACTAGCTATGAAGAATAAAAATCTTAAGAAACTAACTTATGAAAATAAAAGCTTAAGGTCGTTTTCAGAAGAATTGATTCAGAAAAATCATAACTTAATTAAAGAAAATCAAAACTTAAGTAAAGAAATTAATCAATTAAAATCTGTTATTAACAAATTCACCGTAAGCTCTGAAAGATTAAAAATGATGTTTGAAAGCCAACATGCTGATTTTGATAAATCAAAATTTAGCTTGACTCCTTCACTTAGCCATAAATCTCTAGAGAAAAAGGTTATCAATTCACCAAGCAAACCATTAAATAAGATAACTTATTTCAAACATGAAAAGAATGGGCATAACAACTTTTCCCATCATTCTAACACAATTAAATTAAAAGGTAAAGTTATTACTATTAAACAGATTTGGGTTCCAAAAGGAACCATATGTCCTAACTCTCAAGGACCCAAGCAAGCTTGGGTACCCAAAAAGAAAATATGAGGATGCAAACATAGGTGTGCCAAGATGCCCATGGAATAAAAGAAACTTAAAATATACTTATGAAAAGTTATTAATAATAATAATAATGAAATCAGTAATCCTTGCATCTCATCATTATTTTTGCCTTAGTATTTGATTAAAATATGAATTGCAAGTATTGATCAATTTTATGATATAGAAAATACTTTTGGAAATATAATCAAATCACTTCATTTTATAGTATACTTTACTCACTATTGGATAAGTTGCTAAATGATTAATCAATTTATTAAAAATAACTCTATGAATTCTCTATATGCTTGATTGAGAGTTTTTTATCCATGGCATTATTGTTTATTGATCATAGATATGATAATGTGTACTTGGTGTGCTTTTGAATATATGCACTATGAATACCAAGATTAAAGAAACCATCTTTGGCATATAAAATCAACTCATGCTAGTATATACTTAATCTCAAAAGACCTTGCCATTGGCTTACTTAGATTATCTTCTGAAAGGTCAAAGTTTGCTATGCATGCTAACTAAGGAAACAAACAAAAATCAATTTCTAAATTGTTGTTTCCATCACTAAGTTTTCAAAAGCTTACATTGGATTTGTTCTTGGCAAATAAAATTAAAATATTTTCGGTATTTGCTAAATCATGTAAAAATGTTTCAAATGATAAAGGTTTCCAAACTGTGAAGATAAAGAGTATCATGGCACAATGTTGAAAACCAAAATCCTGATAAAGTTTATACAGAAATTAATTATTTCAGCACCAAGGACACCTTAAGTAAAATAGGGTTAATAGAATTCTTGAAGAAATGAAAAAGACAATTGTGTATGATAGTCATCTACTTAAATAATTTTTAAAAAAAAGCTATCATCACTGCTTGTCATACATATGATTTCTATTAGATCTATTTTTTGATGAAAACTCCTTTTGATCTTCTGAAAAAATGGAAAATGAACCATTGCATATCTTCACATTTTTCAGTCGTACATGTTATGCTTAATATGCTCTTATGAAAATAATGCCAAATCTGATAGAGATATGTCTACCCTTGGATATCATTCATCAAGCAATGCATATAGAGTATTCAATGAAAAGTTTTTAGGTGCAAAAATATCAAGGTATCTTATTCTTTATGAGACTACTGATTTATTATCAAAATACTAAAATTAAATTATATATGTATATGGTTAATCTTTTACATATAACAATCTAAAAACTTGTTAATAATTATAACCAAATTGAGTTTTTCAGAAATACATTTAATGAAGAAAAATTGTTTGCTTAGAAGATGAAATAGATCTTGATTCTTGCATGATTAGAAGTAAAGATCACCATTATTATTTGCTTGCTTTATGAGCTTTATATTCTATCAAATGAGTGTGTAGAATGGACTCCTATATGCTTACTTTATTAAAGAAGATATATGTTAAATAACCACCATATTTGAAAACACTCATTATAAATATGATAAAGCAATATATAATTTGGAACAAGCATCAAAAGCATAATATAAAAGCTTAAGTAACCTTTTTGATAGAAAGTAATAGTGATAAATCTACACATCAAAAAGAAGAATTTGTGATATCTTATTTGCCCAAAATATGCATTGATGACATCATTTTTGGTTCTACTAATGAAGAGTTATATGAAGATTTTACTGAGCTCATGTAAGGTGAGTTTGAAATACGTATGATGAATGAATTAACATCTTCTCTCAAACTCCAAATTAAGACAAACAAGAAAGGGGATCTTCATTGACCAAAGTTAGTCCACAAGAAAACTCTTATAGAAGATTGGCATGAAGAAGGTATGTCTATAACCCCATCTTGTAGAATTTGAAAAGGATGAGCAAAGTAGATCTATTATTTTAAAAGCTGCAGTGAAGCATGATAGAATAATTATTTTATCATACAGCTAGTAGACCAGATTGTATGCTCATTATGTGCACTTGTGCAAGCCTTCAATCTAAGTTTAATGAATCATATTTTATTGATAACAAATAAATCATAATCTGAATTTTGATAGAAACAACTGTTTAAGATAAGTTGATTAAAACTTAGCTAGCATGTCTTATTAATAATTATCTTAAGCAAATAAAATCTAAACTAAATCGTTTTTGAGAAATTGATTTGACCTTGATAAAACTTCCTATTGCCTCACATACTTGTCCTTGAACCATCTTGGTTAATGAAACTATCTCTTTAGTTCAAGTGATATGTGCTTGCTTATATTTAGGCAATCTCTGGCGTAAAGTGACTCAATATTCAACTATTGTCATATCTTATATTGAGTCATCTAGTTAAAAAAAAATATATTGGATGAATGTTTTGTATCTTGAAGAAATCAATGACTTTCTTTCAAGAAAGAAAAGGAGTTTGTTAATAATGCAGGATCCTTGAGCAAGAAAATGAGAGATCTCAACTTGAAAGATATCTCCATGTAAGATACAATAAACATTCACTTGCAAACAAGAGAGAGGACCTTCTTCAGCCAAAGGTTCATACATAAGAAATCTAGTAGGTATTTGACTGAAGAATGCAGAATGGATTGGTAATTCTAGATACTTCTTGAGCAAAGTCAACAACTTAAGTCTTATTATGGCATGATTAAGTTCTTTAATTATTAACTTTTGATATCATGGCTCTATACATATTGATTGACTTATGCTCTTAGAAATTGTTTCATGGTTTGCCTAAACTAAATGATTTCTTTGCCTATATCATAACCATGAAATACACAAGTATATGCTTAAAAGTTTGATGTAAAATAACTTGTGAGAAGTTATGAATCCATGAGCATAATAAAAATGTTGTTTGCATGATATACATATATATGATACGTAAGATTAATTCTCTATTCTGCTCTCTCATGAAAATTACTTGAGAATAACAAAAAGAGAGATAGATAAAGAAAAGAAAATGAACATTATTCAAGAGAAGTAAAGATCTAAGTAAAAGGCAAATACTTCAATCTTAAGGAAAAGCAAAACAAGCATAATATATTCGGCACATTTGGAAGGAATAAAATCCATAATTAATTACACTTAAACAGGGAGAATTTGAAGTAAACATTTTAACCTTTCTATATTGCTCATCATAGGGATGGTGCCAATGGGGAGGCTAGTGGTAGTACCTCGTGCCCCTTCCCAACTCCACCGGATAGGGAGCAAATAGAGTATAGAACATAAGAAAGTTAAAAATGAAAGACAAAGTAAATGAAAGTATATAAGAAGAATCAAGTCAAATTTTTAATCACTTGAAAACACACTTTAAGGATGAAATCAGTGCAAAATTATATTTAAATAAGGAGAGTTTATTTGAAAAGAATTGATTTTGATCCTTGACATTCTTGTTCTTAGTATTTTAATGCATGACTTAACACATGGTATATTTTGCATATGGTATGATGTCTTGATTTATGGGTTCTCAATATTTTGTAATGTTTCATACTTGGACAATTTGATTGAATGTTTGAATTGCTACATAACAGCTTTTGTTTAGTTTTATTGAAAAGAAATTTCAGATTTGTCATTCACAATCATTGTTAAAATCTGAAAGCTAAATAAAATTGTAGAAAGGAGAAGAGAAGAACATCTCTATTTAGGGAAAATAAATTGATATTGATCTATCTTTCTACTTGCCTAACTTTGATACATAATGTCCTAATACTTGTTAAAATATCCTTTATTTTGTATCGAAACTCAAAATTAAACACAAAGATTCTGAAAATGCTTTAATGTTATTGAAATATGTATTTTTCAATCGTAACAATTTAAGATGAGCTACATTGTGAAAGATACATATCTCATATTATGACTTAGAAAGCTTCTATTAAAAATCCTATGTAATTCAGAATCCGATTTTGTATAAAAGTTTAAACTCCATATGATTACTAAATAAAATGTTAATGTAAGAAAAACAGAATTTATTTTGATTGCTCCGATACGCATCCGAAACATATCATTTCTTATCTTCAAAGTATACTAATTTTGATTCAAATGATGTGTCTTACGATGATCTTGATTGCAAGTAAATATTTTTAAAATATATGACTTTATTTTAATATTTAAAAATTTATTGAGATTCATGTATACATCGCTGAAAAACTATGATTAAGAAATTGAGTTCTAAAAATATATATACCTCAATGATCATCAATATATTTTTTCTCGCCTACATTCTTAAAGATTTCCATCAGAATATATATAGAGTGAATGATCTAAAAGCTAGAAATATTTCACCTCACTCAAATGACTCTAAAAGAAAGAAAATGTAAATGCTGTTGAAAGAAACTGAGCGTCAAATGAATCATTTTCTGATTAATATTTCAGTACATTTTCTCAAAGATTAAGAGGAAGCATAACTTGTTCTTGATAGATTAAAAAGGGTGATTGCTATAAATTTTGAATAATTCTTGATCACTCTCCATTCTCGATATCATAGAATTTCAGTTCTATTCACGTTTGTCATTAAAATCTGAAATTCAACAAAAGAAAAGAATGATTAAAGAAGTATGCATCTTTTGAGGGGGAGCTTTAGATATTCAGTATCTTATCCTAAAGTTACTTCAATTTGATGTATACCTTAAATCTTATGGATTGATTTTTATGAACTTCCTTATATTGCAAGACATGCTTTAAATTACCTTGAGATGAGTTCTATAAAGGTTGTCTTATCTCAAACCTTGAGTCTTATGAAAATAAGCTGAAACTTATAGAAAATATATTTTTGAGATTGACAATTTTATTGAACATTATCTTAGGATTCTAAACTCTTAAATGGAATGATCAATTGAGGGGGAGAAAGAAAATTTCAGAAGGAGAGGTCTTATGGAACTTAATCGCATAAATCTATAACTAAAGGAGAGAGAAAGAATACTAAATGAAAAGTGATTCTAATACTCTCCAATATGTATCATCTAAAATTTAAATCTGAAAATCTTTATGATACACCTTGAGGCGTGTTATTTGGTTAGTATATCTCATGCATCACTCTTGAACCAAATTGCAAATCTTAAGAGCCTCTAATTTAATGAAAAAGGAGGAGAATAATGTGTTAAATTTTCTTGAGTATCTCTTAGAAAATCTATTTTTTTTAAACTTCACTAATGAGCTCTAATTGGCTTGCTTTTTGGAACTTCAATTTTGTGCAAATTCATTATTTTATGTATTAAATTGTGCTTATTTTCTAAAGAAATAAAAGAAAGTCTTTAAAAGAGCTCTAAGATGTATCAAAAATTGCATGAATGTATATTTTGATATTTGTGCCCCAATGCTCCTATTATCATAAAAGAACTTTGAAGTCATTAAGAGAATTAATTAATTTGCTCTCATGGTTGATAAAATACTTAATAGATTGGGCAAAAGGTCCTAAATGAACAAGCTTTCATACTTATTATTGAAGAGAGATTAGATTTCCATTCGTGTGGTACTTCTTGAATTAACTTAAGAAAGATTCCACCTACACTTGCTTAGAAAACTATCTGTGGTATCACATTCGATGTGTTCTGCTCTAAAATTATCTTAATTGGCTCTGATGTATGCTCATTAATCTGATTCTAATATTATTGCCTTGAGTTATATGATTCATATCCTTGCAATAATTTGACTTGCAAATCAGAGTACAATAAGGAAAAAAAATATATGAGCATTCTGATCTTTGTGCTTAATGTTTCACTATCTTTTTGATGTTGTCAAAAAGGGGGAGAAATATCTAAGTATATGCTCATAATGCCTTTATGCTTTGAATTGAATACAAATCAGCTTAAAATTTAAATATGTTAATTGTGCTAAGCTGATTAAATCTAAAGCATTATCATGAAGTATGTTTTTACATATATATGTTTTCTACTTCATGCAGCTTAGCTATGTATTACTTCTAGAAAACAATATCTTTTATATTGCATATACTCCAAGTTTTGTCATCATCAAAAAGGGGGAGATTGATGACCCAAAGATTGATTCATAGATTGATTTTGATGATCACAAAACCTTGAAGTATAGATACTAATGTTTATGTTGCAAGGAGAAAGATATTTATTTTGTAAGGAACATAGCAAGTTGGAAGAACACAAGAAGGCCTCCAAAAGCTCTCAAGAAAAGTTAGAAGAAAGCTACAATTCATTGGCCCAAGTTTAAAGTTCAAAAGGTTCAAATTGGAGGAGTAAAATCAAAGGAAAAATTCGAAAGAATAGTCTTCGAGTCGACTCCTGAGGAATTCGAGTCGACTCCAATGTTTACCGAGTCGACTCCGGGGAAGTATGAGTCGACTCCTAGGAGTCACAGGCAGAAAAGTCAGAGAGCAGTTTTTGGGTCTGAAATTCGAGTCGACTCCAGTGGAACGCGAGTCGACTCCGATGGTTGGCAGGTCGACTCCAAAGAAAGCAAGAGTCGACTCTCAGCGGAACACAAGGAAAAAGTCAGAGAGCATTTTTGGGACTCTGAGATTCGAGTCGACTCCCGCATTGCACGAGTCGACTCCGAGACTCCACGACCATCAACAGACAGAAAACCAAGTTACTGCCTCTGAGATTCGAGTCGACTCCCAGACAGCTCGAGTCGACTCCAAGGCAGCGCTACACCAAGATGGCAGAAGGCTGTGTTTCGCAAACTGAGAGCCGAGTCAACTCCAAGGAAGTTCGAGTCGACTCCAAGACTGGACGAGCCAAAAGACAGAGGATCGGGAGTTCGGGCTCTGAGATTCGAGTCGACTCCCAGGACAGTCGAGTCGACTCGAGAGGACAAAATTCAAAATTGGATCCACGGACTTCAGTGGATGAGCCGACTCCGAAATTGCCAGGTCAGCTCCAGAAGTTGGCGAGTCGACTCCAGGTTAAGCCGAGTCGACTCCCAGTCAAGGCATGCACTTTAATTCAAATTTGGAACAGTGGCCGAGTCGTCTCCGGTAAAACACGAGCCGACTCCTGCAACAGGCGAGCCGACTCCTGATCGCGCGAGTCGACTCCGATCCCAACGGTCATATTGTCAGGAGGTGCAGACTGGTTCCAACGGCTCTATTTTTGTCTCTAACGGCTATATTCTTGTTTCCACGTTATCAAAAGCTATAAAAACAAGAAGAGAGCTAGGAGAGAACTTATGGAAGTGGGAGAAAACATTTAGGAAAGAGATTCCAAGGGAAATCTCCCATAAGCACAATAAGGGCCATTCAAAGTGAAATAGAGAGAAGAAGAGCTTCCAAGTGTATCCCAAAGCTTCCTCTCCATCCGTGTGCTGCCGCGGTGATCCTCTACTTCGTGCCAAATCAGAAGAGGGTCAAGTAAAGAAGAAGTCGAGCTCCTCCATCTTCAAAACTCGTTTGAGGGCTTCTCTTTACTCTATTTGTTTATATTGTTATATTTGCTTGTTTAAGAAGCTTTGATTTGTTTTTATTCTTTGTTATAATATCTTGTAACTTGATTCAATCAAGGGATTGAATCAAAGGGTTAAAGGTTTGTTGGTGAGCCAAAGGGAAAACCAACGGTGTAAGGTTTGTTGGTGAGCCAAAGGGAAAACCAACGGGGTTTAGGTTTGTTGGTGAGCCGAGGGTAAAACCAACGTGTAAGGGTTTGATTGTGAGCCCGGGAAAACAATCAGGGTTGGTTCTAGTCGGTGAGCCTGGGAAAACCGACCGAGTTCGTTGTGCGCTCGTAAAACAACAAGTTGGGTTGTGAGCTTGTAAAACAACCGGCTGTAATCTGTAGGATTATAGTGAAATTCCCAAGAAGTCTTGGGGAGTGGATGTAGGTGCTGGGGTGCACCGAACCACTATATGTTTGTTGTGTTTGTAATGCTACTGCTTATTGTCTAACTAACACACTCACTTACTTAGATAAACTGCTTGCTTAACTCTTATCTGGACATCCTTTAGTTGCAAGCATATTTAATCAAGTCACATTCTATACATCAAACTGTTGCTAAGTTTAACATTCACTGCGCATATATACAACTTAGCATAATTAATCAAAAAGTACTAGAAGTAGTTTAAAAGTTTTAAAAGACCCAATTCACCCCCCCTCTTGGCTTGTATCTACTGGGCAACAAGAAGGCTCGGAACCAATTCAAGAGTTGAAGACCAACTGATCGATTGACATGCATGTGCTTGTAATATGACCTAATTAGAATCCATGATCATCACCTATTTAAAGTTTAGCTTTAATTATTGCTGCGATTATAACTGCCTGCAATGTATCATTTGCATGTGATGCGAATGTGAGTGGGGTAGATAGGTTTACATGTGATGCAAACTAATAGACCAATTCAAATGAGACCTAAACTAAAACCTCCTCAATCAAGTTGAGAGTGAACCAACATGAGCGAGTCATATTAGATTAATTGATCTAATTGGTGTCTAGGAAAGCATGAAAGGTGGTTACTTAATTAGGACCTTACTCTCTGAGTAAGGAGAGCCCCCCACCTGCTTACCTAGCTAATTGTTCAATTAACTCTTATGAAGAGCTCAAATTGCAAACACTAAGATCTGATTAACCAATATTAAGTTCATAAGTCTTCCACCGTAGTAGCGCTGCTAAGGTCTTTCTGATGTTGATTTTGTCTCGGCTGGACACAGTAGGCAAGTTGCATCGGGGGACTGGACCTCTCTATAGCCATGAGATGTTATAGGGTAAAGATGGGGTTGGGCACCAATAACTGTTAGGTGAGGACCCAATGACGACTTTATTTCTACGGTTATACGGTGGGTCTGACTTAACTAAGGAAAGAGACCAATAACTGTTAGGTGAGGTCTACATGACTTAGAGACCAAGTAGCACTGCAACATGCTTGAGAAGCATTGTACAAGAGTTTGTTGCCCAAGAAGACAACCCAAGAGGGGGGGTGAATTGGGTTTGGATTAATTCTCGACTAATTAAAAACTATGATTAGTAATTAACTAAATCTATTGCAAGCAAACCAGTTAAGTTACTAGATGAAGTGAATGAAGAGAGAGAGAGGACAGCAGCCAATACAAACACAAACCAATTTATAGTGGTTCGGAGCTAACCCTTGCTCCTATGTCCACTCCCCAAGCTTCACTTGGGAGTTTACTATAATCCTTTGGATTACAGCCGGTTGTTTTACAAGTTCACAACCCAACTTGTTGTTTTCGCGAGATCACAACGAACTCGGTCGGTTTTCACAGGCTTATCGACTAGAACCATCCGATTATTTTTTCAGGATCACAATCGAACCCTTACACCGTTGGTTTTAACTTCGGCTCACCAACAAACCTTACAACCCTTGATTCAATCCCCTGACTGAATCAAGTAAGACAACAATTTGGAAAAAGTTATCAGAAAAGCTTCTTAATAAGCAAATATTAGACAATATGAATAGAGTAGAGTTAGAAGCCCTCAAACAGATTTTGGAAGAGGAAGAAGGGGCTTCTCGAACTCTGAGTCTCCTTTTTGAGTGCGCTGAAGATCTGATGTCAAAGGAAGAGCCTTGAATGCGAAGGGAAGACTTCTAGGAATGTATTGAATGTGGTTCTTCCTTCTTTTGCTTGACTTTTCTTTCAATGGACTCTTGGAAGTTGAAAAACACTTGATGCTCAAATGGAGTAACTCTCTTCATGTCTACTACTGTTCACTCTGGCTATTTAAGCAGTCCTCTTTGAAAAATAGCTGTTAGACACTAATTTGTGGCCGTTCTGCACAGTCTGCACTTTCTGACAATGTATCCGTTGGGGTCGGAGTCGACTCGCTCGATCTGAAGTCGACTCGGCTGTTGCTGGAGTCGACTCATGCTTTACTGGAGACGACTCGTCCACTGTTCAGGATTTGAATTAAAGTGCTGTCCCGTCCTGGAGTCGACTCGGGCCAAATCTGGAGTCAACTCGCCAATATCCGGAGATGACTCGGCACTTTTGGAGATGGCTCGTTCTCAGATTTCTAGAGATCTATGTTTCTGCATTTCTCTCTCGAGTCGACTCGGATCATCTTGGAGTCGACTCGGCTCTCAGAGCCCGAAAACTGATCCTCTGTCTTTTGAGTTGAATTGTCTCGGAGTCGACTCGCACTTTGTTGGGATCGACTTGGCTGACTTAGGGTCGACTCGCGTATTCTCGGAGTTGACTCGTTCACAGAGTCACTTTGTTTGGTTTTCTGCCTTTCAGTCTGCTTTCCTCTGAGAGTTGACTCTTGCTTGTTTAGGAGTCGACTCGCCAAACGTTGGAGTCGACTCACATCCTTCTGGAGTCGACTCGGTAACAGGGTCTAGAAAATACTTCTCTGTCTTTCTATCTGTTACTCCTTGGAGTCGACTTGGAACCGTCGGAAGTCGACTCGGCAAGCATCGGAGTCGACTCAAAATCGTTGAAGTCGACTCGGTGACAGGGTCTGAAATTCATCTTTATGTCCTTCTGTCTGTTCTCAGTTGGAGTCGACTCGTAATGTACCGGAGTCGACTCGGGCTTGTGCTAGAACCTCTGAAACACTTGGAGTCGACTCGTAATCTTTCGGAGTTGACTCGAGCTTCAGACTTTGGCTTAATTGAGTTCAACACTTAGCCAAATGACCTTGAACAAAAGCTCGATACTCTTAAATATAAATTCACATATATTTGCCTGAGATACTAGATTGAATTCATTAGTACAACATGAAATATACTCAAATGCTTTGAGCTCATCAAAATCAAATAGGGGTATAATCAATCACTCCACAATCTCTTCCTGTTTGATGATGATAAAACATTGAGTATTTGTAAAGTGAATTGCTCAACCAAAAGGTGATTTATAGTAAAGTTTTGAAATGAATTCAAATGTCTAGTCATTTAATTTATCCAAAATTGAAAGGTGTGGATCAGTAAATCCTGAAATTAGAGCTCTCCCTTTCATTTGGAATTATATAAGCCTTCATATCATGCAATCAATTGTTTGGCTTATATGTGTTTAATAAATTTACTTTCTTAAGATTTCAGATTCTCCCCCTCAACATATGCATTCAATTTTGTTTAGGTTCTCTGAATTTTCTTTTAATGTCTTGAAGCTTTTGAGCTTAAATTCTTACTTTCAGAGGAAAAATCTGACAATTTGTTCTTGAGTATGATTCAACTAATCTCCGAATATCCTTTGAATAGATTCTGGAGATTACTCCTTGAGGAGCCCCAACAGAGAGATAATGAGCCTCGAGGTATCAAATCCACTAAGAACAAATTACTTTTTGCTTTAAGGATTTTCTTTTTAGTGATTCCCTTTACATTTCAATTCATCATATTTTCTCCCCCTTTTTGTCATCATAGCAAAAAGGCACAAAACACAGAAAAGTATAAGAACTCAAATTGCACAGTGTTGGACAGAAATTTCTACTCATTGTATTAAAGTCAAATTTGAGTACAAGTGTGATTACATAATAGAAAAAGTCCTCAAGGGACTGTACAAAAAAAATACAATAGGGTTTCTTTGTAGTGAAGGATGTGGCTCCCGTTCTCAGTCTATTAATTTGCATGACCAAGCTTATCCCCTCAGAGACATTCCCTAGCTTTTCGATGATCTCCGAGGTGGCCCTAGACTGTATCGAGGTGAGCTGGGTCACACTTTCTTGGAGGGTGTCAAGTTTGGAGATCAAGGCATTTGCTAGCATTTCTGCACCCTGACTTTGGCTACCAAGCTCGTTTCGGATGCTATCTCGCATCTTCCTCGTGTCATCTTTTACATCGCTAATATTTCAGTATTGAGCTTGGACTAGGCTCCTGATGTTGTAGATTTCCTCCTTCAGGTCTGCAACCATCTTGGACATGGTTGCTAAGGAGGGAACAACATCAGAGGAGGGAGCAGTCAGAGGACCTCGGAGCTCTCTCAACAAGTCATCTCTCAGCTCCCTCACAATCTCCTGTCTCATCTCTCGGAGCTGCTCAGGACAGATCCTGACCTCTAGGGGCTGCTGAGGTGGTGGTGCAGTAGAGGGTCTAGCTGAAGTGGATGGGAATGAAGGACCAGAAGTGGAAGAAAAAGTGGGAGGAGCTATGTAGTGATTCTGGTCATGATCAGGACTAGGTGAGTGATGGGTGGTTGGGTCGGATGGTGTGGATGAAGAGGTTCTCCTAACCCAGACTCCTTCTACTTTATGGAAGCCCATCCTGTGAAGAGTCCCCTCACCCATACGTGTTAGATGTATGCCCTAGAAGCCAATCTGGCTGACACATTGTTAATTCTAGGGACATAATTTTGTACTTGACTATTTATTATTGAATAAATGAAAGGCATCTTTTTCATTCATATTGTTATTGTGTCTATGAATCGTCTAAGGAATTAATAAGATGATGATGCATATTCTCAAGAGTTGAAAATTTGAGCCATGTATCATTAGTGATTAATTTCTAAACGCTCCTGATCGATGGATCATCATGAGGACGGTGATCGATCTAATGAGATCAGTGCACACATTACTTTCCCTATGGATGGACGAGACTCGAGTCCACGGGGTGGAGACACTGAAGTAATAGTGCAGGTGCTTGTTAGAGAACAAGGGTACTGAGCGTGACCAAGACAAGAAGTTACTTGGACGTCTATCCACTCGTCAGTGACTTGCTTGATGTTGCAGTAGTGTGACTAGTCCTTTGACCTGCGATGCTTCGGCTACTCACAGTGAGGTTATTGTAGTTTGACTGCACATATACATGGTCTCTAGCCATATGGGTCCATGCAGTATAGATTGGCTGTAGTAGGTTCACTGTAGGAGTAGGGTATGCACCTATAAGGAATCTATCGACCTTGATAGATAAGGAGAGATCCTATGTGATTTATAAGACTGAGTTCATAAGACCTCGGCCGGGGCAGATTGTACAGTAGAGAAAGAGTTCTCCGCTCTCGAACTTAAGTCGAATAAATCTTAACATATGATAGGCGATGGGGTTTGATGAGTTGTCCATGACCTCCGTCCTGTAGGGATCCACGATAGAAGGACTGTATCACATGATAACTGCACCTAGAGGTTCATCATTCTATTCTGCTGGATAGCCACTACATGCTGCTAGGTATCACTGGTGGATGGTGGGACTCATAGGGATTATCTCGATGATCGATAAATCCTGATGAGTAGAGTTGGAATCGTTCCAACCCATTGAAAGGAGTTTTCAATGGTATTGTGATAGAGATCACATTATATCTCACTACCAGTCAGAATAGAACCTATGGGGTCACACACATTAGAAGCACTGACCGATCCGATGGTTGAATCGTGATTGGGAATAACAAGTAATCAATTCGATTGATAAACAGTTGAAGAAGGAATAAAGAAAATTAATTAATTGGACTTAAATACGATTTCTACTTGGAATAGGATTTTTAGAGTCCTAATTGGATTAGGACTGGAAATCCTATTTGGAGTAGGACTAGGATTCCTACTTGGAGTAGGATTCCTAGAGTCCTAATTGGATTAGGACTGGGAATCCTATCAGAGTCCTAATTGGATTAGGACCAAAATTAAATAAGTCCTAATTGGATTAGGATTTCTTAAGTCCTAATTAATTATTAATCTAATGAATCAATAAGACTCCTAATTGGATTAGGATTGAAGGGTTCAATTGAGTCATGGTTCATTAAGTTCTAATTGGATTAGGACTTACCCAGATTAAACCCAAATTGGTTCACCCTTGGTCCAAGCCTAATTAGATTAGGACCTAACCATGAGTGACCTTCCTAATCCTCCTTAAAGGAGGATTAGGTTAACCATGAAGGAGGGGCACACGCCCCTCCTCCTTTTCCTTGCTTGGTGCGGCAAAGAAGAGGGGCCGGCGCCCCTCTTGGAAGTTTATCAAGGAGCTCCTACAAAGTAGGAGCTCCACATGCCATTTAAGAGGAGGCGTGGGGGCTGACCTAGGGCATCATTGAAGCCCTCTCCCTCTCCAATTCGTGGCCCCCTCTCCTCCCCTTTCCTTGGTTCAGCCGCAAGCAAAGGAAGAAAAAGAAAGGTGGCCTCTTCATCCTCCCTTCCTCCTTCCAACGCAAGGAAAAGAAAGAAGGCTGCAGGGGTTTTGTTCCTTTACTATTCCTCATCCTTCTTCTTCCTCCTCTCAAGCACATTCAAGAGTTGAAAGAAAGAGAGGAGATCAGCCATCAAAAGTTATCTCTGCAAGGGAGCTAGCACCCCGGGAAGATAGAGAGCTTGGATCGGTTCCTGCTTCGTGTGGATACCCGTAGAGGCCAGGCACTTGAACGGCTTCAAGCGAACCTTCATCCAAAACCATGATCATCAGTTTGCGGTGATCATCTACCTGCACAAGGTGAAGATCTGATCTTCTAATGTTTTTAAAAAGTTTTTAATCCTTATCTATCTACGAACGTTTTTAAACAACGTTCATACGATGAACGGTTGATCCCGCGCATGCCTCTTCCGCTGTATCTGAAATTTTTTGAAATTTTTCTGCAGCATGGACGGGTTTCCAACAGTGGTATCAGAGCCTAGGCATCGTAGATTAAGGTCTGGTCTACTAGCACATAATGATCATACAATCTGGTCTACTAGCTGTTTGATAAAATAAGTATTCTATCATGCTTCAATACAGCTTTAAAAACAATAGATCTACCTTGCTCATCCTTTTCAAATTCTATAAGATGAGGTCATAGAATACCTTCTTCATGCCAATCTTCTATAAGAGTTTTCTTGTGGATTAACTCTGGTCAATGAAGATCCTCTTTCTTGTTTCTCTTAATTTGGAGTTTGAGAGAAAATGTTAATTCATTCATCATACATATTTCAAACTCACCTTGCATGAGCTTAGTAAAATCTTCATATAAATCCTCGTTTGTAGAACCAAAAGTGATATCATCAATGTATACTTTGAGCAAATAAGATATCACATATTCTTCTTTTTGATGCATAGATTTATCACTATTACTTTCTATCAAAAAGTTACTCAAGCTTTTATATCATGTTTTTGGTGCTTGTTCCAAATCACATATTGCTTTATCATATTTATATAAAGCTCATGAAGCAAGCAAATGATAATGGTGATCTTTACTTCTAATCATGCAAGAATTTTATCAAGATCTATTTCATCTTTTCTTGATTTAGTCTTTTAGTAGTCATCATTAAGTACATTTCTGAAAAACTCAATTTGGTTCTAATTATTAACAAGTTTTCAGATTGTTATATGTAAAAGATTAACCATATACATATATAATTTGATTTTAGTATCTTGATAATAAATCATTAGTCTTATAAAGAATAAAATGAATTGATATTTCTACAACTAGAATCTTTTCATTGAATGTTCTATATGCATTGCTTGTTGAATGATGTCGAAAGATAAAAATATCTGTATCAGATTTGGCATTATTTTCAAAAGACCATATCAAGCATAATATAAACTACTGAAAAATATGAAAGATATGCAATAGATCATTTTCTATTTTTCAGAAGATCAAATGGAGTTTTCATCAAAATAGACCTAATAGAAACCATATATATGACAAGCAGTGATGATAGCTTTTAACAAAAAAGAATTAAGTAGATGACTATCATATAACATTGCCTTTTTCATTTCTTCAAGGATTCTATTAATCCTATTTTACTTATGGTGTTCTTGGTGCAGAAATAATTGTATTCAATATTATTTTCTGTGCACAACTTAATAGAAAATTGGTTTTCAAAACTATGCCATGATACTTCTTTATTTTCATAGTTTGCAAACCTTTTTCATTTGAATCCTTTTTGTGAGTTTGTGCCAATGTAGAAAATATTTCAATTTGAGTGCCAAGAACAAAACTAATGTAAGCTTTTAAAAACTTAGTGATGGAAACAACATCTTTAGATTTAGAAATTGATTTTTGTTTGTTTCCTTAGTTAACATGCATAGTAAACTTTGACCTTTCAGAAGATACTCTAAGTAAGCCAATGGCAAGATCTTTTGAGATTAAGTACATACTAGCATGAGTTGATTTTATATGCCAAAGATGGTTTCTTTAATCTTGGTATTCATAGTGCATATATTCAAAGGCATACTAAGTACACATTTTCATATCTATGATCGATAAACAATAATGCCATGGATAAAAACTCTCAATCAAGCATATAAAGAATTCATAGAGTTATTCTTAATAAATTGATTAATCATTTAGCAACTTATCCAATAGTGAGTAAAGTATACTATAAAATAAAGTGATCTGATTATATTTCAAAAAGTATTTTCTATATCACAAAATTGATCAATACTTGCAATTCATATTTTAATCAAATCCTAAAGCAAAAATAATGATGAGATGCAAGGGTTACTGATTTCATTATTATTATTTTTTAATTACTTTTCATAAGTATATTTTAAGTTTTATTTTTGACGTGTGTCTAGAACACCCATTTGTATGAAAGTTCTCCATGGGTATCTTGGCACACTTACATCTACATCCTTATATTTTCATTTTGGGTACCCAAGCTTGCTTGGGTCCTTGAGAGTTGGACATATAGTTCCTTTTTGGAACCCAAATTTATTTAATTGTAATAACTTTACTACTTGATTTAATTATGTTAGAACGATAGGTAAAGTTGTTATGCCCATTCTTTTCATGTTTGAAATAAGTTATCTTATTTAATGGTTTGCTTGGTGAATTGATAACCTTTTTCTTTAGCGATTCATTGCTAAGTGAAGGAGTTAAGCCAAATTTTGATTTATCAAAATCAGCATGTTGGGCTTTCAAACATCATTTTTAATTTTGCTGAACTTACAGTAAATTTGTTAATAAAAGACTTCAATTGGTTAATTTCTTCACTTAAGTTTTGATTTTCTTTAATTAAATTCTGATTTTTCTGAATCAATTGTTCTGAATTTAACCTTAAAATTTTATTTTCAGAATTTAGTTTGTCATGTATTTCAGCAATAGAATTTCTTTCTTTTGAAATTTCCAAATTTAGCTTTTTAAGATTTTTATTTTTCATAGCTAATTTTCTACATTCACCATACAAATCATGAAAAGCATTTAAAAGTTCATCATAAGAATATTCTTCTTGAAAATCAGTTGATGTAAAAGTGGATTCAGATTTTACCTTATCTTCTTGTGCCATAAAGCAAAAGTTAGTTACCTCTTGTAGTTCTTTGGAGCTAATATCATCATTGTTGCTCCTAGCTTTCATTTTCTTGCTTGACTCTTCCTTGGTCAAAACTTTCTTCCTTTTTATCTCTTTCTTTCTTTCTTCTTGCTTCCTCTTCTTCTTTGTCTTTAGGAAGCTTTTGAATCTTTCGGTGTTTGGGAATGGATCCTTGTTTTCATCACCGAACTCTTTGTCTTTTGAACTGATCTGCCTCGGAGTCGACTCGGGCCTTGTTGGAGTCGACTCGGCTAATGTGGAGGATTCTGCAATCTCATTGTTAGTACGCAATTGAAGCACATGTGAGCTAATCTGAGATTTATCATAAATAACTGTTAAAGTATTCCAGATTTCTTTAGCAGATAAGCATGCAGAAATCTTATGAAATATAGATTCATGGATAGCACAATATAGAAAGTTCATAGCGTTAGCATTCAATTGTGCTAAGTCTTTTTCATTGACATTTTGAGAGAGTGTGTGAGGTCCATCTATAATGATATTCCATATTTTATAGTTTTGTGATTGAACAAAAATTTTCATTCTAGCTTTCCATTGAATATAATAAGTTCCATCAAACAGTGGAGGTCTGTTTATGGAAAGTCCCTCGGCAAATAATATGTTATGTGGGGTTGTCATAATCTTTAGCTCTAGTCGGTTAAGACTATAATTAATAAAAGAGCACCTGCTCTGATACCACTTGTTGCCCAGTAGATACAACCCAAGAGGAGGGGTGAATTGGGTCTTTTAAAACTTTTATACTACTTCTAAAACTTTTCAATTAATTATGCTAAGTTGTATAGATGCACAGTGGAATTTAAACTTAGCAACAGTTTAATTTATTGGATGAGACTTGATTAAGTAAATTGAGTATGCTTGCAACTAAGGGATGCGTAGATAAGAGTTAAGCAAGCAATTTATCTAAGTAAGTAAGCGAGCAAGTTAGACAATGACAAAAAGCATCACAAACACAACAAACATATAGTGGTTCGGTGCACCCCAGCTCCTACATCCACTCCCCAAGACCTCTTGGGAATTTCACTATAATCCTTCCGATTACAGCCGGTTGTTTTACAAGCTCACAACCCAACTTGTTGTTTTGCGAGATTACAACGAACTCGGTCGGTTTTCACAGGCTCACCGACTAGAACCAACCGATTGTTTTTCCGGGTTCACAATCAAACCCAGTTGGTTTTTCCAAAGGCTCACCAACCACAACCTTACAACGATTGTTTTCCGAGTTCACAATCAACCCAGTTGGTTTTCCCAAAGGCTCACCAACCACAACCTTACAACGTTGGTTTTTCCTTTGGCTCACCAACAAACCTTAATCCCTTGATTCAATCCCTTGATTGAATCAAGTTACAAGATATTAGACTAAGAATTTAAAGCAAATACAAGCTTCTTAACTAAGCAAATATAGCAAATATAAACAAATAGAGTAAAGAGAAGCCCTCAAACGAGTTTTGAAGATGAAGGAGCTCGGCTTCTTCTTTACTTGACCCTCTTCTGATTTGGCACGAAGTAGAGGATCACCAAGGCAGCACACGGATGGAGAGGAAGCTTTGGGATTCACTTGGATGCTCTTCTTCTCTTTATTTCGCTTTGGATGGCCCTTTTGTGCTTATGGAGGATTTTCCTTGTAATCTCTTTGAGATCTCTTCTCTAAATGTTCTCTCCCACTTCCATACCTTCTTTTCTAGCTCTCCTCTTGATTTTATAGCTTTAGATGGCGTGGAAACAAGAATCTAGCCGTTAGAGACAAAAATAGAGCCGTTGGACACAGTCTGTACCTCCTGACAATATTTCCGTTGGGATCGAGTCGACTCGCGCGATCTAGAGTCGACTCGCCTGTTGCAGGAGTCGACTCGTGCTTGACTGGAGACGACTCGTTCACTAGGGTAACCTAGGGGTTTAACGGCTTGTTGCACGTGCTAAGTGCAATCGTGATTCCTACGAAAGTGAGTATTTATCTTAATTTTATGCAATTAGTTCTAATGAAACATCAAAAGATCAACCAACACTTTTTGTACTCTCATGTTATTGTTTACTCTGAAATTGCTAGAGACTAGCAATAAGCTAGTTGGGGAGTGTGATGAGAGCACAAAAGTGCGATCTAAATACCCATTAACTTAGCCTAATGCTAGCAAAATAATGATAAATAATAGGTGTTAACATTTGCATGATTAAATATTTTATCCTTAGCACTTATTATAATTTTTATCATTATTTTATATAAATTCATCTTAAAAGAATGCATCTTCCTAACTGCAGAACAGAGCCCAGATTCAGCCATCCACAATGCATCTCGAGCATTTCCACGTCCGCATCCGTGAGCCACATCAGCCCTCTCAAGACCCGTCCGCGTCTCAGGATCCGTGATCAAATCATGCCGCGATCAGCCTTTCTCCCAGCTCTTGGAACCTGCGATCAAGTGTTTCTCTCGTGCGTCCACGAAGCATTCAGCGTCCCGAGTCCAACATCCGGCCGTCTGTGGCGATTCCGCCGCGTCCCAGCGCGTGTGATCAGCTCCCAGCATCCACCATGATTTTCAGCCTTCACCAGATCCCGCAGGAGTCCCAGATCTCAGCTTCCTTCCGCTTCTCCCGCAAGTCAGAGCATACAACCCAGTTCTCCCACGCATCTCAGCATCTGCGATCCTCCGCGTCCGAACCAGCTTCCGTTCCAGCTTCTTCGGAGTTCCAGCCACATCAGCTCCCAGCCTTCCGTCTTCCTCGCAGTCTCCGTGTCCCAGCTCCATCTCAAGCTCATCCGTTCGCTACCCAACCTCCCAACATCCTGCAGCCGTCCGCGTTCGAAGATCCCGCAACCCAGCAAAGTCCCGGCCGTCCGCGTGCAAAAATCCACCGCGATCCAGCCTCTCCCAGACATCCCGCGTCCGTGATCTCAGCGTATGCGTCCCAGGTTCTCCCAGTTCTCAGCAGTCCACGCATCCCAGCTCCTCTCGAATCTCCAACGATCCACCCGCGAAGCTCCCAGCATCCGCGTGCATCCCGCGAAGATCGCGATCCATCCACGTCCGAGCTTCTCGCGTCCGGGATACTCGGCATCTCCACGTATTCCGGGAGATCAGGGACTCATCGCATTTTAAAAGGAGGGCTCTCTCGGCTGGGAGGAGGTATCCCTCATTCGAAAGAAAAGAAGAAACAGAGGAGGGCCCTCTGTCAAAAGAAAAAAAAAAGAGAAAGGGAAACAGGGCCTCCCCTGTTTCCGAAAAGAAAAAAGAAAGAAAGGAAAAGGGGAAAATGAAAGGGGGACTAATTTTTAAAATGGGTGGCTGATTTCTTAGGAGGGAGATGGAGGAACCTTTGATGTATTGCTCTTTGAAGTAAACTCTAAACTTTTGCCTTCAATGAATCATATTTACTGATATGTTTTTGATCCATGCATAGTTATTTCGTAGATAGCTCTTTAATGGATTATGATTATTGATATATGGATTGCTTTAGTATTTGATTCGTCGTAGACGTAGAAAGCACGATGAATGCTTAGAAATTGAGTTCATATGTTCATGAAACATATACCATGATTAGATCTATCCTACCATTCATTTTTAATCAAGAACCATAGAGTTTATTTCTTGGGTGCAATATCGTCAAGGGAGATTCCAGATCCCTACCATATTTATTTTATTAAACTTTGTTTATTGCTATATTGTTCTCCGATTTTAATTTCTGAAAATCAAAACATAATTTTAATCCACAAATTTATTGAATTAATTAATCTAAAATTATATTAAATAATCTCATATACATTTTGTTCCCTGAGGATTCGACCTCGGACTCTCGAGAATTTACTACTTGTGCGATTCTCCTGCACTTGGGAGAACAATTTTATTTTTGCAGGACCTGTGTTTTTTTCATCTGAACGGTCTGATTGACATTCTGAAACTTTTAAGACTATCAGATTAATACGAAAACTTGCTGCTGTCTGTTTTGAATTTTCTGCATTTAATTATTTTAGATCAGAATTTTATTGTTATCATATCTCATTAACCCTTGTTGCTAATTGAGAATTTAAGAAAAAAAATAAATAATTTGCTTGATCACCTATTCAGTGAAATTTAATGTCATGTCATAAAATATTAAAAAAAAAACTCTTGATTGTTGCATATAGTATATGGCATCAGCATAAAATATTCTAAGGGCTGAACCCATTTAAAAAGATAAGGTCGGGATTTCATCACTCGTCCTTAGCCCAAAAATCACCCCATTGCATAAATATTCTAAGCTTAATTAAAATCAACTAGACGTTGGCCCCTAAGGACATTCGAGCTCAATAGGACGAAGACCACCGAAAGTTGCACCAATTTCGCTCTGTGGCTTAGTTGATGTCTAGGCAAGCTTTGTCCCTATAAGGGAGACAGTTCATCTGTTCGAGGCAAGTGGGTTTTAAGTGGGACCTTTGCGAACGCATCGTGACCCCTCCACTTACCTGGGAGCTTACCTGGTCAACTCGGTTCATTAGACCGGATTGGAGGCTTAGGTGCCCTCTTCAAACCAGTTAGGAGCTGTCTAGAAATTTAGGAAAACCATTAGAAATTGAGGTGTAATGTTTAGTTGCATGTTTGATTGTGAATAGATTTTTGTTTTAGGGTGTAGTTTTAGGATATCTTTAGTTGGTACTTACATTTATATTTATTTTTTTAAAAAAAAACATAAAAAGATAAAAAAAATTAAATTTTAAAAAAAATAATTAAATTTTGTATGCTAGGTTGGAATAGGGACGACACCGGTCGATTAAGTCGTACAACTTTAGATCATCCCTTAGGACACATCCTTGAAATTCCTTCGCAGTATCTCACACCTTGTGAGATGGCAAATTTTCCTGATGATGTAGGAAGTCACCATGGTGATGAAGGTAGACCCCCAGTTATGACACTTCGACAATACTTACATCCCACTAGGACTAGTCAACCATCATGCATGATTATTCCTGAAAATGTAGGACACTTTGAAATCAAACCAGGAGTAATTCAATTGCTGCCCAAGTATCATGGGATGGAATCCGAGAACCCTTATCTTCATCTTAAGGATTTTGAGGAAATTAGTATCACATTTAGAGTGCCAAATGTATCGGAAGATGTCCTTAAATTAACCTTGTTTCCTTTTTCCTTGAAGGATAAAGCCAAAACATGGCTGAACTCCTTGAGACCAAGATCGTTAGGAACATGGCATGATATGCAAAGAGAATTCTTGAAAAAATTCTTTCCCGCACAAAGGACTAACTTTTTGAAAAGGCACATTAGTAATTTCCAGCAAAAAGACCATGAAACATTTTATGAATGCTGGGAGAGATTTAAAGATTTGCTTCTCTCTTGTCCTCATCATGGGTTTGAAACATAGAGAACCATTAGTTTCTTTTATGAAGGGTTGTTCCCATAGTTGAAACAATTTATAGAGACTATGTGCAATGGTCTATTTTTGGAAAAGCAACCCGATGAGGCATGGGACTATTTAGACTCTCTCGCAGAGACTGCACAATTATGGGATACAGGGGATAGAGTGAATAAACCTTTGCCTAAGCCTACTAGCATTCCACACGGGGGCCTTTACAACCTTAATACTCAGGATGATATTCAAGCTAAAATGGCAGCCCTTACTAGGAAGGTAGAGGAAATTGAACTTAGAAGGATTGAACCTGTCAAGACCGTAGAACATAACAGTGAGTGTTGTAGGATTTGCGAGATGCCTGGCCATCTCATCACTGATTGCCCCACAATACCCGCATTCAAGGAAGTCTTGCACGATCAGGCCAATGTTATGAATACCTATCAAAAATTTTTCAATAATCCTTTTTCGGGTACTTACAACCCTGGATGGAAGAACCATCCAAATTTCAGGTGGAGGAATGACCAACCTCAACAAGTATATAACCCAACTCCTCCACCTCCGCACCCTCATTATGCACACGCACCCCCTCAAAAATCCAGTCTCGAAGAAACTTTGCAATCTTTCATGCAAGGTCAAGCTAAAATCAATGATGAATTAAGAAATCAACTGACAACGCTGACCACTGCTTTAAGTGCTCAAGAGAAAGATAAGCTACCAGCTCAACCACAACCTAATCCTCAAATCTATGGCGGTAGCAATGCATCATCTTCAACTTCGCATAAAGAACAAGCAAAGAGTATAATAACTTTGCGAAGTGGAAATGTTATTGACCGACCAGTCCCAGAACAAACACAAGTCATACCTGATTCTGACCCTCCCAAGACAAAAGAAAAGGATAATGAAGAAACTGAAACACCAATATCTACTGAAAAAATTGAATGTCCTTTTCCTGCACCATTTCCACAAAGATTAAAGCCCTTGCAAAAGCTTGAACCAAACTCTGAAATTCTTGAGCTTTTTAAGCAAGTAAAAATCAATGTACCTCTTCTTGATGCAATCAAATAAGTGCCTTCCTATGCAAAATTTTTAAAAGATTTGTGCACTGTCAAGCGTCGTTTAAATGTCAAGAAGAAAGCATTTTTGGCTGAAAATGTAAGTGCAATTTTACAGCATAACATTCTCCCTAAATATAAGGATCCAGGTTGCCCAACTATCTCGTGCATCATTGGCAATTTTAGGATTGAGCGAGCATTGTTAGATTTAGGAGCGAGTGTGAATTTGTTGCCATATACAGTATATGAGCAACTCGGTTTGGGTGAGTTGAAGCCAACAACTGTGACCTTACAATTAGCTGACCGGTCAGTGAAAGTCCCTCGAGGGATTATCGAAGATGTGTTGGTCCAAGTAGACAAGTTCTATTTTCCTGTCGACTTTATCGTACTGGACACACATCCGGCTTCCAATTCACCATCTCAGATTCCAGTCATCTTAGGACGTCCATTCCTTGCAACTTCTAATGCATTGATCAATTGTAGGAATGGTATCATGAAGCTTTCTTTTGGCAATATGACTTTGGAACTGAACGTCTTTAGTATAGGCAAACAACCCAGTGATCATGAAGAAAGTAAAGAAGTTGAATAGGTTGAAACCATTGCGGAAGAATATTTGTTAAAAGAAACATTTACTGAATTGACCGACAATGGTTTGATAGATTGGTGTTCTGAAGGTACTACTGATGATATGGTCCCACCTATTTTAGATAACTCGGATGTCATGATGGTCAATGGGTGGAGACCGAGAATAGAGGAATTTGAACAGTTGCCACCTCTAAAAGCAAAGATAGTACCATCCCATGAACAAACACCTAAGCTCGAGTTGAAACCTTTACCGAAGGAACTCAAGTATGCCTTTCTTGGACCCGAGGACACATTTCCTATAATCATCTCATCTGATCTGGATCATGCCCAAGAAAGAAAATTACTTGGTGTTCTAAAGAATCATAAAGGAGCTTTAGGGTGGTCTATTGCCGACTTGAAGGGGATTAGCCCTTTAATTTGCACGCACAGGATATATTTGGAGGACAATGCCAAAACCGCAAGGCAAATGCAACGCAGGTTGAATCCTACGATGAGAGATGTGGTTAAAGCAGAAGTCCTCAAGTTGCTTGACGTGGGTATTATTTACCCAATTTCTGATAGCAAGTGGGTAAGTCCTACTCAAGTCGTGCCCAAAAAAGCAGGTCTGACGGTAGTCAAAAATGAGCAAGGTGAGTTAGTCCCGACTCGTGTCCCCACGAGTTGGCTCATGTGTGTTGACTATCGAAAATTGAATTTGCTCACTAGGAAAGATCACTTTCCCTTACCCTTCCTAGACCAAGTTTTGGAAAGAGTTGCAGGACATAATTTTTATTGTTTTCTCGATGGCTATTCCGGATACTACCAAATCGAGATTTCACCAGAAGATCAAGAGAAGACTACTTTCACTTGTCCTTTTGGTACATTCGCTTTCCGTCGGATGTCATTCGGGTTGTGTAATGCACCTGCAACATTCCAAAGATGCATGCTCAGTATTTTTGAAGACATGAATGAAAAATTTTTAGAAGTGTTTATGGATGATTTCTCTATTTTTGGCGATTCTTTTGATGATTGTTTGTTACATTTACAAACTGTCTTAGCTCGGTGTATAGAAAAGAATCTAATACTGAATTGGGAGAAATGCCACTTCATGGTGCCAAAGGGAATTGTCCTAGGACATATTGTTTCATCGAAGGGCATGGAAGTTGATAGAGCTAAGATTGACTTAATCGCCAAGCTACCTGCACCCAAGACGGTTAGAGATGTTAGATCATTTTTGGGTCACGCGGGATTTTATAGGAGGTTCATCAAGGACTTTAGTGTCATAGCTCGACCATTATGTAACCTCTTATCCCTTGATACACCGTTCGATTGGACCGAAACATGTCAAGAGGCATTCGAAAAATTGAAGGCTATGCTTAGCACTGCACCCATCGTGCGACCACCTGATTGGTCATTACCTTTTGAGATCATGTGCGATGCTAGTGACTATGCGATAGGAGCTGTCCTAGGACAACGCAAGGATAATAAGCCATATGTCATCTACTATGCAAGCAAAACCTTAAATGATGCTCAAATGAATTACACCACCACCGAGAAGGAATTGCTTGCGGTAGTATTTGCATTAGACAAATTTCACTCTTATATCCTTGGTGCTCCTATTGTTATCTTTACAGATCATGCAGCGCTAAAATATTTATTGGATAAGAAAGATGCCAAACCACGCTTAATACGATGGATACTTCTACTCCAGGAATTTGACATCACTATCAAAGATAAAAAGGGAGTAGAGAATGTGGTTGCTGACCATCTATCACGGCTAGTTGTTCATGATTTGGTGCCACAATTGCCCATCAAGGACTCGTTTCCTGAAGAACAATTGTTTGCACTTTCTACTATGCCGTGGTATGCTGATATTGTAAACTTTCATGTCACGAACCGGATGCCGGAGCATTGGGGATCGAATGATAAGAATAATTTCTTGCGTGAAGTAAGGAGTTATTATTATGATGCCCCCTATTTGTTCAAGTATTGCGATGATCAAATCTTTAGAAGATGCATACTGGATCATGAGATTCAAAGTGTACTCTCTTTTTGTCATGCCAGTGCTTGCGGAGGACACTTTGCATCTAAGAAAACAGCAGCTAAGGTGTTACAATGTGGTTTTTATTGGCCTACACTATTTAAAGATGCCCACGAGTTCTGTAGGACATGTGACCCATGTCAACGTATTGGAAGTCTAACTCGTAGGCAAATGATGCCTCTTCAGCCCATTACTGCTATTGAAATTTTTGACATGTGGGGCATGGATTTTATGGGCCCATTTCCACCGTCTTTTGGATATGAGTATATTTTAGTTGGTGTTGAGTATGTGTCAAAATGGGTAGAAGCTGTTGCCTGTAGAACTAATGATCACAAACCTGTTTTGAAATTTCTTAAAGAAAATATTTTTTCACGGTTTGGAATGCCCAAGGTTATAATTAGTGATGGGGGAAAACATTTCTGTAATAAGCCTTTTGAGATCCTATTACGAAAGTACGGTATCACTCATAGAATTGCAACTCCTTATCACCCGCAGACTAGTGGCCAAGTAGAGCTAGCCAATCGGGAGATTAAACGAATTTTAGAGAAAACGGTGAATCCATCACGCAAAGACTGGTCTTTAAAACTTTCTGATGCATTGTGGGCTTACCGTACTGCTTATAAAACTATTCTTGGTATGTCCCCGTATCGGCTAGTTTATGGAAAAGCATGTCATCTACCTGTTGAAATAGAGCATAAATCGTATTGGGCCATTAGACAATTAAACTTTGAACTGTCAGATGCTGGTTTCGCTAGAAAATTACAATTAAGTGAATTGAATGAAATTCGTCGGGATGCGTATGACAATGCTAGACTTTGTAAAGAACGAATGAAAATTAGGCATGATAAATCAATTCTAAGAAAATCTTTTGAACCTGCACAAAAAGTTCTTTGTTATGACTCCCGCTTACATCTGTTTCCTGAAAAGTTACGATCAAGATGGACAGGTCCTTTCATTGTAAAAACTGTTTTTCCACACGGGGCATTTGAAATTGAAAATCCACAGGATGGCACAATTTTTAAGGTAAATGGACAAAGATTAAAACCTTTTCTTGAGAATTTTACAGATGAAGAGGACTCCTTTCCCTTGGAGGAGCCTTCTTATGACTGAGCATGACGGCCAAGGTACGTGTATATTAGTTAGAATTAAATTTTTTCTTTTATTTCTAGTTTTCTTCTTATTTTGTAGGTCTTCTTCTTTTTGAAAATCAACAGCTCAAGGTATTCTTCTTCTCTCTATTATTTTCTCTATTGTCTCTCATATATAGTTTTCTTGCATTTTTTTTACATTGAGGACAATGCAATGTTTAAGTTGGGGGGAGGAAAATTTTGATCCAAAAAAAAAAAAAAAAAAAAAAAAAATAAAATAAAAAAAAACTTGTTTTTGCATTTGATTTATTCTATTGCTTTCTTTTCTGAGCAAATGCACATGTATTTTCATATTGAGTTTGTGCAACTATTAAGGCAAGGAACACATGCATACTATGATTGATCAGAGACCTATTATTAGATCCCCACATGTGTACTTAATGACAATAGGAAGGCCTCAGGAGTTCATATTTGTTAACTGCATTTTTGTTAGCCTAATCCATAAAAGAAGTATGAGTATCCTTGTTCGTACCATAAGGTTCAGGATTTGGTTTTCACATAAAGATAGAGGTTGAATATCCCGACTAGATTACTTAGGTACCTTATGATCCGACCTTGGTTGACCTATAGTCACGATGCAGTCACATATATAATAAAAATATTTATATGGTTCAGTCTGTTAGATGTATGCCCTAGAAGCCAATTTGGCTGACACATTGTTGATTCTAGGAACATAATTTTGTACTTGACTATTTATTATTGAATAAATAAAAGGCATCTTTTCATTCATATTGTTTATGTGTCTATGAATCGTCCAAGAAATTAATAAGATGATGATACATATTCTCAAGAGTTGAGAATTTGAGCCATGTATCATTGGTGATTAATTTCTAAATGCTCCTGATCAATGGATCATCACGAGGACGGTGATCGATCCGATCAGTGCACAGATCACTTTTCTTCTGGATGGACGAGACTTGAGTCCACAGTGTAGGGACACTGAAGTGATAGTGCAGGTGCTTGTTAGAGAACAAGGGTATTGAGCGTGACCAAGACAAGAAGTCACTTGGATGTCTATCCACTTGTCAGTGACTTGCTTGATGTTGCAGTAGTGTGACTGGTCCTTTGACCTGCGGTGCTTCGGCTACTCACAGTGAGGTTATTGTAGTTTGACTGCACACATACATGGTCTCTAGCCATATGGGTCCATGCAGTGTAGATTGGCTGCAGTAGGTTCACTGTAGGAGTAGGGTATGCACCTATAAGGAATCTATCGACCTTGATAGAAGAGGAGTGATCCTATGTGATTTGTTAGACTGAGTTCTAAGACCTTGGCCAGGGCAGTAATATAAAGTGGAAAAAGAGTTTTCCACCATCGAACTCAAGTCGAATAAATCTTGACATATGACAGACGATGGGGTTTGACGAGTTGTCCATGACCTCCGTCCTGTAGGGATCCACGATAGTAGGACTGTATCACATGTTAACTGCACCTAGAGGTTCATCATTCCATTCTGCTGGGTAGCCACTACATGCTGCTAGGTGTCACTGGTGGATGGTGGGACTCACAGGGATTATCTCGATGATCGATAAACCCTAATGAGTTGAGTTGGAATCGTTCCAACCCATTGAAAAGAGTTTTCAATGATATTGAGATAGAGATCACAATATATCTCACTACCAGTCAGAATAGAACCTATGGGGTCACACACACTAGAAGTATTGACCGATCCGATGGTTGAAATCGTGATTAGGAATCACAAGTAATCAATTTGATTGATAAGAAGTTGAAGAAAGGAACCAAGGGAATTAATTAATTGGACTTGAAACAAGAGTCCTGCTTCGGGTAGGATTCCTAGAATCCTAATTGGATTAGGACTGGAAATCCTAGTTGGAGTAGGACTGGGATTCCTACTTGGAATAGGATTCCTACAATCCTAATGAGATTAGAAATTTTGAATTAAAATAGGATTCCTACTTGGAGTAGGATTCCTAGAAATCCTAATTAGATTAGGACTTCGGATTCAAATAGAGTCCTAATTGGATTAGGACTAAAATTAAACAAATCCTAATTGGATTAGGATTCCTTAAGTCTAAATTAATTAATAATCTAATGAATCAACATGACTCCTAATTGGATTAGGATTGAAGAGTTCAATTGAGTCATAGTTCATTCAAGTCCTAATTGGATTAGGACTAGCATAGATTGAACCCAATTTGGCCAATCCTAATTAGATTAGGATTAAACCATGAAAGAGGGACCTAATCCTCTTTGGAAGAGGATTAGGCTAACCAAGTAAGAGGGGCATCAGCCCCTCTCCACTTGATTAGGTGCGACATGAAGAGAGAGGGGGCCGGCGCCCCCTCTTGGAAAGTTGTCAAGGGCTCCTAACTTGTAGGAGCCCTTCATCCTTATTAAAGGAGGACTAGGGCCGGCGCCCTAGTGGAATCTTTTTCCTCCTCTTCAAGCCGTGGAAGCCCCCTCTCCTCCTCTTGGTTCAGCCGCAAGCAAGGGAAAAGGATCTCCAAGTGTTGGCGGCCTCCTCCCCTTCCCTTCCTTCATCCAACTCAAGGAACAAAAGAAGGCTGCGTGGGGTTCTTTCTTCTTCCTCATCTTCATCCTTCTTCTTCCTCCTCTCAAGCACAATCAAGGGTTGATTGAAAGAGAGGAGATCAGCCATCAAAAGAAGTCTTTGCAAGGGAGCTAGCACCCCGGGAAGACAAGAAAGATTTGATCGGTCCTCTACTTCGTGTGGATACCCGTAGAGGCCGGACGTTTGAACGGCTTCAAGCGAACCCTCTTCCAAAAACCACGAATTCAGATTTGCGGTGATCATCTACCCGCGCAAGGTGAAGATCTGATCTTCCTATTAGTTTTAAAAGTTTTAATTCTTACCTAATTACGAAAGGTCTCGAAACAACGTTCATGCGATGAACGTCGAACCCGTGCATGCCGATTCCGCTGCCATTTGAAAAATTTTTGAAATATCAGCGGCATGGGCGGGTTCCCAACACAGTCTACCATTTCTTTTCTTGCATAATTATTATTCAAAAAAAAAAAATACTTATGATGACAAGTCTGGCCTCGTGGCGTAGTCTGGTTCGAGTAATTAAGTCCGAGGGGTGTTTCACCTAATGTCTTGAGCCAACTGGATCGGAGGCCATTGACTGAAAGCTCGCTACATGGACCTTACTAGAGCCTAATGGGGTTGGATAGCTGTAGTTGTCATGTGTATTGAAATATATATATATATATATATATATGAAATGAAATAAAATTAAGCATGAATGAGTTGGTTAGGCTGAACCTAGTGACATGTGGTAATGACTGGTTTGACTCCATTGTGTTGGACCTCTGTGTACCCGGGTTGTTTAGTTGGGATTGATAGCTCTTTCTTTACATGCGAACCATTCTTGACAAATTTAGACAACATGTGATATTCTAAAAATTTGATGGATCAGGTTCTAACGAATTGTAGAAAATACTGTGAACTTGAGTAGTGCACCTAAAACTCAGGCGGTGCCCTGTTGTGGTGGAGGTATTAGTACTCTGGAAAAGTCATGCGATTTGATGCACACTTCACTTTTATATTTCCTTACTTTGACGGTTGCCATACTTGAAAATATATGTCAATTAATTACATGTGTATTAGCTTAGGGTTTATTTTTATTAGAATATCATGTCATATAATTCATGATGTTTGTGGGTAACATCCCTGAAAACCCTCACGAGACAACACTCGTCCACTAGGGTAACCTAGGGGTTTAACGGCTTGTTGCACGTGCTAAGTGCAATCGTGATTCCTACGAAAGTGAGTATTTATCTTAATTTTATGCAATTAGTTCTAATGAAACATCAAAAGATCAACCAACACTTTTTGTACTCTCATGTTATTGTTTACTCTGAAATTGCTAGAGACTAGCAATAAGCTAGTTGGGGGGTGTGATGAGAGCACAAAAGTGCGATCTAAATACCCATTAACTTAGCCTAATGCTAGCAAAATAATGATAAATAATAGGTGTTAACATTTGCATGATTAAATATTTTATCCTTAGCACTTATTATAATTTTTATCATTATTTTATATAAATTCATCTTAAAAGAATGCATCTTCCTAACTGCAGAACAGAGCCCAGATTCAGCCATCCACAATGCATCTCGAGCATTTCCACGTCCGCATCCGTGAGCCACATCAGCCCTCTCAAGACCCGTCCGCGTCTCAGGATCCGTGATCAAATCATGCCGCGATCAGCCTTTCTCCCAGCTCTTGGAACCTGCGATCAAGTGTTTCTCTCGTGCGTCCACAAAGCATTCAGCATCCCGAGTCCAACATCCGGCCGTCCGTGGCGATTCCGCCGCGTCCCAGCGCGTGTGATCAGCTCCCAGCATCCACCACGATTTTCAGCCTTCACCAGATCCCGCAGGAGTCCCAGATCTTAGCTTCCTTCCGCTTCTCCTGCAAGTCAGAGCATACATCCCAGTTCTCCCATGCATCTCAGCATCTGCGATCCTCCGCGTCCGAACCAGCTTCCGTTCCAGCTTCTTCGGAGTTCCAGCCACATCAGCTCCCAGCCTTCCGTCTTCCTCGCAGTCTCCATGTCCCAGCTCCATCTCAAGCTCATCCGTTCGCTACCCAACCTCCCAACATCCTGCAGCCGTCCGCGTTCGAAGATCCCGCATCCCAGCAAAGTCCCGGCCGTCCGCGTGCAAAAATCCACCGCGATCCAGCCTCTCCCAGACATCCCGCGTCCGTGATCTCAGCGTATGCATCCCAGGTTCTCCCAGTTCTCAGCAGTCCACGCATCCCAGCTCCTCTCGAATCTCCAATGATCCACCCGCGAAGCTCCCAGCGTCCGCGTGCATCCCACGAAGATCGCGATCCATCCACGTCCGAGCTTCTTGCGTCCGGGATACTCGGCATCTCCACGTATTCCGGGAGATCAGGGACTCATCGCATTTTAAAAGGAGGGCTCTCTCGGCTGGGAGGAGGTATCCCTCATTCGGAAGAAAAGAAGAAACAGAGGAGGGCCCTCTGTCAAAAGAAAAAAAAAAGAGAAAGGGAAACAGGGCCTCCCCTGTTTCCGAAAAGAAAAAAGAAAGAAAGGAAAAGGGGAAAATGAAAGGGGGACTAATTTTTAAAATGGGTGGCTGATTTCTTAGGAGGGAGATGGAGAAACCTTTAATTTATTGCTCTTTGAAGTAAACTCTAAACTTTTGCCTTCAATGAATCATATTTACTGATATGTTTTTGATCCATGCATAGTTATTTCGTAGATAGCTCTTTAATGGATTATGATTATTGATATATGGATTGCTTTAGTATTTGATTCGTCGTAGACGTAGAAAGCACGATGAATGCTTAGAAATTGAGTTCATATGTTCATGAAACATATACCATGATTAGATCTATCCTACCATTTATTTTTAATCAAGAACCATAGAGTTTATTTCTTGGGTGCAATATCGTCAAGGGGGATTCCAGATCCCTACCATATTTATTTTATTAAACTTTGTTTATTGCTATATTGTTCTCCGATTTTAATTTCTAAAAATCAAAACATAATTTTAATCCACAAATTTATTGAATTAATTAATCTAAAATTATATTAAATAATCTCATATACATTTCGTTCCCTGAGGATTCGACCTCGGACTCCCGAGAATTTACTACTTGTGCGATTCTCCTGCACTTGGGAGAACAATTTTATTTTTGCATCAGCCACTGTTCCAAATTTGAATTAATGTGCATGCCTTGTCCTAGAGTCGACTCGGACCAAACTGGAGTCGACTCGCCAATAGTTGGAGACGACTCGGGCACTTGGGGGTCGGCTCATTCTCAGGAATCTAGAGGACATATTTTCTGATTTTCTTCCTCGAGTCGACTCGGATTCTCTTGGAGTCGACTCGGCTCTCAGAGCCCGAAAACTGATCCTCTGTATGTTGGGGTCGCGCTGCCTTGGAGTCGACTCGAACTGTCTTGGAGTCGACTCGCCTCTCAGAGACGAAAATACCGTCTTCTGTCTTTGGGGTTGCGCTGTCTTGGAGTCGACTCGGACTTTGCGGGAGTCGACTTGGCTCACAGTGTCCGAAATTTGCTCTCTGACTTTTGCCTTTGTTTTCCTTAGAAGTTGACTTGCCAGCCATCGGAGTCGACTCGAGTTCTTCAGGAGTCGACTCGGCTCTCAGGGTCTAAAATAGCTTCTCTGTCTTTCTGTCTGTTACTCCCTGGAGTCGACTCGGCAAGCATCGGAGTTTACTCGAATTCTTCAGGAGTCGACTCGAGGACTATTCTTTTGAATTTTCCTTTGAATTTGCTCCTCCAACTTGAATCCTTTGAACTTGAAACTTGGGCCAATAAATTGTAGCTTTCTTCCAACTTTTCTTGAGAGCTTTGGAGGCCTTCTTGTGTTCTTCCAACTTGCTATGTTCCTTGCAAAATAAATATCTTTCTCCTTGCAACACAAACATTAGTATTTATACTTCAAGGTTTTGTGATCATCAAAATCAATCTTTAAATCAATCTTTGGGTCATCAGTCTCCCCCTTTTTGATGATGACAAAACTTGGAGTATATGCAATATAAAATATATGGTGTTCTAGAAGTAATGCATAGCTAAGTTGTTTGAAGTAGAAAATATATATCTTTAAAATATCCTTCATGATAATGCTTTTAATTTTAATCTTAACATAATCAACACATAAAGCATTATTAGCATATACCTAGATATTTCTCTCCCTTTTTGACAACATCAAAAAGATAGTGAAACATTAAGCACAAAGATAAGAATACTCAAATATTTCTTTTCCTTATTGTACTCTGATTTGCATGTCAAATTATTGCAAGGATATGAATCATATAACTCAAGGCAATAATGTTAGAATAAGATTAATGAGCATAGGTCAGAGCCAATTAAGATAATTTTAGAGCAGAACACATCGAATGTGATTCCAAAAATAGTTTTCAAATCAAGTGTAGGTGGAATCTTTCTTAAGTTAATTTAAGAAGTACCACGAATGATATTCAAAGAAAGCACGAATGAAAATCTAACCTCTCTTCAATAATAAGTATGAAAGCTTGTTCATTTAAGATCTTTTGCCCAATATATTAAATATTTTATCAACATGAGAGCAATTTAATTAATTTTCAGAGTATAAGATCAAAACTTATATACTTGAAAAACATATCATCTTGTTGGATCATTAATTCTTAATGACTTCAAAGTTCTTTTATGATAATAAGAGCATTGGGGCACAAATACCAAAATATGGATTCATGCAATTTTTGATACATCTTAGAGCTCTTTTAAAGACTTTCTTTTATTCCTTTAGAAAATAATCACAATTTGGTACATATAATAATGAATTGGCATAAAAATTGAAGTTCTAAAGAACAAGCCAATAAGAACTCATTAGTAAATTCCAAAAATAGGTTTTCTAAGAGATACTCAAGAACATTCAACACATTATTCTCCCCTTTTTTTCATTAAGTTAGAGGCTCTTAAGATCAACTGTTTGAATTGCAATTTGGTTCATGATTTATGCATAAAATATATTAACCAAATATCAAGCCTCAAGGTGTATCATAAAGATTTTCAGATTTAAATTTCAGATGATACATATTGGAGAGCATTAGGATCACTTTTTATTATGCTTTCTCTCTCCTTTAGTTATAGATTTATGCGATTAAGTTCCATAAGATCTCTCCTTCTGAGATTTTCTTTCTCCCCCTCAATTGATCATTCCATTTAAGAGTTTAAAATTTGAAGATAATGTTCAATAAAATTGTCAATCTCAAAACAAATATATTTTCTATAAGTTTCAGCTTATTTTCATAAGACTCAATGTTTGAGATAAGACAACCTTTATAGAACTCATCTCAAGGTATAAACTTATTATATAATTAAAGCAAGTCTTGCAATATAAGGAGGTTCATCAAAATCAATCCATAAAAATCAAGGTATGAGATACTGAATATCTAAAGCTCCCCCTCAAAAGATGCATTCTTCTTTAATCATTCTTTTCTATTGTTGAATTTCAGATTTTAGTGATAAACGTGAATAATACTGAAATTCTATGATATCGAGAATGTAGAGTAATTTAGTATTATTCAAAATTTGTAGCAATTACTCTTTCTAATCCTTCAAGAACAAGTTATGCTTTCTCTTAATCTTAGAAAAAATGTATAGAAATATTAATCAGAAAATGATTCATTTGAAGCTCAGTTTCTTTCAAAAACATTTACATTTTCTTTCTTTTAGAATCATTTGAGTGAGCTAAAATATTTCTAGCTTTAAGATCATTCACTCTATATATATTCTGATCGAAGTCTTTAAGAATGTAGGAGAGAAAAACATATAGATGATCATTGAGGTATATATATTTATAGAACTCAATTTCTTAATCATAGTTTTTCAGCAATGTATACATGAAACACAATAAATCTTTTTAATATCAAAATAAAATCATATATTTAGAAATTTTTGTTTTCAATCAAGATCATCGAAAGACACATCATTTGGACCAATATTAGTACACTTTAAAGATAAGAAATGATATGTTTCGGATGCGTATCGGAGCAATCAACCAAGGCATCAAAATTAATTTTGTTTTTCTTACATTAAGATTTTATTTAGAAATCATATTGAGTTTAAGCTTTTATACAAAATCAGATTCTGAATTACATAATGATTTTCAATAGAGACTTTCAAAATCATAATTTGAGATATGTATCTTCCACATTGTAGCTCATCTTAAATCATTACGATTGAAAACACATATTTCAAACATATAAGAGCATATTCAGAATATTTGTATTTATGTTGAGTTTTGGTATAATTAGAACATTATATACCAAAATTAGGCAAGTTGAAAGATAAAACAAAATCAATTCATTTTGCCTAAATAGAGATATACTTCTCTTCTCCTTTTTACAAATTTATTCAACTTTCAGATTTCAAAGATGATTGTGAACGACAAATCTAAAATTTCTTTTCAATAATACCATAAAATAACTTCATATAGTATTTTAAACATTCAATCAAATTATCCAAGCATGGAACATTACAAAATATTGAGAATCCATAATTCAGAACATCATGCCATATGCAAAATATATCATGGGTTAAGTCATGCAATAAAATATTAAGAAAAAGCATGTCAAGGATCAAAATCAATTCTTTTCAAATAACTTTCCTTATTTAAATATAATTTTGCACTGATTTCATCCTTAAAATGTGTTTTCAAGCGATTAAAAATTTGACTTGATTCTTCTTATATACTTTCATTTACTTTGTCTTTCATTTTTACTTTCTTATGCTCTATACTCTATTTGCTCCCTATCTGGTGGAGTTGGAAGGGGCACGAGGTACTACCACTAGCCTCCCTCTTGTGCCGTCCCTAATATACCCTACACCGAATAGTTGGGTCAAATAGTGCCGGGTACTACCACTAGCCTCCCCATTGGCACCATCCCTATGATGAGCAATATAGAAAGGTTAAAATGTTCACTTCAAACTCTTCCTGTTTAAGTGTAATTAATTACGGATTTTATCCCTTTCACAAGTCTCATAAATGTGCCAAATATATTATGCTTGTTTTGCTTTTCCTTAAGATGAAGTATTTGCCTTTACTTAGATTTTTACATTCCTTGAATAATGTTCATTTCCTTTTCTTTATCTCTCTCTCTTTTTGTTATTCTCAAGTAATTTACATGAAAGAGCAGAATAAAGAAATAATCTTATGTATCATATAGATGTATATCATGCAAACAACATTTTCATTATGCTCAAGGATTCATAGCTTCTCACAAGTTATTTTAAATCAAAATTTTAAGCATAAACTTGTGTAGTTCATGGTTATAATATAGGCAAAGATATATTTTAGTTTGGGCAAACCATGAAACAATTTCTATAAGCATAAGTCAATCAATACATATATAGACATGATATCAAGAAATTAATAATTAAAGACTTTAATCATGCATAGTAAGATTTAAGTTAATGACTTTTCTCAGCTAATTTATGAGAGAGGTATCTAAAATTACCGAATCATTCTGCATTCTTCAAGTCAAATACCTACTAGATTTCTTATGTGTAACCTTTTGGCTGAAGAAAGTCCTCTCTCTTGTTTACATGTGAATGTTTATTGTACCTTTCATGGAGGTGTCCTTCAAGTTGAAATCTCTCATTTTCTTGCTCAAGGATCCTGCATTATTAACAAACTCCTTTTCTTTCTTGAAAGAAAGTCATTAGTTTCTTCAAGATACAAAACATTCATCCACCATATTTTTAACTAGATGACTCAATATAAAATATTGACAATAGTTGAATATTGAGTCACTTTACTCAAGAGATTGCCTAAATATAAGCAAGCACATATCACTTGAACTAAAGAGATAGTTTCATTAACCAAGATGGTTCAAGGACAAGCATGTGAGGCAATAGGAAGATTTATCAAGGTCAAATCAATTTCTTATTTTCAAAATCAATTTAGTTTAGATTTTATTTGCTTAAGATAATTATCAATAAGACACGCTAGCTAAGTTTTAATCAACTTATCTTAAACAGTTGTTTCTATCAAAATTCAGATTATGATTTATTTGTTATCAATAAATTATGATTCATTAGAGTTAGATTGAAATCTTGCACATAATGATCATACAATCTAGTCTACTAGCTGTATGATAAAATAAGTATTCTATCATGCTTCAATACAGCTTTAAAAACAATAGATCTACCTTGCTCATCCTTTTCAAATTCTACAAGATGAGGTCATAGAATACCTTCTTCATGCCAATCTTCTATAAGAGTTTTCTTGTGGATTAACTCTGGTCAATGAAGATCCTCTTTCTTATTTCTCTTAATTTGGAGTTTGAGAGAAAATGTTAATTCATTCATCATACATATTTCAAACTCACCTTGCATGAGCTTAGTAAAATCTTCATATAAATCCTCGTTTGTAGAACCAAAAGTGATATCATCAATGTATACTTTGAGCAAATAAGATATCACAAATTCTTCTTTTTGATGCATAGATTTATCACTATTACTTTCTATCAAAAAGTTACTCAAGCTTTTATATCATATTTTTGGTGCTTGTTCTAAATCACATATTGCTTTATCATATTTATATAAAGCTCATGAAGCAAGCAAATGATAATGGTGATCTTTACTTCTAATCATGCAAGAATTTCATTAAGATCTATTTCATCTTTTCTTAATTTAGTCTTTTAGTAGTCATCATTAAGTACATTTCTGAATAACTCAATTTGGTTCTAATTATTAACAAGTTTTTAGATTGTTATATGTAAAAGATTAACCATATACATATATAATTTGATTTTAGTATCTTGATAATAAATCATTAGTCTTATAAAGAATAAACTAAATTGATATTTCTACAACTAGAATCTTTTCATTGAATCTTCTATATGCATTGCTTGTTGAATGATGTCCAAAGATAAAAATATCTGTATCAGATTTGGCATTATTTTCAAAAGACCACATCAAGCATAATATAAACTACTGAAAAATATGAAAGATATGCAATAGATCATTTTCTATTTTTCAGAAGATCAAATGGAGTTTTCATCAAAATAGACCTAATAGAAACCATATATATGACAAGCAGTGATGATAGCTTTTAACAAAAAAGAATTAAGTAGATGACTATCATATAACATTGCCTTTTTCATTTCTTCAAGGATTCTATTAATCCTATTTTACTTATGGTGTTCTTGGTGCAGAAATAATTGTATTCAATATTATTTTCTGTGCACAACTTAATACAAAATTGGTTTTCAAAACTATGCCATGATACTTCTTTATTTTCATAGTTTGCAAACCTTTTTCATTTGAACCCTTTTTGTGAGTTTGTGCCAATGTAGAAAATATTTCAATTTGAGTGCCAAGAACAAAACTAATGTAAGCTTTTGAAAACTTAGTGATGGAAACAACATCTTTAGATTTAAAAATTGATTTTTGTTTGTTTCCTTAGTTAACATGCATAGTAAACTTTGACCTTTCAGAAGATACTCTAAGTAAGCCAATGGCAAGGTCTTTTGAGATTAAGTACATACTAGCATGAGTTGATTTTATATGCCAAAGATGGTTTCTTTAATCTTGGTATTCATAGTGCATATATTCAAAGGCATACCAAGTACACATTTTCATATCTATGATCGATAAACAATAATGCCATGGATAAAAACTCTCAATCAAGCATATAGAGAATTCATAGAGTTATTCTTAATAAATTGATTAATCATTTAGCAACTTATCCAATAGTGAGTAAAGTATACTATAAAATGAAGTGATTTGATTATATTTTCAAAAGTATTTTCTATATCACAAAATTGATCAATACTTGCAATTCATATTTTAATCAAATCCTAAAGCAAAAATAATGATGAGATGCAAGGATTACTGATTTCATTATTATTATTTTTTAATTACTTTTCATAAGTATATTTTAAGTTTCATTTTTGACGTGTGTCTAGAACACCCATTTGTATGAAAGTTCTCCATGGGTATCTTGGCACACTTACATCTACTTCTTTTTGATGGCTGATTTCCTCTCTTTCAATCAACCCTTGATTGTGTTTGAGAGGAGGAAGAAGAAGGATGAAGAAGAGGAAGAAGAACGAAGCCCCTTGCAGCCTTTCTTTTTCTCCCTGCGTTGGAGCCAAGGAAGAAGACCAAGAGGAGGGAGACGCCTCCTCTTCTTTTTCCCTTTGCTGATGGCGGCTGAACCAAGGAAGGGAGAGGGGTGGCCACGGCTTGGAATAGGAGAGGGAGAGCTCATCTAGGGCGCCGGCCCCCTTTGCCCCTTTTTATAACCATCTAGGGCTCCTACAATCTAGGAGCCCTAGAGTAATTACCTTTCTCTTCTCCCTTCTCCACATGGAAAAGGGAGGGGCATATTCCCCTCCTCATGGTTAACCCTAATCCACATTAAGTAGGGTTTGAAATGCCCTAATGTGGTCAAGCCCTAATCCAATTAGGCTTAGCCCAAGGGTAAACCAATTAGGATCCAATCTAGGTAAGTCCTAATCCAATTAGAACTTAAATCAATTTTGACTCAATTGAACTCTTCTATCCTAATCCAATTAGGAGTCTTATTGATTCATTAGATTAATAATTAATTGTGACTTAAGAAACCCTAATCCAAATTAGGACATATTTAATTTTAGTCCTAATCCAATTAGGACTCTATTTGAATCCGAAGTCCTAATCCGATTAGGACTCTAGGAATCCTACTCCAAGTAGGAATCCAATTTTGATTCAAAACTCCTAATCTCATTAGGATTGCAGGAATCCTATTCCAAGTAGGAATCCCAGTCCTACTCCAACTAGGATTCCCGTCCTAATCCAATTAGGACTCTAGGAATCCTATCCGAAGTAGGACTCTTGTTTTAAGTCCAATTAATTAATTCCCTTTGTTCCTTCTTCAACTTCTATCAATCAAATTGATTACTTGTGATTCATAATCACTTTTCAACCATCGGATCGGTCAATACTTCTAGTGTGTGTGACCCCATAGGTTCTACTCTGACTGGTAGTGAGATATATTATGATCTCTATCACAATATCATTGAAAACTCCTTTCAATGGGTTGGAACGATTCCAACTCAACTCATTAGGGTTTATCGATCATCAAGATAATCCCTATGAGTCCCACCATCCACCAGTGACACCTAGCAGCATGTAGTGGCTACCCAGTAGAATAGAAAGATGAACCTCTAGGTGCAGTTAACGTGTGATACAGTCCTATTATCGTGGATCCCTACAGGACGGAGGTCATGGACAACTCGTCAAACCCCATCGTCTGTCATATGTCAAGATTTATTTGACTTGAGTTCGATAGTGGAAAACTCTTTTTCCACTTTATATTACTGCCCTGGCCAAGGTCTTAGAACTCAGTCTAACAAATCACATAGGATCACTCCTCTTCTATCAAGGTCGATAGATTTCTTATAGGTGCATACCCTACTCCTACAGTGAACTTACTGCAGCCAATCTACACTGCATGGACCCATATGGCTAGAGACCATGTATGTGTGCAGTCAAACTACAATAACCTCACTGTGAGTAGCCGAAGCACCGCAGGTCAAAGGACCAGTCACACTACTGCAACATCAAGCAAGTCACTGACGAGTGGATAGACATCCAAGTGACTTCTTGTCTTGGTCACGCCCAGTACCCTTGTTCTCTAACAAGCACCTGCACTATCACTTCAGTGTCCCTACACTGTGGACTCAAGTCTCGTCCATTCAGAAGGAAAGTGATCTGTGCACTGATCGGATCGATCACCGTCCTCGTGATGATTCATTGATCAGGAGCATTTTAGAAATTAATCACCAATGATACATGGCTCAAATTCTCAACTCTTGAGAATATGTATCATCATCTTATTAATTTCTTGGACGATTCATAGACACATAAATAATATGAATGAAAAAGATGCCTTTTATTTATTCAATAATAAACAGTCAAGTACAAAATTATGTCCCTAGAATCAACAATGTGTCAGCCAAATTGGCTTCTAGGGCATACATCTAACAGAAACTTGGGCTAATAAATTGTAGCTTTCTTCCAACTTTTCTTGAGAGCTTTGGAGGCCTTCTTGTGTTCTTCCAACTTGCTATGTTCCTTGCAAAATAAATATCTTTCTCCTTGCAACACAAACATTAGTATTTATATTTCAAGGTTCTGTGATCATCAAAATCAATCTTTAAATCAATCTTTGGGTCATCAGAGACCAAGTAGCACTGCAACATGCTTGAGAAGCATTGTACAAGAGTTTGTTACCCAAGAAGACAACCCAAGAGGGGGGGTGAATTGGGTTTGGATTAATTCTCGACCAATTAAAAACTATGATTAGTAATTAACTAAATCTATTGCAAGCAAACTAGTTAAGTTACTAGATGAAGTGAATGAAGAGAGAGAGAGGACAGCAGCCAATACAAACACAAACCAATTTATAGTGGTTCGGAGCTAACCCTTGCTCCTATGTCCACTCCCCAAGCTTCACTTGGGAGTTCACTATAATCCCTTGGATTACAGCTGGTTGTTTTACAAGTTCACAACCCAACTTGTTGTTTTTGCGAGATCACAACGAACTCGGTCGGTTTTCACAGGCTCATCGACTAGAACCATCCGATTATTTTCCCAGGATCACAATCGAACCCTTACACCGTTGGTTTTAACTTCGGCTCACCAACAAACCTTACAACCCTTGATTCAATCCCCTGACTGAATCAAGTAAGACAACAATTTGGAAAAAGTTACCAGAAAAGCTTCTTAATAAGCAAATATTAGACAATATGAATAGAGTAGAGTTAGAAGCCCTCAAACAGATTTTGGAAGAGGAAGAAGGGGCTTCTCGAACTCTGAGTCTCCTTTTTGAGTGCGTTGAAGATCTGATGTCAGAGGAAGAGCCTTGAATGCGAAGGGAAGACTTCTAGGAATGTATTGAATGTGGTTCTTCCTTCTTTTGCTTGACTTTTCTTTCAATGGACTCTTGAAAGTTGGAAAACACTTGATGCTCAAATGGAGTAACTCTCTTCATGTCTACTACTGTTCACTCTGGCTATTTAAGCAGTCCCCTTTAAAAAATAGCCGTTAGACACTAATTTGTGGCCGTTCTGCACAGTCTGCACTTCCTGACAATGTATCCGTTGGGGTCGGAGTCGGCTCGCTCGATCTGAAGTCGACTCGGCTGTTGCTGGAGTCGACTCATGCTTTACTGGAGACGACTCGCCCACTGTTCAGGATTTGAATTAAAGTGCTGTCCCGTCCTGGAGTCGACTCGGGCCAAATCTGGAGTCGACTCGCCAATATCCGGAGATGACTCGGCACTTTTGGAGATGGCTCGTTCTCAGATTTCTAGAGATCTATGTTTCTGCATTTCTCTCTCGAGTCGACTCGGATCATCTTGGAGTCGACTCGGCTCTCAGAGCCCGAAAACTGATCCTCTGTCTTTTGAGTTGAATTGTCTCGGAGTCGACTCGCACTTTGTTGGGGTCGACTCGGCTGACTTAGGGTCGACTCGCGTATTCTCGGAGTCGACTCGTTCACAGAGTCACTTTGTTTGGTTTTCTGCCTTTCAGTCTGCTTTCCTCTGAGAGTTGACTCTTGCTTGTTTAGGAGTCGACTCGCCAAACATTGGAGTCGACTCACATCCTTCTGGAGTCGACTCGGTAACAGGGTCTAGAAAATACTTCTCTGTCTTTCTGTCTGTTACTCCTTGGAGTCGACTCGGAACCATCGGAAGTCGACTCGGCAAGCATCGGAGTCGACTCAAAATCGTTGGAGTCGACTCGGTGACAGGGTCTGAAATTCATCTTTATGTCCTTCTGTCTGTTCTCAGTCGGAGTTGACTCGTAGTGTACCGGAGTCGACTCGGGCTTGTGCTAGAACCTCTGAAATACTTAGAGTCGACTCGTAATCTTTCGGAGTTGACTCGAGCTTCAGACTTTGGCTTAATTGAGTTCAACACTTAGCCAAATGACCTTGAACAAAAGCTCGATACTCTTAAATATAAATTCACATATATTTGCCTGAGATACTAGATTGAATTCATTAGTACAACATGAAATATACTCAAATGCTTTGAGCTCATCAAAATCAAATAGGGGTATAATCAATCACTCCACAATCTCTCCCTTTTTGATGATGATAAAACATTGAGTATTTGTAAAGTGAATTGCTCAACCAAAAGGTGATTTATAGTAAAGTTTTGAAATGAATTCAAATGTCTAGTCATTTAATTTATCCAAAATTGAAAGGTGTGGATCAGTAAATCCTGAAATTAGAGCTCCCCCTTTCATTTGGAATTATATAAGCCTTCATATCATGCAATCAATTATTTGGCTTATATGTGTTTAATAAATTTACTTTCTTAAGATTTCAGATTCTCCCCCTCAACATATGCATTCAATTTTGTTTAGGTTCTCTGAATTTTTTTTTAATGTCTTGAAGCTTTTGAGCTTAAATTCTTACTTTCAGAGGAAAAATCTGACAATTTATTCTTAAGTATGATTCAACTAATCTCCGAATATCCTTTGAATAGATTCTGGAGATTACTCCTTGAGGAGCCCCAACAGAGAGATAATGAGCCTCGAGGTATCGAATCCACTAAGAACAAATTACTTTTTGCTTTAAGGATTTTCTTTTTAGTGATTCCCTTTACATTTCAATTCATCATATTTTCTCCCCCTTTTTGTCATCATAGCAAAAAGGCACAAAACACAGAAAAGTATAAGAACTCAAATTGCACAGTGTTGGACAGAAATTTCTACTCATTGTATTAAAGTCAAATTTGAGTACAAGTGTGATTACATAATAGAAAAAGTCCTCAAGGGACTGTACAAAAAAAATACAATAGGGTTTCTTTGTAGTGAAGGATGTGGCTCCCGTTCTCAGTCTATTAATTTGCATGACCAAGCTTATCCCCTCAGAGACATTCTCTAGCTTTTCGATGATCTCCGAGGTGGCCCTAGACTGTATCGAGGTGAGCTGGGTCACACTTTCTTGGAGGGTGTCAAGTTTGGAGATCAAGGCATTTGCTAGCGTTTCTGCACCCTGACTTTGGCTACCAAGCTCGTTTCGGATGCTATCTCGCATCTTCCTCGTGTCATCTTTTACGTCGCTAATATTTCAGTATTGAGCTTGGACTAGGCTCCTGATGTTGTAGATTTCCTCCTTCAGGTCTGCAACCATCTTGGACATGGTTGCTAAGGAGGGAACAACATCAGAGGAGGGAGCAGTCAGATGACCTTGGAGCTCTCTCAACAAGTCATCTCTCAGCTCCCTCACAATCTCCTTTCTCATCTCTCGGAGCTGCTCAGGATAGATCCTGACCTCTAGGGGCTGCTGAGGTGGTGGTGCAGTAGAGGTTCTAGCTGAAGTGGATGGGAATGAAGGACCAGAAGTGGAAGGAAAAGTGGGAGGAGCTATGTAGTGATTCTGGTCATGATCAGGACTAGGTGAGTGATGGGTGGTTGGGTCGGATGGTGTGGATGAAGAGGTTCTCCTAACCCAGACTCCTTCTACTTTATGGAAGCCCATCCTATGAAGAGTCCCCTCACCCATACGTGTTAGATGTATGCCCTAGAAGCCAATCTGGCTGACACATTGTTAATTCTAGGGACATAATTTTGTACTTGACTATTTATTATTGAATAAATGAAAGGCATCTTTTTCATTCATATTGTTATTGTGTCTATGAATCGTCTAAGGAATTAATAAGATGATGATGCTTATTCTCAAGAGTTGAGAATTTGAGCCATGTATCATTAGTGATTAATTTCTAAACGCTCCTGATCGATGGATCATCATGAGGACGGTGATCGATCCAATGAGATCAGTGCACACATTACTTTTTCTATGGATGGACGAGACTCGAGTCCACGGGGTGGAGACACTGAAGTAATAGTGCAGGTGCTTGTTAGAGAACAAGGGTACTGAGCGTGACCAAGACAAGAAGTCACTTGGATGTCTATCCACTCGTCAGTAACTTGCTTGATGTTGCAGTAGTGTGACTCGTCCTTTGACCTGCGATGCTTCGGCTACTCACAGTGAGGTTATTGTAGTTTGACTGCACATATACATGGTCTCTAGCCATATGGGTCCATGCAGTGTAGATTGGCTGCAGTAGGTTCACTGTAGGAGTAGGATATGCACCTATAAGGAATCTATCGACCTTGATAGATAAGGAGAGATCCTATGTGATTTATAAGACTGAGTTCGTAAGACCTCGGCCGAGGCAGATTGCACAGTAGAGAAAGAGTTCTCCGCTCTCGAACTTAAGTCGAATAAATCTTAACATATGATAGGCGACGGGGTTTGATGAGTTGTCCATGACCTCCGTCCTGTAGAGATCCACGATAGAAGGACTGTATCACATGATAACTGCACCTAGAGGTTCATCATTCTATTCTGCTGGGTAGCCACTACATGCTGCTAGGTATCACTGGTGGATGGTAGGACTCATAGGGATTATCTCGATGATCGATAAACCCTGATGAGTAGAGTTGGAATCGTTCCAACCCATTGAAAGGAGTTTTCAATGGTATTGTGATAGAGATCACATTATATCTCACTACCAGTCAGAATAGAATCTATGGGGTCACACACATTAGAAGCATTGACCGATCCGATGGTTGAATCGTGATTGGGAATAACAAGTAATCAATTAGATTGATAAACAGTTGAAGAAGGAACAAAGAAAATTAATTAATTGGACTTAAATACGATTTCTACTTGGAATAGGATTTCTAGAGTCCTAATTGGATTAGGACTGGAAATCCTATTTGGAGTAGGACTAGGATTCCTACTTAGAGTAGGATTCCTAGAGTCCTAATTGGATTAGGACTGGGAATCCTATCAGAGTCCTAATTGGATTAGGACCAAAATTAAATAAGTCCTAATTGGATTAGGATTTCTTAAGTCCTAATTAATTATTAATCTAATGAATCAATAAGACTCCTAATTGGATTAGGATTGAAGGGTTCAATTGAGTCATGGTTCATTAAGTTCTAATTGGATTAGGACTTACCCAGATTAAACCCAAATTGGTTCATCCTTGGTCCAAGCCTAATTAGATTAGGACCTAACCATGAGTGACCTTCCTAATCCTCCTTAAAGGAGGATTAGGTTAACCATGAAGGAGGGGCACACGCCCCTCCTCCTTTTCCTTGCTTGGTGCGGCAAAGAAGAGGGGCCGGCACCCCTCTTGGAAGTTTATCAAGGAGCTCCTACAAAGTAGGAGCTCCACATGCCATTTAAGAGGAGGCATGGGGGCTGACCTAGGGCATCATTGAAGCCCTCTCCCTCTCCAATTCGTGGCCCCCTCTCCTCCCCTTTCCTTGGTTCAGCCGCAAGCAAAGGAAGAAAAAGAAAGGTGGCCTCTTCATCCTCCCTTCCTCCTTCCAACGCAAGGAAAAGAAAGAAGGCTGCAAGGGTTTTGTTCCTTTACTATTCTTCATCATTCTTCTTCCTCCTCTCAAGCACATTCAAGAGTTGAAAGAAAGAGAGGAGATCAGCCATCAAAAGTTATCTCTGCAAGGGAGCTAGCACCCCGGAGAGATAGAGAGCTTGGATCGGTTCCTGCTTCGTGTGGATACCCGTAGAGGCCAGACACTTGAACGGCTTCAAGCGAACCTTCATCCAAAACCATGATCATCAGTTTGCGGTGATCATCTACCCGCACAAGGTGAAGATCTGATCTTCTAATGTTTTAAAAAAGTTTTTAATCCTTATCTATCTACGAACGTTTTTAAACAACGTTCATACGATGAACGGTTGATCCCGCGCATGCCTCTTCCGCTGCATCTGAAATTTTTTGAAATTTTTCTGTAGCATGGACGGGTTTCCAACAGTGGTATCAGAGCCTAGGCATCGTAGATTAAGGTAAGGATTAATTATTAATAGGCTTATTAGATCTGAAATTTAAATGATTATGCATGCTGAAAATTTTCTACATGCAGATTTTTTCTAGGGTGCTGATTTTTGCATGCTGATTTTTATGTGATAAAAAGATGATTCTAATTGCATTGTTAATGGGATTACAAAGTTTAGAATCATGATTAGCATGATCAGCAATCTATGTCATGAGATAATCAATTAGATTTCAGATCTGAAAATTATAATTGCTGCATGTGGTGATGATCATAGGATTCAAACCCTTTTGGTATCAAATATAATGACCTGTGATGTGATCTGTAATGTCATGTAATTTTTTAGATGCTTGCATGCTTCTTATTTGATGTTTTGTGAGGCCTGCGTGCTTCCTAAAAGATGATGTAATTTATTATTATTTTTATTTTACATCTGGTTGTATTTCTGTGATGTGATGTACATCAACGATCAAGTTGAAGATAAGGCATGAGATGAACAGCGATCTAGACGGTTGATGGCGATTGGATCAAGAGTTGATCAAGGATCGAATCAAGAAGGCTTGGAACCAATTCAAGAGTTGAAGACCAATTGATCGATTGACGTGCATGTGCTTGTAATATGACCTAATTAGAATCCATGATCATCACCTATTTAAAGTTTAGCTTTATTTGATGCTGCGATTATAACTACCTGTGATGTGCCGTTTGCATGTGATGTGAATGAGAGTGGGATAGATAGGTTTACATATGATGTAACAAACCCAATTGAGACCTAAATTAAAACCTCCTCAATCAAGTCGAGAGTGAACCAACATGAGCGAGTCATATTAGATTAATTGATCTAATTGGTATCTAGAAAAGCATGAAAGGTGGTTAATTAGTTAGGACCTTACTCTCTGGGTAAGGAGAGCCTCCCACCTGCTTACCTGGCCAATTGTTCGATTACTCTTATGAAGAGCTCAAGTTGCAAACACTAAACCTGATTAATCAATATTAAGTTAATAGGTCTTCCACTGTAGTAGAGCTGCTAAGGTCTTTTTGGTGTTGATTTGTCTCGGCTGGATATAGTGGGCAAGTTGCATCGGGGGGCTGGACCTCTCTATAGACATGAGATGTTGTAGGGTAAAGGTGGGGTTGGCACCAATAACTGTTAGGTGAGGACCCAATGACGACTTTATTTCTACGGTTATACGGTGGGTCTGACTTAACTAGGAAATGGGACCAATAACTGTTAGGTGAGGTCTTCATGGCTTAGAGACCAAGTTGCACTGCAACATGCTTGAGAAGCATTGTACAAGAGTTGTACACTCATCCATCTATGTGTCACCAATAACTGTTAGGTAAGGTGTCATGTAGATTGGTGAGACCGCAGTACCTACTAGAAACCCTAGTCGCGTAGGATTTCCGTTTTCTTAACAGGGGAGTGTAAGGGATTCGAGAAAATAGTGGGGGGTACATTTGTTCTCAAAGTCCTTAGAACAGATTAAGGATCAAGGACAAAAGTCTAACTAGAATCTTTACTCTCTGCAGATACAATGTCAGCTTCAAATCCTTTGACCTGTATTCTTGAGACCAACCGACTGACCGGAACCAATTACAAGGACTGGCTTAGAAACCTCAAAATTGTTTTGAACTATGAGAAAATAGGCTACATACTCGATTCAGATATCCCCACACTACCAACACGTGCTACTGATGTTCAGCGTGAGATGCATCAAAAGTGGATGGATGACGACATTAGAGTCAAGTGCTATATGATGGCATCCATGTCCAATGAACTCCAATGCCAGCATGAGAATATGAAGACTGCTAGGGACATACTAGCACACCTGCAAGAGTTGTATGGTGAGCAGAGTCGCACAGCTCATTTTGAAGCGTCCAAGAGGCTCTTCAAAGCAAAAATGCGCGAGGGGCAGTCTGTCCATGATCACGGTCTGACTATGATCAAGGACCTAGAGGAGCTTGAGAAGCTTGGTATGAACATGCACAAGGAATTGCAAGTAAATCTGATCCTTCAAACCCTACCTGATTCATTTGGACAGTTTATAGTAAACTACCACATGAATAAGATTGAATGCACTAAGACTGAACTGATAAATATGTTGGTAACTGCTGAGGGAGCCTTGAAAGGTTCAAGGGGCAATGTCCTTACTACTGAGTTGACTTCTGGTTCCAAGAGAAAGTCTACTTGGAAGAAAAAGAAGCCTGCTAAGAAGCAGAAGAAAGACAAGAAGCCAAAGAAGGAAGTTCAAAAGAAAAAGGCCAATGACAAAGAAAAATGTTTCCACTGCAATGTCGACGGCCACTGGAAGAGAAACTGTCCTTCATACCTCGAAAGCCTGAAGAACAAGAAAGGTGATACACCTTCAGAAGGTATAGACTTGCTCATAATTGAAACTAATCTAACAGTTTCTTCTACTTCTAGTTGGGTTATAGATTCTGGTTCTAGTGCTCATTTGTGCACTACCATGCAGGGTCTAAAGGAAAGTAGAAGGCTGGCGGAAGGTGCGGTAACCCTTCGGGTTGGCAATGGAGCAAAAGTTGCTGCTGTGGCTGTGGGCACCTACCATCTGCGACTACCGTCTGGTTTTAGTTTATTACTTAGAGACTGCTATTATGTACCTGCTGCTAGTAAAAATTTGATTTCTGTTTCATGTCTAGCACAGGAAGGTCATATTTTTATATTTGACAAAGACTGCTGTTCTATTTATTTCAGAAATAAAATAGTCGCACGTGGTTTTATGATTGACAGTCTCTATCATTTGCATAGAATGTATCTGTAAATGTGTCTGAGCAAGAAGTGAGTGCCAAAGGATCCAAGAGATCCAGGGATGAGATAAACCAAAAATATTTGTGGCACCTCAGGCTTGGCCATATTGGAGAAGATAGAATGAACAAAATAGAGAAAGATGGGCTTATCAGCTCATTGACTTCCGAGTCATATCCAGTTTGCGAGTCCTGTCTTTAGGGAAAAATGGCTAGATTGCCCTTTGTAGGACATGGGGAGAGGACCACTGAAATACTTACCCTGATACACACAGATGTGTGTGGCCCATTCGATGTGCAAGCCAGGGAACGTTATTCGTACTTCATTACCTTTACCGATGATTATTCACGGTATGGGTATGTGTATCTTATGAGACACAAATCGGAATCTTTTGAAAAATTCAAAGAGTTCAGAAATGAAGTAGAAAAACAAACTGGAAAACCTCTTAAGGCTCTTCGATCAGATCGAGGAGGAAAATACCTTAGTGGAGAATTCTGGAACTATCTCAAGGACAATGGCATAGTCTCACAATGGACTCCTCCGGGTACACCTCAACTCAACGGGGTGTCAGAGAGAAGAAATCGGACTCTATTGGATATGGTCCGGTCCATGATGAGCTTCACTGATTTACCTATGTTTCTTTGGGGAGATGCCTTACTTACCGCAGTATATCTACTGAATAGAGTTCCCTCTAAATCCATTCCTACCACACCGTATGAGATATGGCATGGTAAGAAATCAAGTCTTGGTCATCTCAAGATTTGGAGATGTCCCACCCACGTCAAAAGACTACAGGCGGACAAGCTAGAGGCTAGGACCATAAATGCTCATTTTATAGGATATCCTAAAGAGTCATTAGAATACAATTTTTACGTCTCAGAGGATCACAATGTGTTTGTGAGCCGACACGCCATCTTCTTGGAAAACTAGTTTATCCTTGATAGAGGTAGTGGGAGAAAAATTGAGCTTGAAGAGAAAGTCTCTGAAAAGCAACGAGTCATAGATCCTATCGAACCCATTCATACAGAGCCAGTACACGATGTCCCTCAACAACCTCGCAGATCTAGTAGGGTCTCCCATCCTCCCGATAGATACTTAGGTATACTAGAAGAGGATACCGAGAAAATGTTCCTAGTGGGAGATAGGGATCACATACAGGATCCCAAAACCTACAACGAGGCGATATTAGATATCAATTCCGAAAAATGGTTGGAAGCTATGAAGTCAGAGTTAGACTCCATGCATTCCAACCAAGTCTGGACCTTAGTAGATCCATCAGAAGGTATTGTACCTATTGGATGCAAATGGATCTACAAAAGGAAGATAGGTTCGGATGGAAAGGTAGAGACCTATAAAGCAAGACTAGTGGCGAAAGGGTATAGTCAACGCAAAGGCATTGACTATCGGGGTCCTTTTCACCTGTAGCCATGTTAAAATCCATCCGAACATTGCTTGCCATTGCAGCATTTCATGATTATGTAATCTGGCAGATGGATGTGAAAACTGCTTTCCTGAATGGATATCTTGATGAAGATATCTATATGGAACAACCTTTGGGTTTTACTTCCAGTGATGGAGATCACAAGGTCTGCAAGCTGCAAAGGTCCATCTATGGACTAAGGCAAGCATCTCAGAGTTGGAACACTCGTTTCGATAACGCAATCAAAACGTTTGATTTCATCAAAAATGAAGAGGAACCGTGTGTTTACAAAAAGGTTAGTGGGAGTGCTGTCGTATTTCTCGTACTATATGTGGACGACATCCTCCTGATAGGAAATGATATTCCCATGCTAACCTCGGTCAAGGTTCGGTTGTCAAAAGAGTTCTCCATGAAAGACCTTGGGGAAGCATTCTATATTTTGGGAATAAAAGTCTATAGAGATAGATCTAAAAGGATGCTTGGCCTATCACAGAAAATATACATAGAGAAAGTACTGAAAAGGTTCAGCATGGAAAACTCTAAAAGGGATCTTTTACCCCTAAGGCATGGAATTCATCTCTCCAAGAAGATGTGCCCCAATACATCTGAAGAGATTCAACGCATGAGCAAGATACCCTATGCATCGGCAATAGGGAGCCTCATGTATGCCATGCTATGTACACTGATGACCCAAAGAGTGACTTAAAGATTGATTTTGATGATCACAAAACCTTGAAGTATAAATACTAATGTTTGTGTTGCAAGAAGAAAGATATTTATTTTGCAAGGAACATAGCAAGGTGGAAGAATACAAGAAGGCCTCCAAAACTCTCAAGAAAAGGTAGAAGAAAGCTACAATTCATTGGCCCAAGTTTCAAGTTCAAAGAATTCAAGTTGAAGGAGCAAATTCAAAGAAAAATTCAAAAGAATAGTCCTCGAGTCGACTCCTGGAAGTTTAGAGTCGACTCTGGCACTCTAGAGTTTCAAGAAACAGTTCTCGAGTCGACTCCGATACTCTACGAGTCGACTCCGACTGAGAACAAACAAAAAAAACAGAGAGTTGCTTTTCAGCGCTACAGTGATCTCGAGTCGACTCCCAACTTCAGGAGTCGACTCCCAACTTCAGGAGTCGACTCCCAGCTACAGTGCCGGCAGACTACTATTCACAGATCGACTCCTGTTTCAGCCGAGTCGACTCCTACTTCAGCCGAGTCGACTCGAGCACGCTGGGAGGCATAACGGCTAGTTATTTCTTGATTCCAACGGCTCTATTTTTGTCTCTAACGGCTAGATTTTTGTTTCCACTCCTTCTAAAACTATAAAATCAAGAGGAGAGCTAGGAGAGAAGGTATGGAAGTGGGAGAAAACATTTAGGGAAGAGATTTGAAAGAGATTACAAGAAAAATCTCCCATAAGCACAAAAGGGCCATTCAAAGTAAAATAGAGAGAAGAAGAGCATCCAAGTGAATCCCAAAGCTTCCTCTCCATCCGTGTGCAGCCTCGGAGATCCTCTACTTCGTGCAAAATCAGAAGAGGGGCAAGTGAAGAAGAAGCCGAGTTCCTCCATCTACAAATTAGTTTGAGGGCTTCTTCTCTTTTCTTTACTTATTTACATTTGCTATATTTACTTATTTGAGAAGCTTGTATTTGATATAAACTCTTGTTCTAGTATCTTGTAACTTGATTCAATCAAGGGATTGAATCAAGGGGTTAAGGTTGTGGTTGGTGAGCCTTTGGGGAAAACCAACCGGGTTGATTGTGAACCCGGAAAACAATCATTGTAAGGTTGTGGTTGGTGAGCCTTTGGGAAAAACCAACCGGGTTGATTGTGAACCCGGAAAACAATCATTGTAAGGTTGTGGTTGGTGAGCCTTTGGGGAAAACCAACCGGGTTGATTGTGAACCCGGAAAACAATCATTGTAAGGTTGTGGTTGGTGAGCCTTTGGGAAAACCAACTGGGTTGGATTGTGAGCCCGTGAAAACAATCGGTTGGTTCTAGTCGGTGAGCCTGTGAAAACCGACCGAGTTCGTTGTGATCTCGCAAAACAACAAGTTGGGTTGTGAGCTTGTAAAACAACTGACTGTAATCTAAGGGATTATAGTGAAATTCCCAAGAGGTCTTGGGGAGTGGATGTAGGTGCTGGGGTGCACCGAACCACTATACATCTTTGTGTTTGTGATGCCTTATCTCTTGTATTTCATGCCTTCCATTCATGCTTGATTGTGTAATATCTCTAGCTTTGTTTTCTATAGAGTTATAAGTGATTTGCTTAGCTTTCACTCCATTCTTACCATACACATAGATTAAAATTGATTATACAACTATAAGTTAGTTTTAGATCAATTGCACCCTAAAGCCATAGTATAATTGCTCTAGCTTAATCTTCCACTGCTTTACTTGTAATTGCCTAGAGCTTAAGTAAATAACATCTTATTATTCCGCTGCATTCTATTCAAAGTAAAAATTAGGGAACATAATTTTTAGAAAACCCAATTCACCCCCCCTCTTGGGTTGTCACCTTGGGCAACAAGTGGTATCAGAGCAGGTGCTCAAGATTAATTGTTGATCTCACGATCAAGAGCCAAAGATCATGACAACTCAAATAGATAGTTTTCTAGGAGAGGGACAGTTAATTGATAGGCCTCCACTGTTTAATGGCATAGACTACACATATTGGAAAGCACGCATGCGCATTTTTATTCAATCACAAAACTATTATTTATGGAAAATCATAATAAATGACCTTCACACACTCTCTCAAACTATTAATGAAAAGGACTTAGCACAATTGAATGCTAATGCTATGAACATATTATATTGTGCTATTCATGAAACGAAGTTTAATGAAATTTCTGCATGCTTATCTGCTAAGGAGATCTGGGATACTTTAAAAAATATTTATGATAAATCTCAGATTAGCTTACATGTGCTTCAATTGCGTACTAACAATGAGATTGCAGAATCCTCCACAGTAGCCGAGTCGACTCCCAGTTTGTCCGAGTCGACTCCTAGAGAAGAACAGTCTGAAAGGCAGAGACACAGTCTTGAAGACCCTGTGAACGAGTCGACTCCAAGTAGTTCCGAGTCGACTCCCAAGTTAGCCGAGTCGACTCCGACAAGGCCCGAGTCGACTCCGAGGCAGAACAATTCAAAAGACAGAGAATCATCTTTTAGGCCTCTGAGAACGAGACGTCTCCCGAAGATCTCGAGTCGACTCTCAAGTCAGTCGAGTCGACTCCAAGTAAACTCGAGTCGACTCGAGGAAGAAATAACAGCAAGAAAATTCAAAAGCTTCCTAAAGTCAAAGAAGAAGAGGAAGCAAGAAGAAAGGAAGAAAGAGATAAAAAGCAAGAAAGCTAGAAGCAACAATGAACTACAAGAGGTAACTAACTTATGTTTTATGGCACTAGAAAATAAAGTAGAATCTGAATCTAGTGAATTTCATGAAGAATTTTCTTATGATGAACTTTTAAATGCTTTCCATGATTTGTATGGTGAATGTAGAAAATTAGCTATGAAAAATAAAAATCTTAAAAAGCTAAATTTGCAAATTTCAAAAGAAAGAAATTCTATTGCTGAAATACAAGACAAACTAAATTCTGAAAATAAAAGCTTAAGGTTAAATTCAGAAGAATTGATTTAGAAAAATCATAGCTTAATCAAAACAAACCAAAACTTGAGTAAAGAAGTTGACCAACTGAAATCTCTTATTAACAAGTTCACTGTAAGTTCAGAAAGATTAAAAATGTTGTTTGAAAGCCAACATGCTGATTTTGATAAATCAAAATTTGGCTTGATTCCTTCACTTAGCAATGAATCCCTAAAGAAAAATGTTTTGAATTTATCAAGCAAACCATTAAATAAGATAACATATTTCGAACATGAAAAGAATGGATATAACAACTTTACCTATCGTTCTAACATAATTAAATCAAGTAGTAAAGTTATTACAATTAAACAAATTTGGGTTCCAAAAGGAACCATATGTCCTAACTCTCAAGGACCCAAGCAAACTTGGGTACCCAAAATAAAAATATGAGGATGTAGACATAGGTGTGCCAAGATACCCATGGAACAAAAAGAACTTTCATACAAATGGGTGTTCTAGACACACGTCAAAAAAAATGAAACTTAAAACATACTTATGAAAAGTAATTTTTAAATAAAAAATAATAATAATAATAATAATGAAATCAGTAATCCTTGCATCTCATCATTATTTTTGCTTTAGTATTTGATTAAAATATGAATTGTAAGTATTGATCAATTTTATGATATAGAAAATACTGTTGGAAATATAATCAAATCACTTCATTTTATAGTATACTTTACTCACTATTGGATAAGTTGCTAAATGATTAATCAATTTATTAAAAATAACTCTATGAATTCTCTATATGCTTGATTGAGAGTTTTTTAGCCATGGCATTATTGTTTATTGATCATAGATATGATAATGTGTACTTGGTGTGCTTTTGAATATATGCACTATGAATACCAAGATTAAAGAAACCATCTTTGGCATATAAAATCAACTCATGCTAGTATGTACTTAATCTCAAAAGACCTTGCCATTGGCTTACTTAGATTATCTTCTGAAAGGTCAAAGTTTGCTATGCATGCTAACTAAGGAAACAAACAAAAATCAATTTCTAAATTGTTGTTTCCATCACTAAGTTTTCAAAAGCTTACATTGGATTTGTTCTTGGCAAATAAAATTAAAATATTTTCTGTATTTGCTAAATCATGTAAAAATGTTTCAAATGATAAAGGTTTCCAAACTGTGAAGATAAAGAGTATCATGGCACAATGTTGAAAACCAAAATCCTGATAAAGTTTATACAGAAATTAATTATTTCAGCACCAAGGACACCTTAAGTAAAATAGGATTAATAGAATTCTTGAAGAAATGAAAAAAGACAATTGTGTATGATAGTCAACTACTTAAATAATTTTTAAAAGCTATCATCACTGCTTGTCATACATATGATTTCTATTAGATCTATTTTTTGATGAAAACTCCTTTTGATCTTCTGAAAAATGGAAAATGAACCATTGCATATCTTTCATATTTTTCAGTCATACACGTTATGCTTGATATGTTCTTTTGAAAATAATGCCAAATCTGATAAAGATACTTCTATCTTTGGATATAATTCATCAAGCAATGCATATAGAACATTCAATGAAAAGATTCGAGTTGTAGAAATATCAATTCATTTTCTTCCTTATGAGATTAATGATTTATTATCAAGATACTAAAATTAAATTATTTATGTATACGGTTAATCTTTTACATATAACAATCTGAAAACATGGTAATAATTATAACCAAATTGAGTTTTTCAGAAATACATTTAATGAAGAAAAATTGTTTGCTTAGAAGATGAAATAGATCTTGATTCTTGCATGATTAGAAGTAAAGATCACCATTATTATTTGCTTGCTTTATGAGCTTTATATTCTATCAAATGAGTGTGTAGAATGGACTCCTATATGCTTACTTTATTAAAGAAGATATATGTTAAATAACCACCATATTTGAAAACACTCATTACAAATATGATAAAGCAATATATAATTTGGAACAAGCATCAAAAGCATAATATAAAAGCTTAAGTAACCTTTTTGATAGAAAGTAATAGTGATAAATCTACACATCAAAAAGAAGAATTTGTGATATCTTATTTGCTCAAAATATGCATTGATGACATCATTTTTGGTTCTACTAATGAAGAGTTATATGAAGATTTTACTTAGCTCATGTAAGGTGAGTTTGAAATACGTATGATGAATGAATTAACATCTTCTCTCAAACTCCAAATTAAGACAAACAAGAAAGGGGATCTTCATTGACCAAAGTTAGTCCACAAGAAAACTCTTATAGAAGATTGGCATGAAGAAGGTATGTCTATAACCCCATCTTGTAGAATTTGAAAAGGATGAGCAAAGTAGATCTATTGTTTTAAAGCTGTAGTGAAGCATGATAGAATAATTATTTTATCATACAGCTAGTAGACCAGATTGTATGCTCATTATGTGACCTTGTGCAAGACTTCAATCTAACTTTAATGAATTATATTTTATTGATAACAAATAAATCAGAATCAGAATCTTGATAGAAACAACTGTTAAGATAAAGTTGATTAAAACTTAGCTAACATGTCTTATTGATAATTATCTTAAGCAAATAGAATCTAAGCTAAATTGATTCTGAAAATAAAAAATTGATTTGACCTTGATAAATCTTTTCATTGCCTCACATGCTTGTCCTTGAACCAGCTTGGTTAATGAAACTATCTCTTTAGTTCAAGTGATATGTGCTTGCTTATATTTAGGCAATCTCTTGAGTAAAGTAACTCAACATGCAACTATTATCATATCTTATATTGAGTCATCTAGTTAAAAAATATGTTGGATGAATGAAGAAACTAATGACTTTCTTTCAAGAAAGAAAAGGAGTTTGTTAATAATGCAGGATCCTTGAGCAAGAAAATGAGAGATCTCAACTTGAAGGATATCTCCATGTAAGATACAATAAACATTCACATGCAAACAAGAGAAAGGACCTTCTTCAGCCAAAAGTTCATACATAAGAAATCTAGTAGGTATTTGACTGAAGAATGCAGAATAAATTGGTAATTCTAGATACTTCTCTCATAAATTAATTGAGCAAAGTCAATAAATTATGGCATGATTAAGGTCTTTAATTATTAATTTTTGATATCATATATATATTGATTGACTTATGCTTTTAGAAATTGTTTCATGGTTTGCCCAAACTATAATATATCTTTGCATATGTCATAACCATGAAATACACAAGTTTATGCTTAAAATTTTGATTTAAAATAACTTGTAAGAAATTATGAATCATTGAGCACAATGAAAATGTTGTTTGCATGATATACATCTATATGATACATAAGATTATTTCTTTATTCTGCTCTTTCATGTAGATTACTTGAGAATAACAAAAAGAGAGAGAGATAAAGAAAAGAAAATGGATATTATTCAAGAGATAAAAAATCTAAGCAAAGGCAAGTACTCCAATCTTAAGGAAAAGCAAAACAAGCATAATATATTCGACACATTTAAAAGGGATAAAATCCGTAATTAATTACACTTAAACAGGGAGAGTTTGAAGTAAATATTTTAACATTTCTATATTGCTCATCATAGGGATGGTGCCAATGGGGAGGCTAGTGGTAGTACCCGGCACTATTTGACCCAACTATTCTGTATAGGGCATATTAGGGACGGCACAAGAGGGAGGCTAGTGGTAGTACCTCGTGCCCCTTCCCAACTCCACCGGATAGCGAGCAAATAGAGTATAGAGCATAAGAAAGTAAAAATGAAAGACAAAGTTAATGAAAGTATATAAGAAGAATCAAGTCATTTGTTTTCAAATCACTTGAAAACACAATTTAAGGATGAAATCAATGCAAGATTATATTTAAATAGGGGGAGTTTATTTGAAAAGAATTGATTTTGATCCTTGACATGCTTGTTCTTATTATTTTGCATGACTTAACACATAATATATTTTGCATGTGGCATGATGTTTTGAATTATGAGTTCTCAATATTTTGTAATGCCCCATGCTTGGATAAGTTGATTGAAATAGGCCTTAACTTGGAATATGTCTTAACATTGCTCACAAATCTTTGCTTCACCCTTGCCTCAAACTAACTTGTGTTCCAATGCTTGAATGTTTAAAATACTACATAAAGTTTTTTTTTTTAGTAATATTAAAAAGAAATTTCAGTTTTATCATTCACGATTAACTTTGAAAGTTAAATAGATTTACAAAAAGAAGAAGAGAAGGATATTTCTATTTAGGCAAAATGAATTGATCTTGATCTATCTTTCTACTTGCCTAACTTTGATACATTATGTCCTAATACTTGTTAAAATATCCTTTATTTTGTATCGAAACTCAATATTAAATACAAAGATTCTGAAAGTGCTTTAAGTTATTGAAATATGTATTTTTTTTCAATCTTAGTGATTTAAGATGAGCTACAATGTAGAAGATACATATCTCAAATTATAATTTTGAGAGCCTTCTTGGAAATTCTTATGAAAATTCAGAATCTGATTTTGTGTAAAAGCTTAAACTTAACTTAAAAATGCTTATATCATTACATCTTTGTAACCTTAGTTATATGCTTCAATGATCGTGTCATTTAGGAGAATAACTCAATATGATTTCTAAATGAAAACTTTAACACAAGAAAAACAGAATTAATTTTGACGCCTTGGTTGATTGTCTCGATACGCATCCGAAACATATCTTTTCTTATCGTTAAAATGTACTAATATTGGTCTAAATGATGTGTCTTTCAATGATCTTAATTGTAAACAAATATTTTTAAACATATGATTTTATTTTGATATTAAATAGATTTATTGTGCTTCATGTATACATTGCTAAAAAAAAAAAAAAACTATGATTAAGAAATTGAGTTCTATAAATATATATACTTCAATGATCATGTTTATCTCTCCTACATAATTAAAGACTTCCATCAAATTCGTGAATGATCTTTAGTCTAGAAATATTTCAGCTCACTCAAATGATTCTTAAAAGAAAGAAAATGTAAATGCTTTTGAAAGAATTTGAGCTTCAAATGAATCATTTTTGATTAATAATTCTATACATTTTCTCTAAGATTAGGAGAAAGCATAACTTGTTCTTAAAGGATTAGGAAGAGTGATTACTATAAATTTTGAATAATTCTAGATCACTCTCGATATCAAAAGAAAAGAATGATTAAAGAGGAATGCATCTTTTGAGGGGAAGCTTTAGATATTCAGTATCTTATCCTAAAGATACTTTAATTTGATGCATACCTTGAATTTTATGGATTGATTTTGATGAACCTCCTTATATTGCAAGACATGCTTTAATTACCTTGAGATGAGTTCTATAAAGGTTGTCTTATCTCAAACTTTGAATCTTATGAAAATAAGCTGAAACTTATAGAAAATATATTTTTGAGATTGACAATTTTATTGAACATTATCTTCAAATTCTAAACTCTTAAATGGAATGATCAATTGAGGGGGAGAAAGAAAATTTCAGAAGGAGAGGTCTTATGGAACTTAATCGCATAAATCTATAACTAAAGGAGAGAGGAAGAATATTAAATGAAAAGTGATCCTAATGCTCTCCAATATTTATCATCTGAAATTTAAATCTGAAAATTTTTACGATACACCTTGAGGCTTGTTATTTGGTTAGTATATCCTATGCATCAATCATGAACCAAATTACAATTCAAATAGTTGATCTTAAGAGCCTCTAACTTAATGAAAAAGGGGGAGAATAATGTGTTGAATTTTCTTGAGTATCTCATAGAAAATCTATTTTGGAATTCACTAATGAGTCCTAATTGGCTTGCTCTTTAGAACTTCAATCTTGTGCCAATTCATATCTCTATATATGAATCAAATTGTGCTTATTTTCTAAAAGAATAAAAGAAAGTTTGTAAAAGAGCTTTAAAAGAACCTTCAAAGCTTTGAACTTTATGTATTCTCTAAGATATATCAAAATTGTATGAATCCATATATTGGTATTTGTGCCCCAATGCTCTTATTATCATAAAAGAACTTTGAAGTCATTAAGAGTTAATGATCCAACTTGATGATATGTTTTTCGAGTATATAAGTTTTGATCTTATACTCTGAAAATTAATTAAATTGCTCTCATGTTGATAAAATACTTAATATATTAGGCAAAAGATCTTAAATGAACAAGCTTTCATACTTATTATTGAAGAGATGTTAGATTTCCATTCGTGCTTTTCTTGAATATCATTTGTGGTACTTCTTGAATTAACCTAAGAAAGATTCCACCTACACTTAATTAGAAAACAATCTGTAGTATCAAATTAGAAAACTTCTTGAAATCACATTCGATGTGTTCTGCTCTGAAATTATCTTAATTGGCTCTGATCTATGCTTCTTAATCTGATTCTAACATTATTGCCTTGAGTTATATGATTCATATTCTTGCAATAACTTAACATGCATTAACTAAAAATCAGAGCACCATAAGGAAAAGAAATATTTGAGTACCATTATCTTTGTGCTTAATGTTTCATTATTTTACAACCTTTTTGATGTTGTCAAAAAGGGGGAGAAATATCTAAGTATATGCTCATAATGCTTTATGTTTTGAATTGAATACAAATCAGCTTAAATTGAAATATGTTGATTGTGTTAAGCTGATTAAATCTAAAGCATTATCATGAAGTATGTTTTTAAATATATATGTTTTCTACTTCATGCAACTTAGCTATGCATTAGTTCTAGAACACAACATATTTTATATTGCATATACTCCAAGTTTTGTCATCATCAAAAAGGGGGAGACTGATGACCCAAAGAGTGACTTAAAGATTGATTTTGATGATCACAAAACCTTGAAGTATAAATACTAATGTTTGTGTTGCAAGAAGAAAGATATTTATTTTGCAAGGAACATAGCAAGGTGGAAGAATACAAGAAGGCCTCCAAAACTATCAAGAAAAGGTAGAAGAAATCTACAATTCATTGGCCCAAGTTTCAAGTTCAAAGAATTCAAGTTGAAGGAGCAAATTCAAAGAAAAATTCAAAAGAATAGTCCTCGAGTCGACTCCTGGAAGTTTAGAGTCGACTCTGGCACTCTAGAGTTTCAAGAAACAATTCTCGAGTCGACTCCGATACTCTACGAGTCGACTCCGACTGAGAACAAACAAAAAAAACAGAGAGTTGTTTTTCAGCGCTACAGTGATCTCGAGTCGACTCCCAACTTCAGGAGTCGACTCCCAACTTCAGGAGTCGACTCCCAGCTACAGTGCCGGCAGACTACTATTCACAGATCGACTCCTATTTCAGCCGAGTCGACTCCTACTTCAGCCGAGTCGACTCGAGCACGCTGGGAGGCATAACGGCTAGTTTTTTCTTGATTCCAACGGCTCTATTTTTGTCTCTAACGGCTAGATTTTTGTTTTCACTCCTTCTAAAACTATAAAATCAAGAGGAGAGCTAGGAGAGAAGGTATGGAAGTGGGAGAAAACATTTAGAGAAGAGATTTGAAAGAGATTACAAGAAAAATCTCCCATAAGCACAAAAGGGCCATTCAAAGTAAAATAGAGAGAAGAAGAGCATCCAAGTGAATCCCAAAGCTTCCTCTCCATCCGTGTGCAGCCTCGGAGATCCTCTACTTCGTGCAAAATCAGAAGAGGGGCAAGTGAAGAAGAAGCCGAGTTCCTCCATCTACAAATTAGTTTGAGGGCTTCTTTTCTTTTCTTTACTTATTTACATTTGCTATATTTGCTTATTTGAGAAGCTTGTATTTGATATAAACTCTTGTTCTAGTATCTTGTAACTTGATTCAATCAAGGGATTGAATCAAGGGGTTAAGGTTGTGGTTGGTGAGCCTTTGGGGAAAACCAACCGGGTTGATTGTGAATCCGGAAAACAATCATTGTAAGGTTGTGGTTGGTGAGCCTTTGGGAAAAACCAACCGGGTTGATTGTGAACCCGGAAAATAATCATTGTAAGGTTGTGGTTGGTGAGCCTTTGGGGAAAACCAACCGGGTTGATTGTGAACCCGGAAAACAATCATTGTAAGGTTGTGGTTGGTGAGCCTTTGGGAAAACCAACTGGGTTGGATTGTGAGCCCGTGAAAACAATCGGTTGGTTCTAGTCGGTGAGCCTGTGAAAACCGACCGAGTTCGTTGTGATCTCGCAAAACAACAAGTTGGGTTGTGAGCTTGTAAAACAACCGACTGTAATCTAAGGGATTATAGTGAAATTCCCAAGAGGTCTTGGGGAGTGGATGTAGGTGCTGGGGTACACCGAACCACTATACATCTTTGTGTTTGTGATGCCTTATCTCTTGTATTTCATGCCTTCCATTCATGCTTGATTGTGTAATATCTCTAGCTTTGTTTTCTATAGAGTTATAAGTGATTTGCTTAGCTTCCACTCCATTCTTACCATACACATAGATTAAAATTGATTATACAACTATAAGTTAGTTTTAGATCAATTGCACCCTAAAGCCATAGTATAATTGCTCTAGCTTAATCTTCCACTGCTTTACTTGTAATTGCCTAGAGCTTAAGTAAATAACATCTTATTATTCCGCTGCATTCTATTCAAAGTAAAAATTAGGGAACATAATTTTTAGAAAACCCAATTCACCCCCCCTCATGGGTTGTCACCTTGGGCAACATACACAATCTGATATAGCCCTTGCTGTGAGTGTCACAAGCAGATATCAGTCGAATCCAGGTGAAAAATACTGGACAGCTGTGAAGAACATTCTTAAGTACTTGAGAAGAACTAAAGATATATTCTTGGTCTTTGGAGGATCATCAGAGTTAAAGGTAGAAGGGTACATAGATTCAGACTTCATGACTGATGTCAATGATAGGAAGTCAACATCTGGATATGTGTTCTTGTACAATGGTGGTACGGTGAATTGGAAAAGTTCTAAACAACCGATCATTCCTGATTCTACTATGGAAGCTGAATACATCGCCGCCTCTGAAGCTGCAAAGGAAGGCTTCTGGTTCATGAAATTCATTGCAGAATTGGATGTAATGACATTAGATGCCATAACACTCTACTGCGATAATAATGGCGCCATAGCTCTTGCTAAAGAACCAAGGTCTCATCAGAAGTCCAAGCATATAGAGCGGCGCTTCCACCTCATACGCGACTATGTCGAGAAGAAGTATGTCGAGGTGCAGAGAGTAGACTCCGCGAACAACGTGGCAGACCCATTCACTAAGCAGCTGAGTCAGCAAAAGACTGAAGCCCACCTTGAGAAGATGGGCCTAAGATATATGACCAATTGGCTTTAGTGCAAATGGAAGATTGTTAGATGTATGCCCTAGAAGCCAATCTGGCTGACACATTGTTAATTCTAGGGACATAATTTTGTACTTGACTATTTATTATTGAATAAATGAAAGGCATCTTTTTCATTCATATTGTTATTGTGTCTATGAATCGTTCAAGAAATTAATAAGATGATGATGGATATTCTCAAGAGTTGAGAATTTGAGCCATGTATCATTAGTGATTAATTTCTAAACGCTCCTGATCGATGGATCATCACGAGGATGGTGATCGATCCAATGAGATCAGTGCACACATTACTTTTCCTATGGATGGACGAGACTCGAGTCTACGGTGTGGAGACATTGAAGTAATAGTGCACGTGCTTGTTAGAGAACAAGGGTACTGAGCGTGACCAAGACAAGAAGTCACTTGGATGTCTATCCACTCGTCAGTAACTTGCTTGATGTTGCAGTAGTGTGACTGGTCCTTTGACCTGCGATGCTTCGGCTACTCACAGTGAGGTTATTGTAGTTTGACTGCACATATACATGGTCTCTAGCCATATGGGTCCATGCAGTGTAAATTGGCTGCAGTAGGTTCACTGTAGGAGTAGGGTATGCACCTATATGGAATCTATCGACCTTGATAGATAAGGAGAGATCCTATGTGATTTATAAGACTGAGTTCGTAAGACCTCGGCCGGGGCAGATTGCACAGTGGAGAAAGAGTTCTCCGCTCTCGAGCTTAAGTCGAATAAATCTTGACATGTGACAGGCGATGGGGTTTGACGAGTTGTCCATGACCTCCATCCTGTAGGGATCCACGATAGAAGGACTGTATCACATGATAACTGCACCTAGAGGTTCATCATTCTATTCTACTGGGTAGCCACTACATGCTGCTAGGTGTCCCTGGTGGATGGTGGGACTCATAGGGATTATCTCGATGATCGATAAACCCTGATGAGTAGAGTTGGAATCGTTCCAACCCATTGAAAGGAGTTTTCAATGGTATTGTGATAGAGATCACATTATATCTCACTACCAGTCAGAATAGAACCTATGGGGTCACACACATTAGAAGCACTGACCGATCCGATGGTTGAATCGTGATTAGGAATCACAAGTAATCAATTCGATTGATAAACAGTTGAAGAAGGAACAAAGAAAATTAATTAATTGGACTTAAATACGATTCCTACTTGGAATAGGATTTCTAGAGTCCTAATTGGATTAGGACTGGAAATCCTATTTGGAGTAGGACTAGGATTCCTACTTAGAGTAGGATTCCTAGAGTCCTAATTGGATTAGGACTGGGAATCCTATCAGAGTCCTAATTGGATTAGGACCAAAATTAAATAAGGCCTAATTGGATTAGGATTTCTTAAGTCCTAATTAATTATTAATCTAATGAATCAACAAGACTCCTAATTGGATTAGGATTGAAGGGTTCAATTGAGTCATGGTTCATTAAGTTCTAATTGGATTAGGACTTACCCAGATTAAACCCAAATTGGTTCACCCTTGGTCCAAGCCTAATTAGATTAGGACCTAACCATGAGTGACCTTCCTAATCCTCCTTAAAGGAGGATTAGGTTAACCATGAAGGAGGGGCACATGCCCCTCCTCCTTTTCCTTGCTTGGTGCGGCAAAGAAGAGGGGCCGGCGCCCCTCTTGGAAGTTTATCAAGGAGCTCCTACAAAGTAGGAGCTCCACATGCTATTTAAGAGGAGGCGTGGGGGCTGACCTAGGGCATCATTGAAGCCCTCTCCCTCTCCAATTCGTGGCCCCCTCTCCTCCCCTTTCCTTGGTTCAGCCGCAAGCAAAGGAAGAAAAAGAAAGGTGGCCTCTTCATCCTCCCTTCCTCCTTCCAATGCAAGGAAAAGAAAAAAGGCTGCAGGGGTTTTGTTCCTTTACTATTCTTCATCCTTCTTCTTCCTCCTCTCAAACACATTCAAGAGTTGAAAGAAAGAGAGGAGATCAGCCATCAAAAGTTATCTCTGAAAGGGAGCTAGCACCCCGGGGAGATAGAGAGCTTGGATCGGTTCCTGCTTCGTGTGGATACCCGTAGAGGCCGGGCATTTGAACGGCGAACCTTCATCTAAAACCACGATCATCAGTTTGCGGTGATCATCTACCCGCACAAGGTGAAGATCTGATCTTCTAATATTTTTAGAAAGTTTTTAATCCTTATCTATCTACGAACGGTTTTAAACAACGTTCATGCGATGAACGGTTGATCCCGCGCATGCCTCTTCCGCTGCATCTGAAATTTTTTGAAATTTTTCTGCGGCATGGGCGGGTTTCCAACAATACGATCAGTGTGCATAAGGGAGCGTGTGGGTTCTCCCTCAAGGATAAGGACCTCTAATTTCCTAAAAATAAGAGTAAAGAGCTTACCAGAGGGAAGGCTTAGCCTAGGCTTATCTAAGGGTTCACAGAGATACTTATAGATTAGCTTGGGGAAGTTTATGGGAATGTCATGTAGGATGTAGAACATCAATGCTAGGTTCTTTTCTGAGACAAAGTCAAACCGACCAGTCCTAGGAAAAAGGGTCCTAGATATGATGCTCAGGAGGAGTCGCATTTCAGCCGAAAGCTGATTTGCAGACACCTCCTCAATGGGGGATTGGCGTGGTCTCCCTAAAATGGCCGTAAGGGCCTCTGTTCTATCTGTAGGATGTGTGGGAGCGATCCCATCGCAAGACAAGTGGAGGATCCTTGCAATGAGATCTTCGGAAATGAGAATGGGGACATTGGCTACTACTCCTTGGACACCACCGCCACCCCTTGTGATGGTCCCATAAAATTTCCGAACTAACCCCGGGTAGGTGGGGAGGTCAAGAGAACAAAAATATTCTAGACTTTGGGCTCTAAGGTGATGCCCTAGGTTGAACCCTTCTCGGGAGAGGAAGTCAAAGTTGACTTTTCTCCTAGTAGAGATTGCCCTTCCGGCGCACGGTTGTGAGGGAACCGTCCTCGACGGAGAAGGAACCAGAGGTGGTGGCCTCACGGGTTCGTTTCTCGCCTTGGACCGTCTCTTGGAGCCGCTCGCGGAGAGAGGTCTCTTCCGGCTCGGGACAATAACTTTCCTAGGCATTTTGACCTAAAACCGAGGGATGGACAAGAGATATGGAAGAAAACTTGAGGGAGAGGACCTAGAACAGGTCGGAGACGACTCTAGGGTTTTGGAACAATGTCGGCCGAGAATAGAAGTGAGGAATAAACGTTTCAATTAGGGTTAAAAATCGAATTTCCGACCTCGAGTCGACTCCGGTAAGTCGCGAGTCGACTCGAACTCTGGCACATAACCAAATAACTCAGTTAATTCTCCGCCAAAGAAAAGAGATATGGAACTCTTTATAACTTAAGGAATGATTTGATGACCATAGACAAGAAATCCTATATCCAATGTAAGCTAATCATCAAAATCAATGAATTATAGGAGAGTATCACAAGAATGGATCAATCACTCCTAAACCTCTTCTAAGAATACAAAATCGATCTTCACTCAAGGGTTTTGTGAAGATATCAGCAAGTTGATCATCAGTGCAAACAAATTCAAGCATTACATCACCATTTAACACATGATCTCTTATGAAGTGATATCTTATCTCAATATGTTTAGTTCTTGAGTGTTGAATTGGATTTTTAGTTAGATTTATGGCACTTGTATTATCACAATTTATGGAAATCTTATCTTGTTTAATGCCATAATCTTCAATTTGTTGCTTGATCCATAAAATTTGAGCACAACAACTCCCGGCAGCAACATATTCGGCTTCCACCGTAGACAGTGCAACCGAGTTTTGTTTCTTGCTAAACCATGAGATTAAGTTTTCTCCTAAAAATTGACATGACCCGCTGGTTCTTTTTCTATCAAGTTTATAACCAGCGAAATCTGAATCAGTGTACCCTATTAAATTTAAGCTTGATTCTTTAGAGTACCATAGACCTATATTTTTTGTTCCTATGAGATATTTAAAAATTCTCTTAACTGCAATTAAATATGATTCCTTAGGATTAGATTGATATCTAGCACACATGCATACACTAAACATGATATCAGGTCTACTTGCTGTAAGATATAATAAAGATCCTATCATACCTCTATACAACTTTTGATCTACTGATTTACCTGATTCATCTTTGTCTAGTTTGCATGATGAACTCATGGGTGTGCTGATTGGCTTGTTGCTATCCATATCAAACTTCTTAAGCATCTCCTTGATGTATTTTGCTTGATTGATGAAGATTCCTTCTTTAGATTGTTTGATTTGGAGCCCAAGGAAATAGTTCAGCTCTTCCATCATGCTCATTTTGAATTCACTCTGCATTAAGTCAGCAAATTCTTCGCAGAGGCAATTGTTAGTAGCACCGAAAATAATATCATCTACATAAATCTGTTCTACTAACATATCTTTGTTTTTCTTCTTTAAAAACAGTGTTGTATCAACATTCTCTCTAGAGAATTTATGGTCTAATAGAAATTTGCTAAGTCTTTCATACCATGCTCTAGGGGCTTGTTTTAAACCATAAAGTGCTTTATCTAGTTTATAAACATGATTGGGGTATTAATGATTTTCAAAACCAGAAGGTTGTTCTACATAAACCTCCTCATTAATATACCCATTCAAAAAAGCACTTTTTACATCCATTTGAAATAGTTTGAAGTCTTTAGAGCATGCAAATGCTAGTAACAATCTAATTGCTTCAAGTCTAGCTACAGGAGCAAAAGTCTCATCAAAGTCTATACCTTCTTCTTGATTATAGTCCTTTGCTACTAATCTAGCCTTGTTCCTAACTACAATTCCATTTTCATCAAGTTTATTTTTGTATACCCATTTAGTTCCAATTATCGGATATTCAGTGGGTCTTTCTACCAAATTCCATACTTTGTTTCTAGTAAATTGGTTTAGTTCCTCTTGCATAGCATTTATCCAATTTACATCATTTTCAGCTTCTCCAATGTTTTTAGGTTCTAAGTGTGAAACAAATGCTAGGTGATTACTTAAGTTCCTAAAAGAAGCTCTAGTTCTAACAGGTTGAGATGGATCATCTAAAATTAATTCTTTAGGGTGACCGTATGCATACCTCCAAGCCTTTTCAAGCCCATGATCAACAATTACCTCTTGGCTTGTTGAAGTTTCTCCAATTGGCTTCGATTCATCCTCTTGTATGGTCATGTCATCCATCTTTTCCTCAAGTATCCCTGTATCATCATCTAAAGCTACTCTCTTTCTAGAAGAGGCATCATTAGTATCATCAAAAACAACATGGATGGATTCTTCAATAACAAGGGTTCTTTTGTTGAAGACTCTATAAGCCTTACTTGATGTAGAATATCCCAAAAAGATACCTTCATCAGATTTGAAATCAAATTTACCTAAGTTATCTTTTCCATTATTATGAATGAAACACCTACACCCAAAAACATGAAAGTAGTTTACTTTGGGCTTTCTATCTCTCCAAAGTTCATAAGGTGTTTTCTTTATAATTGGTTTTAATAAAACTCTATTTAGTATATGGCATGATGTGTTAATTGCTTCACCCCAAAAATACTTTGGGAGATCACTTTCACATAACATGGTCCTAGCCATTTCCTCTAGAGTTCTATTCTTTCTTTCTACCACTTCATTTTGTTGTGGAGTCGTAGGTGCAGAAAAATTATGAGTTATCTCCCTTTTTACTACAAATTTTTTCAAATAGATGATTTTCAAATTTCGTTCCATGATCACTCCTAATAACTATAACTGAAGTATTTCTTGCGTTAGTTACTTCTTTATGAAATTTCTTAAATACAGAAAAAGCTTCATCTTTATGAGCTAAAAACATGACCCATGTATATCTAGAAAAATCATCTATAATTACAAGACCATATTTGTTTCCACCTAGACTTGTGGTTCTAGTTCGTCCAAATAGATCCATGTGAAGTAGTTCAAGGGGTCTAGTAGTAGAGACACAATTTATATATTTAAAAGAGCTTCTAGATTGTTTCCCATATTGACATGCTTCACAAATTTTATTTTTCTCAAACTTTAGCTTTGGCAAACCAATCACAGAATCTCTTTTAACTAGTTTTGATATTGTATCCATACTTGCATGACCTAATTTACGGTGCCATAACCAACTTGCATCATTGACCTTAGTATCACTAGCTACTAAGTAAGGACTATTTTTAGCAAGATCTTCTAAATCTACTACATAGATATTACCACGTCTAATTTCTTTAAATACTAAGCTATTGTCAATTGAGTTCGTTATGATGCATAGAGATGGCTTAAACAGAACATCAAAATCTCTATCACATAATTGACTAACGCTAAGTAAGTTATGCTTAAGGCCATCTACAAATCGTACATTATCAATGAGGGTTGAAAAGATGATTTGTACTTTACCTATACCGACAATGTGACCTTGGTTATTGTCTCCAAAAGTCACAGCACCTCCCTTTTTAGGCTCTAAGATGAAGAATTGCTCCTTGTCATCCGTCATGTATCTTGAGCAGCCACTATCCAAGTACCAACAGTTTTTGTCGACCTTGGCTGCAAGACACTCCTACACAAGGAAATGATACAATTTTAGGTACCCAAGTTTTCTTGGATCCTTCAAGGTTAGCTATGTTGGTTCCTTTTGGAACCCAAACCTTTTTAGTTTTTCTTTTAGCTTCTATTTTTCTATGGTCACACACATTAGCTTTATGTCCTACTTTTCCACAGCAAAAACAGGTTATATTTTTAGTTTTACTTTCTCCAGCTTTTACAAAAAAAGTTTTTAAGAAACTTTTGCTTATTCTTAGGCTTATACCCTAAACCAGCTCTATTAAACACAGCTCGTTGACTATTGAGAATCATCTCCAATTTTTCTGAACTATATGTGAACTTTTCTACAATAGGTTTGTATTTTTCAAGTTCTTTTGTTAACTTCAGTCTCTCTGTTATTAGTAAGTTTAAGTCTTTTGTAAGATTTTCTTTTATAGTTTGGTTACTGTTTTTAAGTTCTGAAATAGAGATGGGCACTGGGCCGGGCCGCCCATGGCCCGGTGAGGATGATAGTAGTATTTTGATGATTATTACAACAATTAAGGGTATATCTAATTAAATATTACAAGGTAATATGATATATCATTAATAAGTTCATCATTCTTGATACATTAGAAGAATGAGATCAAGATGTATTTCAATGATTAATAATGAGATAAAATTTACGATAGAAAAGAGATAGTGAATTCTAAATTCTAATTCGTCAAAGTTTCAAGTGAAATGTACTCTTAAGGAACAATAGTAATTTTCATTGATTAAAGTATGAAGCATCGCCATGACATATATACAAAATTGCTTGAAGCATATTTCATTGATTATATGGATGAATCTAACCATAAGTTGCAGTAAAGTGTGAAACAAGTCAACCCCAAGATTGGTGGAGTCGACCACGGCACATCAATAGAACCATCCGGCACACTTCTGCAAAAATGGCACGGATGAACAGTACTTGGGTCGACCCAAGTGAAAGTTGAGTCGACCCAATCTTCAAGCCTCAAGAAAACAAGTCTCTGGAATTCCTGAGAGGATCGACCCAAATGGAACCTGAGTCGACCCAACCTTGAGTCGACCCCAACAGAACATGAGTCGACCCAAAGGCTTTATCATTCAAAATCAGTTCTCTGGAAACTCTGAGAGGGTCGACCCAAATGGAATTTGAGTCGACCCAACTAAACCTTGAGTCGACCCAAAAAGAGTTGAGTCGACCCAAGTGAAGATCGGTTGAAATATAAGGTTTTGTGTTTCCTGAGAGGGTCGACCCCAATGTTGCATGAGTCGACCTAAGTGAAAGTTGGGTCGACCCCAGTAAAAGTTGAGTCGACCCAAGCATGGGCAGAAGCATAACGGCTAGTTCTGCAGAAGTACTTTTTGACCTCCAAACAGTAAGTAACGGCTAGTTTTTGAAATCTGACCAATGAGGGATGTCCAATGGGTGTGGAAAACTATTTAAAGGGACACTATTCATCAGAGAAGAACATCCTTTTGCAAAAAGATCAAAGCTTACACAAGAAAGATAAGTGCCCTAATCTTCTTCATCCAAGTGCTTCATTCAAGAGTTGAAAGAAAATGGTTGAGCAGATTCTAAGAGATATCAAGAGCTCCATCCATCCTTGAAGAGTGAAGCATTCTTGACAAAGAAGAGAGAAGTCTCATCAAGCGATGACTATTCTCTAAACTTTTCTTTGTAGCTTATAATTATTATATTTGCTCATCTAGGAGCTTCAACTTTCTTCTTTCTTTTGTTAATCACCTTGTAAAGGTTTGTTGGTGAGCCCGCAAAACCAACGGTGTAGGTTTATTGGTGAACCCGTAAAACCAATTATGAAGGTTCGTTAGTGAGCCCGTAAAACCAACAAAGGTTATTGGTGATCCTGGAAAACCAAAGTGTAAAGGTTTTTGGATTGTGAGCCCGGAAAACAATCCAACTGTAATTCGTGGGATTATAGTGAATTTCTAAGGGATCGCTTGGGGAGTGGACGTAGGTGCTTAGGAGAGCACCGAACCACTATACTTCTTGTGTGTTTGTATTGTGCATTAGTTTAATTTCACTTACTAACTAATTGACTAAAGTAAGATAGCAAAAATTTAGAAAAACCAATTCACCCCCCCTCTTGACTTGTCACCTTAGGCAATAAGTGGTATCAGAGCAAGGTGCTCACATAGTATTTGTTGATCTCACAATCAAGAGACAAAGATCATGACAACCCAAGTAGGATGTTCTATGAGTGAGGGTCAATCCACAAATAGACCTCCTCTATTTAATGGCACTAATTACACATACTGGAAAGCTAGGATGAGGATATTCATTCAAGCTCTAGACTATGAATTGTGGTATATTATAACTAGAGGACCTCACACACCCACAATTAGTATAGAGGGCACAATCATTCCCAAACTAGAAATGGATTGGAATGAGAGTGATAGAAGACTAGCACAACTAAATGCTAAAGCAATTAATGTGCTTTACTGTTCACTAGATGTAAGTGAATTCAAAAGAATATCTACATGCATCTCCACGAAAGAAATTTGGAATAAACTGGAGGTCACACATGAAGGAACTAATCAAGTTAAGGAGTCAAAAATAAACATATTAGTACATAAGTATGAGTTGTTTAAAATGGAATCCACTGAGTCCATAACTGAAATGTTTACTCGTTTCACGGAAATCATAAATAGGCTAAAGAGTTTAGGAAAGTCTTATACAAACTCTGAATTGGTGCGAAAAATTCTCAGGTCTCTACCAAGAGTTTGGGAGGCCAAGGTAACAGCAATTCAGGAAGCAAAGGACCTCAATACACTGCAATTGGAGGAACTTCTAGGATCACTCATGACCCATGAGTTGACCATGAGGTAAAATTCAGAAGATGAGGTCAAGAGAAGAAAGACCATTGCATTAAAGTCTACCACTCCAAAACACGAAACTGTATCGAAAGAATCTGATGATGAGGAGGAATTTGATGAAGAAGGAATGGCTATGCTTGGAAGAAAATTCAGAAAATTTATGAGAGGTAAGAAGAAATTTAATAAAAAGAAGCCCTTCTTCAAAGGTAGCTCAAGCAAAGAAAAGAGTAAGGACAAAGAAAAGGAAAAAGAAACACCAATTTGTTACGAGTGTAACAAGCCCGGGCATTTCAAGATAGATTGTCCGAAATTGAAGTAGATGGCAAGAAAACTTAAGAAGAAGAACTTTATGGCTGAATGGAGTGAAAGTGAGGCGTCAAGTTCGGAAAAGGAAGATCAACAAGAGTCGGCACAAATCTGCCATATGGCCAATGACGATGAGGTAGATTCTGAACTTGAATGTGATTTTACTGTTGAAGAATTACATGATGTATTTTTAGAACTCATGGAAGAACACAAAAAACTAATAAATAAAAATAAAGTTCTAAAAGATGAAAATCAGTCTCTTATCAAAGATAAACTGAAACTATCTAATAACTATAAAACATTAAGTAGGAGATTCACAAATGAAACCAAGAATCTAATTGCTGAAAATGTCAAGTTAAAAGAAGATGCTTAAAAATACAAATCCTTAGTAGACAAGTTTACACTTAGTTCAACCAAATTAAATATGATTCTTGATAGTCAAAAAGCCGTATATGATAAAGCTGGATTAGGATATAAAACAAATAGGAAACAAAAATGAAAATATAACTTGTCATTGCTGCAATAAATTAGGACATAAAGCATATGAATGTAACTATAGAAAGTCTAGCAACAAAAAAATGAGTAATAATTATAAGCTTAAATTCAAGAAAGTTTGGGTTCCAAAAGGAATATCAAGTACTAACCCTAAAGGACCCAACATAGTTTGGGTACCTAAAGCTTATTCTTGATCTTGATTGCAGGGGTGTCTTGCAGCTAATAAGGTGGATAAACGATGGTATCTAGATAGCGGCTGTTCAAGACACATGACAGGTGACGTAGAACAATTTGTCACCTTGGAATCTAAGAAGGGTAGAGTAGTAACCTATGGAGACAATGAAAAAGGGTATATCATTGGAAAGGGTAAAATTTTTATTACTCCATCTACCTTTATATAAAATGTCTTATTAGTTAATGGTTTGAAACATAATCTACTTAGCATAAGTCAATTTTGTGATAAAGGTTTTAAAGTCACATTTGAAGCCTCAGTATGCATAATCACAAATTCTAAAGATAATAGCATTGTACTTATAGGACAAAGGCAAAGAAATATTTACATGGTAGATCTTCATACCTTAGGCAAGAAAAATGGATTATATTTAATTACTAATGAAGAAAAGAAAAATGAAACAAGTTGGCTTTGGTATCGTAGACTAGGACATGCTAGTATGGACCTAATATCAAAACTAGTCAAGAAGGAATTAATAAAAGATGTGCCAAAATTGATCTTTGAAAAGGACAAAATCTGTGGACCATGCTCATTAGGAAAGCAAACAAAATCATCCTTCAAATCAAAGAATATAGTATCGACTACTAGGCCATTTGAACTCATACATATGGATCTATTTGGACCCACTAGAACCGCGAGTCTAGGAGGGAAGAAGTATGGACTAGTTATAGTAGATGATTTTTCAAGATATACATGGGTTTCATTTCTTGCACATAAGAATGAAGCATTTTCAGCATTCTTGAAATATTATAAAAATATCATAAATGAAAAAAAGCTCACCTTAATAGCAATTCGAAGTGATCATGGAACTGAATTTGAAAATCAACACTTTGAAGAATTTTGTAATAAGAATGGTATCTCACATCAATTTTCAGCACCGAGAACGCCTCAACAAAATGGGGTTGTTGAAAGAAAAAATAGGACCTCGGCAGAAATGACACGCACAATGTTGTGCGAGTCAAATCTTCCAAAGTACTTTTGGGCTGAAGCTATAAGTGCTGCTTGCCATATCCTAAATCGGGTTTTAATACGACCAATAACCAAGAAAACTCCTTATGAACTTTGGAAGAATAAGAAACCAACTGCTAAATATCTTAGAGTATTTGGATGTAGATGTTTCATTTTAAACAATGGTAAGGAGGATCTAAGTAAATTCGATGCCAAGTCAGATGAAGGTATCTTTTTAGGATACTCTACATCTAGCAGGGCATACAGAGTATTCAACAAAAGAACTCTTGTAGTTGAAGAGTCAGTTAATATCATTTTTGATGAGTCTGATAGTGAGTCTCCTAGGAGAGAAAATATTCTTGATGATGATGCAGGAATTATTGACTTAAAAAAACTGAATCTTGATGACGTGCCAAATCAAGAGATGGAAAATGATTGCGTGCCACCACAATCTCAAGACTTGCCAAAGGAATGGAGGTATGCATATGGACACCCTAAAGACTTAATCATTGGTGATCCATCTCAAGGGATAAGAACTCGATCCTCTCTTAGAAATTTAAATGATTATCTTGCTTTTTGTTGACCCCCTAATGGATTTTGATGAATACAAAACACTAGAGTATAATTCCCTTTATCTCAACAATTTAATTGAGGATTTCATGTGCTTAATTAAGAATATTGTTAAGAAATGTCTAGGCAAGTTTTCATATTTTTCAAGGATTTATTGAAGAATTTTTGAGATGAAGAAAACAGATCAGGGACAGCCAAGACGTCTCCGGGTTGTCTCAGAGACGTCTCTGGCACGAACAGGCAGAATTGGCACGTCTGGAGATGTCCCCGGCACCTGGCGAGGCGTCTCGCAGGGTCGGAGTCGACTCCCGACACTGCGGAGTCGACTCTCTCAGAGGCGGCAGAAAGGCCGATTTCAAGGGATGCGCGCGAGTCGTCTCCAAAGGACGTGGAGTCGTCCCCACAAGTAAAAAGTAGACTTCCGGAGTCGTCCCCGAGGTAGCGGAGTCGACTCTCTCAGGGTATTCCAGAGGATATATTTTTCGTTGACAGAACTGCCGAGACGTCCCCGAAGTAGCGGAGTTGACTCTCTCAGAGAATTCCAGAAGACTTGTTTTTCGGAGATAAATCAGCGGAGTCGTCCCCATGCAAAAAGCATAAACATCCCGAGACGTCCCCGTAAAGTGCCGAGGCGACTCTCTCAGAAAAACAGAAAAACAAGGATTCAAACTGTTCATCCTCAGAGTCGTCCCCGTAAAGCACCGAGTCGACTCCCAACATCGTCAAAAGTAATTTCATACAGCCGAGACGTCTCGCGTTGAAGCGGAGACGTCTCCGGAGCGCCTGGGACGCGACTGACACATTTTTACAGGTTTGTTTGAATTTCAAACTTCCATATCTTTGTGTCTAACGGATCTATTTGCTTTTTGGGCTATAAAAGAGAGCTCTTAAGTGCCTTCCAATAACTTCTCACCAACCCAACACAAGATCATTCAAGAGAGAAGAAAGAAAAAGAGCTTTAAGGGAGTTAGAGCTTTCAAGAGAAGAAATCAAGTGCATCCAAGCTTTCCCATCTGATTTCGTGCTCAACTACTCTCTCCCACTCGGCATTCAAAGCTCACGTTCAAGCCAACGCGATCCACATCGGAAGAACCACCATTTCCCACGCTTCCAACGGCTCAAAGGGTTCTTCCGGGTTTTATTATTTCTCATTGTTATATTTGCTTCTTAAGAGCTTTCAAATCTTTTGTAAAACATTGATTATTGTGCTTGTTTCGGTCAAGGGACTTGGAACAAGGGATAGGCGTCCCAAGCCTAGGTTAAATTGGGGGTTGTAGGGTTCGTTGTTAGCCCGGTGTAAAACAACGAGTTGGGTAGTGCACTCGCAAAACTACCGGACTGTAATCGCGGATTATAGTGAAATTCCCAAAGGTATTTGGGGAGTGGATGTAGGAGCAGTGGAAGCTCCGAACCACTATAAATCGTTGTGTTTGCGATTGACTGTGCGTATAGCTTTAACTTTACTTTAGCACATATACTTGTGTGTGTTTGTTTTAATTAGTCAAAAAGTTTTAAAACACCCAATTCACCCCCCTCTTGGGTGACCATCTCTGGGCAACAAGTGGTACAGAGCAGGTGCTCTGTATATTTCTTGAAGACCTAACCGTCTTAGCCAAAGATCTAAATGGAAACACCCTTCAATAATATTCCTGCTGAGGGGCAGGCAACCAATAGACCTCCACTCTTCAATGGGACAAATTATACCTATTGGAAGACTAGAATGAAGATTTTTATTCAAGCACAAGATTATGCCTTGTGGAGGGTTATAATCAAGGGACCACACGAACCATCTCACATGGTTAATGGCATTCAAGTTCCCAAATCTGAGGAGGATTGGGATGAGAATGATAATAGGATGGTTCAACTCAACGCTAGAGCCATGAACTCATTATTCTGTGCTCTAGATGTGAATGAGTTCAATAGAGTTTCCACCTGTAATTCCACCAAGAAAATATGGGATAGGCTTGAAGTTACCCACGAGGGTACAAATCAAGTCAAAGAGTCTAAAGTGAACATTCTAGTTCACAAATATAAGTTATTTAAGATGGAACCCAATGAAACCATTTCATGCATGTTCACACGCTTCACGGACATAATAAATGGTCTAAAGAATTTAGGTAAATCTTACACTAACCCAGAACTTGTGAGCAAAATTCTCAAGTCTTTGCCAAAAGCATGGGAAGCGAAGGTCACGGCGATCGTAGAAGCCAAAGACCTCAACACATTGGGGCTTGAACAACTATTGGGCTCATTGATGACGCATGAGCTCACAATGAAGCAACATGAAGAAGATTTGCCAAAGAAGAAGACAATCGCACTCAAGGCTACTTCGAGTGTGTGTGAAGAAGAAAGTAGTGGGAGTGAAGAAGAAAGCGAAGATGAGGATTTGGGTTTAATAGTAAGGAAGTTTAAGAAATTCATGAGAAGAAAGAAACCCTTCCCAAGAAAGAAGTTTGGAGGGAGAAATGATTGGAAAAAGGAAAAAGAAAAGGAAAGAGACCCAATCATATGTTATGATTGCAAGAGACCGGGACACATCCGTTCCGAATGCCCTCAACAGAAGAAGCACTTTGGAAAGAAGAAGAAGAAGGCGTTGAAAGCAACGTGGGATGATAGTGACACATCCTCCTCCGAGAAAGAGAAGGAGGAGACCGCCAACTTATGCTTCATGGCATTCGAAGACGATGAGGTATGTCAAAGCTCAACTAAAAATTTTACATTCGAAGAATTATATGAAGCTTTTCAAGAACTCATGAGTGATTGTAGTATGCTAGGAGCAAAGAATAAAGAATTAAAGGCCTCCAATCAAAAACTAAAGGATGATATTAAAAACCTATTGATTGAGAAGGAGAGCGTTAAAAATGTTAACACCATTGACCTAGAAAATAAAAATTCAAAACTTAGCATTGAAAATGAAACGGCAAAAACACTAATTAAAGAATTAAATCTAAAAGTTAAATCCCTACTGAATAGTAATACCTCACTTGCGCAAAATGTTGAATCCCTTAAAGATGATGAGGAAGAATTGGCTAAAGAAAATTTTATTCTTAAAAATGAGGTACATAAGTACAAACTAATTGTGGAGAAATTTACACAAAGCTCTGAAAAATTAAATCTTATTCTATCCAATCAAAGAGCTGTTTTTAATAAAGCCGGATTAGGATATAAAACTAGCAAACAACAAAAGTATCTAAAGAATTTCTTTGTGAAAGCAAAAGATGTCAAAACTGAAAAACCTACATGCTTTCATTGTGGAAAAAGTGGATATAAAGTCTATTCTTGCATTCAAAGAAAGATTCAAACTAACAAGAATACATTTGTAAAGGGTAAAAACACAACTAAAGTATGGGTGCCTAAGGAAACCAACTACACTAACCAAGAAGGACCCAAGAAAACTTGGGTACCTAAGAGCTTCACATGATTATTTTGCAGGTATGCCTTGCAGCCGGAAGTAAAAAGAGAACGTGGTATCTTGATAGCGGTTGCTCAAGGCATATGACCGGTGACAAGAGCCTTTTGGTCACCTTGAAATCGAAAGAAGGAGGAGTAGTCACATTTGGAGACAATGCTAAAGGACAAATCATTGGCGTTGGTAAAATCTCCATATCACCCTCCTCATTTATTGACAATGTATTGTTAGTTAATGGATTAAAACATAACTTGTTAAGTATAAGTCAATTCTGTGACAAAGGCTTTAAAGTATCTTTTGAATCTTCACTATGCATAATTAGTAGTCCAGTTGACAATGAAATCATACTTACGGGACATAGGCATGGAAATGTTTACATGGTAGATCTTGATGATCTCACCATGAAGGATGGCCAATGTCTTGTAGCCATGGATGCCAAAGTCAATGAGACTAGCTGGTTATGGCATCGTAGATTAGGGCATGCTAGCATGGATTTAATCTCTAAATTGATTACAAAAGATCTAGTCAAAGGACTACTAAAAATAGACTTTGAAAAGAACAAAATTTGTGCTGCATGTCAATTAGGGAAACAAACGAGAAGCTCTTTCAAGTCTAAGAACATAGTCTCAACATCAAAACCCCTAGAACTAATTCACATAGATTTGTTTGGACCCACTAGAACTGCTAGTCTAGGGGGTAAGAAATTTGGTCTTGTAATTGTTGATGATTTTTCACGTTTTACATGGGTTTCATTTCTTGCACACAAAGATGAGTCCTTTCCCGCTTTTATCAAGTTTCATAATAGGGTTTCGAATGAACTCAATCTTAAACTAAAAGCAATTAGGAGTGATCATGGTACCGAGTTTGAAAATCAGCATTTTGAAAAATTTTGTGAAGAAAATGGTATCAATCACAATTTCTCGGCACCTAGGACACCCCAACAAAATGGGGTGGTAGAAAGGAAGAATCGCACACTAGCAGATATGGCTCGTACCATGTTGTGCGAATCGGATCTACCAAAGTACTTTTGGGCTGAAGCAATAAATACTTCATGTCATATTCTAAACCGTGCTTTAGTTAGATCCATCTTAAAGAAAACACCTTATGAGTTGATGAAAAGTAAGAAACCAAATATAAGCTATTTTCATGTTTTCGGTTGTCGCTGCTTTATTTTAAACAATGGAAAGGACAATCTAAGTAAATTTAGTGCTAAATCAGATGAGGGGATCTTCTTAGGTTATTCCTCATCTAGTAGAGCATACAGGGTCTTCAACAAGAGAACTCTCGTTGTTGAAGAATCCATTCATGTTGTTTTTGATGAAGCTAATGGAGATTCTTCTAGAAAAGAAGAAGATGGTGATGCAGGTATACTTGAAGACAGAATGAAGGAATTCTCCATACAAGACAAACAACATGAGGATGAGATCAAAGAAGATTCAATTCAGCAAGATGAAGAAGATCAACCTCCAACAAGAAATCAAGATCTTCCTAAGGAATGGAGGTATGCACATGGTCATCCAAGGGATCTAATCCTTGGTGATCCTTCACAAGGGATAAGGACAAGATCCTCTTTAAGAAACACTAGTAATTATCTTGCATTCGTTTCACAAATAGAACCTAAATCACTAGAAGAAGCCGAAAAAGATGAAAATTGGATAAATGCTATGCAAGAAGAATTAAACCAATTTGAAAGAAATCAAGTTTGGACTCTAATGAAAAGACCCCCTAATGTTTCAATTATAGGCACCAAATGGGTATATAGAAATAAACTAGATGAAGATGGAATAGTAATAAGAAACAAAGCTAGGCTAGTAGCCAAAGGATATAATCAGGAGGAAGGGATAGATTTTGATGAAACTTTTGCTCCTGTTGCTAGGTTAGAGGCTATTAGACTTCTTTTGGCATATGCATGCTTTATGGATTTCAAACTCTATCAAATGGATGTAAAAAGTGCCTTTTTAAATTGTTATATAATGGAGGAAGTTTATGTAGGACAACCTCCAGGTTTTGAGAACCACTTACATCCAGATTATGTTTTTAAATTGCATAAAGCATTGTATGGACTTAAGCAAGCCCCTAGGGCATGGTATGAAAGATTAAGTAATTTTCTAATTGAAAATAAGTTTAAGAGAGGAAATGTAGACAAAACCCTCTTCATTAAAAGAAAAGGGAATGACTTATTGCTTGTGCAAATTTATGTGGATGATATAATTTTTGGTGTGCTAGCATCCCACATATGCCATGAAAATTTCGAAATAATTTTCAGATTGCAGCGGAAAAACTATGCGGGATCCGTTCATCGCATGAACATCTTTTAAAACTTTTCCTTTGTAGATAGATTAGAATTAAATTATTTTAAACCATTTTAAAATCATTAAGAAGATCAGATCTTCACCTTGTGCGGGTAGATGGTCTCCGCAAATCTGATTTACGTGGTATTTGATCAAGGCTCAGTGGAAGCCGCACATGCGTCCGGCCTCTACGGGTATCCACACGAAGTAATGAGTCGATCGAAGCCTTTGGATCTCCCCGGGGTGCTAGCTCCCTTGCAGAGAAGGCTTTTGATGGCTGAAGTCTTTCTCCTTACAGCAATCAACACTTGGTTGCTTTCTCTTGAGGATGAAGAAGAGGAGAAAAAAAATAAAAATAAAAGGAAGCATACACTTGCAGCCTTTTATTTTTGGCGGAAGAAGGAAAGAAAAAGAGATGCACACGCCTCCCTTCTTTTCTTTGTTGGTGGCTGATGAAACCCCAAAAGAGGAGAGGGCTTCTCACGGCTCAAAGAAGGTTGAAAGGAGGAGAGGTACGGCTCAATCATAGAAATAATCCATCCATGCGGCAGCCCCCTTTTATTATGGTTTAAGATAAAGTTGGAGCTCCTAAAATTTAGGAGCTCCATCTTTATCCATTATTCAAGAGGAGGGGCGTGGGCCCCTCCTCCTTTTCATCCCGTGAAATGCCAAGGGAGGGGTGTACGCCCCTCCCTCCTTATTTTACATCATGCTGCCTCCACTTGATCTAATCAAGTGGAGGTTAGGGGCTTAATCTTAGGTGGTTTAGTCCCTTTCAAAAGGACTAGGTGCACCCTTTCTTTCATTCCAAATCCTAATCCAATTAGGATTTAATTGAACAAAGACTCCATTGAACTCTTCAATCCTAATCCAATTAGGAGTCTTTAATTAATTAGATTAAAATTAAAATTAATTAGGACTTAAGAAAATCTTAATTTAATCAAGACTTGTTCAAATTTCAGCCCTAATACAATTAGGACTTTAGAAATCCTATTCCAAGTAGGACTCTAATTTAATTTGAAATCCTAATCCAATTAGGACTGCATGAATCCCACTCCAAGTAGGACTCATGATCAAGTCTAATTAAGTAAATCCAATTAATTAAATTAAATTGCAATCCGATTGCAATTGTTCCTTCTTCCAACCACTAACTCTTAGCGGGTTATCCATTTATCAATCTAATTGATTATTTGTGATTCCTAATCATATTCAACCATCGGATCGGTCATTACCTCTAATGTGTGTGACCCCATAGGTTCTATTCTGACTGGTAGTGAGATGTATTGCGATCTCTATCACAATATCATTGAAAACTCCTTTCAATGGGTTGAAACAATTCCAACTCAACTCATCAGGGTTCATCGACCATCAAGATGATCCCTGTAAGTCTCACCATCCACCAGTGACACCTAGCAGTATGTAGTGGCTACCCAACAGAACAGAATGATGAACCTCTAGGTGCAGTTATCGTATGATACAGTCCTTCTATCGTGGATCCCTACAGACTGGAGGTCATGGATAACTCGTCAAACCCCGTCGTCTGTCATATGTCTAGATTTATTTGACTTGAGTTCGATAGTGGAAAACTCTTTCTCCACTTTATATTACTGCCCTGGCCAAGGTCTTAGAACTCAGTCTAACAAATCACATAGGATCACTCCTCTTCTATCAAGGTCGATAGATTCCATGTAAGTGCATACCCTACTCCTACAGTGAACTTACTGCAGCCAATCTACACTACAAGGACCCATATGGCTAGAGACCATGTATACGTGTAGTCAAACTACAATAACCTTACTGTGAGTAGCCGAAGCACCGCAGGTCAAAGGACCAGTCATACTACTGCAACATCAAGCAAGTCACTGACGAGTGGATAGACATCTAAGTGACTTCTTGTCTTGGTCACGCTCAGTACCCTTGTTCTCTAACAAGCACTTGCACTATCACTTCAGTGTCCCTACACTGCGGACTCGAGTCTCGTCCATCCAGAAGGAAAGTGATCTGTGCACTGATCGGATTGATCACCGTCCTCGTGATGATCCATTGATCAGGAGCATTTAGAAATTAATCACCAATGATACATGGCTCAAATTCTCAACTCTTGACTCGAACTGTCTTGGAGTCGACTCGCCTCTCAGAGACGAAAATACCGTCTTCTGTCTTTGGGGTTGCGCTGTCTTGGAGTCGACTCAGACTTTGCGGGAGTCGACTCGGCTCTCAGTGTCTGAAATTGGCTCTCTGACTTTTTGCTTGTTTTCCTCTGGGAGTCGACTCTAGCTTCCTTAGGAGTCGACCTGCCAGCCATCGGAGTCGACTCGAGTTCTTCAGGAGTCGACTCGGCTCTCAGAGTCCAAAATAGCCTCTCTGTATTTCTGTCTTGTTACTCCCTAGAGTCGACTCGTACTATCCAGGAGTCGACTCGAGGACTATTCTTTTGGATTTTCCTTTGAATTTGCTCGTCCAACTTGAGTCCTTTGAACTTGAAACTTGGGCCAATGAAGTGTAACTTTCTTCCAACTTTTCTTGAGAGCTTTGGAGGCCTTCTTGTGTTCTTCCAACTTGCTATGTTCCTTGCAAAATAAATATCTTTCTCCTTGCAACACAAACATTAGTATTTATACTTCCAGGTTTTTGTGATCATCAAAATCAATCTTTAAATCAATCTTTGGGTCATCAGTCTCCCCCTTTTTGATGATGACAAAACTTGGAGTATATGCAATATAAAATATATTGTGTTCTAGAAGTAGTGCATAGCTAAGTTGCATGAAGTAGAAAAGATATATATTTAAAACATACTTCATGATAATGCTTTAGATTTAATCAGCTTAACATAATCAACATATCTAAATTTAAGCTGGTTTGTATTCAATTCAAAACATAAAGCATTATGAACATATATTTAGATATTTCTCCCCCTTTTTGACAACATCAAAAAGATAGTGAAACATTAAGCACAAAGATAAGACTACTCAAATATTTCTTTTTCTTATTGTACTCTGATTTGCATGTCAAATTATTGCAAGGATATGAATCATATAACTCAAGGCAATAATATTAGAATAAGATTAATGAGCATAGATCAGAGCCAATTAAGATAGTTTCAGAGCAGAACACATCGAATGTGATTCCAAAGATAGTTTTCAAATTAAGTGTAGGTGGAATCTTTCTCAAGTTAATTCAAGAAGTACCATGAATGATATGCAAAGAAAGCGCGAATGGAAATCTAACCTCTCTTCAATAATAAGTATGAAAGCTTGTTTATTTAAGATCTTTTGCCCAATATATTAAGTATTTTATCAACATGAGAGCAATTTAATTAATTTTTAGAGTATAAGATCAAAACTTATATACTTGAAAAATATATCATCATGTTGGATCATTAATTCTTAATGACTTCAAAGTTCTTTTATGATAATAAGAGCATTGGGGCACAACTACCAAAATATGCAATTTTTGATACATCTTAGAGCTCATTTAAAGACTTTCTTTTATTTCTTTAGAAAATAAGCATAATTTGATACATAAAAATATGAATTGGCACAAAATTTGAAGTTCTAAAGAGCAAGCCAATTAGGACTCATTAGTGAATTTCAAAATAGATTTTCTAAAAGATACTCAAGCAAATTCAACATATCATTCTCCCCCTTTTTCATTAAATTAGAGGCTCTTAAGATCAACTATTTGAATTGCAATTTGGTTCATGATTTATGCATAAGATATATTAACCAAATAACAAGCCTCAAGTTGTATCATAAAGTTTTTCAGATTAAATTTCAGATGATACATATTGGAGAGTATTAGGATCACTTTTCATTTCTCTCTCCTTTAGTTATGGATTTATGCGATTAAGTTTCATATGATCTTTTCTTCTGAAATTTTCTTTCTCCCCCTTAATTGATCATTCCATTTAAGAGTTTAGAATTTGAAGATAATGTTCAATAAAATTGGCAATCTCAAAACAAATATATTTTCTATAAGTATCAGCTTATTTTCATAAGACTCAATGTTTGAGATAAGACAACCTTTATAGACAACCTTTAAAGCAAGTCTTGCAATATAAGGAGGTTCATCAAAATCAATCCATAAAAATCAAGGTATGAGATACTGAATATCTAAAGCTCCCCCTCAAAAGATGCATTCTTCTTTAATCATTCTTTTCTATTGTTGAATTTCAGATTTTAATGATAATCGTGAATAAAACTGAAATTCTATGATATCGAGAATGTAGAGTAATATAGCATTATTCAAAATTTGTGGCAATTACTCTTTCTAATCCTTCAAGAACAAGTTATGCTTTCTCTTAATCTTAGAAAAAATGTATAGAAATATTAATCAGAAAATGATTCATTTGAAGCTCAGTTTCTTTCAAAAGCATTTACATTTTCTTTCTTTTAGAATCATTTGAGTGAGCTGAAATATTTCTAGCTTTAAGATCATTTACTCTATATATATATTCTGATGGGAGTCTTTAAGAATGTAGGAGAGAAAAACATATAGATTATCATTGAGGTATATATATTTATAGAACTCAATTTCTTAATCACAGTTTTTCAGCACTGCATACATGAAACACAATAAATCTTTTTAATATCAAAATAAAATCATATATTTAGAAATTTTTGTTTGCAGTCAAGATCATGAAAGACACATCATTTGGACCAATATTGGTACACTCTAAAGATAAGTAATGATATGTTTCGGATGCGTATCGGAGCAATCAACCAAGGCATCAAGATTTTAAGTAAATTAATTCTGTTTTTCTTACATTAAGATTTTATTTAGAAATCATATTGAGTTTAAGCTTTTATATAAAATCAGATTCTGAATTTCATAAAAATTTTCAATAGAGGCTTTCAAAGTCATAATTTGAGATATGTATCTTCCATATTGTAGCTCATCTTAAATCATTATGATTGAAAACACATATTTCAATAACATTAGAGCACTTTCAGAATCTTTATATTTAATATTGAGTTTCGATACACGATGGAGGATATTTTAACAAGTATTAGGACATTATGTATCAAAGTTAGGCAAGTAGAAAGATAGATCAAGATCAATTCATTTTGCCTAAATAGAAATATCCTTCTCTTCTTCTTTTTGCACATCTATTTAACTTTCAAAGATAAACGTGAATGACAAAACTGAAATTTCTTTTTTTAATATTACTTAAAAAAATAGTACTTCAAATATTCAATCAAATTATCCAAGCATGGAGCATTACACAATATTGAGAGTCCGTAATTTAAAGCATCATGCCACATGCAAAACATATTACGTATTAAGTCATGCATTAAAATATTAAGAATAAGCATGTCAAGAATCAAAATCAATTCTTTTTCAAATAAACTCTCCCTATTTAAATATAATCTTGCATTAATTTCATCCTTAAGGTGTGTTTCTAAGTGATTAAAGCTTGACTTGATGCTTCTTATATACTTTCATTTACTTTGTCATTCATTTTTACTTTCTTATGCTCTATTCTCTATTTGCTCCCTATCCGGTGGAGTTGGAAGGGGCACGAGGTACTACCACTAGCCTCCCTCTTGTGCCGTCCCTAATATGCCCTACACCGAATAGTTGGGTCAAATAGTGCCGGGTACTACCACTAGCCTCCCCATTGGCACCATCCCTATGATGAGCAGTATAGAAAGGTTCAAATGTTCACTTCAAACTTTTCCTATTTAAGTGTAATTAATTACAGATTTTATCCCTTCCAAAAGTGCTGAATATATTATGCTTGTTTTTCTTTTCCTTAAGATTGGAGTATTTGCCTTTGCTTAGATTTTACATCTCTTGAATAATATCCATTTTCTTTTCTTTATCTCTCTCTCTTTTTGTTATTCTCAAATAATTTACATAAAAGAGCAGAATAAAGAAATAATCTTATGTATCATATAGATGTATATCATGCAAACAATATTTTCATTGTGCTCAAGGATTCATAACTTTTCACAAGTTATTTTACATCAAAATTTTAAGCATATACTTGTGTATTTCATGGTTATGATATAGGCATAGGTGCATTTTAATTTGAGCAAACCATGAATCAATTTCTGAAAGCATAAATCAATGAATACATATATATAGACATGATATCAAGAAATTAATAATTAAAGATTTTAACCATGCCATACTAAGATTTAAGTTATTGACTTTGCTCAATTAATTTATGAGAGAGGTATCTAGAATTACCAATCCATTCTGCATTCTTCAGTCAAATACCTACTAGATTTCTTATGTATGAACTTTTGGCTGAAGAAGATCCTCTCTCTTGTTTGCATGAGAGTGTTTATTGTATCTTACGTGGAGATATCCTTCAAGTTGAAATCTCTCATTTTCTTGCTCAAGGATCCTGCATTATTAACAAAATTCTTTTCTTTCTTGAAAGAAAGTCATTAGTTTCTTCAAGATACAAAACATTCATATAGCATATTTCTTAACTAGGTAACTCAACCTAAGATATGATAATAATTGAATGTTGAGTCACTTTACTCAAGAGATTGCCTAAATATAAGCAAACATATGTCACTTGAACTAAAGAGATAGTTTCATTAACCAAGACTGTTCAAGGACAAGCATGTGAAGCAATAGGAAGATTCATCAAGGTCAAATTAATTTCTTATTTTCAACATCAATTTAGCTTAGATTCTATTTGCTTAAGATAATTATCAATAAGGCATGCTAGCTAAGTTTTGATCAAATTGCCTTAAACAATTGTTTCTATCAAAATTCAGATTATGATTCATTTGTTATCAATAAATTATGATTCATTAGAGTTAGATTGAAATCTTGCACATAATGATCATACAATCTGGTCTACTAGCTGTATGATAAAATAAGTATTCTATCATGCTTCAATACAGCTTTAAAAATAATAGATCTACCTTGCTCATCCTTTTCAAATTCTACAAGATGAGGTCATAGAATACCTTCTTCATGCCAATCTTCTATAAGAGTTTTCTTGTGGATTAACTCTGGTCAATGAAGATCCTCTTTCTTGTTTGTCTTAATTTGGAGTTTGAGAGAAAATATTAATTCATTCATCATACATATTTCAAACTCACCTTGCATGAGCTTAGTAAAATCTTCATATAAATCCTCGTTTGTAGAACCAAAAGTGATATCATCAATGTATACTTTGAGCAAATAAGATATCACAAATTCTTCTTTTTGATGCATAGATTTATCACTATTACTTTCTATCAAAAAGTTACTCAAGCTTTTATATCATGTTTTTGGTGCTTGTTCCAAATCACATATTGCTTTATCATATTTATATAAAGCTCATGAAGCAAGCAAATGATAATGGTGATCTTTACTTCTAATCATGCAAGAATTTCATCAAGATCTATTTCATCTTTTCTTGATTTAGTCTTTTAGTAGTCATCATTAAGTGCATTTCTGAAAAACTCAATTTGGTTCTAATTATTAATAAGTTTTCAGATTGTTATATGTAAAAGATTAATCATATACATATATAATTTGATTTTAGTATCTTGATAATAAATCATTAGTCTTATAAAGAATAAAATGAATTGATATTTCTACAACTAGAATCTTTTCATTGAATGTTCTATATGCATTGCTTGTTGAATGATGTCCAAAGATAAAAATATCTGTATCAGATTTGGCATTATTTTCAAAAGACCATATCAAGCATAATATAAACTACTGAAAAATATGAAAGATATGCAATAGATCATTTTCTATTTTTCAGAAGATCAAATGGAGTTTTCATCAAAATAGACCTAATAGAAACCATATATATGACAAGCAGTGATGATAGCTTTTAACAAAAAAGAATTAAGTAGATGACTATCATATAACATTGCCTTTTTCATTTCTTCAAGGATTCTATTAATCCTATTTTACTTATGGTGTTCTTGGTGCAGAAATAATTGTATTCAATATTATTTTCTGTGCACAACTTAATACAAAATTGGTTTTCAAAACTATGCCATGATACTTCTTTATTTTTATAGTTTGCAAACCTTTTTCATTTGAACCCTTTTTGTGAGTTTGTGCCAATGTAGAAAATATTTCAATTTGAGTGCCAAGAACAAAACTAATATAAGCTTTTGAAAACTTAGTGATGGAAACAACATCTTTAGATTTAGAAATTGATTTTTGTTTGTTTCCTTAGTTAACATGCATAGTAAACTTTGACCTTTCAGAAGATACTCTAAATAAGCCAATGGCAAGGTCTTTTGAGATTAAGTACATACTAGCATGAGTTGATTTTATATGCCAAAGATAGTTTCTTTAATCTTAGTATTCATAGTGCATATATTCAAAGGCATACCAAGTACACATTTTCATATCTATGATCGATAAACAATAATGCCATGGATAAAAACTCTCAATCAAGCATATAGAGAATTCATAGAGTTATTCTTAATAAATTGATTAATCATTTAGCAACTTATCCAATAGTGAGTAAAGTATACTATAAAATGAAGTGATTTGATTATATTTCCAAAAGTATTTTCTATATCCCAAAATTGATCAATACTTGCAATTCATATTTTAATCAAATCCTAAAGCAAAAATAATTCTGAGATGCAAGGGTTACTGATTTCATTATTATTATTTTTTAATTACTTTTCATAAGTATATTTTAAGTTTCATTTTTGACGTGTGTCTAGAACACCCATTTGTATGAAAGTTCTCCATGGGTATCTTGGCACACTTACATCTACATCCTCATATTTTCATTTTGGGTACCCAAGCTTGCTTGGGTCCTTGAGAGTTAGGACATATAGTTCCTTTTGGAACCCAAATTTGTTTAATTGTAATAACTTTACTACTTGATTTAATTATGTTAGAACGATAGGTAAAGTTGTTATGCCCATTCTTTTCATGTTTGAAATAAGTTATCTTATTTAATGGTTTGCTTGGTGAATTGATAACCTTTTTCTTTAGGGATTCATTGCTAAGTGAAGGAGTTAAGCCAAATTTTGATTTATCAAAATCAGCATGTTGGCTTTCAAACATCATTTTTAATTTTGCTGAACTTACAGTAAATTTGTTAATAAAAGACTTTAATTGGTTAATTTCTTCACTTAAGTTTTGATTTTTTTTAATTAAATTCTGATTTTTCTGAATCAATTGTTCTGAATTTAACCTTAAAATTTTATTTTCAGAATTTAGTTTGTCATGTATTTCAGCAATAGAATTTCTTTCTTTTGAAATTTCCAAATTTAGCTTTTTAAGATTTTTATTTTTCATAGCTAATTTTCTACATACACCATACAAATCATGAAAAGCATTTAAAAGTTCATCACAAGAATATTCTTCTTGAAAATCAGTTGATGTAAAAGTGGATTCAGATTTTACCTTATCTTCTTGTGCCATAAAGCAAAAGTTAGTTACCTCTTGTAGTTCTTTGGAGCTAATATCATCATTGTTGCTCCTAGCTTTCATTTTCTTGCTTGACTCTTCCTTGGTCAAAACTTTCTTCCTTTTTATCTCTTTCTTTCTTTCTTCTTGCTTCCTCTTCTTCTTTGTCTTTAGGAAGCTTTTGAATCTTTCGGTGTTTGGGAATGGATCCTTGTTTTCATCACCGAACTCTTTGTCTTTTGAACTGATCTGCCTCGGAGTCGACTCGGGCCTTGTTGGAGTCGACTCGGCTAATGTGGAGGATTCAGCAATCTCATTGTTAGTACGCAATTGAAGCACATGTGAGCTAATCTGAGATTTATCATAAATAATTGTTAAAGTATCCCAGATTTCTTTAGCAGATAAGCATGCAGAAATCTTATGAAATATAGATTCATGGATTAGCACAATATAGAAAGTTCATAGCGTTAGCATTCAATTGTGCTAAGTCTTTTTCATTGACATTTTGAGAGAGTGTGTGAGGTCCATCTATAATGATATTCCATATTTTATAGTTTTGTGATTGAACAAAAATTTTCATTCTAGCTTTCCATTGAATATAATAAGTTCCATCAAACAGTGGAGGTCTGTTTATGGAAAGTCCCTCGGCAAATAATATGTTATGTGAGGTTGTCATAATCTTTAGCTCTAGTCGATTAAGACTATAATTAATAAAAGAGCACCTGCTCTGATACCACTTGTTGCCCAGTAGATACAACCCAAGAGGGGGGGTGAATTGGGTCTTTTAAAACTTTTATACTACTTCTAAAACTTTTCAATTAATTATGCTAAGTTGTATAGATGCACAGTGGAATTTAAACTTAGCAACAGTTTGATTTATTGGATGAGACTTGATTAAGTAAATTGAGTATGCTTGCAACTAAGGGATGCGTAGATAAGAGTTAAGCAAGCAATTTATCTAAGTAAGTAAGTGAGCAAGTTAGACAATGACAAAAAGCATCACAAACACAACAAACATATAGTGGTTCGGTGCACCCCAGCTCCTACATCCACTCCCCAAGACCTCTTGGGAATTTCACTATAATCCTTCCGATTATAGCCGGTTGTTTTACAAGCTCACAACCCAACTTGTTGTTTTGCGAGATTACAACGAACTCGGTCGGTTTTCACAGGCTCACCGACTAGAACCAACCGATTGTTTTTCCGAATTCACAATCAAACCCAGTTGATTTTCCCAAAGGCTCACCAACCACAACCTTACAACGATTGTTTTCCGAGTTCACAATCAACCCAGTTGGTTTTTCCAAAGGCTCACCAACCACAACCTTACAACGTTGGTTTTCCCTTTGGCTCACCAACAAACCTTAACCCCTTGATTCAATCCCTTGATTGAATCAAGTTACAAGATATTAGACTAAGAATTTAAAGCAAATACAAGCTTCTTAACTAAGCAAATATAGCAAATATAAACAAATAGAGTAAAGAGAAGCCCTCAAACGAGTTTTGAAGATGAAGGAGCTCGGCTTCTTCTTTACTTGACCCTCTTCTGATTTGCAATGAAGTAGAGGATCACCGAGGCAGCACACGGATGGAGAGGAAGCTTTGGGATTCACTTGGATGCTCTTCTTCTCTCTATTTCGCTTTGGATGGCCCTTTTGTGCTTATGGAGGATTTCCTTTGTAATCTCTTTGAGATCTCTTCTTTAAATGTTCTCTCCCACTTCCATTACTTCTTTCCTAGCTCTCCTCTTGATTTTATAGCTTTAGATGTCGTGGAAATAGAAATCTAGCCGTTAGAGACAAAAATAGAGCCGTTGTGCACATTCTGCAACTCCTGACAATGTTTTCGTTGGGATCGGAGTCGACTCGCGCGATCTGGAGTCGACTCGACTGTTGCAGGAGTCGACTCATGCTTTTCTGGAGACGGCTCGGCAACTGTTCAAAATTCGAATTGAGGATGATAGTGTTATTTTGATGATTAACAAGCAATTATCTAGAGTATATTATAAGTTAAATTGATACTTCATTTATAAGTTCATTACTCTCAGTATATTTGTATGAATTGATATAGATACATGTCTTTGTTCATTTGAATGAATCTAACCTTGAGATGCAGCAAAGTGTAGATTGAGTCGACCCAAAGGATGATTGGGTCGACCCCGGCACATCAAGAAGTCATTTGGCATACTTCTGCAAAATTGGCACAGATGAACAGTGAGTTGGGTCGACCCAAGATAAGCATGAGTCGACCCAAACTTCAAGAACCTCAAAACATGAAAGAAATATGTTCTCTAGATTTACTGAGATGGTCGACCCAAACAGTGGTTGAGTCGACCCAAGCTTGAGTCGACCCAAACCCTGAGAGGGTCGACCCAAAGGCAAGACAGAAAGGCAGACAGAAAATGGTTCTCTGGAATTACTGAGAGGGTCGACCCAAGAAGAAGTTGAGTCGACCCAAGTGAACTTTGAGTCGACTCAAAGAATGGTTGGGTCGACCCATTGGAAGGAAGGCTGAAATTTCAAGTTTCTGTGTTTTCTGAGAGGGTCGACCCAAGGAATGTTTGAGTCGACCCAAGTGAAAGTTGGGTCGACCCAAGGACAGGTTGAGCCGACCCAAACACGGGCTGAAGCATAACGGCTAGTTCTGCAGATGTACTTTTTGTCCTTCCCAAGGTCAGTAACGGCTAGTTTTTCAAATCTAACCATTGGGGCTTGTCCAAAGGATGTGGAAAGCTATTTAAAGGGGCACTATTCATCAGATAGAACAACTTTTGAAAGAGATATCAAAGAGTACACAAGAAAACAAAAGTGCCCTAATCTTCTTCATTCAAGTGCTTCATTCAAGAATCAAAGAAAGGGGTTGAGCAGATTCAAAGAGTCATCAAGAGCTCCATCCTCCCTTGAAGAGTGAAGCATCCTTGACAAAGAAGAGCAAAGCCACTTCAAAGCGATAAATACTTTCTAACTCTTCTTTGTAGTTAATATTGTTTCATTTGCTCATTTAGGAGTTTGAATCTTTCTTTTTGTTTGTCGAACTATTTGTAAAGGTTCGTTGGTGAACCCGTAAAACCAACAAAGGTTTTTGGTGAACCCGGAAAACCAAAATGTATAGGTTCGTTGGTGAGCCCGTAAAACCAACAAAGATTTTTGGATTGTGAGCCCGAAAAACAATCCAACTGTAATCCGCGAGATTATAGTGAATTTCCAAGGGGTCGCTTGGGGAGTGGACGTAGGTGCTAAGGAGAGCACCGAACCACTATATATTGTTGTGTTTGTGTTGTGCTTGTGTTTACATTTATTCTTGCATTATCTTCCATCTTTGTTCTAGTTTAACTCATTCAAATAATCTAAGAAAGCAACCACCGCACTTAATTAAGAAAGCTTTTAAAACACCAAAATTGAGAAGAAACCAATTCACCCCCCCCCCCCCCTTCTTGGATTGTCACCTTGGGCAACAAGTGGTATCAAAGCAAGGTGCTCTAATAGTACTCATTGATCTCACAATCAAGAGTTAAAGATAATGACAACCCAAGTGGGATGTTCTATGAGTGAGGGGCAATCCACAAATAGACCACCTCTATTTAATGGCACAAACTACACATATTGGAAAGCTAGAATGAGGATATTCATTCAAGCTTCAGACTATGAACTATGGCAAATCATCACTAGAGGACCTCACACACCCACACTTAACATAGAGGGCACTATCATACCCAAACCAGAAATGGATTGGAATAAAAGTGATAGAAGATTAGCACAGTTAAATGCAAAAGCTATAAATGTACTTTACTGCTCATTAGATGTAAATGAGTTTAATAGAATATCTACTTGCACTACTGCCAAAGAAATTTGGGACAGACTTGAGGTCACACATGAAGGGACCAATCAAGTTAAGGAGTCAAAGATAAACATATTAGTACACAAGTATGAATTGTTTAAAATGGAATCTACTGAGTCCATAACTGAAATGTTTACTCGTTTTACTGACATTATAAATGGGCTTAAGAGTTTAGGAAAATCTTACTCTAACTCTGATTTGGTGCGAAAAATTCTTAGGTCTCTACCAAGGAATTGGGAGGCCAAGGTAACCGCTATTCAAGAAGCAAAGGACCTCAACACACTACAGTTAGAGAAGCTTCTAGGATCACTCATGACCCATAAGTTGACAATGAGGCAAAATTCAGAAGATGAGGTCAAGAGAAGAAAGCCCATTGCTCTAAAGACTACCACCCCTAAACAACTAACTGAATCGGAAGATTCGGATGATGATGAAGAAATCGATGAAGAAGGGATGGCTGTGCTTGGGAGAAGATTCAGAAAATTTATGAGAGGTAAGAATAGGTTCCATAAAAAGAAACCCTTCCTTAAAGGTAACACAAGCAAAGAAAAGGGTAAGGACAAAGAAAAGGAAAAAGAAACTCCCATTTGCTATGACTGTAACAAACCCGGGCATTATAAGATAGATTGCCCAAATTTGAAGTGGATGGCAAGAAAGTTGAAAAAGAAAAATTTCATGGCTGAATGGAGTGAAAGTGAGGAATCAAGCTCAGAGGAGGAAGATCATCAAGAGATGGCCCAAATGTGTCATATGGCCAATGACGATGAGGTAGATTCTGAACTTGACTGTGATTTTACTGTTGATGAATTACATGATGTATTCTTAGAACTCATGGAAGAACATAAGAAAGTAATTAATAAAAATAAAGCTCTAAAAGAAGAAAATCAATCTCTCATTAAAGATAAGTTAAAATTGTCTCATAACTATGAAACATTAAGTAGGAAACTTACAAATGAAACCAAAAATCTAATTGCTGAAAATATTAAGTTAAAAGAAGATGCTGAAAAATATAAATCCTTGGTAGATAAATTTACTCTTAGTTCTACCAAATTAAATATGATTCTTGATAGCCAAAAAGCTGTATATGATAAGGCCGGTTTAGGATATAGAACGAATAGGAAACAAAAATTCTTAAAGAACATTTTTGTAAAAGCTAAAAGTGAAAATATTACTTACTATTGCTGCAATAAGTTAGGACATAGAGCATATGAATGTAACTTTAGAAAGTCCAGTCAAAACAAGTTAAGTTATAATCAAAAGATTAAATTCAAAAAAGTTTGGGTTCCAAAAGGAACATGGAGTACTAACCCTAAAGGACCCAACTTAGTTTGGGTACCTAAAGTTTCTTCTTGATCTTGATTGCAGGTGTGTCTTGCAGCTGATAAAGTGGAAAAACGATGGTATCTAGATAGCGGCTGTTCAAGACACATGACCGGTGACGAAGATCAATTTGTCACCTTGGAATCAAAGAAGGGTGGAGTAGTAACCTATGGAGACAATGGTAAAGGGCATATCATTGGAAAGGGTAAAATTTTCATTGCTCCATCTATTTTTGTAGAAAATGTCTTATTAGTTAAGGATTTGAAACATAACCTTCTTAGCATAAGTCAATTTTGTGATAAAGGGTTTAAAGTTACATTTGAAGCATCTGTATGCATAATCACTAATCCTAAAGATAATAGCATTGTACTTGTAGGACAAAGGCAAAGAAATATTTACTTAGTAGATCTTCATGAGTTAGGCAAGAAAAATGGTTTATGCTTAATTACTAATGAAGAAAAGAAAAATGAAACTAGTTGGCTTTGGCATCGAAGATTAGGACATGCTAGTATGGAATTAATATCAAAACTAGTTAAGAAGGAATTAATAAAAGATGTGCCAAAACTGATCTTTGAAAAGGACAAAATATGTGGACCATGTTCATTGGAAAAACAAACTAGATCATCTTTCAAATCGAAGAATGTAGTATCAACAACTAGACCATTTGAACTCATACACATGGATTTATTTGGACCTACTAGAACTACAAGTTTAGGAGGGAAGAAGTATGGACTAGTCATTGTTGATGATTTTTCAAGGTATACATGGGTTTCATTTTTGGCACATAAGAATGAAGCATTTTCAGAATTTTTGAAACTATATAATAATATCATAAATAAAAAGAAACTCACCTTAGTAGCAATTCGAAGTGATCATGGTACGGAATTTGAAAATCAACACTTTGAAGAATTTTGCACTAAAAATGGAATATCACATCAATTTTCAGCACCTAGAACGCCTCAACAAAATGGGGTTGTTGAAAGGAAAAACAGGACATTGGCAGAAATGGCACGCACAATGTTGTGTGAGTCAAATCTTCCAAAGTACTTTTGGGCTGAAGCTATAAACACTGCTTGCCATATTCTAAATCGAGTTTTAATACGACCAATAACCAAGAAAACCCCTTATGAACTTTGGAAAAATAAGAAACCTACTGCAAAATATTTTAAAGTATTTGGATGTAGATGTTTCATCTTAAACAATGGCAAGGAGGATCTAAGCAAATTTGATGCCAAGTCAGATGAAGGTATCTTCTTAAGATACTCCACATCTAGCAGGGCATACAGAGTATTCAATAAAAGAACCTTAGTGGTGGAAGAGTCAGTCAATATTATATTTGATGAGTCTGATAGTGAGTCTGCTAGGAAAGAAAATACTGTTGATGATGATACAGGAATTATCGACTTTGAAAAATTGAAAATTGATGACGTGCCAAATCAAGATAAGGGAGATGATTGCGTGCCACCACAACCTCAAGACATGCCAAAAGAATGGAGGTATGCACATGGACATCCTAAAGACTTAATCATTGGTGATCCATCTCAAGGGGTAAGAACTCGATCATCTCTTAGAAATTTAAATGATTATCTTGCTTTCGTTTCACAATTAGAACCTAAGACTTATGAAGAGGCTGAAAAAGATACTAACTGGATAAATGCCATGCAAGAAGAATTAAATCAATTCAAAAGAAGTAATGTATGGACATTAACTGAAAGACCAAAGCATAATTCAGTAATTGGAACAAAATGGGTATTTAGAAATAAATTAGATGAAAATGGATTAGTTATAAGAAATAAGGCTAGACTTGTAGCTAAGGGATACAATCAAGAAGAAGGAATAGATTTTGATGAAACATTTGCTCCTGTAGCTAGATTAGAGGCTATTAGATTACTTCTAGCATTTGCATGTTTTATGGATTTCAAATTATATCAAATGGATGTGAAGAGTGCATTCTTAAATGGTTTTATTGAGGAGGAAGTATATGTAGAACAACCTCCAGGTTTTGAGAATCATGAATTTCCAAATCATGTGTTTAAACTACATAAGGCATTATATGGATTAAAGCAAGCACCTAGGGCTTGGTATGATCGATTAAGCAAATTTCTGCTTAATAATGACTTTAGTAGAGGAATTGTAGATAAAACTCTATTTCTCAAAAGAAAGGACAAAAATCTATTAGTGGTACAAATATATGTAGATGACATAATCTTTGGTGCCACAAATGATACTCTTTGCAAAGAATTTGCTGATTTAATGCATGGAGAATTTGAAATGAGTTTGATGGGAGAACTAAGCTTCTTTCTAGGATTACAAATCAAACAAACTAAAGAAGGCATTTTCATTCATCAAACTAAGTATACAAAGGAAATACTAAAGAAGTTTGGAAATGAAAATCATAAGGGAGTTGGCACTCCAATGAACCCTACTAGTAAGCTAGACAAAGATGAAAAAGGGAAGAGTATTGATATTAAGCTCTATAGAGGAATAATTGGATCCTTGCTCTACCTTACTGCTAGTAGACCCGACAATGTATTTAGTGTAGGAATATGTGCTAGATACCAATCCGATCCTAAGGAGTCACATTTAAGTGCTGTTAAGAGAATCCTTAGATATTTAAGAGGAACTACCAATATAGGTTTATGGTACTCAAGAGACTCATGTCTAGATTTGCTTGCATATTCAGATGCTGATTTTGCCGGATGCAAATTAGATAGAAAGAGCACAAGTGGCACATGTCAATTCTTAGGAAACAACTTAGTATCATGGTTCAGCAAAAAGCAGAATTCAGTGGCACTGTCCACAGCTGAAGCTGAATACATAGCTGCTGGTAGTTGTTGTGCTCAAGTATTATGGCTTAAGCAACAACTAGAGGACTATGGAGTTAAACTAGATAATATTCCTATTAAGTGTGATAATACTAGTGCCATCAATCTTACTAAAAATCCAGTTCAGCACTCTAAAGCCAAACACATAGAAATAAGGTACCATTTTATTAGGGATCATGTGCAAAATGGAAATATATGTATTGAGCATATATGCACTGAAAAACAATTAGCCGACATATTTACGAAACCATTGAGTGAAGATAGATTCTGCATGCTAAGGAGGGAATTAGGCATATGTGATCCTTTTTATTAAAGAAATATAAAAGGGAGCTAGTAGTCTCATGATACATTCCTCTAATTTCTAAAATTCTATGAAACATGAGTCAAACTTGTTATCTATAGATTCCTTACTCATGTATCATTGTTCCATAAAGAGTTTATAAGGATTGGAAGCAAGGAAAACTTTTTAGAAGCAAAAAGGAAGAGAAAAGAAAAAGTCTGCACTTGGGTCGACCCAACCCAGAATAGGGTCGACCCAACGTTGAGTCGACCCAAGAAAAATCTTGAGTCAACCCAACGTCGGGACCCCACTGTTAAAAGGGGACCCGAGAGCATTTCTAGGGCACTGTTTGCCCTTTATCTTCTTCCGAAAAACCTAGTCCCCACTCTCCAATCTCCACTAAACTCCTCCAAACAGTAGATTTCCTTAAGATCTTGGAGAAATGGGACCCAAACGAGCCGTAGCCAAGAGATCCGGAAGAGTCACACGGATCCAACGGGAGGAAAGGCAACCTACCGAGCCATCTACGGTGTCTCCACGACGTGAGGCACGTGCGGAGGCCCCTCCTCCTCCTTCCCCCTCAGTGATACTTGCAAGATTTGCGGGGAGGCCGGTTACTACGGGGAGAAGGATCCATTCCGAGTTCTTCAATCAAGAAGGGTTTCGGTTGTGGGAATGGATCCAAAGGCAAGGTTGGGAGTATCTTTGCTCCCTAGATATGGTGATCTATCCCAGATTGGTTCAGGAGTTCTATGCCTTCCTCAAAACTGGTATGGGAGGGCTTGTTTCGGAAGTTCGAGGGGTTCGAATTCGAGTTTCCGAGGAGAGCTTGAGTGAGCTACTTCATCTACCCTGCATAGGAGCCACTCCGAAAAAGCCAGAAAACAAAATGAGAGCTCTACAGTTGATCATGGAAAATGAGAACTTCGACTTTTCCACGAAGGTAATAGCTAGTTCTCTTTCCGCTGAAATGAGATTACTGCTCAATATGATAAATAGGATTTTATTTCCAAAGACCGGGAGATTCGATCTCATCACAGAGCGAGATCTAGCAGTGATGGAGTGTATGATTCAGGGGATTCCCCTAAATCTTCCGGCCATGATACTGAGACAGATGAGGAAGGTGATGTGCAGCAACAGGGTATCACTACCTTATGGTATGATACTCATCTTGATTTTTAGACAGCACGGTTTAGCTCTCGAGGAGGAGGCATCCAAGAGTCTACATCATACTGATACATACACTGCACGGACACTTATACGCATGGGATATGAGAAAGTGAACGGGCAGTGGATTCACACTGGAGCAGGCATTCAGGGTGAGGCACCAGAGGGAGATGCACCAGAGGATGAGGATGAGGAGCATATGGATCATCCTACTGCACCCTCAGAGGCTGGACCATCGTCATCCGTTCCTCCGACAGATACGGATGAGTTCTGGAGCAGGATGACTGAGCTCATGTCAGCTCAGGCGAGGACTATCACTGACGGACTGACGAGCCGATTGGACGCCCGATTAGACGTCATGTCTGCTGAGATCAGTGATCTGAGGCAGCAGATTGGAGCACTCCGGAGAGAGAGAGAGAGACCCATGGACCATCTGTGCCACAGGCTGCTGAGTCAGAGATTTCGGCACAGAGTCATCCAGCTCGTCGTGCTCCACGCCAGACACAGTCTCACCAGGCTCGACCTCCCCTCGCCACGTACACTAGGAGGATGAGGACTAGATCCCAGCCATTAGAGTCTCCCTAGGTTGATCTTAGCATCTATGTTTAGAGCCTAGGCTAGATATCTAGTTCTCATATGTATCTTGCTTTTATCATGTATCTTTAAATCTTGATTAAGGAACATTGTATCTGTTTTTTTTTTTGTTTTTGGACATGAATGTATGAAAATGTTCCTATTTTGATCAATGAAGTTTGAAGTTTGTTGTTTATTGCATCTTTCCCATGTATCTTTTTGATGATAACAAAAAGGGGGAGAAGTAAAGAAAGAGTATTTATTTATTTTAGGAAGTAAAGAAAGAGTATTTATTTGAGGAGAAGTAAAGATCTTAGGTGAGAAGTAAAGATTTTGTGTAGATTAGATAAAGCAACAAAAAGAGGAGAAGTAAAGATATCTTTAGAGTAAGTAAAGAAAGAATAATAAGAGCAAAAGTAAAGAAAGTTAAAGAAAGGAGAAGTAGAGAAAAAGAAATAAGAATTTATGCAAGAAAAGAGAAATAATTGGGCAAACAAATTAAAAATCATATAAGAAAGCTTATACATCTAAGGGGGAGCAATTTGTAACAATGAAATTGATTAAATCAAAAATTTTCTATCAAATTTTAGAATTTGGCACATATAAATTCAGAATTTGGCACGCACCTCTCGCACCCCGATACATAACCTGAAACTCATATTTTATCTCAAATTTTTGAAGTTTCATCGCTAATAAATTATAAATGAAAGGGGGAGCAATTCAAAGAGTCAAATTGGCAACATTTAAATAATATAGGGGGAGATTTCACTCTTATATATGAAAAGCTGAAATTCAGCAATTTAAACCCTTTTATAAACTGTTTTTAAAGACAAGTATCAATAGGCTTATACTCTTTATTTTGTAATCATCAAAAAGGGGAAGATTGAGGATGATAGTGTTATTTTGATGATTAACAAGCAATTATCTAGAGTATATTATAAGTTAAATTGATACTTCATTTATAAGTTTATTACTCTCAGTATATTTGTATGAATTGATATAGATACATGTCTTTGTTCATTTGAATGAATCTAACCTTGAGATGCAGCAAAGTGTAGATTGAGTCGACCCAAAGGATGATTGGGTCGACCCCGGCACATCAAGAAGTCATTTGGCACACTTCTGCAAAATTGGCACAGATGAACAGTGAGTTGGGTCGACCCAAGGTAAGCATGGGTCGACCCAAGGTAAGCATGGGTCGACCCAAACTTCAAGAACCTCAAAACATGAAAGAAATATGTTCTCTGGATTTACTGAGAGGGTCGACCCAAACAGTGGTTGAGTCGACCCAAGCTTGAGTCGACCCAAACCCTGAGAGGGTCGACCCAAAGGCAAGACAGAAAGGCAGACAGAAAATGGTTCTCTGGAATTACTGAGAGGGTCGACCCAAGAAGAAGTTGAGTCGACCCAAGTGAACTTTGAGTCGACCCAAAGAATGGTTGGGTCGACCCATGGGAAGGAAGGCTGAAATTTCAAGTTTCTGTGTTTTCTGAGAGGGTCGACCCAAGGAATGTTTGAGTCGACCCAAGTGAAAGTTGGGTCGACCCAAGGACAGGTTGAGCCGACCCAAACACGGGCTGAAGTATAACGGCTAGTTCTGCAGATGTACTTTTTGTCCTTCCCAAGGTCAGTAACGGCTAGTTTTTCAAATCTAACCATTGGGGCTTGTCCAAAGGATGTGGGAAGCTATTTAAAGGGGCACTATTCATCAGATAGAACAACTTTTGAAAGAGATATCAAAGAGTATACAAGAAAACAAAAGTGCCCTAATCTTCTTCATTCAAGTGCTTCATTCAAGAATCAAAGAAAGGGGTTGAGCAGATTCAAAGAGTCATCAAGAGCTCCATCCTCCCTTGAAGAGTGAAGCATCCTTGACAAAGAAGAGCAAAGCCACTTCAAAGCGATAAATACTTTCTAACTCTTCTTTGTAGTTAATATTGTTTCATTTGCTCATTTAGGAGTTTGAATCTTTCTTTTTGTTTGTCGAACTATTTGTAAAGGTTCGTTGGTGAACCCGTAAAACCAACAAAGGTTTTTGGTGAACCCGGAAAACCAAAGTGTAAAGGTTCGTTGGTGAGCCCGCAAAACCAACAAAGGTTTTTGGTGAACCCGGAAAACCAAAGTGTATAGGTTCGTTGGTGAGCCTGTAAAACCAACAAAGGTTTTTGGATTGTGAGCCCGGAAAACAATCCAACTGTAATCCGCGAGATTATAGTGAATTCCCAAGGGGTCGCTTGGGGAGTGGACGTAGGTGCTAAGGAGAGCACCGAACCACTATATATTGTTGTGTTTGTGTTGTGCTTGTGTTTACATTTATTCTTGCATTATCTTCCATCTTTGTTCTAGTTTAACTCATTCAAATAATCTAAGAAAGCAACCACCGCACTTAATTAAGAAAGCTTTTAAAACACCAAAATTGAGAAGAAACCAATTCACCCCCCCCTCTTGGATTGTCACCTTGGGCAACACGAATTAAAGTGCTGTCTCGACTGGGAGTCGACTCGACTTATCCCGGAGTCGACTCCCCAAAGTCTGGAGCTGACCTGGCACTCTTGGAGTCGGCTCATCCCAAGGAATCCATGGATGCATTTTTCAACTTTGCTCACTCGAGTCGACTCGAAAATTCTGGGAGTCGACTCGGTGCTCAGAGTCCGAACTCCCGAGCTTCTGTCTTTTGGCTCGTGCTGTCTCGGAGTCGACTCGAACTGTCTCGGAGTCGACTCGGCTCTCAGTATCCAAAAAACGGTCTTCTGTCTTTTGGGATCGCGCTGCCTTGGAGTCGACTCGAACTGTCTTGGAGTCGACTCGCCTCTCAGAGACGAAAATACCGTCTTCTGTCTTTGGGGTTGCGCTGTCTTGGAGTCGACTCAGACTTTGCAGGAGTCGACTCAGCTCTCAGTGTCTGAAATTGGCTCTCTGACTTTTTGCTTGTTTTCCTCTGGGAGTCGACTCTAGCTTCCTTAGGAGTCGACCTGCCAGCCATCGGAGTCGACTCGAGTTCTTCAGGAGTCGACTCGGCTCTCAGAGTCCAAAATAGCCTCTCTGTATTGCTGTCTTGTTACTCCCTGGAGTGGACTCGTACTATCCAGGAGTCGACTCGAGGACTATTCTTTTGGATTTTCCTTTGAATTTGCTCGTCCAACTTGAGTCCTTTGAACTTGAAACTTGGGCCAATGAAGTGTAACTTTCTTCCAACTTTTCTTGAGAGCTTTGGAGGCCTTCTTGTGTTCTTCCAACTTGCTATGTTCCTTGCAAAATAAATATCTTTCTCCTTGCAACACAAACATTAGTATTTATACTTCCAGATTTTTGTGACCATCAAAATCAATCTTTAAATCAATCTTTGGGTCATCAACCTTCCCGCACGGTTCGGAGAGCACTGAAGACGAATGAGAGTGTCCCCTTCATTATTGATGACAAAAAGGGGGAGTAGATATATAGAACCTGTATATGGAGTAAAACCTAAATATGGAATGCAAAATTTACACTCATACTTAAAAGTTGAATTAGAAAAGATAAAATTGAAGAATATTGGCTTTGAGATAATTGCCCTTCTGAAAAAGAAAGGGGGAGTCAAAAAGTACTTAGCTTTCAATTGTCTTTAGCATCAATATTTCAGTAATTTACAATTTAACTTGATTCAAATTCAGTTGATATACCAAAATTGCTCAAGAGTTACTAAGACCAATACTCATGCATAAGGAAAGAACTGAAAGTTGACTATTTTGAATTATGCACACTGTATCTAGCTCTAACCAAAACACTATACTTGTACATCTGATCAAATACTGTGTATATGTTTAAATTTCGAATTTTGCATATACTCAGTGTTTTGTCATCATCAAAAAGGAGGAGATTGTTGACCCCCTAATGGATTTTGATGAATACAAAATACTAGAGTATAATTCCCTTTATCTTAACAATTTAATTGAGGATTTCATGTGCTTAATTAAGAATATTGTTAAAAAATGTCTAGGCAAGTTTCCATATTTTTCAAGGATTTATTGAAGAATTTTTGAGATGAAGAAAACAGATCAGGGACAGCCGAGACGTCTCCGGGTTGTCTCAGAGACGTCTCTGGCACGAACAGGCAGAATTGGCACGTCTGGAGACGTCCCCGGCGCCTGGCGAGGCATCTCGCAGGGTCGGAGTCGACTCCCGACACTGCGGAGTCGACTCTCTCAGAGGCGGCAGAAAGGCCGATTTCAAGGGATGCGCGCGAGTCGTCTCCAAAGGACGCGGAGTCGTCCCCACAAGTAAAAAGCAGACTTTCGGAGTCGTCCCCGATGTAGCGGAGTCGACTATCTCAGGGTATTCCAGAGGATATATTTTTCGTTGACAGAACTGCCGAGACGTCCCCGAAGTAGCGGAGTCGACTCTCTCAGAGAATTCCAGAAGACTTGTTTTTCGGAGATAAATCAGCGGAGTCGTCCCCAAGGCAGCGGAGTCGTCCCCATGCAAAAAGCATAAACATCCCGAGACGTCCCCGTAAAGTGCCGAGGCGACTCTCTTAGAAAAACAGAAAAACAAGGATTCAAACTGTTCATCCTCAGAGTCGTCCCCGTAAAGCACCGAGTCGACTCCCAACATCATCAAAAGTAATTTCATACAGCCGAGACGTCTCGCGTTGAAGCGGAGACGTCTCCGGAGCGCCTGGGACGCGACTGACATACTTTTACAGGTTTGTTTGAATTTCAAACTTCCATATCTTTGTGTCTAACGGATCTATTTGCTTTTTGGGCTATAAAAGGGAGCTCTTAAGTGCCTTCCAATAACTTCTCACCAACCCAACACAAGATCATTCAAGAGAGAAGAAAGAAAAAGAGCTTTAAGGGAGTTAGAGCTTTCAAGAGAAGAAATCAAGTGCATCCAAGCTTTCCCATCTGATTTCGTGCTCAACTACTCTCTCCCACTCGGCATTCAAAGCTCACGTTCAAGCCAACGCGATCCACATCGGAAGAACCACCATTTCCCATGCTTCCAACGGCTCAAAGGGTTCTTTCGGGTTTTATTATTCTCATTGTTATATTTGCTTCTTAAGAGCTTTCAAATCTTTTGTAAAACATTGATTATTGTGCTTGTTCCGGTCAAGGGACTTGGAACAAGGGATAGGCGTCCCAAGCCTAGGTTAAATTGGGGGTTGTTGGGTTCGTTGTTAGCCCGGTGTAAAACAACGAGTTGGGTAGTGCACTTGCAAAACTACCGGACTGTAATCGCGGATTATAGTGAAATTCTCAAAGGTATTTGGGGAGTGGATGTAGGAGCAGTGGAAGCTCCGAACCACTATAAATCGTTTTGTTTGCGATTGACTGTGCGTATAGCTTTAACTTTACTTTAGCACATACACTTGTGTGTGTTTGTTTTAATTAGTCAAAAAGTTTTAAAACACCCAATTCACCCCCCTCTTGGGTGACCATCTCTGGGCAACACTTTTGTTTCACAATTGGAACCTAAGACTTATGAAGAAGCTGAAAAAGACACCAATTGGATAAATGCTATGCAAGAGGAATTAAATCAATTCAAAAGAAGTAATGTATGGACTTTAACTGAAAGACCAAAGCATAACTCTGTAATTGGAACAAAATGGATCTTCAGAAATAAATTAGATGAAAATGGAGTAGTCATAAGAAATAAAGCTAGACTTGTAGCTAAGGGATACAATCAAGAAGAAGTGATAGATTTTGAGGAAACATTTGCTCCCATGGCTAAATTAGAAGCAATTAGATTACTTCTAGCTTTTGCATGTTTCATGAATTTCAAATTGTATCAAATGGATGTGAAAAGTACCTTCTTAAACGGTTTTATAGAGGAAGAAGTATATGTAGAGCAACCTCCTGGTTTTGAGAATCATGAATTGCCAAATCATGTGTTTAAAACAAGCACCTAGGGCTTGGTATGATCGACTAAGCAAATTTCTACTGAATAATGATTTCAGTAGAGGAAATGTAGATAAAACACTTTTTCTCAAAAGGAAAGACAAAAATCTGCTAGTGGTACAAATTGTTGCCCAAGGTGACAAGCCAAAAGGGGGGGGTGAATTGGTTTCTCTTAATTTTAATTATCTTACTTATGTTAATTGATGAGTTAGTGGAATTAAACAAATCACAATACAAACAACAAAAAGTATAGTGGTTCGGTGCTTCTCCTAAGCACCTACGTCCACTCCCCAAGCGACCCCTTGGGAATTCACTATAATCCCGCAGATTACAGTTGGATTATTTTCCGGGCTCACAATCCAAAAACCTTTACACTTTGGTTTTCCGGGTTCACCAAAAACCTATGTTGGTTTTACGGGCTCACCAACGAACCTATGTTGGTTTTCCGGGCTCACCAACGAACCTTTACAATTGGTTTTACGGGTTCACCAATCAACCTATTCCGTTGGTTTTGCAGGCTAACCAACTAACCTTTACAAGGAGTTTAATAAACAAAGTAAGAAGATTTAAGCTCCTAGATGAGCAAATATAACAATATAATCTACAAAGAAGAGTTTAGAGAATAGTTATCGCTTGATGTGACTTCTCTCTTCTTTGTCAAGGATGCTTCACTCTTCAAGGGTGGATGGTGCTCTTAATGACTCTTTGAATCTGCTCAACCACTTTCTTTTGACTCTTGAATGAAGCACTTGGATGAAGAAGATTAGGGCACTTTGTCTTTCTTGTGTACTCTTTAATATTTTACAAAAGAATGTTCTCTCTGATGAATAGTGCCACTTTAAATAGTTTTCTTCATCCATTGGACAAGCCCCAATGGTTAGAATTCAAAAACTAGCCGTTACTCACTGTTGGAAGGACAAAAAGTACTTCTGCAGAACTAGCCATTATGCTTCTGCCCGTGTTTGGGTCGGCTCAACCATTCCTTGGGTCGACCCTCTCAGAACCACAGAAACTTGCAATTCAGCCTTCCTTCACTTGGGTCGACTCAACATTTCTTTGGGTCGACTCAAGGTTCAGTTGGGTCGCAACTTCTTCTTGGGTCGACCCTCTCAGGGTTTCCAGAGAACCTTTTCTGTCATGTATTCTGTTATTGTCTTTGGGTCGACCCTCTCAGTGTTTGGGTCGACTCAAGCTTGGGTCGACTCAACTTCATCTTGGGTCGACCGTCTCAGTATTTCCAGAGAACCATTTTCCTGAGTCTTTGAGAGGCTTGAGGTTTGGGTCGACTCATGCTTTCCTTGGGTCGACCCAACTTACTGTTCATCTGTGCTATTTTTGCAGAAGTGTGCCAAATGCTTTCTTGATGTGCCGGGGTCGACCCAATCAACCTTGGGGTCGACTTAATCCACACTTTGCTGCAACTCAATGTTAGATTCATCCAAATAAACAATGAAATACATTTATACAAATATACTGAGAGTAACAGACTTATAAATGAAGTATCGAATTAACTTGTAGCATACTCTTGATTATTGCTTGTTAATCATCAAAATAACACTATCATCCTCAATCTTTCTCTTTTTGATGATTACAAAATATAGAGTATGAGCCTATTGATACTTATCTTAAAATCAGTTTTAAAAGGGCTCAAATTGCTGAATTTCAGCTTTTCAAATATAAGAGTGAAGTCTCCCCCTATATCATTCAAATGTTTCCAATTTGACTTTTTAAATTGCTCCCCCTTTCATTTATATTTCATTAAAGATGAAACTCCAAAAATTTGAGATAAAGCATGAGTTTCAAGTTATGTATCGAGGTGTGAAAGGTGCGTGCCAAATTCTGAAATTCTATGTGCCAAATTCTGAAATTCAATAGAAATTTTAGATTTGATCATTTTCATTGTTACAAATTGCTCCCCCTTAAATGTATATGCTTTCCCATTATAATTTTCAATTTGTTTTACAACTTATTTCTCTTTTCTTATACAACTTATTTCTCTTTCTTTACTTCTCCCCCTTTTTGTTATCATCAAATAGGTGCATGGGAACAGACACAATAAATAACAAACATTTAAACTTTATTAATCAAAATAGAAATATTTTAGTACAATAATGCCAAAAACAAAAGCAAATACAATGTTCCTCAATCAAAGTTCAAAATACATGATCAACACAAAATACATATGAGAACTAGATACCTATCCTAGGCTCTAAACAGAAATACTAATATCAGCCTAGGGAGTATCTAATGGCTGGGATCTAGTCCTCATCCTCCTAGTGTACGTGGCGAGGGGAGGTCGAGCCTGATGAGACTGAGTCTGGCGTGGAGCACGATGAGCTGGATGACTCTGTGCCGAAATCTCTGACTCAGCAGCCTGTGGCACAGATGGTCCATGAGTCTCTCTCTCTCCGTAGAGCTCCTATCTGCTCCCTCAGATCACTGATCTCAGCAGACATGATGTCTAATCTGCTTGTCAGCCCATCAGTGATAGTCCTCGCCTGAGCTGACATAAGCTCTGTCATCCTGCTCCAGAACTCATCTGTATCTCCCGCAGGAACAGATGACGATGGTCCAGCCTCTGAAGGTGCAGTAGGATGATCCATATGCTCCTCATCCTCAGGGATAGGGTCTCCAATATCTGGTGCATCACCCTCTGGTGCATCACCCTGAATCCCGGCTCCAGTATGAACCCACTGCCCGTTCACTTTCTCATAGCCCATGCGAATAAGTGATCGTGCAGTGTATGTATCAGTATGAAGCAGATGCCTGGAGATCTCCCCCTCGACAGATATGTCGTGCTGTCGGAAGATCAAGGTGAGTATCATACCATAAGGCAGGGATACTCTGGAGTTGCAGATCACCTTCCTCATCTGCCTCAGTATCATGGCCGGGAGATTCAGGGGAATACCCTGAATAATATGCTCCATCACTACTAGATCTCGCTCTATAATGAGATCGAATCTCCCGCTCTTCGGAAATAGAATCCTATTTATGATGCTGAGCAACAACCTTATTTCTGCAGAAAGAGAGCTCGCTATTACCTTCTCCGAAAAGTCGAAGTATTCATTCTCAAGTATCAACTGCAGGGCTCTCATCTTGTTTTCTGGCTTTTCTGGAGTTGCTCCTTCGCAGGAGAGATGAAGCAACTCACTCAAACTCTCCTCGGAAACTCGAACCCTAACTCCTCGAACTTCCGAAATGAGCCCTCCCATTCTAGTTTTGAGGAAGGCATAGAACTCCCGAACTAGTCCGGGGTAGATCACCACATCTAGGGAGCAAAGATACTCCCAACCTTGCCTTCGGATCCATTCCCCCAAACGGAACCCTTCTTGATCAAAGAACTCAGAATGGATCCTTCTCCCCATTGTAACCGGTCTCCCCGCAAACTTTGCAAGTTGTACTGAGGGAGAAGGAGGAGGAGGTGGCTCTGCACGTGCCTCACGTTGTGGAGACACTGTAGATGGCTCCGTAGCTTCTCTTTCCTCACGTTGGATCCGTGAGACTCTCCCGAATCTCTTGGCTACGGTTCTTTTGGGTCCCATTTCTCCAAGATCTTGAAGTAATCTAGCGTTTGGAGTTGATTGGAGGACTTTGGAGAGTGGGGAATAGAGTTTTCAGAAAAGGACAAGGGCAAACAGTGCCCTAAAAAAGCTCACGAGTCCCCCTTTTAACAGTGGGGTCCCGACGTTGGGTCGACTCAAGAATTTTCTTGGGTCGACTCAACGTTGGGTCGACCCTATTCTGGGTTGGGTCGACCCAAGTTCAGAATTTTTTCCTTTCTCTTCCTTTTTGCTTCTAAAAATTTTTCTTGCTTCCAATCCTTACAAATTCTATCCGGGACAATGATACATGAGTAAGAAATCTATATATGACAATTTTGACTCATGTTTCATGGATTTTTAGAAATGAGAGGAATGTATCATGAGACTGCTTGCTCCCTTTTATATCTCTTCAATAGAAAGGATCACATATGCCTAATTCCCTCCTTAGCGTGCAGAATCTATCTTCACTCAAGGGTTTTGTGAATATGTCGGCTAATTATTTTTCAGTGCATATATGCTCAATACATATGTTTCCATTTTGCATATGATCCCTAATAAAATGATATCTTATTTCTATGTGTTTGGCTTTAGAATGCTGAACCGGATTTTTAGTAAGGTTGATGGCACTAGTATTATCACACTTAATAGGAATATTACCTAGCTTAACTCCATAGTCCTCTAGTTGTTGCTTAAGCCATAGTACTTGAGCACAACAACTGCCAGCAGCTATATATTCAGCTTCAGCTGTTGACAATGCCACTGAATTCTGCTTTTTGCTAAACCATGATACTAAGTTGTTTCCTAAGAATTGACATGTTCCACTAGTGCTCTTCCTATCTAATTTGTATCCAGCAAAATCAGCATCTGAGTATGCAAGCAAATCTAGACAGATGTCTCTTAAGTACCATAATCCTATGTTCGTAGTTCCTCTTAAATATCTAAGGATTCTTTTAACAGCACTTAAATGTGACTCCTTAGGATCTGATTGGTATCTAACACATATTCCTACACTAAATACGATGTCTGGTCTACTAGCAGTAAGGTAGAGCAAGGATCCAATTAGTTCTCTATAAAGCTTAATATCAATACTCTTTCCTTTTTCATCTTTGTCTAGCTTAATAGTAGGATTCATTGGAGTGCCTACTCCCTTATGATTTTTATTCCCAAACTTCTTTAGTATTTCCTTTGTATACTTAGTTTGATGAATGAAAATACCTTCTTTAGTTTGTTTGATTCGTAATCCTAGAAAGAAACTTAGTTCTCCCATCAAACTCATTTCGAATTCTCCATGCATTAAACCAGCAAATTCTTTGCAAAGAGTATCATTTGTGGCACCAAAGATTATGTCATCTACATATATTTGTACCACTAATAGATTTTCGTCCTTTCTTTTGAGAAATAGTGTTTTATCTACATTTTCTCTACTAAAGTCATTATTAAGCAGAAATTTGCTTAATCGATCATACCAAGCCCTAGGTGCTTGCTTCAATCTATATAATGCCTTATGTAATCTAAACACATGATTTGGCAATTCATGATTCTCAAAACCAGGGGGTTGCTCTACATATACTTCTTCCTCTATAAAATCGTTTAAGAATGCACTTTTTACATCCATTTGATATAATTTGAAATCCATAAAACATGCAAATGCTAGAAGTAATCTAATAGCCTCTAATCTAGCTACAGGAGCAAATGTTTCATCAAAATCTATCCCTTCTTTTTGATTGTATTGATAGTCAATTTTAAAGACCACGCAATAGCACGTATCTAGTAGGATAGTGATTACGGATATCGATCCATAGGGATTGGAGTATAGTTATTTTTCTTTAAAAAAATATTTAAAAGAAAAAGTTGAAGAAAATTAAACTAGAAATTTAATAAGAAATGCAATTAAAATGATATCAGTTTGGGAGAACCTAGGGCAAGGAATTCACCACTAACATCGGAACAAGGGTTATTTATATTTTATTTCGTTCTTGGATTAACATGCAAATTGGCTACAAGCCTAATAAGCATTTAAATAAAAATTCACAAAAGTAATTTGGGCATAATCCATCTTCAGTAGGCATGAAATGTCTATCCTAATCTAAGGTGGCAGCACATCCAATCTTCCCTAAGCATAGACTATCTTTTATTTACTTAGTGATCATGAAGAACAGTTGTACGAACATCATACTTAAAATCACAGAAATTAAATATGATTCAAAAGAAGATATCCATTAAAAATAATAAGTTCATACAACCCCAAGAATATAAAATAAAATATAAAACCCGTGTCCCTTTGTTAGGGCTGCATCCAGCCCTGGTGAGGAGATCAGCCTTCCATGGAGTGGTGGATGGCAGCAGCAGCAAAGCAGTGGGCTCCCATTCCTTCCTTCTCTTTCTCCTTTGAAATATTCCCAAATAGCCAAACTCCTCTCTCTCCTTTGTTTCCCGTGGGACTCTGCCTCCCAAGAGCTTAGTTGATGGGAGAAGCCCACCGTGGGGAAGAAGAATGAATGGAACCGAAGAGAAGCCTGATGGATTCAGAGAAGAGCTGGGATCAGTCCCCCCAATGGGGAAGAAGGAATGCCTTTCTCTGTTCCATTCCTGGGCTTTTTATAGGCTTCATACTTCCTCTTTCCTCCCTGTTCCGAATGAAGGATAAAGGTGAAAAGAAGCGGGATAAGGCAGATGACTTCAGCCCCTTGATCCTTGGACGCGGTAGGAGTCTTGCGGATGAGGATTTGAGTCTATCCGTGATTGGGATTTGGTGCTGATCTCGTGGATAATGGGAGGCTGGGACGGGCTCTGTTTGTTGGACACAGGGGATCCGGATGAATCAATTGCTGAATGCAGGGAATATTGTTTGTGGACGTGATCCGTGGGAGGATAAACTAGCGAAAAATGGCTGAGATGAAGATGCGTGAAACAGGGGATGATTCATGGGATTCGGCAGCTCAGGCGTTGGGAGTGAATGTGCTGGAAGCTTGATCTGCATCGCGGGATGGCTCGCGGATGAGGTTGAGATTAATCCGGGAGTTTGGATGAAGCTCACGGTTGGGAACGGATGTTAAGTGATCCGGAACAGGGGAGAATAAGCTTAGATGCCATGTTTGCTGGTCCGTGAGGCTCGGGAGGATGGAGTTGCATTATGGGTTGAATGCGGTTGATGGAATGAAGATGGATGCTAAACGAAATGAAGGGGAGATGAGTTGAGGCTTTGAACGCGGAAGGGATGAAGCTGGGACGGCTTTGGGATAAAGATGGATTACAAACGGGATGTATGTGATAAGGATGTAATCCGAGATGCAGGGAAAGTTGGACTTGGCTGAAGGCTCGGGAACGGCTGGGAGGAAGATCGGATCCGCGGAGGAGATGAGGTTGAAAAGCTTGGACCTTATCCGTGGGTGATAATCGGAAGAATATTTGATGGCTGGGACGTTGTGGATGTTGACGGGAATGAAGGGAACGTGGGATGAAGAGAAGTTGAGAGAGAGATGTTGGGAAGATGAACTCGTGATGAAGATACGACGGGGAGGATGGAGCTTTGGGATTCGTGCAAATATGATGATATGCTTTGAGATCTGAGAGATAAATAATTGAAGAGATTTTATTGTTTTTGAGATTAAAATAGGAGAATTGGATCATGTGGAAAGAAAATTAGGTGACTGAATCAGAGGGTCTTGATTTGCAGGGTGCATGTGGTTTAGGTCCAGGAATAATCCCTAATGAACTTGACTCAACCTGCATACATTAGACTCAATTAGTAAATAAGTAAAACTTGAATTACTTTTAATAATTTATTTAAATGCAATGGTGAAGGTAACACAATTTTTTAGTTGAATTTACAAAATATTTGAATTAAAATAATGATAAGTGCTATAAATAAGATATTAGTTTATGCATTATTTAGCACTTATCACACCCCCAAACCTATATTTTACTAGTCCTCAAGCAAAATAATAATAATAAAACTAACTCACTTTCGCAGGAATCGCGATTGCATTTACCGTATGCAATAAGGCTTTAAACCCCTAGGTGGCCCTAGTGGACGAGTTTTGTCTCGTGAGGGTTTCCGGCTTAGATACCCACAAACTGTTGTCTCTACCTAAAGAATTTGTTTTATTGCTTTATAAAATCTAATTTCAAATATATAAGTGCTATCAAAAGCACACAAACTTTTAGTCACTAAGTCAGCCCAAATCCTAGGTCAAGATGCAATTCAAGTTGAGGTTATTAAGTTTCCGTTAGGGAGTTGTAAGACTTTTTATACTTGGGTGCTCGGTGAAATCTAGACCATACACAAGTTAAGGCTTTAGATTCTTCAAAATACTGCTAAAGCTAGTAGTTTCCAAGAATTGGTCAGATAAGACCTAATCACTGATTCAAAATCATCCTATCTTGCAGGATTTCGAGAGTTGTGGATGTTTACTTTAATACCTGATGGGCTTTATCTATTCCAGTTTACTCGAATTTTTACAACGACGGCTTTCACACTATCGTCTTTTCTCAAGGTCAATATTATTTTCTCTTTTTTTTTTGAGATTTATAAATTATGCACTTTTACTCTTGTAATAATTCCTTCGTGTAGCGAGCATTCAGTCAACAACTCCTACACCAGATGGCATAAGGTGTTGGGCATCAAGACTCCCCTACGGACCTATGCTCGGGTTCATCATCACAAGCCCGCTGATCTTTGACAATAGGTAGCCCTTTTCGATGTACCTGACTAAATTTACTCTTTTTTTTTCTCTTTTTTTAAATAAATATGAGATAATAGTGAATTAGATAGGTATGATTCATCAGGACTCAAGGTTGCTACCAGACTTAACAACATCATGTTGAACCTAACCCTTAGAAGTGCAGGCCATGTGTATTGTGAAATTCCAAAGTAAAAATTATCTTACAACTCACTAAAAGAACTTTTAATGAAAAGAACTTAAATTGTCTTACTTCTGACTAGTCATTGGGCTTTTTAGATTTTATATACTTTGTGTGATTATCATTTCAGCACTAAGGCATAGAAATTAGGTTTTTTTTTTAATCAAAAATTCGAAAAACTTATTGAAAATGCAAAAAATTTCTTCAAAAATTCAAAAATCCAAATCCTATACCCCCCGACCTAGATCAGACATTGTCCTCAATATTTTTTTTTCTTTTGAATATTATATTATTATTTTTATTTTTTATTTATTATTTATTTATTTTTTTATTTTAGTTTGGACGAAAATATGATGCAAATGGAGGATAGAAGCATTTCACTGTAGTTGCATCAGTAATATGAGGACACATGAAAAAAAATACGACAAGAAAATATGCAAAAATAACCTACGAGAATTGGGTTGCCTCCCAACAAGCGCTAAGTTTAACGTCTTCAGCCAGACGCAGTGCATCCTTATCAAATCATACCGGGTTCATGCCGCGTTCTCCAAGGAAGAAAATTTGTGGAAGACTGATTGTTGGGCAGGAAGTTGACTACTTCTATGGCCTTGTCTATATCAAAGTCAAAATGGGCCAAGTATGTTTTTAGAGGGTTATCTACCAAAATATAGGGAAGGGTTTTTTCTACAAGATCGTCCATTTTGTCTATTAGGAAGCACTCAACTTCCTTTGCAGGTTGATCAGAGGCACGAAATATATTTAACTTGACCTTTATATTCCCAAAGGATATATTCATCACCAGTTCTACAATTTATACTCGCATTGGCTGTAGCTAAAAAGGGGCACCCAAGGATCACAGAGATTTGTTTCTTAGGATTAGGCTCATGTTCCATATCAAGGACGATAAAATCGACTGAAAAATAGAATTTGTCTATCTTGACTAGGACATCTTCAATTATTCCTCGTGGTATTTTTACAGATCGATCAGCCAACTGAAGGGATACCGAGGTTGGTTTTAACTCACCTAACCCAAGTTTCTCATAAACTGAGTAAGGTAAAAGATTGACACTTGCCCCTAGATCTAAGAGTGCTCGATCAATGAAATTATTTTCTAAGAGACAGGAGATGGTGGGAGCACCAGGATCTTTGAATTTCGGTGGGGTGTTATGAAAGAGTAGATGCCCTACAAGCCAATCGCAATATGTATTGCGAAGGGTTTTTCTTTTGATTTGTCCAAATCATGTACATGACATTTAAATATGAATAAAGGCATTATATTTTATCATATGCTGTTGATTATATTTATGATAAACTCCTTAGATTAGGACAATGATTTTAAGACTATGATGAGATCATACTAGTGAGACTTAAAATCCTAAAATCCTAATCTTAAATATTTCCAGTCATTGGTACATTGAGTCGGGGATCAATGATTACCGGAAAGACTGGCATGTCTTATGTATGCTCGATGCAGAGGATGATTGATCTCACAATCATTTGTGTGGAGACACTAATACAAAGATATGGGTGCTCATTAGAAGAATGAGTTCACTGAATTGACCTACAAAGAGAAATCTTATGAAGTCTTACTTACATGTCAAAAGATGATTCTCTTAGTGGGAGTTGTGCAACTGATCCTTTGACCTGAGATCACCATGGTATCTTGTGCACATGAACCTATGTTTTGGTTTACACTCATTCATGACAATAAGTTATGTACGAGGTCTTCTGGATATGGTGGATTGTGTACGAAAATTATGAGTAGGTCAACAAGGAATTAATCACTTCTAGTAAGAGAAGATGGCATCCTATTTATTCTAATCATATGATAATTCAGGAAGCCTTTGATCAAAGCAGAATGAAAATTAGAAAGAGTTTCTAATGTTTCATTATTTGAATTATCATTAAAAGATTGAGAAAAATATGAATATGAAATTGAGTTTGACATATATTCATACTCATATACATATTTGGGATGCAGTTTGATTAAAGAATTGAATTGCATGGTAACTTGCCACTGAAGGGTATTTTTGGTATTTCCACCAAATTCCATATTTTTCGGGTAGACATGACATGTTGCTAGACGTCAATCTTGTCTTATAGGTTTGATCGAACTAAAGAGTTTAATTCGATCATCAATTAGAAAGGACTCTAATTGTTAAGTTCGGGTTCGCGCAGTTTGGACTTAAATCGATTAGAAGAGTTCTAATCAAGTTGGGTCAACTCGCACTCACACCTATTGCTGGCTAAGTATGGAACCCAATGGGTCACACACAAGAAAACTTATCAAGGGTCTAATTGGATTAGATCATGTTTGCAAGATAAACATCCTAGCAGGTGTTGCAAACCTCAGCTCCTGATTCGAACTGGATTCGAATCTGATTCGAATTGGATTCGAATCTGATTCTTAATTGATCTAATTTGATTAGATCATATTCTAATATGGGTTAGCCAAGAGTTGGCACCTAAATTGGCTTGATTTGAGTCTAATTGGATTAGATTTGATAAAACATTTAATTTTGACCGTTGGATCAACATTTGGATGAAGAGAAGGATCAAATGGATGGCGCCATGGATTAGAGCCATTGGATCTTCATCATGGGATGATGGGAGATCATGATCTCGTGATGGACTTGTGATATTGACTTAGTCAACATCAGATGGCGTGAGAAAGAAGGGAATACGGTGAATTTAGAATGGCGCCTCATGAAGAAGTGCCACTTGGATTGGATAAAGATGACACGTCATCATATCCTAACTACTTTCCCTTCAACCACATCATTCTCTCTCTCCTTCTTTCTTATGGCGCCACCAATAAGGGCCTTTGGATCATCATCTAGCCTTGATCAATGGTTGAGAATGCTTCCTATTTTTCATGCGTGAGAAGAAATGAAGAGAGGCATGAGTACAGTGGATTTCATGAAGGGATGCTTAGGGAATGGATAAGGATGAAGCGCCATATCATAAGCACTTCATCTTATCCTAACTACTTCTGATATGCCCTCTCATCAAATGATACATCCCTTGATCTCACGCCCCTCTTCATGCATGAATGGATGGCTACAATGCATCCGTACGCCATCTATAAATAGGGAATGCTCCCGGTGTTTTCAAATCATCGGAAATCAATCCAACTCTCTCTCTCTCATATCCCTTCTTTCTTACATTAGTTTCTTTCTTTCTAACATTGCTTCTAGTGTGTCCTAAGCCAAGACAAGGTGGTCTTCATTAGGACAAAAGGATTAGAAGTGATTTTAGAAGGCTAAAGAAAAATAGAAAGGAAGGAAAGCAAGCCGTTAGAGTTCTTTAGAAGAATTCTGCATTAAGGATCAAAAGTCTTTGGAGCTAAAGTCTTGATCAAGTTTTCGTGTGGATCACCATTGGAGGGCGGACACTTGGACGCCTCGTAGAGATTGTACACTTTGGATTAGCGTTTGAGGTATTCTACTAATTCTGCATTTATTTTATATTATTTGATTGTAATCATTAAGGTGATCTAGGCTTAAAAGGGTTTCATGCATAGGGACTTTATTAAGAAAATTTTAAAATCCCTAGCTTCCGCTGCCCATTATGACATACTAGAACCCTTCAGTGGTATCAGAGCTATCCTTAATTGGTTCAATCAAATAATAATGCATGATGTATGATTATTAATTTACTATGAGATAGTAATGTCATATGCTTAATGAAATGCTGAAATATATGATTCATATATGATATGATATGTAATAAAATGTCATGATATGAAATTTTCCATATGAAAATATGTTGAAGCATGTTAATTAGTTGCTTATAATTTATACATGCTATGAGATAGCTATGATGCATGATAGCTTATTTTAGATATGTTAAATATATGTTACAATTAAAGAATGTGCTAGAGACTAGTAAGCCCTCAATAAAAATTATATTAAGTCATAGTGTTAAAAAAATTTTGAGCTAACCCATTCTAGAACAATTAATCTAATTGGTGTCTAAGGAAAGCACTAAAGGTGGTTACTTAATTAGGACCTTACTCTTTGAGTAAGGGGAGCCTCCTGTTAGATGTATGCCCTAGAAGCCAATTTGGCTGACACATTGTTGATTCTAGGGACATAATTTTGTACTTGACTATTTATTATTGAATAAATAAAAGGCATCTTTTCATTCATATTGTTTATGTGTCTATGAATCATCCAAGAAATTAATAAGATGATGATACATATTCTCAAGAGTTGAGAATTTGAGCCATGTATCATTGGTGATTAATTTCTAAATGCTCCTGATCAATGGATCATCACGAGGACGGTGATCGATCCGATCAGTGCACAGATCACTTTCCTTCTGGATAGACGAGACTTGAGTCCACAGTGTAGGGACACTGAAGTGATAGTGCAGGTGCTTGTTAGAGAACAAGGGTACTGAGCGTGACCAAGACAAGAAGTCACTTGGATGTCTATCCACTCGTCAGTGACTTGCTTGATGTTGCAGTAGTGTGACTGGTCCTTTGACCTGCGGTGCTTCGGCTACTCACAGTGAGGTTATTGTAGTTTGACTGCACACATACATGGTCTCTAGCCATATGGATCCATGCAGTGTAGATTGGCTGCAGTAAGTTCACTGTAGGAGTAGGGTATGCACCTATAAGGAATCTATCGACCTTGATAGAAGAGGAGTGATCCTATGTGATTTGTTAGACTGAGTTCTAAGACCTTGGCCAGGGCAGTAATATAAAGTGGAGAAAGAGTTTTTCACTATCGAACTCGAGTCGAATAAATCTTGACATATGACAGACGATGGGGTTTGACGAGTTGTCCATGACCTCCGTCCTGTAGGGATCCACGATAGTAGGATTGTATCACATGTTAACTGCACCTAGAGGTTCATCATTCCATTCTGCTGGGTAGCCACTACATGCTGCTAGGTGTCACTGGTGGATGGTGGGACTCATAGGGATTATCTTGATGATCGATAAACCCTAATGAGTTGAGTTGGAATCGTTCCAACCCATTGAAAGGAGTTTTCAATGATATAGTGATAGAGATCACAATATATCTCACTACCAGTCAGAATAGAACCTATGGGGTCACACACACTAGAAGTATTGACCGATCCGATGGTTGAAATCGTGATTAGGAATCACAAGAAATCAATTTGATTGATAAGAAGTTGAAGAAGGAACAAAGGGAATTAATTAATTGGACTTAAACACAAATCCTACTTCGGGTAGGATTCCTAGAGTCCTAATTGGATTAGGACTAGGAATCCTAGTTGGAGTAGGACTGGGATTCCTATTTGGAATAGGATTCCTACAATCCTAATGAGATTAGGAATTTTGAATTGGATTCCTACTTGGAGTAGGATTCCTAGAAATCCTAATTGGATTAGGACTTCGGATTCAAATGGAGTCCTAATTGGATTAGGACTAAAATTAAACAAATCCTAATTGGATTAGGATTCCTTAAGTCTAAATTAATTAATAATCTAATGAATCAACATGACTCCTAATTGGATTAGGATTGAAGAGTTCAATTGAGTCATGGTTCATTCAAGTCCTAATTGGATTAGGACTAGCGTAGATTGAACCCAATATGGTCAATCCTAATTAGATTAGGACTTAACCATAAGAGAGGCACCCAATCCTCTTTGGAAGAGGATTAGTGCAACACAAGAAGGAGGGATCACGCCCCTCCTCCTCTCCTTGTGTGCGGCATGAAGAGAGGGGCCGGCGCCCCCCTTCCCTCTTTGGAAGATTGTCTTGGAGCTCCTAATTGTTAGGAGCTCCACTCCTTATAAAAGGAGGACTAGGGCCGGCCCCAAGGTAGAAGAGCCCTCTTCCTCCAAGCCGTGGCCACCCTCTCCCTCTCCACCCTTGGTTCAGCCGCCATCAGCAAGGGGAAAAGAAGAGGAGGCGTCTCCCTCCTCTTGGTCTTCTTCCTTGGCTTCAGCGCGTGTGAAGAGAAGAAAGCTGCGAAGGGATTTGATCTTCTTCCTCTTCTTCATCCTTCTTCTTCCTCCTCTCAAGTGCAATCAAGAGTTGATTGAAAGAGAGGACATCAGCCATCAAAGCTATCTCTGCAAGGGAGCTAGCACCCCGGTGAGATAGAGAGCTTGGATCGGATCCTGCTTCGTGTGGATACCCGTAGAGGCCGGACGTTTGAACGGCTTCAAGCGAACCCTCTTCCAAAACCACGAATTCAGATTTGCGGTGATCATCTACCCGCGCAAGGTGAAGATTTGATCTTCCTAATAGTTTTAAAAGTTTTAATTCTTACCTAATTACGAAAGGTCTCGAAACAACGTTCATGCGATGAACGTCGAACCCGTGCATGCCGATTCCGCTGCCATCTGAAAAATTTTTGAAATATCAGCGGCATGGGCGGGTTTCCAACAGTGGTATCAGAGCCAGGCTTCGTAGATTAAGGTAAGAATTAAATATCTAAAGGCTTATTAGATCTGAAAATTGAATGATCATGCATGCTGAAAAATTCTGCATGCAGATTTTTTAGGGGTGCTGATTTTTGCATGCTGATTTTTATGTGATAAAAGGATGATTCTAATTGCATTGTTAATGGGATTACAAAGTTTAGAATCATGATTAGCATGATCAGCGACCTATGTCATGATACAATCAGTTAGTTTTCAGATCTGAAAATTATAATTGTTGCATACGGTGATGATCATAGGATTCAAACCCTTTTGGTATCAAATGTAATGACCTGCGATGTGATCTGCAATGTCATGTAATTTTTCAGATGCTTGCATGCATCTTATTTGATGTTTTGAGAGGACTGCGTGCCTCCTAAAAGGAGATGTAATTTATTTTTATTTTTATTTTACATCTGGTTGTATTTCTGTGATGTGATGTACATCAACGATCAAGCTGAAGCAAAGGCATGAGATGAAAGGTGATCTAAGCGGTTGATGGCGATGGGATCAAGAGTTGATCAAGGATCGAATCAAGGAGGCTTAGAACCAATTCAAGAGTTGAAGACCACTTGATCGATTGATGTGCATGTGCTTGTAATACGACCTAATTAGAATCCATGATCATCACCTATTTAAAGTTTAACTTTATTTGATGCTGCGATTATAACTGCCTGTGATGTACCGTTTGCATGTGATGTGAATGCGAGTCGGGTAGATAGGTTTATATGTGATGTAGCAAACCCAATTGAGACCTAAATCAAAACCTCCTCAATCAAGTCGAGAGTGAACCGACATGAGCAAGTCATATTAGATTAATTGATCTAATTGGTGTCTAGGAAAGCATGAAAGGTGGTTACTTAATTAGGACCTTACTCTCTGAGTAAGGGGAGCCTCCCACCTGCTTACCTGGCCAATTGTTCGATTACCTCTTATGAAGGGCTCAAGTTGCAAACACTAAGACCTGATTAACCAATATTAAGTCAATAGGTCTTCCACTGTAGTAGAGCTGCTAAGGCCTTTCTGATGTTGATTTGTCTCGGCTGGACACAGTGGTCAAGTTGCATCGGGGGGCTGGACCTCTCTATAGACATGAGATGTTGTAGGGTAAAGGTAGGGTTGGGCACCAATAACTGTTAGGTGAGGACCCAACGATGACTTTATTCCTACGGTTATACGGTGGGTCTGACTTAACTAAGAAATGGGACCAATAACTGTTAGGTGAGATCTTCATGGCTTAGAGACCAAGTTACACTGCAACATGCTTGAGAAGCATTATACAAGAGTTGTACACTCATCCATCTATGTGTCACCAATAACTGTTAGGTGAGGTGGCATGTAAATCGGTGGGACCGCAGTACCCACTAGAAACCCTAGTCGTGTGGGATTTCCGTTTTCCTACCAGGGGAGTGTGAGGAATTCGAGAAAATAGTGGGAGTTACATTTGTTCTAAAAGACCTTAGAACAGATTAGGATCAAGTACAAAAGTCTAACTAGAATCTTTACTCTCTGCAGATACAATGTTAGCTTCAAACCCTTTGACCCATATTCTTGAGACCAACCGACTGACCGGAACCAATTACAAAGACTGGCTTAGAAATCTCAAAATAGTTTTGGACTGTGAGAAGATAGGCTACATACTCGATTCAGATATCCCCACACTACCAGCACGTCCTACTGATGTTCAGCGTGAAATGCATAAAAAGTGGTTGGATGATGACATTAGAGTAAAATGCTATATGATGGCATCCATGTCTAATGAACTCCAATGCCAGCATGAAAATATGAAGACTGCTAGGGACATACTGGCACACCTGCAAGAGTTGTATGGTGAGCAGAGTCGCACAGCTCATTTTGAAGTGTCCAAGAGGCTTTTCAAAGCGAAGATGCGCGAGGGGCAGTCTGTCCATGATCACGGTCTGACCATGATCAAGGACCTAGAGGAGCTTGAGAAGCTCGATATGGACATGCACAAGGAATTACAAGTGGATTTGATCCTACAGTCACTTTCTGATTTATTTGGTCAGTTTATAGTAAACTACCACATGAATAAGATTGAATGCACTAAGACTGAACTAATCAACATGTTGGTAACTGCTGAGGGAGCCTTGAAAGGTTCAAGGGGCAATGTCCTTGCTGCTGAGTTGACTTCTGGTTCCAAGAGAAAGTCTACTTGGAAGAAAAAGAAGCCTGCTAAGAAGCAGAAGAAAGACAAGAAGCCAAAGAAGGAAGTTCAAAAGAAAAAGGCTAACGACAAAGGAAAATGTTTCCACTGCAATGTCGAAGGCCACTGGAAGAGAAACTGTCCTTCATACCTCGAGAGCCTGAAGAACAAGAAAGGTGACACACCTTCAGAAGGTATAGACTTGCTCATAATTGAAACTAATCTAACAGTTTCTTCTACTTCTAGTTGGGTTATAGATTCTGGTTCTAGTGCTCATCTGTGCACTACCATGCAGGGTCTAAAGGAAAGTAGAAGGCTGGCGGAAGGTGCGGTAACCCTTAGGGTTGGCAACGGGGCAAAAGTTGCTGCTGTGGCTGTGGGCACCTACCATCTGCGACTACCGTCTGGATTTAGTTTAATACTTAGAGACTGCTATTATGTACCTGTTGCTAGCAGAAATTTGATTTCTGTTTCATGTCTAGCACAGGAAAGTCATGTTTTTACATTTGACAAAGACTGCTGTTCTATTTATTTAAGAAATAAAATAGTCGCACGCGGTTTCATGATTGACAGTCTCTATCATTTACATATGGATGTATCTGTGAATGTTACCGAGCAAGATATGAGTGCCAAAGGATCCAAAGGATCCAGAGATGAGATAAACCAAAGATATTTGTGGCACCTCAGACTTGGCCATATTGGAGAGGATAGGATGAACAAAATGGATAAAGATGGGCTTCTCGGCTCATTGACTTCCGAGTCATATCCAGTTTGCGAGTCCTGTCTTCAAGGAAAAATGGCTAGACTACCCTTTGTAGGACATGGGGAGAGGACCACTGAAATACTTACCCTAATACATACAGATGTATGTGGCCCATTCGATGTGCTAGCCAGGGGACGTTATTCTTACTTCATTACCTTTACCGATGATTATTCATGGTATGGGTATGTGTATCTTATGAGACACAAGTCTGAATCTTTTGAAAAGTTCAAAGAGTTCAAGAATGAAGTAGAAAAACAAACTGGAAAACCTCTTAAGGCTCTTCGATCAGATCGAGGAGGAGAATACCTTAGTGGGGAATTCCGAGACTATCTCAAAGAAAACGACATAGTCTCACAATGGACACCCCCGGGTACACCTCAACTCAACGGGGTGTCAGAGAGGAGGAATCGGACCCTGTTGGACATGGTCAGGTCCATGATGAGCTTCACTGATTTACCTATGTTCCTTTGGGGAGATGCCTTACTCACAGCGATTTATTTATTGAATAGAGTTCCCTCTAAATCCGTTCCTACCACACCGTATGAGATATGGCATGGTAAGAAACCAAGTCTGGGTCATTTCAAGATTTGGGGATGTCCGGCCCATGTCAAGAGACTACAGGCGGACAAGTTAGAGGCTAGGACCATAAGTGCTCGTTTTATAGGATATCCTAAAGAGTCATTAGGATACAATTTTTACGTCTCAGAGGATCACAATGTGTTTGTGAGCCGTCATGCCATCTTCTTGAAAAATCAGTTTATCCTTGATAGAGGCAGTGGGAGGAAAATTGAGCTTGAAGAGAAAGTCTCTGAAAAGCAACGAGTCATGGATCCTATTGAATCCATTCATACAGAGCCAATACACGATGTCCCTCGACCACCTCGTAGATCTAGTAGGGTCTCCCATCCTCCCGAGAGATACTTAGGTATACTAGAAGAGGATACCGAGGAAATATTCCTAGTGGGAGATAGGGATCATATACAGGATCCCAAAACCTACAACGAGGCGATATCTGATATCGATTCCGAGAAATAGCTGGAAGCTATGAAGTCAGAGTTAGACTCCATGCATTCCAACCAAGTCTGGACCTTAGTAGACCCACCAGAAGGTATTGTACCTATTAGATGCAAATGGATCTACAAAAGGAAGATAGGTTCGGATGGAGAGGTAGAGACCTATAAGGCAAGGCTTGTGGCGAAAGGGTATAGTCAGCGCGAAGGCATTGTCTATCAGGAGACCTTTTCACCTGTAGCCATGCTAAAATCCATCCGAACATTGCTTGCCATTGCAGCATTTCATGATTATGAAATCTGGCAGATGGATGTGAAAACTGCTTTCCTGAATGGATATCTTGATGAAGATATCTATATGGAACAGCCTTTGGGTTTCACTTCCAGTGATGAAGATCACAAGGTCTGCAAGCTGCAAAGGTCCATCTATGGACTAAAGCAAGCATCTCGGAGTTGGAACACTCGTTTCGATGACGCAATCAAAACGTTTGATTTCATCAAAAACGAAGAGGAACCGTGTGTTTACAAAAAGGTTAGTGGGAGTGCTGTCGTTTTCTCGTACTGTACGTAGATGACATTCTCCTAATAGGGAATGATATTCCCATGCTAACCTCGGTCAAGGTCTGGTTGTCAAAAGAATTCTTCATGAAAGACCTTGGGGAAGCATCCTATATTTTGGGAATAAAGGTCTATAGAGATAGATCTAAAAGGATGCTTGGCCTTTCACAGAAGATGTACATAGAGGGGGTGCTGAAGAAGTTTAGCATGGAAAACTCCAAGAGGGGTTTCTTACCCCTTAGGCATGGAATTCATCTCTCCAAGAAGATGTGCCCCAACACATCTGAAGAGATTCAACGCATGAGCAAGATTTCTTATGCATCGGCAATAGGAAGCCTCATGTATGCCATGCTATGTACACGACCTGATATAGCTCTTGCTGTGAGTGTCACAAGCAGATATCAGTCGAATCCAGGTGAAGAACACTGGATAGCTGTGAAGAACAGTCTTAAGTACTTGAGAAGAACTAAGGACATGTTCTTGGTCTTTGGGAGAAGATCAGAGTTGAAGGTAGAAGGATGCACACATATTGATGATAGAAAGTCTACATCAGAATATGTGCAATTGTGGTTCAGTAAATTGGAAGAGTTCCAAACAACCGATTATTATAGATTCTACCTTAGAAGCTGAATGTTAAGCCGTATCTAAGGGTGCAGTGGAAACCTTCTGATTAAAAGTTAATTGCAGAGTTAGGTGTAATGTCATTAGATGTCATAACACTTTACTGTGATAACATTGGCACCATAGCACTAGCTATGAAGCCATGGTCTCATCAGAAGTCCAAGCACATAGAGCGGCGCTTCCATTTCATACGCGACTATGATGTAGAGGTGCAGAGAGTAGACTCCACGGATAACGTGGCAGACCCGTTCACTAAGCAGCTGAGTCAGCAAAAGACTGAAGCCCACCTTGAGAAGATGGGCCTAAGATATATGACCAATTGGCTTTAGTGCAAGTGGGAGATTGTTAGATGTATGCCCTAGAAGCCAATTTGGCTGACACATTGTTGATTCTAGGGACATAATTTTGTACTTGACTATTTATTATTGAATAAATAAAAGGCATCTTTTCATTCATATTGTTTATGTGTCTATGAATCGTCCAAGGAATTAATAAGATGATGATACATATTCTCAAGAGTTGAGAATTTGAGCCATGTATCATTGGTGATTAATTTCTAAATGCTCCTGATCAATGGATCATCACGAGGACGGTGATCGATCCGATCAGTGCACAGATCACTTTCCTTCTGGATGGACGAGACTTGAGTCCACAGTGTAGGGACACTGAAGTGATAGTGCAGGTGCTTGTTAGAGAACAAGGGTACTGAGCGTGACCAAGACAAGAAGTCACTTGGATGTCTATCCACTCGTCAGTGACTTGCTTGATGTTGCAGTAGTGTGACTGGTCCTTTGACCTGCGGTGCTTCGGCTACTCACAGTGAGGTTATTGTAGTTTGACTGCACACATACATGGTCTCTAGCCATATGGGTCCATGCAGTGTAGATTGGCTGCAGTAAGTTCACTGTAGGAGTAGGGTATGCACCTATAAGGAATCTATCGACCTTGATAGAAGAGGAGTGATCCTATGTGATTTGTTAGACTGAGTTCTAAGACCTTGGCCAGGGCAGTAATATAAAGTGGAGAAAGAGTTTTCCACTATCGAACTCGAGTCGAATAAATCTTGACATATGACAGACGATGGGGTTTGACGAGTTGACCATGACCTCCGTCCTGTAGGGATCCACGATAGTAGGATTGTATCACATGTTAACTGCACCTAGAGGTTCATCATTCCATTCTGCTGGGTAGCCACTACATGCTGCTAGGTGTCACTGGTGGATGGTGGGACTCATAGGGATTATCTTGATGATCGATAAACCCTAATGAGTTGAGTTGGAATCGTTCCAACCCATTGAAAGGAGCTTTCAATGATATAGTGATAGAGATCACAATATATCTCACTACCAGTTAGAATAGAACCTATGGGGTCACACACACTAGAAGTATTGACCGATCCGATGGTTGAAATCGTGATTAGGAATCACAAGAAATCAATTTGATTGATAAGAAGTTGAAGAAGGAACAAAGGAAATTAATTAATTGGACTTAAACACAAATCCTACTTCGGGTAGGATTCCTAAAGTCCTAATTGGATTAGGACTAGGAATCCTAGTTGGAGTAGGACTGGGATTCCTATTTGGAATAGGATTCCTACAATCCTAATGAGATTAGGAATTTTGAATTGGATTCCTACTTGGAGTAGGATTCCTAGAAATCCTAATTGGATTAGGACTTCGGATTCAAATGGAGTCCTAATTGGATTAGGACTAAAATTAAACAAATCCTAATTGGATTAGGATTTCTTAAGTCTAAATTAATTAATAATCTAATGAATCAACATGACTCCTAATTGGATTAGGATTGAAGAGTTCAATTGAGTCATGGTTCATTCAAGTCCTAATTGGATTAGGACTAGCGTAGATTGAACCCAATATGGTCAATCCTAATTAGATTAGGACTTAACCATAAGAGAGGCACCCAATCCTCTTTGGAAGAGGATTAGGGCAACACAAGAAGGAGGGATCACGCCCCTCCTCCTCTCCTTGTGTGCGGCATGAAGAGAGGGGCCGGCGCCCCCCTTCCCTCTTTGGAAGATTGTCTTGGAGCTCCTAATTGTTAGGAGCTCCACTCCTTATAAAAGGAGGACTAGGGCCGGCCCCAAGGTAGAAGAGCCCTCTTCCTCCAAGCCGTGGCCACCCTCTCCCTCTCCACCCTTGGTTCAGCCGCCATCAGCAAGGGGAAAAGAAGAGGAGGCGTCTCCCTCCTCTTGGTCTTCTTCCTTGGCTTCAGCGCGTGTGAAGAGAAGAAAGCTGCGAAGGGATTTGATCTTCTTCCTCTTCTTCATCCTTCTTCTTCCTCCTCTCAAGTGCAATCAAGAGTTGATTGAAAGAGAGGACATCAGCCATCAAAGCTATCTCTGCAAGGGAGCTAGCACCCCGGTGAGATAGAGAGCTTGGATCGGATCCTGCTTCGTGTGGATACCCGTAGAGGCCGGACGTTTGAACGGCTTCAAGCGAACCCTCTTCCAAAACCACGAATTCAGATTTGCGGTGATCATCTACCCGCGCAAGGTGAAGATTTGATCTTCCTAATAGTTTTAAAAGTTTTAATTCTTACCTAATTACGAAAGGTCTCGAAACAACGTTCATGCGATGAACGTCGAACCCGTGCATGCCGATTCCGCTGCCATCTGAAAAATTTTTGAAATATCAGTGGCATGGGCGGGTTCCCAACACCTCCCACCTGCTTACCTGGCCAATTGTTTGATTGTCTATTATGGATAAGCTTAATATTGATATAATACTATTGATAGCCTTCCTTCATGCCTCGATATTATTATGTCAAGATCCATGCTAGTTTGTTGTGCTAACACAAAACTTGCAATGGGGACTGATGTTATACTGTCTTGGTGCATTAAGATGCTTATGGCATATTTTAATATATTGCCTTGTTGTGCAACCACAAGGGCAATATTATTCGAATATGACTATATAGAAATGAAGGGTTTGACTTAACTAAAATATTATTGTTTGTTGTGCTAACACAAGGCAATAAGTATTTTAAGAGGACAAGATAAAGTTGAGAATTGCATGAGATGCAATCGGAAAGAGTTTCCTACCTTTGAACTCATAAAGGTTTGTTGTGTAACCACAAGGCTTTTTATGATGAATTAGGATCTCAACCCTACTAAGAAAAATTATATTTTCACGTTTATCATAGGAGAGGGCTATGATATTCGATAAAAATAGTAGGAGACAAATTAGATTAAAGTCCTTATCTAGTTGCAAACATGTCATCATGATTGGTCTGCTTATATTAGTTATGTTCTTGCATATGTAGAATTATTAAATGGCTTCTTCACTTTCACTAAGAGGCATCTTAGATGCCAACAAGTTGACCGGACCAAACTATGTGGACTGGTTGAGGAATTTAAAGATAGTACTCACTCAGGAGAAAATTTCCTATATACTTGAAACCCCTGATCTTGGAGATCTAGGGGATGATGCTACAGAAGAGGAGGTTGCCACACATAAGATGTGGAAAAATGACAGTTTGACTGTCAAATGTATCATACTTGCCTCTATGAGCAATGAATTACAGAGGCAACATGAAGGCATGGACACTCAATCCATACTTCTCAATTTAAAAGAGTTGTATGGAGAACAAAGCAGGACTGCTAGGTATGAGATATCTAAGCAGTTGTTCCGTGCTAGAATGAATGAAGGAACTCCAGTGCAAAACCATGTTCTTATGGTTATAGACTTCATCACTAGATTAAGTCAATTAGGTTTTGCTATGGATAGTGAGCTCAGTCAGGATTTGATCCTGCAATCACTGCCTGATTCATTCTCTCAGTTTGTTGTGAACTTTCACATGAACAAGCTGAACACCTCCCTGCCCGAGCTGTTAAATATGCTCAAAACAGCTGAAGGCCATATTAAGAAGGATAAAGGTCCACTCCTTCTTATAGATGGCACTTCTAAAAGGAAATCGGGAAATAAGGGTTCTAAGAAATGATTGACCCCAAGAGTAGCATCAAAAAGAAAAAAGGAAAGAAAAACTCCGGATCAAGTACCTGTTTTCATTGCGGCAAAGGTGGCCACTGGAAAAGGAATTGCAAGAGTTTTCTTGCAAGTATGAAGACCGATGCAAGAGTTGCATCAAAAGGTATGTTTATGTTACATGCCAACTTGTCATTAAGTTCTTCAAATTCAAATTCATGGGTATTGGATACTGGCTGTGGTTTTCACATTTGCAAATCTTTGCATGGACTACAGAAAATTAAAATTTTGAAGAAAGGTGACTTCGAGCTGTATGGCGCTGGAGGAGAGTCCATCCAGGCTGAAGCTGTTGGAACCTACAATTTGGAGTTACCTTCGGGAGAGCTCCTACAATTAGAAGATTGTTATTATATGCCCAAAATTATTAGAAATGTAATTTCCATTCCTTTGTTGTTAAAGAAAGGATTTGAAATTAATGGAAAGGGCAATGGTTGTTCTATTTATTTTTCTAATAAGCATCTTTGCAATGGCATTATGGAAAATGGTCTTCTTGTTTTATTACTTAATGACAATGTCTTTCATATTAATAAAAGCAATAAAAGAAAGAGAGAGAAAGTAAATAACACCCTTCTTTGGCATTGCCGACTTGGTCACATAAGTGAATCAAGAATCAACAAGTTATACAAAGAAGAGTTCTTTGATCCTTATGATTATGAATCACTAGGAACTTGAGAATCTTGTCTTATGGGTAAAATGACTAAGTCTCCATTCATTGGACATGGAGAAAGGGCAAGTGAGTTATTAGGACTTATACACACAGATGTATGTGGTCCTATGACAACTCCAGCTAGAGGTGGATACTCTTACTTCATCACATTCACTGATGATTTATCAAGGTTCGGATATGTGTATCTTATGAAACATAAATCCGAAGCTTTTGATAAGTTTAAAGAGTATCAAAGTATGGTTGAAAAACAAACCGGAAAGTGTATTAAAATCCTTCGATCTGATCGAGGAGGTGAATACCTTTCTAGTGAATTTTTAAATCATCTTAAAGAAAAGGGTATTCTCTCTGAATGGACACCTCCGTATACGCCACAATTAAATGGTGTAGCTGAACGGAGGAATCGTACTTTATTAGATATGGTACGGTCCATGGTGTGCTTTACTGATCTTCCTATTTCCTTCTGGGGTTTTGCCCTAGAGACTGCTGCACTAATATTAGACAGGGTACCTTCTAAGTCTGTACCTAGCACTCCATATGAGATATGGAGAGGAAAGAAGCCTAATCTTAAGTATCTTAAGATATGGGGTTGTCAAGCTTATGTCAAAAGAAATTTTGGACACAAGCTAAGTGCTAGATCAGATAAATATATTTTTGTAGGTTATCCTAACGATAGTATAGGATACATCTTCTATCATCCTACCGAACAAAAAGTTTTTGTAGGTAGGCATGCCATTTTCTTAGAAAAAGAGTTTATCTTAGAAAAGGGCAAGGATAGAAAAATAGAACTTGAAGAAGTTCAAGACCTACAAATAGAAACACAAGAAATTCTTCAACCAAATGTACCCATTGATGAGGTACAACCACAACACACATCTCCTCTCCGAAGGTCAGATAGAGTGCGAAGAGCACCTGAGAGATATGGGTTCATCATTGAAAATGATGAAGCCCACATTGTTCAGAATAATGATCCTCTGACCTATTCGGAAGCTGTCATGAGTAATGACTCTGACAAATGGCTAGAAGCCATGAAATCCGAAATAGATTCTATGTATACCAACCAAGTATGGACTTTGGTTGATGCACCAGAGGGTGTAAACCCTATAGGTTGCAAATGGGTCTATAAGAAAAAGATTGGAGCAGATGGCCAAGTAGAAACCTACAAGGCTAGATTGGTGGCAAAAGGTTTCAGGCAAAAGCAAGGAATTGACTATGATGAAACTTTTTCGCCAGTAGCTATGCTCAAATCTATTCGGATTTTGCTTGCAATAGCTGCATACTATGATTATGAAATCTGGCAGATGGATGTCAAAACCGCCTTCCTTAATGGTTATCTTGAGGAAGAAGTTTACATGACACAGCCAGAAGGATTTGTCTCAAGTAAGAGAGCAAATCAAGTATGCAAGCTTAAGAGATCCATTTATGGATTAAAGCAAGCATCGAGGAGTTGGAACATCCGTTTTGATACAACAGTCAAAGAGTTTGGTTTTATCAAAAATGTGGATGAACCATGTGTGTACAAGAAGACTAGTGGGAGTGCCATTGTCTTCTTAATATTGTATGTAGATGACATACTGATCATTGGAAATGATATTCCAATGTTACAATCGGTCAAGACTTGGCTGTCAAAAAGCTTTTCCATGAAAGACTTGGGAGAAGCATCCTATATACTTGGTATAAAGATCTATAGGGATAGATCTAAAAGGATGCTAGGCTTGTCCCAGTCTAGGTACTGTAGGGTTTTAGCATGTTATAATGTGCAGCGGAAGCTAGGAATTTTAAAAATTTCTTAATAAAGTCCCTATGCATGAAACCCTTTTAAGCCTAGATCACCTTAATGATTACAATCAAATGATATAAAATAAATGCAGAATTAGTAGAATACCTCAAACGCTAATCCAAAGTGTACAATCTCCACGAGGCGTCCAAGTGTCCGCCCTCCAATGGTGATCCACATGAAAACTTGATCAAGACTTTAGCTCCAAAGACTTTTGATCCTTAATGCAGAATTCTTCTAAAGAACTCTAATGGCTTGCTTTCCTTCCTTTCTATTTTCCTTTAGCCTTCTAAAATCACTTCTAATCCTTTTGTCCTAAAGAAGACCACCTTGTCTTGGCTTAGGACACACTAGAAGCAATGCTAGAAAGAAAGAAACTAATGTAAGAAAGAAAGAAAAGAGGAGTAGGGTGGAATTGGAATGATGAAACCCATGGAGTGCTAACCTATTTATAATAGGTGTAGGGATGCATCTCCAAGGGATGCATCCCATCCACACATCCTCTCATGAAAGGGCATCATCTAAAGGGCCATATCAAATAAGAGGAGGTGCAGATCAAGTGAGGAGGTGTATCAAATGATATGTCCTTTCATGTGGTGCCATATTTTGACCAAGTCAACATCACATGCTAATCACATGTCCATCACGCCTCACCTCTTGATCTTTCATGATGATGATCCAAGGGCTCCAATGCAAGGCGCCATTCACTTGACCCATTATGTCTTCATCCAATGGTGGGATTAAGATCCAATGGTCAATTATGGTAGCCATCCTCTAACCCAATCCAATTGGGTTAAACCAACTCTCCATTATGTCTTCATCCAACGGTAGATCAAGATCTAACGGTCTAGATTGAATGATTTATTAAATCTAATCCAATTAGACTCAAACCAAGCCAATTAGGTGCCAACTCTTGGCTAACCCATATTAGAATATGATCTAATCAAATTAGATCAATTAAGAATCAGATTCGAATCCAATTCGAATCAGATTCGAATCCAATTCGAATTAGGAGCTAAGGTTTGCAACACCTGCTAGGATGTTTATCTTGCAAACATGATCTAATCCAATTAGACCCTTAATAAGTTTTCTTGTGTGTGACCCATTGGGTTCCATACTTAGCCAGCAATAGGTGTGAGTGCGAGTTGACCCAACTTGATTAGAACTCTTCTAATCGATTTAAGTCCAAACTGCGCGAACCCGAACTTAACAATTAGAATCCTTTCTAATTGGTGATCGAATTAACTCTTTAATTTGATCAAACCTATAAAACAAGATTGACGTCTAGCAACGTGTCATGTCTACCCGAAAAATATGGAATTTGGTGGAAATACCAAAAATACCCTTTAGTGGCAAGTTACCATGCAATTCAATCCTTTAATCAAACTGCATCCCAAATATGCATATGAGTATGAATATATGTCAAACTCAATTTCATATTCATATTTTTCTCAATCTTTTAATGATAATTCAAATAATGAAACATTAGAAACTCTTTCTAATTTTCATTCTACTTTGATCAAAGGTTTCCTGAATTATCATATGATTAGAATAAATAGGATGCTATCTTCTCTTACTAGAAGTGATTAATTCCTTGTTGACCTACTCATAATCTTCGTACACAATTCACCATATCCAGAAGACCTCGTACATAACTTATTGTCATGAATGAGTGTAAACCAAAATATGGGTTCATGTGCACAAGATACCATGGTGATCTCAGGTCATAGGATCAGTTGCACAACTCCCACTAAGAGAATCATCTTTTGACATGTAAGTAAGACTTCATAAGATTTCTCTTTGTAGGTCAATTCAGTGAACTCATTCCTCTAATGAGCACCCACATCTTTGTATTAGTGTCTCCACACAAATGATTGTGAGATCAATCATCCTCTGCATCGAGCATACATAAGACATGCCAGTCTTTCCGGTAATCATTGATCCCCGACTCAATGTACCAATGACTGGGAATATTTAAGATTAGGATTTTAGGATTTTAAGTCTCACTAGTATGATTTCATCATAGTCTTAAAACCATTGCCCTAAACTAAGGAGTTTATCATAAATATAATCAACAGCATATGATAAAACATAACGCCTTTATTCATATTTAAATGTCATGTACATGATTTGGACAAATCAAAAGAAAAAACCTTTCGCAATACATATTGCGATTGGCTTGTAGGGCATCTACTCTTTCAATCTCCCACTTGCACTAAAGCCAATCGCTCTTATATTTTATCCCCATACAATCGAGGTGGCGATCGAACTGCTGTTGTGGTAGAGCTTTAGTGAACGGGTCTGCTAAGTTGTTCTTTGTGTCTACTCGTTCAATGACTATGTCTTGTCTCTCGACGATCTCTCGAACGAGGTGGAAGCGTCTTAGAATGTGCTTGGATTTGTGATGAGATCTTGGTTCCTTTGCTTGAGCAACAGCTCCAGTGTTGTCACAATAAACTGAAACTGGTCCAGCAATCTCAGGAACTACTCCCAACTCAGCGATGAACTTCTTCATCCAGACAGCTTCCTTAGCGGCTTCACTTACAGCGATGTATTCTGCCTCAGTAGTTGAGTCAGCTACAGTTTGCTGCTTGGAACTCTTCCAGCTCACTGCACCACCATTTAGGGTAAAGACATACCCTGAAGTGGACTTGCTATCATCTGGATCTGATTGAAAACTAGAATCAGAAAATCCTTCTAGTTTCAACTCAGATCCTCCATAAACTAGAAAAATATCTTTAGTCCTTCTTAAGTACTTAAGAATATTTTTCACAGCTATCCAATGATTTTCTCCTGGATCAGCCTGGAATCTGCTTGTTATGCCTAAGGCATAAGCAACATCAGGCCTAGTACATAGCATAGCATACATAGTTGATCCTACTGCCGAAGCATAGGGAATAGAATTCATTCTATTCCTCTCTTCAGATGTCTTAGGAGACATCTTCTTAGAGAGACGTATGCCATGACTCATAGGTAAGTAACCTCTTTTACTTCCTTCCATGCTGAATCTTTTTAGCACACGATCTATGTACTTAGACTGGGACAAGCCTAGCATCCTTTTAGATCTATCCCTATAGATCTTTATACCAAGTATATAGGATGCTTCTCCCAAGTCTTTCATGGAAAAGCTTTTTGATAGCCAAGTCTTGACCGATTGTAACATTGGAATATCATTTCCAATGATTAGTATGTCATCTACATACAATATTAAGAAGACAACGGCACTCCCACTAGTCTTCTTGTACACACATGGTTCATCCACATTTTTGATAAAACCAAACTCTTTGACTGTTGTATCAAAACGGATGTTCCAACTCCTCGATGCTTGCTTTAATCCATAAATGGATCTCTTAAGCTTGCATACTTGATTTGCTCTCCCACTTGAGACAAATCCTTCTGGCTGTGTCATGTAAACCTCTTCCTCAAGATAACCATTAAGGAAGGCGGTTTTGACATCCATCTGCCAAATTTCATAATCATAGTATGCAGCTATTGCAAGCAAAATCCGAATAGATTTAAGCATGGCAACTGGTGAAAAAGTTTCATCATAGTCAATTCCTTGCTTTTGCCTGAAACCTTTTGCCACCAATCTAGCCTTGTAGGTTTCTACTTGGCCATCTGCTCCAATCTTCTTCTTATAGACCCATTTGCAACCTATAGGGTTAACACCTTCTGGTGCATCAACCAAAGTCCATACTTGGTTGGTATACATAGAGTCTATTTCGGATTTCATAGCTTCTAACCATTTGTTAGAGTCATTACTCATGATAGCTTCCGAATAGGTCAGAGGATCATCATTTTCGATGATGTGGGCTTCATCATTCTCAATGATAAACCCATACCTCTTAGGTGCCTTTCGCACTCTATCTGACCTTTGGAGAGGAGATGTGTGTTGTGGTTGTACTTCATCAATGGGTACATTTGGTTGAAGAATTTCTTGTGTTTCTATTTGTAGGTCTTGAACTTCATTAAGTTCAATTCTTCTTTCACTGCCCTTTTCTAAGATAAACTCTTTTTCTAAGAAAGTGGCATGCCTACTAACAAATACCTTTTGTTCAGTAGGGTGATAGAAGAGATATCCAATACTTTCTTTGGAATAACCTATAAATGTACATTTATCTGATCTAGCACTTAGCTTATGTCCAAAATTTCTTTTGACATATGCTTGGCAGCCCCATATTTTAAAATATTTAAGATTGGGCTTTCTACCTCTCCATATCTCATATGGAGTACTAGATACAGATTTTGAAGGTATCCTGTTTAGCACATATGTAGCAGTTTCTAAGGCATAACCCCAGAAGGAAATAGGAAGATCTGTAAAGCACATCATGGACCTTACCATATCTAATAGAGTACGATTCCTCCGTTCAGCTACACCATTTAGTTGTGGCGTATACGGAGGTGTCCATTCAGAGAGAATGCCCTTTTCTTTAAGATGATTTAAAAATTCACTAGAAAGGTATTCACCTCCTCGATCAGATCGAAGGATTTTAATACACTTTCCGGTTTGTTTTTCAACCATACTTTGATACTCTTTAAACTTATCAAAGGCTTCGTATTTATGTTTCATAAGATACACAAATCCGAACCTTGATAAATCATCAGTGAATGTGATGAAGTAAGAGTATCCACCTCTAGCTGGAGTTGTCATAGGACCACATACATCTGTATGTATAAGTCCTAATAACTCACTTGCCCTTTCTCCATGTCCAGTGAATGGAGACTTGGTCATTTTTCCCATAAGACAAGATTCACAAGTTCCTAATAATTCATAATCATAAGGATCAAAGAACTCTTCTTTGTATAACTTGTTAATTCTTGATTCACTTATGTGACCAAGTCGGCAATGCCAAAAGAGGGTATTATTCACTTCCTCTCTCTTTCTTTTATTGCTTTTATTAATATGAAAGACATTGTCATTAAGTAATAAAACTAGAAGACCATTTTCCATAATGCCATTGCAAAGATGCTTATTAGAAAAATAAATAGAGCAACCATTGCCCTTTCCATTAATTTCAAAACCTTTCTTTAACAACAAAGGAATGGAAATTACATTTCTAATAATTTTGGGCATATAATAACAATCTTCTAATTGTAGGAGCTTTCCCGAAAGCAATTCCAAGTTGTAGGTTCCAACAGCTTCAGCCTGGATGGACTCTCCTCCAGCGCCATACAGCTCGAAGTCACCTTTCTTCAAAATTTTAATTTTCTGTAGTCCATGCAAAGATTTGCAAATGTGAAAACCACAGCCGGTATCCAATACCCATGAATTTGAATTTGAAGAACTTAATGACAAGTTGGCATGTAACATAAACATACCTTTTGATGCAACTCTTGCATCGGTCTTCATACTTGTAAGAAAACTCTTGCAATTCCTTTTCCAGTGGCCAGCTTTGCCGCAATGAAAACAGGTACTTGATCCGGAGTTTTTCTTTCCTTTTTTCTTTTTGATGCTACTCTTGGGGTTCAATCGTTTCTTAGAACCTTTATTTCTCGATTTCCTCATAGAGGTGCTATTTATAAGATGGAGTGGACCTTTATCCTTCTTAATATGCCCTTCAGCTGTTTTGAGCATATTTAACAACTCGGGCAGGGAGGTGTTCAGCTTGTTCATGTGAAAGTTTACAACAAACTGAGAGAATGAATCAGGCAGTGATTGCAAGATCAAATCCTGACTGAGCTCACTATCCATAGCAAAACCTAATTGACTTAATCTGGTGATCAAGTCTATAACCATAAGAACATAGTTTTGCACTGAAGTTCCTTCATTCATTCTAGCACGGAACAACTGCTTAGATATCTCATACCTAGCAGTCCTGCTTTGTTCTCCATACAACTCTTTTAAATTGAGAAGTATGGATTGAGTGTCCATGCCTTCATGTTGCCTCTGTAATTCATTATTCATAGAGGCAAGTATGATACATTTGACAGTCACACTGTCATTTTTCCACATCTTATGTGTGGCAACCTCCTCTTCTATAGCATCATCCCCTAGATCTCCAAGATCAGGGGTTTCAAGTATATAGGAAATTTTCTCCTGAGTGAGTACTATCTTTAAATTCCTCAACCAGTCCACATAGTTTGGTCCGGTCAACTTGTTGGCATCTAAGATGCCTCTTAGTGAAAGTGAAGAAGCCATTTAATAATTCTACATATGCAAGAACAAAACTAATATAAGCAGACCAATCATGATGACATGTTTGCAACTAGATAAGGACTTTAATCTAATTTGTCTCCTACTATTTTTATCGAATATCATAGCCCTCCCCTATGATAAACGTGAAAATATAATTTTTCTTAGTAGGGTTGAGATCCTAATTCATCATAAAAAGCCTTGTGTTTACACAACAAACTCTTATGAGTTCAAAGGTAGGAAACTCTTTCCAATTGCATCTCATGCAATTCTCAACTTTATCTTGTCCTCTTAAAATACTTATTGCCTTGTGTTAGCACAACAAACAATAATATTTTAGTTAAGTCAAACCCTTCATTTCCATATAGTCATATTCGAATAATATTGCCCTTGTGGTTGCACAACAAGGCAATATATTAAAATATGCCATAAGCATCTTAATGCACCAAGACAGTATAACATCAGTCCCCATTGCAAGTCTTGTGTTAGCACAACAAACTAGCATGGATCTTGACATAATAATATCGAGGCATGAATGAAGGCTATCAATAGTGTTATATCAATATTAAGCTTATCCATAATAGGCAATCAAACAATTGGCCAGGTAAGCAGGTGGGAGGCTCCCCTTACTCAGAGAGTAAGGTCCTAATTAAGTAACCACCTTTAGTGCTTTCCTTACACACCAATTAGATTAATTGTTCTAGAATGGGTTAGCTCAAAGTTTTTCAACACTATGACTTAATATAATTTTTATTGAGGGCTTACTAGTCTCTAGCACATTCTTTAATTGTAACATACATTTAACATGTCTAAAATAAACTATTATGCATCATGGCTATCTCATAGCATGTATAAATCATAAGCAATTAATTAACATGCTTCAACATATTTTCATATGGAAAATTTCATATCATGATATTTTATTACATAACATATCATATATTAATCATACATTTCAACATTTCTCTAAGCATATGACATTACTATCTCATAGTAAATTAATAATCATACATCATACATAATTATTTGATTGAACCAATTAAGGATGGCTCTGATACCACTGTAGGGTTTTAGCATGTTATAATGTGCAGCGGAAGCTAGGAATTTTAAAAATTTCTTAATAAAGTCCCTATGCATGAAACCCTTTTAAGCCTAGATCACCTTAATGATTACAATCAAATGATATAAAATAAATGCAGAATTAGTAGAATACCTCAAACGCTAATCCAAAGTGTACAATCTCCACGAGGCGTCCAAGTGTCTGCCCTCCAATGGTGATCCACATGAAAACTTGATCAAGACTTTAGCTCCAAAGACTTTTGATCCTTAATGCAGAATTCTTCTAAAGAACTCTAATGGCTTGCTTTCCTTCCTTTCTATTTTCCTTTAGCCTTCTAAAATCACTTCTAATCCTTTTGTCCTAAAGAAGACCACCTTGTCTTGGCTTAGGACACACTAGAAGCAATGCTAGAAAGAAAGAAACTAATGTAAGAAAGAAAGAAAAGAGGAGTGGGGTGGAATTGGAATGATGAAACCCATGGAGTGCTAACCTATTTATAATAGGTGTAGGGATGCATCTCCAAGGGATGCATCCCATCCACACATCCTCTCATGAAAGGGCATCATCTAAAGGGCCATATCAAATAAGAGGAGGTGCAGATCAAGTGAGGAGGTGTATCAAATGATATGTCCTTTCATGTGGTGCCATATTTTGACCAAGCCAACATCACATGCTAATCACATGTCCATCACGCCTCACCTCTTGATCTTTCATGATGATGATCCAAGGGCTCCAATGCAAGGCGCCATTCACTTGACCCATTATGTCTTCATCCAATGGTAGGATTAAGATCCAATGGTCAATTATGGTAGCCATCCTCTAACCCAATCTAATTGGGTTAAACCAACTCTCCATTATGTCTTCATCCAACGGTAGATCAAGATCTAACGGTCTAGATTGAATGATTTATTAAATCTAATCCAATTAGACTCAAACCAAGCCAATTAGGTGCCAACTCTTGGCTAACCCATATTAGAATATGATCTAATCAAATTAGATCAATTAAGAATCAGATTCGAATCCAATTCGAATCAGATTCGAATCCAATTCGAATTAGGAGCTAAGGTTTGCAACACCTGCTAGGATGTTTATCTTGCAAACATGATCTAATCCAATTAGACCCTTAATAAGTTTTCTTGTGTGTGACCCATTGGGTTCCATACTTAGCCAGCAATAGGTGTGAGTGCGAGTTGACCCAACTTGATTAGAACTCTTCTAATCGATTTAAGTCCAAACTGCGCGAACCCGAACTTAACAATTAGAATCCTTTCTAATTGGTGATCGAATTAACTCTTTAATTTGATCAAACCTATAAAACAAGATTGACGTCTAGCAACGTGTCATGTCTACCCGGAAAATATGGAATTTGGTGGAAATACCAAAAATACCCTTCAGTGGCAAGTTACCATGCAATTCAATCCTTTAATCAAACTGCATCCCAAATATGCATATGAGTATGAATATATGTCAAACTCAATTTCATATTCATATTTTTCTCAATCTTTTAATGATAATTCAAATAATGAAACATTAGAAACTCTTTCTAATTTTCATTCTACTTTGATCAAAGGTTTCCTGAATTATCATATGATTAGAATAAATAGGATGCTATCTTCTCTTACTAGAAGTGATTAATTCCTTGTTGACCTACTCATAATCTTCGTACACAATTCACCATATCCAGAAGACCTCGTACATAACTTATTGTCATGAATGAGTGTAAACCAAAATATGGGTTCATGTGCACAAGATACCATGGTGATCTCAGGTCATAGGATCAGTTGCACAACTCCCACTAAGAGAATCATCTTTTGACATGTAAGTAAGACTTCATAAGATTTCTCTTTGTAGGTCAATTCAGTGAACTCATTCCTCTAATGAGCACCCACATCTTTGTATTAGTGTCTCCACACAAATGATTGTGAGATCAATCATCCTCTGCATCGAGCATACATAAGACATGCCAGTCTTTTCGGTAATCATTGATCCCCGACTCAATGTACCAATGACTGAAAATATTTAAGATTAGGATTTTAGGATTTTAAGTCTCACTAGTATGATTTCATCATAGTCTTAAAACCATTGCCCTAAACTAAGGAGTTTATCATAAATATAATCAACAGCATATGATAAAACATAATGCCTTTATTCATATTTAAATGTCATGTACATGATTTGGACAAATCAAAAGAAAAAATCTTTCACAATACATATTGCGATTGGCTTGTAGGACATCTACTCTTTCAGGTACATAGATAATGTGCTGAAAAGATTCAGCATGGAAGAAAGTAAAAGAGGTTATTTGCCTATGAGTCATGGCATACGTCTCTCTAAGAAGATGTCTCCTAAGACATCTGAAGAGAGGAATAGAATGAATTCTATTCCCTATGCTTCGGCAATAGGATCGATTATGTATGCTATGCTATGTACTAGGCCTGATGTTGCTTATGCCTTAGGCATAACAAGTAGATTTCAGGCTGATCCAGGAGAGGATCATTGGATAGCTGTGAAAAATATTCTTAAGTACTTGAGAAGGACTAAAGATATTTTTCTAGTTTATGGAGGATCTGAGTTGAAACTAGAAGGATTTTCTGATTCTAGTTTTCAATCAGATCCAGATGATAGCAAGTCCACTTCAGGGTATGTCTTTACCCTAAATGGTGGTGCAGTGAGCTGGAAGAGTTCCAAACAGCAAACTGTAGCTGACTCAACTACTGAGGCAGAATACATTGCTGTAAGTGAAGCCGCTAAGGAAGCTGTCTGGATGAAGAAGTTCATCTCTGAGTTAGGAGTAGTTCCCGAGATTGCTGGACCAGTCCCAGTTTATTGTGATAACACTGGAGCTGTTGCTCAAGCGAAGGAACCAAGGTCTCATCACAAATTCAAGCACATTCTAAGACGCTTCCATCTTGTTCGAGAGATTGTCGAGAGACAAGACATAGTCATTGAACGAGTAGACACCAAGAACAACCTAGCAGACCCGTTCACTAAAGCTCTACCACAACAGCAGTTCGATCGCCACCTCGATTGTATGGGGATAAAATATAAGAGCGATTGGCTTTAGTGCAAGTGGAAGATTGAAAGAGTAGATGCCCTACAAACCAATCGCGATATGTATTGCGAAGGGTTTTTCTTTTGATTTGTCCAAATCATGTACATGACATTTAAATATGAATAAAGGCATTATATTTTATCATATGCTGTTGATTATATTTATGATAAACTCCTTAGATTAGGGCAATGGTTTTAAGACTATGATGAGATCATACTAGTGAGACTTAAAATCCTAAAATCCTAATCTTAAATATTCCCAGTCATTGGTACATTGAGTCGGGGATCAATGATTACCGGAAAGACTGGCATATCTTATGTATGCTCGATGCAGAGGATGATTGATCTCACAATCATTTGTGTGGAGACACTAATACAAAGATATGGGTGCTCCTTAGAAGAATGAGTTCACTGAATTGACCTATAAAGAGAAATCTTATGAAGTCTTACTTACATGTCAAAAGATGATTCTCTTAGTGGGAGTTGTGCAACTGATCCTTTGACCTGAGATCACCATGGTATCTTGTGCACATGAACCTATGTTTTGGTTTACACTCATTCATGACAATAAGTTATGTACGAGGTCTTCTGGATATGGTGAATTGTGTACGAAGATTATGAGTAGGTCAACAAGGAATTAATCACTTCTAGTAAGAGAAGATAGCATCCTATTTATTCTAATAATATGATAATTCAGGAAGCCTTTGATCAAAGCAGAATGAAAATTAAAAAGAGTTTCTAATGTTTCATTATTTGAATTATCATTAAAAGATTGAAAAAAATATGAATATGAAATTGAGTTTGACATATATTCATACTCATATACATATTTGGGATGCAGTTTGATTAAAGGATTGAATTGCATGGTAAGTTGCCACTGAAGGGTATTTTTGGTATTTCTACCAAATTCCATATTTTCCGGATAGACATGACACGTTGCTAGACGTCAATCTTGTCTTATAGGTTTGATCGAACTAAAGAGTTTAATTCGATCATCAATTAGAAAGGACTCTAATTGTTAAGTTCGGATTCGCGTAGTTTGGACTTAAATCGATTAGAAGAGTTCTAATCAAGTTGGGTCAACTCGCACTCACACCTATTGCTGGCTAAGTATGAAACCCAATGGGTCACACACAAGAAAACTTATCAAGGGTCTAATTGGATTAGATCATGTTTGCAAGATAAACATCCTAGCAGGTGTTGCAAACCTTAGCTCCTGATTCGAACTGGATTCGAATCTGATTCGAATTGGATTCGAATCTGATTATTAATTGATCTAATTTGATTAGATCATATTCTAATATGGGTTAGCCAAGAGTTGGCACCTAAATTGGCTTGATTTGAGTCTAATTGGATTAGATTTGATAAAACATTTAATTTTGACCGTTGGATCAACATTTGGATGAAGAGAAGGATCAAATGGATGGCGCCATGGATTAGAGCCATTGGATCTTCATCATGGGATGATGGGAGATCATGATCTCGTGATGGACTTGTGATATTGACTTAATCAACATCAGATGGCGTGAGAAAGAAGGGAATACGGTGAACTTAGAATGGCGCCTCATGAAGAAGTGCCACTTGGATTGGATAAAGATGACACGTCAACATATCCTAACTGCTTTCCCTTCAACCACATCATTCTCTCTCTCCTTCTTTCTTATGGCGCCACTAATAAGGGCCTTTGGATCATCATCTAGCCTTGATCAATGGTTGAGAATGCTCCCTATTTTTCATGCGTGAGAAGAAATGAAGAGAGGCATGAGTACGGTGGATTTCATGAAGAGATGCTTAGGGAATGGATAAGGATGAAGCGCCATATCATAAGCACTTCATCTTATCCTAACTACTTCTGATATGCCCTCTCATCAAATGACACATCCCTTGATCTCACGCCCCTCTTCATGCATGAATGGATGGCTACAATGCATCCGTACGCCATCTATAAATAGGGAATGCTCCCGGTGTTTTCAAATCATCGGAAATCAATCCAACTCTCTCTCTCTCATATCCCTTCTTTCTTACATTAGTTTCTTTCTTTCTAACATTGCTTCTAGTGTGTCTTAAGCCAAGACAAGGTGGTCTTCATTAGGACAAAAGGATTAGAAGTAATTTTAGAAGGCTAAAGAAAAATAGAAAGGAAGGAAAGCAAGCCGTTAGAGTTCTTTAGAAGAATTTTGCATTAAGGATCAAAAGTTTTTGGAGCTAAAGTCTTGATCAAGTTTTCGTGTGGATCACCATTGGAGGGCGGACACTTGGACGCCTCGTAGAGATTGTACACTTTGGATTAGCGTTTGAGGTATTCTACTAATTCTGCATTTATTTTATATTATTTGATTGTAATCATTAAGGTGATCTAGGCTTAAAAGGGTTTCATGCATAGGGACTTTATTAAGAAAATTTTAAAATCCCTAGCTTCCGCTGCCCATTATGACATGCTAGAACCCTTCAGTGGTATCAGAGCTATCCTTAATTGGTTCAATCAAATAATAATGCATGATGTATGATTATTAATTTACTATGAGATAGTAATGTCATATGCTTAATGAAATGCTGAAATATATGATTCATATATGATATGATATGTAATAAAATGTCATGATATGAAATTTTCCATATGAAAATATGTTGAAGCATGTTAATTAGTTGCTTATAATTTATACATGCTATGAGATAGCTATGATGCATGATAGCTTATTTTAGATATGTTAAATATATGTTACAATTAAAGAATGTGCTAGAGACTAGTAAGCCCTCAATAAAAATTATATTAAGTCATAGTGTTAAAAAAATTTTGAGCTAACCCATTCTAGAACAATTAATCTAATTGGTGTCTAAGGAAAGCACTAAAGGTGGTTACTTAATTAGGACCTTACTCTTTGAGTAAGGGGAGCCTCCCACCTGCTTACTTGGCCAATTGTTTGATTGTCTATTATGGATAAGCTTAATATTGATATAATACTATTGATAGCCTTCCTTCATGCCTCGATATTATTATGTCAAGATCCATACTAGTTTGTTGTGCTAACACAAAACTTGCAATGGGGACTGATGTTATACTGTCTTGGTGCATTAAGATGCTTATGGCATATTTTAATATATTGCCTTGTTGTGCAACCACAAGGGCAATATTATTCGAATATGACTATATAGAAATGAAGGGTTTGACTTAACTAAAATATTATTGTTTGTTGTGCTAACACAAGGCAATAAGTATTTTAAGAGGACAAGATAAAGTTGAGAATTGCATGAGATGCAATCGGAAAGAGTTTCCTACCTTTGAACTCATAAAGGTTTGTTGTGTAACCACAAGACTTTTTATGATGAATTAGGATCTCAACCCTACTAAGAAAAATTATATTTTCACGTTTATCATAGGAGAGGGCTATGATATTCGATAAAAATAGTAGGAGACAAATTAGATTAAAGTCCTTATCTAGTTGCAAACATGTCATCATGATTGGTCTGCTTATATTAGTTATGTTCTTGCATATGTAGAATTATTAAATGGCTTCTTCACTTTCACTAAGAGGCATCTTAGATGCCAACAAGTTGACCGGACCAAACTATGTGGACTGGTTGAGGAATTTAAAGATAGTACTCACTCAGGAGAAAATTTCCTATATACTTGAAACCCCTGATCTTGGAGATCTAGGGGATGATGCTACAGAAGAGGAGGTTGCCACACATAAGATGTGGAAAAATGATAGTTTGACTGTCAAATGTATCATACTTGCCTCTATGAGCAATGAATTACAGAGGCAACATGAAGGCATGGACACTCAATCCATACTTCTCAATTTAAAAGAGTTGTATGGAGAACAAAGCAGGACTGCTAGGTATGAGATATCTAAGCAGTTGTTCCGTGCTAGAATGAATGAAGGAACTCCAGTGCAAAACCATGTTCTTATGGTTATAGACTTCATCACTAGATTAAGTCAATTAGGTTTTGCTATGGATAGTGAGCTCAGTCAGGATTTGATCCTGCAATCACTGCCTGATTCATTCTCTCAGTTTGTTGTGAACTTTCACATGAACAAGCTGAACACCTCCCTGCCCGAGCTGTTAAATATGCTCAAAACAGCTGAAGGCCATATTAAGAAGGATAAAGGTCCACTCCTTCTTATAGATGGCACTTCTAAAAGGAAATCGGAAAATAAGGGTTCTAAGAAATGATTGAACCCCAAGAGTAGCATCAAAAAGAAAAAAGGAAAGAAAAACTCCGGATCAAGTACCTATTTTCATTGCGAAAAGCTGGCCACTGGAAAAGGAATTGCAAGAGTTTTCTTGCAAGTATGAAGACCGATGCAAGAGTTGCATCAAAAGGTATGTTTATGTTACATGCCAACTTGTCATTAAGTTCTTCAAATTCAAATTCATGGGTATTGGATACTGGCTGTGGTTTTCACATTTGCAAATCTTTGCATGGACTACAGAAAATTAAAATTTTGAAGAAAGGTGACTTCGAGCTGTATGGCGCTGGAGGAGAGTCCATCCAGGCTGAAGCTGTTGGAACCTACAATTTGGAGTTACCTTCGGGAGAGCTCCTACAATTAGAAGATTGTTATTATATGCCCAAAATTATTAGAAATGTAATTTCCATTCCTTTGTTGTTAAAGAAAGGATTTGAAATTAATGGAAAGGACAATGGTTGTTCTATTTATTTTTCTAATAAGCATCTTTGCAATGGCATTATGGAAAATGGTCTTCTTGTTTTATTACTTAATGACAATGTCTTTCATATTAATAAAAGCAATAAAAGAAAGAGAGAGGAAGTAAATAACACCCTTCTTTGGCATTGCCGACTTGGTCACATAAGTGAATCAAGAATCAACAAGTTATACAAAGAAGAGTTCTTTGATCCTTATGATTATGAATCACTAGGAACTTGTGAATCTTGTCTTATGGGTAAAATGACTAAGTCTCCATTCACTGGACATGGAGAAAGGGCAAGTGAGTTATTAGGACTTATACACACAGATGTATGTGGTCCTATGACAACTCCAGCTAGAGGTGGATACTCTTACTTCATCACATTCACTGATGATTTATCAAGGTTCGGATATGTGTATCTTATGAAACATAAATCCGAAGCTTTTGATAAGTTTAAAGAGTATCAAAGTATGGTTTAAAAACAAACCGAAAAGTGTATTAAAATCCTTCGATCTGATCGAGGAGGTGAATACCTTTCTAGTGAATTTTTAAATCATCTTAAAGAAAAGGGCATTCTCTCTGAATGGACACCTCCGTATACGCCACAATTAAATGGTGTAGCTGAACGGAGGAATCGTACTTTATTAGATATGGTACGGTCCATGGTGTGCTTTACTGATCTTCCTATTTCCTTCTGGGGTTTTGCCCTAGAGACTGCTGCACTAATATTAAACAGGGTACCTTCTAAGTCTGTACCTAGCACTCCATATGAGATATGGAGAGGAAAGAAGCCTAATCTTAAGTATCTTAAGATATGGGGTTGTCAAGCTTATGTCAAAAGAAATTTTGGACACAAGCTAAGTGCTAGATCAGATAAATATATTTTTGTAGGTTATCCTAAAGATAGTATAGGATACATCTTCTATCATCCTACCGAACAAAAAGTTTTTGTAGGTAGGCATGCCATTTTCTTAGAAAAAGAGTTTATCTTAGAAAAGGGCAAGGATAGAAAAATAGAACTTGAAGAAGTTCAAGACCTACAAATAGAAACACAAGAAATTCTTCAACCAAATGTACCCATTGATGAGGTACAACCACAACACACATCTCCTCTCCGAAGGTCAGATAGAGTGCGAAGAGCACCTGAGAGATATGGGTTCATCATTGAAAATGATGAAGCCCACATTGTTCAGAATAATGATCCTCTGACCTATTCGGAAGCTGTCATGAGTAATGACTCTGACAAATGGCTAGAAGCCATGAAATCCGAAATAGATTCTATGTATACCAACCAAGTATGGACTTTGGTTGATGCACCAGAGGGTGTAAACCCTATAGGTTGCAAATGGGTCTATAAGAAAAAGATTGGAGCAGATGGCCAAGTAGAAACCTACAAGGCTAGATTGGTGGCAAAAGGTTTCAGGCAAAAGCAAGGAATTGACTATGATGAAACTTTTTCGCCAGTAGCTATGCTCAAATCTATTCGGATTTTGCTTGCAATAGCTGCATACTATGATTATGAAATCTGGCAGATGGATGTCAAAACCGCCTTCCTTAATGGTTATCTTGAGGAAGAAGTTTACATGACACAGCCAGAAGGATTTGTCTCAAGTAAGAGAGCAAATCAAGTATGCAAGCTTAAGAGATCCATTTATGGATTAAAGCAAGCATCGAGGAGTTGGAACATCCGTTTTGATACAACAGTCAAAGAGTTTGGTTTTATCAAAAATATGGATGAACCATGTGTGTACAAGAAGACTAGTGGGATTGCCATTGTCTTCTTAATATTGTATGTAGATGACATACTGATAATTGGAAATGATATTCCAATGTTACAATCGGTCAAGACTTGGCTGTCAAAAAGCTTTTCCATGAAAGACTTGGGAGAAGCATCCTATATACTTGGTATAAAGATCTATAGGGATAGATCTAAAAGGATGCTAGGCTTGTCCCAGTCTAGGTACATAGATAATGTGCTGAAAAGATTCAGCATGGAAGAAAGTAAAAGAGGTTATTTGCCTATGAGTCATGGCATACGTCTCTCTAAGAAGATGTCTCCTAAGACATCTGAAGAGAGGAATAGAATGAATTCTATTCCCTATGCTTCGGCAATAGGATCGATTATGTATGCTATGCTATGTACTAGGCCTGATGTTGCTTATGCCTTAGGCATAACAAGTAGATTTCAGGCTGATCCAGGAGAGGATCATTGGATAGCTGTGAAAAATATTCTTAAGTACTTGAGAAGGACTAAAGATATTTTTCTAGTTTATGGAGGATCTGAGTTGAAACTAGAAGGATTTTCTGATTCTAGTTTTCAATCAGATCTAGATGATAGCAAGTCCACTTCAGGGTATGTCTTTACCCTAAATGGTGGTGCAGTGAGCTGGAAGAGTTCGAAACAGCAAACTGTAGCTGACTCAACTACTGAGGCAGAATACATTGCTGTAAGTGAAGCCGCTAAGGAAGCTGTCTGGATGAAGAAGTTCATCTCTGAGTTAGGAGTAGTTCCCGAGATTGCTGGACCAGTCCCAGTTTATTGTGATAACACTGGAGCTGTTGCTCAAGCGAAGGAACCAAGGTCTCATCACAAATCCAAGCACATTCTAAGACGCTTCCATCTTGTTCGAGAGATTATCGAGAGACAAGACATAGTCATTGAACGAGTAGACACCAAGAACAACCTAGCAGACCCGTTCACTAAAGCTCTACCACAACAGCAGTTCGATCGCCACCTCGATTGTATGGGGATAAAATATAAGAGCGATTGGCTTTAGTGCAAGTGGGAGATTGAAAGAGTAGATGCCCTACAAGCCAATCGCAATATGTATTGCGAAGGGTTTTTCTTTTGATTTGTCCAAATCATGTACATGACATTTAAATATGAATAAAGGCATTATATTTTATCATATGTTGTTGATTATATTTATGATAAACTCCTTAGATTAGGGCAATAGTTTTAAGACTATGATGAGATCATACTAGTGAGACTTAAAATCCTAAAATTCTAATCTTAAATATTCCCAGTCATTGGTACATTGAGTCGGGGATCAATGATTACCGGAAAGACTGGCATGTCTTATGTATGCTCGATGCAGAGGATGATTGATCTCACAATCATTTGTGTGGAGACACTAATACAAAGATATGGGTGCTCATTAGAAGAATGAGTTCACTGAATTGACCTATAAAGAGAAATCTTATGAAGTCTTACTTATATGTTAAAAGATGATTCTCTTAGTGGGAGTTGTGCAACTGATCCTTTGACCTGAGATCACCATGGTATCTTGTGCACATGAACCTATGTTTTGGTTTATACTCATTCATGACAATAAGTTATGTACGAGGTCTTCTGGATATGGTGGATTGTGTACGAAGATTATGAGTAGGTCAACAAGGAATTAATCACTTCTACAAGAGAAGATAGCATCCTATTTATTCTAATCATATGATAATTCAGGAAGCCTTTGATCAAAGCAGAATGAAAATTAGAAAGAGTTTCTAATGTTTCATTATTTGAATTATCATTAAAAGATTGAAAAAAATATGAATATGAAATTGAGTTTGACATATATTCATACTCATATACATATTTGGGATGCAGTTTGATTAAAGGATTGAATTGCATGGTAACTTGCCACTGAAGGGTATTTTTGGTATTTCCACCAAATTCCATATTTTCCGGGTAGACATGACACGTTACTAGACGTCAATCTTGTCTTATAGGTTTGATCGAACTAAAGAGTTTAATTCGATCATCAATTAGAAAGGACTCTAATTGTTAAGTTCGGGTTCGCGCAGTTTGGACTTAAATCGATTAGAAGAGTTCTAATCAAGTTGGGTCAACTCGCACTCACACCTATTGCTGGCTAAGTATGGAACCCAATGGGTCACACACAAGAAAACTTATCAAGGGTCTAATTGGATTAGATCATGTTTGCAAGATAAACATCCTAGCAGGTGTTGCAAACCTTAGCTCCTGATTCGAACTGGATTCGAATCTGATTCGAATTGGATTCGAATCTGATTCTTAATTGATCTAATTTGATTAGATCATATTCTAATATGGGTTAGCCAAGAGTTGGCACCTAAATTGGCTTGATTTGAGTCTAATTGGATTAGATTTGGTAAAACATTTAATTTTGACCGTTGGATCAACATTTGGATGAAGAGAATGATCAAATGGATGGCGCCATGGATTAGAGCCATTGGATCTTCATCATGGGATGATGGGAGATCATGATCTCGTGATGGACTTGTGATATTGACTTAGTCAACATCAGATGGCGTGAGAAAGAAGGGAATACGGTGAATTTAGAATGGCGCCTCATGAAGAAGTGCCACTTGGATTGGATAAAGATGACACGTCATCATATCCTAACTACTTTCCCTTCAACCACATCATTCTCTCTCTCCTTCTTTCTTATGGCGCCACCAATAAGGGCCTTTGGATCATCATCTAGCCTTGATCAATGGTTGAGAATGCTCCCTATTTTTCATGCGTGAGAAGAAATGAAGAGAGGCATGAGTACAGTGGATTTCATGAAGAGATGCTTAGGGAATGGATAAGGATGAAGCGCCATATCATAAGCACTTCATCTTATCCTAACTACTTCTGATATGCCCTCTCATCAAATGACACATCCCTTGATCTCACGCCCCTCTTCATGCATGAATGGATGGCTACAATGCATCCGTACGCCATCTATAAATAGGGAATGCTCCCGGTGTTTTCAAATCATCGGAAATCAATCCAACTCTCTCTCTCTCATATCCCTTCTTTCTTACATTAGTTTCTTTCTTTCTAACATTGCTTCTAGTGTGTCCTAAGCCAAGACAAGGTGGTCTTCATTAGGACAAAAGGATTAGAAGTGATTTTAGAAGGCTAAAGAAAAATAGAAAGGAAGGAAAGCAAGCCGTTAGAGTTCTTTAGAAGAATTCTGCATTAAGGATCAAAAGTCTTTGGAGCTAAAGTCTTGATCAAGTTTTCGTGTGGATCACCATTGGAGGGCGGACACTTGGACGCCTCGTAGAGATTGTACACTTTGGATTAGCATTTGAGGTATTCTACTAATTCTGCATTTATTTTATATTATTTGATTGTAATCATTAAGGTGATCTAGGCTTAAAAGGGTTTCATGCATAGGGACTTTATTAAGAAAATTTTAAAATCCCTAGCTTCCGCTGCCCATTATGACATGCTAGAACCCTTCATGTTATGTTGGAGAATATAACTCACTTGCTCAGTTAGGAAGATCTTTTTAGGTACATGTGTCCTAGATTTTCGCTTTTGGGTACAAAGGTCTTTGAGAAATTTGGCATAGGAGGGAACTTGTCTAATAGCATCAAGAAGCGGGAGGTTGATTTTGACTTGTTTGAAAACCTCCATCATCTCCTCTAGTGAAGTTTCCTTTTTGCCAAAGGGAGAGGGTGAATTAAGAGCTTCAGGAAATGGGGCCTTTGGGATATGAATTTTGGCAGAAGGTGGACTAGATGAAGAAGAAGAAGAAGGTCTTAGATTTTTATTTGACACATTTCTATCCTCTTCTTTACCTTCCTTATTGTTATCCTCCCCAATCTTATTGTCTACTACACGTCCACTCCTTAGGGTAGTCAAAGCATTGGCTTGTTCATGATGAATTGTATTTAGTTGATTTTCTTGAGCCATGTATTGTCCCCTAGGATTACTCACTGGTTGGCTTGGAAGCTTTCCTTTCTCTCGCTTGTTCAGTGCGTTAGCTAATTGCCCCATTTGGGATTCTAGCTTGACGATAGATTGCGTGTGAGAGTGCACCAATTGTGTAATGGTTTCCAAACCTTGAAGGGAGGTCAACACTTTCTCCTCAAAGGCTGTGTTTCTATGGGGTGGAGGAGGAGTATGTTGAAATTGAGTCGAAGGACGGTAGGGATTAATATTCTGGAATGGTTGAAAGTTTTGGGAATAAGGTTGGGAATTATTGGGAGTCTGCTGCTTCCAAGAAAAATTCGGATGGTTGTGCCATCCCGGGTTATAAGTGTTAGAATACGGATCATTAGCCGGTCTAGGCTGTGTTTGAGCAGCGTTGACTTGTTCTTGCACAAATTCAGGGAATTGAGCTGCCGAAGGGCATTCATGTATAGGGTGAGACGGGCTAGAACAAAGAGCACAGACTTGTGCTTGGGAAAAATTTGGAAGCTGTTCTCTAGACATTAGCTGGTCCAACTTGCGGGACAGTGCATCTACTTTGTCAGATAGACCTATGGACTGGCTAACTTCATATATGGTCCCTTTTCTTTGAGAACTCAGGAGTGCTTGACGAGCGGAGGAGGCATGGTGGAGAGAATTTTCATTAAGGTTTTCAAACATCTGCCATGCCTCATGCTCACTCTTAAGCATAAAAGTTCCCCCACAAGAAGCATCAACCATCTGACGGTTTCGTTCAGATAACCCGTCATAAAAGCATTGCACTAATTGCCATTTGTGTATTTGATGATGCGGGCATTTTCGGAGTAAGTCTCTAAATTTTTTCCAGGTTTCATGAAATTCTTCTCCGTCAGATTGGGAGAAGCTCGTGATCGCATGCCTAAATTGGTTCGTTCTTCCTATGGGAAAATATTTTTTCAAAAATTCATGTTGCATTTGAGCCCATGAAAGAATGGAATTGGCTTCTAATGAATGGAGCCACTGCTTAGCTCTATCCTTAAGGGAAAAAGGAAACAGCCTAAGTTTCAGAGCATCATCAGTGAAGTTCTGAATTTTGACAGTAGTGCAGATCTCAAGGAACTCATCTAAATGTCTGTATGGGTCTTCATTGTTGAGTCCATAAAAAGAGGGAAGCATTTGGATGACACTAGACTTAATTTCAAACTGCACAGCAGCCGTGGTATCAGGTAGTTGAATACAAGATGGAGAGGTATAAATGGAAGGAGTGAAGTACTCCTTTAACAGTTTGGGTTGCTCTCCAGCCATCTCGACAAGTGGTGTAGATCCTATGGTTCTATAGGTACGGATTTCGGCTCGAAGGGCCCTAATAGAACGCTCTATTTCAGAATCAAAAGGTACTAATTCAGGAGATCTGGAACGACACCCTGGCATACACTAATGCTTTTCTAATCAGTCAAGTGCGGTCAAGCATGCATTAAAAGAAAAAGACTTCAAATCCTTATGTTTGCCCTAAAATCACTAGATAGCTCCTAACTGGTTTGAAGAGGGCACCTAAGCCTCCAATCTGGTCTAATGAACTGAGTTGACCAGGTAAGCTCCTAGGTAAGTGGGGGGGTCACGATGCGTTGCAAAGGTCCCACTTAAAAACCACTTGCCTCGAACAGATGAACTGTCTCCCTTGGGACAAAGCTTGCCTAGACATCAACTGAGCCACAGAGCGAAATTGGTGCAACTTTCGGTGATCTTCGTCCTATTGAGCTCGAATGTCCCTAGGGGCCAACGTCTAATTGATTTTAATTAACGTGATGGCTATGTGAGAATTGATTCACCTAACTTGGGCAAGAATCTGATGATGAAATCCAGTTCTTATCTTGTTGGGGTGATCGCCCTTACTATGTGCGGATTAATTGGTGTATGTGTATCAAGCATGCATTCACACTTTTACTGAAATTAAAATCAAACAATCACCACAAAATTTCAAGCAAACTGGGAATCAATTTAAATAAGAAAGGTTTAGAGATTACCAAAGAAAATTTCTCCAGCAATTTTTAAAGCAAACCTTTACCGTATTCCTTTTCCAATAGTTCCTTTTTTGATCGCCCCAGATTTTCTCTTCGATTTCTGATTAAATAATACCAAAATAAAAATTAAGAATTAGTAAGAAAGAAGAAAGGGGATAATTAAAGTAACAAAAATAGAAAATACTTTTATTTTATTTTAGAGATATATATTATTATTATTATTATTATTATTATTATTTGAAAGTTTTTTTTAATATTTTATGAAAAGAAAACAACTATGCTAGCAATCCCCGGCAACGGCGCCAAAAATTGATAGTCAATTTTAAAGACCACGCAATAGCACGTATCTAGTAGGATAGTGATTACGGGTATCGATCCACAGGGATTGGAGTATAGTTATTTTTCTTTAAAAAAATATTTAAAAGGAAAAGTTTGTGAAGAAAATTAAACTAGAAATTTAATAAGAAATGCAATTAAAATGATATCAGTTTGGGAGAACCTAGGGCAAGGAATTCACCACTAACATCGGAACAAGGGTTATTTATATTTTATTTCGTTCTTGGATTAACATGCAAATTGGCTACAAGCCTAATAAGCATTTAAATAAAAATTCACAAAAGTAATTTGGGCATAATCCATCTTCAGTAGGCATGAAATGTCTATCCTAATCTAAGGTGGCAGCACATCGCATCTTCCCTAAGCATGGACTATCTTATATTTACTTAGTGATCATGAAGAACAGTTGTACGAACATCATACTTAAAATCACAGAAATTAAATATGATTCAAAAGAAGATATCCATTAAAAACAATAAGTTCATACAACCCCAACAATATAAAATAAAATATAAAACCCGTGTCCCTTTGCTAGGGCTGCATCCAGCCCTGGTGAGGAGATCAGCCTTCCATGGAGTGGTGGATGGCAGCAGCAGCACAGCAGCGGGCTCCCATTCCTTCCTTCTCTTTCTCCTTTGAAATATTCCCAAAATAGCCAAACTCCTCTCTCTCCTTTGTTTCCCGTGGGACTCTGCCTCCCAAGAGCTTAGTTGATGGGAGAAGCCCACCGTGGGGAAGAAGAATGAATGGAACCGAAGAGAAGCCTGATGGATTTAGAGAAGAGCTGGGATCAGTCCCCCCAATGGGGAAGAAGGAATGCCTTTCTCTGTTCCATTCCTGGGCTTTTTATAGGCTTCATACTTCCTCTTTCCTCCCTGTTCTGAATGAAGGATAAAGGTGAAAAGAAGCAGGATAAGGCAGATGACTTCAGCCCCTTGATCCTTGGACGCGGTAGGAGTCTTGCGGATGAGGATTTGAGTCTATCCGTGATTGGGATTTGGTGCCGATCTCGTGGATAATGGGAGGCTGGGACGGGCTCTGTTTGTTGGACACAGGGGATCCGGATGAATCAATTGCTGAATGCAGGGAATATTGTTTGTGGACGTGATCCGTGGGAGGATAAACTAGCGAAAAATGGCTGAGATGAAGACACGTGAAACAGGGGATGATTCATGGGATTCGGCAGCTCGGGCGTTGGGAGTGAATGTGCTGGAAGCTTGATCTGCATCGCGGGATGGCTCGCGGATGAGGTTGAGATTAATCCGGGAGTTTGGATGAAGCTCACGGTTGGGAACGGATGTTAAGTGATCCGGAACAGGGGAGAATAAGCTTAGATGCCGTGTTTGCTGGTCCTTGAGGCTCGGGAGGATGGAGTTGCATTATGGGTTGAATGCGGTTGATGCAATGAAGATGGATGCTAAACGAAATGAAGGGGAGATGAGCTGAGGCTTTGAACGCGGAAGGGATGAAGCTGGGACGGCTTTGGGATAAAGATGGATTACGAACGGGATGTATGTGATAAGGATGTAATCCGAGATGCAGGGGAAGTTGGACTTGGCTGAAGGCTCGGGAATGGCTGGGAGGAAGATCGGATCCGCGGAGGAGATGAGGTTGAAAAGCTTGGACCTTATCCGTGGGTGATAATCGGAAGAATATTTGATGGCTGGGACGTTGTGGATGTTGACAGGAATGAAGGGAACGTGGGATGAAGAGAAGTTGAGAGAGAGATGTTGGGAAGATGAACTCGTGATGAAGATACGATGGGGAGGATGGAGCTTTGGGATTCGTGCAAATATGATGATATGCTTTGAGATCTGAGTGATAAATAATTGAAGAGATTTTATTGTTTTTGAGATTAAAATAGGAGAATTGGATCATGTGGAAAGAAAATTAGGTGACTGAATCAGAGGGTCTTGATTTGCAGGGTGCATGTGGTTTAGGTCCAGGAATAATCCCTAATGAACTTGACTCAACCTGCATACATTAGACTCAATCAGTAAATAAGTAAAACTTGAATTACCTTTAATAATTTATTAAAATGCAATGGTGAAGGTAACACAATTTTTTAGTTGAATTTACAAAATATTTGAATTAAAATAATGATAAGTGCTATAAATAAGATATTAGTTTATGCATTATTTAGCACTTATCATGTATCCCTTAGCTACAAGTCTAGCTTTATTTCTTATAACTAACCCATTTTCATCTAATTTATTTCTAAAGATCCATTGTGTTCCAATTACAGAGTTATGCTTTGGTCTTTCAGTTAATGTCCATACATTACTTCTTTTGAATTGATTTAATTCTTCTTGCATGGCATTTATCCAATTGGTATCTTTTTCAGCTTCTTCATAAGTCTTAGGTTCTAATTGTGAAACAAAAGCAAGATAATCATTTAAATTTCTAAGAGAGGATCGAGTTCTTACTCCTTGAGATGGATCACCAATGATTAAGTCTTTAGGGTGTCCAGATGCATACCTCCATTCCTTTGGCAAGTTTTGAGATTGTGGTGGCATGCAATCATCTCCCTTATCTTGAATTGGCACGTCATTAATATTCAACTTTTCAAAGTTAATAATTCCGGTATCATCATCAAGAATATTTTCTTTCTTAGCAGACTCACTATCAGACTCATCAAATATGATATTAATTGACTCTTCGACTACAAGAGTTCTTTTATTGAATACTCTGTATGCCCTGCTAGATGTGGAGTATCCTAAGAAGATACTTTCATCTGACTTGGCATCAAATTTACTTAGATCCTCCTTGCCATTGTTTAAAATGAAACATCTACATCCAAATACTCTTAGATATTTAGCAGTTGGTTTCTTATTCTTCCAAAGTTCGTAAGGAGTTTTCTTGGTTATTGGTCGTATTAAAATCCGATTTAGAATATGGCAAGCAGTGCTTATAGCTTCAGCCCAAAAGTACTTTGGAAGATTTGACTCGCACAACATTGTGCGTGCCATTTCTGCCAATGTCCTGTTTTTCCTTTCAACAACCCCATTTTGTTGAGGCATTCTAGGTGCTGAAAATTGATGTGAAATACCATTTTTATTACAAAATTCTTCAAAGTGTTGATTTTCAAATTCAGTGCCATGATCACTTCGAATTGCTACTAAGGTGAGCTTCTTTTCATTTATGATATTATTATAAAGTTTCAAGAATTCTGAAAATGCTTCATTCTTATGTGCCAAAAATGAAACTCATGTATATCTTGAAAAATCATCTACAATAACTAGTCCATACTTCTTCCCTCCTAGACTCGCAGTTCTAGTGGGTCCAAATAGATCCATGTGTATGAGTTCAAAAGGCCTAGTTGTTGATACTATATTCTTTGATTTGAAGGATGATTTAGTTTGTTTTCCTAATGAGCATGGTCCACAGATTTTGTCCTTTTCAAAAATCAATTTTAGCACATCTTTTATTAATTCCTTATTGACTAGTTTTGATATTAATTCCATACTAGCATGTCCTAGTCTACGATGCCAAAGCCAACTTGTTTCATTTTTCTTTTCTTCATTAGTAATTAAGCATAATCCATTTTTCTTGCCTAAATCATGAAGATCTACCATGTAAATATTTCTTTGCCTTTGTCCTACAAGTACAATACTATTATCTTTAGGATTTGTGATTATGCATACTGATGCTTCAAATGTGACTTTAAATCCTTTATCACAAAATTGACTTATGCTAAGTAGGTTATGTTTCAAACCCTTAACTAATAAGACATTTTCTATGAAAATAGATGGAATAATGAAAATTTTATCCTTTCCAATGATATACCCTTTACCATTGTCTCCATAGGTTACTACTCCACCCTTCTTAGATTCCAAGGTGACAAATTGGTCTACGTCACCGATCATGTGTCTTGAACAGCCGCTATCTAGATACCATCGTTTTTTCTCTTTATTAGCTGCAAGACACCCCTGCAATAAAGATCAAGAAAGAGCTTTAGGTACCCAAACTATTGGGTCCTTTGGGGTTAGTACTTGATGTTCCTTTTGGAACCCAAACTTTCTTGAATTCGATTTTATGATTATTACTCAATTTGTTTTGACTGGACTTTCTATAGTTACATTCATATGCTTTATGTCCTAATTTATTGCAGCAATGACAGGTAATATTTTTATTTTTAGCTTTTACAAAAATGTTCTTTAAGTATTTTTGTTTCCTATTTGTTTTATATCCTAATCCAGCCTTATCATATACAGCTTTTTGACTATCAAGAATCATATTTAATTTGGTAGAACTAAGTATAAACTTATCTACTAAGAATTTATATTTTTCAACATCTTCTTTTAACTTGACATTTTCAGCAATTAGATTCTTGGTTTCATTTGTAAGTTTCCTACTTAATGTTTCATAGTTATGAGATAGTTTTAACTTATCTTTGACAAGAGACTGATTTTCTTCTTTTAGAACTTTATTTTTATTGATTAGTTTTCTATGTTCTTCCATGAGTTCTAAGAATGCATCATGTAATTCATCAACAGTAAAATCACATTCAAGTTCAGAATCTACCTCATCGTCATTGGCCATATGACACATTTGGGCCGTCTCTTGATGATCTTCCTCTTCTGAACTTGACTCCTCACTTTCACTCCATTCAGCCATGAAGTTCTTCTTTTTCAGTTTTCTTGCCATCCATTTCAATTCTGGGCAATCTATCTTATAATGCCTGGGTTTGTTACACTCATAACAAATAGGAGTTTCTTTTTCCTTTTCTTTGTCCTTACCCTTTTCTTTGCTTGAGCTACCTTTGAAGAAGGATTTCTTTTTATGAAATCTATTCTTACCTCTCATAAACTTTCTGAATTTTCTTCCAAGCATAGCCATTCCTTCTTCATCAAATTCATCATCATCATCTGAATCTTCCGACTCAGTTTGTTGTTTAGGGGTGGTAGACTTTAGGGCAATGGGCTTTCTTCTCTTGACCTCATCTTCTGAATTTTGCCTCATGGTCAACTCATGGGTCATGAGTGATCCTAGAAGTTTCTCTAATTGCAGTGTGTTGAGGTCCTTAGCTTCCTGAATTGCAGTTACCTTGGCCTCCCAAACTCTTGGTAGAGACCTAAGAATTTTTCGCACCAATTCAGAGTTAGTATAAGACTTTCCTAAACTCTTAAGCCCATTTATAATTTCAGTAAAACGAGTAAATATATCAGTTATGGACTCAGTGGATTCCATTTTAAACAATTCATACTTGTGTACTAATATGTTTATTTTTGACTCCTTAACTTGATTAGTCCCTTCATGAGTGACCTCAAGTTTGTCCCAAATTTCTTTTGCAGAGATGCAAGTAGATATTCTATTAAATTCACTTACATCTAATGAACAGTAAAGTACATTAATTGCTTTTGCATTTAACTGTGCTAATCTTCTATCACTTTCATTCCAATCCATTTCTGGTTTGGGTATGATAGTGCCCTCTATATTAAGTGTGGGTGTGTGAGGTCCTCTAGTAATAATGTGTTGGAAACCCGCCCATGCCGCAAAAAATTGCAGCGGAAGAGGCATGCACGGGGTCATACGTTCATCTCATGAACGTTATTTCAAAAACCGTTCATAGATGGATTAGGATTAAAACTTTTTAAACAATTAGGAAGATCAGATCTTCACCTTTGTGCGGGTAGATGATCACCGCAAACTGATGATCGTGGTTTAGGATGAAGGTTCGCTTGAAGCCGTTCAAGTGCCCGGCCTCTACGGGTATCCACACGAAGCAGAAAATCGATCCAAGCTTTCTATCTCCCCGGGGTGCTAGCTCCCTTGCAGAGATAACTTTGATGGCTGATATCCTCCCTTCAATCAATCCTTGATTGTGCTTGGAAGGAGGAAGAAGAAGGATGAAGAGAAGAAGAGGAACGAAGCCCTGCAGCCTTCTTTTTCTTCCTTGCGTTGGAACCAAACGGTGGAGGAAGAAGGAGGCCACCAAGATCCTTTTCTTCCCTTTGTTGTTGGTGGCTGAAAAGAGAGGAGAGGAGGGTGGCCACGTGATGGAGAGAAGGAGGGCTTCACATATGAATTAGGTCAGCCCCCAAGCCTCCTCTTAAATAGCATCTAGGGCTCCTATTTGGTTTAGTCCAAATCATGAATCAATTGGGTTCAATCTATGCTAGTCCTAATCCAATTAGAACTTGAATGAACCATGACTCAATTGAACTCTTCAATCCTAATCTAATTAGGAGCCATCTTGATTCATTGGATTAATAATTAATTGGGACTTAAGAAATCCTAATCCAATTAGGACTTGTTTAATTCTAGTCCTAATCCAATTAGGACTCTAATTTGAATTCGAAGTCCTAATCCGATTAGGACTCTAGGAATCCTACTCCAAGTAGGAATCCAAATTTAATTCAAAACTCCTAATCTAATTAGGATTATAGGAATCCTACTCCAAGTAGGAATCCTAGTCCTACTCCTAATAGGATTCCCAGTCCAAGTAGGAATCCCAGTCCAAGTAGGATTTCTAGTCCTAATCCAATTAGGACTCTATGAATCCTACTCCAAGTAGGACTCTTGTTTTAAGTCCAATTAATCAATTCCCTTTGTTCCTTCTTCAACTTATTATCAATCAAATTGATTACTTGTGATTCCTAATCACGATTCAACCATCGGATCGGTCATTACTTCTAGTGTGTGTGACCCCATAGGTTCTACTCTGACTGGTAGTGAGATATATTATGATCTCTATCACAATATCATTGAAAACTCCTTTCAATGGATTGGAACGATTCCAACTCTACTCTTTAGGGTTTATCGATCATCGAGATAATCCCTGTAAGTCCCACCATCCACCAGTGACACCTAGCAGCATGTAGTGGCTACCCAGTAGAATAGAATGATGAACCTCTAGGTGCAGTTATCGTGTGATACAGTCCTACTATCGTGGATCCCTACAGGACGGAGGTCATGGATAACTCGTCAAACCCCTTCGTCTGTCATATGTCAAGATTTATTCGACTCGAGTTCGATAGTGGAAAACTCTTTCTCCACTTTATATTACTGCCCTGGCCGAGGTCTTAGAACTCAGTCTAACAAATCACATAGGATCACTCCTCTTCTATCAAGGTCGATAGATTCCATGTAAGTGCATACCCTACTCCTACAGTGAACTTACTGCAGCCAATCTACACTACAAGGACCTATATGACTAGAGACCATGTATATGTGTAGTCAAACTACAATAACCTTACTGTGAGTAGCTAAAGCACCGCAGGTCAAAGGACCAGTCACACTACTGCAACATCAAGCAAATCACTGACGAGTGGATAGACATCCAAGTGACTTCTTGTGTTGGTCACGCTCAGTACCCTTGTTCTCTAACAAGCACCTGCACTATCACTTCAGTGTCCCTACACTGTGGACTCGAGTCTCGTCCATCCATAAGGAAAGCGATGTGTGCACTGATCAGATCGATCACCGTCCTCGTGATGATCCATTGATCAGGAGCATTTAGAAATTAATCACCAATGATACATGGCTCAAATTCTCAACTCTTGAGAATATGTATCATCATCTTATTAATTCCTTGGACGATTCATAGACACATAAACAATATGAATGAAAAGAATGCCCATTTATTAATCAATAATAATAAAGTCAAGTACAAAATTATGTCCCAGAATTAATAATGTGTTAGCCAGATTGGCTTCTAGGGCATACTTCTAACAATCTCCCACTTGCACTAAAGCCAATCAGCCATAAACCTAAGCCCCATCTTCTTAAGATGCGCTTCAGTTTTCTGCCGACTTAGCTGCTTAGTGAATGGGTCCGCCACATTTTCTGTGGAGTCTACTCTCTGATCCTCTACTTATTTCGTTTCGAGGTAGTCGCTTATTAGGTTAAATTGCCGCTCTATGTGCTTCGTTTTCTGGTGAGACCTTTGGCTCCTTAGCTAGTGCTATGGTGCCTTTGTTATCGCAGTAGAGTGTTATGACATCTGATGACATTACACCTAACTCTGCAATGAACTTCTTAAACCAAAAGATTTCCACTGCACCCTTAGAGACGGCTTAACATTCAGCTTCTAAGGTAGAATCTATAATGATCGGTTGTTTGGAACTCTTCCAATTTATTGAACTACCATTGCACATATTCTGATGTAGACTTCTATCATCAATATGTGTGCATCCTTCTATCTTCAACTCTGATCTTCTCCCAATGACCAAGAACATGTCCTTAGTTCTTCTCAAGTACTTAAGACTGTTCTTCACAGCTATCTTGCACTTCTTGCCTGGATTTGACTGATATATGCTCGTGACACTCACAGCATGTACTATATCAAATCACGTATATTGCATGGTATATGTGAGGCTCCCTATAGCCGAAGCATAAGGGATCTTGCTCATCCGTTGAATCTCTTCATATGTGTTAGGGCACATCTTCTTGGAGTGATTTATCCCATGCCTAAGGGGTAATAATCCCCTTTTAGAGGTCTTTCATGCCGAACCTCTTCAGCACTCCCTCTATGTACATATGCTGTGATAGGACAAGCATCCTCTTAGATCTATCTTTATAGACCTTAATTTAAAATATAGGATGCTTTCCCAAGGTCTATCATGGAGAATTCCTTACACAACCAAAACTTGACCTAAGTTAGCATGGAAATATCATTGCCAATTTGAAGGATATCATCCACGTACAATACGAAGAATGCAATAGTCCTCCCACTAACTTTCTTATAGACACATGGTTCCTCTTCGTTCTTGATGAAATCAAATGATTTGATTATATCGTTGAAACGAGTGTTCCAACTCCGAGATACTTATTTTTGTCCATAGATGAACTTTTGCAGCTTACAGACCTTGTGATCACCATCATCGTATCATGATATGCTGCAACAGCAAGCAATATTCGAATGGACTTTTGCAATGCTACAGGTGAAAAGTATCCTTATGATCAGTGCCTTTGCACTGACTATAACCTTTCGCTACTAGCCTTGCTTTATAGGTCTCTACCTAGCCATCCAAACTTAATGTTCTCTTGTAGATCCATTTACACCCAATAGGTACTATACCTTCTGGTGGATCCACTAAGATCCAGATTTGGCTGGAATGCATGGAGTCCATCACTAACTTCATCGCTTCCAGCCATCTCTCGGAATTGATGTCTAACATCGCCTCGTTGTAGGTTTTAAGATCCTTACCTTGATCCCTATCTCTCATGAGAAACACTTCCTCTACATCCTCTGTAAGCATACCTAAGTACCTTTCAGACGGACGGGAGATCCTACTATATTTTCGAGGTGGAGGAGGTACTACGTGTACTGGCTTAAATAGGTTCTATAGGTACAATGGCTTGTTGCTGTTTAGAGACTTTCTCTTCAAGCTCAAATTTTCCTCCCACTGTCTCTGTCAAGGATAAACTATTTCCATGAAGATAGCATCTAGGTTCACAAACACTTTGTGATCCTTTGGGACGAAAAGTCGTATCCTAATGACTCTTTAGGATATCCAATAAAACGAGCATTAATTGTCCTATCCTCTAACTTGTCCGCCTGTTGTCGCTTGACGTGGGCCGGACATCCCCAAATCTTGAGATGACCAAGACTCGGCTTCTTACCATGTCATATCTCATATGGTGTGGTAGGAACGGACTTTAGAGGGAATTCTATTCAATAAGTAAATAGCTGAAAATAGGGCATCTATCTAAAGAACCAAGGGTAAATCAGTGAAGCTCATCATGGATCGGACCATATCCAATAAAGTCCGATTCCTCCTCTCCGACACTCCGTTGAACTGAGGTGTACCAGGAGGAGTCCATTATAAAACTATACCATTCTCCTTGAGATAATCACGGAACTCTCCACTAAGGTATTTACCTCTTCAATCTGATCGAAGAACCTTAGTGAGTTTTTGGGTGGTTCTATATACACCCCCTATTGCTCAGGACACCCCCCAAAAATTAAAAAAAAATTAAATACTCTCTACACCCCCCCATTTGCTAAGGACACCCCTAAAAAATTAAAAATTCCTAAATTACCCCCCACCCTTCCCACCCCCTCACCTAAATTGCTCTCTACACCCCCCAAACCCCCCCCCCCACCCCGCTCTTCCCCTCCAAAACACCCGCCGGCTTCTTCCTTCCGAGCAACGAGCACCTCGCCGGCGGAGGAGGAGGGGGGAGGCGGAGGAGGAGGACGGGGAGGCGGGGGGAGGCGGAGGGGGAGGTGGGGGATGGGGAGGAGGAGGAAGGAGGACGGGGAGGTGGGGGAAGAGGAGTGAGAGGTGGCGGAGGAGGAGGGGGGAGGCGGAGGAGGAGGACGGGGAGGTGGAGGGGGAGGACGGGGAGGTGGAGGGGAGGAGGGGGGGGAGGTGGGGGATGGGGAGGAGGAGGAAGGAGGACGGGGAGGTGGGGGAAGAGGAGTGAGAGGTGGCGGAGGAGGAGGGGGGAGGCGGAGGAGGAGGACGGGGAGGTGGAGCGGGAGGACGGGGAGGTGGAGGGGAGGAGGGGGGGGAGGTGGGGGATGGGGAGGAGGAGGAAGGAGGACGGAGAGGTGGGGGATGGGGAGGAGGAGGAGGTGGCGGAGGAGGAGGGGGGAGGCGGAGGAGGAGGACGGGGAGGTGGAGGGGGAGGTGGAGGGGAGGACGGGGAGGTGGAGGGGAGGAGGGGGGGGAGGTGGGGGATGGGGAGGAGGAGGAAGGAGGAAGGGGGGGTGTACTGAGAAAATTTCAAGGGCAATATGGTAATTACACTAAAGGTTAGTTTGGGTATTTTTTTTTTGGTTTTTGGGGGGTGTCCTGAGCAATAGGGGGGGTGTATATAGAACTACCCTGAGTTTTTCTGTATGTTTTTCTACTTCATATTTAAACTCTTTGAACCTTTCAAAAGTTTCAGATTTGTGTATCATACACATATCCATATCGTGAGTAATCATCGGTAAATGAAGTAAAAAATTATAACCCCTAGCCTGCACATCGAATGGGCAACACACATCAGTGTGTACTAGGATAAGTATTTCAGTGGACCTCCCTGTGTCCTACAAAGGATAACTTGGCCATCTTTTCTTGAAGGCAGAATTCATAAATCAAATATGACTCGAAAGTCAATGAGCCCAAAAGCTCATGTTTCTCCAATTTGTTTATTCTGTCTTCTCCTATATGGCCAAGCCTGAGGTGCCACAAATACTTTAGTTTTATCTCATTTTTGGATCTATTAGATCCTATGGTATTCACTGTTTGCTCAGATATATTCACAGATACATCCATATGTATGTGATAGAGACTGTCAATCATAAAACCACATTGAACCTAATTTATTTCTCAAATAAATGGAATAGCAGTCTTAAAAAGATCTTTCTGTGCTAAGATACAGAAATCAAATTTCTGCTAGCAACAGGTAACAGTTCCTAAGTACCCTGAGCATATCGACATACCTTCTGAAGGTCTGTCACCCTTTATGTTCTTTATGCTTTCCCATGTATGTAGGACAGTTCCTCTTCCAATGGCCGTCCATGATGCAATGGAAATATTTTTCCTTGCAATTGGCCTTTTTCTTGGAACTTCCTTATTTGGCATTTTCTCGGTCTTCTGTTTCTTCACAGGCTTTTTCTTCTTCCAAATAGACTCTCTCTTGGAAGTAGAAACCAGCTCGACAGTGAGAACGATGCCCCTTGAACTCTTCAAGGCCCCTAAGGTAGTTACCAATTTATTTAACAATTCTGTTTTGGTGCATACAATCTTGTTCATATGGTAATTTACTATAAACTGTTCATATGAAGCTAGAAGGGATTGTGGGATCATATTCGTTTGCAATTCCTTGTGCATGGTCATGCCGAGCTTCTCAAGCTTCTCTAAGTCCTTTATCATGGTCAAACCATGATCATGGACAGACTGTCCATCGCGCATCTTTGCCTTGAAGAGCCTCTTGGACACTTCAAAACATGCTGCGCGACTCTGATCTCCATACAACTCTTGCAGGTGATTTAATATGTTCCTGGCAGTCTTCATGTTCTCATGCTGGCATTGTAATTCATTGGACATGAATGCCATTGTGCAGCACCTAACCTTATTGTCATTGTTCGTCCACTTTAGCATGTGTCTTACGCTGATCAGTGATCGGACAGATTGGTAACATAGGGATTCCATGGTCTAGCACATACCCTAATTTCATAATTCAAAATTATTTTTGAAATTTGCTGAGCCAGTCTTTATAATTGGGTTTGGTCAAACGGTTGTTCTATAGGATATGAGTTAAAAGTCTAGAAGCTGACTTTATAATCCTCAGAGAGTAAAGATTCTAGTTAGAATTTTGTACTTGATCCTAATTTGTTCTAGGGTCTTTTAGAACAAATGTACCTCCCACTATTTTCTCGAATCCCTCACACTCCCCTGGTAGGAAAACGGAAATCCTACGCGACTAGGGTTTCTAGTGGGTACTGCGGTCCCACCGATTTACATGCCACCTCACCTAACAGTTATTGGTGACACATAAATTGATGAATGTACAACTCTTGTACAATGCTTCTCAAGCATGTTGCAATGCTACTTGGTCTCTAAGCCATGAAGACCTCACCTAATAGTTATTGGTCCCATTTCTTAGTTAAGTCAAACCCACCGTATAACCGTAGGAATAAAGTCGTCATTGGGTCCTCACCTAACAGTTATTGGTGCCCAACCCCACCTTTATCCTACAACATCTCATGTCTATAGAGAGGTCCAGCCCCCCGATGCAACTTGCCCACTGTATCCAGCCGAGACAAATCAACATCAGAAAGACCTTAGCAGCTCTACTACAGTGGAAGACCTATTGACTTAATATTGGTTAATCAGGTCTTAGTGTTTGCAACTTGAGCTCTTCATAAGAGGTAATCGAACAATTGGCCAGGTAAGCAGGTGGGAGGCTCCCCTTACTCAGAGAGTAAGGTCCTAATTAAGTAACCACCTTTCATGCTTTCCTAGACACCAATTAGATCAATTAATCTAATATGACCCGCTCATGTTGGTTCACTCTCGACTTGATTGAGGAGATTTTAGTTTAGGTCTCTTTCGATATGCAACTCGCATCTTATGCACACTTCTATCTACCCGCTATGCATAGGCATAAACATTAAACATCCAGGCATATATATAAGAAAGTAAATGTAACGGGTGATGATCATGGATCCAGGATGGGTCATAGTACAAGCACATGCACGTCAATTGGTTTGATCGTCTTCAACTCTTGACTCGATCTTGATCCCTTAGGTTCAATTGTAATCAACTCCTTGATCCATCTTCAATCAACCTATGATCTCAATCCGCGCAAGGCTTGCTTGTAGGAGGTATACATCGATCAACCATCGACGTGCAACATACATCACAGATTACATCCCAGATAAAATTCAAAATAAAAGAATAATTACAACCCTTTTTCGATGAGACACGCAGGTCTCTAATACATGAATTTAAAATGCTCGCAGGCATCTGGAAAAATGATTTACATGTTATCACATAACATCACAGAACATTTCAGGCATTGCAGAACATTTCAGCAATTCACAAAAGGGTCATCCATGATCATCACCATTCGCATCACATGCATAATTTTAATTTACAGATCTGAAACTTAATTGATTACCTCATCTCATGAGTCGCTGATCATGCAAGGGATGATTCTTAAATAATTATAATCATATTAATTACATAACAGAATCATTAATCAATGCATACCAAAATTCAGCATGCAGAAAAATTCTGCAACCTGAAATTCTGCATGCATAAAAATCAGCAGGCATAATCCTTTAATTTTCAGATCTAATATGCCTTGATCCTTTTAATCCTAATCATAATCTACGAAGTCTAGGCTCTGATACCACTGTTGGAAACCCGCCCATGCCGCAAAAAATTGCAGCGGAAGAGGCATGCACGGGGTCATACGTTCATCTCATGAACGTTATTTCAAAAACCGTTTATAGATGGATTAGGATTAAAACTTTTTAAACAATTAGGAAGATCAGATCTTCACCTTTGTGCGGGTAGATGATCACCGCAAACTGATGATCGTGGTTTAGGATGAAGGTTCGCTTGAAGCCGTTCAAGTGCCCGGCCTCTACGGGTATCCACACGAAGCAGAAAATCGATCCAAGCTTTCTATCTCCCCGGGGTGCTAGCTCCCTTGCAGAGATAACTTTGATGGCTGATATCCTCCCTTTCAATCAATCCTTGATTGTGCTTGGAAGGAGGAAGAAGAAGGATGAAGAGAAGAAGAGGAACGAAGCCCTGCAGCCTTCTTTTTCTTCCTTGCGTTGGAACCAAACGGTGGAGGAAGAAGGAGGCCACCAAGATCCTTTTCTTCCCTTTGTTGTTGGTGGCTAAAAAGAGAGGAGAGGAGGGTGGCCACGTGATGGAGAGAAGGAGGGCTTCACATATGAATTAGGTCAGCCCCCAAGCCTCCTCTTAAATAGCATCTAGGGCTCCTATTTGGTTTAGTCCAAATCATGAATCAATTGGGTTCAATCTATGCTAGTCCTAATCCAATTAGAACTTGAATGAACCATGACTCAATTGAACTCTTCAATCCTAATCTAATTAGGAGCCATCTTGATTCATTGGATTAATAATTAATTGGGACTTAAGAAATCCTAATCCAATTAGGACTTGTTTAATTCTAGTCCTAATCCAATTAGGACTCTAATTTGAATTCGAAGTCCTAATCCGATTAGGACTCTAGGAATCCTACTCCAAGTAGGAATCCAAATTTAATTCAAAACTCTTAATCTAATTAGGATTATAGGAATCCTACTCCAAGTAGGAATCCTAGTCCTACTCCTAATAGGATTCCCAGTCCAAGTAGGAATTCCAGTCCAAGTAGGATTTCTAGTCCTAATCCAATTAGGACTCTATGAATCCTACTCCAAGTAGGACTCTTGTTTTAAGTCCAATTAATCAATTCCCTTTGTTCCTTCTTCAACTTATTATCAATCAAATTGATTACTTGTGATTCCTAATCACGATTCAACCATCGGATCGGTCATTACTTCTAGTGTGTGTGACCCCATAGGTTCTACTCTGACTGGTAGTGAGATATATTATGATCTCCATCACAATATCATTGAAAACTCCTTTCAATGGATTGGAACGATTCCAACTCTACTCTTTAGGGTTTATCGATCATCGAGATAATCCCTGTAAGTCCCACCATCCACCAGTGACACCTAGCAGCATGTAGTGGCTACCCAGTAGAATAGAATGATGAACCTCTAGGTGCAGTTATCGTGTGATACAGTCCTACTATCGTGGATCCCTACAGGACGGAGGTCATGGATAACTCGTCAAACCCCTTCGTCTGTCATATGTCAAGATTTATTCGACTCGAGTTCGATAGTGGAAAACTCTTTCTCCACTTTATATTACTGCCCTGGCCAAGGTCTTAGAACTCAGTCTAACAAATCACATAGGATCACTCCTCTTCTATCAAGGTCGATAGATTCCATGTAAGTGCATACCCTACTCCTACAGTGAACTTACTGCAGCCAATCTACACTACAAGGACCCATATGACTAGAGACCATGTATACGTGTAGTCAAACTACAATAACCTTACTGTGAGTAGCTAAAGCACCGCAGGTCAAAGGACCAGTCACACTACTGCAACATCAAGCAAGTCACTGACGAGTGGATAGACATCCAAGTGACTTCTTGTGTTGGTCACGCTCAGTACCCTTGTTCTCTAACAAGCACCTGCACTATCACTTCAGTGTCCCTACACTGTGGACTCGAGTCTCGTCCATCCATAAGGAAAGCGATGTGTGCACTGATCAGATCGATCACCGTCCTCGTGATGATCCATTGATCAGGAGCATTTAGAAATTAATCACCAATGATACATGGCTCAAATTCTCAACTCTTGAGAATATATATCATCATCTTATTAATTCCTTGGACGATTCATAGACACATAAACAATATGAATGAAAAGAATGCCCATTTATTAATCAATAATAATAAAGTCAAGTACAAAATTATGTCCCAGAATTAATAATGTGTTAGCCAGATTGGCTTCTAGGGCATACTTCTAACATAATGTACCATAATTCATAGTCTAAAGCTTGATTGAATATTCTCATCCTAACTTTCCAGTATGTGTAGTTTGTGCCATTAAATAGAGGAGGTCTATTTGTGGATTGCCCCTCACTCATAGAACATCCCACTTGGGTTGTCATGATCTTTAACTCTTGATTGTGAGATCAATAAGTACTATTGGAGCACCTTGCTCTGATACCACTTGTTGCCCAAGGTGACAAGCCAAGAGGGGGGGGGGGTGAATTGGTTTCTCTTAATTTTAACTATCTTACTTATGTTAATTGATGAGTTAGTGGAATTAAACAAATCACAATACAAACAACAAGAAGTATAGTGGTTCGGTGCTTCTCCTAAGCACCTACGTTCACTCCCCAAGCGACCCCTTGGGAATTCACTATAATCCCGCGGATTACAGTTGGATTGTTTTCCGGGCTCACAATCCAAAAACCTTTACACTTTGGTTTTCCGGGTTCACCAAAAACCTATGTTGGTTTTACGGGCTCACCAACGAACCTATGTTGGTTTTCCGGGCTCACCAACGAACCTTTACAATTGATTTTACGGGTTCACCAATCAACCTATTCCGTTGGTTTTGCGGGCTAACCAACTAACCTTTACAAGGAGTTTAATAAACAAAGTAAGAAGATTTAAGCTCCTAGATGAGCAAATATAACAATATAATCTACAAAGAAGAGTTTAGAGAATAGTTATCGCTTGATGTGACTTCTCTCTTCTTTGTCAAGGATGCTTCACTCTTCAAGGGTGGATGGAGCTCTTAATGACTCTTTGAATCTGCTCAACCACTTTCTTTTGACTCTTGAATGAAGCACTTGGATGAAGAAGATTAGGGCACTTTGTCTTTCTTGTGTACTCTTTGATATTTTACAAAAGGATGTTCTCTCTGATGAATAGTGCTACTTTAAATAGTTTTCTTCATCCATTGGACAAGCCCCAATGGTTAGAATTCAAAAACTAGCCGTTACTCACTGTTGGAAGGACAAAAAGTACTTCTGCAGAACTAGCCGTTATGCGTCTGCCCGTGTTTGGGTCGGCTCAACCTGTCCTTGGGTCGACCCTCTCAGAACCACAGAAACTTGCAATTCAGCCTTTCTTCACTGGGGTCGACTCAACATTTCTTTGGGTCGACTCAAGGTTCAGTTGGGTCGACTCAACTTCTTCTTGGGTCGACACTCTCAGGATTTCCAGAGAACCTTTTCTGTCATGTATTCTGTCATTGTCTTTAGGTCGACCCTCTCAGTGTTTGGGTCGACTCAAGCTTGGGTCGACTCAACTTCATCTTAGGTCGACCCTCTCAGTATTTTCAGAGAACCATTTTCCTGAGTCTTTGAGAGGCTTGAGGTTTGGGTCGACTCATGCTTTCCTTGGGTCGACCCAACTTACTGTTCATCTGTGCTATTTTTGCAGAAGTGTGCCAAATGCTTTCTTGATGTGCCGGGGTCGACCCAATCAACCTTGGGGTTGACTCAATCCACACTTTGCTGCAACTCAAGGTTAGATTCATCCAAATAAACAATGAAATGTATTTATACAAATATACTGAGAGTAACAGACTTATAAATGAAGTATCGAATTAACTTGTAGTATACTCTTGATTATTGCTTGTTAATCATTAAAATAACACTATCATCCTCACAAATATATGTAGATGACATAATCTTTGGTGCCACAAATAATAATCTTTGCAAAGAGTTTGCTAATCTAATGCAAGGAGAATTCGAGATGAGTATGATGGGAGAACTAAATTTCTTTCTCGGATTACAAATCAAGCAAACTAAAGAAGGTATCTTCATTCATCAAACTAAGTACACAAAGGAAATATTAAAGAAGTTTGGGAATGAAAATCACAAGGGAATAGGGATCCCAATGAATCACACTAGTAAGCTAGACAAAGATGAAAAAGAAAAAAGTATAGATATGAAGCTTTACAGAGGTTTAATTGGATCTTTGCTTTACCTTGCTGCTAGTAGGCCAGACATAGTGTTCAGTGTGGAAATATGTGCTAGATACTAATCAGATCCTAAGGAGTCACATTTAAGTGCTGTTAAAAGAATTCTTAGATATTTGAGAGGAACTACAAACATAGAATTATGGTACTCAAGAGACTCCTGTCTAGATTTGCTTGCCTACTCTGATGCAGATTTTGCTGGATGCAAATTAGATAGAAAGAGCACTAGTGGAACATGTCAATTTTTAGGAAATAATTTAGTATCAGGGTTTAGCAAAAAGCAGAATTCAGTAGCACTGTCAACGGCTGAAGCCAAATATATAGCCGCCGGCAGTTGCTGTGCTCAAGTATTATGGCTTAAGCAACAACTAGAGGACTATGGAATTAAACTAGATAACATTCCTATAAAGTATGATAATACTAGTGCCATCAATCTTACTAAAAATCCGGTTCAGCACTCTAAAGCCAAACACATTGAAATAAGATATCATTTTATTAGAGATCATGTACAAAATGGGAACATATGTATTGAGCATGTATGTACTGACAAACAATTAGCTGACATATTCACAAAACCTTTGAGTGAAGATAGATTTGTTAGAAACCCGCCCATGCCGCAGAAAATTCAATAGATTCAGATGCAGCGGAAGAGGCATGTGCGGGATCAACCGTTCATCGCATAAACGTTGTTTAAAAACCATTCGTAGATAGATAAGGATTAAAAACTTTTAAATAACATTAGAAGATCATATCTTCACCTTTGTGCGGGTAGATGATCACCGCAAACTGATGATCGTAGTTTAGAATGAAGGTTCGCTTGAAGCCGTTCAAGTGTCCGGCCTCTACGGGTATCCACACGAAGCAGAAAACCGATCCAAGCTTTCTATCTCCCCGGGGTGCTAGCTCCCTTGCAGAGATAACTTTGATGGCTGATATCCTCCCTTTCAATCAATCCTTGATTATGCTTGGGAGGAGGAAGAAGAAGGATGAAGAGAAGAAGAGGAACGAAGCCCTGCAGCCTTCTTTTTCTTCCTTGCGTTGGAACCAAATGGTGGAGGAAGAAGGAGGCCACCAAGATCCTTTTTTTCCCTTTGTTGTTGGTGGCTGAAAAGAGAGGAGAGGAGGGTGGCCACGTGATGGAGAGGAGGAGGGCTTCACCTATCATTAGGGCACCTCCTTTCAAAGCCTTATAAAGGCATCTAGGGCTCCTATTTGGTTTAGTCCAAATCATGAATCAATTGGGTTCAATCTATGCTAGTCCTAATCCAATTAGAACTTGAATGAACCATGACTCAATTGAACTCTTCAATCCTAATCCAATTAGGAGTCATGTTGATTCATTAGATTAATAATTAATTAGGACTTAAGAAATTCTAATCCAATTAGGACTTGTTTAATTCTAGTCCTAATCCAATTAGGACTCTAATTTGAATTCGAAGTCCTAATCCGATTAGGACTCTAGGAATCCTACTCCAAGTAGGAATCCAAATTTAATTCAAAACTCCTAATCTAATTAGGATTGTAGGAATCCTACTCCAAGTAGGAATTCCAGTCCTACTCCAAATAGGATTCCCAGTCCAAGTAGGAATCCCAGTCCAAGTAGGAATCTCAGTCCAAGTAGGATTCCTAGTCCTAATCCAATTAGGACTCTAGGAATCCTACTCCAAGTAGGACTCTTATTTTAAGTCCAATTAATTAATTCTCTTTGTTCCTTCTTCAGCTTATTATCAATCGAATTGATTACTTGTGATTCCTAATCACGATTCAACCATCGGATCGGTCAATGCCTCTAGTGTGTGTGACCCCATAGGTTCTACTCTGACTGGTAGTGAGATATATTGTGATCTCTATCACAATATCATTGAAAACTCCTTTCAATGGGTCGGAACGATTCCAACTCTACTCATTAGGGCTTATCGATCATCGAGATAATCCCTATGAGTCCCACCATCCACCAGTGACACCTAGCAGCATGTAGTGGCTACCCAGCAAAATAGAATGATGAACCTCTAGGTGCAGTTATCATGTGATACAGTCCTTCTATCGTGGATCCCTACAGGACGGAGGTCATGGATAACTCGTCAAACCCCTTCGTCTGTCATATGTCAAGATTTATTTGACTCGAGTTCGATAGTGAAAAACTCTTTCTCCACTTTATATTACTGCCCTGGCCAAGGTCTTAGAACTCAGTCTAACAAATCACATAGGATCACTCCTCTTCTATCAAGGT